>NC_133657.1:176847707-178347290 GCF_009905375.1 Apium graveolens
GAGACACACGTAAATGATACAATTTAGTAGACATGTCATTAAAAGCATCATTGCACTCTTCTTTAGTAAGCTGTGTTAAATCAGTAGTGATTACCTGGTTGCTTGATGAACTAACTTCATTTTCCTCAGAATCAGCCATGAGAGCCAAGTTGACATATTCCACATCTTCATCCTCTTCTTCTCCATCAGCTGCCCAGTCTTTTTCTTGAGTAATGAAAGCCCTCTCCTTTTGCTTGAGCAGATCAAAATATTTCTTTTTGTAATCTACTTGGTCAAATTTCTTCTTTTCAGAAGTTGGCTTTCTGCACTCACTTGCAAAGTGTCCACTTATACCACAATTGAAACACTTGAACTTGGATTTGTCCACCATGTTCTTATGAGGTTTAGTGGCTCTAGTGTTTTTCCTAAATTTCATCTTTGCAAATCTCCTGGACAGAAATGCAAGATGCTCATCAATACCATCAGAGTCATCTTGACTGGAGTTGTCTTCATTCTTGGCAACTTGCTCTTTACCCTTGCTTGATTCCTGATTTCTTATACCATCTTTGGAGTTTGATGTAGATCTCACAGTTTCTTGTCTGCATTCTCTCTCATTTTCAGCTACCAATGCAACTGAACCTCCTTTCTTTCTCCCCTTCTCCAATACCTCATCATGTTCCAGCTCTAGTTCATAAGTCTTCAAGATTCCATATAATCTTTCAAGAGTGAAGTCCTTATAATGTTGAGAGTTTCTCAAGGAGACAGTCATGGGTTTCCATTCCTTTGGCAAGGATCTTAAGAATTTAAGATTTGAATCCTTCACCTGGTACATTCTACCATACAGCTTCAGTCCATTCAACAGTTTTTGGAATCTGTTGAATGTGTCATTTAAAGATTCATTTTCTTCAAAATGAAAATACTCATATTATTGAATGAGAAGCTGTATTTTGTTTTCTTTTACTTGTTCTGTACCTTCACACAGTAGCTGAACTGTGTCCCAAACCTCTTTGGCAGTTGTGCAATTTATCACATTATCAAACATATCCTTGTCAAGACCATTAAACAAAATGTTCATAGCCTTCTTATCCTTGTGGACTTCTTCTGTGTCTTCCATTGTCCATTCTGCTCTAGGTTTTGGAATGGATTGACCAACAACAATTGTGGCCGTAGCAACTGTGGCTACTTTGTGGGGAATGTGAGGACCATTCTCAATGCAGTTTACATAACCTTCATCTTGGGAGAGTAGATGAAGGTGCATTTTCACCTTCCAATGGTGATAACTGTCTTTGTCAAGAACTGGGATTTTTACTCCAATATCCTTCTTACTCATCGTTGTTAGTTTCCAAGATCTTTAAACTCTTTGTTTGTCAAGAGCTTGCTCTGATACCAATTGTTATTCCTAGTGGACTAACAATGAGATTTACAGAAGGGGGGTTGAATGTAAATCTCAAAACTTTTTCAAGTTTTGAGCAGTTTTAAAGGCTTTGTGTTCAAGATAAACAAGTGTGTGAATTGCTTTAAGCTAATACAGACAGATATGTATTCAAGCACTAATGTAAAGAACACAACAGACCTTAAAAACTTTTCTGGTGGATTGTTGTTCCACCAGAGATGGTATTTCAGAAAATCTGTGATTCAAGATGTTGATCACAGCTGCGTCCTAGTACAAACTAGATAATTTTTCTCTCAAGATTTTTCTAAACAGCACTGGAAAAAATTCTTATCTAATTACTAGCTGCTACTTGGTTTATATATCACCAAGTGTACAAATGAAGACAAAGATAAAAATACAATAATAAAATAAGTTCTCCACTTGTTTCTTCTCCATATCACTCAAGTACTTTGTTGACTATTGCCTCTTTGTACTAGAGTAGAACGGCTGCTTTTTCTGATGTTCCTGAAATTAGGCTTCCACATTTCAGTTATCTCTGTCAACCCATGTGCCTCCGTCTGCTGTTACAACTACCACTTATCAACTGCTATTTAACAGAACATCCGTTGAAGCCTTCATCCGTTGATGTGTTAGCAGTTGAAGCTCTATCCGTTGAAGCTTTAGAGACATCCGTTGAAGCTTTGTTTCTTATCCGTTGAAGGTCTTTAAGACATCCGTTGATACCACTTCATTTATACAAAATTACAAGGCATGAAATATTTACAATTGGCCTTCCTATTTGCATATCTTCTAGTAGTCAACATGACTTATATTTTCTCTCAACTTCTAAGAATTATATCTTAAATACAGAGACTGAAATGTGCTACAACACTAGACTTATTTCTAAGTAAAGCTGCACCATCAACGGATAGCCAAAGTGGTCTTATCCGTTGAGGCTGCAAACACTAAACTTCTACTTAAGTGTTTTGTTAAACATATCATCAAACTAATGCACATATATTCCTAACAAGGGTATTAGTGTCTGGAAACATCCATCCAACCCTTTGATATTATCTCCAGGTAGAAAGATCATGCTAGATGCACATTGTTCAAGCTTTTGTCATTGTCCATTTAGAACACTATCTGCAGCTTCAAGCTTCAGTGATATCTGTAGTGATGAGTTCAAGTGGAATAGGAGTTTTACTTAGATTTGCAGAAGAAGTCTGTCAGTAACAAAAGTCCTAAGCTCTCTGTTCTTTTGAATAAGTAGTCTCACTACTTCTCACTGCACTAGTCTCATGACTTTTAAGAGTCAGAGTTTTCTCACAAGGATTACTAAATCCAGACACTCATCTACCTCTCCTTTTTCCAGGAAGGATCCTGCCTCTCTTATTTTCTGTTTCTCTCTCAATCTTTTCTCTCATCCTCACATGAAACGCTCAATTGTTATTTGACTTACAGAAGTAAGAGGTGGCTGAGAAGAGTTGTTTGTGATCATATGTTAGGGGTAATCCTTATAGGTCTAATCATACTCAATTCATCAGAAGAGTGAATACCAGTTTGAGGTTGTGAGGTGGATGGTTCATCAGAAACACCTGTGACTAGGGTCACAGTGGTTTTGACAGTGTGTTGTCCTCCACTTATAGTGGGAACCTCCAATTAAATTGGAGGGGATTTGACTGGGTTACTGTCATGTACACCAGCCTCAAACCCTTGTGTGTCTTGCAACACACTGGCACTTAAATGTGCTATACTTTCCTTTCTCATGACAGTATCATAGGCAATTGTACTTCTAGCTTCGACTACTAAGGCAACTTCTGCTAGAGTTATGAGAAGAGTTGTTCATTTTTGAGGAACCTCCAATTGAATTGGAGAGGATTTAGATAGCTCCCCCTCAGGAGTACTACCCTCAAACCTTTCAGTCTGTGAAGACTGTTTTACACATGAAGGTGCATTAGAGATATTCATGGGATCTTCAGTGAAAACTGATGAATTTCCAATGTTTGTGGTGGTTTCTTTTCTCAAACAACAAAATAACTGAAGAACATTTTGAAGTTTTTGTCCTTTTGTAAAACAGGTTTCTTTTGAGAGTCACCTGAGTGGGAATGTGTTTGAGTTTGTGTTGCTGTGCCTGGGTGAACTGCAGTTTGGTTTTGGAATGTTTTAGCTTCAGTTTAGCACAAATACCGGTTGATTGATTATCTGAATTTCCTGTTGTTGTCTGAATAGATTGTGTTGGACCTGTAATGCATTGAACATATGTAACTTTTTGGAGTTTAATTAGACATACGCATTGTAAGATATTTAGTTTCAAGCATTATTACAGAAAAGATAATAATCAATTCAAATATAAACACATAGCAATCATTACACACAAAAAATGATAGAGAAGAAGTAGAATTTTCATTAATAATGGAAATAGAGTACATTAAGATATAGATTTCAACAAGTAAATCCTAATCCTACCTACTTTAATTTCTGCTTCTTTTCGGCCTCTATCATCCTTACCCGCCGCTGGTAAGCTCTGGACATGGAGTGTGCAAGAGAAATGATTCTCTCCTGCTACTCCAGAGTAGCAAGACGTTGCTGCTCAGCCATCATGGCACGTCTCTCCTGCTCCAGAGAGACTTCTCCCCCAAAGAAAAGGAAGTTTATTTGATCGTCCCACGAGAGTTCGTCAAAGACGTCAAGTGGAACATCAAAGGGGCTGCAAACAATCCCCCTAATGCGGACACACAGTCTGAAAGGGTCATAGTAGATTTGGTTGTCAGCCAAATGATGAGCGGGTTGATAAACTCCATTGATAAGCTTGTTGAAGACTGGGGCAGCCATTGGAGAGAGAGATGGATAAGAAGTGAGGTTAGGATGATTGTTGAGAAAGAGAGCAGTGATGAATAATGAAGAGAGAAGGGTTTGAATTTATAGAAGGAGAAAAGAAAGAAACCAAGAGACTCTTGAATTTCCCGGTTAATAAGTATGATAATCACACAAGCATATTTTACGAGTATCAAGACAGTTAGAAGTGACTAGTTACTATTCCCCATGCAAGTACTCAAGAATCTTAATTCACTTTCTAGGTTAACTATTCCCCATGCAAATAAACAAGTACTCCCTACACAAAAAGTAACCCTTCCTATCAGCAAAATATTTCACTAGCTAACTCATCAAAACAAATACTGATAAGGAATTATTTTGAATAAATTCAAAACACATTATTAGCATATAGTCAAATAAATTTAACTATTATCAGCATTCTCAAAACATCACATATAATGTACTAGTATACTTACATTAGACTAACATCTTTCACATTTTAAAAAATAATTGCACATAAGCACGTAAATGTGTCAATAAGTCTGAGTAATTATAGACAAAGTATGTCAAAAGTATTTTGCTGAACATAATTTATGAATTAAATTATTTCAGTTTTCCATACCTTTTGCTTCTTTTGATCTGTTATTTATTAACTTCATAAATTTAGGATATGAATTAATAAATATTCAGTTTGCTTAGAATTTTGAGAAATTCCAAGTTAAAATATGTATCGAGAAGTCTGGGTATTTATAGAAAAAGTAAATGACTTGTCGAGAACTCAAAAATAGACATTTGGAGTTTGTCTATCGAGAAGTCATTTTAAGAAATGAAGTACATATCAAGAAGTCATTTTAAATTACTCTTTTGAGATGTCAAATAAATACACAGTTTATCCAAAAAGTGGACTGAACTAATTATGTTAGTCCCTAACAATGCAACAAGAATTACAGAAGGAGGGTTGAATGGAATTCTGAAACTTTTTCTGAATCATAAAATGTTCTAACTTAAGATATATATGACAGTGTTTTGATTTGCAAAGTGCGGAATAACAAGTTAAATATGAATCAAAGCACAAAGTAATAAAAACACTAGTCTTTAAAACTTTTTGGTGGATTAGAATGTATCCACCAGATATATATATATATATATATATATATATATATATCAAGAGAACTCTGTGAAGCTTGGATAGCTCACAGCTGCTTACAAATAAGAATAACTAAACTTACAGAGAAATGCAAGAGGTTTCAGCTTATAATTGTTTCTCTGAGAAAATATTTGCTTAGTCTTCTTGTTGTTCTAATTGCTAGTCTTGGTTTATATATCACCAAGATTACACAGTAATAAGACAAGATAATAAAACAAAACCTATCAAGTCTAATAATATGCTACTTCATTACTCTATTCCAGCATCTTTGAATATCTTCATAATAGCATGGAAATGGCAATGCTTCTTTGTTCTCAAAAACCCAGTTGAGTAGGCTTCCATATTCCTTTTGCATACACTCGACGCATGTGACTGTGTTATCACTATCAACAGATGTTTGAATTGATTATCCGTCGGGTACATGATCATCCGTCGAGTTGCCTTGTTGATCATCCATCGGGTTGCCTTGTTGATCATCCGTCGGGTAGCTTTGTTGATCATCCGTCGGGTAGCTTTGTTGATCATCCGTCGGGTAGCTATTTGGCACTTGACTTCATTTCATTTATGCATAATTACAAGACATCATCTATGTATAATTAATCAACCTATTCTGCATATCTAATTAAAGTCGACATGACTTATATGCTACTACAGAATCTATACAAAGGTGTTTGCAGAAATGTGCTACATGACTTATTATTACATAAGCTACTCACTCGATGGATGTCAAATCATCATCCATCGGGACTGTATTGAGTCATCCATCGGGACTATATTTGCTTATCCGTCGAGTGCTACAAAATACACTAAGTTGAATCTACTAAGGTGTTTTGTTAATGAAATCATCAAGTTCACAACATATTCCCAACAATCTCCCCCAATTTATGTCTACTAAAATTGTATCCATAAATTAAGAGAGACTTGATGATAACAAAACACCGTAAAAATACAAGTTTAAATGAAGGTAGATAAAACTATAAAGTGCTGCAATTAACAAAATATACAGAGATTTTCTCACAGTCATTTTCAAGGTGCTCCTCTAGCCTGAGCAAATTAATCTATTTCCTTGAAGATCTGGATCTCTTTACAAGCTTCCTGTTATTTTCTTCTATCTGATTTTGGAGCTGTCTGTGGAATTCCAGTTCATCAGATTCTGAGAGATTTAACATTTCTTGCATTTCCAAAAGAATCTCATTGCTAGAGATGCTCAATTGGTCTTCTAATCTGAAGAATATTCTAACTCCTTTATCATCCATGAATTCCATCAGTCAGTAGGGTCTTAGATGCACTCTATTCCCTGTGTAAGGAATAGTTAGAGTCTTTGGGAGTGCATCTTTGGCTCTAATACTCCTCAGTTCTTCAATCTTCTTTAGAACAAGTCTTCTAGCTGTCACATTGAATCCAAAGTTCTTCCTGAATGATGAATAAACCTTTATCAGCACATATTGGCTTTCTTGAAGGATCATGTGAAGTGCCCATTATATATCTTTTCCTCCCTTGTACTTGAATACTAACCTCTCAGGTAGATTCCTGTAAGCATCAATCCCTCTAACTTCTTCCAGTTCATCTAGATAGAGGTTTAAATCTGAGAATTCCTTGATGTCACAGATGTACATGATGTCTCCCTTGTTGACTTCGGTTTGAGCTTTGGTTAGGGACTTGGATCTGAGAGTTGAGGGCTTCACTTTCTTGACTGCTCTGGTCTTTGTCTTCTTTGGCTTCATGAAGTGAGGTAGATTGAGTTCAGGTATTGGTAGACTATCCTAGTATATTGGTTCATCCTTTGGAATGATAGGTTCACCATAGAAATTCTTGGATGGATCTATCTTGAATTCTTAATGTGCCACAGAGGGCATGGATATTTGAGTTATTGTAGAAATAGACTCTTTGGGAAAGTACCCTTCCATCTCCTCATCACTGAAATCCAATTTTCTCTTGATTATTTGCTTGTACCTTGGCTTCTTGTCTGTGGAGGTTCATTTTGCATTTCTTGATCTTGAGATTCAACAATTTCAGATGGTTGTGCAGAAATTTGTTGTGTGGGTTTCACAGCTTGTAACTTGGCCAAGATAGCAGCTTGCTCCTTCTTTTGTTTGACCTTTTTAGCATCTAGAGCAGCTTGCTTCTTTTCTTGCTTCAATCTTGCCTTTTCTTCTCTCTTTGCTTCAGCAAATTGAGCGTGTCCAGCCACCACACAAATTCCTGAAAACTTTAGCAATTCTTCTTTTCAATGCTGTATCAGCTGGATCCTTGTAGAATGTTATAGACCTGGCCAACAACTTCTTTTCATCAAGCTTTGGTGTCTCATACATTGTGTCCAAGGGGTTCTTTAGTGAAGATTTTGGATAGTTCACCCTTGGCTTCAAAATTAGCTTAGCCTTTGGAGATTTGATGCATGATGGTTGTCCTCTTTCCAGATTATCCATGCTCATTTCATTCACAGCGATTTGCCTGACTTGAGAGTGATGAATGGCTGATTTTTCTGGCTTCTTTGCTAGCCCAAACCTCTTTTGAATGTCCTCATCAATTTTCTCCCAGTTGATTGGGCTCAACTGTTTCTTTTCAGGTGCTTTCAATGTGGCTGCTGCTTCATTAATCAGATCAATATTGTCTGTAGTTGGTGACTTGGTGAAAGCAATTGTAGGCATAATTACTTTGCTAACTTGAATATTAAGCTGTTGCTCCCCCTTACTTGATCATTTCTCCCCCTTTTTGTTATCATCAAGTTGTGTGGAAGGGAGTTGAGCAGCCACCAACTGTTGGAGAAGTGCAGTATGAGCTTCTTGATTGTTAAGTATCTTGACTATTGACTTCTCTACAGCAGATAGTCTTGAGTCCATGGCCTCAACTTTCCTATTGAGATCAGCCTCCTTCCTTAGCTTTTGAGCAATTTCAGTCATGGTGGTTACAGGGAGTCTAGCATCCATTCTTTCTATAACATCTTGCTTGACTTCAGAAATTTCCTGCTTGATTGCATCCACCCTCTGACTGTGTTGGACAACTTGAATTTTATGCAGCTGGAGTGCCTCAAGATGTGCTGTGAGTAGCTTATTTATGCTAGCATTGGAAGATGCCTGAATGGCTGCTTGGGTGTCATGAATTAGCTTTAACAAAGTTGATTGGAGATGTGAGTAGGAACAGTCTTTTGTAAGCATCCAGCTAAGAACAACTGCATCTCCCCCTATGTCCATGCTGTCTTCCTCATCATCCCCATCAGCATCCCCAAAAGAAGCTTCATCCAGTTCAAAATCACTGCCAATGTTGGAAGGCATAACAGTGATTACATTCTTTGCTCTTTGTAAAGATTGTGTAGTATGCACCAAGTTCAGCAATCTTTCAGCCTCCTCATTGCCCTGTACAGCTAGAGTTTGGTAAGCTGTCACAGGGTGAGTAAATGTCTCAGCATCCAGGGAAATGGAATCTATAATAGCTTGATATTCTTGCTGAAATAGCCTTTCCCTTTCTGCATCATTGACATTCATTGACTCACTTGCAATGGTTTTCATCCTTATCACTCCTGTACCTGCATTTCTCTCTTGATCTCTCTTTTGTTGCATCAAGGTCTCACCTTGGCTCCCCACCCTCACACCCTCACCTTCACCATCTAAGGTGGGACTCCTCACACTTACTTTTGCCAATCCTGAAGAAATGGATTGCATTTGTTCACTCTTTTCCTCTCCTTTTTCCTGGGAGCAACCCAGACTCTCACTCATTTCACTCCCTTCCCTCAATCCTAGGAGTGATTGCACTACCACTAACTCTTCTGAACTTGTAATAATTGATGAAATTTGAAGTTGTGTAGAGACACTTGACAGATAAGAGATATCCGTCGGGTTAGCAGTTTGACTATCCGACGGATAACTGCTGTTAAGCTTATCCGTCGGGATACAATCACTACTCGACGGATGAACAATATCCATCGAGTGAGTAGAAATAAATGAGTTTGGAGTGGAAACTATTGTGGACCCTGTGCAGATTGATGAGAATTTTGGCACAGATGTCTCAACAGTTTCAAAAAGAAATGGCAAGTGAGCCAACAAATCATCTAGAAGATGATGCTCACTTGCTTGGATTTTTGGCTTCTCCAAGAGAGTTAAAGATGAAGAATTTGGAAGTGATGTGTTTATCATGTCAACATCCAAAGAGTGTGTGGGAGAGTTTGGTGTTTCAGGGGCTTTAATTGTTAGAGATTTTGGTTGTGACTCCACATTTATTGGAGCCACATCAACCTGACTTTGAGAAGGTGCAGTGACTGTGTCTTTAGCACCAGTTTGCACAGTGTGTGAACCCTGTGCATCCCCAAGGGTCTTTGATTTCTTCTTTCTAGTGTAAGTTTTGGGTGAGCTTGTGTCCCTTACCCTTTTGACATGTGCTCTTGGCGAGAGCTTTGTTCAATAGTCACATCCTTTTGGGAGGATGCAACTAGTAATGAGCTTATATCCTTATTAAGCACTGCAGTTTGCTGGAAAACTGCAGTGTGGCTAGGCTGGAAAACACTCACCTCTCCAACCTTATCCTTAGCGTTTCTTTGATGTTCACCCTGTCCCTCACCTTTCTTACCCACCTTCACACTCCCCTATTTAGGTTTGGTGGATTTTACAACTGGCATCTTTTGAGAGACACCAGAGGGGGCGTTTTTATTTTTGAAATTTTGGATTTGGTAGCTTGGGTAGGCAACTGTTGGGTCAATGACACAGTTTCCATAACTACACTGGAATGCAAAGAAGTTTATGAGGCTGGAAGAGTAAAGACAGTTGAACTTACCTCACTTACCTGAGGTGCCTCCATAACTGGAAAATAGAAAAGTGGCACATCTTTGTGATGGTTTGCCCTGTTCAAATCTGCAATGATTCTCTTTTCTTGAACCCAACAATCTAATTTGTTGGTTGGGTTCTCAAGCACAATATCCTCAGAGAGGTGGTTAGCAAGCATCATTAAAAATCTAGCATAGTAAACATTTTTACCCCTCTTATTTAGCTCCCCTAACTTAAACCCTAACTCAAATATGACAAGATCACTAAAGTTGAAGAATTTATCAGTTACTAGCATGTAAAGCATGTTAAGCATAGAGATATTAACTGAATCAAAATTATTAATTTTACCAGAAAATACTTTAGTAACTACATCACACAGATAACTCCACTCCTTCCTAAGACCCAACCTCCTAAGTTCACTTAATTTAGAAGTGGAGAGTGAATAGCCCATGGAATTAAGCATATTAACAATATTAGTGTCTGTGTGTGGAGAAGTCACAGTGTTATCAGGAATTTTGAAGCATGCTTTAACAATATCACTATTAACACAGAATTTCTTACCTTTAATAGTGAAAGTGACAGTCTTATCAGTTGAGTTGTATGTTACAGTCGTCCATATTTCTTCAACAACCTCACAGTAAATGGTGGGTGATTCCAGCATGGCATAGTTGAGTTTGCAGTTCTTCACAAAATCCATCATTTTGTGATAGTCCCCAGACTGCTGAATCCCCTTGTTTACTAAAGCTGTGAAGTTGTTCTTCTCGTAGATAAATCCAGTTTGAGACATGATCTTTACGACTGGTGCCATTGTTAGAGAGTAAAAACTTGCAGAGAGAGAGTAAGTGCTTTTGAGAAAGAGAGAAGTTAGAGCAGGTGATTTGAGAATGATAAAAGAAAAGCAGTGAAAATGAATTATGCTTTTACACTATCTCAAAAATAACTCTAAAAAATAATAAAGTAAAATAAAGTAACCAATAAGAATTTCCCAAAATATCCGTTTAAAAAATAAACTGTACAAATTTCATCAATTATCCTTCGTGTTATTCTTACAAACTATAAGTATACTCCATGGATAATGTTCAAAGAATCAACAGCTAAGAATAAGACAATTCGACGGATGAGAATAAATCAGTTATCCGTCGAGATATAAAATATTCCAGAAAAATAATTGATTTTATTAACAAAATATATACCGACGGATGATCAAACTCGATGGATAATGATCATTCGTCGAGATGTAAATTTTGACTTAGCCAAAATTTCATCAAAGACTGAAAAATCAATTAAATTTCTGGCTACATTACAACTTGCAAATTATCTGTAAAGATTCAAGAGTAATTTAGCATACCTAACTCACTTACCAACCTTAAAAAGGTGGATTCATCCAGTGGCTTGGTAAATATATCTGCAAACTGCTTTTCACTTGGAACAAAATGTAGTTCCACAGTACCATTCATTACATGTTCCCTTATGAAGTGGCACTTGATGTCTATGTGCTTTGTTCTTGAATGCTGTACTAGATTTTCAGTAATGGCAATTGCACTTGTGTTATCACAGAAAATAGGAATTCTTTCCACTTGCAGACCATAGTCTAACAATTGGTTTTTCATCCACAAAATCTATGCACAGCAATTTCCAGCAGCAATATATTCAGCTTTAACTGTAGAAGTAGAAACTGAATTTTGCTTTTTACTGAACCATGACACAAGCTTATTTCCCAGAAATTGACAGGTTCCTGTTGTACTTTTTCTATCAATTCTACAACCTGCATAATCTGCATCTGAATAACCAGTTAGATCAAAACCAAAATCTCTAGGGTACCAAATGCCAAGTTTTGGTGTTCCCTTGAGATATCTGAAAATTCTTTTAATAGCTACTAAGTGAGATTCTCTAGGATCAGCCTGAAATCTAGCACAAAGACATGTAGCAAACATTATATATGGCCTACTAGCTGTTAAGTACAGAAGTGAGCCAACCATGCCCCTATAACTTGAAATATCCACAGACTTTTCAGTAATGTTTAATTCAAGCTTAGTTGCAGTGGCCATGGGAGTTTTTGCAGATGTGCAATCCATTAGATCAAACTTCTTTAAAAGATCATAAATGTATTTAGTTTGACTAATGAATATTTCATCACTAACTTGCTTAACTTGCAAACCAAGAAAGTAAGTTAGTTCTCCCATCATGCTCATTTCATACTTACTTTACATCAATTTGGCAAACTTTTTGCAAAGTTTCTCATCTGTAGAGCCAAAAATAATGTCATCTACGTAAATTTGAACAAGTATACTAGAGCCATTAACATTTCTAAAGAATAAAGTTTTATCTACAGTACCTCTAGTGAAGTGATTCTCTAAAAGAAACTTTGACAAAGCGTCATATGAGGCTCTAGGTGCCTGCTTAGTCCATAAAGTGCTTTCAAAAGATAGTAGACATATTCTGGAAAATTTGGATCTTCAAAACCGGGAGGCTGACTGACATAGACTTCCTCCTCCAAATCTCCATTCAGAAAGGCACTTTTGACATCCATTTGATAGACCATGAAATTGGCATCGGCTGCATAGGCTAAGAAGATTCTGATGGCTTCAAGTCTTGCAACAGGAGCAAATGTTTCATCCAAATCTATTCCTTCTTGTTGACAATAGCCCTTAGCAACCAATCTAGCTTTGTTTCTGACTACTATGCCATTTTCATCCATCTTTTTTCTGAATACCCATTTGGTGTCTATTGGATTCTTTCCTTTAGTTGGGTACCAGCTTCCATACCTTATTCCTTTCAAATTGGTTTAGGTCCTCCTGCATAGCTAAAATCCAATCAGGATCCAACAAAGCTTCTTTTACCTTCTTTGGTTCTTCCTTAGATAGGAAACTGCTATATAGACATTCTTCCTGAGTTGCCCTCCTTATTTGAACTCTAGAAGATATATCACCATTGATGAGCTCAAAGGGGTGATCCTTTGTCCATTTCCTTTATTGAGGTAGATAAGCTCTAGATGAAGAGGCCTCATTGTTGTCTTGATGTGTGATTGAGTTTTGATTATTAGAAACTCCCCCTGAGTTTATGGATCTCTGATTTGAGAAAGGGGAACTTTCTGTAAGTGATCTATTCTGACTTTCAGCTTCTTTTGATGACCCGACGGATGGCGAATTTTGAGTACCGACGGATGAACCTGGTTGTCTCCCAACGGATAAAGCAGATTGTCTCCCGACGGATAAAGCATTTTGTAACTCGATAGATGTTAAATTTTGTGCTTCATTGGTAGTAGATTTTTCTGCATTATCCTTTGATACTGTTTCTTGATCACTTTCATCATCACTGTCATCACTAACCATCTCCATATTTTCAAATTTGTGGCTCTCATGGTAATCTCTATCTTGTAGTCCTTCAATCTTTTTATCATCAAACACAACATGTATTGATTCTACAACAATGTTGGTTCTCAGATTGCAGACTCTGTATGCTTTACCAATAACATATCCAACAAAGATTCCTTCATCTGCTTTAGCATCAAACTTCCCATTCTGATCAGTTTGATTTCTCAATATATAACATTTACAGCCAAAGATATGAAGGAAATTTAGTGTTGGCTTCTTGTTCTTGAACAATTGATAGGGAGTCATGCATTTTGCTTGATTAACCAGAGAAATGTTCTGAGTATAGCATGCAGTATTTACAGCTTCAGCCCAGAAATATGCTGGTAACTTAGATTCTTCAAGCATTGTCCTTGCAGCTTCAATAAGTGATCTGTTCTTTCTTTCTACTACTCCGTTTTGTTGTGGAGTTCTTGCTGCTGAAAACTCATGCAAAATCCCTTTTTCTTCATAAAATGCTCTCATGACAGAATTCTTAAACTCAGTTCCATTGTCACTCCCGATTCTTCTAACTTTGAATTCAGGATGATTGTTGACTTGCCTTATGTGATTGATGATGATTTTACTAGCCTCATCTTTGTACTTAAGGAAATATGTCCAAGAGAACTTTGAGAAATCATCTACAATTACTAGGAAAAATCTTTTCCTTGAGATAGACAACACATTGACTGGTCCAAACAAATCCATGTGTAGCAAGTGCAAAGGTTCTTCAATTGTTAAATCAAGATTCTTTCTGAATGATGCTTTAATTTGCTTTCCCTTTTGGCAAGCATCACACAGTCCATCCTTAGAAAACTCCACTTGAGGAATGCCTCTAACCAGTTCTTTCTTTACAAGTTCATTCATGGTCTTGAAGTTAAGATGGGATAGTTTCTTGTGCCAAAGCCAACTTTCATCTACACTTGCTATATTGAGAAGACAAGTAACAGATTCTACATTTGATGAGTTGAAGTCAGCTAAGTACACATTTCCTTTTCTCACTCCAGTGAGAACCACTTTGTTGCTCCTCTTGTTTGTCACAACACAGGCTTCTGAATTGAAGGTTACTGAATTGCCTTTATCACACAGCTGGCTGATACTCAACAAATTGTGCTTGAGACCATCCACTAAGGCAACCTCCTTAATGATGACATTGTCTTTAGAAATCAATCCATATCCCACAGTATAACCCTTGCTGTCATCTCCAAAAGTAATACTTGGGCCAGCTCTCTCTTTGAACTCTGTGAGCAGGGTAGAATCACCAGTCATGTGTCTTGAATAACCACTATCCAAGTACCACATATTCTTTCTGTTTCCCTGCACACATTAAAATCAAATCAAGTTAATTTTGGTACCCAAGTTTCCTTGGGTCCTTCCTTGTTAGCTTTCTTCTTCTGTTTCTTAGGTTTGATCTCATTTGACTTGGGGATATTAGATTCATCCTTAGTCATTTGAGTTGGACCTTTGAAATCATTCATTACAACAGAATTATCATGCACATTTTGATTAACAGGAAATGGTATGCTATTAGTAAACATGTTATTCCGGTAGGGCATGCTAAATGGCATTTGAGGCATACTAGATGTAGCATAATAAGGATTAGGTGCAAATGGCATATTAGCAAATTGTGCATTCATATTCTGTGTAGACATAGCATTCATAGGCATAGAAGGCATGACATTCATGTTGGGAAAAGGAGGTGGCACATATATGGAAGTAGGCATGGTAGTTTTACAATTAACAAACAGATGATTTACACTACCACACTCAACACAGATTTTTACTTGGAGCATACTTATCAGGTGTGTAGTTGTTGTGTTTGTTAATTTCTACTTTACCATTTCTATTGTTTTTCTTTTTAGCCTCTGTTTTAACCTCAATCTTTTCTAGTCTATCATTCAATTGCTTGATAGACAGATGACCAACATTCACTTTCTTTTCCTTCTTTACTTGACTAGATTCTCCTAAAATGAAGTTTTTGGAAACTGATCCATATTTTTCATTTACCTTGGCAAGTTTGGCTTTACTCACAGGTTTGCTTACAGCCGACGGATGAGGATTTATGTCACTCGACGGATAATCCTTTTGGTTATCCGACGGATGACTCTCATCATCCGTCGAGTCCACATCTGTTAGCAATCCTTCAACCAAATTGGATTCCAGCTTCTCCTTATTCTTCTTCCAGGCTACATCACAAAAGGACTCAATACCTTGAACTTTGGTGATTTGAGCATGAACATCTCTCGATGTTTTCCATGCCTTAATCACCTCATGTTCTCGTTCAAACTGCTTCTTCAAGATCTCTTCTTTCTTCAAGGACTCAGTTAATTCTTCCTTAGCAATTTTACACTCAATTCTCAATTTTTCAAATTCAATGAACTGAGACTCTAGCACATTATTTCTCTCACTTAAAAACAAGTTGTTTTCTTTGATTTTAGCATTTTCCTTAGTGAGGGACTTAAGTGTAACACGCAGATGATATAATTCTGTAGACATGTCATTTATTACATCATTACACTAAGTTTTAGATAGATGTGCAAGGCTAGTGGTGATTACCTAATTACTTGAAGAACTTGTTTCTGTTTCATCAGACTTGGCCATTAGGGCTAGATTGACATTGTAACATCCGAGAAATATCGTATAATTATTTGTATTAATATATGATTATTATGTGAATATTTTATGAATTTTTGGTGAATTATCTGATGATTGATAATAATATTTGGATGTTTATATATAATAAAATGTGAGTATGTTAATTTTAATATGTCCAGAATAAAATATAGATAATCAAGGTATTTTTCTGGTAATTTATGGAGTGTTATATGATTTTATAATGATTTATGAATTTATTAATTATTTTCTAAATAATTACCAAATTATTTTAAAAAGCCGAGAATCGTCAGACTTCAACCGTTTTTACATTTATACAACCCGAAACTCTTCCGAAAACTCCTTTCTAACGTAATCTGGTAATTTCAGATATTTTCCATGTTTTGACTTTTTTGATCCGGATTACGATTTGATCCGTGCGCAACCCGGTGCAAGATTTTCGATACGATAACCATTTTGATAAATCAACAACACCCGTATTCTCGAGAGATGGGATATTGTTACATTATTTTCATATATGGTGTTTTATAAAAAGCACGGTTTTGATAATTATCCAATTCTGGTATTAAATTGTATCATTTTTATAGTTACTTAGCGGCTAAGTAATCTAATTTTGGATCATTTTGTAGTTTTAGCGGCTAAGCAACTAATTTATCGATCCAAAACAATCCAGAACGAACCAATATTCAGTAAATATAAATAGCCTATTTCTTTTTTCATTTATTTCGTTTATTCATTTACAACCAGTTAAAATACCGTAAATATAGAGAAAAACCTTAGAAACCGATACGTTCTTGAGAATCAAACGCACGAACGAGGACGTTACCGAACTCTGATTCAATCGTGCAACATATCAAAACGAAGCTCTCGAAAAACTCTACCTTAATCCACCATCTGTTTTTGCCCAGAAATTAAGGTATATTTCTGATTTAATTATTCAAATTCGAATTATTTATGAATTAAAATAGGAATTTTTTTTCTTGATGTTGCTTGTATGATTTGATGCCATAATCATGTAGATAATTTTGTCCTGGTCATTTTGGTATATTATATGTTGAATTTGGAGTTCAATAATATATAGAAAAGCGAGTTTGATTTTCGAAATAATAAAATTAGGGTTTATAGGTTTGAATGTTCTTAATTTATTTTTAGGCGTTTTTTATTCAAGGGTTATTAGTGTAAATTGATTGCATCAGCTTATAGATCGTGAAATGAGAAATCTTTTGGTACCGGTTTGAAGGCCACCGGAAAATGGCAGGAAGGTCACCGGAAAAGTTTAAGCCATTTTTTCCGGCTTGTTCAGGAGATGTTTGTAAGATGTGCTTCTACGATCGTGTTCCTGTGAACGTCAGGATCATTTTCCATCAATTTGAGGTCGTTCTGGGTAGTTATTCAGTGGTTGGAAAAGCTCGGGGTCGCCGTTAATGGCGGCCGCCGACGAGAAGACGGGGAAGACGACAATTATGCTGTTTCGCCCCCATAGTTTGCAAGGATTTGTATTTCGGTCCCTGGGATTTTCAAAAATCACAAAAAATAATATTTACATTTTAAAAATCTATAAATATAGGATTTATGTTTTAATTATTTTCAAAAATTGTATTTCTTTTTATTATAATTTCAGAAAATGGTTTTTAATTATTTAAAATTCCAAAATTCATTATTTTTAAATTCAAAAATAAATCTAAATTATTTAATTAATTAATTTTAGTTGATAATTAATTATTTAATTTGTCAATTAATTTAAACATTAATTGATTAATTGATTTAATTAGTTATTAATTAATTTTATTTGATTATTTAATTAGATTTAATTATTTCTTTTGAGTTAAAAATTCCGAAAAATAGTTTCGAGCTTTCAAATATTATTCAAAATTATTTTCAAGGCTCGATAATTATTATAAAATTATTTTAAAGTCATATTCGAGTATTCGAACCCTATTATTTAATTATTAAATGATTCGGAGACCGTTTTAATTTCGAAAAATGTTCAAAAATTCATAATAAATCAACCGTTCGTCCTAATACGAAACGAATGCCTCTAGACTCAGAAAAATATATTGTTTCTGTTAAAAATATTTTTGGGACCAAAATTCCCTTGTATCTAAAGGATGTTTGTTTTAGGGATTATTCCGAGTCGATAATCGTTCGACAAAATATTCTTTTTGACCCGATTTCAATTCTAAACGTATTAAGACCTATCTTTTGTCGATTCAACTTATGTGCTACATGAATTACGTGATTATATGTTATATGATTACATGTCCTATGTATACGTGTTTTGTGGATAATGAGTCAGCGTGTCTTTTAAACATTACCTGATTGAGCTGTGATCTTTATCTGTTATTATCGGGCGGGTAGATAATAAGAATAAACGTACAGACTAGATAATTATATATTGTCATTTCATTGAATAGTATTATTTATGATAGATACACGTAGTACGAGGCATTCAAAGCCAGACAGAGATTGTAAAAGTAAAGCCTGATTAATAGTAAGGAGACGAGTGAATTCAGAATCGAGATAAACTTGAAATAACGATTGATAAGAAAGGTCAAGTGGCATGTCAATGGAAATACAGACACATCAGGACTGAGTCATATGGAAGATAGTTAAAGATGAGAGGGTCACCAATTGAGGCAAGTATTCCTAACCTTTCTCCTTAAATACTGTAACTATTTATTCGCTCATATTCTAAGTTCATAATAGTTAACTGTTTTATATTTCACTGCAATTACTCTTATTATGCCAGTTCTTTTCATTATTATTCTTATAATTCGATTGCTCTCTTGAGCAAATACCCATTCGTTCGTGTTATTTGTGAACCCTGATTTGGAATATTTTGAAATCAAAATGATTTGATATCAAAATACTCTACGGGCTGGACGATTATTATGAGGACCAGTGATGAGCTGGATCCTAGGGGTCAGGGATGGACCGGACCCTTTAGGCCATAGTTGCCTGGGTGCCCCATATGTTGGTAGGGTCTATGCACTTGGGTATAGATCCGCACTATCTCCTGACTGATCAGCAGGGTATAGCGCATATATTGGTTTTTAGTGTCCAGTCTAATTTATTGTTGATCGCCATTAACGGATTCATTTCCGAATAATTCATAATTACAAATTTCAAAAGGATGAAATATTGAAATGATTACTGTCCTTTTTTGGAAAAATGCGATTTATGATTAAAGGCCAATGATGGCTGATGTTTTGTTCGCTTAACTATTTAAATATGTAAAGACGTTTTTAAATCATTCAACAATCGTTTCTAGGAGTTTTCTGATCTGATACCTGGAAACCATTTATGATACTTGCTGGGCATTTTTGGCTCACTCTTGCTTTGTGAACTCTTATTTCTTTCAGTATCAAATGAGGGCAAAGTGAATAGCTTTTAATAGACAACAAAAGTGGTGAGATTCCAGCTGAAGAAATTTGGAGATGTTGGAGCGATCAATACAAGGAAATTAGTAGTGAGGTAATGAAATTGTATTTAGACAATGTAAATTTTAGAAGGTTAGATTCTTGTTTCATACTATAACCTGTAAGCGATCCTGAATATTAGGGGTTATCTGTATATTTATTTTAATATACAGGTTTTTATTATTATTTAAAGTTGTGTAGTGACACCCAATCCTGACCCCGGATTTGGGGGTGTTATAGTTGGCATCAGAGCTGCAGGTTATTGGTCACTGAAATTAGAATAGGTGAGAGTAAGATAGGAATTATAGGTCGTATAAGTTAGGAAATACCCTAGGCATACTCAGGTTAAGTGGAGTTGAGTGTGAATTAGGATTGGCAGATCCGATATGGAGGTTGATAAGATAGGATTGTTGAGAAAGGGTAAGGAGAATATCATAACATTATAGGTATATTGAGTTCTCAGATCCTACAATTATGAGGAATCGAGGGATCGACGGAGACTGGGTATGTTACCCTACTTTTCATGTGGTTTTGAAGAAAATGCAATTGATTTTGTGAGAACTTGTGTAAGGGAAGCTAGGTGAGTATTAGTACGATTTAACTTAGAATTAGGTAGTAGGACGAGCTTCACGCCGGAGGCAACCAGTTGATAGAAGCTGATGAAGAACCAATGTTGCATGTTTTGAAGGCGCCACCGTTGCGAGAAGATTTTTATCACTCATCGGGAGCTGCGCGAGGAATGATAGCTACCTTAATAGGTAAAGGTTAGACTAGCAAGAAGATGCGACCCTATCTACAGACGGAACGTCGAATCGCATGCGTGGTTGTAAGCATAATGTCAAGAACGACGATAAGAATATAAAAGACAATGGCAGACATCAGCATTAGGTTCGAGTTAGAAATAAAATGATATACGACGGTAAATGAAGTTTCGGTGACTAATAAGTGCGAGCAGAATTCAAGGAAGAGAGGAAGATGTACCAAAATGGAGAGACCCTTAGATGGGCATTCCTTTAATTAGATATTTCATTAGCGGGTCAAGAGGATAGCAAGTAACTTATATAGTAATAACGACCAAATAATTGATTTTCAAAATTTTAAAATGAGATTTTGGAGAAGATTTTCTTAATCAGCTTTCAGAAGATTTTTGGTATGAAATGAGTTTTACAATTTGGTTGTCGAATTACTATTTATGTTCTTGTTATTATAAACAGAAAATGACCTAAAAAGAAGAATGGAAGTAGACTTAGTATTATTAATCTGGAAGACCAAATAGACCCACTAGTGAGAAGAAAGTTTAAAGTTTTCGTGAAAGATGAACATAAATTTTGTTTAATATTAATGATTAAATCAACTTGTTAAAACATTATTTACTCAATTCATGAAATTGTTAAAATTTAATGAGATGCGTAATTTGAGCGGACAGCGGATGACTGAAGGAAATGGAAGAATCTTCCAGATAATTGGGGAATAATAGTATTTCTATCGACGGAACTGAGACGTTGCAGGATCGACTGTTACCTTACGTGGTATAAAGGAAATCGGTAATATTAGTTATAAATTTCATAGGAACGCGATTACGATCAAATCATTAAAAGCATTTAATGTGGAGGCATTTCCAGACGGCATTCCGAAGTTATAACGTGACCTAAACGGTGAATCTCTCATTCGAATGGTTTCTGAAGGCATACGTAAATGAAGCGTGGACGGTAACCAATGGTGATCTACAATGTTATTCATTTACAAATACGATATCATATGTTCTTCTCGAGTTTTGAATATGTATGAGCTTCTTCTGTTGATAGATCATATGAGGGAAAAATGAAAGAAAAATGTCTTATATTCCTTCTGATTCCTTCTGAATTGTTTCTTTCCTCAAATTATTAATTCCTGATTGAGACAAACAGTGTTGTGGTATGACGCTTTGTCGAAATGACAAAGAGTCGGGTGGGACGCCACCTAATCATGTGATGTATGCCATATAGTATGAAAGACTGACCATCTTGAGTACGAATATGGTTGTCTCATTCACATCTAAACTTTAGTCATTCTTCTTCCTTCAATTGACTTACAGATTCTTTCAACTATTTGTTGTATTGTTATTCCTTATTCTTATTTTCATTCAAAATCCTACTCACACACTCTCCTCTTGCGTAGAGACTGTTCTCTGATGATTTTAAAAGAAATGAAATAGTGTGATGCGTGGAATTATACAACGAACATAGATACGACTGCAAATCGATAAATGGTGAACATCTGAGAGCAAGGAAAAATGGATGCACCGACAAATATGGACATGGAGAAGATATCAAGTCAGACAGTTGTTCTTGCTACATGGATCTCATCAGTACGGTAAATTACGTTAACACGATGCATTTCGAATTGGAAGATTTCAATAAGAAATGAATCGTTAGTGAACCGTAATAATTAGATCAATTACAAAATAAGGAAGTAAAGTTGTGTGTGTCAGACGGAGCAAACGAGTATCGGGATGATGATCAAAGATCAAGGAAATTCTGAACAATGACTCAGACATGCAATTACTACGTGAAACATCCCTTCGTCACGGGAAGATATTTGTCGTGAAGATTCAAGATGGAAGAAATCTTAAATGCAATCGAATTGCGAACGTGCTCTTCAAGAAATTGTGAAGTTCTCTAACTTGCATAAATAAGTGATGGTGAATTCAATACTCATACCCGGGTCAGTGATGAAAGTTTGATACGGAACCATAAGTGGAGATGAAGCAATGGTGACTCGACGGTGAAACCTTTTAAGAAATAACGATATAACGATTAAGTTTCTACCAGATTTCGACGATAGTAATGAAAACCGTGCGTGGTTATTGAAAGATAAACATATTACTTAATGAAATTGAATGTGTATCGTCCCAGATAGATGATTGTTGTGATTGGTGGAAGGATGCGGCATAATTCTTAAAAGTAACTGTACACAATTGGTAATGACAAGAAATAAGTTAAAAGAATCGAGAAATAAAAAAATCCTTGAAGAACAACGAGATAAATTCATTAATGACAGTTCATAATATTCTGAAAGAATTGAGAAATGTATGGTTATATTAATCATTGTGGGTTTTAGACCCAATCCCAATTAAAAAGATATATGTTATGCCAGTCAGATGCTGATCAAAGGTGAATGGTGGGAATTGATGATTTTGGTTGATGGAAGTGGGTGGATATGATTGTGGATAATTTGGTTGATTGATGGTATCGGCTTGAGTCCGACTGGTAGTCAATGGTGTAGGGGAAGTGCTGCCCAAATTTTCAGAAATATCCTACGTTTAAGAATAAAGAAGTATATTGTCATTTTCATCGGTACTCCAAATGATTGTGATCTCGATTCTTGAGAAAGAATGTTATGATCAAATCGACTTTATGTAATTGGTCTTTGATTCCAGTTAGCTAGTCTTCACTTGGTTTAAGTGATCAGTTAAAAGAGTTAATTGATCAACTTTACCAACTAATGGTTAGCTAAATGGAGATCGATTCCAATTAGATTGCGTCAAGCTCTAACATGATTTCCAGATCCAAAATCAAAGCGGTTAGCAAGTTGAAGGAAGTGATGGCAGTAGCAGGAATCAAAAGTTTAGTAGAATTAGCATGATGTTACCACAGCTATGTATGAGATTTTATCTAGATAAATACGCTCCTTTCGAAAAATAAGAGGAATAGAAAGTAATTGGTACATGCTAGTAAGAAGAATGTTTTCAAGAACTGAAGGTTCAAGATAAAGCAAAGAGGTTCTATCATTTGTAATCGCGTTCCAGGGAGGACTTAAAAGTATACCCATGTCGAATGGCGATCGAATAAAAGTTTTCGAAAGCTTGAAAATCCAAGTATCCGATGTAAGAAGAAGACTAACGAAGTACGCATGTGAACTTGGGAAAAAGAAATGTTGATCAATTGGAGAAAGCCAAATAT
This sequence comes from Apium graveolens, assembly GCF_009905375.1. Taxonomy (NCBI): domain Eukaryota; kingdom Viridiplantae; phylum Streptophyta; class Magnoliopsida; order Apiales; family Apiaceae; genus Apium; species Apium graveolens. The sequence goes on from NC_133657.1 coordinate 176,871,097, forward strand.
ACGATCATTGATGATTTAAGTGAGGCTAAGAAAGTAACTATCAGTAAATTTTGATAATTCTGTCAGTAAGAACTTAAGTATTATAAATAAAAGTCTTTTATTAACTTCAGAACTGGTTTATCTAATAACACACATATTAAGGTTATCAAGAAAAAGATATTCCTTATGTTAAAAGAGTTAATGAGTAATGAGAATGAAGAACTAAATAAGAAAAGAAGTGGAATCAAAAGGATGATAAAGAAATGTTATAAAATAATCCAGGATATATGTTGTGAACATCAAATATGCCAAAACTAATAGGGGAATGAAGTTAGACACCGGCAGTTGAAGACCAGAATTTCATTCAAAGAATGCGTGTAAGCAAGGAAGATTAAAACAACAGTATCCGTGGCAAACTATTAGAGAAGAACGATGCAATGAATCTCATATCGGAATTCTCCATAATTAAAGTGAAGTCCCGAAGATTCTAACGAATGATTTACCGAGGTTACCTCGGGAAATGAGGTAAGAATTTTTGTTAGTTACTGTACGAGTCGAGCTGGTATCAAAAGCCCTGTATCGTATAACCTAGTGGAAATGAGATATCGAGTGAAGGAAAACTTCAGAAATGTGGAATGCAAGAATAATGAAATCAAGGGATACTTTGCGCTATACACAAAAGTGATCATAGAAAAAAAAGAGAAGTGAGGTATGAAATCACGCATCGGTTATCAGAAATTACAAGTCTGAAGATTAAATGAATATAATGTATAAGGAGTAACTGGATAGTGTGATTGTATTTATTAATAACATCCTTGCCCATTCAAGAACTAAGGAAGACCAAGTTGAACACCCGGAGATATGCATGCGAAGGGTAAAAGATTAGCAACTGCGTTCTAAGCTACAAAGGTATGAACTCTGGTTATAATTAATTATGAGCTACGGAAGTATGGTTAATTACCAACCAAGCAAGATCCATTCAGAGACAGATGTCTTGAGTAGAAAAGAAAGAGTGAATATCACTAAGAGTGCTGGGGAGTGGATAAAGGAATATGAAAAGTTAGAAATTGAGAACAGGTTTTGATCCGACTTCTGGATTATACTGATACTTATTTTGTTATTAGATATCAAAGGTGGTATTAATATAGATGATTAATGTTGACTTCAGTATGGAATGTTGTTAGCATCAAATTTCATATTGATATCTAATTTGATATGACAACAAAATTGGTACTAGTACCAAGAGTTCGGTTTTGAATAAAGTTATGGTTTATTCTATTCCAAATTAATATGTCCTTTCAGAAAGTAAAAGATTTAGCTCGATGAATATACTTGTTAGTGATTGAAAAGAAATTGAAAAAAAAATACTACAAAGTGGTGAGTTAAATGCGATTGTCGAGATTGTCTTTTATTTTTAGTTTTGAATAAATTCAAAACATTTCGAAGCATCAGACGCCATGAGCTCAGTATATCGAGCGCAAACGGATTGAAAGTACAAGAGACCAGCTAAAGGTTCTCGAATACGATTGAAAATGATTATAGACCAGATTAACCGAACAGAAGGAGACGCGAGAAGTAAAGTAGAATAGTCAGGAAAATGGAAGGTGCATAAACGCAAATTATTAAAATTAGAAAGAAAATCAGATTAGTATAAATTAAGTTAATTTATTGAGACAATGAGATAGATAGAATGATTGTGAATGAGTTGCCTTGTTGTTACAAGCATAACGAGTTTATAAGGTGTTCAAAAGTATATGGCTAAGAAAGGTAATTTAGCTCCTTACGTACAAAATGAAGGTTGATTCGGGTTACGTGAGTAACTGACAGAATTAATGTCGGTGAGAGACCGTTGAGTTTGTGAATAAAATAATGAGACCCGAGGAAATGATAGGAAGGGTACTTGAAAAATATCATAGTCAACGACAGAAAGTAAATACGCCTACAAATAAAGAAGAAGATTTCAGGAACGGTTAAAGAGCCTCGAATGCGATGGGAAGTGATTACAAATTAGGTTATTTGAACGAAGAAACATATGAGGACGGGGTTAACACCGAGTAACAGTTGAAAACGCACACAAGCACGAGTTACTAGAATTAGAAAAAAAAAGAATTGAGATGTGTTATGTTGATCCTCCCTAGATAGTAAAATAGGCTGGATAAATAGAAGTGAGTTGGCTTCATCGCTACCCGTATAGCGAATTTATAGGGCATTTATATGTATATATCCTGAAAGAGTAAGTTAGCTCCATCATATATAGAAGATGGAGATTTGAATTGAGATATATACGCAACAAATATAATATGAGGTTAGCAAGAGGCTATTAAGGGACAATTGATATTATACGTTAAAGTTATGAAAAAAAAAATATAAGGTTGAGAGAGTAACCTGAGAAAATGAAAGTTATATACTTGAAAGTATCAGTATTATTCCTTAGTGTGATTCTGAGGACATAAGGGGGGAAGGATGTAACATCCGGGAAAATCGTATAATTATTTGTATCAATATATGATTATTATGTGAATATTATATGAATTTTTGGTGAATTATCTGATGACTGATAATAATATTTGGATGTTTGTATATAATAAAATGCAAGTATGTTAATTTTAATATGTCAGAATAAAATATAGATAATTAAGGTATTTTTATGGTAATTTATGGAGTGTTATATGATTTTATAATGATTTCTGAATTTATTAATTATTTCTGAATAATTACAAAATTATTTTATAAAGCCAAGAATCGTCAGATTTCAACCATTTTTACGTTTATACAACCCGAAACTCTTCCGAAAACTCCTTTCTAACCTAATATGGTAATTCTGGATATTTTACGTGTTTTGACTTTTTCGATCCGGATTACGATTTGACCTGTGCGCGACCCGGCGCAAGATTTTTGATACGATAACCATTTCGATAAATCAACAACACCCGTATTCTCGAGAGACGGGATATTGTTACATTATTTTCATATATGGTGTTTTATGAAAAGCTCGGTTTTGATAATTATCCAATTCTGGTATTAAATTGTATCATTTTTGTTAGATATATTTGATAATGTCATGGCTAATATGATTTATGTTTAGTTTTCAGATCTTACTTAAACAGGATAAATCAGTACTTAGTGGAAGTCAGGACTTAAGGATATCAGTACTTATATTATCAGGAGATAATCATCAGAAGATGGATATCAGAACTTAAGTGCTGGAGTATGTTCAGATAAGGATAGTAGCTGATTAAAGGAAAGAAGATCGAGATAAACATAAGAAGAGATATGCATGAAGAAGGAGTTCCGTAAAGAATGGAATACTTGGAAGAAAAGATATCTGATTGATATATTTTAGGAAGCAGAATTATATTCCATATCAATTAGCGATTATCTTGTAACTGTGTAGTATATAAACACAGACATAGGGTTTACACTATAAGTGTTATCATATTCGAGAAGATTATTCGTAGTAACCCTAGCAGCTCTCGTGATATTTGTTCATCACTGAGAGGTAACAGTTCTATACTGTAACAGAGTTTATTGTTTCAATAAAGTTTTTTTTTCTGTTACTTGAGATATTAAAGTTCGATTTGATTGTACTTTACACTATATTCACCCCCTCTACAGTGTGTGTGAGCTAATAAGTGGTATCAGAGCCTATCTGTTAACACACATACAGTTAAAGATCCAAACACAATCATGTCTGACACAGAAACTCCAACTAAGCCTACCAAAACTGAAGAACCTCCAAAGACACAAATTCAAAGTCGGTATAAAACCATCAGAGTTCCCATACTGATACCATCTGAATATGCCATATGGAAGGTGAGGATGACCATGTTTCTGGAAGCTACAGATCCAGAATATCTTGATAGAATCAAGGAAGGGCCTCACAAACCAACCAGGCTCGCTGTTGCAGTTGCAGGTAAAGCAGCAAAGACCGTACCAAAGGAGAAGAGTGATTATACTGCTGAAGATATCGCATCAATTGCTAAGGATGCTAAGGTACGACACTTACTGCATAGTGCCATTGATAATGTAATGTCAAACAGGATAATTAACTGCAAGACTGCTAAGGAGATATGGGATGCTCTGGAAACAAGGTGTCAGGGAACTGATACAATTAAGAAGAACAGGAAGACAATACTCACTCAAGAGTATGAACACTTTGACTCAAAGGCTAATGAGTCATTGACTGATTTATATGATAGATTTGTCAAACTCTTGAATGATCTGTCACTGGTTAATAAGGAGTATGATCTTGAAGATTCAAACCTTAAATTCCTGTTAGCTCTTCCTGAATGTTGGGATTTGAAGGCAACAACAATAAGAGACAACTACAGTCTTGATGAAACAACTCTTGATGAAATTTATGGAATGCTCAAGACTCATGAACTTGAGATGGAACAAAGAAGCAAGAGGAAAGGAGGAAAGTCAAGGATAGTTGCTCTTAAGGCTGAAGAAGAATCCCCCAAGGAAGCTACCTCAAGAAAAGACAAGGGTAAAGCTCTTTTCACAAAGTCTGATACTGAGTCATCAAGTTCTGAAAGTGATGATGACTCAGATTCTGAAAGCTTGCCTGAGACTGATGCTGATGAGGAGATGATGAAGCTGTGTGCTCTTATGGTGAAAGGGATCACAAAGATTGCATACAGGAAGTTCAGGAAGGGAAAGAAGTTTTCCAGGAAAGGCACAAGTTCTGATAAGAAGAATTTCAGAAGATCTGAAGGCAGAGGAGGAAAGTCTGATAGAGGAGATTATACCAATGTCAAATGCTATAACTGTGGTGAGAAAGACCACATATCTCCTGATTGCAAGAAAGTGAAGGGTGACAAAGGCAAGGCTCTGGTCACAAAGAAGAAAAGTTGGACAGATACCTCAGACTCTAAAAGTGAGGAGAACTATGCTTTGATGGCAAATGCTGATAAAGAAAGTGCTGAGAGCAGTTCTGAAGCCGCTGAAACAAAGGTACCTCAGACTACTTATGCTTTTCATACTGAAGATATTAATGAGTTGAGAAGATATCTTAAAACCATGTTTGTTAGTTATAGAGATCAAACTTTAACATGTGAAAGATTAACTTCTAAAAATCTTGTTTTTAAGAAAAGAAATGATTTATTAGAAAAAGAGTTAGCTATGTTCCATCAAACTCAGAAGGATAAAGATGATGCTTTTTATGTTAGGGATGAAGTGCTAAAATTGAATGAATCTCTAAAAACTGAGTTAGAAAAGGAAAGAGAGATTATTAGGAGTTGGACTAACTCTGGCAGAACAACTCAAAATTTGCTAAGTAGTGAAAATTGGAAAGAGGGCTTAGGTTATGGAGAAGATAAGAATGATAAAAGAACTGTAGAAATTAAGCATGTTGCTAAGCAAAAGCCAATATTAAAACCTGTTAAGTTTGTAACTGTAAAGTCTGATAATGAGAAATCAGAAGTTAAAGAGGAATTAACTTCTGACAAACTAAAACAGGAAAAGACAGTTGAAGTAAACATAGGCTTAATGACTAAGAAGCAGCTTAAGCATAAGTTGAAAGATGTTAAGAATGCAAACAAGGTAAAATCACCTAGGAAAAATAGGAATGGAAAAGAAGGTGTGAATAAAAGCAATGATTATAAACCTGTTCCTGATGCTCCTAGGAAAACATGTCATAACTGTGGAAGTTCTAACCATCTGGCCTCTTTTTGCAGGAAAAATAAGAACATAAACTCCTTACCTTCAAAATCAGGAGTTAAGAGTCAGTCTGTTAGATATAAACCACAAAATCCTTATTTTCATTGTGGTAGTTTATGGCATTCCATTTATACTTGTAAGGAATATCATAGTTTGTACTATGATTATTATCAATTAAAACCTTCTTTGAAGAAAGTTTCCATTGTTCCTTCTAGTGTAAATTCTGATTCAAAGTCTGATAGTGTAAGTTCTGATAAGAAAAATGTTAACATAAACTCTGATGCTAAATTCGCTGCAAACGTTAACAAACTTGATAAGGCCAAAGGATCCAAGCAAGTCTGGGTCCTTAAAACTAATCATTAGTGGTCTTTGTGATTGCAGGGCAACAGGAAAAATATTCTAGTTCTGGACAGTGGATGTTCAGGACATATGACTGGAAATAAAGCCCTGCTATCAGACTTTATGGAGAAAGCTGGCCCAAGTGTTTCTTATGGAGATGACAACATTGGAAAAACATTGGGATATGGCAATATCAATCTTGGGAATGTCATCATTAAAGATGTAGCTCTGGTCTCAGGACTTAAACACAATCTGCTGAGTATAAGTCAAATCTGTGACAGAGGTTATCATGTTGATTTCTTTGAAGAACACTGTGAAGTTGTGAGTAAATCCAAAGGCAAAGTTGTTCTAAAAGGATACAGGCGTGGTAACATTTATGAAGCTAAGATTTCAACAAGTACTGATGGTTCTGCAATCTGTCTGATGAGTAGAGCATCAATTGAAGAAAGCTAGAATTGGCACAAGAAACTCTCTCATTTCAATTTCAACAATATAAATGAACTAGTCAAGAAAGATCTTGTGAGAGGACTGCCAAAGTTAGTATTTGCTCCTGATGGCCTTTGTGATTCTTGTCAGAAGGCCAAATAAAGAAAATCTTCATTCAAGAGCAAGACTGAATCATCAATTCTTGAGCCTTATCATCTACTACATGTTGATCTATTTGGTCTAGTGAATGTCATGTCTATTGCAAATAAGAAATATGCGTTGGTCATAGTGGATGAGTTCACCAGATACACATGGGTGTATTTCTTGCACACAAAAAGTGAAACTGCATCTATCTTGATTGATCATGTCGAACATCTGGATAAATTGGTCAAAGATTCTGTGAAAACCATAAGGAGTGATAATGGCACTGAGTTCAAGAATTTGATAATGGAAGAGTTCTGCAAAAATCATGGAATTAAGCAAGAAATTTCTGCTCCTGGAACTCCACAGCAAAATGGAGTTGTTGAAAGGAAGAATAGAACTCTCATTGAAGCTGCACGTACAATGCTTGAAGAAGCAAAGCTTCCAACCTATTTCTGGGCTGAAGCTGTGCAGACTGCTTGTTTTACTCAAAATGCAACACTCATTAACAAGCAAGGAAAAACACCATATGAGATGGTGAAGAAAAAGAAGCCAAATCTGAAGTACTTTCATGTATTTGGATGCAAGTGTTTTGTTCTCAAGACTCATCCTGAACAGCTATCTAAATTTGATCTAAAAGCTGATGAAGGAATCTTTGTTGGATATCCACTTTTCACAAAAGCCTTCAGAGTCTATAATTTGAGAACAAGAGTGGTCATGGAATCTATCAATGTCTCTTTTGATGACAAGAATATTACTGGTCTTGAAGATTTTATTGATCATGATCAACTGAGATTTGAAAATGAAGACTCAAATACTGATACTGAAAATCCTGACAGTCTAAGTCATGATACTGTAAACTCTGATGGATTAAACTCTGATGTTATTGAAACTGTGGTGACTACGCCAAAGGAAGATGCACCTATGCAGGGGGAGCATACTCAAGAACATACCACATCTCAAGAAGCATCAGAACACAGATCTGGCTCTTCAAGTTCTGATTCGTCAAGTTCTGACAAGCCAAGTTCTGATAGTTCTGAAAATCTAAATTCTGAAGAATCCAACTCAGAGAGCATAGTTTCAGGGGGAGCATCAAAAAATGGAAATGAAGACATCATGGATCATAGGGGAGCATCCAGTTCTAGAGAAAACCTTCCATCTGCAAGGAAGTGGACTAAATCACATACACCTGATTTGATAATTGGAAATCCTGATGCAGGTGTCAGAACTAGAACAGGTACTTCAAACGAATGTCTTTACAATTCTTTTCTCTCTCAGACTGAGCCAAAGAAAGTGGAAGAAGCTCTTCAAGATGCTGATTGGGTGCAAGCAATGCAGGAAGAGTTAAATGAATTTGAAAGAAACAAAGTCTGGACCCTAGTGCCAAGACCAAAGAATAGATCTGTTGTTGGTACAAAGTGGGTGTTCAAAAACAAAACTGACAGTGATGGCATAATTATAAGGAATAAGGAAAGGCTGGTTGCAAAAGGATATTCTCAACAAGAGGGAATTGATTATGATGAAACATTTGCACCAGTTGCTAGGTTAGAAGCCATAAGGATATTTTTGGCTTATGCTGCTCACAAAAAGTTTACTGTCTTTCAAATGGATGTGAAAAGTGCTTTTCTCAATGGAGAATTGGAGGAGGAAGTATATGTTGAACAACCTCCAGGCTTTGTAGATTCCAAACATCCAGATTATGTCTACAGGCTTGATAAAGCACTTTATGGACTTAAGCAAGCTCCTAGAGCATGGTATAAGACTTTAGCTCAGTTTCTTCTGGAAAGTGGATTCAACAGAGGAACAATAGACAAAACACTGTTCTACCTCAACCATGGAAAGGACTTACTTCTAGTCCATATTTATGTTGATGATATCATTTTTGGGTCTACAAATGACAGACTTTGCAAGAAGTTTGCCAAACTGATGCAGTCAAGGTATCAGATGCGTATGATGGGGGAACTTAGCTATTTTCTGGGCCTTCAAGTCAAGCAAAATGAAGAAGGCACTTTTATTTGTCAAACTAAGTACACCAGAAACTTGCTGAAGAAATTTGGAATGCAAGATTGTTCAAGTGCATCCACTCCCATGGCCACTGCAACAAAACTGGATAAGGATACTGGTAAATCAGTAGATATTACTGATTACAGAGGTATGATTGGCTCTCTACTCTATCTAACTGCTAGTAGACCTGATATCATGTATGCTACCTGTCTTTGTGCAAGATTTTAAGCAGATCCAAGAGAACCTCACTTAACAGCTGTGAAAAGAATTTTTAAATATCTTAAGGGAACAGCTGATCTGGGATTATCGTATCCCAGAGAATCAGATTTTAAACTAATAGGTTACTCAGATACAGATTTTGCAGGTTGCAAAATTGACAGGAAAAGCACAAGTGGAAGCTGCCAATTTCTTGGAGGCAGATTAGTTTCTTGGTTTAGCAAGAAACAAAAGTCAATTTCCATATCAACTGCAGAAGCAGAATATATTGCTGCAGGAAGTTGTTGTGCACAGATTCTTTGGATGAAGAATCAATTACTGGATTATGGGTTAACATATTTCAAAATCCCTATTTACTGTGATAATCAAAGTGCTATTGCTATGACAGGTAATCCAGTTCAACACTCTATGACAAAGCACATCAGCATCAGGTACCACTTCATCAGGGAACATGTAGATGAATGTACGGTGGAATTGCACTTTGTTCCAACAGATCAACAACTAGCAGATATCTTCACAAAACCATTGTGTGAAGCTACTTTTACAAGATTGGTAAATGAACTTGGAATGGTTTCAGGTTCTTTCTCTAAATCTGCTTAGTTTTGTTCTGTTACATCAGATTTTATGATCAGTATTTACAGAATTCAATCTCTTTGTGTATTCTGTGCTTAAATGAAAAATATGTTTAAGTACTGACTGTTGTTTGATCAATGTTTCTAAACTCTGATAGTGATATGTCTGTTTAGGTAACTATTCAATCCTATGAGGATAACTGTGCTAGATGCTGACCTAGTAGTCTTCAATAAACAAGGGATCACATGTAAGAAGTAATTATTTCTGTGGAAATCTATTGACACAAGCAAATTCTGATAATTGAGCTTAGTTGAGTTTACTTTGTCTATCTTATTACTAAGTCACAAACTAGAATAATGTTGCTCATCTGTTAAGTTATGATGCTAGTAAACCTGTTGAATGAACTAAGTGCTGATAAACCTCACTTATCAAAAGAAAAAAAATGAAACAAGGATTAAAAATAAGGTACTCCTTTGAGATCTAGAGTAAAAATGTGGAAGGGAAGACCCAAGTGCATTGCTGGTATTAAGTAATATGCATCAGAAAAGCAAATAAAATATTTTCTTGGTGACTTTTCACACTCTATGATTACTAGAGAAATACTCTGATAATAGCATAAATTCTGATAAGCAGTCGTGACTCACTTACACTGAGAAGCCACTGTAAAAAGGAATTTAAAAAGATGCACAAAATTAGCACACAATAGTTGAGGTGGACTCAAGCATGAACTCATTCACCAGTAGGTTTCAGGATAATGACAGCTCTTTAGCAAAGTTTTAGTTATGCCTTATTTCTAAGATGTACTGAAGTGAATCAGACTTTACTCTTTGTCTGATATTTAGCTTAATGCACACACTAACCACTCCATATGAATGATGAAAATCACTGTGGTGATCTATGTTGTTTTAGATGAACAGTCATTGTGTCACATTGCACAAATTTTGAGGACAGGTTTTGATTGCATGTTCTGATGATTATGTTCTGAAGAATATAAATCAAAATTTGTGTGAGGATATACTAAGATAGGCATTCATTTTTCGAGTTAAGAGATTATGTTCTGATGACTGTTAAGTTCTGATATAAGTCTAAGTTCTGATATTCACGTCTGATTCTTTACTTGACTTATTTGTGGATAAAATTTGACCTAACAGTCTCAATTTAAACCTGAATATGTTGAAGTGGAAGATTAATAGTCACTATGGTTAGGGATAGTGGTACTCGTACTTGAACAGTCAACTTTTACTTGCTTCTTGTGCGCATTAAACCATGTTTTCTCTTTCCAATGAATGTTTTTCTTTTTCCAAGTCTGGGGAGACGAGGTAGAATTAATTCCACCTGTAAGCATTAAATTTCTTTACGTCTCCTGGCATTCTCTTGCCTATATAAGCAACCACTTCACATCATCCTTCCCATCAAATCTCTTCTCACAAACTCACCTTCATACTTTTTATATCAAAAACACCATGGTCAGATACAATATGTTTTTAAACTACGAAACTTTCAACATGGAGCTGAGCTGTGCTGATTGGCAGCAGGAATGGCACGTCACTGCCATTCCTGATGAGATATGGGACTCTGTTCCCCAGGAGGTACTCACCCACCTCCTGTTCTTCTATATGGATTACCATCGCCATCTGGAGCGATTGGAGGAGGAAAGGCTGGAAGCTTTCCGCCAGCAAGAGCGAATCATTCGACTCGCTATTCTGTTTGTCAAGAGTAGGAAGAAGAAATGATTTATTTTCTTCTTCCTGTTTTTCTTCATCATCAGCCTTGCCCTGCTTCTTGAGCTAGGACAAAGGCTGTTGACGTTAGGTTTAGCAGCTTAGGGAAATCTTGTACAAGTTCTGATGTAATTTAAATTTCATGAATGTATTCTCTTGATATATTAATGAAATTTGTTTTTGTTTCAAGATCTTGTCTCTGAGATATTTTGTAATGCATTGATAAATCCTGATATATATTCATATTCTGATGACCATATAAATTCTGTTTTCACTTAAGTTCTGATTTTATTTTATCAGTACTTGCTCATCTGATTTATTATGGTCCTTTTCACTTAATTTTTTTTTTCAGAATATTGATGTTGCAGTGATAAATAATTAAATAAGTGGGAACGGTTTCAATTTTGAATTAAAACTGTTTCACCTTGATTAATGGAATAACTGGGTAAGTGGAACGGTTTTTTTTTCTTGCAAAACTGCAAGTGGGTAAGTAATGATTACTGTTTTCTCGAGCCCAGTAACTATCCGTTATTACTGCATGTCTGACAGGTGTCCAACGGTTACATTTTTTTTAAGGTATAAGTAAGACAGAGAGAGGATTTTTTTTAATCTTTTATTTCCTTTCACACTTTTTCTCTCTAATTGCTTTTACTCTCTTACTTCTTCTAACGTTGGTTTTTCATATAGACATTCTATCAAACACCTAACAGGCACTTACACATCTCGATTAATTTCATGGCACCAAAGGATTTAATCATTGATGGAGCTAAATTTGTTCCAAATAATTATGTTGCTATTCTTGATAATGCTGAAGCTCCATCTGAATTGCATTTTGTGCAAGATCTTCTTGCACATAGTGAAATTGGGTATGTGTTGACCCAACCTTCCGTCTTCTCCAGTCAACAAGTTCTGACACTTTGGAGGACTGGAAACTTTGATAATGGTTGTCCAAATGGTACTCCTAGTATTGTTTTCGAAGTGGGTGATTCTTCATATGCAGTCACTCCTGGTACAATACGTAAGACTCTACATCTCCCAGAAGGATGTACTTTTTCAATTCCAGAGGAATCAGCTCTTCAGGAGTTAATGGCCAGTTTGGGATATGAACAGAGTTTGGCAAAGCTTGGGCAGTTGAAACGGGCTCATATCAGGAGGGAATGGAGCTTCTTCTTCGACTGCATCACTAAAGCTTTTGGGAACAAGTGTTCAAATTTTGATGCCATCCCCATAATGAGTCAGCACATCGGGTATGCCATTATAAACCAAACTCATTTTGATTTTGCAACGGCTATAATTCGTTTTATTGGGGATAGGATGACAGAGGATAGGAATGTTGTCTACTTTGCTAGATTCTGTCAACTTATATATACTTTTTGTACTGATGAACCTCAACTAATTAGTACCTCAACTCCACCTTTTAAAGTTGCAAAACGATACTCTAATGACCTGGTCAATGCTGACACTAAGAAACCAGTGGTTAGACCTTTACAGATTCCTCCGTCTGTAAAACAGATCTTAGTAAATGCTGATCCTGATACTTATAAATCTATTTATCCTGATATCCAATCAACAACAATCTCCCAAACACCACAACAACCATCAGCACCTACCACCCATACTACTCAACCTACACTAAGGCAATATCTTAGATCATATCTCTCAACTTCACAAACAGTTCAACCCTCATCCTCAGAACCTCCTGTGAACCCTTCATCTTCTAAGCCTAAGAGGACAAAGACTGTTCCTGAAACACCTCAAAAGAGAAGGAGGATTGCTTTGAGAGATGAATCTGATACTGAGGAATAGGTTCCTTCTTCAGAACCTGTTGTTAAAGAAGCTGAGAAAGTGACTTCTCAGAAGGATTCTGGAATTGGGGGATCTAAGCTTCTCAAGAGGCTTAGAAGAATGACTGTTCCTGAAATTCCCAAGGAATCCATATCTACAAAGAGATACAAGAAACAGAGGGCAAAAAGGCCAGTTTCAGATGATGAAGAAGCAGCAGCTAAGGAAGGGGATCAGGAATCTCTGATCTCACAAGAAAAGGAATCTGCTCCAGTCCCTACTTCTCCATCAACTCCATCTCGGGAAGCTGTTACTGAAAAGGCCAACACACCATCTGTGTCTCCTGTTCAAAAGTCTGTATCTCCTGTTGTTCCAGGCACAAGTGCTGAAATTGATATCTAGACCTTGGTTGTGCCTGAAGTACTTTACTTAGAAGCTCCAACAACAACTAATCTATCAACAACACCTGTTACTGATACTGCTCAGAATTATCTACTACACCTTCTCTGCATCTAGATAGTGATGATCAGAATATAGGTGAGCATCAGGATATGGCTGTTGATCAGAACTTGGAACCAGATCAGCAATTAGAGGATGCTGAAGCCTCCATTGCTACTCACACTGTTGTTCTATCAGAAAATACTAATTCTGTAAGTTCTGATGCTGCAAATGCTGGAGATACTGGTGATGCTGCTCTACAAGCAGATACTGATGAAGCAGGTCCTTTAGGACATGCCCCTCAATAAACAGTTCTTAAATCTGAACTTGTTAAGAAGTTTGTTACCAGAGAAGCACCAGTGCCTTGGAGTGAAACTCCTGCTGGTCAGGAGTGGACTAAGGAATGGAACTCAATTACTTGTGTTCCATCTGCAAGGAATCTGGCTGAGTAATTGACAAAAGCTGATGAGATGTTAAATACTGATGATTTCAAAACCCGGCTTAGAGTCACTGCATTGAGTACTAAACATCTTCAAGGTCTCCATTCAACTACTCATGCAGAGCTACACAAGATTCAGGAAGAATTCATCAAACAGGAACAAGTTCAAAAGATTGATAAGAAAAAGTTCTTCCAACCTACCTTTGACAGGATTGCTTATATTGAGAAGACTCATGAGAAGCAACAAGCTCAGATTGATGATATTCTGAAAATCAAGCTTCTCAGCAATCTCAACTTACTGAAATCCAAGCCTCAGTGGAATTGCTTGTCTCTCTTCTACTACCTGCTGATGCCAAAAAGGGGGAGAAAGTAATTAAGTCCAAATGCTAGACTGACAAGACACTGAAAGGGAAGGATGATGAAAAGGATGATCAAGGAAACCCTAGAATGGGTAGAGGTCATAGTCAAGGTAGAGGTTTCTCATCAAGAAAAGCTGAAATTACAAGTCACAGGACAAGTTCTGATGCTGGTAAAAGGATAAGTTCTGATGAACTTTTAGATCTTGATGAAGAAATGTCAAGACAGTTATTTCTTCAGGAAAATCCAGGAATGGACTTGGAGAGTTTAATGGAAGAAGAAGTCAGACTTAAATCAGAAAAAGTCACATTTAAATCTGAAGCTTCTGGTAAAAAGACACTTCCAAAACTCAAAGGCATTGTGATAAAAGAAAGGACAAATACTGAAGCAACATTGGCTAAATCACAACCGCAGATAGATCCAAGATCCAAGGGTAAAGAAAAGGTTGGTGAACCTATCAAGGTTTATGTGCCTCCTGAGAATGAAGAAATCACTGATAAAAAGGATGATCTTGCTCTGACTTCAAGAAAAGTTCTTAAAACAACCTCTGACATGGCTCAAGTTGTTCAGAGTCAAGAGACAGTAAGTTCTGATATTCCAAAGAAGCAAGTAACCTCTGACATAGCTCAAGTTAACTTGATATCAGAAGATAGACCAAAGAAACTCCTACCAGGATTCACTAAAGCAAAACAGACTCAACCTTTGAAGACTGCTGCAAGTGGTTTTGAAGCAAGAGTAGTTACTGGAAAGGAAGCAAGAGATAAAACTGGATTGGGAAGTGCTGATGAAAGAATAATACAGAACACTACCAATGATCCAACTTCCTTAAGTGAACCAGGTATTGGAGCAACTCCTGAGAGATTGAATTAACTGGAATCTGTACAAATGGTTTACCATACCTACTTGAAAGAACACATCTTGTTGTACTTCATGACAGATGGTAGGGTTTATCATATAAGGCAAAATGTCATTCCATTGAAGTATTTTGAAGAATTGGAGCATGTACTATTCTTACTTCAAGTGGATGACAGATTGACAGGAAGTGCTGCAAACTATTTAAAGGATCAGATTCAGAGATAGAAAAGACTTTATTCTGTTAAGTCTGACAGCACATATGTTCCAACGTACAGAGATCACAAGGGTGATATAGTTGAAATGAAGCCCAACACTGCTAAAATTATAACTACCTTTCTGGGTTACATGGCTGTGGAATTCAATCTTGAGTCTGATAAAGCTTACTTGATCAGACTGGATTAGGATATAAGAAAAGCAAAGATTAATGATCTCAGGGCTGCAATCTTTCAAATTGGTGAAGATAATGCAGAGCTTAAAGATGCTAAAAGGAGAATGATTGATGAACTTAGATATGCTGAGAGATGTTTGTTGAAGAACTATCTCAGAACAACTCCTGACATCAGAGAGATCAGAAGATGAAGCCAAGTCAAGATCTACAACTGATTAAATTCTGATATTTGTACAGACTGAAGCTGTTATCAGAAGTTAAATGTTGGTAAAGCTTTAAGGACTGTAAGTTGTAGTTATCTAGTCTAATTTTCATGCATTTGTACTTAATGTTTTTGACATCATCAAACATCTGTTAAACTTGTTTATTATGCTAATTTACAAGTTGGGGGAGATTGTTAGATATATTTGATAATGTCGTGGCTAATATGATTTATGTTTAGTTTTCAGATCTTACTTAAACAGGATAAATCAGTACTTAGTGGAAGTCAGGACTTAAGGATATCAGTACTTATATTATCAGGAGATAATCATCAGAAGATGGATATCAGAACTTAAGTGCTGGAGTATGTTCAGATAAGGATAGTAGCTGATTAAAGGAAAGAAGATCGAGATAAACATAAGAAGAGATATGCATGAAGAAGGAGTTCCGTAAAGAATGGAATACTTGGAAGAAAAGATATCTGATTGATATATTTTAGGAAGCAGAATTATATTCCATATCAATTAGCGATTATCTTGTAACTGTGTAGTATATAAACACAGACATAGGGTTTACACTATAAGTGTTATCATATTCGAGAAGATTATTCGTAGTAACCCTAGCAGCTCTCGTGATATTTGTTCATCACTGAGAGGTAACAGTTCTATACTGTAACAGAGTTTATTGGTTCCATAAAGTTTGTTTTCTGTTACTTGAGATATTAAAGTTCGATTTGATTGTACTTTACACTGTATTCACCCCCTCTACAGTGTGTGTGACCTAACAGTTTTTATAGTTACTTAGCGGCTAAGTAATCGATTTTTGGATCATTTTGTAGTTACTTAGCGGCTAAGCAACTAATTTATCGATCCAAAACGATCCAGAACGAACCAATATTCAGTAAATATATATAGCCTTTTTCTTATTTCATTTATTTCATTTATTCATTTGCAACCAGTTAAAATACCGTAAATACAGAGAAAAACCCTAGAAACCGATACGTTCTTGAGAATCAAACGCACGAACGAGGACGTTACCGAACTCCGATTCAAGCGTGCAACATATCAAAACGAAGCTCTCGAAAAACTCTACCTTAATCCACCATCTGTTTTTGCCCAGAAATCAAGGTATTTTTCTGATTTAATTATTCAAATTCGAATTATTTATGAATTAAAATAGGAATTTTTGTTCTTGATGTTGTTTGTATGATTTAATGCCATAATCATGTAGATAATTTTGTCCTGGTCATTTTGGTATATTATATGTTGAATTTGGAGTTCAATAACATATAGAAAAGCAAGTTTGATTTTCGAAATAATAAAATTAGGGTTTATAGGTTTGAATATTTTTAATTGATTTTTTGGCGTTTTTGATTCAAGGGTTATTAATGTAAATTGATTGCATCAGCTTATAGATCGTGAAATGAGAAATCTTTTGGTACCGGTTTGAAGGCCAAACGATTCCGGGATCGACCTCGCCGGAAAATGGCAGGAAGGTCACCGGAAAAGTTTAAGCCATTTTTTCCGGCTTGTTCAGGAGATGTTTGTAAGATGTGCTTCTACGATCGTGTTCCTGTGAACGTCAGGATCATTTGCCATCAATTTGAGGCCATTCTGGGTAGTTATTCAGTGGTCGGAAAAGTTCGGGGTCGCCGTTAATGGAGCCCGCCGGCGAGAAGGCGGGGAAGATGGCAATTATGCTATTTCGCCCCCATAGTTTGCAAGAATTTGTATTTCGGTCCCTGGGATTTTCAAAAATCACAAAAATAAGATTTACGTTTTAAAAATCTATAAAAACGGGATTTATGTTTTAATTATTTTCAAAAATTGTATTTCTTTTTATTATAATTTCAGAAAATGGTTTTTAATTATTTAAAATTCCAAAATTCATTATTTTTAAATTCAAAAATAAATCTAAATTATTTAATTAATTAATTTTAGTTGATAATTAATTATTTAATTAGTCAATTAATTTAAACATTAATTGATTAATTGATTTAATTAGTTATTAATTAATTATAATTGATTATTTAATTAGATTTAATTATTTCTTTTGAGTTAAAAATTCCGAAAAATAGTTTCGAGCTTTAAAATATTATTCTA
Organism: Apium graveolens; assembly: GCF_009905375.1. NCBI lineage: Eukaryota > Viridiplantae > Streptophyta > Magnoliopsida > Apiales > Apiaceae > Apium > Apium graveolens. The sequence continues at coordinate 176,888,719 of NC_133657.1, forward strand.
AATTATTTTCAAGGCTCGATAATTATTATAAAATTATTTTAAAAGTCATATTCGAGTATTCGAACCCTATTATTTAGTTATTAAATGATTCGGATTCCGTTTTAATTCCGAAAAATGTTCAAAAATTCATAATAAATCAACCATTCGTCCGATTAATACGAAACAAATGCCTCTACACTCAGAAAAATATATTGCTTCTATTAAAAATATTTTTGGGACCTAAATTCCCTTGTATCTAAAGGATGTTTGTTTTAGGGATCATTCCGAGTCGATAATCGTTCGATAAAATATTCTTTTTGACCCGATTTCAATTCTAAACGTATTAAGACCTATCTTTTGTCGATATAAATTATGTGCTACATGAATTACGTGATTATGTGTTATATGATTACATGCCCTATGTATACGTGTTTTGTGGATAATGAGTCAGCGTGTCTTTTAAACATTACCTGATTGAGTTGTGATCTTTATCTGTTATTATCGGGCGGGTAGATAATAAGAATAAATGTACAGACTAGATAATTATATATTATCAGTTCATTGAATAGTATTATTTATGATAGATACACATAGTACGAGGCATTCAAAGCCAGATAGGGATTGTAAAAGTAAAGCCTGATTAATAGTAAGGAGACGAGTGAATTCGGAATCGAGATAAACTTGAAATAGCGATTGATAAGAAAGGTCAAGTGGCATGCCAATGGAAATACAGACACATCAGGACTGAGTAATATGGCAGATAGTTAAAGATCAGAGGGTCACCAATTGAGGCAAGTATTCCTAACCTTTCTCCTTAAATGCTGCAACTATTTATTCGCTCCTATTCTAAGTTCATAATAGTTAACTGTTTTATATTTCGCTGTAATTACTCTTATTATGCCAGTTATTTTCATTATTATTCTTATAATTCGATTACTCTCTTGAGCAAATACCCATTCGTTCGGGTTATTTGCGAACCCTGATTTGGGATATTTTGAAATCAAAATAATTTGATATCAAAATACTCTACGGGCTGGACAATTATTATGAGGACCAGTGATGAGCTGGATTATAGGGGTTAGGGATGGACCGGACCCTTTAGGCCATAGTTGCCTGGGTGCCCCATATGTTGGTTGGGTCTATGCAGTTGGGTATAGATCCGCACTATCTCCTGACTGATCAGCAGGGTATAGTGCATATGTTGGTTTCTAGTGTCCAGTCTAATTTATTGTTGATCGCCATTAACGGCATTCCTTTCCGAATAATTCATAATTACAAATTTCAAAAGGATGAAATATTGAAACAATTACTGTCCTTTTTCGGAAAAATGCAATTTATGATTAAAGGCCAATGAGGGCTGATGTTTTGTTCGCTTAACTATTTAAATATGTAAAGACGCTTTTAAATCATTCAATAATCGTTTCCAGGAGTTTTCTGATCTGATACCTGGAAACCATTTATGATACTTGCTGGGCATTTTTGGCTCACTCTTGCTTTTTGAACTCTTATTTTTTTCAGTATCAAATGAGGGCAAAGTGAATAGCTTTTAATAGATAGCAAAAGTGGTGAGATTCCAGCTGAAGAAATTTGGAGATGTTGGAACGATCAATACAAGGAAATTAGTAGTGAGGTAATGAAATTGTATTTAGACAATGTAAATTTTAGAAGGTTAGAATCTTGTTTCATACTATAACCTGTAAGCGATCCTGAATATGAGGGAATATCTGTATATTTATTTTAATATACAGGTTTTTATTATTATTTAAAGTTGTGTAGTGACACCCAATCCTGACCCCAGATTTGGGGGTGTTATAGCATAGCTGACATCCCCATCCTCATCCAGACCATCTGATGCCCAGTCATTTTCTTGTGTAATGAAAGCCCTTTCCTTTTGTTTGAGCAACTCAAAATATTTCTGTTTATAATCCACAGGCTCAAACTTCTTCTTGCTGGAATCTGACTTTCTACACTCACTGGGAAAGTGCCCTGCCAAGCCACATTTGAAATATTTGAATTTTGATTTATCCACCATGTTTCTATTTGGCTTAGCTGCTCCAAAGTTCTTCTTGAACTTGAGCTTGGAAAATCTTCTGGAAAGGAATGCTAGATGTTTATCAATATCATCCATATCATCTTGACTCAAAGAATCTTCATTTTCTGCTATCAGCCCCTTGCCCTTGTTTTCACAGACCTTTGAAGTAGACTCAACAGCTTCTTGAAAGAGATATGTCCTAAGTCCAATCATGTATGAGGATTTAGGAATAACTTTTATGTAATCTGTTTTGATTTCATTGATATTAATAAAAAACTTGTTTTGTTTTTATTGCGGGCTCTATCTATTTAAATGTTTAAATAAGATATACCACAGTTTAGAGTAAAGCTTTTCATGGATTGTGATGAGATCATAATAATGAGACCTAAAAGATGATAACTCTAAACTTAAATAGTTCTTGGTCGTAGAATTACTAACTGGTAATTAATAATCCGCAAAGATCGGTACATACTATGCTTGCTTCATTATGAAGGATGTCTGTTCTCATAGACATTTGTGTGGTGACACTATAGCTAGTATGTAGGTGCTTATTATAGAATAAGTTCACTGAACATGACTCACACAGCTGAACAACTGATGGAGTTCACTCACGTGTCAGCAGTTGTTCACATAGTGATAGTTGTACAAGTATCCTTAGATTTGAGGTCATCATGGTCATCTTGTGTACACTGAACTATGCTTTGGTTTAGTTCTTAGTCTCAAGGGACAATTATAAGGGCTCTACTGGGTATAGGAATTTGTACATGAAGATAGTGTATGATCAATAAAGGATCTACCCCTTCAATTGTAGGAAGAGAATGTTCAATGCTGATCCACTTATGTTATTTCAGAAATCTCTGGCCAGAGTGAATGAAATTAGAAAGGAGTTTCTAATTTACATTAAATAGAACAAAGCATAGTGAATGGGAAAGCAAGTGATTAAATAAGATAGGCTTGACACAAGTTCCATGCCTTGTATTTAATCGTGACATTGTAGGGTAGAAAGAATTAATTGTACGGTAACTACTCACTGAATAGGTTCTTGGTATTCTAAGCAGTGAATTCGTATTATCCGGATAGTCGCGATATGCTGAGAAGTATCCCTCACGATGTAGAATAAATATGATTAATTAATTAATCACATTTAATGAATTAGAGAATTTATATAAATAATGATAAAATAGTTTTATTATTATTTATTTCTACTACCGGCTTAATATTGAACCTACGGGGTCACACCATAAAAGAGAATGATTTAATGGTGGAGAAATTAATTAATAATGGCAGATAATTATTTATTTATGAAATAAATAATTAATTAATTGAAAATTTTAATAATTGATTAAATGAGATTTAATTGATTATAAATTAATTAAGAAAAAGTTCTTAATATTATTAATTAAGAATTTAATTTTTGGAAATTAAATCAAGTGAGAGAATTATTTCTAAAGTGTTTAGAAAAAGGATTAATAATTAAAAGGTGTTTTAATTATTAGTGAGAATAATAAAGAGTTAATAATAATAATATTTTATGGAAAAAATTTCAGCTGAAAATTTTGCTTATAAATATACTATTATAGACCCTATTTTTGCCTCAACCCAAAGATTTACAAAAGCCTAATTCTCTCCACATCCTCCTCCTTCATTACATCGTTTTTTTGGTAGATACCGGTGGAGTGCTTCACACTTGAGGAGAAGCTGCTAAGGATCTCCGTTCATCGTTTTTGGATCGCCATTAAAGACCTCAATCTTTCCATTAACGTAAAGCTTCTTAAGGTAAACATACTGAACTACGAATTAAATATTATTTTTCGCATGGATCCTGCGGAGGGTTTCATTTTTTTTTAAGATTTAAATTTACATTTTCGTTGGATTTATGTGCTAAAAACCCTTCACTTTTATCTTCATCTCCTTCTCTTTCTCTAACTCAGCAAACAGTGCAATGGACCCTCCTTTCTTTCTCCCTTTCTCTATTCTTTCATCTTGCTCTATTTCAAGCTCATAAGTCTTTAGAATGCCATACAGTCTCTCTAGTGTAAACTCCTTGTATTCTTCTGAATTTCTCAGGGAGACTGTCAATGGTTTCCATTCTTTTGGAAGGGATCTCAGAAACTTGAGGTTAGAATCCTTGGTTTGGTAGACTCTTCCATGCAGCTTTAGAGCATTTAGTAGCTTTTGAAATCTACTAAAGATATCAGTGAGAGTTTCACCTTCTTCAAAGTGAAAATGCTCATATTGCTGAATTAGTAACTGCATCTTATTTTCTCTAACTTGTTCAGTGCCATCACAGATAATCTGAATTATATCCCAAACTTCCTTGGCAGTTTTGCAATTGATGATGTTGTCAAACATGTCACCATCAACTCCATTGAACAGAATATTCATGGCCTTCTTGTCTTTCCTGACTTGTTCAATATCAGGATCTGACCATTCATGCCTTGGCTTGGGAACTGATGGCTCATTTCCAGTTGCAGCTCTCATTGGTACATGAGGGCCTCTCTCTATGCAATCCACATAGGCCTCATCTTAAGATAGTAAATGAAGATGCATCTTTACCTTCTAGTGATGGTAATTATCTTTATCCAGAAAAGGAATCTTGACTCCAACATCCTTCTTGTTCATCTTGCTGTTTGTTGTGATCTTTAAACTCTTTGTTCTTCAAGAGCTTGCTCTGATACCAATTGTTAGTCCCTAACAATGCAACAAGAATTACAGAAGGGGGGGTTGAATGGAATTCTTGAAACTTTTTCTGAATTATAAAATGTTCTAAGTTAAGATATATATGACAGTGTTTTGATTTGCAAAGTGCGGAATAACAAGTTAAATATGAATCAAAGCACAAAGTAATAAAAACACAAGTCTTTAAAACTTTCTGGTGGATTAGAATGTATCCACCAGATATATATATATATATATATCAAGAGAACTCTGTGAAGCTTGGATAGCTCACAGCTGCTTACAAATAAGAACAACTAAACTTACAGAGAAATGCTAAAGGATTTAGCTTACAATTGTTTCTCTGAGAAAATATTTGCTTAGTCTTCTTGTTGTTCTAATTGCTACTCTTGGTTTATATATCACCAAGATTACACAGTAATAAGACAAGATAATAAAACAAAACCTATCAAGTCTAATATTATGCTACTTCATTACTCTATTCCAGCATCTTTGAATATCTTCATAATAGCATGGAAATGGCAATGCTTCTTTGTTCTCAAAAACCCAGTTGAGTAAGCTTCCACATTTCTTTTTCATATACTCGATACATGTGACTGTGTTGTCATTGTCAATAGATGTTTGAATTGATTATCCGTCGGGTACATGATCATCTGTTGGGTTGCCTTGTTGATCATCCGTCGGGTTGCCTTGTTGATCATCCGTCGGGTAGCTTTGTTGATCATCCGTCGGGTAGCTTTATTGATCATCCGTCGGGTAGCTATTTGTCACTTGACTTCATTTCATTTGTGCAAAATTACAAGACATCATCTATGTACAATTAATCAACCTATTCTGCATATTTAATTAAAGTCAACATGATTTATATGCTACTACAGAATCTATACAAAGGTGTTTGCAGAAATGTGCTACATGACTTATTATTACATAAGCTACTCACTCGATGGATGTCAAATCATCATCCGTCGGGACTGTATTGAGTCATCCGTCGGGACTATATTTGTTTATCCGTCGAGTGCTACAAAATACACTAAGTTAAATCTACTAAGGTGTTTTGTTAATGAAATCATCAAGTTCACAACATATTCCCAACAAATTCTAACTTTTTATTTGAATAAATTCAAAATAAAATTAGAATAAATTTTCCAAAAGTATTTTACCAAAATAATTTATTAATTTAAATTATCTCAGTTCTGAGTTATTGATAAGAAAAAAATTGTACTTGTAGAGAACTCTGTGAATAAACACTATTAGAAAACTCTACAAGGACTTATCGATAAGTCATTTTTAAGCCTATCGAGAAGTCACTCGAGAAGTCAGTAAATTGACTTATCGAGGACTCACTCGAGAAGTCCTAAAATGACTTGTCGAGAAGTCAATTTTTACTTATCGAGAACTCAGTTCTCTATATAATTTTGGTTTTGTAATTCAACCTTGTGTTAATTTTACATATCGAGAATGTAAATTAACAACTGAGCAGTTTACATAGAATTTGAAAAATTCCAAGTTAAAACGTAAATTAACAACTGAGCGGTTTACTTAGATATTGAAAAATTCCAAGTTAAATTTGAATTTAAAAAACAAATATGCAGAGATTTCTGAAATATTCATTATTCATATTTCAGTTAATTTCCAATTTAATCAAATTGATTTTGATTTGGAGATTAATCTGCTGCAAAACATTAACTGAGTTCTTTCCTTAGGATGAAGAGTTAAGCATTCCAATTTCACCTACAAGTCTAGTGAAAGTTGCTTCATCCAAAGGTTTAGTAAAAATGTCAGTTAATTGTTTTTCTGTTGGTACAAAAAAGAGCTCAATGGTACCATTTGTAGCATGTTCTCTGATGAAATGATACCTTACATCAATGTGCTTTTTTCCTAGAATGATTAACTGGATTAGCTACTATAGATATTGCACTAGTATTATCACACATAATAGGAATTTTGTGTAACACTAGAAGAATCCATTAGTTGATTTCTAATCCAAAACACTTGAGCACAACAACTTCCTGCAGCTATGTATTCAACTTCAGCTGTAGAAGTTGATATAGATTGTTGTTTCTTGCTATACCAAGATACAAGTCTTTGTCCAAGAAATTGACAGCTTCCACTAGTACTCTTTCTGTCAACCATGCATCTAGCAAAATCTGTATCTGTGTAACCAACAGCTTCAAAACCAGTTCCCTTAGGATACCATAATCCCAAGTTTGGAGTTCCCTTCAAATATCTAAAAATCCTCTTTACAGCAATCAAATGTGATTCTTTTGGATTGGATTGAAATCTTACACATAGACATGTTGCAAACATGATGTCTGGTCTACTTGCTGTTAAATAAAGCAATGATTCAATCATCCCTCTATAGCTTGAGATATCTACACTCTTGCCCTTTTTATCTTCATTCAACTTTATTGCAGTAGATATAGGTGTAGATGCAGGTGAACAATCAACCATTCCAAAAAAATTCAATAGATCCTTGACATATTTAGTTTAGCTGATGAAGATACCATCACTTCTTTGACTGACTTGAAGTCCAAGGAAGTAACTCAATTCCCCCATCATACTCATTTCATATTCACATTGCATAAGCTTGGAGAATTTTTGGCAAAACTTCTCATTAGTAGAACCAAAGATGATATCATCCACATAAATCTGAACTAGGATCATATCTTCACCATGTTTCTTGTAGAAGAGAGTCTTGTCTATGGTTCCTCTAGTAAAACCATGCTTCAGTAGGAAATATGATAGTGTGTCATACCAAGCTCTAGGTGCCTGTTTTAGTCCATATAGAGCCTTGAGTAACTTGTAGACAAAATTTGGAAATTTTGGATCCTCAAAGCCAGGAGGCTGTTGCACATAAACTTTTTCTTCTAGCTCACCATTCAGAAAGGCACTTTTAACATCCATTTGATACACATTAAAGTTTGAATGTGCAGCAAATGCTAGGAAAATTCTTATAGCTTCAAGTCTTGCAACTGGAGCAAAAGTTTTATCATAATCAATTCCTTCTTCTTGTGAGTATCCTTTTACAACCAACCTTGCTTTATTTCCGGTAACTATACTATTTTCATCCATTTTTTTCCTGAACACCCATTTTGTTCCAATAATGCTTCTATTCTTTAGTGCAGGAATTAACGCTTCTTTCAAACTGATTTAGCTCTTCCTACATGGCAGATATCCAGTTAGGATCCAGTAGAGCTTCATCAATTTTCTTAGGTTCTACTTGAGACAGAAAACATGCATGTAGGCACTCATTAACAGTTGCACTTCTAGTCCTCACACCAGCAGTAGGATCACCAATAATTGCTTCTCTAGAGTAACTTGTATCCCACTTCCTTGTGTGAGTTTGTTGACTTGTGCCTTTATCATTTTCTTCATAATTGGTATGACTGGTAGATCCTTCTTCTCTTTCTCCCCCTGAGTTTGTGCTATCAAATTCAGGTGTTTGAGATGAGCTTCCATTCCCATGATTTTCCTGTTCAGTAGTCTCTTCATTCATCATCAGTTGTGCATTAACTTCATTTTCTCCATCAGAATCACTATCAATGTTGAGGTTTTCAAATGCAAGGGCTTCAGCTTCATTATCATCAAGACATTGCAAGCCTGGACACTTGTCTTTATGTGCTCTCCATAATCTTCTTTTGATCAATCACATAAACTTTGTAGGTTATTCTTTCCAGTGAATATCCCATAAAAATTGCTTCAAAAACCTTTGGGTCAAATTTTTCCACATATTCAGAGTTGTCTTTCAAAATGTAACACTTACTTCCAAACACATGAAGATGCTTTAGTAGGCTTTCTCTTAGACATGATTGAGTAGGGTGACTTGCCATGTGCCTTGTTAATGAGATATTTGTTCTGAGTATAACATGGAGTCTTAACAGCCTCTTCCTAGAAACTTTTTGGCAACTTGGCATCTTGCAGCATTATCCTGGCAGCTTCAACTAATGTTCTGGTCTTTCTCTCAACTACTCCATTTTATTGAGGTGTTCTGGCAGCTGAGAATTCTTGAACAATGCCTTTGCCTTTGCAGAATTCACTTAATGTAGCATTTATGAATTCTGTTCTATTGTCACTTCTCAATCTTTTCACACAATTATAATCTTCAGCCAGTTTTTCTACATTCTTGATGTGCTCAATTATGATGTGTGGAGTTTCATCTTTAGAGTACATGAACTCTACCCAAGTGTATCTTGAGAAATCATCCACCATCACAAGTGCATATTTGTTCCTTGAAATTGATAAGACATTCGCTGGCCCAAATAAGTCCATATGAATAAGTTGCAAGGGTGCACTTATAGAATTCACAGTTTTTGACTTGTGACTAGATCTTTTCATCTTTCCTTTCTGACAAGCTTCACAAACTTCAACTTGAGCAAATTCCAGTTTGGGCATGTCTCTTACTAACTCATTTTTAACTAAGTTGTTAATTGCCCTGAAATTCGAGTGAGACAGCTTCTTATGCCATAGCTTGCTTTGTTCTTCAGATGCCTTGGTGTAGAAGCAGCAAATACCATCCTTATTTGTTGAGTCCAAGTCTGTAACAAACAAGCTTCCTTTCCTTGCTCCTTTCAGAGCAACTTCACCAGTTTTCTTGCTGATAAAAGTGCATTCTTCTTTGTTGAATAAAACTTCAAAGCCTTTTTCTGTAAATTGGCTAACACTGAGAAGATTCACTTCAAGACCAGCTACTAGTGCTACATCATCAATGACAACATTTTTAGAAACAATCTTGCCTTATCCCATTGTGAATCCTTTGTTGTTATCTCCAAAGGTCACCAAATGGCCAGCCTTTCCCTTAAATTTTAATAGAAGGGCTTTACCACCTGTCATATGCCTGGAACATCCATTATCTATGATCCAGATGACTCTCTACACTATGCCCTGCACACAATGAGTCTTAAGTGTGTTTAGAAACCCAAGCAGTGTTGGGTAGTTTCTTCTCGGTAACTTGTTTAGCAGAAGTAGAATGAGTTATTTTAGAAAAAATAGAATTCAGTGACTGTTGTGCATGTTTTCCTTCTGATGTGGACTCATTTCTTGTTTCTTTAAGGTCTACTCTCAGTTTATGTCTTCATTACTTTCAAGTTGCAAGGAATGCAGCCAAACTTGTCACAGAATGAATAGGGATCATTTGAATCTGCTTCATTGTATTTGCAAGTTCTTTCAGCTGGCTTGCTAACAATCTTTTTACAAAGGTGAGTTAGATGATTTGCAGAGCCACATTTTTCACACTTCTTTCTAGGAGAATTTGCAATATAAGAGAAATTATTGCTTTTGTTTTTCCCTATTTTCCCATTTCTATTTTTCTTTTTCTTTCTTGCATCTTCAATTTTGGTTTCTTTAACAGGAGTCTTGGGACTTTTTTTGTTCATAAGCTTTTCTTCAGTATTGGAAGACTGAACTGATTCTTCAGTTTTCTTTTCTTTATCTTCATCAACAATTTCTTTCTTGATAATCAATTCTTCTTCACTGAAGTTGACTTCACATGCTTTGAATATAGGTGCATTAACCTCTTTCAAAAAGGTTGGAGCATTCTCAGTTTTCTTTGCTTTCCCTTTATCACCTACAGTCTTCTTTTTATCATTCATGGCATCATAGTCAAGGCCAATAGCAATGTTTGCACATGGCTTATTCTTCTCATGATACTGTCTGACCAGTTCAGATGCATTTCTGAAAGATTTCATCTTCACTTCATTCTTTTCCAGCTTCTCCCTTAGCACTACTTCAATTTCATTTGCACACTTGAGCTTGTTCTTTATGTTAGGTCACAAAACACTGTAGAAGGGGGTTGAATACAGTGTTTATACAATCAAATCGATTTGAACACAAGTATGTAACAAAGATCAAGTATATTCAATAAACTATATTACAATATGAACTGTTGTTCTCTCTCAGTGATGAACAAATATCACTAAGAGTTGCTAGGTTATAATGTATAATCTTCTTGATAATGATAACAGTTAAAGTGTAAACCTTAAGCTGTGTTTATATAGTACACAGTTACAAGATATATTCTAATTGATATGGAATATAATTCTGTCTCCTAAAATATATCAATCAGATATCTTCTACAAGTCTTCTAGTCCTCTAACTCTTCATGCATATCTTCTTTTGTTTTAGTCCAGATCTTCTCCTGTAAATCAGCTGTATTCCTTATCTTAAAGTCTTCCCGCACTTAAGTACTGATATGTATCTTCTGACACCTTAAGTTCTGATATTAAGTTTTGACTTCAGTAAGTTTTGATTTCAGTAAGTCCTGATATGTCTTGTTGTTAAGTTCTTAAAACTAAACACAAATCATATTAGACATGACATCTCAAATATATCTAACAATCTCCCCCAACTTGTAAATTATGCAAGATATACAAGTTAATAGATTTGATGATGTCAAAAACATTTTAAGTACAAATGCAATGAGAGTTAAAATAGACAATTAACTACAACCTACAGTCCTTGTAGCTTTTACCAATCTCACTGAGTCAATCTGAATCCAAAGTGATTCTTGACAAAGTTTGATATCAGCTTTTCTTCTTTATTCCTCAGGACTTGAGCTATTGTAGTATTGACTTGCTTCATCTCTTCATCTTGACTTCCAATCTGGTAGATTACAGTCCTTAGAGCAGAGATATGGTTTCTTTCTAAACCATCACTCAGTCTTATAACCCTTGGATAAGAAGAATCTTCATTGTAGCACAAACATTTCTCTTTCAGAATGGCTTCAAGTTTAGCAGAATCCTTCTTCATTGGAATTTCACTTCCATCATCTTCAACTATGTTTGGAATGAATTATGTAACCCTTGAACCATAAATTCTTGCTTTATCTAGTATGGTCTTCAATATAAAATTTGACCATCTCCTGGTAATCTCAGACTTTATCTCTAAAAGATAATGAAAGAATTGAAGTTCTTTCCGAAATTTGTTCAGCACATCTGATTCTGACATTTGATATGTCCTTCCATCTTCAAGAAATAGAATCAGATTTTCTTTGACATTATGCTTGTCATGAGCATCCAGTACCACTTGAATAGAGATAACCTTATCAAGGTGTTTCTGTGTAACATCTTCAAGAGGTCTGTCAGTCAATAGAAATGGATCTCTAGTAGCTACTTCAACTCCTGTCTTGATCTTAGCTTCATCAGAACCTAGCCCTGCTCTGTCTCTTGGTTCTCTAGCATTTAACCTAATAGTCATGAAATCAGACAGCAATTGGCTTTTCTTTGGATCTGATGGTTTGACATTTTTCCATAGAAGTTTCTTTTTATCAGCAACTTTCATTTTGTTTAAATCAACTTGAGCTATGTCAGAGGTTGATGTCTTGATGACTTTATCAGAACTTGTTATTTCTTTTGTAGCGTGTTGTCCTTCACTCTGAACAACTTGAGCTTTGTCAGAGGTTGTCTTAGATTCTTCAGTAATCTTTCTTCTTTTCAGAGTTTGAATAGATTTATCTTCAGCAAGAGTATCATCATGATCTTGAACAATTTTGCACACTGGTTTCATCCGGATTTGAGGAATTTTCATCTCATGTGGCTTTATTGGTTCATCAACTTTTCCTTTCCCTTTATTTTTGGGATCAATCTCAGTTTGTGATCTAGTCTTGGGCTTTGATGCCTCGGTATTTATTTCTCCTTGATCACAATGCCTTTTTCCTTAGGCCTTGGAGGTTTCTTTGCAACAGAAGCTTTTGACTTTAGATTTGTCTTCTTAGCTTTAAATCTAGCTTCTTCCTCCTTGAGATTTTCTAAATCCATTCCAGGATTATGTTTCAGAAATAATCTTCTCACAATCTCTTCATCAAGTGTCTGAATCTTGGGATCCTTGTAGTAGACAGTAGTCTCCTTTCCCTTGAGCTTCAGAGTTTGCAAAAACTTCTGAGAGTCTTTACCTCCACCTTGAATCAAAACATCAGGCTTTGTCATCAGACTTTGCTTATCAGAACTTGATATCAGACTTTTAGCATTCACAACATCAGAACTTGACTTGTTCTGTGTAGAAGATTTGCTAACATCAGAAATTACTTATTGTAAAGATTTTCCTTGAACTTTTCCTTGACCTCTACTCTTATCAAAGTTTCCCTGGTCATCACCTTTGTCATCCTTCTTCTTCAGTATTTGAGTAGGTGAGCATTTGGACTTAACTACCTTCTCCCCCTTTTTGGTATCATCTGGAAGTAGGAGAGAGAGATTGAGAGAGAAGAAGTTCTACTGAAGATTGAATCTCATCCAATTGAGCTTTTTGAGAAGCTTGATTCTGCAGGACCTCAGTAATTTGGACCTGTTGCTTCTCCTGAACCTTCTCAATTGCTTCAACTTTTTCAGAAATAGGTCTGATAAACCTCTTTTTATCAAGCTTGGTCTCCATATCCAGCTTTTCAGCTTTTTCCAAAAGTTTGTCAACCTTTTCATGAGTTGTAGAGTGTTGACCTTGAAGATTCTTGACACTTAGAGCTGTGACTTTGAGTTGAGTCTTGAAATAAGAATTTATCATCAGCTCATCAGCATTAGAAATATGCTCTGTCAGAACTTTAGAGCCTGGAATGAAATCAGATTCATTCCACTTCTTGGTCCACTCAACACCTCTGTGAGTTTCTTCCCAAGGAACAGTAGTATCCTTTTCAACAAATTTCTCAATGAGTGCCTCATTTCCAAGAATAGGAGCTGGAGTATCTACTGAAACACTGTCTCCAGAACTTGAAGAAGACTCATTATCCTCTGACAACACAAGAGTGTGTGAGGATATAGGAGATTCTGGAACAACTTCATCTAAATTCTGATCTTCAGGTTCCTGATCCAGAATTGGTGTAGATAGTATCTCAGCATTTAAGGTTGGAGAATTAATTGTAGATGGCTGAGCTGCTGTTGGAGCTTCAAGATAGAGAACAGTTGGAATGTGCAGCCTATGGATGTCAATTTCAGGACTTAATCCTGAATCTTCAACTGGAACGTTATCATGAAGAGGAGAGATAAGAGGTGTGATCACTGTATCTTGAACAGTGTCTGTGGCATGAGCTGGAGGTGGCAAAGCTTCAATTATGATTGGATTTGAGATCAGAGATTCCTGATCCCCTTCCTCAGCTTCTTCAGTATTCTCTGATGGAGGTTGTGCCAAATACCTTCCTGCCCTTTGTTTCTTTGATCTCCTTGGTAGAGAAGGAGTTACCTGAGCAGCATCAGAACTTACAGTTCTTTTCCTCTTCAAAGTATTAGAATCCTCAGCTTCAGTATTTATCTGATGGGTTGACCCTTCCGCTTCTACTGTCTTCTGAAAAATCATATTTTCAGCTTCAACTGTCACAGGTTCTGATGCATAAACCTGGATTTGCTCCTCTTCTTTATCAGATTCATCCCTAAGAATCATCCTTCTTCTCCTTGGTGGAGACTTAGGAAGAGGCTTTGCTCTTTTAGGCCTAGAGGATGAATTTCTGATGGTAGGTACTGATGGTTGTTGTGAGTATTGAGCTGGTTGGAAGTATGTTCTGATGGTTAGTTGTGGTTGAGGTTGAGAAGTTTTTGTTTGTGTAGTAGTGGTAGGTGCTGATGGAGGTTGAGTTGGTTGTACATCAGGATATATAGCATTGTATTTGTGAGGATCAGAGTTTACTAAGACTTGTTTGACAAATATGAGAATTTGGAGGGGTCTTAGTACAGTCTTCTTATTATCAGTAGATAATAAGTCAGTGAAGTCCCTTTAGCAAGTTTAAAAGGTTCAATCAACTCACTTGCTAGTTGAGGTGCATCAGAGCAACATAAACTGTAAATAAGCTGACAGAATCTAGCAAAATAAACTGTGTTTCTATCTTCTGTCATCCTATCACCTATGAATCCTAAAACAGCACTTGCATAATCAAAATGAGTTTGATGAATTAGAGCATACCCAATTTGCTGACTCATTATGGGTATTGCATCAAAGTTAGAGCACTTGTTGGTGAAAGCTTTTGTGATGCAGTCAAAGAAAAAACTCCACCCCCTCCTGATGTGGGGTCTCTTTAATTGGCCCAGCTTTAATAATGACTTTTCATGTCCCAGATTTTCTATCATTTGCTGAAGGGCTGGCTCCTCAACTGATGAACTGAAAGTACAATCTTCTGGCAAATGTAGTGCTTGTCGAACAGTTGACAAGGTCACCACATGCTCATCCTCCCCTGTTGTAAATATGATGCTTGGGGACCCATTTGCACCACCATCATCATAAACTCCTGACCTCCAGAACTCCAGAATCTGCTTGCCTGAGAGAGCCTGGGGTTGGGTCAGTACATACCCAATCTCACTTCGAGACAAAAAGTCTTGGATGAAGTGAAGTTCTGATGGAGCATCATCCTTCCTCAGAATAGCCATGTAGTTGTTAGGAAAAAACTTGGCTCCATTGAAAATGATGCCCTTTGGTGCCATTTCTGTGAAAAATCAAGATTGAATAGTGTGTACACTAAGTGTTTGATAAAATGCCTATGAAAAAATAGAGCTTCAGAGAATATTAGAAAAGGAGAGAGAGAATAATAGAGATAAGAAAAGAATTAGAAAGTAGGTAAAAGATTTTAAAATCTTTTAACTCCCATATATATTCTCTCCACTCAACAGCTCTTTTTGGAAGTAAAACAGACATTTTACACCTGTCAGCCAGTAAATAGTTAACGCAGGAGTTAGTGGGCACGAGAAATAAGCAGTAATTATTGTGCACATGCAGTTTTTCAAGGCAAACACGTTTCCCACTAACCAAATGATTATGACTGTTTTTATCTCACTTAAATATATTCTGTTAAATATGACCGTTACAGTATTTACCACAAATAAGTCTAGTAAATAAATAATGCCACGTAAGCATCAGAGTTTCCATCAGGATTTGCATCAGAACTTGACTATTATCAGAATTTAAAGGTCATCAGAACATGGCATCTGTACTCAAAAAGTGAATGTTTGTTTCAATGGTTCTTCATACAAATACTGACTTGTTTCTTCAGAGTTTAATCATCAGAACTTTCATCAAAACTTCTCCTTAGAATTTATGCAAATGACATTTAACTGTTTGTCAAAAACAACTTAATCACCACAGTAATTTTCATCATTCATATAGAGTGAGAGTGTGTGCATTAGCAAAATATCAGATAAAGATTAAAGTCTGATAAACTTCAGTACATCTTAGAAATAAGGCATAACTAAGAAAAGTGCTTAAAATTTGTCATTAATAATGAAGTCTACTATAGAATAAATTTATGCAATAATCCACCTCAACTGTTTGTGCTCATTTTATGCATCTTTTAACATTCTTCATACAGTGGCTTCTCAGTGTAAGTGAGTCACAACTGCTACCAGAATTTATGCTATTATCAGAGCATTTCTCCAGTAATCAGAGAATATGAAAAGTCACCAAGAAAAATTTATTTTCTTTTCTAATGCATATAACTTAATACCAACAATGCACTTGGGTCTTCCCTTCCACATATTTACTCTAGATCTCAAAGGAGTACCTGACTTCAATTTTCTTTTCTTTTCTTTAGATAAGTGAGGCTTATCAAGCATGTAGTTCATCCTTAAGATTTACTGACTTCAGAATTTGATAGATAAGAAGCAAGAATCTAGTTTGTGACTTAGTAATAAGATACACAAAGTAAATTTGACTAAGTTCATCATCAGAATTTGCTTGTGTTAATGAATTTCCATATAAACAACTAATTCAAACATGGGATTTCTAGTATGTTAAAGACTACTAGGTCAGCATCTAGCACAGTATTCCTCATTGGATTGAATAGTCACAGAACATTCAAAATACTATCAGAGTATATAGATCCACATCAGATAACAATCAGTATTTAATGTATTACAATTTAAGCACAGATTACATGAAGATAAGACAATCTGCAAACACTGATCATAAAGTCTGATGCATGAGAACAAAAACTAAGCAGATTTTGAGAAAGAACCTGAAACCATTCCAAGTTCATTTACCAGTCTTGTAAAAGTAGCTTCACATAGGTCAGCATGTTAAAGACTACTAGGTCAGCATTTAGCTTCACATAGTGGTTTTGTGAAGATATCTGCTAGTTGTTGATCTGTTGGAACAAAATGTAATTCCACTGTACCTTCCATCACATGTTCCCTTATGAAATCGTACCTAATGCTGATGTATTTTGTCATTGAGTGTTGAACTGGATTACCTGTCATAACAATAGCACTTTGATTATCATATTAGATAGGTATTTTAGAAAATTCTAACCCATAGTCCAGTAACTGATTCTTCATCCAAAGAATCTGTGCACAACAGCTTCCTGCAGCAATATATTCTGCTTCTATAGTTGATGTGGAAATTGATATCTATTTCTTGCTAAACCAAGAAACCAATCTGCCTCCAAGAAATTGGCAGCTTCCACTAGTGCTTTTCCTGTCTATTTTGCATCCTGCAAAATCTGCATCTGAGTAACCTATTAGCTTAAAATCTGATTCTCTAGGATACCACAATCCTAGATCAGCTGTACCCTTGAGGTACTTGAAAATTCTTTTCACAACTGTTAAATGAGGTTCTCTTGGATCAGACTGAAATCTTGCACAGAGACAGGTAGCATACATGATATCAGGTCTACTTGCAGTTAAATAGAGTAAAGAGCCAATCATACCTCTGTAGTTAGTAATATCTACTAATGAACCAGTATCTTTATCTAACTTGGTTGCAGTGGCCATGGGAGTGGATGTAGTTGAACAATCTTGCATTCCAAATTTCTTGAGTAAATTTTTGGTGTACTTAGATTGATTTATGAAAGTACCTTCTTCATTTTGCTTGACTTGAAGTCCCATAAAATAGCTAAGTTCTCCCATCATACTCATCTGATATCTTGATTGTATTAGCTTTAAAAACATTTCATAGAGTTTGGCATTTGTAGAACCAAATATGATATCATCAACATATATATGTACCAAAAGTAAGTCATTTCCATGGTTGAGGTAGAACAGTGTTTTATCAATTGTACCTCTGTGAAATCCACTTTCCAGAAGGAATCTTAAAGTCTCATACCATGCTCTTGGAGCTTGCTTAAGGCCATAAAGTGCTTTTTCAAGTATGTAGACATGATTTGGAAATTTTGGATCTACAAATCCTGGAGGTTGTTCAACATATACCTCTTCTTCCAATTCTCCATTGAGAAAAGCACTTTTCACATCCATTTGAAAGACTTTAAACTTCTTGTGAGCAACATAAGCCAAAAAGATTCTTATGGCTTCCAATCTAGCAACTGGTACAAATGTTTCATCATAATCAATACCCTCCTATTGAGAGTAGCCTTTAGCAACCAGCCTTGCTTTGTTTCTTGTAATTATGCCATCGCTGTCAGTTTTGTTTCTGAACACCCATTGTGTGCCAATAATTGATCTGTTATTTGGTCTTGGCACCAGGGTCCAGACTTTATTTCTTTCAAATTCATTTAACTCTTCCTGCATTGCTTGCACCCAATCAGCATCTTGAAGAGCTTCTTCCACTTTCTTTGGTTCAGTTTGAGACAGAAAGGAATGATAGAGACATTCATTTGATGTTGCAGTTCTAGTTCTGACACCTGCTTCAGGATCTCCAATTATTAAGTCAGGTGTATGTGATTTGGTCGACTTCCTTGCAGATGAAAGTTGATTTCTAGAACTGGATCCTCCCTCATGATCCATGCTGTCTCCATCAGCATTTTTTGATGCTCCCCCCGTAGATATGCTCTGTGAGACATCATAATTTGAGTTGGATCCGTCAGGATTTGAAGAGTCAGAGTTTCCAGAATTATCAGAACTTGGCTCATCAGAACTTGATGAATCAGAACTTGAAGAGCCAGTGACAGGTTCTGATGCTTCTTGAGAGTCTTGAGTTGTGGTAGGATCTTCAGCTTGCTCCCCCTGTTTAGGTGCATTTTCCCTTGGAGTAGTTACCACAGTTTCAATGACATCAGAATTTAACCCGTCAGAACTTACAGGATCAGGATTTAAGCCATCAGAATTTACAAAATTAGAATTTAAATCTTCATTTTCAAATCTCAGCTGATCATGATCATTGAAATCTTCAAGTCTAGTAATCTTCTTATTATCAAAAAATACATTGATAGATTCCATGACAGCCCTTGTTCTTAAATTGTAGACTCTGAAGGCTTTTGTGGAAAGTGGATATCCAACAAAAATTCCTTCATCAGCTTTTAGATCAAATTTTGACAGCTGTTCAGGATGAGTCTTAAGAACAAAACACTTACATCCAAATATATGAAAGTATTTCAGATTTGGCTTCTTTTTCTTCACCATCTCATATGGTGTTTTTCCATGCTTGTTTATGAGTGTAGCATTCTGTGTAAAACAAGCAGTCTGCACAGCTTCAGCCCAAAAGTAGGTTGGTAGCTATGCTTCATCAAGCATAGTTCGTGCAGCTTCAATGAGAGTCATGTTCTTTCTTTCTACAACTCCATTTTGCTGTGGAGTTCCAGGTGCAGAAAATTCTTGCTTAATTCCATGCTCTTTGCAGAACTCTTCCATGATTGAATTCTTGAACTCAGTGCCATTATTACTTCTTATTATTTTAACAGAATCTTTGACCAACTTATCCAGCTGTCTGATATGATCAGTTAAAGTAGATGCAGTTTCATTCTTCTTGTGCAAGAAATACACCCAAGTGTATCTTGTGAACTCATCCACTATAACCATAGCATATTTATTCTTTGCAATAGACATGACATTGACTGGACCAAATAGATCAACGTGTAGTAGGTGATAAGGCTCAAGAATTGAGGATTCAGTTTTGCTCTTGAATGAAGATTTTCTTTGTTTTTCCTTTTGACATGAATCACAAAGGCCATCAGGAGCAAATATTGATTTTGGCAGTCCTCTCATAAGATCCTTCTTTACTAGCTCATTTATGTTGTTGAAATTTAAATGAGAGAGTCTCTTGTGCCAATTCCAGCTTTCTTCAATTGATGCTCTACTCAACAGACAGATTGCAGAGCCATCGGAGTTTTTTGAAAGTCTGGCTTCATATATGTTACCATGCCTGTAACCTTTCAGAACCACTTTTCCTGTAGAATTACTTACAACTTCACAGTGTTCTTCAAAGAAATCTACATGATAACCTCTGTCACAGATTTGACTCACACTTAGCAGATTATGTTTAAGTCCTGAGACAAGAGCTACTGTTTCAATGATGACATTCCCAAGATTGATATTGCCATATCCCAGAGTTTTTCCCATGTTGCCATCTCCATAAGAAACTCATGGGCAGCTTTCTCCACAAAGTCTGATAGCAGGGCTTTATTTCCAATCATATGTCCTGAACATCCACTGTCCACAACTAGGATGTTTATCATGTTGCCCTGCAATCACAAAGACCACTATTGGTTAGTTTTAAGGATCCAGACTTGCTTGGATCCTTTGGCCTTTTTAATTTTTTAGCATTTGCAGCGGATTTAATTTCAGAGTTTATGTTAACATGCTGTTTATCAGAATTCATATCAGACTTTGCATCAGACTTTACACTAGAAGGAATAATACCAACTTTCTTTAAAGAAGGTTTTATTTGATAATAATCATAGTAAAAACTATGATATTCCTTACAAGTATAAATGGAATGCCATAAACTACCACAGTGAAAACAAGGATTTTGTGGTTTAAACATAACAGACTGACTCTTAACTCCTGATTTAGGAGGTAAAGAGTTTATATCTTTATTTTTCCTGCAAAAAGAAGCAAGATGGTTAGAGTTTCCACAGTTGTAACATTTCTTTCTAGGAGCATTAGGAACAGGCATATAATTATTGCTTTTATTCACACCTTCATTTCCATTCCTATTTTTCCTAGATTCCTTTACCTTGTTCATATTTCTAAACTCTTTCAGCTTATGCTTAAGCTGCTTCTTTGTCATTAAGCCTATGTTAACTTCAACTGGTTTATCCTGTTTTAATTTGTCAGAAGTTGACTTTTCTTTGACTTCTATCCTAGACTCTTTCATCTTTTCAGAATCAGACTTTACAGTTTTTGCTACACACTTAACAAGATTTACCTTTGGCTTAGCAGTCTGTTTAACAATAGTTGGCTCAATTTTCACAGTTCCTTTCTCACTTTAATCATCTCCATACCCTAAGCCCTCTTTCCAGTTTCCACTACTTAGTATATCCTGAGTTGTTCTGCCAGAGTTAGTCCAAGTTCTGATGATCTCTCTTTCCTTTTCTAAATCAGTTTTTAGAGAATCATTCAATTTTAGTACTTTATTTCTAGCATACAAAGCCTCATCTCTTTCTTTCTTAGTTTGATGAAGAAAAACTAACTCTTTTTCTATACAGTCATTTCTTTTTTTAAAAGCAATATTTTCAGATGTTAATCTTTCACATGTTAAAGTCTAATCTCTATAACTAATGAACATGGTTTTAAGATATAATCTCAACTCAGTAATATCATCAGTATGAAAAGCATAAGTTGTTTGAGGTACCTTCAATTCAGCAGTTTCAGTACTGCTATCAGCATTTGCCATCAAGCATAGTTCACCTCAACTTCAGAATCTGAAGTGTCTTTCCAGATTTTCTTCTTTGTGACAGTGCCTTGCCTTTGTCACTTTTTCCTTTCTTGCAGTCAGGAGATATGTGGCCTCTTTCACCACAATTATAGCATTTGACATTTGAGTTGTCTCCTCTATCAGACTTTCCTCCTTTGCCTTTAGACTTTCTGAACCCTTTCTTATCAGGACTTCCACCTTTCCTGGAAAACTTCTTGCCCTTTCTGAATTTCCTGTAGGCTATCTTTGTGATACCCTTCACCATACGAGCACACAGTTGCATCATCTCTGCATCAACATCCATTTCAGGTAAACTTTCAGTTTCCGAATCATCATCATCAGTATATGATGACTCTGAATTAGACTTTATGATGAGAGCCTTTCCTTTGCCCCTCTTTGAGGCAACCACTTTAGGAGATTCCTCCTCAGCTTTAAGATCAACTGTCCTTGACTGTCTTCCATACCTCTTGCTCCTTTAATCCATCTTAAGTTCATAAGTCTTGAGCATACCATAAATTTCATCAAGAGTAGTTTCAGTAAGGTCATAGTTGTCTCTTATGGTAGTAGAATTTAAATCCCAATTTTCAGGTAGAGCTAAAAGGAATTTTAGATTTGAATCTTCAAGATCATATTCCTTGTCCACCAGTGACAGATCATTCAAAAGTTTGACAAACCTGTCATATAAGTCAGTTAATGACTCATCAGCTTTTGAGTCAAAGTGCTCATACTCTTGAGTGAGTATAGTCCTCCTGTTCTTTTTGATTGCATCAGTTCCCTGGCATCTTGTCTCCAAAGCATCCTATATCTCCTTTACAGTCTTGCATCCAATTAACCTGTTTGACATGACATTATTAATGGCACTATGTAGCAAATGTCTTACCCTTGCATCATTGGCAATAGATGAGATGTCTTCAGCTGTGTAATCACATTTCTCCTTTGGTATGGACTTTGCTGGTTGATCAGCAACTGCAATAGATAGCTTGGTAGGCTTATATGGTCCTTCATTGATTCTGTCAAGGTATTCTGGATCTATAGCTTCCATAAATATAGCCATCTTCACTTTCGATATGGGATACTCAGAAGGTCTCAGTATGGGAACCCTAATAGTCTCATATCGACTGTGGGTTTGAGTGTTTTGAGTATCTTGAGTTTTGGTGGGCTTGGTTGGAGTTTGTGTTTCTTCGGACATGATTGTTTGGATCTTTAATGTATGTGTGTTAACTAAAAGGCTCTGATACCACTTGTTAGGTCATTTATCAGCTTGTTGAATCTTTCAAACACATCAGTAATGCTTTCCTTTGGCTTAGCCATGAAACCCTCATACTATGAAATTAGTGTAATTCTCCGATTTGACCTAACTTCCTCAGTTCCCTCATAAAGTATCTCAATCTTTCCCATATTTTCTTGGCAGTGTCACAGTTGACAATGTTGTTGTATATCACATTATCAAGTGACTCAATCAATATTAATTGTAAGCTGCTATCCAGGGAAACTTTCTCCTTTTCAGGGTCACTATACTCAGAAGGATCTTTTGGAGCATAATGAGTTGGAATAACCATGTCTCCATCTGTAAATTCCTCAACTCTAACCATAGGAATGAAGGGTCCATTCTTGAGGATCTGAATGTAGAGTGGATTGGTCATCTTGATGAACAACATCATTTTCTTTTTCCAAAGAGTGTAGTTAACTTTGTCAAAGGTAGGAATTTTGATGCTACTAATTTTCTGTGTATTCATTCTTCCAAGATCTTGAATTGGTTTACTTTCAGATTTTGCTCTGATACCACTTGTTAGGAAATGTATAACACACAGAGGGGGGGTGAATGTGTTTTACTGTTTTTGTGCTTTTCTTGAATGTTTATGGTTGAACAAAGTAAACTAAATCTTGTAATGAAATGTGTTCATGCAGAATTTAAGCTTGCAGAAAATAAAGAACACGGATCTTTAAAACTCACTTAATTTTATATTAAAATTAAGACTATTTTGCTATAAAATTTCTAGGCTCTTTGTTGATAAAGAGCTTAGCTTCTCCTTGAGAGTGTTACAAGAAATTTGATCTAAATTATTACAACTGACTAAGGACCAGTGTTAACTTTATAACTCAGTTAACTGCTGGTTTACACAGTGTGTAATAAGACATGCTATTAGCTTTTCTAAACTGTTACTTGTCATTTCTATTTATAGAAAAGTAGATCTTCCATTTATGGCTTATCATATCTTTAGCATCCCGTGTTCACTTTAATCTTCCTCTGTCAGTTAATCTTTACCATTGATCTTGCACATTCTTCAAGCTGCTTTTTGTAGACTTGCCAATCCAACTGTTGGATTGTTTATTGATTGTTTATCTTGGATATTGAACTGATCTGCAACTTTGTACTTTGAGATTGTACCTCAAGATCTCCAATTTAGGTCTATAGAGCACTTGACATCTCGATAAGTATATTGGCTTATCGAGATCTCTAGTACTCTATATTGGGTTTGGCTTGTAGAGGTCTTCAGTTCTCTATAAGAGAATTTAGGCTTGTCGAGATCTCTAGTCTTCACATCTTCACTTTGACTTATCGATAATTCTTAGTTCTCTAGTGACTTCTTGACATCCCAGAGTTCTCTAGTCAAATTTAACTTGTTGATATCTCAGAGTCCTCTAGTGAATTTTAACTTGTCGATATCTCTGAGTTCTCTAGTGAATTTTGATTTATCGATATCTCTGAGTTCTCTATTGGAACTTGACTTATCGATAACTCAGAGTTCTCTAATGAATATAGACTTGTCGATAACTCTGAGTTCTCTAGTGAAGAAGTGACTTATCGATATCTCCAATCTCCAGTTCTTCAATTTGGCTTGTCGATATCTTTCTGAGTTCTCTAGTAGCTTTCCTGACTTCTCTATAAGCCATTTTAAAGTTCTCGAATGACTTCTCTATAACATTAAATCTGTGACTTTTAGAGATCTTGACTTAGAGTATTTTTCTCCAAACAGATTTATTCAACTCCCAGCTTCTTTAAAATTCTTCTGAGGCATGATCTTCTTGATCTTCTTCCAGATAGAATCCTTAGGCTTGATACTGTTTCAGGAAAAAGACTCCAGTCTGCTCCTTTGCATTTTTACAGACTTTAAGTGTTACAAGTACAAAATGCAGACTAAGATAACAACACAACTTACTTAGGGTTGACCCCAAGTGTAACACCCCCAGATCCGGGGTCGGGGATCCGGGTTGTCACGAGATCCATTTCCCTTAATAACACCCAATCTTAATACACAATCAACTACTCTGTACTGTGACCCCACAATAAACACACACCACACGTTATAGTCTCAGAGATGAACATCCACAAATAATCACAAGTCGTTTTATTCCACAATTATAAGTCAATACACCTTAAAAGGGTTCTGAATAAATTTACATTTCTTTGCCATTATTACAATTCATAAGTATACATAAATCTGGTACATCAAAAGTTGAAGCCTAGTCTATTGGTAGTTCTCTACCTCAGCTACAGTGACTTCAATGCCTATAGGAAGCTGCGGAACGCTTCCTATCCGCTCGCGAATTGGGAGCTTGGTCCTGTTCATCTTATCTATCTGATGTTGTGTGATGAAAGAAGAAAGCAAGGGTGAGCAGCAAGCCCACCAAAATAATATGTATAATGATTAACAATATATGAGTCTACTCATAATACTCATGAAAGTCTTGGTCAAAAGAAATGAACCAAGTTGATAACTTAATGCGATGAAGTCGCAAAATATTCAGTATATATATATACATATATACTTTTCAAAATATTGGAAGTCCTCTTCCATGCATAATATACACAAAATCCCAGTGTATAACTGTATATAAAAAAATATCGTTGCAAGGTGATCTCATATATCTAACCTTGTCTCAACGTTTTTCTGAAAATCTTTGTCATACATAAGACAATTATTAATTAGATATAAGTTTAAAAGATGAAGTTACCAAATACTTCACTACACTTATATCATTCCCAAATACTACTTGAACTACCACCGTTCAAGTTACAATCAATTTCAAAAGTTCATCCCACTGATGAGACCACAAGATAAGACTTGAATAGATTCAATCTTTGAAATATTATTGAATGAAAAAGTTATGAGATACTTTCTTTAGTCCCGATATATATATCCACACATATATACCCCTTTAAACATTTCCTGGAACCTCTGTTATGTAAAGTATGAACAGAGTTTGAAACATCCAATGAATTTTGGGAAAGGAAAAGAATTTTGGCATAAACCCGATATCTTGCTGATCAGGCAAAGATACCAATAAGTAACCTTTTCTACTGTAGATGGATGAATTCCTCACCGGTCATCACCCTGGCCGCATTAGGACCTCGCGCTCGACCGTACCCCGGCCCCTCACGCGTTGATGGACTGCCACCCAGCCACTTACACAATAATAGACCGTACCCCGGCCTGTCGCTTATGCCGACTCAATCAAATGGACTTACTTCCCGAACATTGGGCAAGTAATCAAATCATTTACCAAATCTGCAACCTCGTTGCGAATATAAAATACACCACAGAGCCGGATTCCCCAGGTTTTGAGCGAGTATTTAAATCCCCTTTAAAAAGGAAGATCTTAAATATAAAAATGAGTTTTGGGATCCGCTCTGACTTTTAAAAATCATTTTGAAGACTCGAAAACACTTTAAAGAGTGTTTGGAGTAAGGCTGATTTAATGAAGTAAATCAGTCCCCAGAATATTAGAAAATATCTGAATATTATTAATTAAATAATATTCCCATAAAGAATAACCTTTTATAAAAATAATTGAAGTAGAAGTTTTAAAACTTATACTTGAAACGAGTATTAAATAACCAAAGATATACTTATATGAAAGTATTATCTTTATTTGAATAATCGAAAATAAGTTTGATTATTAACAGTTTATTCTCTAATGAAATAAAGAATATATTTCAGCAAATAATCGGAGTCATAGATCCTCAAATGAATATTCAAATAATATTCAATAAATAAAATAAGCTGAGTCATAATACCTCGAATGAATATTATAAATAATATTCATTAAATAAAATAAAGGAGTCATACATCCTCAAATGAATATTCAAATAATATTCAATAAATAATATAAAAGAGTCATAAGCCCTCGAATAATATTCGAAATAATATTCAAATAAATAAATAAAGTTAAAGTTATCGAAAAAACCTTATTCGATTAATAGTTTGGAAAACTATAACCATATATATATATATATAAATATATATATATATATCCATATCCATATATACAAGATTACTCGGGATCCTCGACTCCCGGTTTTTAGAAAATATTTTCACCTTTGGGTCCCTATACTAAGGGTATATGCAAGTTACCGCTATTCTCTAGCATAGGTATTATCAACTGAACCAACAGATATAAATTTCAAGAATATGAAACAGGCATGCATATATATACCATATCAGCATGCTCCAATATATCGCAAAAATTGCTAATTAACCAACATGCATCTATCACAAGATAATGCATATACATATATTCATCACAACAACAGTTATAACGGGTAGAAAACTTGCCTGAGCGACTGGGGTTACGAATGGCTCGGGACGAGTCTGGTAACCTATAAACAACAAGTAAGTTGGAATTAAACCAAAGTCACTTGTGAATCTATACTTTAACTAACTTAGACTCTAACGCTTGTTTTGCGCTCACTGATTCGCTTAAGTCACTCGGGTACCCTCGGCTCCACCATTTTTAATAATTTAACCTTTACGAGTTTTAAAGCGATTCCTTCGCGAGTGACTTACCAACTGCCTAAAACACTTACCATAAATGTTTCATGCATTAATTAACCCTTTTTGGTCTTTAACCTACATTCCAAAGTAAGGCGAGGGAAAAAGTTTCGTTCGCGAAACGCCGTTACTTGAAACGGTCGTTTCTCCTAAACCGTAAATCGGAATCGAACGAACTACATATCAAAACGAAGCTCGTAACATGAGCTATCTAAACATGGCAGTGGTCACAATCTAGCAGGGGGTTCTCGGGTCCTAATGCTATGCACAAAAACAGTCCAAAGAAAATCGGACGTTACGATGGCTATGTTTACGCGATTTCCAATATTTTAAACCATTCAAACCCATTCCAAATCAACCCCAAATCCAACCTCAAATCCATCATACAACAAACATCCATCCTTATCACATCATAACAACCCCAACCAATTTAATTTAATCATTCATACTTATGCCTAAACTTAACTTTAATCATACTTAAGTTCTTTTAATCAAAACCACAACATTTACCATTTATACTTATTCCTCACATGAACTAAAAGCTTTACTTAGGTTCTTTAACTAATTACCAAGATTTACAACTCCAACAATGCAACAAAACCAACTAATCTCTATAACTCAACCAAACTTCAACCAATCAAGCATCATGCTTCACATATGCTATATCAAACACATTCAATCCTAATTACTCAAAACTAAAGCTAGGGTTTGTAGTTTATACCTTCCTTGGAGAGTGGAGAATCAAGAGGATGGCTTGGAATCACCTTTAAAGCCCTTATCCAAGCTTAATCTAAACAAAACTTCAAGAACACAAATTTTAGTTCTTGAAAACACTATTCACCATCTTCTTTGATGATTTATAGAAAAAGATTGGCTTGGAATTAGAAGCTTAAACTTATAGGAAGTATGTAACTTAACTAGGAGAAGCTAGGATAATTACCTTGGAAAATAACAAGTGGAGGAGCTTGGACTTTCAAAATTTAAGAAAACCACCCGAGAGCTTCATGAAGAATGGAGGATTTTGTGTTTTGTTTGATGAAAATGAAATGATTTGCTTGGTTGATTGATTTTTGTATTTGATTTAGCAAATTACTACCTTGCCCTTGAATTTGTGTGGTCCTTATTCAACCACACCTCCTTCCTTCCCATGTCATGCTTACCTCATCCTCATGATGTCATCCTTCCTTCCTTGTCTTCTTTCTATTGGTTGGATGACATCATTCCCATTAATCCCTTTGATTAACTTCCTAATCGTTTGCCTAATGACCGCTGATCTGTTATACGGTTCGCTTAACTTTCGTTCTCGTTTATCGTTTGAAGGATCATACCCGGGATCTTATTACTTAGGTTCCCTTAACCTTTCTCAATACATTGTATTCCTTTTATGATCCTCTCTTATAATCCTTTAATTTAAATCCTTTTTATCCTGTTACCTTATACTCAATTCTCTCCGTATATTGTGGATTTCCGGGAAAAATCAAAGTGTTCGTAATTGGATTCTGACGATCTTTACATACACTTATATACCTCATAGAGTACTAATAATATCCCATAAGATCCATAACAGAACCCCTACATAGCGTGGCATGAAAAGTTTTCTCGTTCAGCAAAAACACTATTCATAAGGGTTTCAAAATTTCTCAAAAATTGGGGTTATTACAGTCTCCCCTCCTTAAAAGGATTCCGTCCCGGAATCAGATAGAATTCAAATGGGGATACTTTCTTAGCATTACACTTTCTAACTCTCGAGTCAATTTTCCCACATTGTGGTTCTGCCACCAAACTCTGCCTAGTTTGATAATCCTTCTCCTGAGCACTTGTTCCCTTTTCACTCTACAACCCTTCCTGGTTGCTCCATATAGGTTACGTCTGGTTGCATATCTATGCGCTCATATGCCTTTATTTATCTGGCATCTAAATTACACTTCCTTAACATTGATACGTGAAACACGTTACGACCTGCTACATGTTCGGGGTTAGGGCTAGCTCATATGCTAACTTCCCAAACGTCTTAGCATATCCAAGGGTCCAATAAATTGTAGACTTAGCTTTCCTTTCTTTCCGAACCTCATCAATCCTTTCCAAGGGATACCTATAACATTACTAGGTCCCCTATTCCATACTCTTTATCCTTTCGTGTCAAATCAACATACTTATCATGTCCATCTTGGGCTACTACCAGCCGTCCTCTGATTAGATCTATCATATCCTTGGTCCTTTGGACTACTGCGGGTCCGAGCATCTTGCGCTCTACAACTTCATCCTAACATAAGGGAGATCGACATTGTCTTCCTTCAAGGATCTCATAAGGCGACATCTCGATAATGACATATGATCTATTGTCGTAAGATAACTCAATCCGAATTAAGTGATCATTCCAAATTCTTTCAAGTCTATTACACAGACTCTCATCATAGCTTCCAATCATTAGAGCTCTTGCTTCTCAATACCCATTCTTTTCCAGTTCGTAATCGCTATCACCTTCCGTTCCTAATATTATACTGGTCATACTTTTGCTCGCTAGCGTTCTATAACCCTTTTTAATAACCACGTCAACCTTAGTATCACGAATGTGTTCCCATTCCGCATACTACCACCACTTTATTACTCCTTTTTCAGTTGTTTCTATTTTCCAAAATTTGATCAATCAAATAGAAGTAAAGGAATTTGTTGAGAGATCACTATGATCATGAACACTTGTTATATCGCATAGTTAGTACAGAAGGTGGCCAGCCTTTAGTACTTGACAAGCAATTAAACAACATGTGGTATCCTACTAGGCTTCTATCACAAAGATAGATAGTCATTCGGCAATACCTCCCCTTCCTGGAAGGGTTGTTCTTCTCAGTTTATATGAAATGAAAGAAGAGAAAAGAACGAATTGAAGAGAATTGTATATATAAAAAAAATATACTGCCACAAAATATCTGGCTTGGAACCTACCTCTGAATTATAGAGGTTTGTCATAGGAGAACAAAACATAAACGTATTTATATCAGCATCAAGTATTATAACATCGTATTTCCCATGTCTAAATATTTCTATTCCGTTCATCATTCTATGGACCCATGCTCTTCCTCGAGCTCATACACAATCACCTTTGAAACTCCCTCGACATCGAAAATCGAATCTGGGATCTCATTCTAGACATCATCGTTACTAGAATTCTATGCTTGCACCGCAACCTTCCTCGTATAATAATACGACTCCCTATTGATAAGAAAGAATAATAATTCACTAGGTAGACACTCTACTTAATTAGTCTATCAATGATAACTTATACACTACCACGACCCGATTAGTGGTACTCAATCTCAACACCCGTTCCAATACAACTCTCACGGTTGTAATCAGCTCACTACTCGCAGAATCATTGCTGCCTTACTATGGTCCACCACTGACCTACTGTCGTCATTCACATTCCATGAAATCTTAATAGCTAACCATACGGAGTCCATACATGTCGTATCAAATCCTTCTAAGGAGGTAACATAATCACCATTCACGATTCATGAAGAACACTCCTGATTCTGACATACATACATGACATGAAGCAGATAAAATTGCAGAAGAGTTTCGCTCAAAGCAACGATAGCAGGTTAATACCATTCTTAATCATATGCCTTCGATAGAAGACTTAACTCAAAGGTTCGTTTAGTCCTTTTGGAAACATGGTCCTGGCTTATCCCAAGATAGGACCTCCTAAGATAGATAGCCCGTTCATGACGATTACATGAATTAAATTTTACCAATTACTATTACGGTTGGGTATTGCACAGTCATCAGAAGGAATGTCAATCTTCCAAACCATAATACAACCTTCACAGTTTTAACCATCATTACTGTATTCTTTTGGCACAAACGCCTATAATTATCCTCTTACCTTTAAAGTGTCGGCCACCTCTTTGGCCTTTCCTGATAGTAAAATTTCCTTACAGTCAATGTCTTTTTAACCACCTCCAAATAAATTTTCTACCTTATTTCCGACCACTGCTTGAGTGAAGATATTTTCCTTAAAATCAGATGGGAGAAAAAAAAAATATCACCATTTTTCCATAAGTTATTGCCTCAGTCTTTAGAGGCTAATCACTGTCATGACGGACTCTCAATCATACTTAGAACATCTTTTATCCTAGGCCCTAATTGCCCTGAACAATTTCGACCCTTACTGGTTCGATCCATACTTTCTCGTGGTTTAACACGTGCCCCACTTGGCATCATTATAATTACGTCATATTTCCTTTATCAATATTTTTACTCTTGAGAATTTTGAATATTTCCTTTCTCCTTGTAAAACCTCTAAGGTTATCCTTCAATCGTTCCTCCTGTATTCCCTAGATACAGGGCATATCAAAATACCATTTACTAATACTAGAACCATTGTCTATATACTTCTGAAAAATTTCTCCACTGATTCTTAAAGGTTGTTATTACCTTAATCCTTTCCAATTCATACTGTCAGATTTCATACTATCCCTATTAAGGGTGAAATGTCCACCTTTATGCATTCCCCTAATGTAACACCCCCAAATCCGGGGTCGGGGATCCGGGTTGTCACGAGTTCCATTTCCCTTAATAACACCCAATCTTAATAATTGCTTAACTACTCTGTACTATGACCCCACAATAAACACACACACCACACGTTATAGTCTCAGAGATGAACATCCAAAAATAACCACAAGTCATTTTATTCCACAATTATCTGCCAATACACCTTAAAAGGTTTTCTGAATAAATTTACATTTCTTTGCCATTATTACAATTCGTAAGTATACATAAATCTGGTACATCAAAAGTTGAATCCTAGTCTATTGGTAGTTCCCACCTTAGCTACAGCGGCATCAATGCTTCTAGAAAACTGCGGAACGTCTCCTAATCGCTTGCGAATCGGGAGCTTGGTTCTGTTCATCTTTTCTATCTGTTGTTGTGTGATGAAAGAAGAAAGCAAGGGTGAGCAGCAAGCCCACCAAAATAATATGTATAATGATTAATAGTATATGAGCCTTCTCATAGTACTCATGAAAGTCTTGGTCAAAAGAAATGAACCAAGTTTGATATCTTAATGCGATGAAGTCGCAAAATATTCAGTATATATACATATATACTTTTCAAAATCTTGGAAGTCCTCTTCCATGCATAATATACACAGAGTTCCAGTGTATAACTGTATAAAAATATCGTTGCAAGGTGATCTCATATATCTAACCTTGTCTCAACGTTTTTCTGAAAATCTTTGTCATGCATAAGATAATCATTTACTAGATATAAGTTTAAAAGATGAAGTTACAAGATACTCCAATATACTTATATCTTTTCCAAATACTACTTGAACTACCACCGTTCAAGTTATAATTAGTTTCAAAAGTTCATCACGTAGATGAGACTACAAGACCAGATTTGAATAGATTAAATCTTTAAAATATCATCAAAATAAAATGAAGTTACGAGATACTTCATTTGATGCAAACATCATTTTGAAAACTTGACCCTGCCAACACTCAACAATCGCCCAGCCGTAGCCTTTCTATCGAAGTGCTCTGGGTAGTATTGCAGAAATATCCAATTGGATGATGAACTCATTACGGGAGTTTGCCGCGCCAGGAAGACCACTTACGATGATCAGTCGTAGTAGTACAACCCCACCATTTTCTACATGTAGAGGAGAACCTGTCGGATTTACTTGTCAACCGAACACTGAACTCCTAAGGAATGGACCGCCTTAGCGGAACTTCCAGGCCATTTGGGCCAATAAAATAAGGCTGGGCCGGCGCCACTCGACCACTTACGCCACTCCTAGTTCAGATGAAATCCATGACTCTGAAACGTAAAGCTCGTTCCCCCTTTTCCCCAAGTAGAAACTTGTTGATACGGCTCCACCAAGAAGTCGTATCTAGTTGGAAAGGAGAACTCACCGATATTTCCCAGGCGATGCCTGTTAATGGATTAACTTGTTCCAAGAATTTTACTTCCCGAGTGTTGGGTAAGTAATCGATTCATTTAACAAAACAGCAACCTTGTTGCGAATATAAAATACACCACAGAGCCGAATCCCTTAGGTTTTTGAGCGAGTATTCAAGTCCCCTTAAAATGGAAGATCTTGAATTTGAAAACAAATTTTGGGATCCGCTCTACCTTTTAAATTCATTTTGAAGACTCGAAAACATTTTTAAGAATGTTTGGGGTAAAGCTAATTTAATGAAGTAAATCAGTCCCCATTATATTTAGAAAATGTCTGAATATTATTATTTAAATAATATTCCCATAAAGAATAATCTTTATAAAAATAATCGAAGTAGAAGTATTAAAACTTATACTTGAAATGGATATCAAATAACCAAAGATATACTTATATGAAAATACTATCTTTATTTGAATAATCGAAAATAAGTTTGACTATTGACACCTTATTCTTTAATAAAATAAAGAATATATTTCAGTAACAAGCGGAGTCATAATACCTCGAATGAATATTATAAATAATATTCATTAAATAAAATAAAGGAGTCATACATCCTCAAATGAATATTCAAATAATATTCAATAATAAAATAAAGGAGTCATAAGTCCTCGGATGAATATTCATAATAATATTCATTAAATAAAATAAAGTTATCGAATAAACCTTATTCGATTAATAGTTTTGAAAACTATAACCATATATTTATATAAATATATATATATATATACATATATACAAAATCTACTCGGGATCCTCGACTCCCGGTTTAGAAAATATTTCCACCTTTTGGGTCCCTATACTAAGGGTATATGCAAGTTACCGCTATCCTCTAGCATAGGTATTATCAACTGAATCAACAATTATATATGGAAAGAATATGAAACAGGCATGCATATATATACCATAGCAGCATGCTTCAATATATTGCAACATTTGCTAATATAAACATCATGCATCTATCGCAAGATAATGCATATACATATATACATCACAACAACAGTATAACGGGTAGAAAACTTGCCTGAGCGACTGGGGGTTACGAATGGCTCGGGACTAGTCTGGTAACCTATAAACAACAAGTAAGTTGGAATTAAACCAAAGTCACTTGTAAATCTATACTTTAACTAACTTAGACTCTAACGCTTGTTTTGCGCTTACTGATTCTCTTAAGTCACTCGAGTACCCTCGGCTCCACCATTTTTAATAATTTAACCTTTACGAGTTTTAAAGCGATTCCTTCGCGAGTGTCTTACCAACTGCCTAACACACTTACCATAAATGTTTCATACATTAATTAACCCTTTTTGGTCTTTAACCTATGTTTCAAAGTAAGGCGAGGGGAAAAGTTTCGTTCGCGAAACGCCGTTACTTGAAACGGTCGTTTCTCCTAAACCGTGCATCGGAATCGAACGAACTACATATCAAAACGAAGCTCGTAACATGAGCTATCTAAAAATGGCAGTGGTCATAATATAGCAGGGGGTTCTCGGGTCCTAATGTTATGCACAAAAACAGTCCAAAGAAAATCGGACATTACGACGGCTATGTTTACGCGATTATCAATGTTTAAACTACTCCAATTAACCACCAACCAACTCATAACCATCAATACAACAAAACTTCACCTAAACCATACCACATCAGTCCATAATCTCCAAGGTTTTCAACTCAAACAACCACAATCAAGACCTATGAAATATAATCAAGCTTCAATTACCAAAACACTTCCAAATCAAACCAAACTACTAATAATCACAATCCATGCTTCTCATTTCACAACACCAACCATTAAACTTACTAACAAATAAAGTAAAGGCTAGGGTTTGAAGTTTATACCTTCC
This sequence comes from Apium graveolens, assembly GCF_009905375.1. Taxonomy (NCBI): domain Eukaryota; kingdom Viridiplantae; phylum Streptophyta; class Magnoliopsida; order Apiales; family Apiaceae; genus Apium; species Apium graveolens. Next base: position 176,923,468 of record NC_133657.1, read on the forward strand.
TTGGGAGGTGTTAAGTTGCTAGGAAGCCTTAGGGAGCCTCCTACAAGCTTGATCTTTCCAAAGAAATCAAGAACACATAGTTAGGCTTTGAAGTTTCTAAAAGTCCGATTTAAAGAACTGTAAAAATGAGGGTCTTACCATGATTATTTGGACGAGACTTGTGAACAAGAGTTGTAGGCCATCTCAATACCTTTCCAATGAGCTATAGAACATAATATTTGAGTGAGAAATGAAGGAGATACAGCAGTTTTAGTGTTCTGGTTCTGTTTTGGCCGAGAGCATGAAGAACAATGCCTTGGTTTGTTTTTGATTTTGATGAAAAATGATTTGCTTGGCTTGGTTGGTTGATTTTTGTGTTTGTTTTAGTAAATTACCTAGTTGCCCTTGATTTTGTGTGGTTAAAAAGTCACAACATCTCCTTCCTTCCCATGTCATGCTTGTGTCATCCTCATGATGTCATCCTCCCCTCCTTGTCCTCTTCTCATTGGTTGGGTGACATCATCCTCTCTAATCCATTTGATTAACTTCCTAATTGTTTGCCTAATGACCGCTGATCTGTTATACTGTTCGCTTAACTTTCGTTTTCGTTTATCGTTTGAGGGATCATACCCGGGATCTTATTACTTAGGTTCCCTTAACCTTTCTCAATACATTATATTCCTTTTTATGATCCTCTATTATAATCCTTTAATTTAAATTCTTTTATCCTGTTACCTTATACTCAATTCTTTCCGTATCTATTGGATTTCCGGGAAAAATCAAAGTGTTCGGATTTGGATTCTGACGATCTTTACATACACTTATATCCCATATAAAGTACTAATAAAATCTCAGAATATCCATATCAGAACCCCTACATAGTGTGGCATGAAAAGTTTTCTCATTCAGCAAAAACACTATTCATAAGGGTTTCAAAAATTTCCAAAAAAAATTGGGGTTATTACAGTCTCCCCTCCTTAAAAGGATTCCGTCCCGGAATCAGATAGAAATGAATAGGGATACTTTCTTAGTATTGCACTTTCTAACTCTCAAGTCAATTTTCCCACATTGTGGTTCTACCATCAAACTCTGACTAGTTTGATAACCCTTCTCCTAAGCACTTGTCCCTTTTCGATCTATAACCCTTTCTGGTTGCTCCCTATAGGTTATGTCTGGTCGCATGCCTATGCGCTCATATGCCTCTATTTATCTGGCATCCGAATTACATTTTCTTAACATTGATACGTGGAACACATTATAAACTTGCTACATATTCGGGGGTAGGGCTAGCTCATATGCTATCTTCCCAATATGTCTTAATATATCCAAGGGTCCAACAATTCGTGGACTTAGCTTCCCTTTCTTTCCGAACCTCATCCTTCCTTTCCAAGGGAATACCTATAACAACACTAGGTCCCCCACTTCCTATTCCTTGTCCTTTCGTGTCAAATCAACGTACTTCGTGTTCCTATCTTGGGCTACTACCAGCCGTCCTCTGATTAGATCTATTATATCCTTGGTCCTTTGGACCACTACTGGTCTGAGCATCTTGCGCTCTACAACTTCATCCTAACATAAGGGAGATCGACACTGTCTTCCCTCAAGGATCTCATAAGGCGATATCTCGATAATGACATATGATCTATTGTCGTAAGAAAACTCAATCCGTGTTAAGTGATCATTCCAATTTCTTTCAAGTCTATTGCACAGACTCTCATTATAGCTTTTAGCATTAGAGCTTTTGCTTCTCAATACCCATTCTTTTCGAGTTCGTAATCGCTACTACCTTCCGTTCCTAATATTATACTGGTTATACTTTTGCTCGTTAGCGTTCTATAACCTTTTAATAACCACTTCAACCTTAGTATCACGAATGTGTTTCCATTTCGAATACTACCACAACTTTATTACTCCTTTTTCTGCTGTTTCTATTTCCCAAAGTTTGATCAATCATATAAAAGTAAAGGAATTTGTTGAGAGATCACTATGATCATGAACACTTGTTATATTGCATAGTTAGTACGGAAGGTGGCCAGCCTTTAGTACTTGACAAGCAATTAAACAATAGATGGTATCCTACTAGGCTTCTATCACACAGATAGATAGTCATTCGGCAATACCTCCCCTTCTGGAAGGGTTGTTCTTCTCAGATTACATGAAATGAAAAGAAGAGAAAAGAACGAACTGAAGAGAATTGTATATATATAAAAAAATATATATACTGCCACAAAATATCTGGCTTGGAACCTACCTCTGAATTATAGAGGTTTGTCATAGGAGAACAAAACATAAACGTATTTATATCAGCATCAAGTATTAAAACATCGTATTTCCCATGCCTAAATATTTCTATTCCGTTCATCATTCTATGGACCCATGCTCTTCCTCGAGCTTATACACAATCACCTTTGAAACTCCCTCGACATCGAAAATCGAATCTGGGATCTCATTCTAGACCTCATCGTTACTAGAACCCATTTCTATACCGCAACCTTCTTCGTATAATAATACGACTCTCTATTGATAAGAAAGAATAAATATTCACTAGGTAGATACTCTACTTAATTAGTCTATCAATGATAACTTATACACTACCACGACCCGATTAGTGGTACTCAATCTCAACATCCATTCCAATACAACTCTCACGGTTGTAATCAGCTCGTTACTCGTAGAATCATTGCTGCCTTACTATGGTCCACCACCGACCCACTGTCATCATTCACTTTCCATGAAATCTTAATATCTAACCATACGGAGTCCATATATGTCGTATCTAATTCTTCTAAGGAGTTAACATAATCACCGTTCTTGATTCATGAAGAACACTCCTGAACTTGACGTACATATGACATGAAGCAGATAAAATTTTAGAAGAGTTTCAATCAAAGCAACGATAGCAGGTTAATACCATTCTAAATCATATGCCTTAAATAGAAGACTTACTCAAAGGTTCGTTTAGTCCTTTTGAAACATGGTCCAGGCTCATTCTCAAGATAGTACCTTCTAAGATAGATAGCCCGCTCATGGCGATTACACGAATTAAACCTTTACCAACTACTATTACGGCTGGGTATTGCACAGTCATCAGAAGGAATGTCAATCTTCCAAACCATAATACAACCTTCAGCTTTTAACCATCATCACTGTATCCTTTGGCACAAGCGCCTACAATTATCCTTTTACCGTTAAAGTGTCGGCCACCTCTTTGGCCTTTCCTGATAGTAATAGTTCCTTACAGTCAATGTCATTTTAACCACCTCCAAATAAATTTTCTACCTTATTTCAATCACAGCTTATGTGAAAATGCTTTTCTTTAATATCTGATGAGTAAATAAAAAAAAATATCACCATTTTTCCATAAGTTATTGCCTCAATCTTTAGAGGCTAATCACTGTCAAGACTGACTCTTAATCATACTTAGAACATCTTTTATCTTAAGTCCTAATTGCCCTGAACAATTTCGACCATTACTGGTTCGATCCATACTTTCTCGTGGTTTAACACGTGCCCCACTTGGCAACATTATAATTACGTCATATTTTCTTTATCAACATTTCTATTCTTGAGAATTTTGAATATTACCTTTCTCCTTGTAAAACCTCTAAGGTTATCCTTCAATCGTTCCTCCTGTATTCCCTAGATACAGGGCATATCAAGATACCATTTATTAATACCAGAATCATTGTCTATATACTTCTGAAAAATTTCTCCACTGATTCTTAAAGGTTGTTGTTACCTTAACCCTTTCCCAATCATTCTGTCAAAACTCATACTGTCCCTATTAAGGGTGAAATGCCAACCTTTATGCATTCCCCTAGGATTCATTTTAAGTTATCGATGTTCTATCCTTAATTCCACCTTTAAAAGGTACCTGCATCCTTCCATGGATAAATCAAGTCATATATCCCTGATAAGGGTGTCTTATTCAATCATTCCCACCTCGATAGTATATGCCTAATTTCACAATGACATATGTATTCAAAATGGGGTCAATTAATATGGCCTCCAAAAGATAACAACGGTTGTCCGCTTGACTCGCCTAATTTGGTAACGATAACAAGGATGTTCTGTAGAATATTGGTCGTGTTCAACGTGAACTTCTTCTTAATAATTCCTTATTTACTTTTGTTGTTTATCTCAACAGTCACCTCAATGTTGGGATATCTTTCATACCTGGCGTCTCCCTTTCTGGGTATCAAGCCACCGGTCTTACACTTCACATTCTTGAAGGTCACTTCCTTCATCCAATTTTCCTAATTTCTTACTTTCTTGTCTTCTCAGTCTATCCGCGTCTCATTATTTATCCTTCGAACTATCTCAAGGTTTTCCTCGAATCCTCCTAACTTAAAGGGAATAAAATATACATAACTCTTATGCCTTCAACCATCAATTTTAACTCATGGTGAATCACCCTCATCCTGACGATTACATACTCTTCTATTTCTATTTCTACGAGTCTTTAGGGTTTCCTCATACCCAACTCCCTTATCATTCCTCAAACTCTCTTGCCTTTATATTCCTTTCTCTTATCGTTATTTCATGAACCAACACAACATAAGCATTGATTTCAAACATCCCGTCATTCTGGATTCGTGTCTTCAGAACGAATCTTGATAACTTTTATAACTTAGATTCATAATTCATCATACTCGTCTGCCTTTGTTCTGGCTCTAAAGCTTTTATACTATTCCATAACCTTGGGAATTACTTTCCCGAAAACAATTGGCTGAACTTTAATCAGTTTATTATAATCTCTTGCTCCGTGCCTTCCTTGGCCTTTCACCAGTAGGTGGTCTCTCTCTCTTAGGAGGGTGAGTGATAAATACAGTCTTTTGTGATTCGTCAATCATTTAGAATCTCAAATGATTCCTATATTTCCTTTAGCCAGGCTCTTGCCTCGACTAGGTCAACCTGTTCCTTGGAACTCTGAGAGCTTAACGATTTAAAGGTCATGAAAGAATTTCCTGCCGCATTGTCCCCTCAGGGTGGTGGTTGGGGATAATAGTCTAAGTTCTCTTTAGACAGGTCCATGAATTGCCGTATAGGAGTACCGTCTCGGGTCTCCTTTCCTTACTCGACTTTCCGTTTCCTTAGTATGGAATGTTTCATCCTTCTCCCATACTTGGGGTTATCTTGTACGTTAAAATCCTCATTTTCCACTTCATTATGTTATGGGTTCCTTCTATCTTGATGGCGTCCTCCCTGACTATCACATTCAGGGTTTGCTCTAACTCTTATTCCTCAAACTAGCTTTCATCTAAGATTTCATCTTTAAGCTCTTAAACATTTGGAACCCAAATTCTATAGGAATACCTCATTATTCCCTTATCATCTCTCTCGGTATTAATCTCATATCTATTTGTTGGCTCTCTGCCTTCATTCATCACTTTTTCTGGCACAATATGTTCCTTTCCAATAATTCGGGCTGTATTGTAATCTCAAACAACTTTTCGGTACCGGCTTCGGTTACCTTCATATCTATTTCCATTTTTTTTTCAAAATCTCTTATCAACCCTCCCAAAGTCATTATCATCTTGAGTCTCTCCTTTTTACTAAGGGCATCAGCCACCACATTGGCTTTCCCCGAATGATAAAGAATCTCCCAATCATAATTCTTGATTAGCTCTAACCGCCTCCTCTGGCGTATGTTGAGCTCTTTCTACGTAAAAAGGTACTAGAGCTCCTATGGTTTGTGTAAATCTTGCACTTCTCTCCATACAAGTAGTGCCTCCAATCTTTAGGGAAAAACTATTGCCACGAGCCCAAGCTCATGGGTGGGGATATCGAATTTTATATCCCCTTAATTATCTTGACGCGTACGCGATTACCTTGCTGTGCTGTATAAGAAGCACCCTAATTCCTTATGCGAAGCGTCACTACATTTCACAAAATCTCATTTTCCATCCGGCAACGCCAACATAGGGAACGTCACCAACCTTTGCTTCGGTTCTTAAAAGTTGTTCTCGCATTTCTCTGTCCATTCGAACTTCTCAGTCTTACGAGTAAGCCGCGTTAAAGGGGCTACTATCTTTACAAACTTGAACGAACCTCTGGTAGTGACCGGCCAATCCTACCTCTGGTAGTCGACCCAACCAGGGTCATCAATTCATCAGTGGTCCTTTATCCAATCTCGTCAGGATCCTCCATGGGATCCTCCTCAGCAACTATCCCTTCTAGGACAACATCCTCAACCGCTACATCCTCAATATCAACATCATTCGGTCCTGCGTTAGGACGCTCTATTGAATCCACAATCTGATCTCCAATTAGTAATAAAACATCATCGCGTTGATGTTCCTCAACTTCAGGGTTCGGAGTCCCGCTACCATATACGATAACGAACTACGCTTCTATCGCTACATTTATAAGGGTTCCCATAAGGGTTTTAACTGTCAGTACTACGTTAGGTAGTCCGACTATGAACTTGGCAAGAGTTCTTATTATCTTAGTGAACTTATTATCTTAACGTCCCATCATCTCTGAGGTTTATAACGCTTAGCTCTGATACCATTTCTGTAACACCCCCAAATCCGGGGTCGGGGATCCGGGTTGTCACGAGTTCCATTTCCCTTAATAACACCCAATCTTAATAATTGCTTAACTACTCTGTACTATGACCCCACAATAAACACACACACCACACGTTATAGTCTCAGAGATGAACATCCAAAAATAACCACAAGTCATTTTATTCCACAATTATCTGCCAATACACCTTAAAAGGTTTTCTGAATAAATTTACATTTCTTTGCCATTATTACAATTCGTAAGTATACATAAATCTGGTACATCAAAAGTTGAATCCTAGTCTATTGGTAGTTCCCACCTTAGCTACAGCGGCATCAATGCTTCTAGAAAACTGCGGAACGTCTCCTAATCGCTTGCGAATCGGGAGCTTGGTTCTGTTCATCTTTTCTATCTGTTGTTGTGTGATGAAAGAAGAAAGCAAGGGTGAGCAGCAAGCCCACCAAAATAATATGTATAATGATTAATAGTATATGAGCCTTCTCATAGTACTCATGAAAGTCTTGGTCAAAAGAAATGAACCAAGTTTGATATCTTAATGCGATGAAGTCGCAAAATATTCAGTATATATACATATATACTTTTCAAAATCTTGGAAGTCCTCTTCCATGCATAATATACACAGAGTTCCAGTGTATAACTGTATAAAAATATCGTTGCAAGGTGATCTCATATATCTAACCTTGTCTCAACGTTTTTTCTGAAAATCTTTGTCATGCATAAGATAATCATTTACTAGATATAAGTTTAAAAGATGAAGTTACAAGATACTCCAATATACTTATATCTTTTCCAAATACTACTTGAACTACCACCGTTCAAGTTATAATTAGTTTCAAAAGTTCATCACGTAGATGAGACTACAAGACCAGATTTGAATAGATTAAATCTTTAAAATATCATCAAAATAAAATGAAGTTACGAGATACTTCATTTGATGCAAACATCATTTTGAAAACTTGACCCTGCCAACACTCAACAATCGCCCAGCCGTAGCCTTTCTATCGAAGTGCTCTGGGTAGTATTGCAGAAATATCCAATTGGATGATGAACTCATTACGGGAGTTTGCCGCGCCAGGAAGACCACTTACGATGATCAGTCGTAGTAGTACAACCCCACCATTTTCTACATGTAGAGGAGAACCTGTCGGATTTACTTGTCAACCGAACACTGAACTCCTAAGGAATGGACCGCCTTAGCGGAACTTCCAGGCCATTTGGGCCAATAAAATAAGGCTGGGCCGGCGCCACTCGACCACTTACGCCACTCCTAGTTCAGATGAAATCCATGACTCTGAAACGTAAAGCTCGTTCCCCCTTTTCCCCAAGTAGAAACTTGTTGATACGGCTCCACCAAGAAGTCGTATCTAGTTGGAAAGGAGAACTCACCGATATTTCCCAGGCGATGCCTGTTAATGGATTAACTTGTTCCAAGAATTTTACTTCCCGAGTGTTGGGTAAGTAATCGATTCATTTAACAAAACAGCAACCTTGTTGCGAATATAAAATACACCACAGAGCCGAATCCCTTAGGTTTTTGAGCGAGTATTCAAGTCCCCTTAAAATGGAAGATCTTGAATTTGAAAACAAATTTTGGGATCCGCTCTACCTTTTAAATTCATTTTGAAGACTCGAAAACATTTTTAAGAATGTTTGGGGTAAAGCTAATTTAATGAAGTAAATCAGTCCCCATTATATTTAGAAAATGTCTGAATATTATTATTTAAATAATATTCCCATAAAGAATAATCTTTATAAAAATAATCGAAGTAGAAGTATTAAAACTTATACTTGAAATGGATATCAAATAACCAAAGATATACTTATATGAAAATACTATCTTTATTTGAATAATCGAAAATAAGTTTGACTATTGACACCTTATTCTTTAATAAAATAAAGAATATATTTCAGTAACAAGCGGAGTCATAATACCTCGAATGAATATTATAAATAATATTCATTAAATAAAATAAAGGAGTCATACATCCTCAAATGAATATTCAAATAATATTCAATAATAAAATAAAGGAGTCATAAGTCCTCGGATGAATATTCATAATAATATTCATTAAATAAAATAAAGTTATCGAATAAACCTTATTCGATTAATAGTTTTGAAAACTATAACCATATATTTATATAAATATATATATATATATACATATATACAAAATCTACTCGGGATCCTCGACTCCCGGTTTAGAAAATATTTCCACCTTTTGGGTCCCTATACTAAGGGTATATGCAAGTTACCGCTATCCTCTAGCATAGGTATTATCAACTGAATCAACAATTATATATGGAAAGAATATGAAACAGGCATGCATATATATACCATAGCAGCATGCTTCAATATATTGCAACATTTGCTAATATAAACATCATGCATCTATCGCAAGATAATGCATATACATATATACATCACAACAACAGTATAACGGGTAGAAAACTTGCCTGAGCGACTGGGGGTTACGAATGGCTCGGGACTAGTCTGGTAACCTATAAACAACAAGTAAGTTGGAATTAAACCAAAGTCACTTGTAAATCTATACTTTAACTAACTTAGACTCTAACGCTTGTTTTGCGCTTACTGATTCTCTTAAGTCACTCGAGTACCCTCGGCTCCACCATTTTTAATAATTTAACCTTTACGAGTTTTAAAGCGATTCCTTCGCGAGTGTCTTACCAACTGCCTAACACACTTACCATAAATGTTTCATACATTAATTAACCCTTTTTGGTCTTTAACCTATGTTTCAAAGTAAGGCGAGGGGAAAAGTTTCGTTCGCGAAACGCCGTTACTTGAAACGGTCGTTTCTCCTAAACCGTGCATCGGAATCGAACGAACTACATATCAAAACGAAGCTCGTAACATGAGCTATCTAAAAATGGCAGTGGTCATAATATAGCAGGGGGTTCTCGGGTCCTAATGTTATGCACAAAAACAGTCCAAAGAAAATCGGACATTACGACGGCTATGTTTACGCGATTATCAATGTTTAAACTACTCCAATTAACCACCAACCAACTCATAACCATCAATACAACAAAACTTCACCTAAACCATACCACATCAGTCCATAATCTCCAAGGTTTTCAACTCAAACAACCACAATCAAGACCTATGAAATATAATCAAGCTTCAATTACCAAAACACTTCCAAATCAAACCAAACTACTAATAATCACAATCCATGCTTCTCATTTCACAACACCAACCATTAAACTTACTAACAAATAAAGTAAAGGCTAGGGTTTGAAGTTTATACCTTCCTTGGGAGGTGTTAAGTTGCTAGGAAGCCTTAGGGAGCCTCCTACAAGCTTGATCTTTCCAAAGAAATCAAGAACACATAGTTAGGCTTTGAAGTTTCTAAAAGTCCGATTTAAAGAACTGTAAAAATGAGGGTCTTACCATGATTATTTGGACGAGACTTGTGAACAAGAGTTGTAGGCCATCTCAATACCTTTCCAATGAGCTATAGAACATAATATTTGAGTGAGAAATGAAGGAGATACAGCAGTTTTAGTGTTCTGGTTCTGTTTTGGCCGAGAGCATGAAGAACAATGCCTTGGTTTGTTTTTGATTTTGATGAAAAATGATTTGCTTGGCTTGGTTGGTTGATTTTTGTGTTTGTTTTAGTAAATTACCTAGTTGCCCTTGATTTTGTGTGGTTAAAAAGTCACAACATCTCCTTCCTTCCCATGTCATGCTTGTGTCATCCTCATGATGTCATCCTCCCCTCCTTGTCCTCTTCTCATTGGTTGGGTGACATCATCCTCTCTAATCCATTTGATTAACTTCCTAATTGTTTGCCTAATGACCGCTGATCTGTTATACTGTTCGCTTAACTTTCGTTTTCGTTTATCGTTTGAGGGATCATACCCGGGATCTTATTACTTAGGTTCCCTTAACCTTTCTCAATACATTATATTCCTTTTTATGATCCTCTATTATAATCCTTTAATTTAAATCCTTTTATCCTGTTACCTTATACTCAATTCTTTCCGTATCTATTGGATTTCCGGGAAAAATCAAAGTGTTCGGATTTGGATTCTGACGATCTTTACATACACTTATATCCCATATAAAGTACTAATAAAATCTCAGAATATCCATATCAGAACCCCTACATAGTGTGGCATGAAAAGTTTTCTCATTCAGCAAAAACACTATTCATAAGGGTTTCAAAAATTTCCAAAAAAAATTGGGGTTATTACACCTAAGATTCATTTTAAGTTACCGATGTTCTATCCTTAATTCCACCTTTAAAAAGGTACATGCATCCTTCCATGGATAACTCAAGTCATATATCCCTGATAAGGGTATCTTATTCAATCATTCCCACCTTGATAGTACATGTCTATTTTCACAATAACGTCTGTATTCAAAATGGGGTCAATAAATATGGCCTCCAAAAGATAACAACGGTTATCCGCTTATCTTGCCTAATTTGGTAACGATAACAAGGATGTTCTGGAAGATATTGGTCGTGTTTAACGTGAACTTCTTCTTAATAATTCCTTATTTACTTTTGTTGTTTATCTCAACAGTCACCTCAATGTTGGGATATCTCTCATACCTGGCGTCTCCCTATCTGGGTATCAAGCCACCGATCTTACACTTCACATTCTTGAAGGTCACTTCCTTCATCCAATTTTCCTAATTTCTTACTTCCTTGTCTCCTTAGTCTATCCGCGTCTCATTATTTATCCTTCGAATTATCTCAAGGTTTCCTCGAATCTTCCCAACTTACAGGGGACAAAATATATGTATCTCTTATGCCCTCAACCATCAATTTTAACTCATGGTGAATCATCATCATCCTGACGATTACATACTTTTCTATTTCTATTTCTATGAGTCTTTAGGGTTTCCTCATACCCAACTCCCTTATCATTCCTCAAACTCTATTGCCGTTATATTCCTTTCTCTTATCATTATTTCATGAACCAACACAACATAAGCATTGATTTCAAACATCCCGTCATTCTGGATTCGTGTCCTCAGAACGAATCTTGACAACTTTTTACAACTTAGATTCACAATTCATCATACTCGTCTGCCTTTGTTCTGGCTCTAAAGCTTTTACACTATCTCCTTATCTTTGGGAATTACTTTCCCGAAAACAATTGACTGAACTTAAATCAGTTTATTATAATCTCTTGCTCCGTGCCTTCCTTGGCCTTTTACCGGCGGGTGGTCTCTCTCTTAGGAGGGTAAGTGATAAAAACAGTCTTTTGTGATTCGTCAATCATTTAGAATCTCAAATGATTCCTATATCTCCTTTACCCAGGCTCTTGCCTCGACTGGGTCAGCTTGTTCCTTGGAACTCTGAGAGCTTAGCGATTTAAAGGTCCTGAAAGAATTTCTCACCGCACTGTCTCCTCAGGGTGGTGGTTGGGGATAATAGTCTAAGTTCTTTCTAGATAGGTCCATGAATTGCCGTATAGGAGTACCGTCTCTGTTCTCCTTTCCTTACTCGACTTTCTGTTTCCTTAGTATGAAATGTTTCATCCTACTCCCCATAATTGGGGTCATCTTTTAATTTAAAATCCTCATTTTCCTCTCCATTATGTCATGGGTTCCTTCTATCTTGATGGCGACCTCCCTGACTATCACGTTCAGGGTTTGCTCTAAATCTTATTCCTCAAACTATGGCTCTCATCTAAGTTCTCATCCTTACGCTCTTGAACTTTCGAAACCCAAATTCTATAGGAATACCTCATTATTCCCTTATCCTCTTTCTCGGTATTAATCTCATATTTATTTGTTGGCTCTCTGCCTTCATTCATCACCTTTCTCTGGCACAATATGCTCTTTTCCGATAATTCGGACTGTATTGCAATCTCAAACAGCTTTTCGGTACCGGCTCCGGTTACCTTCATATCTATTTCCATTTTTTTTTTTTCAAAATCTCTTATCAACTTTCCCAAAGACATTAACCTCTTGAGTCTCTCCTTCTTACTAAGGGCATCAGCCACCACATTGGCTTTCCCCGAATGATAAAGAATCTCCCAATCATAATTCTTGATTAGCTCTAACCGCCTCCTCGGGCATATGTTGAGCTCTCTCTATGGGAAAATGTACTAGAGTACTTATGGTTTGTGAATCTCATACTTCTCTCCATACAAGTAGTGCCTCAAACCTTTAGGGCAAAACTATTGCCACGAGCCTAAGCTCATGGGCGGGGATATCGAATTTCATATTACCTTAATTGTCTTGACATGTACGCGATTACCTTACCGTGCTGCATAAGCACGCACCCTAAGCCCTAGTGCGAAGCGTCACTATACTTCACAAAATCTCCTTTTCCATCCGGCAACGCCAGTATAGGGGCCATCACCAATCTTTGCTTCAGTTCTTGAAAGCTGTTCTCGCATTTCTCTGTCCATTCAAACTTCTCAGTCTTACGAGTAAGCCGCGTTAAAGGGGCTACTATCTTTACAACTTGAACGAACCTCCGGTAGTGACCGGCCAATCCTACCTCTGGTAGTCGACCAAACCATGGTCATCAATTCATCAGTGGTCCTTTATCCAATCCTGTCAGGATCCTCCATGGGATCCTCCTCAACAACTATCCCTTCTAGGACAACATCCTCAACCGCTAAATCCTCAATATCAACATCATCCGGTCCTGCATTAGGACACTCTATCGGATCCACAATCCGATCTCCAATTAGTAATAAAATATCATCGCGATGTTGCTCCTCAACATCAGGGTTCGGAGTCCCGCTACCATATACGATAACGAACTACGCTCCTATCACGATATTTATAAGGGTTCCCATAAGGGTTTTAACTGTCAGTGCTACGTTAGGTAGCCCGACTATGAACTTGGCAAGAGTTCTTATTATCTTAGTGAACTTATTATCTTAACGTCCCATCATCTCTGAGGTTTATAACGCTTAGCTCTGATACCATTTCTGTAACACCCCCAGATCCGGGGTCGGGGATCCGGGTTGTCACGAGATCCATTTCCCTTAATAACACCCAATCTTAATACACAATCAACTACTCTGTACTGTGACCCCACAATAAACACACACCACACGTTATAGTCTCAGAGATGAACATCCACAAATAATCACAAGTCGTTTTATTCCACAATTATAAGTCAATACACCTTAAAAGGGTTCTGAATAAATTTACATTTCTTTGCCATTATTACAATTCATAAGTATACATAAATCTGGTACATCAAAAGTTGAAGCCTAGTCTATTGGTAGTTCCCTACCTCAGCTACAGTGACTTCAATGCCTATAGGAAGCTGCGGAACGCTTCCTATCCGCTCGCGAATTGGGAGCTTGGTCCTGTTCATCTTATCTATCTGATGTTGTGTGATGAAAGAAGAAAGCAAGGGTGAGCAGCAAGCCCACCAAAATAATATGTATAATGATTAACAATATATGAGTCTACTCATAATACTCATGAAAGTCTTGGTCAAAAGAAATGAACCAAGTTGATAACTTAATGCGATGAAGTCGCAAAATATTCAGTATATATATATATACATATATACTTTTCAAAATATTGGAAGTCCTCTTCCATGCATAATATACACAAAATCCCAGTGTATAACTGTATATAAAAAAATATCGTTGCAAGGTGATCTCATATATCTAACCTTGTCTCAACGTTTTTCTGAAAATCTTTGTCATACATAAGACAATTATTAATTAGATATAAGTTTAAAAGATGAAGTTACCAAATACTTCACTACACTTATATCATTCCCAAATACTACTTGAACTACCACCGTTCAAGTTACAATCAATTTCAAAAGTTCATCCCACTGATGAGACCACAAGATAAGACTTGAATAGATTCAATCTTTGAAATATTATTGAATGAAAAAGTTATGAGATACTTTCTTTAGTCCCGATATATATATATCCACACATATATACCCCTTTAAACATTTCCTGGAACCTCTGTTATGTAAAGTATGAACAGAGTTTGAAACATCCAATGAATTTTGGGAAAGGAAAAGAATTTTGGCATAAACCCGATATCTTGCTGATCAGGCAAAGATACCAATAAGTAACCTTTTCTACTGTAGATGGATGAATTCCTCACCGGTCATCACCCTGGCCGCATTAGGACCTCGCGCTCGACCGTACCCCGGCCCCTCACGCGTTGATGGACTGCCACCCAGCCACTTACACAATAATAGACCGTACCCCGGCCTGTCGTTTATGCCGACTCAATCAAATGGACTTACTTCCCGAACATTGGGCAAGTAATCAAATCATTTACCAAATCTGCAACCTCGTTGCGAATATAAAATACACCACAGAGCCGGATTCCCCAGGTTTTGAGCGAGTATTTAAATCCCCTTTAAAAAGGAAGATCTTAAATATAAAAATGAGTTTTGGGATCCGCTCTGACTTTTAAAAATCATTTTGAAGACTCGAAAACACTTTAAAGAGTGTTTGGAGTAAGGCTGATTTAATGAAGTAAATCAGTCCCCAGAATATTAGAAAATATCTGAATATTATTAATTAAATAATATTCCCATAAAGAATAACCTTTTATAAAAATAATTGAAGTAGAAGTTTTAAAACTTATACTTGAAACGAGTATTAAATAACCAAAGATATACTTATATGAAAGTATTATCTTTATTTGAATAATCGAAAATAAGTTTGATTATTAACAGTTTATTCTCTAATGAAATAAAGAATATATTTCAGCAAATAATCGGAGTCATAGATCCTCAAATGAATATTCAAATAATATTCAATAAATAAAATAAGCTGAGTCATAATACCTCGAATGAATATTATAAATAATATTCATTAAATAAAATAAAGGAGTCATACATCCTCAAATGAATATTCAAATAATATTCAATAAATAATATAAAAGAGTCATAAGCCCTCGAATAATATTCGAAATAATATTCAAATAAATAAATAAAGTTAAAGTTATCGAATAAACCTTATTCGATTAATAGTTTGGAAAACTATAACCATATATATATATAAATATATATATATATATCCATATCCATATATACAAGATTACTCGGGATCCTCGACTCCCGGTTTTTAGAAAATATTTTCACCTTTGGGTCCCTATACTAAGGGTATATGCAAGTTACCGCTATTCTCTAGCATAGGTATTATCAACTGAACCAACAGATATAAATTTCAAGAATATGAAACAGGCATGCATATATATACCATATCAGCATGCTCCAATATATCGCAAAAATTGCTAATTAACCAACATGCATCTATCACAAGATAATGCATATACATATATTCATCACAACAACAGTTATAACGGGTAGAAAACTTGCCTGAGCGACTGGGGGTTACGAATGGCTCGGGACGAGTCTGGTAACCTATAAACAACAAGTAAGTTGGAATTAAACCAAAGTCACTTGTGAATCTATACTTTAACTAACTTAGACTCTAACGCTTGTTTTGCGCTCACTGATTCGCTTAAGTCACTCGGGTACCCTCGGCTCCACCATTTTTAATAATTTAACCTTTACGAGTTTTAAAGCGATTCCTTCGCGAGTGACTTACCAACTGCCTAAAACACTTACCATAAATGTTTCATGCATTAATTAACCCTTTTTGGTCTTTAACCTACATTCCAAAGTAAGGCGAGGGAAAAAGTTTCGTTCGCGAAACGCCGTTACTTGAAACGGTCGTTTCTCCTAAACCGTAAATCGGAATCGAACGAACTACATATCAAAATGAAGCTCGTAACATGAGCTATCTAAACATGGCAGTGGTCACAATCTAGCAGGGGGTTCTCGGGTCCTAATGCTATGCACAAAAACAGTCCAAAGAAAATCGGACGTTACGACGGCTATGTTTACGCGATTTCCAATATTTTAAACCATTCAAACCCATTCCAAATCAACCCCAAATCCAACCTCAAATCCATCATACAACAAACATCCATCCTTATCACATCATAACAACCCCAACCAATTTAATTTAATCATTCATACTTATGCCTAAACTTAACTTTAATCATACTTAAGTTCTTTTAATCAAAACCACAACATTTACCATTTATACTTATTCCTCACATGAACTAAAAGCTTTACTTAGGTTCTTTAACTAATTACCAAGATTTACAACTCCAACAATGCAACAAAACCAACTAATCTCTATAACTCAACCAAACTTCAACCAATCAAGCATCATGCTTCACATATGCTATATCAAACACATTCAATCCTAATTACTCAAAACTAAAGCTAGGGTTTGTAGTTTATACCTTCCTTGGAGAGTGGAGAATCAAGAGGATGGCTTGGAATCACCTTTAAAGCCCTTATCCAAGCTTAATCTAAACAAAACTTCAAGAACACAAATTTTAGTTCTTGAAAACACTATTCACCATCTTCTTTGATGATTTATAGAAAAAGATTGGCTTGGAATTAGAAGCTTAAACTTATAGGAAGTATGTAACTTAACTAGGAGAAGCTAGGATAATTACCTTGGAAAATAACAAGTGGAGGAGCTTGGACTTTCAAAATTTAAAAAAACCACCCGAGAGCTTCATGAAGAATGGAGGATTTTGTGTTTTGTTTGATGAAAATGAAATGATTTGCTTGGTTGATTGATTTTTGTATTTGATTTAGCAAATTACTACCTTGCCCTTGAATTTGTGTGGTCCTTATTCAACCACACCTCCTTCCTTCCCATGTCATGCTTACCTCATCCTCATGATGTCATCCTTCCTTCCTTGTCTTCTTTCTATTGGTTGGATGACATCATTCCCATTAATCCCTTTGATTAACTTCCTAATCGTTTGCCTAATGACCGCTGATCTGTTATACGGTTCGCTTAACTTTCGTTCTCGTTTATCGTTTGAAGGATCATACCCGGGATCTTATTACTTAGGTTCCCTTAACCTTTCTCAATACATTGTATTCCTTTTATGATCCTCTCTTATAATCCTTTAATTTAAATCCTTTTTATCCTGTTACCTTATACTCAATTCTCTCCGTATATTGTGGATTTCCGGAAAAATCAAAGTGTTCGTAATTGGATTCTGACGATCTTTACATACACTTATATACCTCATAGAGTACTAATAATATCTCATAAGATCCATAACAGAACCCCTACATAGCGTGGCATGAAAAGTTTTCTCGTTCAGCAAAAACACTATTCATAAGGGTTTCAAAATTTCTCAAAAATTGGGGTTATTACACCAAGCTTAGCTATTTACTAAAAATAACAGTTCATTAATCTCCTCCTTAGATCAGATGTCCATTTGGCTTGCTTCATTCTTTGATCAGGGACACTAATGACATTGTTATCTTCAATGATCTTTGACATCATCACTTATATATTACACATACGGTAAGGGTCGTAATAGCTTTAAGGAGACAGTTATACGACTAACCTCGAGAACTTCTCCTTCATATCCTTTTTGTTATTTTTCTGTTATTCGCATATTTTTCTATGTATTAATCGCAGATTGTGATTCACAATCTTAAAGCTATTATTGTTGTGCAAGACATGCATGTACTATAACAAGACTAAGTCAAATTGTCAACCCTAAGTAAGTTGTATGATAATCTAAGTTTGCATCTTGTATTATATCACTTGATTCTGTAAAAGTGAAAATAAATTAGACTGGAGTATTTTTCGTAAACAGTCTCAAGCCTAAGAATAAACTCTGGAAGAAGATCATGCCCCAGAGAAAATGTGAAGAAGCTTGGAGTTGAATAAATCTGTTTTGGGAAAAACATTCTAAGTCAAAAAATCTACAAGTCACGGATTAAGTGTTATAGAGAAGTCATTCGAGAACTCCAGAATGACTTATCGAGAAGTCAAGTAAAGCTTATGGAGAAGTCTCAGAGATATCGACAAGGCAAATTGAAGACATGAAGATTGGAGATATCGACAAGTCATTTCTTTACTAGAGAACTCTGAGATATCGACAAGTCAAAATATCACTAGAGAACTCAGAGATATCGATAAGTTAATCCTGCATGCAAAGAAATGGAGACCTCGATAAGTCAAGCTCATTTGAGGACTCAGAGATCTCGATAAGTCAATATTATACTCGAGAACTCAGAGATCTCGACAAGCCAATTTTACATTCGAGAACTCAGAGACTTCGATAAGTCACAACAACTATAGAGTAATAAGAGATCTCGATAAGCCACTATACTTATCGAGATGTCGAGTTCTCTATATACCAAACTGGAGATCTCGAGGTAAAACTCAAAGTAAAAAGTGTAGACCAGTTAAATATCCAAGATTATCAATCAACAAACAAATCAATCAATGATCTGAAAAGTCTACAAAAGCAGCTTAAAGAGTACAAGAACAAAGGCCAAGAGTAACTGACAAAGTAAAGTCACATACATGCACGATTTGCAAAGATACACTAAGCCAGAAATAGAAAGTTCTGGTTAACTTAAAGTAGGGTTTATTTCATGCTATTGCATGTTCTGTAAAACCAGTGGTTACTGTTCTATAAAGTAAACACTGGACGCTTTATTTCAGTTGTAACAAATAGATCTAAATCCTTGTAGCTCTGTTATTCCCAAACAATCTAACAAAGAATTACAGAAGGGGGAGGGGTTGAATGTAATTCTGGTTACTTTTTCAATTTTAAGAACTGTTCTACTATGGATATATATATCAGTGTTTGATTTGACTAAGGTACGGAATAAAAGTATTGAAGAAATCAAACATAATGTAATCAAATACAAGTATTTAAAAACTTTCTGGTGGATTGAATTTATCCACAAGAGATATATATTAATTTGAGAACTCTGTGATGCAATGCAGTTGCAAACAGCTGCTTACATGTTGAACTACAAGAACAGAGAAATTCTCTACAGATACATCTTTATCTATTTCTCTGGTAATTGCTTACTAACTTGGTTAATGTTCTACTTGCTACACTTGGTTTATATATCACCAAGTTACATGATAAAGAGATAAACAAATAAGACAAAATGTTTCTAGTCTAATCTCATGCTTCTTCATTTCTCAATCCAACATCTTTGAATATCTTCAAGTTAGCATGGAAATAAAAATGCTTCAATTTGCATACACTCAACACATGTGGCTGTCAAGTCACTATCAACTACACTTTTGAATTGGATCATCCGTTGAAAACTTCATTGGATCATCCGTTGAGACTATGGCTGATAATCCGTTGAAACTTTGGTTGATCATCCGCTGGGACTTTGTAAGGCATCCGTTGAAGCTTTAGCTGATCATCCGTTGAAATCTAGTAAAACATCCATTAAAACTGTCTTCATGGTAGTTAAGTCCATTTCATTTAAACAAGATTACCAGGCATCTGCTATATACAATTAACCAACCTATCTTACATATTAATCTAGTAGTCAACATGATTTAAACATTCTACAATATCTAGTTCACTAAGGTATTATAATATGCAGAAATGTGCTACTTAACTTATTATTACATAAGCTACTGTTTCAACGGATGTTGAAGTGATCATCCGTTGAAAGCAACAAATTCACTAATATCTACTAAGTGTTTTGTTTAACTTATCATCAAGTTCACAACATATTCTTAACAATCTCCCCTAATTTATGTCATTCACTAATATCTACTAAGTGTTTTGTTTAACTTATCATCAAGTTCACAACATATACTTAACAATCTCCCCTAATTTATGTCTACTGGAATTGTAGCCATAAATTAAGAGAAACTTGATGATAACAAAACACCCTATGAATACAGATAGAAGATAAAATTGACAAGTGCTGCAATTTATTTGACAAACATACAGAGGAAGGTTTGTAGAGAATCTCAAATGCCATTTTCAAGGTGCTCCTCTAGACTGAGCAAATTTAACTTATTTCCTTGACTACCTGAACTTCTTTCCCAACTTCACATTATTTTCTTCAATTTGGAATTGGAGTTGCCTATGGAATTCAGATTCATCTCCATTTGTCTTATCCGGCTTTTCTTGCATCTCCATGAGAGTTTCATTACTTGCAATCTTTAGCTGATTTTCCAATCTGAAGAATCTTCTGATGCATTTTTCATCTTTGAACTCCATTATCCAGTATGACCTCAAATGCACCCTATCTCCAGTAAAAGGAATTGTTAATACTCTTGGGAGTGCATTTGGTCCTCTACAGCTATTCCTTATCTCCTCAATCTTGTTTAGTACCATTTTCTTGGCAAAGTCTTTTATTTGGGTAAGTAAAGTCAGTCAAAAAATTATGATTTATGCCACTCTCGCACCCCCTCCTCGCACCACCACGAATCTGATCTGTGAAATATGGCGACACATCACGGTGGCGCACCCCGTACGTTTCTCGCTGCACTGCCGCACTCGATCGAGTTCGGTGCGCAGTACGTCGGGGGGTGCCGCACCCCTGCTTTCCAGATCCTGACATAATATAAATAGATATATAATACTCCCTCCATCCCATTTTAATAGTTCACTTCGCAAAATAAAAATTTCCCAAAATATTTGTCATGTTCTTTAACTCATGCAAATTTTTTATTTTCAATATTGAGTAAAAGATCATTCTCATTAGTGTCCTTGTATAGAAATTGAAAATGCACATTATTTTATATCTTTTGTGTGTATATATATAAATGTGAACATTTATTTATTTCTCAGAATAGATGTAATTAATGTAATGTGGTAAATCTAAGTTGAATTATTGTTTGAAAACGAGAAAAAAAAACATTGTAATTTCTATTTCTTAATATGTGTAAAATTTGCAAAGTGGACTATTAAAATGAGATGGAGGGAGTATTAAATACGTTTAATCGGGATAGATGAACCCTAGTCTCACAAGACCTTCAAAGAATACGAGGCCCCATGTACAAAGTGTGCTTCATTTTTCCATCCAGAAAATGTATCATATACTCATAGTTACTGTTGAGAATCTAATAGAACAGGATAGCAATATTGAGCAGAGTAGTGCAGGATGAGTTGCAAGCTGTCAAGAAGTTGTACACAGTATGTACTGAGCTGTTTAGTAGTGCCATGTCAGCTAGTTTGTTACAGACTTAGTTAGATATATATAGCTATCTATAATTCATTTTTTACTACTTGCTTGAAATATACTTTGCTTACTCTCTAAGCATATCATCAATGTAAGAGCTCCAGTTTGAATACAACAAAATAGTTTACTTGAATCTGTTAGTTTTAATATGGTATCAGATCATAAATTGAAGAATGTTTATGGATCGATCATGACGAAGCTTTCCTGAATCAATCGATCATGTCAATTCAAGTGTTTCGTTCTAATCTTGTGTTGTTTACTCTCTAATTTTCTGTAATTTTCACTCTAAACATTTACTTTTGAGTGTATATTCTTAGATCTATATCTCATCCATCTTGTTTGTTGAGAATATTGATTAATCAAAGCTGTTTATGCTCAAATCATGTTGAATTCATATAAAAAAGTGTTTTCAACTTCTTAAATCACTCTCGAAACACTTAAACCTCTCTCGTAACATTTCAATCTCTCTCAAAATACTCAAATCTCTCTCGATTTGTATATAGTTTAATAAATCTCTTTCTCGACTGATTCAATCTCTTGAAATTCGTGATAATGACTGAGAATTTTGGATCCGGTTCTGGAACCGCTATTGCCTGGAATAGATCACTTGTACAAGCAGTTCATGATCCAAGTAGCGTTTTCTATATTCATCCTTCAGATGCGAGTACATCACAACTAGTTTCAATCAAATTTAATGGAAATGGAAATAGCAATTGGAAACGTTCAATTTTGTTAAGTCTTTCTGCTAAAAATAAGGTTGGATTTGTGGATGGAACTATTTCTAGACCTGCTTTTAATCATCCAGACTTCAAGGCATGGGAACGTTGTAATGACTTAGTATGTTCTTGGCTGTTGTCTAATTTGGATGATAATATCTCCAAAAGCGTGTTGTTCTTTAAAACAGCCCGTGAAATATGGCTTGATCTTCAGGATCATTTTGGCTCTGCATCTATGACACAGATTTTCTCACTAGAACAACAACTTGTTGAATTAAGCCAAGGTTCTAAGTCTGTGTCAGAGTTTTTCACTGAGATAAAAACTATTTGGGATTCAATTACTGATATCTATCCTCTTCCTTGTTGTACTTGCCACAAGTGTACCTGTAATGTTTCACAGAGAATTCATCAGATGCAGCAAAATCATAGACTTATACAGTTCATGATGAAATTAAATGAGAAATATGCTACTGTAAGGGGAAATATCTTGATGCAGCAGCCTATGCCTACTCTTTCTAATGCCTTCAGATTGTTTTCCCAAGAGGAAAGGCATTAAGAACTATCTCATTCGACAGCACACTCTAATTCACTGCTTTTGTAGCAGAAAACAGAAGGAGCAATATTGATAATTCTGCACAAAGGTCATTTAAACCAGGATTTTCTCAGAAGCAACCTCTTAATAAAAGCTTTACTCAGACTGGAAATAAGAAAGGGGCCAACTATTTTTGCACACATTGTAAAATATCTGGTCATAGTACTGATAGATGTTTTAAACTTCATGGTTACCCTTCAAATTTCAAAGGTTTCAGAGACAGAAAGGTGGTTGCAGCAGTCACTACTGGAGATCAGTTAGATTCCGATGAGAACTCTACAGCTACAATTTCAGTTGCACAATATCAGCAGTTGATGGATTTACTGAATAAGCAACACCTCAATTCTACAGGGACTACTTCATGTCAGACTCATGATGCTCTCTTGGCTGGTAAGCTATGCTTGCTGGCTAATAATTTTTCAAAATCAGAATGGTTGATTGATAGTGGTGCTACAGACCACATATGTTCAGATTTAGGTGCTTTTCTTTCTTACCAACCAGTCACTAATTCTAATGAGTTCATAGTGGTTCCTGATGGTAGACAAATCAAGATTGTTCATACAGGATCTGTTCAAATTCTTGACAATTTAATTCTTCACAATGTGTTGCATATACAAAATTTCCAGTATAATCTGATTTTTGTTCCCAAGTTATGTGCTGATAGACAGTCATTAGTGTTTTTCACTATTAATGAATGTTTTCTTCAGGACCATTTGAAGAAAGGGCCACCAACTCTTCTTGGTAGATTTCATGGAGGTTTATACAGTACTGCATGCTTATCAGAATTGCATTTCAAGAAAGGATTGCTTGTTGTTGAAGAGGATATTAATGTTTGGCATCTCAGACTTGGACACATACCTTGTAGAAGACTAAAGCTGGTTCCAGGTCTTTCAGGCATCTCTAATTCTTCTTCTAACTATATCTGTCAAATATGTCCTTTAGCAAAGCAAACAAGACCATCTTTTCCTCATAGTAGTATTAAGACTACTTGTAATATCCGGGATATATCGTGTAATTATTTTTGCTTAATATATGTGTTCAGTATCTATTCTTTGAACTAATTGTTAAGTGTTAAATGTGTTTGGATGTTTGAAAATATTATTAATTGAGTACTTTAATTTTTATATGTCCAAAATAAAATATAGATAATTTTTATATCTTCCTAATTATTTTTATGTTGATTTATGGATTTATAAGGATCATAAGAAATTTATAAAATCTTTTTCCGAGTATTTAAAATCTATTTTATAAAAACGGGAACCAACCGACGTTATCCGTTGTTACGTTTTTGGAACCCGAAACTCTTCCGAGAACTCCTTCCTAACCTAATTGTAATATTCCGAGCATATTCCATGTTTCGACTTTTTCGATCCGGCGTACGGTTTGTCCTGCGCGGGTCCTGGCGCAACATTTTCGATACAATATTCGTTTCGATAAATCAATAAAACTCGTATTTCCGATAAACGGGAGCTTTTTATTAAACTATCCCAATTATTACCTCGTAATACGTGTAACCAGGCGTTGAGACCAAGACCGCAGTACAAATTGTACTGATCTGGATAACTGTCCCGAAAACCGATACCGTTTGGATCAGTTTTTACAAATAAACGTACCGTTTTATATCCGGAATGATCCAACGGGATACTAATTTTCCATAAATATAAATAGCCTTTTACCGTATTTTATTTCGTATCAAAATCATTTGCAGACAGATAATTATATAATTTTCCAGAGAAAAATCTTATATTCATATAATCTTCCAAGAATCAAACCAACTTTTGGAGGTGTTATTGATCTTTGTTTGGAAAGCTCGAGTAACCGATTTGAAGGTCTTGAAAAGCTCTATCAGATTCTGTGATCCATACACCTGCAGAAATCAAGGTTTATTTTCTATATTTTTATTTATTTTCGAATTAATTTTACTAAAAATATGAATTTTTGTTCGGATGATTGTTTGTATGATTTGATGATTGCATGTTGTAGAGCTTGTTTTCTTGATGATTTTGATATATTATACGTCTGATTTGGAGTTCAATAACATGTTCAAAATTGAGTTTGATTTTCGTTTATAAAATTAGGGTTTATAACCCGTATGAATGTTCTTAATTGAAATTTGGGGGTTTCTTATTTCGGGAGAGATAGATGTTGTGGTATAGTGAGTTGTGTTCTCTGTGAAATTTTCAATCTAGTCGTACAAGTTTCACAAATCAACGAGGTCTGTAGAGAAGGGAGTTGTCCTTTGAAGTTTACGTCGAGTTCACCGGAAACCGGCGAACTTTTCGGCTATTTTTCGGCCTATTCAGGGGTTGTCTGTGTGATTAAAGAGTATGGTTAGATTCCTGGTAAATTGTAGATGTGATCTGGAGTTTGTGGTGATGGGAGGATTCCGGAGTCGAGTTCTCCGGCGAACCCCGACTGTTTTCCGGCGAGGGTTGGAAAAATTACAGTTTAGTACCTTGACTTTTGAAAATATTCAAAAATCATATTTCCTATTTATTTTTATTATAAAAATTCGTTTTAATTTCTGAAAATTCTGAAAATTATTATTTTAATTCCAAAAAATTATTTTTAATTCAAAAATAAATCTGAATTAATTAGTTAATTAATTTTAGTTAATTTCTAATTGATTAATTGGTCAATTAATTTGAAAATTAATTGATTAATTGATTTAATTAATTATTAATTGATTTAATTAATTATTTAATTAGATTTAATTATTTAAAAATGATTTAAAAATCCCGAAAAATAGATTCGAGCTTTAAAATATTAATCTAAATTATTTTCAAGGCTCGATAATTATTATAAAATTGTTTTGAAGCCAGAATTGGCCAACCGAACCCTATTTATTATTCCGAAATCGATCCAACGACACGTTTTAATTTCGAAAAATATTTTGAAAATCATTTTAAGTAACCGAAAGCCTATTTATGACCCGAGACTTCTTTATAAATGAGATATCATTGATTATGTGACGTGTTATGTGTTATATGTGACTTGTTGGTTGACTGTCGGTTTGTATATTCGATGTTTACATGTTTATTGCGTAACTTTCAATCCGTTAATCGGATTTGGGTAAAACGAAGGGTAGATAGGAGTATGTATTGAATAGAATCATATGAATTGAATATTGATAGATGCTTATAATATGTGAGCAGAAGAGGCAAGACGTAGGAAAGGGAAACAGGTAGTTGAGGAGTAAGACGATTGTGATTGGAAGCGAGTGCAGTGTGGTAAGCTAATACTAGGCAAGTGTTCTGAACTTTCTCGAGATATTATAGTGATTGATAGTCCTGTTTTATATTACAAGTGCTTTGAAGCACTGAACCCTAACCATGAATCCATCTATTGATCTTGAGCCGTAAACCTGATTTTTTCTAGACCACTGATTGTTGTATACCCAGATATGAACCACAAATATACGATACTACTCCACAAATACATACAAACTAAATACCATACACTGAATCGAATTACCTACATACTCAACCCATTGTATCTTATGCTTTAAAAGACCAAATCCTTGAAACTCTGAAATGTCATTTCCTTTGTTATCCAATTCTTTCCTTACCCAGCATCCAAGCTTTGAAATTACCTTATTGATTCTTACGAAGATTGAAACCCTTTCATTATTGAACACTCAATATTGTTAATGATTCTGTTTATTGTTTATTATTGTTTATTCTGTTATTATGTTAGAATTGGATTATTTTTATAAAATTGTGGACCAGATTCGTGGTCAGACCATATAATGGTCAGGTTAGGCCAATGTGTGCCTTGGATCCAGTAGTTAGAGCAGTGCTGTGTGCTTTGCTCGGGGTTAGTGCGTGACTGATCAGCAGCCTAACCTTGGTTTTCTTAAAATAAAACTATAATATCCAATTCTAAATCATAATCCATTGTTCACTTGATATCATAACCATGTTCACCTGATGATCATTATTCTCAGTTTTGTCATTGTGACTTGCTGAGCTAGTTAGCTCATTTGTGCGATGTTGTTTATATTCTTTTCCAGTTAAAAATGAACCAGTTAGTAGCGAGGATCCCTAGTCCAGCATGAGAGCTAGGGGTACAGGTTGATCAAGTTGAGCTAGTAGGCTTCTTTTGGGATAATTTAAGTTTGTAAAAGTTTGTAATAATGTTTAATACTCAGTTGTGAGTTTGAATAGTTGGGATTTGAACGGTTTGTAATATAAGTAGATGTGTTTGGCTTGTGTGCATACTTTAACTTATTGCGATCCATGGTAGTTGGTAAGTAGGGTCACTGCATATTATTATTATCTTTATTATTGTTATAAGCAGGTTATAAATAAGGTGTGTGTGTGGACCCCAAACTTCTGACCCGGGTTTGGAGGGCGTCACACTACTGGTCCTTTTGAGTTACTGCACATTGATGTATGGGGTCCTTATAAACTTAAAAATCATAATGGATGCAATCAATTTCTTACCATATTAGATGATTATAGTAGATTTACTTGGGTAAATATGCTTAAAAGTCGAACTGATTGTGTGCCATGTTAGGTCACACACATTGTAGTGGGGGGTGAATACAGTGTATAATACAATCAAATCGAACTTTAATATGTTAAGTAACAGAAAATAAACTTTATTGAAACAATAAACTTTGTTACAGTATGGAACTGTTACCTCTCAGTGATGAACAGATATCACGAGAGCTGTTAGGGTTACAATAAATAATCTTCTCGAATATGATAACACTTATAGTGTAAACCCTATGTCTGTGTTTATATAATACACAGTTACAAGATAATCGCTAATTGATATGGAATATAATTCTGCTTCCTAAAATATATCAATCAGATATCTTTTCTTCCAAGTATTCCATTCTTCATGGAACTCCTTCTTCATGCATATCTCTTCTTATGTTTATCTCGATCTTCTTTCCTTTAATCAACTACTGTCCTTATCTGAACGTCCTTCAGCACTTAAGTTCTGATATCTAACTTCTGATGATTATCTCCTGATAATATAAGTACTGAAATCCTCAAGTCCTGACTTCCAGTATAAGTACTGATTAATGGTTAAGTACTGACTTGTCCTGTTAAGTAAGATCTGAAATCTAAACATAAATTATATTAGCCATGACATTATCAAATATATCTAACAATCTCCCCCAACTTGTAAATTAGCATAATATACAAGTTTAATATATATTTGATGATGTCAAAAATATTAAGTACAAATGCATGAGAATTAGACTAGATAACTACAACTTACAGTCCTTAAAGCTTTACCAATATTCAACTTCTGATAACAACTTCAGTCTGTACAAATATCAGAATTTAAGCAGTTGTAGATCTTTGACTTGGCTTCATCATCTGATCTCTCTGATGTTAGGAGTTATTCTGAGATAGTTATTCAACAAACATTTCTCAGCATATCTGAGTTCATCAATCATTCTCCTTTTGGCATCTTTAAGCTCTGCAGTATTTTCACCAATTTGAAAGATTGCAGCTCTGAGATCATTGATCTTTGCTTTTCTTATATCCTGATCCAGTCTGATCAAATAAGCTTTATCAGACTCAAGATTGAATTCAACAGCCCTGTACCCCAGAAAGGTAGTTATAATCTTAGCAGTGTTGGGCTTCATTTCAACTATATCACCATTGTGATCTCTGTACTTTGGAACGTATGTGCTGTCAGACTTAACAGAATAAAGCCTTTTCTGTCTCTGAATCTGTTCTTTCAAATAGTTTGCAGCAGTTCATGTTATTCTGTCATCCACTTGAAGTAAGAATAGTACATGCTCCAATTCTTCAAAATACTTCAATGGAATGGCATTTTGTCTTATATGATGAGTAGCATTATTCTAATTTGTAACTTAGTAAAAAGATAAACAAAGTAAACTCAACTAAGCTCAATTATCAGAGTTTGCTTGTGTCATAAAATTTCCACAGAAATAATTACTTCTTACATGGGATCATTTGTTTATTGAAGACTACTAGGTCAGTATCTAACACAATTATCCTCATAGGAATGAATGGTTACATAGACAGACATATCACTTATCAGAGTTTAGAAACATATATCAGACAACAGTCAGTACTTAAAAACATTTATCAATTAATCACAGAATACACAAAGAGATTAAATTCTGTAAATACTGATCATAAAGTCTGATAATACAGAACAAGACTAAGCAGATTTAGAGAAAGAACCTGAAATCATTCCAAGTTCATTTACCAATCTTGTAAAAATGGCTTCACACAGTAATTTTGTGAAGATATCTGCTAGTTGTTGATCTGTTGGAACAAAGTGCAATTCCACTGTACCTTCATCCACATGTTCCCTTATGAAGTGGTACCTGATGCTGATGTGCTTTGTCAGAGAGTGTTGAACTGGATTACCTGTCATAGCAATAGCACTTTGATTATCACGGTAAATAGGGATTTTGAAATATGTTAACCCATAATCCAGTAACTGATTCTTCATCCAAAGAATCTGTGCACAACAGCTTCCTGCAGCAGTATACTTTGCTTCTGCAGTTGATGTGGAAATTGACTTTTGTTTCTTGCTGAACAAGAAACCAATCTGCCTCCAAGGAATTGGCAGCTTCCACTTGTGCTTTTCCTGTCAATTTTGCAACCTGCAAAATCTGCATCTGAGTAACCTATTAGTTTAAAATCTGATTCTCTAGGATACCACAATCCCAGATCAGCTGTTCCTTTAAGATACTTAAAGATTCTTTTAACAGCTGTTAAGTGAGGTTCTCTTGGATCTGCTTTAAATCTTGCACAAAGACAGGTAGCATACATGATATCAGGTCTACTAGCAGTTAGATAGAGTAGAGAGCCAATCATACCTCTATAATCAGTAATATCTACTGATTTACCAGTATCCTTATCCAGTTTTGTTGCAGTGGCCATGGGAGTGGATGCACTTGAACAATCTTGCATTCCAAATTTCTTTAGCAAGTTTCTGGTGTACTTAGTTTGACAAATAAAAGTGCCTTCTTCATTCTGCTTGACTTGAAGGCCCAGAAAATAGCTAAGTTCCCCCATCATACTCATTTGATATCTTGACTGCATCAGTTTGGCAAACTTCTTGCAAAGTCTATCATTTGTAGACCCAAAAATGATATCATCAACATAAATCTGGACAAGAAGTAAGTCATTTCCGTGGTTGAGGTAGAACAGTGTTTTATCTATTGTTCCTCTGTTGAATCCACTTTCCAGAAGAAACTGAGCTAAAGTCTCATACCATGCTCTAGGAGCTTGCTTAAGTCCATAAAGTGCTTTATCAAGCCTGTAGACATAATCTGGATGTTTGGAATCTACAAAGCCTGGAGGTTGTTCAACATATACTTCCTCCTCCAATTCTCCATTGAGAAAAGCACTTTTCACATCCATTTGAAAGACTAGTAAACTTTTTGTGAGCAGCATAAGCCAAAAATATCCTTATGGCTTCTAACCTAGCAACTGGTGCAAATGTTTCATCATAATCAATTCCCTCCTGTTGAGAATATCCTTTTGCAACCAGCCTTGCCTTATTCCTTGTAATTATGCCATCACTGTCAGTTTTGTTTCTGAACACCCACTTTGTACCAACAACAGATCTATTCTTTGGTCTTGGCACTAGGGTCCAGACTTTGTTTCTTTCAAATTCATTTAACTCTTCCTGCATTGCTTGCACCCAATCAGCATCTTGAAGAGCTTCTTCCACTTTCTTTGGCTCAGTCTGAGAAAGAAAAGAATTGTAAAGACATTCATTTGAAGTACATGTTCTAGTTCTGACACCTGCATCAGGATTTCCAATTATCAAATCAGGTGTATGTGACTTTGTCCACTTCCTTGCAGATGGAAGGTTTTCTCTAGAAATAGATGCTCCCCCATGATCCATGCTGTCTTCATCTTCATTTTCTGATGCTCCCCCTGAAATTATGCTCTCTGAGTTGGATTCTTCAGAATTTAGATTTTCAGCACTATCAGAATTTGGCTTATCAGAACTTGACGAATCAGAACTTGAAGAGCCAGATGTATGTTATGATGTTTCTTGATATGTGGTAGGATCTTGAGTATGCTCCCCCTGCATAGGTGCATCTTCCTTTGACGTAGTCATCACAGTTTCAATAACATCATAGTCTAATCCATCAGAGTTTACAGTGTCAGGACTTAGACTGTCAGGACTCAGGATTTTCAGTATCAAAATTTGAGTCTTCATTTTCAAATCTCAGCTGATCATGGTCAATGAAATCTTCAAGACCAGTAATCTTCTTGTCATCAAAAGAGACATTGATAGATTCCATGACCACTTTTGTTCTCAAATTATAGACTCTGAAGGCTTTTGTGGAAAGTAGATATCCAACAAAAATTCCTTTATCAGCTTTTAGATCAAACTTGGATAGCTGTTCAGGATGAGTCTTGAGAACAAAACACTTGCATCCAAATACATGAAAGTACTTCAGATTTGGCTTCTTTTTCTTCACCATCTCATATGGTGTTTTTCCATGCTTGTTAATGAGTGTTGCATTTTGAGTAAAACAAGCAGTCTGCACAGCTTCAGCCCAGAAATAGGTTGGAAGCTTTGCTTCTTCAAGCATTGTACCTGCAGCTTCAATGAGAGTTCTATTCTTCCTTTCAACAACTCCATTTTGCTGTGGAGTTCCAGGAGCAGAAAATTCCTGCTTTATTCCATGGTTTTTGCAGAACTCTTCCATCATCAAATTTTTGAACTCAGTGCCATTATCACTCCTTAAGATTTTCACAGAATCTTTGACCAATTTATCCAGATGTTTGACATGTTCAATCAAGATAGATACAGTTTCACTTTTGTGTGCAAGAAATACACCCATGTGTATCTGGTGAACTCATCCACTATGACCAATGCATACTACTTCTTTGCAATAGACATGACATTCACTGGACCAAATAGATCAACATGTAGTAGATGATAAGACTCAAGAATTGATGATTCAGTCTTGCTCTTGAATGAAGATTTTCTTTGTTTGGCCTTCTGACATGAATCACAAAGACCATCAGGAGCAAATACTGATTTTGGCAATCCTCTCACAAGATCTTTCTTGACCAGTTCATTTATATTGTTGAAATTTAAATGAGAGAGTTTCTTGTGCCAATTCCAGCTTTCTTCAATTGATGTTCTACTCATCAGACAGATTGCAGAACCATCAGTACTTATTGAAAGCTTAGCTTCATAAATGTTACCACGCCTGTATCTTTTCAGAACAACTTTGCCTTTAGATTTACTCACAATTTCACAGTGTTCTTCAAAGAAATCAACATGATAACCTCTGTCACAGATTTGACTTATACTCAGCAGATTGTGTTTAAGTCCTGAGACCAAAGCTACTTCTTTAATTATGACATTTCCAAGATTGATATTGTCATATCCCAATGTTTTTCCAATGTTGCCATCTCCATAGGAAACACTTGGGCCAGCTTTCTCCACAAAGTCTGATAGCAGGGCCTTATTTCCAGTCATATGTCCTGAACATCCACTGTCCAGAACTAGAATATTTTTCCTGTTGCCCTGCAATCACAAAGACCACTAATTATTAGTTTTAAGGACCCAGACTTGCTTGGATCCTTTGGCCTTATTAAGTTTGTTAACATTTGCAGCGAATTTAACATCAGAGTTTATGTTAACATTTTTCTTATCAAAACTTACACTATCAGACTTTGAATCAGAATTTACACTAGAAGGAACATTGGAAACTTTCTTCAAAGAAGGTTTTATTTGATAATAATCATAGTACAAACTATGATATTCCTTACAAGTATAAATGGAATGCCATAAACTACCACAATGAAAACAAGGATTTTGTGGTTTGTATCTAACAGAATGACTCTTAACTCCTGATTTGGAAGGTAAGGAGTTAATATTTTTATTCTTCCTGCAAAAAGAAGCCAGATGGTTAGAACTTCCACAGTTATGACATGTTTTCCTAGGAGCATCAGGAACAGGTTTATAATCATTGCTTTTATTCACACCTTCCTTTCCATTCCTATTTTTCCTAGGTGATTTTGCCTTGTTTGCATTCTTAACATCTTTCAGCTTATGCTTAAGCTGCTTCTTTGTCATTAAGCCTATGTTCACTTCAGCTATCTTTTCCTGTTTTAGTTTGTGAGAAGTTAATTCCTCTTTAACTTCTGATTTCTCATTTTCAGACTTTACAGTTACAAACTTAACAGGTTTTAACTTTGGCTTTTGCTTAACAACAGGCTTAATTTCTTCAGTTCCTTTATCATTCTTATCTTCTCCATAACCTAAGCCCTCTTTTCAGTTTCCACTACTTAGCAAATTTTGAGTTGTTTTGCCAGAGTTAGTCCAAGTCCTGATAATCTCTCTTTCCTTTTGTAACTCAGTTTTTAGAGATTCATTCATTTTTAGCACTTCATCCCTAACATAAAAAGCATCATCTCTATCCTTCTGAGTTTGATGGAACATGACTAACTCTTTTTCTAAGAAATCATTTCTTTTCTTAAAAGCAAGATTTTCAGAAGTTAATCTTTCACATCTTAAAGTTTGATCTCTATAACTAACAAACATGGTTTTAAGATATCTTCTCAACTCATTAATATCATCAGTATGAAAAGCATAAGTAGTCTGAGGTACCTTTGTTTCAGCAGCTTCAGAGCTGCTCTCAGCACTTTCTTTATCAGCATTTGCCATCAATGCATAGTTCTCCTCACTTTCAGAGTCTGAGGTGTCTGTCCAGCTTTTCTGCTTTGTGACAAGAGCCTTGCCTTTATCACCCTTTGCCTTCTTGCAATCAGGAGATATGTGGCCTTTCTCACCACAGTTATAGCATTTAACATTGGTATAATCTCCTCTGTCAAACTTTCCTCCTCTGCCTTCAGATCTTCTGAAATTCTTCTTATCAGAACTTATGCTTTTCCTGGAAAACTTCTTTCCCTTCCTGAACTTCCTGTATGCAATCTTTGTGATTCCTTTCACCATAAGAGCACACAGCTTCATCATCTCCTCATCAGCATCAGTCTCAGGCAAGATTTCAGAATCTGAGTCATCATCACTTTCAGAACTTGATGACTCAGTTTCAGACTTTATGAAAAGAGCTTTACCCTTGTCTTTCCTTGAGGAAGCTGCTTTGGGGGATTCTTCTTCAACCTTAAGAGCAACTGTCCTTGACTTTCCTCCTTTCCTCTTGCTTCTTTGTTCCATCTCAAGTTCATGAGTCTTGAGCATTCCATAGATTTTATCAAGAGTTGTTTCATCAAGATTTTAGTAGTCTCTTATTGTCGTTGCCTTCAAATCCCAGCATTCAGGAAGAGCTAACAGGAATTTAAGGTTTGAATCTTCAAGATCATACACTTTATCAACCAATGACAAATCATTCAAAAGTTTGACAAATCTATCATATAAATCATTCAATGACTCATTAGTCTTTGAGTCAAAATGTTCATACTCTTGAGTGAGTATTGTCTTCATGTTCTTCTTAATTGTGTCAGTTCCCTGACACCTTGTTTTCAGAGCATCCCATATCTTCTTAGTAGTCTTGCAGTTGATTACCATGTTTGACATTACATTATCAATGGCACTATGCAGTAAGTGTCGTACCTTAGCATCCTTAGCAATCGATGTTATATCTTCAGCAGTATAATCACTCTTCTCCTTTGGTACGGTCTTTGCTGCTTCACCTGTAACTGCAACAGCGAGCTTGGTTGGTTTGTGAGGCCCTTCCTTGATTCTATCAAGGTATTCTGGATCGGTTGCTTCCAGGAACATGGTCATCCTTACCTTCCATATGGGATATTCAGATGGTCTCAGTATGGGAACTCTGATAGTCTCATACCGACTTTGAATTTGTGTCTTTGGAGGTTCTTCAGTTTTGGTAGGCTTAGTTGGAGTTTCTGTGTCAGACATGATTGTGTTTGGATCTTTAATTGTATGTATGTTAACAGATTAGCTCTGATACCACTTGTTAGGTCACACACACTGTAGAGGGGGGTGAATACAGTGTATAATACAATCAAATCGAACTTTAATATGTTAAGTAACAGAAAACAAACTTTATTAAAACAATAAACTTTGTTACAGTATGGAACTGTTACCTCTCAGTGATGAACAGATATCACGAGAGCTGCTAGCGTTATAATAAATAATCTTCTCGAATATGATAACACTTATAGTGTAAACCCTATGTCTGTGTTTATATACTACACAGTTACAAGATAATCGCTAATTGATATGGAATATAATTCTGCTTCCTAAAATATATCAATCAGATATCTTTTCTTCCAAGTATTCCATTCTTCGCGGAACTCCTTCTTCATGCATATCTCTTCTTATGTTTATCTCGATCTTCTTTCCTTTAATCAGCTACTGTCCTTATCTGAACGTCCTTCAGCACTTAAGTTCTGATATCTAACTTCTGATGATTATCTCCTGATAATATAAGTACTGATATCCTCAAGTCCTGACTTCCAGTATAAGTACTGATTAATGGTTAAGTACCGACTTGTCCTGTTAAGTAAGATCTGAAATCTAAATATAAATTATATTAGCCATGACATTATCAAATATATCTAACAATCTCCCCCAACTTGTAAATTAGCATAATATACAAGTTTAACAGATATTTGATGATGTCAAAAATATTAAGTACAAATGCATGAGAATTAGACTAGATAACTACAACTTACAGTCCTTAAAGTTTTACCAATATTCAACTTCTGATAACAACTTCAGTCTGTACAAATATCAGAATTTAAGCAGTTGTAGATCTTTGACTTGGCTTCATCATCTGATCTCTCTGATGTTAGGAGTTGTTCTGAGATAGTTCTTCAACAAACATTTCTCAGCATATCTGAGTTCATCAATCATTCTCCTTTTGAAATCTTTAAGCTCTGCAGTATCTTCACCAATTTGAAAGATTGCAGCTCTGAGATCATTGATCTTTGCTTTTCTTATATCCTGATCCAGTCTGATCAAATAAGCTTTATCAGACTCAAGATTGAATTCAAAAGCCCTGTACCCCAGAAAGGTAGTTATAATCTTAGCAGTGTTGGGCTTCATTTCAACTATATCACCATTGTGATCTCTGTACTTTGGAACGTATGTGCTGTCAGACTTAACAGAACAAAGCCTTTTCTGTCTCTGAATCTGTTCTTTCAAATAGTTTGCAGCAGTTCCTGTTATTCTGTCATCCACTTGAAGTAAGAATAGTACATGCTCCAATTCTTCAAAATACTTCAATGGAATGGCATTTTGTCTTATATGATAAACCTTACCATCTGTCATGAAGTACAACAAGATGTTTTCTTTCAAGTAGGTATGGTAAACCATTTGTACAGATTCCAGTTGATTCAATCTCTCAGGAGTTGCTCCAATACCTGGTTCACTCAAGGAAGTTGGATCATTGGTAGTGTTATGTATTCTTCTTTCATCAGCACTTCTCAATCCAGTTTTATCTCTTGCTTCCTTTCCAGTAACTACTCTTGCTTCAAAACCACTTGCAGTAGTCTTCAAAGGTTGAGTCTGTTTTGCTTTAGTGAATCCTGGTAGGAGTGTCTTTGGTCTATCTTCTGATATCAAGTTAACTTGAGCTATGTCAGAGGTTACTTGCTTCTTCTGAATATCAGAACTTACAATTTCTTGACTCCGAACAACTTGAGCCATGTCAGAGGTTGTTTTAAGAACTTTTTTTGAAGTCAGAGCAAGATCATCTTTTTCATCAGTAATTTCTTCATCCTCAGGAGGCACATAAACATTGATAGGTTCACCAATCTTTTCTTTACCCTTGGATCTTGGATCTATCTGCGGTTGTGATCTAGCCAATGTTGCTTCAGTATGTGTCCTTTCTTTGATCACAATGCCTTTGAGTTTTGGAAGTGGGTTTTTACCAGAAGCTTCAGATTTAGATGTGACTTTCTCTGATTTAAGCCTGGCTTCTTCTTTCATTAAACTCTCCAAGTCCATTCCTGGATTTTCCTGAAGAAATAAATGTCTTGACATTTCCTCATCAAGATCTAAAAGTTCATCAGAACTTATCCTTTTACTAGTAGCAGAACTTATTCTTTTCCCAGTATCAGAACTTGTCCTGTGACTAGCTTGTCTTGATGTGAATCCTCTACCTTGACTATGACCTCTACCCATTCCAGGGTTTCCTTGATCATCTTTTTCATCATCCTTTCCTGTCAGTGTCCTGTCAGTCTTGCATTTGGACTTAATTACTTTCTCCCCCTTTTTGGCATCAGCAGGTAGTAGAAGAGAGATAAGCAATTCCACTGAGGATTGGATTTTAGTCAGTTGTGATTGCTGAGAAGCTTGATTTTTCAGAATATCATCAATCTGAGCTTGTTGATGATCTTGAGTCTTCTCGATATAAGCAATCCTGTCAATGGTAGGTTGGAAGAACTTTTTCTTATCAATTTTCCAAACTTGTTCCAGTTTGATAAAGTTTTCCTGAATCTTGTGTAGCTCTGCATGAGTAGTTGAGTGAAGACCTTGTAGATGTTTAGTACTCAATGCAGTGACTCTAAGCTGGGTTTTAAAATCATCAGAATTTAACATTTCATCAGCTTTAGTCAAGTGCTCAGCAAGATGCTTTTCAGTTGGAACACATGAAACTGAGTTCCATTCCTTAGTCCACTCCTGACCTGCAGGAGTTTCACTCCAAGGTACTGGTGCTTCTCTGGTAACAAACTTCTTAACCAGTTCAGACTTTAGAATAGTCTGTTGAGGAGCATGTCCTGAAGGACCTGCTGTATCAGCATCTGCAGTTGGAGCAGCATCACCAGTATCTCCAGTATTTGCAGCATCAGAACTTACAGAATCAGTATCCTCTGATAAAATAACAGTGTGAGTAGCAATGGAGGCTTCAGCATCCTCTAATTGCTGATCTTGTTCTAAGTTCTGATCAACAGCCATATCCTGATGCTCACCTAAAGTCTGATCATCAGCATCTTGATGCAGAGAAGGTGTTATTGATAACTCTGGAGTTTGAACAACATCAGTAACAGGTGTTGTAGAAGGATTATTTGATGTTGGAGCTTCTAAGAGAATTACTTCAGGCACAACCAAGTTTTGAACATCAATATCAGCACTTGTGCCTGGATCAACAGGAGACACAGATAGTGTGTTAGCCTTTTCAGAAACAGCTTCCTGAGATGGAGTTGATGGAGAAGAAGTGACTGGAGCAAATTCCTTGTCTTGTGAGATCAGAGATTCCTGATCCCCTTCCTTAGCTGCTTCCTCTTCATCATCTGAAACTGGCCTTTTTGCCCTCTGTTTCTTGTATCTCTTTGTTGATTTGGATTCCTTGGGAGTTTCAGGAACTGTCATTCTTCTAAGCCTTTTGAGAAGCCTAGATCCCCCAATTCCAGAATCCTTCTGAGAAGTCTCTTTCTCAGCTTCACCTACAACAGGTTCTGAAGAAGGAACCTGTTCCTCAGTATCAGATTCATCTCTCAAGGCAATCCTCCTTCTCTTTTGAGGTGTTTGAGGAACAGTCTTTGTCCTCTTTGGCTTGGAGGATGAAGGCTTCACAGTAGGTACTGAGGATTTGGGTTGAACAGTCTGTGAAGTGGAGAGATAGGATTTGAGATATGTCCTGAGGGTAGGTTGAGTAGAATGAGTGGTAGGTGCTGAGGATGATGGTTTTGGGGTGTTTGTTGTTGGTTGGACATCAGAGTAAACAGATCTATAAGTATCAGGATCAGCATTTACTAG
Source organism: Apium graveolens (assembly GCF_009905375.1). Classification (NCBI taxonomy): domain Eukaryota; kingdom Viridiplantae; phylum Streptophyta; class Magnoliopsida; order Apiales; family Apiaceae; genus Apium; species Apium graveolens. Next base: position 176,961,945 of record NC_133657.1, read on the forward strand.
GATCTGTTTTACAGACTGAGGAATCTGTAATGGTCTAACCACTGATTTCTTAGTGTCAGCATTTACCAGGTCATTAAAGTAGCGTTTTGCAACTTTAAAAGGTGGGGTTGAGGAACTGACTAATTGAGGTTCATCAGTACAAAAAGTATAAATAAGTTGACAGAATCTAGCAAAATAGACAACATTCCTATCCTCTGTCATCCTATCCCCAATAAAACCAATTATACCAGTTGCAAAATCAAAATGAGTTTGATTGATAATGGTATACCCGATATGCTGACTCAGAATTGGGATAACATCAAAATTCGAACATTTGTTCCCAAAAGCTTTGGTGATGCAGTCGAAGAAGAAGCTCCATTCTCTTCTGATATGAGCCCGTTTCAACTGCCCAAGTTTTGCCAAACTCCGTTCATACCCCAAATTTGCCATTAACTCCGGAAGAGCTGATTCTTCTGGAATTGAAAAAATACAACCTTCTGGAAGATGTAGAGCCTTGCGTATTGTACCAGGAGTGACTGCATAAGAAGAATCACCCACTTCGAAAACAATACTAGGAGTGCCATGTTTACCACCATCATCAAAGTGCCCAGTCCGCCAAAACGTCAGAACTTGTTGGCTCGAAAAGACTGAAGGCTGGGTCAGTGCATACCCAATCTCACTGTGTGCAAGAAGATCTTGCACAAAATGCAATTCAGATGGAGCTTTAGCATGATCAAGAATTGCAGCATAGTTGTTTGGAACAAACTTAGCTCCATCAATGATTAAATCCTTAGGTGCCATGTGAAAAATTGAGATTTAAAAGTGCCTGTTAGGTGTTTGACAAAATGTCTGTATGAAAAACCAACGTGAGAGAAAGAGAGAGTAAAAGCAAGTAGAGAGAAAAAGTATGAAGGAAATAAAAGATTAGAGAAATCCTTTCTCTGTCGTACTTATACTCTGAAAAAAAATGTTACCGTTGGACACCTGTCAGACATGCAGTAATAACGGATAGTTACTGGGCGCGAGAAAACAGTAATCATTACTTGCCCACTTGCCTGTTGTCAAGGAAAAACCGTTCCACTTACCCAGATATTCCATTAATCAAGGTGAAACAGTTTTAATTCAAAATTGAAACCGTTCCCACTGATTTAATTAATTTTCACTACAACATTAATATTCTGAAAAGAAATCAAGTGAAAGTGACCAAGATAAATTATATGAGTAAGTACTGATAAAGGAAAATCATAACTTAAATTAAATCAGAATTTGTATGGTCATCAGAATATGAATAATTATCATGATTTATCAATGAATTACAAAAGAACTTAGAGACAAAATCTTGAAACAAAAATAAATTTCATTAATATATCAAGAGAATACATTCATGAAATGGAAATTACATCAGTACTTATACAAGATTTCCCTAAGCTACTAAACCTAACATCAACAGCCTTAGTCCTTGCTCAAGAAGCAGGGCAAGGCTGCTAATGAAGAAAAACAGGAAGAAGATGAGATTAAATCATTTCTTCTTCCTAATCTCGACAAACAGAATGGCGAGTCGGATGATACGCTCTTGCTGGCGGAGAGCTTCCAGCCTTTCCTCCTCCAATCGCTCCAGATGGCGATGGTAGTCCATATAGAAGAACAGGAGGTGGGTCAGTACCTCCTGTGGGAAAGAGTCCCATATCTCCTCAGGAATGGTCGTGCCGTGCCATTCCTACTGCCAGTCGGCACAGCTTAGCTCCATATTGAAGTTTTGGTAGTTCAAAAACATGTTGTATCTGACCATTGTGTTTTTGAAAGAAAAATTATGAAGGTAAGTTTGTGAGAAAGAATTTGATGGGAAGGCTGATGTGAAGAGGCTGTTTATATAGGCAAGAGAATGCCAGGAGATGTAAAGGTTTTTAATGCTGACAGGTAGAATTAATTCTACCTCATCTCCCCAGACTTGGAAAAAGAATAACATTCATTGGAAAGAGAAAACATGGTTGAATGCGCACAAGACACAAGTAAAAGTTGACTGTTCAAGTACGAGTACCATTAATCCTAACCATAGTGACTATTAATCTTCCACTTCACATGTTCTAGTTTATACCGAGACTGTTATCAAATTTTATCCACAGATAAGTCAAGTAAAGAATTTAGACTGTAATATCAGAACTTAGACTTATTTCAGAACTTAACAGTCATCAGAACATAATTTCTTAACTCGAAAAAAAATGCTTATCTGAGTAAATCCTCATACAGGTTCTGAGTTATACTCTTCAGAACTTAATCTTCAGAATATGCAACCAGAACTTGTCCTCAAAATTAGTGCAAGGTGACACAATGACTGTTTATCTAAAACAACATAGACTACCACAGTAATTTTCATCATTCAGATGGAGTGATTAGTGTGTGCATCAAGCTAAATAGCAGACAAAGAGTAAAGTCTGATTCACTTCAGTACATCTTAGAAATAAGGCATAACTAAAATTTTGCTAAAGAGCTGTCATTATCCTGAAACCTACTGATGAATGAGTTCATGCTTGAGTCCACCTCAACTGATTTGTGCTAATTTTATGCATCTTTTTAAATTCTATTCTACAGTGGCTCCTCAGTGTAAGTGAGTCACGACTGCTTATCAGAATTTATGCTATTATCAGAGTATTTCTCCAGTAATCATAGAGTGTGAAAAGTCACCAAGAAAATATTTTGCTTTTCTAATGCATATTTACTTAATACCAGCAATGCACTTGGGTCTTCCCTTCCACATTTTTACTCTAGATCTCAAAGGAGTACCTGATTTTATTCTTTGATCCTTTTGAATTTTCTTTTTATAAGTGAGGTTTATCAGCACTTAGTACATCCAGCAGTTTTACTAGTATCAGAACTTAACAGATGAGTAGCATTATTCTAATTTGTGACTTAGTAATAAGATAAACAAAGTAAACTCAACTAAGCTCAATTATCAGAGTTTGCTTGTGTCATAAAATTTCCACAGAAATAATTACTTCTTACATGGGATCATTTATTTATTGAAGACTACTAGGTCAGTATCTAACACAATTATCCTCATAGGAATGAATGGTTAGTTAGACAGACATATCACTTATCAGAGTTTAGAAACATATATCAGACAACAGTCAGTACTTAAAAATATTTATCAATTAATCACAGAATACACAAAGAGATTAAATTCTGTAAATACTGATCATAAAGTCTGATAATACAGAACAAGACTAAGCAAATTTAGAGAAAGAACCTGAAATCATTCCAAGTTCATTTACCAATCTTGTAAAAATGGCTTCACACAGTAATTTTGTGAAGATATCTGCTAGTTGTTGATCTGTTGGAACAAAGTGCAATTCCACTGTACCTTCATCCACATGTTCCCTTATGAAGTGGTACCTGATGCTGATGTGCTTTGTCAGAGAGTGTTGAACTGGATTACCTGTCATAGCAATAGCACTTTGATTATCACAGTAAATAGGGATTTTGAAATATGTTAACCCATAATCCAGTAACTGATTCTTCATCCAAAGAATCTGTGCACAACAGCTTCCTGCAGCAATATACTCTGCTTCTGCAGTTGATATGGAAATTGACTTTTGTTTCTTGCTGAACCAAGAAACCAATCTGCCTCCAAGGAATTGGCAGCTTCCACTTGTGCTTTTCCTGTCAATTTTGCAACCTGCAAAATCTGCATCTGAGTAACCTATTAGTTTAAAATCTGATTCTCTAGGATACCACAATCCCAGATCAGCTGTTCCTTTAAGATACTTAAAGATTCTTTTCACGGCTATTAAGTGAGGTTCTCTTGGATCTGCTTTAAATCTTGCATAAAGACAGGTAGCATACATGATATCAGGTCTACTAGCAGTTAGATAGAGTAGAGAGCCAATCATACCTCTGTAATCAGTAATATCTACTGATTTACCAGTATCCTTATCCAGTTTTGTTGCAGTGGCCATGGGAGTGGATGCACTTGAACAATCTTGCATTCCAAATTTCTTAAGCAAGTTTCTGGTGTACTTGGGTTGACAAATAAAAGTGCCTTCTTCATTCTGCTTGACTTGAAGGCCCAGAAAATAGCTAAGTTCCCCCATCATACTCATCTGATATCTTGACTGCATCAGTTTGGCAAACTTCTTGCAAAGTCTGACATGAATCACAAAGACCATCAGGAGCAAATACTGACTTTGGAAATCCTCTCACAAGATCTTTCTTGACCAGTTCATTTATATTGTTGAAATTTAAATGAGAGAGTTTCTTGTGCGAATTCCAGCTTTCTTCAATTGATGCTCTACTCATCAGACAGATTGCAGAACCATCAGTACTTGTTGAAAGCTTAGCTTCATAAATGTTACCACGCCTGTATCTTTTCAGAACAACTTTGCCTTTAGATTTACTCACAATTTCACAGTGTTCTTCAAAGAAATCAACATGATAACCTCTGTCACAGATTTGACTTATACTCAGCAGATTGTGTTTAAGTCCTGAGACCAGAGCTACTTCTTTAATTATGACATTTCCAAGATTGATATTGCCATATCCCAATGTTTTTCCAATGTTGACATCTCCATAGGAAACACCTGGGCCAGCTTTCTCCACAAAGTCTGATAGCAGGGCCTTATTTCCAGTCATATGTCCTGAACATCCACTGTCCAGAACTAGAATATTTTTCCTGTTGCCCTGCAATCACAAAGACCACTAATTATTAGTTTTAAGGACCCAGACTTGCTTGGATCCTTTGGCCTTATTAAGTTTGTTAACATTTGCAGCGAATTTAACATCAGAGTTTATGTTAACATTTTTCTTATCAAAACTTACACTATCAGACTTTGAATCAGAATTTACACTAGAAGGAACAATGGAAACTTTCTTCAAAGAAGGTTTTATTTGATAATAATCATAGTACAAACTATGATATTCCTTACAAGTATAAATGGAATGCCATAAACTACCACAATGAAAACAAGGATTTTGTGGTTTGTATCTAACAGACTGACTCTTAACTCCTGATTTGGAAGGTAAGGAGTTAATATTTTTATTATTTCTGCAAAAAGAAGCCAGATGGTTAGAACTTCCACAGTTATGACATATTTTCCTAGGAGCATCAGGAACAGGTTTATAATCATTACTTTTATTCACACCTTCCTTTCCATTCCTATTTTTCCTAGGTGATTTTACCTTGTTTGCATTCTTAACATCTTTCAGCTTATGCTTAAGCTGCTTCTTTGTCATTAAGTCTATGTTCACTTCAGCTGTCTTTTCCTGTTTTAGTTTGTCAAAAGTTAATTCCTCTTTAACTTCTGATTTCTCATTTTCAGACTTTACAGTTACAAACTTAACAGGTTTTAACTTTGGCTTTTGCTTAACAACAGGCTTAATTTCTTCAGTTCCTTTATCATTCTTATCTTCTCCATAACCTAAGCCCTCTTTCCAGTTTCCACTACTTAGCAAATTTTGAGTTATTTTGCCAGAGTTAGTCCAAGTCCTGATAATCTCTCTTTCCTTTTCTAACTCAGTTTTTAGAGATTCATTCATTTTTAGCACTTCATCCCTAACATAAAAAGCATCATCTCTATCCTTCTGAGTTTGATGGAACATGACTAACTCTTTTTCTAAGAAATCATTTCTTTTCTTAAAAGCAAGATTTTTAGAAGTTAATCTTTCACATGTTAAAGTTTGATCTCTATAACTAACAAACATGGTTTTAAGATATCTTCTCAACTCATTAATATCATTAGTATGAAAAGCATAAGTAGTCTGAGGTACCTTTGTTTCAGCAGCTTCAGAGCTTCTCTCAGCACTTTCTTTATCAGAATTTGCCATCAATGCATAGTTCTCCTCACTTTCAGAGTCTGAGGTGTATGTCCAGCTTTTCTGCTTTGTGACAAGAGCCTTGCCTTTGTCACCCTTTGCCTTCTTGCAATCAGGAGATATGTGGCCTTTCTCACCACAGTTATAGCATTTAACATTGGTATAATCTCCTCTGTCAGACTTTCCTCCTCTGCCTTCAGATCTTCTGAAATTCTTCTTATCAGAACTTATGCCTTTCCTGGAAAACTTCTTTTCCTTCCTGAACTTCCTGTATGCAATCTTTGTGATTCCTTTCATCATAAGAGCACATAGCTTCATCATCTCCTCATCAGCATCAGTCTCAGGCAAGCTTTCAGAATCTGAGTCATCATCACTTTCAGAACTTGATGACTCAGTTTCAGACTTTATGAAAAGAGCTTTACCCTTGTCTTTCCTTGAGGAAGCTGCTTTGGGGGATTCTTCTTCAGCCTTAAGAGCAACTGTCCTTGACTTTCCTCCTTTCCTCTTGCTTCTTTGTTCCATATCAAGTTCATGAGTCTTGAGCATTCCATAGATTTCATCAAGAGTTGTTTCATCAAGATTGTAGTTGTCTCTTATTATCGTTGCCTTTAAATCCCAGCATTCAGGAAGAGCTAACAGGAATTTAAGGTTTGAATCTTCAAGATCATACTCTTTATCAACCAATGACAAATCATTCAAAAGTTTGACAAATCTATCATATAAATCATTCAATGACTCATTAGTCTTTGAGTCAAAATGTTCATACTCTTGAGTGAGTATTGTCTTCCTGTTCTTCTTAATTGTGTCAGTTCCCTGACACCTTGTTTCCAGAGCATCTCATATCTTCTTAGCAGTCTTGCAGTTGATTACCCTGTTTGACATTACATTATCAATGGCACTATGCAGTAAGTGTCATACCTTAGCATCCTTAGCAATTGATGCTATATCTTCAGCAGTATAATCACTCTTCTCCTTTGGTACGGTCTTTGCTGCTTCACCTGCAACTGCAACAGCGAGCTTGGTTGGTTTGTGAGGCCCTTCCTTGATTCTATCAAGGTATTCTGGATCTGTTGCTTCCAGGAACATGGTCATCCTTACCTTCCATATGGGATATTCAGATGGTCTCAGTATGGGAACTCTGATAGTCTCATACCGACTTTGAATTTGTGTCTTTGGAGGTTCTTCAGTTTTGGTAGGCTTAGTTGGAGTTTCTGTGTCAGACATGATTGTGTTTGGATCTTTAACTGTATGTGTGTTAACAGATTAGCTCTGATGCCACTTGTTAGGTCACACACACTGTAGAGGGGGGTGAATACAGTGTATAATACAATCAAATCGAACTTTAATATGTTAAGTAACAGAAAACAAACTTTATTTAAACAATAAACTATGTTACAGTATGGAACTGTTACCTCTCAGTGATGAACAGATATCACGAGAGCTGCTAGGGTTACAATAAATAATCTTCTTGAATATGATAACACTTATAGTGTAAACCCTATGTCTGTGTTTATATACTACACAGTTACAAGATAATCGCTAATTGATATGGAATATAATTCTGCTTCCTAAAATATATCAATCAGATATCTTTTCTTCCAAGTATTCCATTCTTCACGGAACTCCTTCTTCATGCATATCTCTTCTTATGTTTATCTCGATCTTCTTTCCTTTAATCAGCTACTGTCCTTATCTGAACGTCCTTCAGCACTTAAGTTCTGATATCTAACTTCTGATGATTATCTCCTGATAATATAAGTACTGATATCCTCAAGTCCTGACTTCCAGTATAAGTACTGATTAATGGTTAAGTACTGACTTGTCCTGTTAAGTAAGATCTGAAATCTAAACATAAATTATATTAGCCATGACATTATCAAATATATCTAACATGCCAGTTATGATGGGTTTTCTTAATCATGTGGAAACTCAGTATAAATCTAGAGTTCAAATAGTAAGATCAGATAATGCTCCTAAACTTTGTCAAGGTCCCATGAAGACTTTGTTCTTACAGAAAGGGATAGTTCACCAGACTAGTTGTAGCTATACTCCACAACAAAATGGTGTTGCAGAGAGGAAGCATCGACATTTACTTGAGACTGCTAGGTCACTTCTTTTTTAATCTAAAGTTCCTGCCCAATTATGGAGTGAATGTGTTTTATGTGCTACTTATTTGATAAACAGAAGTCCTTTGCAGAGTATTAATGATGAAACTCCTTACTTTCGACTCACTGGTAAGCCAGCTTCTCTAGAACACTTAAAAGTGTTTGGATGTCTTTGTTTTGCTTCTTCTAGTCTAACTCATAGAACTAAGTTTGATGTCAAAGCTATTGCTTGTGCTTTTCTCGGATATTTCGTAGTGCAAAAGGGATACAAGGTTTTGAATCTCTCTGATAATCAATTGTTTGTTTCAAGGGATGTAGTATTCCATGAATTTCATTTTCCTTTTCATACTCACAAGCAGGCTACATTATTCCCTTCTGACATTTATCTTCCAGCCATAACCACTTCTCCTTAAGAAGTGGAAAATCCTGATAATGTGATGGGAACTCCTGACAATACAGTAGGAAATCCTGAAAATATAATGGGGAATCCTGACTATTTAATAGAAAATCCTGACGATACTGTGAATGATTCTATTCCAACTAATAATACTTCAGTTGATCTATCTGATTTTCTTCCTGTTGCATCCTCATCCAATTTTCATACCTCTTGTAATCATCATACTACCTCTCCATCTGTATCTTCTGTTCCTATCAGACATTCTACAAGGATTCATAAAACACCTTCTCATTTGAATGATAACAAATGCAATAAAGTTACCAGTATAACTTCTGCCAAACACTGGTGTAATCTAGTGCAAACCTCTGTCTCTTTTCCTAAATGTCAACTTACAGAACCACATTCTTATCAAGAAGCAGCTACTCATCCTTTGTGGATTAATGCTATGCAATCAGAATTACGGGCTTTGCATGATAATCACACTTGGGATTTGGTACATTTGCCTCCTGGAAAGAAACCTATAGGCTCGAAATGGGTCTTCAAGGTTAAGTTAAAATCTGATGGTAGTTTAGAACGCTGTAAAGCTAGGCTTGTAGCCAAGGGTTACAATCAAAGGTTTGGAATCAATAATGAGGAAACTTTTTCTCCTGTTGTCAAAATGGGAACTGTCAGAATTTTGTTATCATTAGCAGCAAGTCGATACTGGACTCTTCATCAACTTGATGTTAATAATGCTTTCTTACATGGGCATTTAAAGGAGGAGGTCTACATGAAAGTTCCTGAAGGTATCCCTAACTCTTTGAACTTAGTTTGTTTGTTACATAAATCCATTTATGACCTCAATTCACTACTAGAAATTTGTCAATAGACATCGCTTATTAGCCGATGTCTATTTGAAATCCGAGCGATGTCATTGCATGCGATGAGAAAGGTAGGTGCATTACACATCGCTTATTAGCCAATGTCTATACACAGTTTAGACATCCTTTTCCTTAACAATGTGATGTATTTTTCTTCAATGTATACCTTCACTATGGTTTCAGTTATTCATTCATATGTTATGTATATCATTTTAAACTTATCACATATAAAGCAATATGATAAATTAACATCGAAAAACTTGTTAAACTGATGTGTAACTTAACATTTTACATCAGTCTTTTATCAGAAGCGATGTCGTACCTTTCTTTTTTTAATGAAACTGATGTCTTTGTGTGTGTTTAACATCAGTTCTTTCAAAATGTGATATTTATTATATTGTTTTACATCAGTCATTTTTTGTTAGCTAATATATGTGCCTGCTTATGACATCAGATTATTGTATGAAATGTCTTATTTGACTACATTTTACATCAGTTATTTTGTTCATAAAGTGATGTTTGTTTATTTTTTTTATTCATGAATCTCCTGTTTCAATCAAATGCCCAAAACCCAAACAAGAGTCATCCAAAAACATACAAACTGCCATATTACCATTCCAAAACTAACCAAACCAAAATAAACGCAAAAAATAAACGCAAAACCAAATATACATTCATTCATTTACCATAGATTATACCAATTACGTACATATATCCACCACCAACCAAACTACATAATCCAAACAAACTACATAACTGCAAAACCAAGTACTAAGCATTTCCACCATCGATCATTTACATAGTTCATCCCAAACAGAAATTTGCCAACTAAAGTTCCCCCATTTATCAACAAAAACCACTAGTAGCTCTTACAAATTCAGTCCACATAAAGGAGCTGCATATTATGCCTTTTTATAAGAAGGACTCGATATGGCTAAGAGTCTCACATCGAACCTCGTCCAGCTCAGCCTTGGGAACAGTCACCTTTCGATTCTTCGTCGACCACTGAAAAGTGTAACACATAGGAATTAGTAACAATGAATGAATTAAGCAAAAAATATACCTTTTTGACAAATGTCATTTCATTATCCATGACAATTTCTTTCATATACCACATAACAACATAGCCGCATTCAGTTCCACCGGGCTGTTTGGGGCATCCCTATTTAATCAAAAAAACTCAGACCTATTAATAAGTAAATTAATGCCCCTATCTAACCGAAAAAACTTTGACTAATAAGTAAATTAATGCCCCTGGTTCTTACTGTAATATATCTGATAGTCGGTGCTTTATTTCCCCTTCCGGCCTGAACATTGAACGCAATCACAGCCCTGTCATCTTAGCAGTATCAATAACACAAATTGATTGTTATCTCAGTAATGAAAATAATCACTCGAAATTAAATGCAAATACCTTGATATTGCTTTTTCCAACTCGGGAAAGGTAGTTGAACAAGGCAGAGGATTGAGTATGAAAACCTCGCTCGCCCAAATCACAACCAATATCCAATTGCAGCTATTTTTTATAAATATTTATAATAAACAGAATTAATATCAGAATCATATCATTTTAATTTTCATGCTTATAAATAAATAAAGCGATTTATAATAAATCTGGAGACATTTTTTATGTACTTACTTGCTATTAGTGGCATAAAAAAGAGACGATCAGGATTACCCTCTTTAAATCGACTAACCAAATTATCTTCAAAAGTAATGTTCAAGGTAAACGAGACTTCAAAATTGCTATTATGTATTCTAGGCCCAAGTCGGATAAGGTTTTCTTGGCTTCATATGCATTAGGTGGCATCACGTTGTCCTTAGGAAGGAGAGAGCCAACGGTAGACAACAAATCGTTAAAGGCACTATCACTAATTCCAAACCTAGCTTTCTAATTGTGCAATTTTAGCATCGACTCCAACTTGGTACATTCACTACCCTCATACAAAGGCTGTTCAGCATCAGCCACAAATCTCCTAAACTGATACGACTCATTATTGTACTCAATCGAATTATATGCAGCATCACAAACATTGATTGTTTCTAATGCAAGGCCAGGGGAAGGTATCGGTGCGTGGGCAGACGTAGGTGCAGGGGAAGGCGTAGATGCAGGGGTCGGAGCATTGCTATTAACTGATGACCTACTTGCAGACCCTTGTGTATGCCAAATCCAATCAAGGTACCCCAGACTAAACCATTTTCATATAAATGTCCCCTGATAATCTTAACTGCAAATTTTTTGAAGTTAGCACATCTTTTACAGGGGCAGGGGATTTTTTTAGGATCACCAGCATTTTCCTCGGCAAATATCAAAAACTCTTCAACCCCGATTTCATAGTCAAGTGTGACCCTATCTTTGAAAATCCAAGATTTGTCCATGTTATTCTCAAACTACCTGATTGTCAAATAAAGTATTAACTTACATGGTAACGAAGATTATATACAATTACTAGTACTATATTAAAAGTACTTATTACATACACCTGCCCATATTTAGAACTCATAATTCATTTATACTTTATACATACTAGTACTATATGTTAATGTTGTTAATGCGAGAGTACATTCTAGGTAATCATCATACCTGCCCATATTTACAAATCATAATTCATTTATATTTTATACATAATAGTACTCTAATTACAAGTAAGCAAGTACTACTGAATGCGTTTATATTTACTCTAATTTACTATATACTATAGTACATTTACTACCTAGTATAATCAATATAAAATTCTTATATTCACTCTAATTAGGAAAAAAATGTAGAAATAATAGCTCAGTCTTAAGATTTCATCTAGTATTCACTCATAAACCATGCTACTTACAACGACAAGCCACAAACACCTCCTTCGATGGCATTCAGTGGCTTTTGTAATCTCTAATTTAGACCTAAAACAAACAATATTGAAACACATTATACCTCTATATATTTACAAACTACACAAACACAAATATATACAAGCACTTGTTATTACATGTAAATCTGTATGTTAACTTCACAGGGGTCTATAAAACATAAAAAAATACAAAAATTTCTAAGAGGACAATTTGCAAACAGTTTTAGACAAATAACTACACATGCAACAACTACACATTTCAATTTCATATGCATACATACAACTACATAAATATATACATGCAGACCAAATAAATATAAATAGATATGTAAAGAAGAATATACCTAACAAAGCAAGCTCCAAAATCCTAAAAAACTAACTCCGAAGCCCAAAATCCAACTTAACTCCAAGCTCCGAGCTTTAAGCTTTAACAACCCCTTAGCTCCAAGATTTAAGCTCCAACAAACTCTACTCCTCACCTTAAACTTCAATGAACACACTTCACTCCTTAATCTTCGAATCTGTCACAAAAATTGAAACAAATGAGAAAAAAGAACATTTGAAAGAAAGACAGTAAGAAAGTAAGAGATGAGTTGAAGAAATTGAGAGCTTTAATTGGAGATTGAAGGTCTAATCGGAAATTGAATACATTTGAGAGTTCTAGGTTTAGCTATGAGCAGTCGAGAGAAAGGGGGAATGAGGTGCGTGTTTTGTCTGAAGATGCAAAACCCGTTTTGTTTATAATTTTTTGTTTTTGTTTTGATTTTGATTTATTTTTAATTTTATGTTATAATCTTATTAAAGTGACTGAGTGATAGGCGGGAGGAGGAAATATACTAGGGGGGAAAGGAAACTATTTGGCTAAGGGCGGGGAGCAAAAGGGAGAAGCAGCGGGCTCTAATTTTTTAAAATTGAGCTTAGACATCGGTTTATATGTCAACCGATGTTAAAAGTGAATTGGACATCGGTTTATATGTTAACTGATGTAACGTAGTTTTTAAAAGAACAACTTAGACATCGCTATACTTAAAAGCTAATGTAAACATACCAAAAAGACATCACTTATTTTTTATGTGATGTAAAAAACGCTTTTAACATCAGTGACTTTTCTGACTGATGTCTAATGTGCGATGTCTAATGCTGATTTTCTAGTAGTGCAAACAAGCTTCTCGAGAATGGCATGCCAAGCTGGTTGAAGAATTGTTGTCTCAAGGTTTTGTTCAATCTCGAATGATTATAGTTTATTCTTAGAGAAGTGCAAGGATAAAATTTGTGTGGCTGCTGTTTATGTCGATGATGTGATTTTAACTGGTAATGATACTGATGGTATTTCTGATCTTAAGATTCATCTGGACAACAAATTTGGTATTAAAGACCTAGGTATACTTCATTATTTTTTGGGTATTGAAGTCAATCATTCTGTTGATGGCATCGTTTTAAGTCAGCACAAATTTGCTAGAGAATTGCTTCTTTAGTCTAGTTTCTCTCTTACTCATAAGGCTTTGACACCTCTTCATGTTCATTTGAAGTTATCTAAATCTAATGGTGATCTCATTTCTAATCCTGATCTGTATCGTTCCTTAGTGGGTAAATTGAATTACCTTACTAATACCAGACCAGATTTGTCCTATACTGTACAAACTCTTAGTCAGTTTATGCATTCTCCACGTACTTCACATTGGTCAGCTTTGCATCATACCCTGTGTTACTTTTCTTGTACTGTGTCCCAAGGCATTCTCTTACAGGCATCTGATCATCTCCAACTTCAAGCTTTCTCGGATGCAGATTGAGCCTCTTGTATAGATTCTCGGCGCTCGGTTACAGGATATATCCTATTATTTGTAAATTCGCCAATTACTTGGAAATCAAAGAAATAAAACACTGTTTATTGTTCTTCTGCAGAAGCAGAGTATGGTGTTATGGCTTCTGCAACTAGTGAAGTTACTTGGGTTGTTCGTTTGCTATCTGAATTAGGTGTCACTAACCTTAAACCGGTTATTTTGCATTGTGATAATCAATCTTCTTTATACATAGCTAAAAACCCGGTATTTCATGAGCGTACTAAGCACATTGAGCTTAATTGCCAGTTCACTCGTGATAAGGTTCTGGAGGGGTTAATTCAGTTCACATATCTCCCTACCAGATCTCAGTTGGCTGATGTTTTTACAAAGGTTACACCTTCTCCTCAGTTTACTTCTTTGTTGTTCAAGTTGGGAATGACTCATGTTTCTTCATCTCCCAACTTGAGAGGGGCTGTTGAGAATACAATGGAACAGGATAGCAATATTGAGCAGAGTAGTGCAGGCTGAGTTACAAGCTGTCAAGAAGCTGTACACAGTATGTGCTGAGCTGTTTAGTAGTGCCATGTCAGCTAGTTTGTTACAGACTTAGTTAGATATATATAGCTATCTGTAATTCATTTTTTACTACTTGCTTGAAATATACTTTGCTTACTCTCTAAGCATATCATCAATGTAAGAGCTCCCGCTTGAATACAACAAAACAGTTTACTTGAATCTGTTAGTTTTAATAGTGACCATCTACATTCCTAGTTCAGAAAAAGCATGTATGCAATTCGAGTTCAGGCGACGAGTTTTCCAGAAGCCGAAGTTTGGAGAAAATGAGGGTTTTAAGATAGTATTTTGATTAAATTGTTCGGAAAGAAAATATAAATTTATATTAAAATCACTTCCACTATCTGAGTTTAATTTTTATAAATCAAGAAAAGTAATCTTTTAAATATATTGGATTATGTTATCCTTGTTTTTATTAATAGATGGATAGTGTTTTTAGATGAATGTATATCTTCTTGTATTTTGTTTTCAGTTAAGGTCAACTAACCAGTCATATATTCAATCAATATTGTAAGGCATGAGTGTATGGTAAACATACCAACAATGTAATTGAAAATCACAAATTTAAATTGTTAAAAATACACAAAGATTATTGGTCTATTTGGAACTCAACTTCTAGCAACACCAAGCGCACATACTCAAAGTCTAGCAACACCAAGAGCACCATTTGTGTCGCTTCGCGGCTTAGACGTTCTTTGTCGGAACATTACGGTTTTGTATCCAGAATTACAAGTAGTGGTTTCCCTAGTACATGAGGCGTGCTTTTTTAAGCAACACCAAGCACACAATCTAGGTCACCTCACGCCTCAGATGCGCTTCATCCAAACTTTAGAGCACCCCCAACGCGGGGTCAAGTCATGCATGGGGACAAGGAAATTGTCCAAGTGGCTGGACAAGTGAGAAAGCAAGGGTTGGAGCGGACAGTTGCAAGTGTTCAGGGACACTTTCCTGGGCCGGGGTTACTTGCCCACAAGTTAATATTTTAATAATACTTTGTTGTCAAAACTGTACATACATGTGATAGGTAAAACTTTATGCAGATATTGACAGTATTAACGTTACAATATTAACATTTAAATCGTAATTGTTATATAAACGGTAATATTTTTATTTTTATAAATATCAATTTCTATACCCTTATCATTCACACTTCTTACTTCAAAAAATTCTTAGCAAAAAATGAAACCAAATAATCCCCCATCTTCAAACCAAAATTCAAATTCTCAAAATATAAACCATCAATTTCCATATCCATATCCAAATTGCTATTTCCCAAACCCACAAAATTTAAATTTTAGTTCTCAAAATTTGAATTCTCCATATCAATTTTCACCTCCTCAGAATTCTCAATTTCCATTTTCGTATCCTCAAAATTCACCCTATCACTATCCATTTCCTCCAATTCCAAATTCACAGTTTGAAACTTAACAAATACCAATTAATATTCAAAATTCTCCCGAAACACAAGTGCCGGTCTTTGCCCACGAAAATGTTATTGATCTAAATGATGATTGTGAAGAAGGCGAAGATGTACGAGAAAATACCGGTCAGTGGAAGTGGGTTGAAGATAAACTCCTAATAAGTGTGTGGTTGAATGTGTCAATTGATCCACTAGTCGGTACTGATCAAAAGGCCGAAGCATTTTGGAGTCGAATTCAACAATATTGTGAAGATGAATCCCCCGGTGTCATTAAGAGAGGAGTTATGGCAATTAAAAAAAGGTGGCAACGAATAAATAAAGGTGCTCAGAAATTTGGAGCGGCTTATGATCAGGCTCAACGAACAGCCGGGAGTGGTACAAACATGGATAATTTGGTCGAGAAAGCTCGCGATTATCATTTAACTAATTTTAAGAAGAAGTCTAACTTTGAGCTTCAGTGTGAGCTTCGTAGACATCCCAAGTGGAGACCTCCTCCAACTAGTGCAAGTTCTAAAAGAACTAAATTAAGTAGTTCTGGAGCTTACTCATCAGAAGGAAATAACGATACACCAACATCTGAAGAATTTGAACTGGTTCGTCCTCAAGGTACAAAAGTTGCAACTAGTAGAAAGGGAAAAGGAAAGGGGAAGGCCACAGCTGCAGAAGTTGCTGAATATGAATCTATACAAGTGAATGGCAAGAAACTAGCCGTTGGAAGCTTGTGTTTGTTTCTAGTTGTTTGTAAACTAGTCGTTGGAGGCTAGTGTTTGTTTGTATTTATTTGTAAACTAGCCGTTGGAAGCTAGTGTTTGTTTTTATTTGTTTGTAATAAAGCCGTTGTAAGTTATTCTTTTTTACCTTTTATATAAACTAGATGTGTTAGTTCATTCAATTCACAACAAACACTAACATGAATCAAACACCCACATCACAAAGTTTTGCTCAGGGGTTCACTGAAGAATTCATTGAAGAATTCTACAATGATGCTAAACGCAATCGTCGACTCGAGCTTTTTAACAAAATTTATGGACAAAGCTCAACGACATCCACGCCTCGTAAAAGTATTTACAGAAATCGTGAAGGAGGTCATGAACGTCTAGTGAATGATTATTTTTCGTCAAATCCAGTATATCCAGAAAATTTATTCCGGCGAAGATTTCGTATGGGAAGACATATTTTTCTTCGTATTGTGGATGTTGTCTCAAATTCTGATCCATATTTTCAACAGAGGATTGATGCAGTTGGAAGAAAAGATTTATCACCTTTACAAAAATGCACTGCAGCAATGCGTATGTTGGCTTATGGTGTCTCTGCTGATGCTGTTGATGACTATGTTCGTATTGGAGAGAGTACTGCGGTTGAATGCTTGAAAAAATTCACCGCTGCTGTATGTACAGTATTTGAGGGTGAATACTTACGAAAGTTGAACTCGAATGATGTACAGTACGTGGTCCGGCACGCTTTTGGGACAGAGCAGATCTTGTGAGAATCATGAGAGCATGCATTATCATACATAATATGATTGTTGAAGACGAGAGAGAGACATATGCTACTCAATTTGGTCCACTACCAACCTATGATGATACAACAAATGGGTTACCGGAACCAAATTTAGGGGAAGAATCATTTGTCCCGTACGAAACATATGTCCAAAACAATATGCAGATGCGTGATAGACAGATACATCGTCAGCTAAAAAATGATTTAGTTGAGCATATCTCGCAGTTTCATAATAATCGTTAATTTTTTTTAAGTTGTAACGTTTAAATTTAATGTATTTTTATTTCATGTTCTTAATAATATAATCACTTTTATTTATATTTTTTTCTTATTTAATTAACACATTTAATATCTTAATTACTTTAATTTGATTATTATAATTTTAAATTTATTATTTAATTTAGAATTTTAAACTAGTACAATCGAGTTATTTTTAGAAAATAAAAAAATAAGTTTAGTGTTCAAGTTAATAAACTAGTGCAATCAGATTAGTGCAATCAGTGTGGGAGTATAGAATATTATGAAAATAATTTTAAAAAGCGTGCTGAATAGAACCTGCGTTGGAGACATACATGTACTTCTTCTCCCGAGTCACTTTTTCTTACGTGGATTACAAGTTGGGCTCAGCATATTTTAAAACAGGGTGCACTTACGGTTTCCTGTCCTGAATAATATGAACTTACACGAGGATTGCCTTTTAAAACTAAGCTTTAGCAAAGCAGAAGGTCTGACTAATGTATACTTTTATATAAAGGTAAAACTTATTAAGTGAAATGTCAGTTAAACCTCGATAAAATAATAATTGATAAAGCAATAAACTTACTAAAATAATATTTTTCTTCGGTTCCAACATAATGGACATAATGTATTTTTACTCCCGATAAAATAATAAACTCGCTAAAATAATGTAATACTTTTTTTGGTCCCGACCTATGATACTACTCTTGTTTCATTTGCACATGGTATAATGAATTTAGATAAACATTTAATATTTCGTTGGATAATTTTCTGCTTGTGATGACAGGTTCCGATTTACACTCTTGAAAATAAGGTGGTTGCGTTATCTTTTTATGAGGATGGTTATTTGCCTGATTTCTTTACAAGAAAGCTTAAGATGTATTCTGAAGAATCCAAAAAGAAAGATGAAAATTTTGAGGTTGTCCTACTTTACCTCTATAACATACATCTAACTATGTTTTAGAAACTTTTTTTGGAGAGAAAAAAAAAAGAAATGTAAAGTATACATTTCTTCAACTTGTTCCGAACAACCTTTATGAAAGAAACGAAAAGAAAACTGCAAATTTGGGAAGAAGTTTTCTTTATTTTTATCTCCAAAATCTTCTTTCCACTTTTGGAAAGATTATGAGAGAAAGGAAAATTGATTATTTTCTATTCTTTTCTTTTCTATCCTAGATTTGGGAATACGGCGTAAATTCTACAAATGAAGAAACATTCTGTAAAACTTTTAATACTGTGTCTTGGTTGGCTCTCCCATATAAAGACCCGACTCTTAGACCTTCTCCAATACAGGCCCAAGTGCTGCATTGAATAATGTGTAAAGGATCCGGGTAGTAAAATAAGCATTGGAGCAAAACAGTGGCTAGGCTAGAGCCCAACTCGGTGGCCACAGCCAACTGCAGAACTTACTGTATATTTTCTTGTTTTTAGCTTGACGTGGCAAGTGAATCAATTTATTAACCTGCACACTTCTACTTCATGTTGCTGTCTGTTCCACTGCCTGCTGCTTTTTCTGTAAATTCTAACGTAAATATTAACGTTAACATGAACGTTATTTAATATGTAATGTTTTTTATTATTTTTTTCATTTTCTTGTAATGTGTTTTTGTTATGTAGTTCAATTTGATTATGAGTTTTTTCAATTATATAATATTAATTCTGAAACTGTTTTTTCTCATAATCAAGTTTTTATTTATACGAATATAATACTAAATGAAATACGATTAGCAGCACTTGGTTTTGGCCCCCGTTGGAGCATCTGGCCAGTTTTTAAGTTGAAATGAGTTGATATCCATGTGGCTTGTTTATGGACCCCAAATCAGTTGACCAAGGACCTGAGGATTGGAGAAGGTCTTAGGAAGTTGAGGCGGGTTTGTAGTTATCCCTACGATCAGGAGGATGAAGCTATCTATGATCCTACCCTTTAATTGTTGGGCCGATATCATCGAGCCAGGTTTATCAACATCTTGAGGGGATATGACACAAACCTATTCATGTATGACAAATCTGAAATGGCAGAGGGGAAAAGAGTTTGGGAACTGAAGTTGGAGATGCTATGTAGTCCAGATACCGACTTCAAAAGAAAAGATGGGTCCCAGGTTAATAATTTATATTTACTGGTTGGTAACCGTGCTTTGCACGGGTCCGAATAAAAATAATTGTATCATATTATTATTTATATAAACTGAAACTCATAATTCGTGTAAAATACAGATCTAAATATAATATATAAAATGTTGTTAAAATATGTAGTTAAAAAATCTAACTCTAAAATTTCACCTTATATTTCTAGTTATACATGCACTTAATTACTTATATAAATCTGACATGCTAACTTACTAATATGATTATTTTAAAGTAAACTGATGTTTGGATGTTCAACAACAAATAAAAATTGAAGGAAAATAAAATTAAAAGAGAGTAGAAGTTAATTTTGTCAGTTGAGTTTTGATTACATAAAATTTTAAAAATAGTTGTATAATTTTTTAGTGAGTACCAAGATTTGAGATCTAAACATAGTTTCGCTTTTTAGTATAGATAGTTAATAGTTGATAACCCGAAACACGGGCCCAAGATTAAAAAAATTGAATTAATATTTGTAGAGAATTATTCATAATTTGTGTGAAAAACGAATTAAAATTAATATATTAATATTAAATATTAAATTGGTACTTGCAAAATATAGTTATGTGGTTAAAAGGATTCGAATCAGTTATGAAATTTTCCACTATAATTCTAGTTTTGCATGATTTTACTTGATATAAAAATCTAACATATTAGTTTTATTTTTGTGAAACGAATTGTATTTCTATCTTACGAACCAAATATATGTTCTTTGGATAATTTAATATTAATTAATATTATTTGATAATTATCTTATAATTAGCCTTTTCAATATAGTTTATTTATTATTACCTAATTATCGATAAAAATTAATTTACAAATTAAAAGGAAATAGATATTATTAAACTTAATTTAATATTACTTAATATAATCTAAATACATCCCATAAATTTGTTATTGTTAAAATATGTTTTTTAATTTTAAGTAAATAAACGTTGTGATGGACAGTAACAAATACGATCGTTAAATCAATAATTTTCAGTTTAAAAGTTATTAAATGTTACCAAAGTCATTTGATATTTTTTTATTATTATCGTAGGTAACCCGCAGCCGCTACCCTTTAATTATTATTAAAATAATATTATCCAATTTAAAAGTAAACTGACATTAGGATTGAGACTGACTAATAGAAAATAAAGTTTACAGAGAATAAAAGTCAATTCGTGTTAATAGTTAATTTTGCAGTTAGTAGTTTTTCAAAATAAAAGTAAATATATGTTATTTTACTTAATTTAACGTAAATTAATAGATTTTGAATATAATTTATAAATAAATAAAATTTGCAGAGAATATAAGTCAATCCGTGTTAGTAATTTACTTATTAGTTTGCAAAAAAAATAAAATTTAGAAATAATGGAAGTCGATTTGTGTTTAAAACAAAGTTTATAGAGAATAGAAGTCAATCTATGTCAGGTAAGTATCAAAATTTGATACCTTAGTATCTTGGTACTTCTAGCACCAAATTATACATGGTTCGATCGATTATTAATAAAGAGTATAGATATCTTCAAAACTCCAAGTTCATGTTATCACTTTTCATTTACAAGTTCATTTTCTTTTTCCGAAAGATTTAAAAAATGGAGTATATGCGAATGAAGGGCACTGCCTATGAGTTTGAAGTAATATATTTTCCCAATAGCAAAGATGAGAACGGTAAGCGAGTTGCAGATGTGGCATGGTTGGTATCATGTTAAGTTGAGTTGTTACCCGGATGCTCTGATTTTCTTTCTTTTTATGGTAAAAGCTGCAACCGCTATCAATCTTCTTTTCTTCTTGCCTTTGGCCGAGATGGAAGTCTTGTAAGAAGGACCATGTGTCCTCTGTTCGGGGATATATATTTTCCCTTTTATGCTGATGATGCTGAAGCAGAGGCATTTGATATAAGTTGTAGCGAATTCTGGTGGGGCAAATTCTGCTGGGGCTACTGGGACACCCTTTATGAGGGTTTACTGAGGCACTCAATTAAACAGAAAATCTTTACAGCGGGGGACCTCCTGATGAATGGCCGCCTGATGATTAATTGTACAGCGGGAGACCTCTTGATTTGTGTTTGTTGTTACCAATGGGCGCATTAATTTAACTAGCAATGTTCCCCAGCTACGGACGATTAATTTTAGTTCATTTTCTGTAGTATTTGTTACATTTAGGTTTTTTATAGATGTGCGGACAAAATAATAAATGAAAATCTTTTAAGGACAAATTTTGCATCCATCTCTTTAAAGTGGCCATAGTTCCGAAATCCATTGAAGCATGAGTTCGAGTCAGTTTTCCTGCTTGACAAAATTGAAGTGGATTAGCATATTTGTAAACTCACATCTCCAACACCCGAATTAGAGCAAGTTGTATAATGAGGGATCACATCTATTTTCCAGTCATTCTATTTTATTATAACAAATTAAGGTTGTTAGGTAGAGGAACGTTTTATCTATTTTGTCCGGTAGCCAAATTAATGCTCTCTGTCCTATATAAAGACAAACTGAGGTGATTGTAAAAGGCACAGGCTAAAAATGATAATGCAGATTCATCTTTTCTTACTCAGTATTTTATCTCTTGATTTGCAATGCATATATTTATGAACTTGAATCAATCATCATGGTATCAGAGCCTTCTTTCCTGCCTGTATACAAGATTCTCCTAGTTCTCTGATGATGTCAATCTTTTCTCTCTTAACAAATATCTTTCCTTATCATTAATCTTTCTACACTCTCAGATCTACTTTTCTCTCTCTAGTCTCTATCTTTAAAACTCAAACTTTATTCTTCTTTACACTAGATCTGTGACTACAATGGGAACCCCTGCTAGACTAATCCTATCAAGACATGCTAAACCCACTCTTTCTTCACCCCTTAGACAATGCTACATCTATGCAAGTAGAAAAGCTGCAAGGCTCAGCAGACTATAGATCTTGGAGTCGATCCATGGAAATAAACCTAGCCTCCAAACGCAAATTGAGTTTCGTGAATGGAACCATAACCAAGCCACAAGATGATGACACAAAGGCAGAAATGCGGGAAGTTTGTAACAACATGGTTATTGCCTGGATAACAGGTAATGTTTCTTCAACTATTTGTCAATCTATAATGTTTATGAATAATGCATCTGAAATGTGAAAAATTTTGGAAAAAAGATTTACTTTGACAAATGGGTCGCGCGAATATAAGCTAAGCAAAGATCTTTATGAAGTTCGTCAACATACTGCCTCCATTAATGAATATTACACCACAATGAAAATATTGTGGGAAGAGCTTGACTCGATGAACCTTCCTCCTTCCATTCTTAACCCCACTGATGAAATAATAATCTTCTTGAGTAAAATAGAGGTGCAACAAGAGGAAGCTAGACTTTTTCAATTTTTGAATGGACTAAATGAAGTCTATGGTCCTCAACGTAGTCAGCTACTAATGTCTGCTACCTTGCCAAGTGTTGAGCAAGCTGTCTCTATCCTTCAGCAAGAAGAAGCACAAAGAAATCTGTTGCATTCAGTCACTCCTGATCTCGAATTATCAGCTATGTACAGTAGGAGCACCCAACCTCGCTCTTCTGATAATCAGAGGCCTATACAATGCTCTGCTTGCAATGTCAAAGGCCACACTCGTGAGAGGTGTTGGACCGTAATTGGATACCCTCAATGGCATCCAAAACACAGAGGCAACCTCAATGCACCAAGAGGGCGTATTTTGAATAATACTCCTTTGTCTAAATGGCCTTCAAAATCAGTACACTCCAAGATGGCGGCTAATGCAACAACAACTTCAAACTCAACTAGTCCAGGCCTATTGTTTACACATCAGCAGCTCGAGCAATTAACACAACTAGTGCCTCAATTACAGTTAAGCTCCACAAAGGCCCTAAAATCAGAGGATGATCTGGAGTTCCATTTTTCTGGAATGATATCTTGTCATAACTCAACCAACCTGAATCATGAATGGATTCTGGACTCCGGTGCTTCGGACCACATGACGCCCCATATGACCTTTCTTCAAAATGCAGCTCCAACAAGTAACTCACCTTGTATTAATCTGCCAAATGGGGATACCACTGTAATATCACATACAGGTACTGTCTCTTTACCTAATGGTTTAAACCTTACCGGTGTCTTGCGTGTTCCCAATTTTAAGCACAATTTATTGTCTGTTCAAAGACTAATAAAGGATAATAATTGTCAAGTTCGGTTTTTCTCAAACCATTGTTACATTGTTGATGTTAGCTCTCATAAAGTGGTAGGAGTAGGTATTGCTAGAGATGGTTTATATTATTATAATCCACATAAACCATCAGTGCTTAATGTTCACTCTTTTACCCATCATACACAAGAATCAAATAGAAAATCTCAACATGTGTCACTTATTTCCACAACCAGTGCTAATAAAAACCTCTGGCACCATAGACTGGGGCATGCGCCTATTGATAAAGTTAAACAGATCAGTAATCTTCCTAATTTGCCCAAACACTACTCAACTGTGTATCTCACCTGTCCACTTGCTAGGTTCACTAAACTCCCATTTCCCAGTAGTGAATCACATGCTAAAGTAGCATTTGACTTAGTGCATCTAGATATCTGGGGACCCTATAAAGAAAATACAAAAGGAACTTATAGGTATTTCCTTACCTTGGTAGATGATCATACACGTTACACTTGGGTTTATCTATTGTCCAATAAGTCAGACTCCTTGAAGACGTTGAAAGCTTTCTATAACTACGTCAAGACCCATTTTGCTGCTTCTATTAAATCTATACGGTCTGACAATGGAATGGAATTTGTGAATGTGTTGTGTAAGCAATTTTGTGCTGATAAAGGCATTATCCATCAAACAAGCTGCTCCTGTAGGCCACAACAAAATGCAAGAGTTGAAAGAAAGTATCGGTTTATTCTGGAAACAGCTCGTGCTTTGCGATTTCAAGCAAATTTGCCCCTGCACCTATGGGGAGATTGTGTTTTGACTGCTGTGCACCTGATTAACAGGTCACCCACTCCTTTGTTGAGTAATAAATCACCTTATGAGGCTTTGTATGCAGAATCTCCTGATTATGATAATATCCGGGTATTTGGGTGTCTTGCCATTAGTTACAACCCAAATGTTTCTACTGACAAATTTACAGCTCGGGGTATTCCTTGCGTGTTCTTAGGATATCCAGCAACCAAGAAAGGCTATCGACTTCTAAACTTGAGCACAATGGTTGAATTTGTCTCAAGAGATGTCAAATTTCATGAAGAAATATTCCCCTTCTCTCCAAATGCGGGTTTACATTATATGCAGCCTCTCCCAATCAACATGCCGAACCTTGTTCAAACTCAAAATCTGCACATGTTTGATGAGGAATATATTTCTGATGAGTTCTCAAGGCATCCATCCCCTGCAACCAACAATGATTTACAAACCTCACAGCCATCTGTTCACAATGATATACAACATGACATTGTTGTTGTTCGACGATCTACAAGGGCTCATCGACCTCCACAGTGGCAACAAGATTATGTTACTAACTATTCTGCACAACCAGTGGCCAGCATTGCAGATTTGTCAATCAATGCATTTTTTACCTGCTTCCTTGCTACTGTCACCACAACAAAGGATCCCGTTCATTTTAAGGAAGCGGTCCAACAACATCAATGTGTGTCATCTATGAATGATGAATTAGAAGCTCTTGAACGAAATGGCACCTGGACTGTAACTGAACTCCCACAAGGCAAAACAGCAATTGGGTGCAAATGGTTATTTAAAACAAAATTTAACCCGGATGGTAGCATTGAACGACATAAATCTCGTCTTGTCATCTTGGGTTGTAGACAAAAATATGGAGAGGATTACACAGAAACATTCGCGCCTGTTGCCAAAATGACAACAGTGCGAACCATGTTGGCTGTTGCTGCCATAGAAGACTGGTATACTTTCCAGATGGACGTATCCAACGCCTTTCTACATGAAGAGCTTCTCGAAGATGTATACATGAAAATGCCACCTGGATATACCCATCTTGGGTGTAGAATCTCTCTGAATGATGCATACAAAGGTATCTCTAAATCCAACTTAGTTTGCAAGTTACTTAAAGCTCTATACGGCCTTAAACAAGCCCCTCATTTATGGTTTTCAAAACTATCTTTAACCCTTCTCAGCCTTGATTTTAAACAGTCAAAATCTGATTATAGCCTTTTCTTAAAGCAAACACCTACCACTACTCTTGTTGTACTTGTTTACGTGGATGATCTGTTGATTTGTGGCTCTCACATGGCTGATATTTCTCACCTTAAACAAATGTTTTCTTCCCAATTTCATATGAAAGACCTCGAGCCTATCAGCTATTTTTTAGGTCTTGAGGTAGACAGATCAACCTTTAGCTTTTTTATATCACAGAAAAAATACACCCTCGATCTTCTCACAGAACATGGCTTACTTAATTGTAAACCTATTTCACTCCCTATGCACTCTCACCTCAAACTCACACCAACTACTGGAGACCCACTTCCCAACCCCATCCCTTATCAACACTTACTTGGCCAGCTCATATATTTGACAATAACCTGCCCTGATATAGCATTCACAGTCCACACGCTCAGTCAATATATGAATGCCCCTACAACAACACACCTTCAAGCTGCAAAACGCCTCCTTCGATACCTTGCTGGATCACCTTCACAGGGCATCTTACTAGCCTCCTCTAGTGCTGCTCACCTTACTGCCTACTGCGACAGCGACTGGGCTAGCTGTCTTGCCACCAGAAAATCTACTACAGGTTATTGCATATTTCTGGGCACATCACCTATATCTTGGAAGTCGAAGAAATAGAGTGTGATGGCTCGCTCATCCGCTGAGGCGGAATACCGTGCAATGGCCATGACCACTTGTGAAGTAACATGATTATCCAGCCTTCTCAAAGATCTGGGCTTCAAAAATCTGCCATCTACACAAATTAAGTGTGATAATAAAGCAGCATTGGCCATAGCTGCTAATCCTGTACAACATGAGCGTACTAAGCACGTGGAAATAGACTGTCATTTTATTTTCCAGCTGTCATTCTATTATCCTATAGCAAATTAAGGTTGTTAGGTAGAGGAACGTTTTATCTAATTTGTCTAGTAGCCAAATTAATGCTCTGTCCTATATAAGACAAACTGAGATGATTGTAAAAGGCAGAGGCTAAAAATGATAATGCAAATTCATCTTTTCTTGCTCAGTATTTTCTCTCTTGATTTGCAATGCATATATTTATGAACTAGAATCAATCATCATTGTAGTTGCTCCCAATTAGGGCCCTAGTCTAGTTGAGCTCCGCTATCCCAATATGAAGCAGAAATATATCACGAAAGCTGGGCAGTCTTCGTAAAGTTCAAGGGCTGTGATGATAATGCTATTGGTGAAGATTTCGAATCAAATTTTGTATTCCCACTTTATATGCTAAATTTTTATGACTTGTCAGTTAAATCGATAATAAATATACTTCAGAATTTTGTTGCGTTGCGTAGAAGTCCATGACAAGGACTTCCCGCATTCAAATAATTTATCCATGTTTTACGTCTCCAAAGCATGCATGAAAGATTATTCCATGACCGAGTAATACATCCATCTGTAAATGAACCGAATCGAGTTCGAATTTTTTCCTAACGAGTCGAGTCAAGTTCAAAAAATTTAACGATCAGATTTTAATGTTCGAACTTGATTTCGTTAACAACCGAGCCGAGTTCGAGTTGTTTACAAACTTTTCGAGTCGAGTTCGAGTTGGTCATTAATTTTTTAACTTTTTTTGGTCTTTTTTCACAATTAGAGTTGACTCATTACTCTTATCTTACAAATTAACTAGTATGTCTTATTTTCTTGCTTCTTATTTTCAAAATTGATTTATGCAGATTTAGGATTTCATTTTAGTTTAAAAATGACACTTTGTTGTGTTAATTGATTGAATCTATCTCTCAAACATTTTAGAGTTGAAATGAAAGCAAGAAAATAAAAAAATACATATAGAAGTTGTCCCGGATAATGCTGTATTAGAAGAAAACTAGCATGAAAACCCGTGCGAGTGTAACACCCCCTTCTGGAAAATTGAAGGAGATATTTCTATAATCCATAAACTTGCAAACAGAGCACTAATATAATCTTTAATAAATATTTAAATCTAAATAACGTTGGAAGTATATAGACCTAATCAACAAAATATAGGGTATCTCTCCATCACACAGTCTTTAATCCCCCTAAGCACCTGTCAAGAAAAAAAAAATACGGCATGAGCCAAATGCCCAGTACGGATTTGGAATACAGTTTATAAAACTAAGAGATCAGAAATAAATAATCTGCAATTTATAATAAATAAACAATTAAAAAAAATAAGTAAGGCTGAAACAACGAGGGGTTAGGATATTTCATACCGAGATCTTAACAGATACAAATACACACATCATAGGGTACCTAATGTGTGCAACAGAATGGATAACGTTTACGGCATATATAACGTCACCATAAATCAAATCACAAATCAAATTCTGGGTGCACCCACGTATCCTGAACAAATATCAAAATGGCCAAAAGCTCCTCCCAAGGGCTAACAGAAGGATGAGCCGCGACCAATCACACTGTCACAGAATTGTCATGTCACAGTTGCCGCAATGACATGGCTGTAGTACCCCTACAGCTGGTTAACTCGGTATACCCTAAATCACACTAAGAGTTCAAACAAAATAGTTTCGCAAAGTTTAAAATCACTTGATGCAAATATATCAAATATTCTAAACAGATTTGTAACATGAATAATTTCTAAAATCACTGACAGGTATGCAAATATTTCGAAACGGAGATGCTACAAATATTTAAACATTTCAGAACAAAACTAAACGGATACTTTAATATTTGAAACAAATCTAAGACATATAATTTTGAAAAAGAACGGAAAAATATATTCAAATATTTTAAAAAGATTATTTGAGATTTGTAATTTTGAAAACCACAGATGAAGTAGATTTTTAGATATTTCAAAACAGATTTTAAAATAATTTTAAAAAGTGAAAATATTTGAGACGAATAATAACGGAGTGAACAGAAGGATGAACATATTTATCATAATAAGAGTAACACTGAATAAAAAGGGATAGAATCTGTATCTCAAATATAGCAATCCTCTTAACTAATAAAATCTGCAAATCACCTCTCACTAAATTCTCGAATCCTGAGCTAGTAACAAAAGTATTGACATATTAAAGTTAATATATTATTAAAGTCAATACAAATCCTGTGGATTTGTTCGTACTTAGATAATAAGCCTTTCTAATAAATAAAATAGAAATGTCTTAGCCTCATCCATGAATAACTTCCTATCCTTGTAATTTATTATTCACTAAGAGACTCTCGTCATACAAATAATTAATTAAGACTACTACTAATTTTAATATTATAATTTTGACTCTAATTTTACAAACCAGTTTCGGTGGATCGAGCTATTGAATCTACATATATTTATATTTTACATGATTACCTTAGATTTTGAAGCCATAAAATCAATTAAGTTTACAATTTAATATTCATGAAACATAAGCATATACTTTAAACCCTTTCATGCTTTATTAACTAATATCTGAATTTTTAAAACTCTAACTACCGAACTAGACCATTAAGTTAACCTGCTCCTTCGTGATGTGACATTATGAATTATGAATGTACATAGGATTAATTAATCAATTATATAAAAAGACTACTAAAACTTGAACAAGAATGAATCACCTTACTTGGTTTACGGCCAAATGACTCGTACATATGTATTTGACTCTTCTCTCTCCTGATGGCTCTGTTTCTCCCCTCTGTTTCCCTGCCTCTCTTTTTATCTCCGTGACTTTACTTATTAGGGTTCTAATTAATTAGACAATTGTGTGTGCAAATATATAGCCTCTAGATATTTATATAATTTTAATAATTGATTAAATATTATTATCAACTGTTTATTCTCTAATTACCAATATATTAGATTCCTTATTTTAATTATCTTCAAGTCGTTATTATTAGTATTATTATTTTTATTATTATTATTATTATTATTATTATTATTAAGTTCCGGATATTACAGCGAGGCACGGGTCATGTTCTAGTATAAATTTTAAATTTTCGATATTTTGTGCTGTGTGCGATATTCATTATTTGGTGATGAATATGTTGTACTTTAGCTATATAATTACCTAGTTATAGATGAAAACTATTCATAATTGAAATATTTTTGTTTTGCGAAATGAGTAGTGTAGATATTTAATAGTTTACAAGATTGTGCATAATGTTTATAAACGACTTACTTGTGTTTTTGGTCCATATTTGCAAAGAGTCACATAGATAACAAAACTGTGGACAAAAAATTTCTTTATGTACCCAATTCATAAAAGTAGAGTTTTTTTCTA
This sequence comes from Apium graveolens, assembly GCF_009905375.1. Lineage (NCBI taxonomy): Eukaryota > Viridiplantae > Streptophyta > Magnoliopsida > Apiales > Apiaceae > Apium > Apium graveolens. The sequence goes on from NC_133657.1 coordinate 176,991,932, forward strand.
GCTTACATAGTTTCATCCATACATAACAGTTCTTGTGTGAAATATTTATTGGTACATGATGTGATTTTGGTTTGAAATATATATTGGTACATGATGGTCTATCTGTCAAATTTTCTTCTCTATAATTGGGTTGATGTGTCCCTAATGTTCTTCATCGATTCAACATATGTGGAAATGTTGTTTGCAATTTACTAAAGGTATGCGTTACTTTATAGTCTAATCTAACTTGCTTGTTTTATTTTAAATCATAAAGTAATATAATATAATTTGAATAAATAAATACAAAAAAATACTGTGTTTAAATATTTTTGATAAGTTATAATAATTAAAATACCAAATATATCTATAATACGCGACACGCGCACACATGTATCACGTGTATGAGTGGAAATATAAGATTAGGTGGGCGCGTGATCTGATTTTCATATGTAGTAGTTTATTACTATTATTTAACACTACTTTGAAATATAGTCCATCTATATTATATATAATTTATTAATATTGTAATGTGAAATAATATATTATAATCCGAATTAAGATATGTAAAACTAAAATTATGATAAAAAATTGTTAATAAATCATAACAATAATACCAAATATTATTTTATTCACGCGGCACACACACACATACATACCATGTGTATGATTGAAAACACAAGTAACGTAATTTTCAGTGCAATTATTTACGTATAGTAAATTTACATTATTATTTTATTTTTACACTAAATTAAATAATTTAGAATTGTATAAAGAGACCTTATATAATACATAATATATTACAATCTGAATCAATAAGTATACAAATTTGATCAATATTAAAATATGTTAATAGAAACACAATAATTAAACTATCAAAAATTTCTTCACTCATGCGATATGCACACTCTTATAATTTGTGATATAAAACACAAATGAGTGATTTTCAATTGATAAGAAAATGTCTAAATTAGTGTTTATACTCAATTTTGAAAACCCTAAATATTAATTATATTTTTAAAAGTAAGCACAATGATAAGTTTGTCATTATATTTTAATTCATGCGACACTCATACACACATATAATTTGCATAATTAAAAACACATGTGAGTGTTTGGTCTAGTGGTAGGAGATGTGCAATCTAGTGTATGGATTCAAGTTCGAATCCATTTAAATAATTTTTTTTTAAAAAAATTGTAAGTCTAATGAAAATGTAGACATTTTAAACTGAATAAATTATCTTAATATTTATATGGAATAAAATGTCTTTTGAACAAATAGCCCCATGTTGGGCTATCACGAGTCATTATATAATAATGTTTTAGAATACATAGCGTATAATTTAAAAAAATTTAGTTTGTGTCGATTTTGTTAGAAATAAAGTATATAGCCCTTGATAATTTAAAATAAAGTGTACGAAAAATATCAGTGGAAACAACTTATTATCAATCATTTTCTAGCCCGTTGACTAAATTCGAAAGTAAAAAAAAATACATTTTAGCTTGATAAAGCTCTGACATCATTTGTGAAAAACGGTCAAATTTTGAGTATTTTTTAGAAATTAAGTGACATTTTGATGCTGAGTTCAGAATAAGCTCAAATATATTAGTCCAAATAAAAATTTGAAATAGTTTTACCCATAGGGACACATAATAGTACTCAGTTTATCTTATTATTGTTGACTTTTATAACTTTACGGTCAATTTGATTAAATGACTAAAGTAGAAAATATAAAAAGAAATAGATGATTAAAATTTGGAGAAAAATATCCCAAAGTACGTACTTAAGAGAGTTATATGAGCACGTAGTGTATTTTTAATAGTCTAATTTTTTAATAAAATTATGTAATCATAAAAATACCCATGCATTTAGGAGCATTAAGCCCTGATATATTCGTTACTCACAATATATATAATTCCAAATATTAACTTTTTCGAGACACACAATCATATCTCATATGTGTATATATATGGTTGCATGACTTAGTGGTATTATGTTGTGTAGAGTATTTTTAAGACCGGGTTCGATTCCCACTAAAAGCATGGCAAATGTAAAAAAAAGACAGATAATGAAAAACTATTCATTAGTCACAGTAAATATAATACTAAATATTAACTTCTTCAAAACACACAAACATATCTAATATCTATATGATTAACAACTCATATGATTTAGTACCTCAGTGGTATGTTGTTGTATAGAGTATTTGCAAGACCAGGGTTCGATTTTCACCAAAAGCATTTTTTTATAAATGGTAACTATAAGGGCAATTTAAATTTTTCAAGTTAAATAAAATGACTCACCATTTAAATTGAATAAAATGACTCACCATTTAAATTGAATAAAATGTCTCACCAATGCTCTATGTTGGGCTAAGCATAGCAAATGTAAAAAAAGATAGATAATTAAAAATTATTCATTAGTCACAGTAGATATAATACTAAATATTAATTTTTTCATATGAATTAGTACCTTAATGGTATGCTCTTGTATAGAGTATTTGCAAGATTAGGGTTTGATTCCCATCAAAAGCATTTTTTATAAATGGTAACTACAAAGGCAATTTAGACATTTCAAGCTAAATAAAATGTCTCACCATTTAAATTTAATAAAATGTCTCACCAATGCCCTATGTTGGGCTATTATATATATATATATATATATAATAGATAGATATTTTTAAGTCTCAGAGATGAAACTCCATCAGATTACCACTTAAGATTTAAAATAGAGAATGCTCATGTACATATATAGATTTTTTATGCATATTACTTATCGAGTCGAGTTCGTGTCGAGTTTAACGAGTCGAGTCGATCTCGAGTCGAGTTCGAGTCGACTACTTGTAAAATTTGGGTCGACTCGATAAGTTTAACGAGCATATTTTCTTGTTCGAACTCGAGCTCGATTACTTAACGAGTCGAGTCGAGCCTAACGATCAGCTCGGAGCTCTATCAAGACTTAACTGGGTATTTATTAGCTAGTTATAATCCCGGTGACACTTTATTCATGTATAAGTAACTATCTAGGTCATTAAAGTAACAGTGTTCGGGCAACCCCGTACATCTCTACTGGTTGATCTAGCTACCTGAAATTTAGAACAAGATAGATCAAGAAAAAGGCTTTGATTGTTGCAGTCGAGATTATGTCCATACCCAACTCCGAGGATATCACAGTACTTTTTGTAAAAGCCAATTCTATCCTGCACTCTGCTATCAGTCCCTCTATTGCACTCAAGACCACCATTTATGATATTGGTGATCACACCATAGCCAGGGACACGATTTGCTGCATTATCCGCAGCAGAAGGAGACCATCTTCCGATGATCACATTGTGACTTGATGGCTTGCTGCTTTGAGGAGTCATCCAAAACCATATAGCTGTTTTGAATGATATGGTTGCATCTGTAGCTACTAGATCAGGATTATTTATGAGGTCTGCTCCGATTGCTTTTCCAGCTTGGCCATAATTGTAGTTACTGATCAATTAGTCCAAAACATATTTTCAATCTAAAATAGAATTAAGGTTTTAGGACGATCAGTAAATTAATGGATACTGATGCACTTACTGAGTGATTTGGATTGGTCCTCTACCGTAATATTGTTTGCCAGAAGCACAAGGCCAGTCTGGGGAACTGCAGAATGTACCCGGATTGTTTCTCTCTGATATAAAGCAATATCCCCATGCATATGGACCATCTGGTTCACATGTCATATTTAAGATATATTATCATCGCAACCAAACAGTATCTATATTACCTGTAGTTTCGTGAGATGTTTGAGCCAAGAAAGCAGCAACTTCTTGTTTACGCTGGTCAGTGTTTCCTGTAGTTGCAAATCCGTTGAAAATTTTGCTGCATTTATGAAAGCTCTGTATGTGTAGAAACCATTACTCTTGCAACTTCCATCATTTCGATGTTTAAGCATTTGATTAAAGAGAGATTCACTAATAATAGAGCTAACATCTCCACCTCCACCACCAGGGGCAGGTGTGGAACCATCACACTGGCTCTGGCATTTGCTGCAGTACTCAGATGTGGTGCCACACCACCCATATTGGCTACAACACATTCCATTTGGACACAAAGCATTCCCAGCTTGTTTTCCACATTGCTCTGCAAAAGTTTCCAGAGACAAAGCCAATATGAAGATTGTCACTATCCAGATTTTCATCTTTATGCTACTTAGTAATCGATAAATGAAAGTATGATATATGAAAGTATGGCACATGAACCAATTTATAGGATAAAATTTTACTAACTGACATATCTAACCTTGTACAAATTTAAAATAATCAGTCTATCTGATGGATGTTTTTGACTTTTTTAGGGAGAGGATGGAAGCGGGAAAAAAGTCAGTTAGCAGCCCCTATTGATTATGTTTCTTTAATTGTGATACATGTGATCCCGCATATTTTATGTTTCAGTTCAATTTTGATGACTATATCATAGACATATTTGAGTAGTTTTAGAAAGTAGAGGACTACATAATTTGTTTTTATTGGTATATGAAGTTGACATGCTCTGTAAGGAGGTTAGAGTCTACTCCCTCCGTCCCAAATTTTATGATAACCTAGTACAACCATTTGCATTCGTGTTATGACTGAGCTTCCAGTGAAGTCAGGCCAGATAGAGAGTGTTGTGTGATTGTGTGATAAAAGGTTGCCTACAAAGTTGAAGGGTAAATTCTATATAGATAACTTTTCTGATAATATATCTATTTGATGGATGTATTTGACTTCTTCAGGTAGAGGAGGGAAGCAGATAAAGACAGTCAGTTAGCAGCCCCCGTCGATTATGTTTCTTTTGTTGGAAAATATGGGTATAAGTCCCATATTGGTAACTCATATTTTTGAGCATTATGACTAAAAGATGTGTGAGATATGAAGATATTCTCTTAATAATGGAAATTATTATTTTTCATTAAAATTTGGCTCAAATATTATGGCATAAATTAATTTGATTTTGTTTTAGATTAATTGATATGGTGTATGTCTTGATATATTTAATCTGATTCTGTTTCAGATTATTTATGGAATAGAGTAGCTTGCAAGTATTACACCGATTCCATAATTAATGATATTTAATTATGAAAAAGAGTAGCGCACAAGTCTATCTACACCTATATAAACACCTCTAAGGCGTTAGGGTTAGACACACCAAAAACATATTCGCCTTTAAACACAAAACTCTCTCTCTCTCGGTGATAGTTTTGTACCCGTTCAAGCTCGCTGAAGGTGCTCGTTATCCGTAATGCCGCCGCTACCTCGTTTTATCCTGGGAGGCTATCGACTCGCACATACGGTGAGAGGCGAAATAGCTTTAAGGAGACAGTTTCAACTGGACTCGAGGATCTCTCTTCTGTTTATATCTTTTCTTCCTCCGTTTGATTTCGTTTACTCACGCACACATTTGTTTGTTATATGTATTAATCGCAGATTGTTTTAACAATCTTAAAGCTATTTATTTTATACATCTGTGACTGATACATCTGTATCTGCTTGTTTTGATTGAGTAACAGATCGATGGAGAACCAAACTGTAAACGATCCGATGAACATGACGGTTGATCCCAACGCACTGATCACTGGATCTGATGGGGTTCACCAGCAGCCGATTAACCCTAACGCACGGATCGTACGATCTGATGGGGGTCAAACGCCTGTTGGACATGTGCCTTTGGGACATGTGCCTGTGGGACACACTGTCATTGGACAGTTTAGTGTTCCTCTTGGACAGATATCGGCAGGATTCACTCCTCCGATCATACCTGCGGTACCTACTGGTGTGCATACACCTGTATTACAGACGCACGTACCATCTGTTCCACCTGTGGTGCCTGCTGCACCTGTTATGCCAACTGTGCCTGCTGCACATGCTGAAAAACCTGAGAAGTTCAACGGAACGAACTTCAAACGTTGGCAACAAAAGATGCACTTTTATCTGACCACGTTGCATATGGATCGCTTCCTTAAGGAAGAACCACCGTTGCTCACTGCTGAGAGTAACATGCAGACTGTGTACGCTGCTGATGCTTGGAAGCACTCCGACTACATCTGTCAGAACTATGTGTTAAATTGTTTGTCTGACCCGTTGTATAACGTATACAGCGCGAAGCCAACAGCTAAGGTCTTATGGGAGTCACTTGACCATAAGTATAAAACCGAGGACGCTGGGGCAAAGAAGTGGATTGTTGGCCGCTTTCTTGATTATAAGATGACAGACTCTAAGACTGTGGTCAGTCAGGTGCAGAAACTGCAGGTGATCATTCATGACATTCATGCTGAGGGAATGGTCATAAGTGAGTCTTTCCAAGTTGCTGCTGTTATTGAAAAGCTTCCACCTGGATGGAAAGATTTCAAGAACTACCTTAAGCACAAGCGAAAGGAGATGTCTATGGAGGATCTTATTGTTAGACTTCATATTGAAGAAGACAACAGAGGGTCCGAGAAGAAAGTTAATGTTTCCACTGAGAAGGCAAACATGGTGGAGCATGCTCAAAGCTCCAAGCCCAAGAAGACTAATTCTAGTAAAGGGGCAAAGCTGGCACCCAAAGGAGGGATTTCGAAGTCGAAATTTCAGGGGAAGTGCTACAACTGTGATAAAGTTGGTCATAGGTCTTCTGACTGCAAGAAGCCCAAGAAGCCCAACAAGAAGAAAGAAGCAAACATGGTAGAGAATATCTCCAAGGATATGGGTGATATAGACCTCTGTGCTACGGTCTCTGAAGTGAACCTGGTCGGTTCTAATCCACGTGAATGGTGGATTGATACTGGTGCTACTAGGCATGTTTGCTCAGACAAGGCGATTTTCTCTAGCCTCAAAGCTTCTGATGCTGGTGAGAAGCTCTACATGGGGAATTCAACAACTTCTACCATTGAGGGTGAAGGCACGGTGATCCTGAAGATGACCTCTGGGAAGAATCTGACTTTGAAGAATGTACTTTATGTGCCTGATATTCGCAAGAACCTTGTGTCTGGTTCTCTGATGAGTAAACATGGCTTTCGCATTGTAATAGAGTCAGATAAAGTAATTTTGTCTAAGAGTGGTATGTTTGTAGGGAAGGGTTATTTAACCGATGGGCTTTTTAAGCTCAATGTAATGTCCGTTAAGGACGATAATGAAATGAAGAATTCTTCTGCTTACTTGCTTGAGTCTCCTAATTTATGGCATGCTAGATTAGGACATGTAAATTATGACACTTTATGACGTTTAAGTGCAAAAGAATACATACCTAAACTTACTATCGATTCAAAACATAAGTGTGAGACTTGTGTTGAGGCAAAATTAACGAGATCATCATTTAAACGTGTGGAAAGGAACACCAAAGTGCTAAACCTAATACATAGCGACATATGTGATTTAAAATTCGCTCCAACAAGAGGAGAAAACAAGTATTTTATTACATTCATTGATGATTGTACAAAATACTGCTATGTATATTTGTTGAAAAGCAAAGACGAAGCTATAGATAAATTTAAAATCTATAAGGAAGAAGTTGAGACACAACAGACTGAGAAAATCAAAGCGATACGAAGTGATCGTGGGGGTGAATATGTTGACCATTTGGAGAATTCTGTTCACAACATGGTATAATCCATGAGGTCACTGCACCATACTCCCCTCAGTCAAATGGTGTGGCTGAAAGGAAGAATCGCACAATGATGAATGCGATGTTGTTAAGCTCTGGGCTTCCACAATCGATGTGGGGAGAAGCCATCTTAAGCGCAAATAATATTTTAAATATTACGATGCGCAAGAATAAGGATGTAATTCCTTATGAAATGTGGAAGAAAAAGAAACCAAGTTACCAACACCTGAAAGTGTGGGGGTGCCTTGCAAAGGTACTGATCCCTACACCGAAGAAGGTGAAGATAGGTCCTAAGACTGTGGATTGTATTTTCATCGGATATCCTCCACATAGTACTGCATATCGGTTTCTTGTTCATGAATCCAAGATTCCTGATATTCAAAAGAATACCATTATGGAATCAAGGAATGCAGTTTCCCTGTAATCCAGGAAACCAACAACCTACGACGTTTAAACGATCTCATGAGTCTGTAGATGACGATAATGAGAGTGACGAAAGTGAAGACAAAAATGTGGGGGTAGTGAGAAGGAGCAAAAGACAACGAACGGAGAAATCCTGTGGGTCTGATTTTATGACCTATTTGCTCGAAGAAGGTGACCCAAAAACCTATAAGGAGGCGGTTACCTCACCTGATGGACCTATGTGGAAAGAGGCCATCAAGAATGAAGTTGATTCAATTATGCAAAATCATACTTGGGAATTAGTGGACTTGCCAACTGGTTGCAAACCATTAGGTAGCAAGTGGGTTTTCAAGAAGAAGTTGAAAACTGATGGCACTATTGATAAGTATAAGGCCAGACTTGTAATTAAAGGATACAAGCAACAAAAAGGCCTTGATTACTTTGATACATATTCTCCTGTAACGAGAATAATGTTCATAAGGATGATGTTTGCTATTGCTGCAATGCGTAATCTAACTGTACATCAAATGGTAGTGAAAATAGCCTTCCTAAATGGGGACATAGATGAGGAAATCTATATGGAACAACCCGAAGGGTTTGTTGTCCCAGGACAAGAAAGGAAAGTTTGTAGATTGGTGAAATCATTGTATGGTTTGAAACAAGCGCCTATGAAATGGCATGAAAAATTTGATGAGGTCGTGCTGGCCAATGGCTTCAAAATCAATGAATGTGATAGCTGTGCCTATTACAAGGATAACGAGAACAGCTATGTCAAGGAGAATGACAATGGCTATGTCATGATGACGCTATATGTAGATGATCTACTTATTGCCGGAAGCAATGATAAAGTGATCAAATCTACCAAGGACATGTTGAAATCAAGATTCGACATGAAAGACATGGGACTAGCAAATATAATTCTGGGAATTCAAATTTCTAGAACATCAGAGGGTCTCGCATTAAGTCAACCACATTATGTTGACAAGATCCTTGAGAAGTTTCTTAAGGATGACTTTGAGAAAGCTAGGACACCTGTGGATATGACTTTGTACCTATCCAAGAACAAAGGTGTAGCTGTTTCCCAATTGGAATACTCGAGGATAATTGGTAGTCTGATGTACCTCATGAGTTGTACAAGACCAGACATTGCATACTCAATTAGCAAGTTGAGTAGGTTTACGAGTAATCCGGGAGCTGATCACTGGAAAGCGATCATAAGGGTACTAAGGTACTTGAGGGGAACTCGAGACTATGGATTGCACTATGGCAGATACCCAGCAGTATTAGAAGGATATACTGACACAAATTGGATATCTAGCAAGAAAGCACTTAAGTCTACGAGTGGCTATGTGTTTACATTAGCTGGAGCGGCAATATCATGGAAATCCTCAAAACAAACGGTGATAACTCATTCCACGATGGAAGCTGAGTTTGTGGCACTAGATAAATGCGCCTAAGAGGCTGAATATCTACGTCAGTTTCTGGAGGATATTCCAAGATGGCCAAAGCCTGTAACTGCAATTGGGATTCACTGTGATAGTCAATCCGCTATTGGCAGAGCACAGAGCACGATGTATAATGGAAAGTCTCGTCATATACGACGACAACACAGTTCCATTAGACAATTGATTTCAACCGGAATTATCACTGTTGACTATATACTGTCAAAAGTTAATATCGTGGATCCACTAACCAAAGGGTTATCAAGAGAAGTAGTTGAGAAATCATCGAGAGGGATGGGCCTTAAGCCTATTGCTTAACGGCATCATGGTGGACACCCAACCATTGCTGACTGGAGATCCCAAGAACTTGGTTCAATGGGACAACTAAATCATGATGACCAAATCACTGTGGGGGTAACCCCTGGCCTGTTCCTATGATGAGGAAACAGTGAGACCCGTAAGGTACGAGGTTAAGCTTTGAGCTTTTAATGATCTTTGATGAATACATGGAGCTCGGGAGTGAACGCATGGAATTCAGTTAAGTAAACGCGGGTTACTCTATAAGATAAAGATCACCTATGTGGGAGAGAAGTGGGGCCGCTTCAAAGGAGAATTGTGAGGCACAATTCTTTAGAAACTTCTGCAGAACCAGGACGATGTTCCATGGCCAAAATGGACATACTCATGAGAGCTGAACGAGTCAGAAACGATATAGTGATAAGTATATCATCGTTTACACAAACGGTCGAACAGTTCAAGGACAAGCACGTCTACTGTCTACTAGTAAAGTCGGTATGCTTACTCGAGCGAAGGTTCAAGGAGCATTCTCTACCTATCGTATGCTATATCTGATCGAAGAAACTATCACCAAGTCAAACTCCGTGTCTGTCTGTATGTCTGGTGTGTGCTACTAAGATCACCAATCTCACCCATATGGGGGATTGTTGGAAAATATGGGTATAAGTCCCATATTGGTAAGTCATATTTTTGAGCATTATGACTAAAAGATGTGTAAGATATGATGATATTCTCTTAATAATGGAAATTATTATTTTCCATTAGAATTTGGCTCAAATATTATGGCATAAATTAATTTGATTTTGTTTCAGATTAATTGATATGGTGTATGTCTTGATATATTTAATCTGATTCTGTTTCAGATTATTTATGGAATAGAGTAGCTTGCAAGTATTACACTGATTCCATAATTAATGATATTAAATTATGGAAAAGAGTAGCGCACAAGTCTATCTACATCTATATAAACACATCTAAGGCGTTAGGGTTATACACACCAAAAACATATTCGCCTTTAAATACAAAACTCTCTCTCTCTCGGTGATAGTTTTGTACCCGTTCAAGCTCGCTGAAGGTGCTCCTTATCCGTAACGCCGCCGCTATCTCGTTTTATCCTGGGAGGCTATCGACTCGCGCATACGGTGAGAGGCGAAATAGCTTTAAGGAGACAGTTTCAACTGGACTCGAGGATCTCTCTTCTGTGTATATCTTTTGTTCCTCCGTTTGATTTCGTTTACTCACGCACACATTTGTTTGATTATATGTATTAATCGCAGATTGTTTTAACATCTTTAATTGTGTTACATGTTATCTCACAAATTTATGTTTCAATTCAAATTTGATGGCTACTTCATAGACATATTTGGTTTGTTTTAGAAAATTAGAGGAATACATAATTTGTTCCTATTGATATATGCACGAGCACGAAGACATGCATGGTAAGGAAGTTAAAGTCAAGCACGAGCAATCCAGTGAGCAAGAACTAGATTACTTTATGCTTATCCATTTTGATACAAGTTTTTCTGGACGGGCCTGATATATGTCTTATAACCTGGTGCAGCAGCAATCTAAGATTAAGCTTTTGTATGTCCTATAAATTATGATAACCTAGTGCAACCATTGCATTTATGTTTTGAAAACTTCTACTTGTAAAATACATATGTAGATTGACTTGGCTTCAAATGAAATCATAATTTTCATTTGAGTTCCGCGTTTTTACAATTTTCAAGTCATGAACCGGAAATGGAGCAGAAATATATCATGGAAGGGCTGTGATGATAATGCTAGTGGTGAAGATTTTGAATCAAATTCACACTTCAGAATTCAGATGCTAATTTTTATGACTTGTCAGTTAAATCGATAGTAAATATACTTCAGAATTTTATTTGGTAGAAGTTGATGATTATGACTTGCAGCATTCAAATAATTTGTGCATGACTGTAAATTATAATACATCAGTAGAACAAGTGGTTAAAACACTTGACTGAGTAGCTAGTGTTTGTTTATCAATTACTATCATAGTGTCTAAGATAAGTTGAGTACATGGCTCTGAAGGGACATCAAAGTTTGCTTTTTTTGGGCATAATAGCATCATTTCAAATATATAAATTGTATAGGCGGTTACATTTAATATTATTCTTGTGTTTTATTTTCAGTGATCATACTAATTCAACGCTTTATTTATTTCTGAGAAAATCATCAAATTTATTTATAATCCCGGTAACACTTTATTCATGTAGAAGTAAGTAGCTAGATCATTAACAGTATTTGGGCAACCCCGTACATCTCTACTGGTTGATCTAGCTAACTGAAAGTTAGAACAAAATAGATCAAGCAAATGGCCTTTGATTGTTGCAGTCGAGATTATTTCCATACCCAACTCTGAGGATGTCACAGTACCTTTTGTAAAAGCCAATTCTATCCTGCACTCTGCTATCAGTCCCTCTATTGCACTCAAGTCCGCCATTTATAATATTGGTGATCACACCAAATCCAGGGACACGATTTGCTGCATTATCTGCAGCAGAAGGAGACCATCTCCCGGTGATCACATTATGGCTTGATGGCTTGTTGCTTTGGGGAGTCATCCAAAACCATATAGCTGTCTTAAATGATATGGTTGCATCTGTAGCTACTAGATCAGGATTATTTATGAGGTCCACTCCAATTGCTTTTCCAGCTTGGCCATAGTTGTAGTTACTGATCGATTAGTCCAGATCAAAGTTTGATCGTTAGCTTACAACTAAATTTAGTTATTAGGACTGACTAGTAACTAATAAATATCGATGGACTTACTGGGTGAGTTGGATTGGTCCTCTACCGTAGTACTGTTTTCCAGAAGCACAAGGCCAGTCTGGGGAAGTGCAGAATGTACCCGGATTGTTTCTCTCTGCTATGAAACAATATCCCCATGAATATGGACCGTCTGGTGCACTTGCCCATCCACCTGAAAGACCATTGACCATCTTTTGTGTGTTATATATTGAATTGACTATGATGCAACTAGCCTGTGTGCAGAAAACTACTTTTACCTGTAGTTTCGTGAGATGTTTGAGCCAAAAAAGCTGCTAGTTCTTGTTTACGCTGGTCAGTGCTTCCAGTAGTACCAAAACCACCGAAAGATTTTGCTGCGTTTATGAAAGCACTGTATGTGTAGAAACCATTACTCTTGCAACTTCCATCATTCCGATGCTTAAGCATTTGATTAAAGAGAGATTCACTAATAATAGAGCTAACATCTCCACCTCCACCACTAGGGGCAGGTGTTGAACCACCACCACCACCACCACCACCACCAGGGGAAGGCGTTGAGCCACCACACTGGCTCTGGCAATTACGGCAGTAGGCAGGTGTGGTGCCACACCACCCGTATTGGCTGCAACACATTCTATTTGGGCATAAAGCATTCCCAGCCTGTTTTCCACATTGTTCTGCAGAAATTGCCAAAGACAGGGCCAAAATGCAGATCGTCACAATACAGAGCCTCATCTTTTTGCTCCTTTAAACTTGAATTATCGAAATACGAGAGTATGACCCCGGTTTATATAGGCTAAACCTAACTAATGCTGACATATATATCTAACGTCATGCATGAGCCAGTCAAGCTTTTTGATGGAAATTTTTGACAACTTAGGAAATTAGGGAAGAAGAGGAAGACCTATAGCCAGCGGCCCTACTTTATCATTTATGTTTCTTTAGTTGTTTTCCATGTGATCTCATATTTCAATTCAATTTTGAGGGCTACCTCGTAGATATTTTTTGGACTTTTTTCAAGATTAGAGAGACAAGATTATCTATGTGCATGTAAATTAAGGAGGTATACTATTCAAAGTTTTCCTTGACGAGCCTGATCTATGCAACCATTTGAAGGGGATGCTTATGTGCGCCGTATATGTTATGATCACAGCCTGATATATGTTGTAAGACCTGGTGCAAGTGCAACCATTTGAGATGAAGCTTATGCATATAATGTTTTCATAACTTCGATTTCTAAACAGCATTTGCAGATTGACTTGGCTTAATTGAAGTCAGGTCCTGCTTGTACAGAGTTTAATTCCATATTTTTTAATCTTCATGCCATGAACTTACTGTATCTGTATGTACCATAAAAGCTGGACAGTCTTTGGAAAGTTTAAAGGACCGTGAATCCGTGATGAAAATGTTAATGGTTAAGAGCAAGTCCGTTGTTTCCTATAACTCAAAAATTGACGACTAGTAACTGGAATGTAAATTTTCGGGAGTATTGCTACAGATACAAAAAATAATTACAAAGTGCCGTCGAATGGATGATGTGGCTGTATCGAATAATTTAATTGGTGTTATTAGTGTTAATGATGTGGCTGTATCGAATAATTTAATTGGTGTTATTAGTGTTAATGCATAGGGTCATTTACATGTAATCAATAAAAATATGACATACGTTATTTTGTAACTATTTTTTGGGAACTAATTGATACCCTGACAAATTTTTTTTTGGATACCTAGCAGTGTTTTATTTAAAAATAAGTTATAAGTGGACGATCTTAGTCTAATTTAAGTAATCTTTCAATTGTTGGAGCTCTTATTTTACTAACAGTTCTTGACCTTGAAATTTCTTAACTTTGAAGTTAGGAGCATGAATACCTAATTTACTGGACTTGTTGCAAGAGTTTCAAATTTTGTGAAGTTAGAGGGCTGCGAAGCCAAGTCATTACGTCTTGCCAAAATGCCAGTTGATTACACATTGAAAATTCAGAATTTTGTTAGGGGGGAGTCCATGATCAGGACATGCAAAAATATCTAAAATTGTACACATGATGTGGAATTATGACTATGGTAACACACCATAGGAAGTGGTTAAAACACTAATTTTAGGTAATTATTAGCTTAGTAACTGACTACTTGTTGCACAAACTCGAGTATTTATTTTAGCTTTAGTCTTATATTTGTTATGTTCAAGGGTTAGGTTGAGCATATAACTCAAGACTCATAGTGGAGTTGAAAGTTTTTTGGCTGGACTTTCAGGGCCCTAAAATTTGATCTAGAAGCTGTATAATTTACCTTAAAATAAAAATTCATTTGGCAACAAGTTTATAATTAAAACCTTTATATTAGTATATTGATTTATATCTTTTGTCAGAAAAATGTTAAATTTTCTATTTATAAACCATTTAATAGAACCTCCTAAACTGTCAAACTTTGAAAAGACAGATTAAAATTGCAGGCAGCTATTTAGCAAAAAAAAAAATGCAGGCAGCCTCCAATCTTCTTCAAAGCGAACAAGACCGTACATTTTTTTTAAGGGAAAATGGTTCGCTTGATGCAACTTGTGTGGCATAGTAACCGAAGTATAATTAAACAAGTATCAACAGGTAATTAATTTCTATTGATAGAAGTTTGTAAACTCAATTAACCACATAACACGAATCAAACATAACTGAAAATTATTCAACCAAAATGAACAAAAACATTGGCTGACATTACTTAAGAATTCAATAAGCCTGCGACAACTTGCTCTCAACAAAATGCGGATGACCAGAATTATATAGCAGAGACTATATGTAAAATATCCGAGCTACGGAAGATGTTGTGCTCAAAAGAATCTCAAGTAAAAATGAGTTCACAAGTAAATTGTCGCAATCTTATTCAGCTGATACAACTCAAAAGAGCTATTATTAAAAAACTAAATGCAAGACCAACATTTTACAAAATCTAGCAAATGCTGTTTCTTGGTTCATCATTCTTTTTCACCCTCACTTTACAAAGGTACAAATAGTATTTCCATTTAAACTGGAAATCCTTACTACACAACTTACCTGAAAAGTTGTGAAAAGCACATTTCGTAGGGATGCTTCCATCCATTGGTATATCTGTCTTAAATTGACTGATGTAGAATATCAAACTTTGGTTGGCCAAGATGCCTGAGCTGACATGATAATTCCCACAATCACTCCAAACAATCCCAGTGCACTACCAAAGATTTCAATCACAAGGATCTTCACAAAAAGTGATGAGTTTTGGGCATCAGATAGTGCGCAGCTGCTTCCAATAATTCCTACACATAACCTGCCAAGCAGAAGGTTGACAAAAACTTAATTAAAGACGATGATATATAATGATCACACAACCAATTACATTCAAAGTACCCAACATCATATCATTGTTAGCGGTGCTGGATTGCTGATAGCAAAAGGAATGAAAGGAAATGGGAGTGAGGATGAAACTCAATCCCATGGGTCAACTAAGGTATACATTATACAAGGTTAGCATACGTGTATAAACCGTTCCAATCAAATGCATTTTCCAGCCAAAGACCTATTCATGGGAATGAAATTCAGAAACCCATAACCAGATATCCTGGGACCAAACACCACCTTTATTGCAAAATTTTAACTTAACCTATTTGCTCAGAAAAACAATTACAGACTTCCCAAATTTAGACTGATTTAGATTTTTCGACATGTATTGGAGGCGATCAAGGTTGACAAAACAATTTGCGTATCTAGAACAAGTATGAGAATTGGCCTAATAGAGCTATGTTAAAGCCCCACTAAGAGAACTACTCACTATCCTATTGACATAATTTGCTCGCAGAAGAGTTGTTTAGGAGGTATGGTAGAAAGTATGGCCCTGCAGGGTAGTAGTTCCTTTCCTTCCACTAAATAGATAAAAATCTTTTAGATAAAAAAATTCTCACTGGTGCTGTTGACTATCTTGTTGCTTTTTAACTATACAGTTTGAAAATTATATACATAAAAAGCCTTGTAATTTGTAAGCAGATTTATAAAATTTAAGATTAACACTTATGAGCTCCTTATGCAATGTAGAAAAGTAAGTTCAATAAGCAGGGACACATACAAGAGATTACGAAAATCACAGAATCAGATAGACCTAACGTAAAAGGTGAAATCGAGTATTTTTCTTTAATCTATTAAGTACAGGAAGATAAGCTAAAAATCAAGTAATTTTTTGGTAATAAAGTCTAAACCATGTAGTTTTCATCATAAGCTAAGATATTTTTAAAAAACATGACAAAAAAGAAGTTGTAAGTTGCAACTAATTTCTCTTAGACCTTAGTGTAAGATAAAAATATATACCCGCAGACAAGATTTGCAAAGCCTACAATGATTCCTGAGGCAAAGATTGCATATCCTGCTCGAAGAGACTCCGGTGCATATATCTGGGATGCTGGAACACTCTCCAACTTCGTTTGTAAAATAATTGCCACAATGACACCATATATAGCAACAGCTTCACAAAAGATTACACTGAAATCATACAAACACCATCATTGCTACAATTTCCATAATGATGTTCATAGCACAGCGAGACCAATAAAGTGAATATTATCCAAGTATGTGAACTGGCAATTATAAAAAATATCTTACTCTCTTGTCAAAAGAAGGGGAAGAGGGGAGGGGGGTATCTACAGCTTTGATACAACCATAAGATCATAAGCTATTACACTCAACCCACCATTACAAGAATAAAAACCAAGTTCATACCGATATATTTTGGTTAAAAAACAACACATAGCATCATAATGTCACTTAGATTAACCTTTAGCAGCTGTCTAAGAAGTCGACCAGTGTTGTGTATTTTCTTTGTAAGTTTTGCTTTTACTTTAGGGGTACTTTTTGCCTTTTAAGAGAAAGAGCACTTTTGGTGCTTTTGTGCAATTTCTGTATAAGCGCATATTAGCCGTTTTTCTTTTTTGCCATTTTCAAAAAAACCTCATTTTTAAATCGTGAACCTTGGTCCGAAACGCGAAGGCAATTAATCAGGAGCTCAAACCTTTAACAACACCAACTTCTACAAGGAAAGAACTGGCCCTTGTCACTTTTGGCAAATAAAGGTGACTACCAACTATAAAGTCTAGGCAGAAAGTTATCTACTTCTCCATACTCTTTCTAAGGCATAAGAAGTCATATCAAACATAACATTCAAGTCATTCAAAGATCCGATAACAAATCTAGGCAATTATATCCAACAGCTTTATATTGTACTTTTTCTCTAAGCAAATATTAGTAAGTTTGGTCATGCCATAATGGTTTTGCTTATATGAACTATACTAAGGTTTTAGACCTGTCATATAAACCACACCAGGGCATGGATTTGCATTAAAGTAAGGGTGTATAATCTGCGATGACACACAATATCACCATGACAAAAGATGTTTGCACATATAATACTCATGATAGCTTCATAGAATCTGGGTCATCAACAAATCAATTAGCTTGATAAGAAAAATCGCAAACAAGACATGATTTCCTACTAAATCTTCTTTGTTCAAATTAACAAGTAACAATCCTAACAGAAAGCCCAGCTATATTTAATTTTTTTATCGCAATTTAATCCAAACGCATCCTAATCATTATTCTAACAGTAATATAAACACTCCAAACCAACATACACTACTCAAAAACAAATTCCGGACAATGCATAAAACATTCGCAACTACACCTTATCACCAAACAATAACATAAATCAACTCAATCTAACAAACACTCATCCGTAAAATCAGATCAAAACCAAAACAACGCAACACAAATACGCGAAGCTAGGATTCGAATATAACCTAATGAGATTCTTCGAAGTAATACGAGGCGCTTTAATCGCAGCACCAATCAAACTACTTCCAGTGATATAAATCCCCCTATCAAACATCAATAACATTCAAAATCAAACCATTACAACGTAAATCAAACTAATAGATACATATATACAGTTATACACACAACATAATTACCAAGCGGCGCCTAAGACGGATACGCCGATAGCAATTGCGATACCGAGGGCGGAGAAAGTGTACGGAGAGATCTGTAACAACGCTCGTGACCAGGAGCTTGAAGCAATCACCATTGTTGCGCTTGACATTGAATCTCGTGCGCGTATTAATGTTTGTGTGTGTTTGTGTGTTAGTGATATGCGAATCTTGTATGTGTTGTTTTGGTTACTGTATTTTGTCGAGAGAGATTGGGAGAGACGAGAGAGAGAGAGAGAGAGCGAGAGAGTGGTTGATGAAGAGTCTTAACACGTGTCCACGGTCTCAGATTTGTTTTTCTTTTCCCTTTTCCCCACAATTATTTAGATTAGATGGAGATAAAAAAAATTAACAATTTATCATTTATAAAAAAGTTATCCTAAATGTCGCTTAAAAATATTTATACAAATATTATCATCAATCACCTAGGTCACAGAATCTGCCAAAATAGGTCATTCAAATCCAAAACCGTTATGTGAAAATCAAACCAAAATATATGAAATTGATAACATATTTAATATCTAAATCATATAATTTAATAAGTACGTGAAAATTAATTTAAACTAATCTGAAAATTACCATAAGCAAAAACATAACCGAAAATATTTCAAAATAATAAATGTAATTATAAATTGAAACTGATCAAAACTGAAAAATAAATTATCTGAAACAAATATGACCCGGAGTATGAGATATATAATAAATTTAAATTAAAAATTGATGAATAAAATTTAGTTTAGTTATTAAAATTCTAACGTGAAATAATATATTGTTCATGTGACGTCCTCAAATTCGGGATTAGAAATAAGAACACACGACACCCTTATAATAAATAAACTATGCAATAACAGCAATATAATAAACCCCGAAAAATTATAAGGACCGATACAGGATAAAGGATGAGACTAGATTACAGCTATTAACCATAATAATAATTACTATTACAATCATTTTCAAAATATTAGAAATTACAATTTCGATTTAGAATTTCCAGATAACCAAGTTGTATCTGTACTCAAAGGTTACATTGTAACGACCGAGAATTTTGCGTCGTAATTAAGAAAATAAAGTATGTGTTATCTCACTATGTGTTATGTGATGAGATTATAATTATGTGATTAAGTGATGATTATTTGTTTTATCTATATACTAGAGTTAAGGATCGTGGATAAAAACGTTCCAATTTAAAGAGTCAGCTTAGAAGTTAAGCTTGGTGTCGGGCCGTCAAGTAGAACGGAACCCGTCCTAATATGGAATTAAATAATATAAAATGTGAATTATATATGAAGTGAATGAATAAAGCATTTCGCGTCTTAAGAGACGTGTTGATTGGCAAAGATAATGAGAAGCGTAATCGAAACGCTGAGCGTCGGGCCGTCAGGCTGAACGTGACCCGGTACGCGTAAAAGAGGATAAGGATTAAAGAAGGATAGATTCTATGATCAGACCTGAGTCGTTATGTGACTATATGTGTGTGATAGCTTGACTGTGTGCATGACTATGTGTTCTGTGTCAATTTTGTAAATTTTAAAGGAATTACGTGATTTAAGTAAAGGTTTAATTAACCTTCGCGCATTTTTATAAAATCATCCGAGAAGGATAAAAACATGAGATTTGTTCTGTTATCTTCGTAAAGATCCTAGAGACTTTTTAAAAATAATAAGTGAACTTGATTGTTGATCTTTGCATTTTTAAATTGATTTTATGTGGAAAATGTATTTATTAAAGCAAGTTTGCGAAATTCATATAAAATCAACCGTTCGCTCAAAAATTCATTATGAGTAATGGTTGGAAAGCTAATTTCGAAACCTACGTGTTAAAGATTTTTATTCAAGAACAATTTCATCTTTCCGAGAGAGAAATATTTTTATTTTGAATTTCATTGCATTTGAGTAAAAAGAGAAAGAAAGTGCCAGTCAAAAAGGAATTATTGAATTACTATTTTGCCCTTAATCTTGGTGGAGTATAAAATACTCCTTCCTCCCCCATTTTCTTCTTCTTTTCCGTGCACTCACTCTTTTCTCTCTTATTTTTTTTTCTCTCCTCTCTCTCTCGAACACACTCTCTCTCTCTCACTCCCTCTCGGCTCTCTCACCTCTCTCACTCGCATGCAACCATTAAAACACACTCAAACACCGAGATATTGCTTCCATTAGTTGTTATTCTTGGTATATACTTCGATTCCTACTTGCATGTAAGTGATTATAAAGGTTTTGTTGAAGTAATCACTATGGTTGTGTTTAAGAAAAACAATTTCTTGATGCATAACTAAGAGAGTGAATTTAAGCGTGATTGGAGGTCATAAACTCGAGAAGAGATCCGTTATGGACTCTCTCAAGTTCGACCACCACCGACCATGATCCAAAGGAGAGCCGGTGGATTTTCCATGATGTGATCGTTGGATCTTAGTGTTGCATGTTATGATTTCTTGAAAATTTAGAAAAGGGTTTTGTTTCTTTGATGAAATTCAAGTGTGTGCTTGATTAAAAGATTCCATTGATTGTGTTAGGAAGAAAATGAATGTGTGCATATGATTATTGCTTAGAAAATAAAAAATTGAGGATTTGCATGTGAGTTTTTGCTTCGGCTTTTGCTAATAAAGAAGAGGACTTCGGGTTTTGTGGGTTAATCTTGTTGAACACTAGGTTTATGTGGCTTAAAGGTGATTGCATGATAGTTTTAAAGAAGATCAATTAGTGCATGTTATTGATTAGTCCTTGAGTTGAAAATTATGTTCTTGCCGAATGAAAACAAGATAAAAAGGGGTTAATTATTGATTGAGCAAATGCATATTGGTTGAATGAGTTAGGTGTTACATGATTTGGTGTTTAAGTGAATGGAATGATCTAGTTAAGAACTAAAATAAGTGGGAAATGTGATGTATTGCCTTGCATGTTAAAATCCATTCTTGTATGTTGATTTATGGAAAAACCCGAATGGATTCTTAGGAATAAAAAGGTGAAATTAAGTGGATTGAATTGCTAAGTGAGATTTTGATTGCATGATAAAGATTAAGAAGTGATATGTTCGAATTTTGGTAATTAAACGGGAGTGTTGATTTCGATATTAATAAAAGTAAGATTCGGATTTTTGGTTAAAAAGGGATGAAATTTAAGTGCTAAATGATCCTTGTGAATTGCATTAGTTGTGCTTGCTTATATGAGGTTGAAAATGAATATATGTGGATGTGTTTTGTATGTATGGTTCGAATTAAGGAGCAAAAGAAAAGGAAATTAAGTTGATTGATATAAGTGATAGTATATACGTAAATGTTTGGTTGTAAATAGGTCTTGTACTCGTAAAAGAGAGTCGTGTTAATGTGAATTGAGACATAGCCAAGGTCAAACGAGTACGCTTTGATTGCTAAGTATATAAGGATTATGTTATGTGCTAAGTGCTATGTGCTTATATGTATAAGCTATATTCGTATGCTCGAGTCAAGGATATAATCGAGTTACCGTATAGTGGGATCGTTCCGGGAACGAGAGTTGGGAATCTAATTAGGATTTTGGTTTTATTGTAGATTCGGAGCGTGAGGGCATTCAGGCTAGGAAAGGAAAGGATTTACTAGGTGGCAGTAGTTCAACCCTCAGGAAAGCAAATTCAGGCAAGTAACTCTGATTACTTGTGTAAATGTTTATAAAGGAAATGTTGTTCATACCATGTAGAGTATTGAACTGTTTAAGCATGAAACCCTTGTTTTGTGAAACCCTGTTATTGATTTAAAGAATCCCTGTTCTTGATATCCTGTTATTGATAAGCCTATTGATTTCACTCATTGATAACCTGACCTTTCTGTTCAAGTTACCTATAATGCCATGAATCATATTGAACCTATTGATTATCTTGGTTAACTCTGTTTAATGATACCCTGATTCTCTTGATCACCCTATTGATCCCTAAGTCAATGCTGATCTTTCTTATTTAGTGCCTTGTCGTCCTTGATACAGAATTCTTGTGAATTGTTCCTTGCGTATCTTCGATTCACTCCCTGAACTTTGTTTCTTTAAAATCTGAATTAAGAATGAGTTTCGACTTGAAAGAGTCTGAATGATTTCAAATGCTTGGTAATGATAAAATGAATTTTAGAAAACCTATTTGTTTTTCCAAACTCAAGGTTTTCCAAATGAATTCCTGATGGATTGGATAGAGACGTAAGAGGCTAGTGGGACTAGTCCAGTCATGGTAAGAGGCTAGTAGGACTAGTCCAATTTAAGGCTGAAATTATGCCGATTGGTACCTTAAAGACCGGAATGGAGGTCGATACGGGCTGATCACCCGTATATAATGAAATGGAAAGATAAAGTGATCCAATCAAGGGTTATAAGTGAGTATTTAAAAGGGAACTGAAACTTTTATTCAGTAAATTGATTTTTGGAAATGAAAATGGTTTATATTGCTTTGAAAAGAGTTGATTATGTCATTATGGAGCTTAAGGCTCGAGAACCCTGATTCTTGAAATTGTTGATCATATGATTGATTCTATATCTTGAAATACTGTTGCTTTCCTCTATCGAAAGATCTATTTTGATCCTATAATGATTTGTGATGAATATCGGCTTTCGTCCTATTTCAAGCCTTGTTTCTTGAAAGCCCAACTATTCTTCAGATACCTTTCCTTATCCCAAAGAAAAAA
This sequence comes from Apium graveolens, assembly GCF_009905375.1. Taxonomy (NCBI): domain Eukaryota; kingdom Viridiplantae; phylum Streptophyta; class Magnoliopsida; order Apiales; family Apiaceae; genus Apium; species Apium graveolens. The sequence goes on from NC_133657.1 coordinate 177,015,015, forward strand.
AATGGAAATCTGTCACCTAGATTAATTAAAGTAGAATGCCCTAGTTTGTTCAAAGTATATTGTGATTTGATATTGTAGAACTGCTATATAGTTACTTGCTGAGTTTTATACTCATTTGTTTTGTCTTAATCTAACCATGGCAGTTAAGCAAGAAGATGGTCAGGCTTAGGCGCACTGCTCGTAAGAGCGTACCTGGTGGTCCCTACCGTGTTGAGGGTTTCCGGTTGCCAGAGCAGGTAGTAGTTGTTATGAGTGAACTCGCGCCTAGAAAGAAGTGTATAAAGATACAATGGGTTATCTGTCGGTTCCCAGCCGGAATCGATATTGTTTATTTAATAGTATTTTGGGTTTGTAAGTTATATTTTGTGATTGGTAGTTGTAATCTTGTCTCATACTTTATCATGTTGATCCTATTAGTAGTTAATCGGGGTTTATGCATATTTAATTATTAGATTAGAGGTGTGAGTCCTCATTTCCTAACCCCGAGATTGAGGGCGTCACATACATTCCCAAAAACATCCAACGATTCCTCACATTCGAAAGTTACCTGGTCTGGCACTTGAATCTAACGGTACGAAAGGGACCGTTATAGACACTCTTACGAGCCGTGTGCATAAGTCTGGCCAGTCTGGCCATCTTCTTGCTTAACTGCCAAAGTTAGATCAACATAAAACAATATAAGCTACAAGCTCAGCAAGTAATTATAAGAACAATTCAAAATATCAATCATCTGGAAGTAACCCAATGGTAGTAAATTAGATCTCTGATTAAGGGTTTAAAGGCTCAAGATTATGGTTTGGGAGTATAAAGTCATTGGATTGAGCAAATCTTTTATAAGAAGGTTTCTATCAAAATCTGGAAAGTCTCAGGATCACTTTTGAAAATCAAATCATAATGTTCATAGGTGTTAAAGAGTATAAGATCATGTTCGGGCCTTCCTCTACCACCTTAAGGTTTTAGTGCGACTGGTTACTTAACATGGTATCAGAACTCGGTTTAGGGAGGTACCCGGGTTCGAGTCCTCCCACCCCCATTTATTTAATTTAAAGATTTATTGTTAGTATTGATATTGGTGTTGGTTGTATATGTCGTTGTCAATCATAGCGAAAAGTATCGTAAAATTGAGGGGGAGTGTTAAAGAGTATAAGATCATGTTCATGTTTTCCTCTACCACCTTAAGGTTTTAGTGCGACTGGTTACATAACAATAGGATTAGTGCTTAAGGCACGATTAAAATCTTAATCGTTCATTACTATAAAATAAATAGTTTTCCCTTGGATTATCCATCTTTTAAATATAAAACCGGCGATCAGTCCGTGCGGACTTCCATTCCGGGCATAAGGTACCTAAGGTACTATATTAGCCTTTAATATTGGACTAACCCCGTTAGCCTCTTACTTAGCTGAACTAGCCCTACTAGCTTCTTAAGCACATATCCAAACTTTAGGAATCCAACGAAATCTTTATATTGGAAAAGTCATTGTATTTCTAAAACTTAATTCATTTTTAATCATTTACCAACCCTTTGAAATTATTTAGACTCTTTCAATTCAAAAATTATTCTTAGTTTCATTTCAGGAATTCAAGTGCGGTAAATGAAGGTATAAGGAAGAAACATCAGCTAAAATATGTTCAAGTAAAGCAAAGGTATTAAAAGTATGTGTAAAGCAAAGGCTATTACCGGCGCAGGGTGTAAGCAAGCATAGGTATTATTAATATAAAGATCTAGATAGTTATGGGTATTTAGCAGTTTGAATGAAATATTAAAAGTATAGGATGTATAGGTAATCAAAAGAAACAGGCTATTCAAAGGTATATTTGGATAACAATATCAATGATCAACTTTCTTTATCATTTCATATCATAACAATTTCCCTTAACATTTTATATCATTCAACATTTATAACAAAGGGCAGAGTTACTTGCCTCAGATTCTTTCCTATTTCACAGAGATCGGATTACTGCCACCTAGGACTTCCTTTCCTTTCCTAATTCGAATGTCCTCGCTTTCTAAATCTACTATACAACAATAAACCCTAGTTAGGGACCTTATAAACATTCGACGTTTCTCTGAACGTCTAACTTTACTAACCTTTCGATTAATTATAACCCAACTTATATTCTTATATATATATATATGGGGCTACTCCAATAGAAACTAATTTAGAATAGAAACTAGAAACTAAATAATTTTTTTAAAAAAATTAACTCGAAATATAATACATATGGTATGCAAATCGATCGTTGTTAGATGTAAAAAAATACAGTGAAATCATATTTTAAAAGAAAACTTACGATTTGACGGGAAAAATCAAATTAAAAACGGAGGGGAAAAGCTGAAATTGGGTGTGGGAGGGTGTAGGGTAGTTGTGTGGGGTGATTTAGGGAGGACCATTAGATTAGGTAGATCTAATGGCTTAGATTAGTTCTAAGTTTCTATTTTAATTTTAGTTTGTATTTGATCATTCCCCTATATATATATATATATCATCTCATTACACATAAACAAGTAATCACATATATATACTCCAATTCTTTAACGCTTTACTTACAACCATATATGCACATTGTTAAACGATACGCAAAACGTTTTAATCCAATATATATATATATCATTTAAAATCCTGCCAAAAATCCGGCATGACCTTCTCTTAATTACTCTTACCATTTAACTAATTCCAAATAACAAAAAATTTACATGCCATAGAATTATCAAATCCAACTTTACAAGATACATTTATATTTTTCAACTATTGAATAAATATATATTAGTGTCTATATTCCAAGTAATGTCATAATCGTATTACGAACCACAATTAACGAACCGAACATATATGCATCGACTAAAATTCTCAAAATCAGAAACTAATTATAATTAATAAAATCTGAACATTTCTAAATTATAGCATGCATTGATATCACAAGTAATTAATCACAAAGTCGAAACATATGCACCAAATACACGATACCCGAACCATATCTATTTCAAAACAATATCCCATTTTTGAAACATCCTAAATTCATAACTTCACACATGCAACTTGATTATAACATCCAAATCAACATGCAACCCTTAAAACATACAAATTGAATTTACATATCGAATTAACATGATCGAAACCGAATTAATTTAAAAATTTAAATAATACAGTTTTGAAAATTATTCGAACATCACATGCAAATACAAAAACGAATTTATGTTGATTATTAGGGCTCGGTTAGTACATCATTGCCCACCACCGGCTCACCGGGGATCAACGCCGGTGGTGGAAAAGTCTCGGTGGTGCCCAACTCGGGTTTCCACTCAAAAACTCCCCCGATTCAATTAAATAACTGTATAATCGTGTTTATCATCAAGAATCAACCACGAAACCAAAACCCAATCCAGAAATCGAAAAAAAATTGAATCAAAACCCAGAATAAGGTTTCAATAAATATCTGAGAGAAACATGCATGCACACACATATAATTGTAGAGGGAGTAAAACCGAATACATACATGGTTTCAGATTGAAAAACGAATAAGGAACGACGAAGATATAGAGGGGAGAGAGAGAGAGAGTGAGAATCGAGAGTGAGAGAGAGAAATGAGAAACGAGAGAGACAAGATGGATGAACATCAGGGAGAAATGAAAGAAAAAGGGGGTTCCTGGGTTTTATATGCCCAAGGGAAATTCAGTAATTTGCCCAAATATCCAACCATTTACCAATTTCCTGGGAAAAACAATGATGATGATTTTAATCGCTAAATATAATAATAAATAGGAAAAGGAGATTTTAAAATAGAGAGTTATTTTTAAAATGAATTTTATAAAAATATCTATCTTCCGGTATTATTAAAATAATATTTGAATGGACGGTTCATTTTCTGCGAATTTTGCAAGATAACGCACAAAATAGAAATAACTTTCTTAAAATCATTATAAAATATCAAAACCTTAAAATAAATATAACTCTTATTTTTAAAAGGTCTATAGAGTTATTTCAGAGATAGTAAAATAAGTTTTATAATTTAAATATACTCTGATGATTTTATGAAAATATTTAAAGATCAAATAAACCTTATTTCTCACATAATAAATCGTTTAAAAATATTTAAAAACTCCATAATCATACATTCAATCACGTAGGGGTCAAATAACATATATTCACATATCCCAATATGACTTACCGAATAACGAATAATTCAACTAACAATATGACTATATATATTCTTGATCAAATAAGCTAATGGCACATAAGAATCTTTGTTTGTTCCATATATTTCCACATAATCAATTTAATCCTCTTTATCGATAATCTCATTAAATCAACTTTTCATATAATCATCTTTTACGGGCCGCGTCTCAGTTGACGGCCCGACTGACATTTCGACTCGATCATTAATCATGTTTCATATCTCAAGTCTTATACTGACCCGTCAAACTAGAATAAATTATGTTTAAATATTTATTTACTAATTCACATTGAGTTGCACAAAAATCCCGGTCTTTACATTATTCCCCCTTAAAAGGATTATGTCATCAGAATCTCACCTAAGTAAACAAATGGGGATACTTTTCAAGCATTCCGCTTTAAAGTTCACATGTCAATTCCTAAACCCTAGGATTTCTCCACAACACTGTTAATAATGGCACTATCTTATTTTTAAGCGTCTTTTCTTTGCAATCTAATATTTGACGTGGCTGCTCTATATAAGATAGGTCTGGCTGAATTTACACGGGCTCTAATTCTATTACATGACTAGCATCTGGATTGTATTTATTTAGCAATGAAACATATAATACGTTATGGATATGCTCCTCTGTGGTGGTAAAGCTAGCTCATATGCAGCTTTTTCGACTTGATTCAGTATCTCGAATGGCCCGACATATCTAGGATCAAACTTTCCTTTCTTACCAAGTCTTGACACACCTTTTCATGGTGACAGTTTCAATAACACTTTCTCTCTAGGTTCAAACATAGTATCTTTTCGGTTCTGATCCGCATAGTTCTTTTATCGATCCTGGGATGCTATTGACCCTTTTCGATTCATTTCTACTTTTTCTTTTGTTTGCTACACTAATTCTGGAACCAATAATTTACATTCACCAACTTTGTCCTAATAGACAGGAGATCTGCATTTTCTTCCATACAACGCTTCATATGGTGGCAGACCAATACTGGCGTGATAACTATTATTGTACGAGAACTCTATTAATGGCAAATGATCATCCCAATTTCCTTCAAAATTCAAAGCGCAGACTCTTAACATATCCTCAATAGTCTAAACAGTTCTTTCACTTTATCCGTCAGTCTGCGGATGCTAAGCGGTACTCATGTTGAACTTTGTGCCCAAATATTCTTGAAATTGCCGCCAAAATCTCAAATTGAACCTAGGATCTCTATTTGACACAATCGAAATGGGCATGTTGTGTCGCATCACAATTTCAGTCAAATATAACTTGACCAATCTTTCCAATAAAAATCTTTCATTAATTGGTAAGAAATGTGCAGACTTTGCACAAAGTCGATCAATGATCACCCAAACCGCATCATGATTAGCTTTCGTCTTTGGTAATCCCACTACAAAATCCATTGTAATGTGTTCCCACTTTCATTCGAGAATATCCAGTGGTTGAAGTAATCCACTCGGTCGTTGATGTTCGGCTTTGACTCTTTGACATGTATAGCATTTACTTATCCATTCAACAATCTCTTTCTTCATATTCGGCCACCAGAAACTTTCTTTTAGGTTTTTGTACATCTTCGTACTTCCGGGATGGATTGAAAAGCTTGAACTGTGTGCTTCATGTGGAATCTCATTTTTCAGTTCCGCGATATTAGGAATTTAAATACGCGAACAGAACATATACATACCTTTATCGTCTTTCTAAGTCTTAATTTATTCAGTAGTCAGTTTATCCGTTTCATATTCCATTAATTGCTCCTGACAACGTTGAATTTTTTTTTCTAGTGTTTTAGGTTAAAATGTCATTGCGTAGACCATATCATTCACTGACTCGGGTATTCGTATTTTAATTTCCATTTTTACAAATTCTTTCACCAATTTTGTTAATGTGATCAACATGTTCAGCCTTTCTTTGCGGCTCAATGCATCCGCTGTAATAACCCCAAATTTTGGAATTTTTGAAACTCTTATGAATAGTGATTTTGTTGATTAAGGAAATTTTTCATGCCACGCTATATAGAAGTACTGTTATAGAAATTCTAAGATCTTATTAGTACTTTATATGGGATATAAGTGTATGTAAAGATCGTCAGAATCCAAATTCGAACACTTTGATTTTTCCCGAAAATCCACCAGATACCGAAAGAATTGAGTATAAGGTAACATGATTAAAAGGATTTAAATTCAAGTATTTTAAGAGAGGATCATAAAAGGAATATAAAATATTGAGAAAGGTTTAGGGGAACCCAAGTAATAAGATCCCGGATATGATCCCTCAAACGATCACCGAGAACGAGAGTGAAGCGAACCGTAAAACAAATAAGCGACCAAGGATCAAGCTTATATAAGTAACCAAAGGATTAACCTTTGAACCCAAATAATTAAGCACTAATCAAAGAGATTAGAGGAGGATGACATCATCAAACCATAAGGGAAGGATATGTGGCAAAGGAATGATGCAAGCAATGACATGTGTGAGTGATGTCATCACTTTATCAAGATATTTGTTCAAAAAATCTCCTCCACCAAGCATTTCTTTCTCATTTCCCAAGGAAAAACAAGCAAGCAAAAGCTCTCCCCCATTTCTTTCTTCTTCCATTCGGCCTTTTCAAGAAATGAAGAAATAGATTTTCAAAACTCAAGTTCTAGCGCCATGGAAAATTACAAGGTTTGTTTCCTTGGATCCTATATTTCATAACTTAGTTATACCATGAGTTTAAGATCAAGATTCCATGGTATGCTTAGCTAATCCACTCATCAAAGATGATGATGAATAGTAGTGAATAGTAACTTACTTTGATTTTCTTGATTTTCATGAAAGCTTAAGGTTGATTAAGCATAGATCAAGGTTCCTAGAGGCTTGTTAGTGACTACCCACTCTCCAAGGAAGGTATAAATTCTTGAACCCTTAGTTATAAGTTTGGTTTGTTTGGATGATAATGGTGCTTAGATGAATGGGTTTAGTTTGATGTTGATGGATGTTGGATTTTTGTTGAATTGGTGATGATTTGGTATAGTTTAAACTTTGGAAATTGTTAGGTTATAGCCGTCGTAATGCCCGATTTTCTATAAACTGTTTTGTGATTAACTGTTGGACCCGAACACCTACTTCTATAAACTAACCACTTCCATGCTCAGATAGTTTATGTTTCAAGCTTCGTTTTGATATGTGGTTCGTTTGAATCCGATGTACGGTTAGGAGAAACGACCGTTTTAAGTAACGGCGTTTCGCGACCGAACCATTACCCCTCGCCTTACTTTGAAACCTTGGTTAAGGTCCTTAAATGACTAATTGGAGTATGAAACATTTATGTAAAGTGGATTAGGTAGTTGATAAGGTGCTCGCAAAAGAATCTCCTTAAAACTCTTAATGGTTAATTTATTAAAAATGGTGGAGCCGAGGGTACACGAGCGACTTATGTGATTCGTTAAGCATATAAGTTACCATAAGTGAACGTTAGGGTTCAATTGGTTATAGTCTAGTTTCTTAAGCGACCGGGGTTTAATTCCGACTTATGTTGTTGTTCATAGGTTATCGGACCCACTCTAAGCTTAAGTCTATCCGGGAGCACTCAGGCAAGTTTTCTACCCGTTATACTGTTGTTGTGATGTATATATGTATATGCATTATCTTGTGATAAGTGCATGATTATTATTAGCAAAGTCTTGCGATATATTAGAGCATGTGATATGATATTTATATGCATGCCTGTTTTGTAATCTTGATATCTAATTGTTGATTCAAAAGCTTATAAGTTGCATAATACCTATGCTAGAGATAAGCAGTAGTTTCGTATACCCTTAGTATAGGGGACCCAAAGGTGAACATTTTCTAAACCGGGAGTCGATGTTCCCGAGTATATTATATATATATATATATATATTTATATATATATAGATATAGTTTTCAAAACTATTAATCGAATAAGGTTTATTCGATAACTTTATTTTAAATAATGAATATTAGTTGAATATTCATTCGAGGACTTATGACTCTGTTTATTTTATTTAATGAATATTATTAGTTGAATATTCATTCGAGGACTTATGACTCCGTTTATTTTATTTAATGAATATTAGTTGAATATTCATTCAAGGACTTATGACTCCGTTTATTTTATTTAATGAATATTATTTTGAATATTCATTCGAGGACTTAAGACTCCGTTTATTTTATTTAATGAATATTATTTTGAATATTCATTTGAGGACTTATGACTCCGCTTATTTACTAAATAATATTCTTTATTTTATTAAAGAATAATGTTTCGATAATCAAACTTATTTTCGATTATTCAAATAAAGATTATACTTTCGTATAAGTATATCTTGGGTTATTTAATATCCATTTCAAGTATGAGTTTTAAAACTTCTACTTCAATTATTTTGATAAAGATTATTGTTTATGGGAATATTATTTAAATAATAATATTCAGATATTTTCTAATATATCGGGACTGATTTATTTCATTAAATCGGCATTACTCCAAATATTCTCAAAAAATGTTTTCGAGTCTTCAAAATGATTTTAAAAGTTAGGGCGGATCCCAAAACTCGTTTTCAAATTTAAGATCTTCCTTTGAAGGGGACTTGAATATTCGCTCAAAAAATCTTAGGGATCCGGCTCTGTGGTGTATTTTATATTCGTAACAAGGTTGCTGTTTTGAGAAAACAATTTGATTACTTGCCCAATGTTCGGGAAGTAAGTCCATCTAACTGAGTCGGCATAAGCGACAGGCCGGGGTACGGTCTATGAAGGTGTAAGAGGCTGGGTGACAGTCCATCCACGCGTGAGTGGCCGGGTAACGGTCTAGCGCGAGGTCCGAATGCGGCCAGGGTGATGACCGGCGAGGAATTCATCCATCTATAGTAGAAAAGGTTACTTATTGGTATCTTTGCCTGATCAGCAAGATATCGGGTTTATGCCAAAATTCTTTTCTTTCCAAATTCATTGGATATTGCAACTCTGTTTATACTTTACATGACAGAGGTTTTCAGGAAATGTATGAGATATATATATAGGTGTATATATATATATATCGGGACTTAATGAAGTATCTCGTAACTTCATTTCTTTTGAATGATATTTCAAAGATTTAATCTATTCGAATCTTATCTTGTAGTCTCATCTATGTGATGAACTTTTGAAACTAATTATAACTTGAACGGTGGTAGTTCAAGTAGTATTCGGAAAAGATGTAAGTATATTAGAGTGTCTTATAACTTCATCTTTTAAACTTATATCTAGTAAATGATTATCTTGTGCATGTCAAAGGTTTTCAGAAAAATGTTGAGACAAGGTTAGATATATGAGATCACCTTGCAACGATATTTTTATACAGTTATAAACTGGAACTCTGTGGATGTTATACATGTCAAAGGATTTCAAATATTGTGAAAAGTATATATATGTATATATATACTGAATATTTTGTGACTTGGTCGCGTTAAGATGTCAGCTTAGTTCATTTCTTTCGACCAAGACTTTCATGAGTACTATGAGAATGCTCATATATTGTTAATTATTATACATATTATTTTGGTGGGCTTGTTGCTCACCCTTGCTTTCTTCTTTCATCACACAACAACAGATAGACAAGATGATCAGGACCAAGCTCCCAACTCGTGAGCGGATAGGAAACGTTCCGCAGTTTCCTGTAAGCGTTGATGCCGTTGTAGCTGAGGTAAGATCTACCAATAGGCTAGGCTTTCAACTTTTGATGTACCGGACTTATGTATATTTATGAATTGTAATAATGGCAAGGAAATGTCAACTATTTAGAAACCCTTTTATGGTGAAATGGTTTATAATTGTGGAATAAAATGACTTGTGTTATTTTTGGTATTCATCTCTGAGACTATAACTTGTGGTTGTGTGTGTGTATATTGTGGGGTCACAGTACGCAGTAGTTGGTTGACTGTTAAGATTAACTATTGATAAGGGAAATGGAACTCGTGACAACCCGAATCCCCGACCCCGAATTTGGGGGTGTTACAGAAATGGTATCAGAGCTAAGCGTTATAAACCTCAGAGATGATGTGACGTTAAGATAATAAGTTCACTAAGAAAATAAGAACTCTTGCCAAGTTCATAGTTGGACTACCTAACGTAGTACTGACAGTTAAAACCCTTATGGGAACCCTTATAAATATCGTGATAAAAGCGTAGTTCGTTATCCTATATGGTAGCGGGACTCCGAACCCTGAGGTTGAGAAGCGACAACGCGATGATGTCTTATTACTAATTGGAGATCAGATTGTGGATCTGATAGAGCGTCCTAATGCAGGACCGGATGATGTTCATATTGAGGATGTAGCGGTTGAGGATGTTGTCCTAGAAGGGATTGTTGCTAGGGAGAATCCCGTGGAGGATCCTGACAAGAATGAATAAAGGACCACTGAGAAATTGATGACTATGGTTAGGGCGACTACCAGAGGTAGGATTGGCCGGTCACTACCGGAAGTGCGTTCAAGTTTGTAAAGATAGTAGCCCTTTAACGCGGCTTACTCGTAAGACTGAGAAGTTTGAATGGACAGAGAAATGCGAGAACAGCTTTCAAGAACTGAAGCAAAGATTGGTGATGGCCCCTATGTTGGCATTTCCGGAAGGAAAAAGGAGATTTTGTGATTTATATTGACGCTTCGCATAAGGAATTAGGGTGCTCTTATACAGCACAACAAGGTACTCGCGTACGCGTCAAGAAAATTAAGGGAATATAAAATTCGATATCCCCACCCATGAGCTTTGGCTCGTGGCAATAGTTTTTCCCTAAAGATTGGAGGCACTACTTGTATGGAGAGAAGTGCGAGATTTACCTAAGCCATAAGTGCTCTAGTTCATTTTCCCGTAGAAAGAGCTCAACATACGCCAGATGAGGCGGTTAGAGCTAATCAAGAATTATGATTGGGAGATTCTTTATCATTCGGGGAAAGCCAATGTGGTGGCTGATGCCCTTAGTAAAAAGGAGAGACTCAAGATGATAATATCTTTGGGAGAGTTTATAAGAGATTTTGAGAAAATGGAAATAGAAGTGAAGGTAACCGGAGCCGGTACCGAAAAGCTGTTTGAGATTGCAATACAGTCCGAATTATCGGAAAAGAACATATTGTGCCAGAAAAAGTGATGAATGAAGGCAGAGAGCCAACAATTAGATAAAAATTAATACCGAGAAAGATGATAAGGGAATAATGAGGTATTCCTACAGAATTTGGGTTCCAAATGTTCAAGAACTTAAAGATGAGATCTTAGATGAAAGCTAGTTTGAGGAATAAGATTTAGAGCAAACCCTGAACGTGATAGTCAGGGAGGTCGACATCAAGATAGAAGGAACCCATAACATAATGAAGTGGAAAACAAGGATTTTTAACGTATAAGATAACCCCGATTATGGGAGAAGGTTGAAACATTTCATACTGAGAAAACAGAAGTTAAACAAGATAGGGAGAATCAGGATGGTACTCCAATTGGGCAATTCATGGACCTGCCTAAACAGAACTTAGACTATTATCCCCAACCACCACCCTGAGGAAACAATGCGGCGAGAAATTCTTTCAGGACCTTTAAGTCGCTAAGCTCTCAGAGTTCCAAGGAACAAGCTGACCCAGTCGAGGCAAGAGCCTGGCTAAAGGAAATATAGGAATCATTTGAGATTCTAAATGATTGATGAATCACAAAAGACTGTTTTTGTCACTTACCCTCCTAAGAGAGAGGCCACCCGCTGGTGAAAGGCCAAGGAAGGCACGGAGCAAGAGATTATAATAAACTGATTTAAGTTCAGTCAATTGTTTTCAGGAAAGTACTTCCCAAGGTTATGGAGATATTGTAAAATATTTAGAGCCAGAACAAAGGCAGAAGAGTATGATGAATTATGAATATAAGTTGTAAAAGTTGTCAAGATTCGTTCTGAGGACACGAATCCAGAATGACGGGATGTTTGAAATCAATGCTTATGTTGTCTTGGTTCACGAAATAATGATAAGAGAAAGGAAAATAAAAAGAAACTGAAGTGGAAAGGAATATAAAGGCAATAGAGTTTGAGGAATGATAAGGGAGTTGGGTATGAGGAAACCCTAAAGACTCGTAGCAATAGAAATAGAAAAGTATGTAATCGTCCGGATGAGGGTGATTCACCATGAGTTAAAGTTGATGATTGAAGGAATAGGAGGTACATATATTTTAACCCCTGTAAGTTGGGAGGATTCGAGGAAACCTTGAGGTAGTTCGAAGGATAAATAATGAGACGCGGATGGACTGAGGAGACAAGGAAGTAAGAAATTAGGAAAATTGGATGAAGGAAGTGACCTTCAAGAATGTGAAGTGTAAGACCGGTGGCTTGATACCCAGAAAGGGAGACGCCAGGTATGAAAGATATCTCAACATTGAGATGACTGTTGAGATAAACAACAAAAGTAAATAAGGAATTATTAAGAAGAAGTTCACATTGAACACGACCAATATCTTCCAGAACATCCTTGTTATCGTTACCAAATTAGGCAAGAAAAGCGGATAACCGTTGTTATCTTTTAGAGGCCATATTGATTAACCTCATTTTAAATACAGATGTTATTGTGAAATTAGGCATATACTATTGTTAGGAATATATGTGCATTAGTTTGATGATATGTTTAACAAAACACTTAAGTAGAAATTTAGTGTCTGTAGCCTCAACGGATAAGACCACTTTGGCTATCCGTTGATGGTGTAGCTTTACTTAGAAATAAGTCTAGTATTGTAGCATATTTCAGTCTCTGTATTTAAAATGTAATTCTTAGAAGTTGAGAGAAACTATGAGTCATGTTGACTACTAGATGATATGCAGATAGGAAGGCCAATTGTAAATATTTCATGCCTTGTAATTTTGTATAAATGAAGTGGTATCAACGGATGACTTAAAGACCTTCAACGGATGAGAAGCTAAGCTTCAACGGATGTCTCTAAAGCTTCAACGGATAACATCCTTCAACGGATGAGAGCATCAACGGATAAATGCATCAACGGATGAAAGCTTCAACGGATAACATCCTTCAACGGATGAAGTCATCAACGGATGAAAGCTTCAACGGATGTTCTGCTAATTAGCCGTTGATAAGTGGTAGTTGTACCTACAAACAGAGGCACATGGGTTGTCAGAGAAAGCCTGAGATGTGGTAGCCGAATTTCAGGATCAACAGAAAAAGCAGCCGTTCTTCTTTAGTACAAAGATGCAATAGTCAACAAAGTACTTGAGTGAACAGGAAAAGAAGCAAGTGAAGAACTTATTTTACTATTGTAATTTTATATTGTTTTTCACTTGTACACTTGGTAATATATAAACCAAGAAGAAGCTAGTAATTAGAGAGAGATTTTCCAGAGCTGTTAAGAAATATCTTGAGAGAAAATTCATCTAGTTTGTACTAGGATGCAGCTGTGATCAACATTGTTGAACACAGATTTTCTAATATACCATCTCTGGTGGAACAACAAATCCACCAGAAAAGTTTTTAAAGTTTGTTGTGTTCTTTACATTTTGTGTTTGAATATATATCTGTCTGCATTAGCTCAAAGCAATTCATACACTTGTTCATCTAGAACACACTGCTTTAATAAACTTCTCAAAACCTGAAAAAGTTTTGAGATTTACATTCAACCCCCCTTCTGTAAATCTCATTGTTAGTCCTCTAGGAATAACAACTATCAAGGTGGGAATGATGGAATAAGACACCCTTATCTGGGATATATGACTTGATTTATCCATGGAAGGATGCATGTACCTTTTTAAAGGTGGAATTAAGGATAAAACATCGGTAACTTAAAATGAATCCTAGGGGAATGCATAAAGGTTGGCATTTCACCCTTAATAGGGTTAGTATGAGTTTTGATAGTATGAATTGGAAAGGATTAAGGTAATAACAACCTTTAAGGATCAGTGGAGAAATTTTTCAGAAGTATATAGACAATGATTCTGGTATTGATAAATGGTATCTTGATATGCCCTATATCTAGGGAATACAGGAGGAACGATTCAAGGATAACCTTAGAGGTTTTACAAGGAGAAAGGTAATATTCAAAATTCTCAAGAATAGAAATGTTGATAAAGGAAATATGACGTAATTATAATGATGCCAAGTGGGGCACGTGTTAAACCACGAGAAAGTATGGATCGAACCAGTAAAGGTCGAAATTGTTCAGGGCAATTAGGACCTAAGATAAAAGATGTTCTAAGTATGATTGAGAGTCAGTCGTGACAGTGATTAACCTCTAAAGACTGAGGTAATAACTTATGGGAAAATGGTGATATTTTTTTTTACTCATCAGATTTTAAGGAAAACATCTTCACATAAGCAGTGATTGAAATGAGGTAGAAAATTTATTTGGAAGTGGTTAAAATGACATTGACTATAAGGAAATTTTACTATCAGGAAAGGCCAAAGAGGTGGCCGACACTTTAAAGGTAAGAGGATAATTATAGGCGCTTGTGCCAAAGGAATACAGTGATGATGGTTAAAGCTGTGAAGGTTGTATTATGGTTTGGAAGATTGACATTCCTTCTGATGACTGTGCAATACCCAACCGTAATAGTAGTTGGTAAAGGTTTATTTCGTGTAATCGCCATGAGCGGGCTATCTATCTCAGAAGGTACTATCTTGAGATAAGCCAGGACCATGTTTCAAAAAGGACTAGATGAACCATTGAGTTAAGTCTTCTATTTAAGGCATATGATTAAGAATGGTATTAACCTGCTATCGTTGCTTTGATTGAAACTCTTCTGCAATTTTATCTGCTTCATGTCATGAAAGTACGTCAGAATTTGGAGTGTTCTTCATGAATTATGAATGGTGATTATGTTAACTCCTTAGAAGAATTCTATACGACATGTATGGACTATGTATGGTTAGATATTAAGATTTCATGGAAAGTGAATGACGACGGTAGGTCAGTGGTGGACCATAGTAATGCAGCAATGATTCTGCGAGTAATGTGCCGATTACAACCGTGAGAGTTGTATTGGAATGGATGTTGAGATTGAGTACCACTAATCGTGTCGTGTTGACGTATAAGTTATCTTTGATAGAAAAACTAGGTCGATTATTTACCTATTGAATATTTATTCCTTCTTATCAATAGAGAGTCGTATTACTATACGAGGAAGGTTGCGATGCAAGCATAGAATTCTAGTAACGATGATGTCTAGAATGAGATCCCAGATTCAATTTTCGATATCGAGGGAGTTTCAAAGGTGATTGTGTATAAGCTCGAGGAAGAGCATGGGTCCATAGAATGATGGACAGAATAGCAAAAATATTTAGGCATGTGAAATACGATGCTATAATACTTGATGTTGATATAAATACATATATTTTTTGTTCTCCTATGACAAACCTCTATAGTTCAGAGGTAGATTCCAAGCCAGATATTTTATGACAATAAATTTTTTTACATATATACAATTCTCTTCAGTTCGTTCTTTTCTCTTCTTTTCATTTCATGTAAGCTGAGAAGAACAACCCTTCCAGAAGGGGAGGTATTGCCGAATGACTATCTATCTGTGCGATAGAAGCCTAGTAGGATACCACATGTTGTTTAATTGCTTGTCAAGTACTAATGGCTGGCCACCTTCTGTATTAACTATGCAATAGAACAAGTGTTCATGATCATAGTGATCTCTCAACAAATTCCTTTACTTCTATATGATTGATCAAACTTTGGAAAATAGAAACAGCTGAAAAAGGAGTAGTAAGGTTATGGTGGTATTCGGAATGGAAACACATTCGTGATACTAAGGTTGACGTGGTTATTAAAAGGTTATAGAACGCTAACGAGCAAAAGTATAACCAGTATAATATTAGGAACGGAAGGTAGTAGCGATTACGAACTGGAAAAGAATGGGTATTGAGAAGCCAAAGCTCTAATGCTAAAAGCTATAATGAGAGTCTGTGCAATAGACTTGAAAGAATTTGGAATGATCACTTAACGCGGATTGAGTTTTCTCACGATAATAGATCGTATGTCAGGTATCGAGATGTCATCTTATGAGATCTTTGAGGGAAGACAATGTCGATCTCCCTTATGTTAGGATGAAGTTGTAGAGCGCAAGATGCTCGGACCAGCAGTGGTCCAAAGGACCAAGAATATAATAGATCTAATCAGAGGACGGCTGGGAGTAGCCCAAGATGGACAAAAAAAGTATGCTGATTTGATAATGAAAGGACAAAGAGTACGAAGGAGGGAACCTTGTATTGTTAAAAGTATTCCCTTCAAAAGAATTGATGAGGGTTGGAAAGAAAGGAAAGTTTAAGTCCACGAATTGTTGGACCCTTGGATATATTAAGACGTATTGGGAAGTTAGCATATGAGCTAGCCCTACCCCCGAACATGTAGCAAGTCATAACGTGTTTCACGTATCAATGTTAAGGAAGTGTAATTCGGATGCCAGATAAATAGGGGCATATGAGCGCATAGACATGCAACCAGACGTAAACTATATGGGGCAACCAGGAAGGGTTATAGATTGAAAAAGGAACAAGTGCTTAGGAGAAGGGTTATCAAACTATTCAGAGTTTGATGGAAGAACCACAATGTGGGAAAATTTACTTGAGAGTTAGAAAGTGCAATGCTAAGAAAGTATCCCTATTCATTTTCTATCTGATTCCGGGACAGAATCCTTTTAAGGAGGGGAGACTGTAATAACCCCAATTTTTGGAATTTTTGAAACTCTTATGAATAGTGATTTTGTTGATTAAGGAAATTTTTCATGCCACACTATATAGAAGTACTGTTATAGAAATTCTAAGATCTTATTAGTACTTTATATGGGATATAAGTGTATGTAAAGATCGTCAGAATCCAAATTCGAACACTTTGATTTTTCCCGAAAATCCACCAGATACCGAAAGAATTGAGTATAAGGTAACATGATTAAAAGGATTTAAATTCAAGGATTTTAAGAGAGGATCATAAAAGGAATATAAAATATTGAGAAAGGTTTAGGGGAACCCAAGTAATAAGATCCCGGATATGATCCCTCGAACGATCACCGAGAACGAGAGTGAAGCGAACCGTAAAACAAATAAGCGACCAAGGATCAAGCTTATATAAGTAACCAAAGGATTAACCAAATAATTAAGCACTAATCAAAGAGATTAGAGGAGGATGACATCATCAAACCATAAGGGAAGGACATGTGGCAAAGGAATGATGCAAGCAATGACATGTGTGAGTGATGTCATCACTTTATCAAGATATTTGTTCAAAAAATCTCCTCCACCAAGCATTTCTTTCTCATTTCCCAAGGAAAAACAAGCAAGCAAAAGCTCTCCCCCATTTCTTTCTTCTTCCATTCGGCCTTTTCAAGAAATGAAGAAATAGATTTTCAAAACTCAAGTTCTAGGCCATGGAAAATTACAAGGTTTGTTTCCTTGGATCCTATATTTCATAACTTAGTTATACCATGAGTTTAAGATCAAGATTCCATGGTTTGCTTAGCTAATCCACTCATCAAAGATGATGATGAATAGTAGTGAATAGTAACTTACTTTGATTTTCTTGATTTTCATGAAAGCGTAAGGTTGATTAAGCATAGATCAAGGTTCATAGAGGCTTATTAGTGACTACCCACTCTCCAAGGAAGGTATAAATTCTTGAAACCTTAGTTTTAAGTTTGGTTTGTTTGGATGATAATGGTGCTTAGATGAATGGGTTTAGTTTGATGTTGATGGATGTTGAATTTTTGTTGAATTGGTGATGATTTGGTATAGTTTAAACTTTGGAAATCGTTAGGTTATAGCCGTCGTAATGCCTGATTTTCTATAAACTGTTTTGTGATTAACTGTTGGACCCGAACACCCACTTCTATAAACTAACCACTTCCATGCTTAGATAGTTTATGTTTCAAGCTTCGTTTTGATATGTGGTTCGTTTGAATCCGATGTACGGTTTAGGAGAAACGACCGTTTTAAGTAACGGCATTTCGCGACCGAACCATTACCCCTCGCCTTACTTTGAAACCTTGGTTAAGGCCCTTAAATGACTAATTGGAGTATGAAACATTTATGTAAAGTGGATTAGGCAGTTGATAAGGTGCTTGCCAAAGAATCTCCTTAAAACTCTTAATGGTTAATTTATTAAAAATGGTGGAGCCGAGGGTACACGAGCGACTTATGTGATTCGTTAAGCGTATAAGTTACCATAAGTGAACGTTAGGGTTCAATTGGTTATAGTCTAGTTTCTTAAGCGACCGGGGTTTAATTCCGACTTATGTTGTTGTTCATAGGTTATCGGACCCACTCTAAGCTTAAGTCTATCCGAGAGCACTCAGACAAGTTTTCTACCCGTTATACTGTTGTTGTGATGTATATATGTATATGCATTATCTTGTGATAAGTGCATGATTATTATTAGCAAAGTCTTGCGATATATTGGAGCATGTGATATGATATTTATATGCATGCCAGTTTTGTAATCTTGATATCTAATTGTTGATTCAAAAGCTTATAAGTTGCATAATACCTATGCTAGAGATAAGCAGTAGTTGCGTATACCCTTAGTATAGGGGACCCAAAGGTGAACATTTTCTAAACCGGGAGTCGATGTTCCCGAGTATATTATATATATATTTATATATATAGATATATTTTTCAAAACTATTAATCGAATAAGGTTTATTCGATAACTTTATTTTAAATAATGAATATTAGTTGAATATTCATTCGAGGACTTATGACTCTGTTTATTTTATTTAATGAATATTATTTATTGAATATTCATTCGAGGACTTATGACTCCGTTTATTTTATTTAATGAATATTAGTTGAATATTCATTCGAGGACTTATGACTCCGTTTATTTTATTTAATGAATATTATTTTGAATATTCATTCGAGGACTTAAGACTCCGTTTATTTTATTTAATGAATATTATTTTGAATATTCATTTGAGGACTTATGACTCCGCTTATTTACTAAATAATATTCTTTATTTTATTAAAGAATAATGTTTCGATAATCAAACTTATTTTCGATTATTCAAATAAAGATTATACTTTCGTATAAGTATATCTTGGGTTATTTAATATCCATTTCAAGTATGAGTTTTAAAACTTCTACTTCAATTATTTTGATAAAGATTATTCTTTATGGGAATATTATTTAAATAATAATATTCAGATATTTTCTAATATATCGGGACTGATTTATTTCATTAAATCAGCATTACTCCAAACATTCTCAAAAAATGTTTTCGAGTCTTCAAAATGATTTTAAAAGTTAGGGCGGATCCCAAAACTCATTTTCAAATTTAAGATCTTCCTTTTGAAGGGGACTTGAATATTCGCTCAAAAAATCTTAGGGATCCGGCTCTGTGGTGTATTTTATATTCGCAACAAGGTTGTTGTTTTGAGAAAACAATTTGATTACTTGCCCAATGTTCGGGAAGTAAGTCCATCTAACTGAGTCGGCATAAGCGACAAGTCGGGGTACGGTCTATGAAGGTGTAAGAGGCTGGGTGACAGTCCATCCACGCGTGAGTGGCCGGGTAACGGTCTAGCGCGAGGTCCGAATGCGGCCAGGGTGATGACCGGCGAGGAATTCATCCATCTACAGTAGAAAAGGTTACTTATTGGTATCTTTGCTTGATCAGCAAGATATCGGGTTTATGCCAAAATTCTTTTCTTTCCAAATTCATTGGATATTGCAACTCTGTTCATACTTTACATGACAGAGGTTTTCAGGAAATGTATGAGATATATATATATAGGTGTATATATATCGGGACTTAATGAAGTATCTCGTAACTTCATTTCTTTTGAATGATATTTCAAAGATTGAATCTATTCGAATCTTATCTTGTAGTCTCATCTATGTGATGAACTTTTGAAACTAATTATAACTTGAACGGTGGTAGTTCAAGTAGTATTCGGAAAAGATATAAGTATATTGGAGTGTCTTGTAACTTCATATTTTAAACTTATATCTAGTAAATGATTATCTTGTACATGTCAAAGATTTTCAGAAAAACGTTGAGACAAGGTTAGATATATGAGATCACCTTGCAACGATATTTTTATACAGTTATAAACTGGAACTCTGTGGATGTTATACATGTCAAAGGATTTCAAATATTGTGAAAAGTATATATATGTATATATATACTGAATATTTTGCGACTTGGTCGCGTTAAGATGTCAGCTTGGTTCATTTCTTTCGACCAAGACTTTCATGAGTACTATTAGAATGCTCATATATTGTTAATTATTATACATATTATTTTGGTGGGCTTGTTGCTCACCCTTGCTTTCTTCTTTCATCACACAACAACAGATAAACAAGATGATCAGGACCAAGCTCCCAACTCGTGAGCGGATAGGAAATGTTTCGCAGTTTCCTGTAAGCGTTGATGCCGTTGTAGCTGAGGTAGGATCTACCAATAGGCTAGGCTTTCAACTTTTTATATACCGGACTTATTTATATTTATGAATTGTAATAATGGCAAGGAAATGTCAACTATTTAGAAACCCTTTTATGGTGAAATGGTTTATCATTGTGGAATAAAATGACTTGTGTTATTTTTCATACTCATCTCTGAGACCATAACTTGTGTTGTGTGTGTGTGTATATTGTGGGGTCACAGTACACAGTAGTTGGTTGACTGTTAAGATTAAGTATTGATAAGGGAAATGGAACTCGTGATAACCCGAATCCCCGACCCCGAAATTGGGGGTGTTACATCCGCCACAACATTTGCTTTTCCAGGATGGTAGTTGATAGTACAATCATAGTCCTTGATTAATTCCAATCATCGCCTTTGTCTCATATTCAATTCTTTCTGAGTAAGTATGTACTTAAAACTTTTAAGGTCTGTATAAATTAAACATTTTTCACCATGTAGATAATGTCTCCAAATCTTAAGTGCGAACACAATCGTGACCAATTCCAAATCATGCGTAGGGTACTTTTGCTCGTGAGGCTTAAGCTGGCAAGAAGAATATGCTATCACCTTTTTTATGTTGCATCAATATGCATCCTAAACCTTTATGAAAAGCATCACTATAGATTACAAACTCACCCTTTTCATCTGGTAATACCAATACTGGTGCAAAAACTAATCATCTCTTCAACTCTTGAAAACTTTCTTCACACTTTTTTGTCCATATGAATTTCTCATTTTTCCTTGTCAACTTAGTCAATAGAACGGTTATCTTTGAGAAATCTTGCACATATTTTCGATAATTACCAACCAATCCTAGAAAACTTCTTAGTTCCGTTGGAGTCTTAGTTCTGTCCCAATTCATCACAACTTCAATATTTATGGGATCCACTTTAACGCCTTCGATGCTAACCACATGTCCAAGAAACTGAATTTCCTTTAACCAAAATTCACATTTCGAAAACTTAGCGTATAATTTTTCTTTCCTTAAGGTTTCCAAAGCTATCCTTAAATATTCCACATGTTCTGCTTCAGACTTGGAGTAAATTAAGATATCGTCAATGAACACAATCACGAACTTATCTAAATATTTCTTAAAAACTCGATTCATGAGGTCCATGAAAGCAGTAGGTGCATTCGTTAATCCAAAAGCCATCATTAAAAACTCCTAGTGTAATAACCCCAATATTTGGAAAAATTTTGAAACCCTTATGAATAGTATTTTTGATGAATGAGAAAACTTTTCATGCCACACTATGTAGGGGTTCTGTTATTGATCTTCTGGGATATTATTAGTACTCTATGTCGTATATAAGTGTATTTAAAGATCGTCAGAATCCAATTCTGAACACTTTGATTTTTCCCGGAAATCCACTAGATACGGAAAGAATTAAGTATAAGGGAACAGGATAAAAAGGATTTAAATTAAAGGATTATAAGAGAGGATCATAAAAGGATTATAATGTATTGAGAAAGGTTAAGGAAACCCAAGTAATAAGATCCCGGGTATGATCCCTCAGACGATAAACGAAAACGAAAGTTAAGCGAACCGTATAACAGATCAGCGGTCATTAGGCAAACAATTAGGAAGTTAATCAAAGGGATTAGAGAGGATGATGTCACCCAACCAATAAGAAGAGGACAAGGAGGGGAGGATGACATCATGAGGATGACCTAAGCATGACATGGGAAGGAAGGAGGTGTGGTTGAAATGAGAACCACACAAAGTCCAAGGTTAAATAGGGAATTAACTAAAACAAAAACAAAAACAACCAACCAAGCCAAATAATTCATTCTCCATCAAAACAAAAAGGAACCAAGGCATTATTTCTTCATTTGCTCTCGGCTTTTTCACTTTTTAAAGGCAAGAATTTTCAAAATCCAAGATCCAAGCTTCCTAAATTGGTGAGTTAATTCCCTAATCATCCTTATGCATAGTTATGGCTATATCATGAGTTTAAGCCTTCAATTCTTTCTCAATCTTCTTCAATAAATCAATGAAGAAGACAATGAATAGTGTTTTCAAGGTTTTAACTTGAATTTTTTTCTTGTTTTCCTTTAAGATCCAAGCATCCATAAGACTTCTCAAAGCTTCTTAAGGCTTCCTAGCTACTCCCACCACTTCAAGGAAGGTATATCATCTCCAAACCCTAGATTCCTATGTATAATAAGATGATTTTGATTATTATGGTGATATAGTAGCTTAATGCTTGTGGTTTAGAGTGTGGGTTGGAGTGGTAGTGAAATGGAATGGTGAATCTTGTTGTTTTGGTTAAAAGAACTTAAGTATAGTTAAATTCAAGCTTAGGCATAAGTATAAATGTTAATATTGAATTGATTGGGGCTGTTATGATGTGATAAGGATGGACTTTGGTTGTATGAATGGGTTGAGGTTGAATTGTGATGGTTTTTGAATGGTTTAAATTTGGGAAATCGCGTAAACATAGCCATCGTAATGTCCGATTTACTTTAGACTGCTTTTGTTCATAACATTAGGACCCGAGAACCCCCTGCTAGATTTTGACCATTGCCATGTTTAGATAGCTCATGTTACGAGCTTCGTTTTGATATGTAGTTCGTTCGATTCCGATGCACGGTTTAGGAGAAACGGCCGTTTTAAGTAACGACGTTTCGCGAACGAACCTTTACCCCTCGCCTTACTTTGAAACATAGGTTAAAGACCTTAAAGGACTAATTGAAGTATGAAACATTTATGTAGGGTGTAATAGTCAGTTGGTAAGACACTCGCGAAGGAATCGCCTTAAAACTCGTAATGGTTAAATTATTAAAAATGGTGGAGCCGAGGGGACTCGAGTGACTTAAGAGAATCAGTAAGCGCAAAACGAGCGTTAGAGTCTGAGTTGGTTAGAGTATAGATTTACAAGTGACTTTGGTTTAATTCCAACTTACTTGTTGCTTATAGGTTACCAGACTCGTCCCGAGCCATTCGTAACCCCCAGTCGCTCAGACAAGTTTTCTTCCCGTTATACTGTTGTTGTGATGTATATATGTATATGCATTATCTTGCGATAGATGCATGTTGGTTAATTAGCAAATGTTGCGATATATTGAAGCATGCTGATATGGTATATATATGCATGCCTGTTTCGTATTCTTGCCATATATATCTGTTGGTTCAGTTGATAATACCTATGCTAGAGAATAGCAGTAATTTGCATATACCCTTAGTATAGGGACCCAAAGGTGAAAATATTTTCTAAAACCGGGAGTCGAGGATCCCGAGTAGATTTTATATATATATATTTATATATATATGGTTATAGTTTTCAAAACTATTAATCGAATAAGGTTTATTCTATAACTTTATTTTATTATTGAATATTATTACGAATATTCATTCGAGAGCTTATGACTCCTTTATTTTATTTAATGAATATTATTTTGAATATTCATTCGAGGACTTATGACTCCTTTTATTTTATTATTTGAATATTATTTGAATATTCATTCGAGTGCTTATGACTCCTTTATATTATTTATTGAATATTATTTGAATATTCATTCGAGGGCTTATGACTCAGTTTATATTATTTAATGAATATTATTTGAATTTTCATTTGAGGATCTATGACTCCGATTATTTGCTGAGATATATTCTTTATTTTATTAAAGAATAAGGTGTCGATAATCAAACTTATCTTTGATTATTCAAATAAAGATAGTACTTTCGTATAAGTATATCTTTGGTTATTTAATACTTATTTCAAGTATAAGTTTTAAAACTTCTACTTCAATTATTTTTATAAAGATTATTCTTTATGGGAATATTATTTAAATAATAATATTCAGATATTTTCTAATATATTGGGACTGATTTATTTCATTAAATCAGCATTACTCCAAACACTCTTTAAAGTGTTTTCGAGTCTTCAAAATGATTTTTAAAAGTTAGAGCGGATCCCAAAACTCATTTTTATATTTAAGATCTTCCTTTTAAAGGGGATTTAAATACTCGTTCAAAACTTGAGGTATCCGGCTCAGTGGTGTATTTTACATTCGCAACGAGGTTGCTGTTTTGAGAAAACATCTTGATTACTTGCCCATCGTTCGGGAAGTAAGTTCATCTATTTGAGTCGGCATAAGCAACATGGGCTCAGTGGGCGTCCATGAAAGTGTAAGTGGCTCAGTGGGAGTCCATCAAATGCGTAAGTGGATGAGTGGCAGTCCAGCATAAGGTCCTATTGCGGCTAGGGTGATGACCAGTGGGGAATTCGTCCATCTACTAGTAGAAAAGGTTACTTATTGGTATCTTTGCCTAATCAGCAAGATATCAGGTTTATGCCAAAATTTCTTTTCTTTCCAAATTCATTGGATATTGCAACTCTGTTCATACTTTACATGACAGAGGTTTTCAGGAAATGTATGAGAGATATATATAGGTGTATATATATCGGGACTTAATGAAGTATCTCGTAACTTCATTTCATTCAATAATATTTCAAAGATTGAATCTATTCAAGTATTATCTTGTAGTCTCATCTATGTGATGAACTTTTGAACTAATTATAACTTGAACGGTGGTAGTTCAAGTAGTATTTGGAAAAGATATAAGTATATTGGAGTATCTTGTAACTTTATCTTTTAAACTTATATCTAGTAAATGATTATCTTATGCATGACAAAGATTTTCAGAAAAACGTTGTGACAAGGTTAGATATATGAGATCACCTTGCAACGATATTTTTATACAGTTATGCACTGGAACTCTGTGTGTATTATGCATGGAAGAGGACTTTCAATATTTTGAAAAGTATATATATATATACTGAATATTTTGCGACTTCATCGCATTAAGATATCAACTTGGTTCATTTCTTCTTAACCAAGACTTTCTTGAGTACTATGAGAATGCTCATATATTGTAAGTTATTATAAATATTATTTTGGTGGGCTTGCTGCTCACCCTTGCTTTCTTCTTTCATCACACAACATCAGATAGGCAAGATGAACAGGACCAAGCTCCCAATTCGCGAGCGGATAGGAAACGTTCTGTAGTTTCCTATAGGCGTTGATGTCGCTGTAGCTGAGGTAGGAACTACCAATAGGCTAGGCTTTCAACTTTTGATGTATCAGATTATGTATATTTATGAATTGTAATAATGGCAAAGAAAATGTAAATTTATTCAGAAAACCTTTTAAGGTGTATTGGCAGATAATTGTGGAATAAAATGACTTGTGATTATTTTTGGATATTTATCTATGAGACTATAACTTGTGGTGTGTGTGTTTATTGTGGGGTCACAGTACAGAGTAGTTGATAAATTATTAAGATTGGGTGTTATTTAGGGAAATGGAACTCGTGACAACCCGGATCCCCGACCCCGGATTTGGGGGTGTTACACGTAGTGTCCATATCTTGTTCGAAATGTTGTTTTGGGTATATACTCGGCCTTAATCTTTAACTGGTGGTAACCTGATCTCAAGTCAATCTTAGAAAAATAGGTAGATCCATTCAGTTGATCAAACAAGTCATCGATTCACGGTAGAGGATACTTATTCTTAATATTCAAATTATTGAGTTCACGATAATCGATACACAACCTCATACTTCCATCTTTTTTCTTAATAAATAACACTAGTGCGCCCCAAGGCGATATGCTCGGTCAAATAACTCATTTATCTAGCAGCTCTTGCAATTGCGTTGCTAATTCTTTCATATCAACAGGTGCCATATGATAGAGAGCTTTCAAAACTGGTTCTGTTCCCGGTGCCAAATCAATGGTGAGCTCAATCTCTCGATTCGTAGGTAGTCCGGGTAATTCATCGGGAAATACGTCAGGAAACTCATTAACGACAGAATTATCCTCGATTTTGGATGGTTCTTTCTCGACGTCTTTTACATGAGCCAAATAAGCTTTACATCCTTGTCTTAGTAGTTTCTTCGTCTAAATTGCCATTAGGAATTTTTTTTTCTTGTTTCTGTCCTTTAAATACTATCTCCTCGTTATCTCTAGACCTTAGCCTCACCTTCTTATACTTAGTTTAATATGAGCATTATGGTTGGCTAACCAATCCATTCCTAATATAACATTAAATTCTCCTAACTTGAAAGATATCAAGTTGGCGGAGAAATGACAGCCTTCTATTATGATATCATAATTAGGACAAATCATATTGATAATAACTCTATTCTGATTCTCTATTTCAATAATCAAATTAGATTCTAAAGGGTAGGTTGCACATTTTAATCTATCAACAAAATTCTCGGATATAAAAGATCAAGTAGCTCTAGAATCTATTAATATTCTTATAGCAAGTGTACATGCTACCACATCCGCATCTTGCATAACATCTTTCATTGTCATATTAAAAGTCTGTGCCCTTGGTTGAACTGCTTGTACTGGTGGAGGCGGTGGCCCATCAATACTAAGAACATTGGCTTTCTGGATAGGTTCCTTAAAATATCTCGCCATATAACCAACTTTCCCGCACTTGAAACAAGTCATATCTGATATTCCCGCAATACTTGTGCATTCTGATGAATAATGGCCCTTATGATTGCAGTTGAAACAAATAAAGTTGAGATTGTTGCATATCACGGGGTGTCTTCTTCCACAAATTTTGCATTCCTTAATTGGAGGCCTATTATCCTTCACTAGTTGAGCTGATTTCTGAAAACAGTTTCTTTGATTTACCATTTCCAGGTTTGAACTTTTTAAATTTCTGATTCTGATTCCCAACATTCCTTCCAAACTTTCCTATGAACTTCGAACTTCCCTGATCTTGATCTGAATCTTCTATTTTCTTTTTCTTCCTTTCATTTTCCTTTTTAGCTGCATCTCTTTCCCCTTCAACAATCATTGCCTTCTATACAATAGCATCATACGTTCGCAGCTCAAGAACAACCACTTAAATCTGAATCCAAAATTTAAGTCCTTGTTGAAATCTTTTTGCCTTCTTTGCTTTTGTGTTTACATATTCTGTTACAAACCTTGCCAACTTTAGAAAACTTGACTTCAAACTCAGATACTGACATATTTTCTTGCTTCAACTCCAGAAACCTCAGCTATAACACCCTCCAAATCCAGGGTATAGATTTGGGGCATTATTAATAACAACTAAAAACTAAACCTGCACAAGCAGAATATAAATATGATAATTACCCCGAACTACTGCTAGTCGGGATCTTTTAAGGTTAAGAGTTGAAAACAAGAACCATACACTAACTTTATTACAAACCCAAATAAAAACAATCTGTCTCAAGAACTCTCTTTGTTACAAAACTTTATTCTATCTACATTCCCACCACACAACTTTTATTCAAACCACACAAAACTTTTATTCAACCCAACATTACTACTTATCCTATTACACCTGATCTGGTAACTCAAAGCTCTCTTCGGGAATAGGAAGGAACACTCTTGGTATAAGAGGGTCCCGCTGCTTGACTCGCTTCTTGACTACGCGGGTCCTGATGGGTTTCATTCTCTACCTTAACTGTAAAACAGTAGGAATAACAATAAAAAGGGATGAGCCAAAATTGCTCAACAAGCCTGCAACAATATATATATATAGTATAAAGATAGAAGAATAAGTGAACCAATAAGCTGCTGGTTTGAACAACCATCTGTATCTGTATAGGATAATAATTTGCCAACACTGGCGAGTACCAAATGAACAAGACTGGAAACAAGAACCAACATATGCACTATAACCTGCTGATCAGTCAGGATACAGTGCGGATTTATACCCAACTGCATAGACCCAACCAACATAAGGAGTACTCAGGCAACTATGGCCTATTAATTAAAGGTCTGGGTAAAACCCAGTCCACATCGTAACCATCTAGTCCAAAGGTTAGCATACGGAACAATCGGAATGCTTTTGATGTATCCCAATACCAGGATATATCAAAGTATATGTAACAAGGGTAAACGTATAGGAATACGAATAAAGGATTCAATAAATTGGGAGAAATCAAGAATCGAAGTGAAATAGAAACAAGATTCAATAATTGCGTAACAGTGTATATGAACAAAATTTATCAAAGATAATTGATATGGGAAAATGATATATAATTCACTATTCTGAATTTAGAATAGGGGAAAACTTGCCTTGCGCGTACTTAACCTGGTTCAGCTCACCACCTTCGGTCTCTAGCTTGCTCTGCCTTGCTGACACTGAACCAATCATAGAAAGATAGTCGTTTAGATAACTTACTATATACGTGTATCTCGAATTGATACCATGTAACCTTATCAGTCTACCCATGCATTTCTATCTGACTCGCATATATACACATATAATTATATAGCACGTAAGGTTCACATAACCACGTAAAGCACATAGCACATAAAGCACATAATTAATTTTTGGACTTATAAATATTTTTGGAATCGATACTAGACTCATATCTATATTAACTAGCCTTATCTGATTTTATTGCAATTTTTCGTGATTTATTTGACTCGATTTCATCCCTAATAGGGCCTATGAACAATTAATTATCACAAGACCACTCTCTTCCGGAAGAAATTATAACTTACAATTATTTTTATTGGATTCGTTTTATTTTTCTGAGTCTAGGGGTCTTCGTTTCGCTCAAATCGGACTAACGGTATAATTATTATGAATTAAACAAGATTTAATTAATTAATAATTAATTATAAATAATTAATTATAATTAAAGAATCCTTAATTACATTTTTAAATAATTAACTAATAATTATTATATTTTAAAAAAAATTAATCCATAATTATTAGGATTAATTACTATTTATTATAATAGTTTACAAATTAATAATATTTACTCGATCAGATCGATTATTTATAAATAAACAATCGATACAACTAACGGATATGCTATTTATCGAATAAATACTAATTACTCGAATTATAATCTAACTCAACGATTAACTACTCGTATAAATACGAGCTACTCGCGATTCTCGACTACTATCGAATCGCTATTATTACTATACCTATACGATTAATTAATCAATTAATTAACTGTATTTAATTATTCGATAAGAATAATTATTACGATATTATTCGAATAAATTATCGCTCGAATAATAATTCTAATTATTGAATCACTACTCGTATAAATACGAGTTACTCGTAATATTAACTAATTATTGGATTATTAATCGTACTATTTAATTATTTTTAATCCTTATTTATTAATTAATTACCTAATTATTAATTAATTACCTAATTATTAATTAATTAGATAACTAATAAATAATTAGATAAATAATTAAATAATTAATTAACTAATTAAATTCGAATTTCTAAATTAATAAAATAATTTAGAAATTAATTATAATATTTTTCAGAATTTAAATCTAATTTTTATTAGATTTTTAGAATTACTAAAACTAAATTTGGATTTTATTAAATATAAATAAATAATTAATATTTCAGAAACAGGAAACAGGGAATCAGATTTAAGGTTTTTGGATCGAAACCGGGTTGCAACGAAACCGAAGGCAACGAACGCGAAACCGGTGTCGTTCGATTGCTAAAACGACGATCTACACAACTACAGCATCAAAATCTTCTAACAACTAACCAAAATCAAAACCCGAATTTGAGAAACAAACCCGAAAATATAAAATTAAAATCGAGTAATCAAACAACGAAATCAATCACAGAATCGAATAGAGAATTCAATAAGCTTCAAAACGGTTACTCACATGACTGATTTGGTTAACAGAAACACGATCAAAATCCGGTTTGATTCCAAGAACTCCAAACCCTAATTTCAGAGAATTGGGGATTTTCTTGATTTTCTGATTTTTTTTATGATTAATTAACTAATTAATTATCAATAAATCAGCTATTTATATTTATGAAAATAATACCCCTAAATAAAATTAAGGGGCTAATTACACTCCTAATAAAAATATTTTGCCCCATTTTTTTATAATTTTTGGGTATTAATAATGAATTTTTAAATATCCAATAAATACAAAATTAATGCTAAAAATTCCCAAAAATTGTGAATATTACAAAAATGCAAAGAAAAATTATGTATGATAATTTCATGATCATATAAAAATAAAAATGTGATTTTTGTGGGGCTTTTGGTACCCGAAGGGGTCCGGAAAAGTCATTTTTAGCGAAAAAGGTAAATTTGTAAAACGTCTAGGGGTTCAGAATAGCGATATGGTATAGGGCATTTTTGGCAAAATAGGGCCAATGATTTTGTTTGAAATACGAGCTTTTAAAACATGGTTTTGAGCTGTACGGGTTTTGATATTTTTATATAACTTACGATAGAACACTCAATAAATATCCAAAACACGTTTGGATCAAAATAGACAACACGTAACACATAGCAGTTAGGGTTTAATGACTCAACACATTTAATCAGATAATAATACACATAATTTATCTTTATTATGATATAATACAAGCGTAATTTCTCTGTCGTTACATTCTCCCCCCCTAACAGGATTCTGTCCTCAGAATCACACTATGCAAACAACTGAGGATACTTTTCTAACATTTCACTCTCGAGCTCCCAGGTTGATTCTTCAACCACTGGGTTTCTCCACAAAACTCTCACTAATGACACAGACTTATTTCTTAATACCCTCTCTTGTCGATCTAGAATTCTTATCGGCTGTTCTACATACGACAAATCTGCCTGAAGTTCTATTGGTTCATACTCTATTACATGCCTTGTATCAGGGTTGTACTTCTTAAGCATAGATACATGAAATACGTTGTGAATATGCTGCATATGGGGTGGTAAAGCTAATTCGTACGCAACCTTCCCAATTTTCTTCAAAATTTCAAATGGTCCGACGTAGCGAGGTTTCAATTTGCCTTTGTTGCCAAACCTAGCTAATCCCTTCCATGGTGATACCTTTAGCAATACATGCTCTCCTTCCTGGTAGTTCATATCCTTTCTAGATAGATCTGCATATTTACGCTGTCGATTATGCGCTGCTTCAAGTCACTTGCGGATCAGTTCTACTTTTTCCTTGGTCTGCTGAATCAGTTCTGGACCTAGAATTTTACGTTCTCCCACTTCATCCCAACAGGTAGGTGATATGCATTTTCTTCCATATAGAGCTTCATAAGGTGGCATCCCAATACTCGCTTGATAACTTTTATTGTAAGAAAATTCCACTAGCGGTAAGTGCTCGTCCCAATTGCCTTCAAAGTCTATTGCGCATACACGTAGCATATTTTCGATTGTTTGAATTGTCCTTTCGCTTTGCCCGTCCGTTTGTGGATGATAAGCTGTACTCATGTTCAACTTCGTTTCTAGACATTCTTGGAATTGTCTCCAAAATCTCGAATTGAAACGGGGATCTCGATCTGACACAATCGATACGGGTACTCCATGACGCATTACGATTTCCTTGAGATATAAGTGCACTAACTTGTCCAGTGAAAATCTTTCATAGATCGGAAGAAAATGTGCTGATTTCGTCAATCGATCAATGATAACCCAAATTGCATCGTGATTTGCTTTCGTCCTTGGAAGTCCCACTACAAAATCCATAGCTAAGTGATCCCATTTCCATTCGGGAATATCTAATGGTTGTAATAGTCCGCTCGGACGTTGATGTTCAGCTTTCACTCTTTGGCACGTATAACACTTGCTGACCCATTCCGCTATCTCTTTCTTCATATTCGGCCACCAAAAATTTTCCTTCAAGTCTCTGTACATCTTTGTTCTTCCGGGATGAATCGAATATCTTGAACTATGAGCATCTTGTAAAATTTCCGCTTTCAATTCCGGTACGTTAGGTATCCAAATCCTTGAAGCAACACGAAAAATTCCTTTAGCATCTTTCTGACTGGTAATCTCTTCTCCTGTTAAATTCTCGATATCCTGGTCCATTACCTCTTCCTGACACCCTCTTATCTTCTCCAATAGTTCTGGCTGAAAAGTCATAGCGTGAATCATTTCGGTAGAACTTTCTGGTATACGAACTTCAATCTCCAATTTATCGAATTCCTTGATTAAGTCCTCTGAAGACGTTAACGGGTTCAATCGTTCCTTTCGACTTAACGCATCTGCTACTACATTGGCCTTGCCTGGATGATAATTGATTAAAACATCGTAATCCTTGATCAACTCTAGCCAACGTCGCTGTCGCATATTAAGTTCCTTCTGGGTAAAAATGTACTTCAAACTTTTGTAATATGTATAAATCTCACATCTTTCACCGTACAGATAATGTCTCCAAAGCTTCAGTGCAAACACAATTGCTGCTAGTTCGAGATCGTGCGTCGAATATTTCTGTTCATGCGGCTTTAGCTGTCTGGAAGCATATGCGATCACGTTGCCATGTTGCATTAAAACACATCCAAGTCCTCGATAAGAAGCGTCGCTGTATATGACAAAGTCTCCTTGATCATCAGGTAACACAAGCACAGGTTCGGTTACTAGTCGATTCTTCAATTCTTGGAAACTTGCTTCACATTTCTCGTTCCATTCGAACTTTTCATTCTTTCGCATCAACTTCGTCAATGGTGTGGCTATCTTTGCAAAATCTTTAACGAATCTTCTGTAATAACCGGCTAATCCCAAGAAACTTCTGACTTCAGTTGGCGTCTTTGGTCTTTCCCAATTTAAAATAGCTTTAATCTTTGCGGGATCCACTTGAATTCCTTCAATACTAATGATGTGTCCTAAAAAATGCACTTCCTTCAACCAAAATTCACATTTTGAAAATTTCGCATAAAGCTGCTCCTTTTGTAATATCTCCAGTGTTGTTCTTAAGTGCGCTGCATGTTCTTCTTCCGTTTTTGAATAAATCAAGATGTCATCAATAAATACAATGATAAACTTATCCAGATACTTTTTGAATAATCGATTCATCAAATCCATAAACGCTGCAGGTGCATTCGTCAATCCAAAAGCCATCACAAGAAATTCGTAGTGTCCATATCTCGTTCTGAACGCGGTCTTTGGAATATCTTCTGTCTTGATCTTTAGCTGATGATAGCCTGATCGTAAGTCGATTTTTGAAAACTATGCTGCTCCTTTTAGTTGATCAAATAAGTCATCGATGTGAGGTAAAGGATATTTATTCTTGATAGTTAACTTGTTCAGCTCATGATAATCAATACACAGTCGCATACTACCGTCCTTCTTTTTCACGAACAATACTGATGCGCCCCATGGAGATACACTTGGCCTTATGATTCCTTTGTCGAGAAGTTCTTGCAACTGCTTTGCTAATTTTTTCATTTCAACAGGTGCCATTCGATATGGAGCTTTCGAAATTGGTTCCGTCCCTAGCGCCAAATCAATAGTGAACTCGATTTCTCGATACGGTGGAAGTCCTGAAAGTTCATCTGGAAAGACATCGGGAAACTCACAAACTACAGGAATATCTTCAATCTTCAAACTTTCTTTGTTGGTATCCAATACGTAGGCTAAATAGGCTTGACATCCTTGGTGTAACAATCGTCTCGTCTGCATCATTGTTTGGAATTTCTGCTTTTGCTTTTCACTTTCTTATTTGCGCAATCGATCTGAGCATTATTACTAGCTAGCCAATCCATTCCTAAAATAACATCAAACTCTCCTAACCTGAAAGGTATCAAATCAACTGAGAAATGACATCTCCCTATCTCAATATCACAACTTGGGCATACTTGATTTACCATAACCTGATCATCATTTGCTAATTTTATGACTAGCACTTCATCTAACCACTTAGTCTCATAGTCTGTTTTAGAGATAAAAACTTCAGAAATAAAAGATCTGGTAGCTCCTAAATCAATCAACACTAGAGCATTTAAGGAATTCACAGGGAGCGTACCTGCAACCACATTCGGACTCTGTACTGCTTCCTTCATTGACATGTTGAAAGTCCTTGCCCTGGGCTGATTTTGTGGTGGTAGTGGAGGTGGAGGTAATGCTAAAACCCTTGGAATACTAGCGGCCATTGCAACTCCTCTGCGGTCCTTGGCAATATGTCCTTTTCTTCCACACTGGAAACAAGTGACCTCTGCTCTTCCCATTGGACATTCTCCAGAGTAGTGTCCCCTTTGCTTGCACTTGAAACACGTGACATTTGGCTTATTGCAAATCCCCGTATGCTTTTTACCATATATTCTGCAATCAGGTATAGGCGGTCGAATAAGTCTTTGCTGAGTTGGGGCAGGAAGTCGATTACCCATCCTCTGGTTATTTTGTTCTGGTCTCCTGGCATTTACTTTTCCCCGGGCTTGAAATCCCGGCCTTCTGTTGAAACGGTTCTGGAAATTTCCTGATCCCTTCTCTTTCTGAGCTGCTTCACTCTCACCTTCAATGATCATGGCCTTCTGAACAATAGCCGTATAAGTCGTTAGCTCAAATACAGCTACTCTGCTACGAATCCATGGCTTCAGTCCCTGCTGGAATCTCTTGGCCCGCTTTTCATCCGTATCCACTTGCTCAGGAACAAATCTGGCCAATTCAGTGAACTTGGTCTCATAATCCGCGACCGATAAGTTGTCTTGCTTCAGCTCCAGGAACTTGATCTCCATCTGGTTCTTCATAAAACGAGGGAAATATTTTTCCAGAAAAAGTTCAGTGAATCTATCCCAGGTCACCACACCTTCCCCTTTCAAAGTCGATTCCCACCAGTAATTGGCTTCACCTTTCAGAAAGTAGCTGGCAAAATCCGTCTTCTGCTCTTCCTCAACTTTCACCAACGTAAAAGCCTTTTCTATCTCCTTCAGCCAAGCTCTTGCCTTCGTAGGATCTGTGGAACCGACAAATTCCGGAGGCTTTACTGCTTGAAATTGCTTGAAAGTGACTGTAGGTGCTGCTGGTGGTACTTGATGTCCTGGATGAGCGGCTTGCTGTAACATCTGTTGTTGGAACTGCTGCTGTTGCTGCTGCATTTGTTGTTGCATCATCAGCATCTTCTATTGCATGAGATGGAACATCTGATCCATCTGATTATTATTGTTTCGGCCCTCGGTAATTTCGTTAGACGAGTCGGGTCGTACTTTTCTTTTCGGTGTCATCTTTCTGATAATAAAACAAAGGGGTTCTCTTAATAACAATATACTAAACAGGTGTTATGGAATGAAAATAGTCTTTATAATATTAAAACATCGTTAAAACAGTTGATATGGAGAAAGAAAACAATTTATTAAATATCTAAATGAATAAAAAAGTGCGATGTGTAAATAAATCCTTTTTAAAGGACTTTTAAAAATTTTGAAAACATAAAGGGTACAACATGATTGTAAATAAAACAACATCTTTAAAATATGTAATGGTAAAATAATGAAATAAATGTAAATGCTTAAATGACTGGAAAATAAAGAAAACGTGAAAAGGTTCATCTTATATATATATAGGTAGGACACCAGCTGCAGGTGTCAATGCTTGATACAAAAGCCTATGATATGTTAGTCGTACTGCTACTACTATCAATCAAAATTAGTAGCTACACTTATACAAACTAGTCATACAATACCATGCTGCCTCTATCTACAAAATATACAAGATACAACACTCCTCCGTCTGCTAGTCTCAGAATCCTGGTGGCACATGGCTCAGCTCCTCCTGCAAGGCCTCTAACACTGCCTCAGTAAGTCCCATCGCCCTACGGTATGTTACCTCTGCACTCATATCCTGCTACCTCAGATCAGTAAGTTGTTGAGAACTAGCCCTGTGAATCTGGCGTAACCTCTCCCTCAATATGTAGTCTGGGTGAAGTGCTCGAACGGGACCATCCGCCTGGGTCTCAAACAATCCAAGGATCTCTCTACATTGGTTCTGCCATCTAATCCTCTCCTCTCTCTCTGCCTGAAAATGGTGATATGTAACTGTATGATGCTCACGAAGATCCGTGCGGGAACCTCGAGAAGGTAATGGCCCATCTACTACTACCTCGTCCATGAACTCCGGCTGTGGAAATTGATATACCCCGGGAATAGGGGCATAGATAGCTAAGGGGGCAGGAAATAAGACAGGCTGCTCTATAGGTGCATACACTGGTGGCTCTGCCTCAGGCTCCATCGGTGGAATCTCTGGAATCTCGACTGGTGGCATAGGAATCTGGGGCTCCAGATCCCCCCCCACTGCGGAAGATCAATCATGTCAGGAATATCGAACATCGGGAACTCTAGTAGTGGAAAATCTGGTATCTCTGGCTCAAAATATGGAAAATAATCATCAAAATCTGGTACCTCTGGTGGAAGTGGCATCTCTGGTACTGGTCCAGGTGGCAATGGTGGAGGTGGTGGCAATGGAGGAAAGATCTGCTCTGACACTGGAGCCACTACCAGTGCAACCACTGGATTTGTCTCGGTCCGCTCCGTAGACGACGATAAAGAAGCCATCTAATATACATAACAATAATAACACAAAACAATCAAATCACAATCCTAAAACTCATAACTTCTAATCACATAAACAGACAATCCTAACACTCTTACTTCTATCTTATCTGATCTTCCTATCTTATCTGATCTTCCTATCTTATCTTAATCCTAACGTTCTTGTTTTCAAGGGTCAAAACCTAAGCTATGATGCCAACTATAACACCCTCCAAATCCGGGGTATAGATTTGGGGCATTATTAATAACAACTACAAACTAAACCTGCACAAGCGGAATATAAATATGATAATTACCCCGAACTACTGCTACTCAGGATCTTTTAAGGTTAAGAGTTGAAAACAAGAACCATACACTAACTTTATTACAAACCCAAATAAAAACAATCTGTCTCAAGAACTCTCTTTGTTACAAAACTTTATTCTATCTACATTCCTACCACACAACTTTTATTCAAACCACACAAAACTTTTATTCAACCCAACATTACTACTTATCATGTTACACCTGATCTGGTAACTCAAAGCTCTCTTCGGGAATAGGAAGGAACACTCTTGGTATAAGAGGGTCCCGCTGCTTGACTCGCTTTTTGACTACGCGGGTCCTGATGGGTTTCATTCTCTACCTTAACTGTAAAACAGTAGAAATAATAATAAAAAGGGATAAGCCAAAATTGCTCAACAAGCTTGCAATAATATATATATAGTATAAAGAGAGAAGAATAAGTGAACCAATAAGCTGTTGTTTGAACTACCATCTGTATCTGTATAGGATAATAATTTGCCAACACTGGCGAGTACTAAATGAACAAGACTGGAAATAAGAACCAACATATGCACTATAACCTGCTGATCAGTCAGGATACAGTGCGGATCTATACCCAACTGCATAGACCCAACCAACATAAGGAGTACTCAGGCAACTATGGCCTATTAATTAAAGGTCTGGGTAAAACCCAGTCCACATCGTAACCATCCAGTCCAAAGCTTAGCATCCGGAATAATCAGAATGCTTTTGATGTATTCCAATATCAGGATATATCAAAGTATATGTAACAAGGGTAAAAGTATAGGAATACGAATAAAGGATTCAATAAATTGGGAGAAATCAAGAATCGAAGTGAAATAGAAATAAGATTCAATAATTGCGTAACAGTGTATATGAACAAAATTTATCAAAGATAATTGATATGGGAAAATGATATATAATTCACTATTCTGAATTTAGAATAGGGGAAAACTTGCCTTGCGCGTACTTAACCTGGTTCAACTCACCACCTTCGGTCTCTAGCTTGCTCTGCCTTGCTGACACTGAACCAATCATAGAAAGATAGTCATTTAGATAACTTACTATATACGTGTATCTCGAATTGATACCACGTAACCTTATCAGTCTACCCATGCGTTTCTATCTGACTCGCATATATACACATATAATTATATAGCACGTAAGGTTCACATAACCACGTAAAGCACATAGCACATAAAGCACATAATTAATTTTTGGACTTATAAATATTTTTGGAATCGATACTAGACTCATATCTATATTAACTAGCCTTATCTGATTTTATTGCAATTTTTCGTGATTTATTTGACTCGATTTCACCCCTAATAGGGCCTATGAACAATTAATTATCACAAGACCACTCTCTTCCGGATGAAATTATAACTTACAATTATTTTTATTGGATTCGTTTCATTTTTTTGAGTCTAGGGGTCTTCGTTTCGCTCAAATCGGACTAACGGTTTAATTATTATGAATTAAACAAGATTTAATTAATTAATAATTAATTATAAATAATTAATTATAATTAAAGAATCCTTAATTACATTTTTAAATAATTAACAATAATTATTATATTTTAAAATAATTAATCCATAATTATTAGGATTAATTACTATTTATTACAATTATTTACAAATTAATAATACTTACTCGATCAGATCGATTATTTATAAATAAACAATCGATACAACTAACTGATACACTATTTATCGAATAAATACTAATTACTCGAATTATAATCTAACTCAACGATTAACTACTCGTATAAATACGAGCTACTCGCGATTCTCGACTACTATCGAATCACTATTATTACTATACTTATACGATTAATTAATCAATTAATTAACTGTATTTAATTATTCGATACGAATAATTATTACGATATTCTTCGAATAAATTATCGCTCGAATACTAATTCTAATTATTGAATCATTACTCGTATAAATACGAGTTACTCGTAATATTAACTAATTATCGGATTATTAATCTTATTATTTAATTATTTTTAATCCTTATTTATTAATTAATTACCTAATTATTAATTAATTACCTAATTATTAATTAATTACCTAATTATTAATTAATTGGATAACTAATAAATAATTAGATAAATAATTAAATAATTAATTAATTAATTAAATTCGAATTTCTAAATTAATAAAATAATTTAGAAATTAATTATAATATTTTTTAGAATTTAAATCTAATTTTTATTAGATTTTTAGAATTACAAAAACTAAATTTGGATTTTATAAATATAAATAAATAAATAATATTTCAGAAACAGGAAACAGGGAATCAGATTTAAGGTTTTTGGATCGAAACCGGGTTGCAATTTCGGGGTTACCGGGTCGTCCCCAACCCAATCGAGTCGGGAAGAACAGCCACCGCGGCTCCGCCGCCGGTGGTCGTTCCGGTGAGTAAACATCGTCCAAACGTCGCGATTCCAGTCAATTTCTTCTGGGTTTTCAATCCACAACATCTCTGGACCACTCCCTTTTCTTCTTCTTCGTCGTTCCGTCAAAAACGTCGCCGGAAAGTTTAAGAACACGGCGGCGGCGTTACTTCTCCGGCGAGCACGAAACCGAAGCCAACGAACGCGAAACCGGTGCCGTTCGATTGCTAAAACGACGATCTACACAACTACAGCATCAAAATCTTCTAACAACTAACCAAAATCAAAACCCGAATTTGAGAAACAAACCCGAAAATATAAAATTAAAATCGAGTAATCAAATAACAAAATCAATCACATAATCGAATAGAGAATTCAATAAGCTTCAAAACGGTTACTCACATGACTGATTTGGTG
Source organism: Apium graveolens (assembly GCF_009905375.1). Classification (NCBI taxonomy): domain Eukaryota; kingdom Viridiplantae; phylum Streptophyta; class Magnoliopsida; order Apiales; family Apiaceae; genus Apium; species Apium graveolens. The sequence goes on from NC_133657.1 coordinate 177,054,963, forward strand.
AACAGAAACACGATCAAAATCTTGTTTGATTCCAAGAACTCCAAACCCTAATTTCAGAGAATTGGGGATTTTCTGATTTTTTTATGATTAATTAACTAATTAATTATCAATAAATCAGCTATTTATATTTATGAAAATAATACCCCTAAATAAAATTAAGGGGCTAATTACACTCCTAATAAAAATATTTGGCCCCATTTTTTATAATTTTTGGGTATTAATAATGAATTTTTAAATATCCAATAAATACAAAATTAATGCTAAAAATTCCCAAAAATTGTGAATATTAAAAAAATGCAAAGAAAAATTATGTATGATAATTTCATGATCATATAAAAATAAAAATATGATTTTTGTGGGGCTTTTGGTACCCGAAGGGGTCCGGAAAAGTCATTTTTCGCGAAAAAGGTAAATTTATAAAACGTCTAGGGGTTCAGAATAGCGATATGGTATAGGGCATTTTTGGAAAAATAGGGCCAATAATTTTATTTGAAATACGAGCTTTTAAAACATGGTTTTGAGCTGTACGGGTTTTGATATAAAATATATAACTTACGATAGAACACTCAATAAATATCCAAAACACGTTTGGATCAAAACAGACAAAACGTAACACATAGCAGTTAGGGTTTAATGACTCAACACATTTAATCACATAATAATACACATCATTTATCTTTATTATGATATAATACAAGCGTAATTTCTCGGTCGTTACATCAGCTCTAACTGATTTTGCATTTAATTTGGTAAATAACTTTCTAACAATAATTCTGTAAATTTATGTTATGAAATAACTCCTTCTTCCTGTAGTGCTTTGGTATATTCCTACCAAAAACTTGCCTCATCTTTTAGATAATAACTTGCATATTCAGCCTTCTTCTCATCCTTAACCTCAGCTAATTCGAAGGCTTTCTCCATTTCTTTTGGCCAAGACTTTGCTTTAATCTGGTCTGTTACTCCTACAAACTATGGGGGATGGACAGACTGAAAGGTTTTAAAATTACTAGTTCTAGGTGATGGGGGTTGCTGTTGAGCAAGTGCAGCTATTTGCTGTTGTATGAGTTGAAGAAGTTGGTCCATCACAGAGTTGTCTTGCTTCTGTTATTGGTTCTGGTTTTGATTTTCTTCATCTGTGTTGATTAGTGGATTAATTATTTCTTGAGTCTGATGAGCAATTATTTATTAATATAATAGTATGGCATTCTCATAATAAACCCTTTAGACTAGTGATTCATAAAACTCTTTTTTTCAAATTTTAACCTTTTGCACATGCAATTTATCACTACTTAATTCGCTCATCAGATAGGGTTCTCACATGACAAGAGATTAGGGTATTTAATGCAAAGATGTTAAACAGAGATACTATACAAGAATGATGGATAACAAGCTATAGTCACGGTTGAAAAACTAGGGAACAATAACGAATACACAAAGATACGTGGATGGATAGTCAAAAGGTTGAAGATACAACAACAAAAAGTTCCATAAATAAAGTATAACAACATAGGTAGGGTTAAATAAGGGAAAAGCTGGAAAATATCACCCTATCTACCCCTACCTTATAACTAGCCACTAGTATTGCAACAACTACTACATACTAGAAATTACCACAACATAATGGGAAAAACCCGTCATCTGACCAAGTCACCCTAAGCCTACTGGCACTGAAAACAATAACAATAACAACAACAAACTATAGGCTCCACGAGTTGTCCCGTATGCAACCAACTATCATCTCAAATCTAGAGATCACGATCAAGGATCTCCCTCAATACTGAAAGCATCCACCTCAAAAGCTTATGAACTCTGTGGGCCTCAGCTGTAGCATCACTAGAAGAAGGACCCTCATCCAAATGTCGGCACGCATTCTGCTCAACCATCCCAATACGAACATGCCACTCTAGCTCTAGCACCATCATCCTCTGGTGGGACTCGTAAGCCATCCTATCCACAAGGGCTCGCAACTCAGGTATACGAGCAAACACAAAGTCACAATCCCTAGCCAAATAAGTATCATAATGAGCATGCATAGGAAGGGTAGTGGCCCTAGAAGGAACTGGGGACTCAGGCATGGGAACTAGAGAATCTGCCCTAATATATGTGTGCTCATGTGGTGGCACCATAGGTGAAACATGCATAGGGGAATCTGTATCCTCAGATGGATCCTCCTCAGAATCAGAACTAATGTACAAGGGCTCCTCAGATGGGGTAGAGGGGCATCTACATGGGAGCAAGGAGGGCTAATAGGAGGGGTCGAAACAACATCACTACCATCGGTACCGCTATCTAGGTCCTGGGATCAAACATAAAATATGCAACCAAGAAATAGCATTAGGGTTATCTCAAATCTAAAACCGACCCAACTTCCTAATTTAACTTAACTCTCCAGATTAATACCAATAGCCTTAACTAAACTCTATATGAGTCGAACACACTCGTTTACTATCAAGTTTAACCTAAAACCTTTTTATCCTAATTTTTCTCAGGGCTACATCTTGTAGCTCTGATACCAACTTGTGATGCCCTCAAACTCGAGGTTAGGAATTAGGACCCACGAAACCTTTATAATAAATAAACTATACAATCAGCAATATAATAAACTCCAAAAAGCTACAATGACCGATACAAGATAAAGTATGAGACAAGATTACAACTACTAACTAGAATAATTATTATTATTACAACCCTTTTCAAAATATTAAAAATTCCAATTCCAATTTGGAATTGCCAGATAACCCAGTTGTATTTGTACTCAAAGGTTACATTCCCAAAAATATCCAATGAATCCTCACATCCGAAAGCTACCTGATTTAGCACTTGAAACCTAATGGTAAGGAAGAAACGGATAGAGACACTCTTACGAGTGATGTGCCTAAGTCTGGTCATCTTATTGCTTAACTGCCAAAGTTAGATCAACACAAAACAATATGAGCTACAAGGCTCGGCAAGTAATTATAAGAACAATTCTAAATATCAATCATCTAGAAGTAACCCAATAGTAGTAAAATTAGATCTCTGATTAAGGGTTTTAAAGGCTCAAGATTATGGTCTGGGGGTATAAAGTCATTGGATTGAGCAAATCTGTTATACGAAGGTTTCTGTCAAAATATGGAAAGTCCCACGATCACTTTTGAAAATCAAATCATAATGTTCATAGGATTAGTTCTTAAGGCACAATTAAAATCTTTATTATTCATTACTATAAAATAAATAGTTTTCAATTGGATTATCTATCTTTTACACATAATACGAGTGATCAGCCTGTATTGACCACCATTCTGGTCATAAGGTACTTAAGGAACTATATTGGTCTTTAATATTGGACTAGCCCCGTTAGCCTCTTACTTAGATGGACTAGACCCGCTAGCCTCTTACGCACATATCCAATTTTTAGTGATCCAACAAAACCTTTATATAGGAAAATTTATTGTACTTCTAAAACTTAATTCTTTTTTAATCATTTACCAACCTTTGAAATTATTTAGACTCTTTCAAGTCAAAAATAATTCTTAATTTCATTTCAGGAATTCAAGTGAGGTAAACGAAGGTATAAGGAAGAAATATCAGCTAAATTATGTTCAAGGTTAAGCAAAGGTATAAACAGTATGTGTAAAGCAAAGGCTATTACCGACGCAGGGTGTCAACAAATATAGGTATTATTAACATGAAGATCTAGGTAGGTATGGTATTTAACAGTGAGAACGACATATTAAAAGTATAGGATCTATAGGTATTCAAAAAAACAGGCAATTCAAAGGTATATCGGGTATTTGGGTAGCAATATCAATGATCAACTTTCTTTACCATTTCATATCATAACAATTTCTCTTAACATTTCATATCATTCAACATTCATAAGAAATGAAGGGTTACTTGCTTCATATGATTTCTTTTGTCACAGAGATCGGGTTACTGCTACCTAGGACTTCGTTTCCTTTCCTAGTTCGAATGTCCTCACTTTCTAAATTTATAATATAACAATAAACCGTAGTTAGGGACCTTATAAACATTCTACGTTTCTATGAATGTCTAACTTTACTACCCTTTCGATTAATTATAACCCAAATTATATTCTTATATATATAACTTTTGACCACACTGATCACATAACACAAATTTATCTTATACTTTAATTCATCTCGTATCATCTCATTATACATAAACAAGTAATTATATATATATACTCTGATTCTTTAACGCTTTACCTTCAACCATATATGCACATTGTTAAACGATACAAAAAACACTTTAATCCTATATATATATATATAGTTTATAATCATGCCGAAAATTTGGCATGACCTACTCAAAATTACTCTAACCATTTAACTAATTCCAAACAACAACAAGTTTACATGCCATAGAATTATTAAATCCAACTTCATAAAATACATTTATATTTGATCGGGTTGTTGATTTCATGGTTGATTCTTGATGATAAACACGATTGTACTGTTATTTTATTGTATCGGTGGAGTTTTCGAGTGGAAACCCAAGTTGGACACCACCGAGACTTTGCCGCCACCATCGGTGATCCCTGGCGAGCCGGTGGTGGAACATAATGTTTTAACTGAGCCCTGATAATCAATATAAATTCATTTTTGTATTTGGATGTGATGTTTGAATAATTTTTAGAATTATATTATTCAAAATTTTTAAGTTAATCGGTTTCTATCATGTTAATTCGATAAGTAAATTCGATTTGTATGTTTTAAGGGTTGCATGTTAATTTCGATGTTATAATCAAGTTGCAAGCGTGAAAATATGAATTTAGGATGTTTCAGAAATGGGATATGGTTTTGAATTCGTTTTTTAATAATTTTTGGTTTGGGTATCGTATATTTAGTGCATATATTTCGACTTTGTGATTGATTACTTGAGATATCAATGCATGCTATGATTTAGAAACTTTTAGATTTTATTAATTATAATTAGTTTCGAATATTGAGAATTTTAGTCGATGCATATATGTTCGGTTCGTTAATTATAATTTGTAATACGATTATAAATTGGACAAATATAAATGTATTTTGTAAAGTTGGATTTGATAATTCTATGACTTGTGAATTGTTCTTGTGTGGAGTTAATTAAATGGCAAGAGTAATTACGAATATGTCATACTGTTCGGTAGGATTATAAATGATATATAAGTGTTGAGTTAAAGTGTTTTGTGTATCGTTTAACAATATGCATATATGGTTATACAATAAAAGTAAAGCGTTAAGGAATAATGGTATATATGTGATTACTTGTTTATGTGTAATGAGTTGGTACGAGATGAATTAAAGCATAAGATATATTTTGTGTTACGTGATCAATGTGGTCAAAAGTTATTTATAAGAATATAAGTTGGGTTATAATTAATCGAAAAGGTAGTAAAGTTAGACGTTTAGAGAAATGTCGAATGTTTATAAGGTCCCTAACTAGGGTTTATTATTATATTGTAGATTTGGAAAGCGAGGACATTCGAACTAGGAAAGGAAAGGAAGTCCTAGGTGGCAGTAACCCGATCTCTGTGAAAAAGAAAAGCATATGAGGCAAGTAACTTTTCCTTTTCTTATAAATGTTGAATGATACGAAATGTTAAGGGAAATTATTATGATATGAAATGGTAAAGAAAGTTGAGCATTGGTATTGCTACCGAAATACCTGATATACCATTGAATAGCCCGTTTCTTTTGAATACTTATACATCCCATACTTTTAATGTTTCATTCTCACCGTTGAATACCCATACCTACCTAGATCTTATGTTAATAATACTTATGCTTGTTGACACTCTGCGTCGGTAATAGCCTTTGCTTTACACATACTGTTAATACCTTTGCTTAACCTTGAACATACATTAGCTGATGTTTCTTCCTTATACCTTCGTTTACCCCACTAGAATTCCTGAAATGGAATTAAGAATGATTTTTTTGACTTGAAAGAGTCTAAATAATTTCAAAGGTTGTTAAATGATTTAAAAAGAATTAAGTTTTAGAAATATAATGACTTTTCCGATATAATGGTTTCGTTGGATTCTTAAAGATTTCATATGTGCGTAAGAGGTTAGTGGGGCTAGTCTAGCTAAGTAAGAGGCTAGCGGGGCTAGTCCAATAATAAAGGCCAATATAGTGCCTTAGGTGCCTTATGACCGGAATTGAGGTGAGTACGGGCTCATCACCCGTATAATGTTTTAAAGATGGATAATTCAATCGAAAAATGTTTATTTTATAGTAATAAACGATAAAGATTTTATCGTGCCTTAAAAACTAACCCTATGAACATTATGATTTGATTTTTAAAAGTGATCATGAGACTTTCCATATTTTTATAGAAACCTTCTTATAAAAGATTTGTTCAATACAATGACTTTATACTCCCAGACCATTATCTTGAGCCTTTAAAACCCTAAACCGGAGATCTAATTTTACTACCATTAAGTTACTGCCATTATTGATATGTAGAATTGTTCTTATAGTTACTTGTTGAGCCTTGTAGCTCATATTATTTTGTGTTGATCTAACTTTGACAGTTAAGCAAGAAGATGGTTAGAACTGGGCGCATCGCTCGAAAGAGTGTCTATAACAGTCCCTTCCGTACCGTTAGGTTTTAGGTGCCAGATCAGGTAGCTTTCGTATATGAGGAATCGTTGGATATTTTTGGGAATGTAATCTTTGAGTACAGATATAACTGGGTTATCTGGCAATTCCAAATCGGAATTGTAATTTATAATATTTTAAAAAGGGTTATTAAAATAATTATTATTCTGGTTAGTAGTTGTAATCTTGTTTCATATTTTATCCTGTATCAGTCCTTGAAGATTTTTAGGATTTATTATAATGTTGTTATTGCATAGTTTATTTATTATAAATGTGTCGTGGGTCCTAATTCCTAACTCGAAGTTTGAGGGCGTTATGGACATAATTAATCTTTTAGCAAATATATGTAATAAAATATTATAGTAATAATAATAAAATTACAATTATTTAAAACATCCGTGTATTGTATATATATATATATAATTCGGTTAAAATCGAACCAATATTTTGAAAAATCGAACAAGTTTTATTTTGGTTAAAACTGAAATAATCGAAATTTAAAAAAAAAACTAAAACCGAACTGAATTTTACCAGTTCGATTCGGTTTTTCGGTTTTGATTGGGTTTTGTTCATCCCTGGTAATAATTGACCAGTCGATTAATAAAAAATGTTTTCAAGTCAAGCTAAAATTTGAGTCGACTGGTCGAAAGTGTTGCGGAGTCGGTTAGGGCAAAAATTGACAAGTCGGCTTAGCTGATAAATATGGCTGGTAAAATAGTTACCACGCCAGGTAAATGTTGGCAATTCGCGATCACGTTGGTCGGAGAAAAAACTTAAACTATTTGGGCCTAACATCTCAAATAACAGATAATATGGAGAGTATTTTTTTGGGAGTGTTACACCTAGATTCCTTCGGTATGCAAGAACAGACTTCGATCTCCAAGAATGTCCTTTGTAATAACCCCAATTTTTGGAAATTTTTGAAACCCTTAAGAATAATGATTTTGCTGATTATGCTGAATAAGAAAACTTTTCATGCCACACTATGTAGGGGTTCTTCTATTGTTATTCTGAGATCTTATTAGTACTTTATATGGGATATAAGTGTATGTAAAGATCGTCAGAATCCAAATCCGAACACTTTGATTTTTCCCGAAAATCCACCAGATACCGAAAGAATTGAGTATAAGGTAACAGGATAAAAAGGATTTAAATTCAAGGATTTTAAGAGAGGATCATAAAAGGAATACAATGTATTGAGAAAGGTTAAGGGAGCCCAAGTAATAAGATCCCGGGTATGATCCCTCAAACGATAAACGAGAACGAAAGTTAAGCGAACCGTATAACAGATCAGCGGTCATTAGCCAAGTATTTAGAAGCAAATCAAAGAGGTTAGTGAGGATGATGTCATCAAACCAACAAGAAGAGGACAAGTGTGGGATGATGACATAAGGGGATGACATGAGCATGACAAAAAGTGAAGGAAGTGTTGGTTGATTCTAGACCACACAAAATTCACCATGGTTAAAAGTAATTAATCAAAACAAAATCAACCAACCAAGGCAAGCAAAACAAATCACAAAATACACAACTTGACTTCTTCTTCTTTTTTTTCTTCTTGAAGCTCTCGGCCCCTTTTCTTAAGAAATGGGAAGTCCAAGCTCCTCCACTTGCTAATTTACAAGGTAATTATCCTAGCTTCTCCTAGTTAAGTTACATACTTCCTAGGAATCTTAGTTTCAAAATCCTTTCCTAGCATTTCCTATAAATCATTCAAGAAGATGGTGAATAGTACTTTCTTGAAATTAATTTTTGTGTTCTTGATTTCTTTGAAAGAACAAGCTTGTAGGAGGTTAGATTAAGGCTTCCATGGGCATTCCAAGGATCTTTTATGAATTAAAAGCTTCAAGGAAGGTATAACTCTTCATTATCTTAGCATTTAGTTGATTGGTATAAATGATTATGATGATGGAATGAGAGATTAAGTGTAGTAGTTGTTTTGTCATGTTGAGATCTTGGTGGTTAAGTGCTTTTGTTGATTTTGGAGTTAAAAAGTAGCACTAGTTGTTCTTGATGATTCATGGTATAATTTGAGCTTGGTTTAAATGGTTTAAAGTGGTTGATGAGTGATATGGTCACATGGTTGTATTGGGATTGATTGGTGATGGTTTGGTGTTGAATTGGTTGGTAAAATTTTGGGAAATCGTGTAAACATAGCCGTCGTAATGTCCGATTTACTTTAGGCTGTTTTTGTTCTTAACATTAGGACCCGAGAACTCCCTGCTAGGTTTTGACCATGGCCATGTTTAGATAGTTCATGTTACGAGCTTCGTTTTGATATGTGGTTCATTTGATTCCGATGTACGGTTTAGGAGAAACGGCCGTTTTAAGTAACGACGTTTCGCGAACGAACCATTACCCCTCGCCTTACTTTGAAACATAGGTTAAAGACCTTAAAGACTAATTGGAGTATGAAACAATTATGTTAAGTGGATTAGGCAGTTGGTAAGGTACTCGCGAAATAATCGCCTTAAAACTCGAAATGGTTAATTTATTAAAAATGGTGGAGCCGAGGGTACTCGAGCGACTTAAGAGAATCAGTAAGCGCAAAGCGAGCGTTAGAGTCTAATTTGGATTAAAGTATAGATTTACAAGTGACTTTGGTTTAATTCCAACTTACATGTTGTTTATAGGTTACCAGACTCGTCCCGAGCCATTTGTAACCCCCAGTCCCTCAGGCAAGTTTTCTACCCGTATAACTGTTGTTGTGATGTATATGTGTATATGCATGATCTTGTGATAAATGCATATTTGTTATTAGCAAATTCTTGCGATATATTGTAGCATGTGATATGGTATATATGCATGCCGGTTTCGTATTCTTGATTTATATATTTGTTGGTTCAAATGCTTATTAGTTGCATAATACCTATGCTAGAGATAAGCGGTATTTGAGTATACCCTTAGTATAGGGGATCAAAAGGTGAACTTTTTCTAAAAACCGGTAGGCGAGGCTCCCGAGTATAATATATATATATATATATATATATATATATGAATAGTTTTAAAAACTATTAATCGAATAAGGTTTATTCGATAACTTTATATTATTTAATGAATATTATTTGAATATTCATTCGAGGACTTATGACTCCGTTTATTTTATTAATGAATATTATTTTGAATATTCATTCGAGGGCTTATGACTCTGCTTATTTTATTAAATAATATTCTTTATTTTGTTAAAGAATAATGTTTCGATAATCAAACTTATTTTTGATTATTCAAATAAAGATAGTACTTTCGTATAAGTATATCTTTGGTTATTTAATATTCATTTCAAGTATGAGTTTTAACACTTCTACTTCGATTATTTTTATAAGGATTATCCTTATGGGAATATTATTTAAATGATAATATTCATATATTTTCTAATATATCGGGACTGATTTATTTTAATAAATCAGTAGTACTCCAAACATTCTTAAAAATGTTTTCGAGTCTTCAAAATGATTTCTAAAAGTTAGGGCGGATCCCAAAACTCATTCTTTTATATTTAAGATCCTCCTTTCGAAGGGGATTTAAATACTCGCTCAAAACCTGGGGGATCCGGCTCTGTGGTGTATTTTACATTCGCAACGTGGTTGCTGTTTTGAGAAAACAATTTGATTACTTGCCCAACGTTCGGGAAGTAAGTCCATCTAATTGAGTCGGAATTAGCGACAGGCCGGGGTACGGTCTATCAAAGTGTAAGTGGCTGGGTGGCAGTCCATCAACGCGTAAGAGGCCGGGTGGCGGTCCAGCACAAGGTCCTTATGTGGCCAGGGTGATGACCGGTGGGGGATTCATCCATCTACTAGTAGAAAAGGTTATTTATTGGTATCTTTGCCTGATCAGCAAGATATTAGGTTTATGCCAAGGTTTTCTCCTTTCCAAAATTCATTGGATATTGCAACTCTGTTTATAATTTTCATAACAGAGGTTTTCAAGGAGTGTATGAAATGTATATATATATATGTATATATATATCGGGACTTAATGAAGTATCTCGTAACTTCATTATTTATAATGACATTTCAAGGATTGAATCTATTCAAGTCTTATCTTGTAGTCTCATCTGGGTGATGAACTTTTGAAACTGATTATAACTTGAACGGTGGTAGTTCAAGTAGTATTCGGATATAAGTATATTGGAGTATCTTGTAACTTCATCTTTTAAACTTATATCTAGTAAATGATTATCTTGTGCATGTCAAAGATTTTCGGAAAAATGTTGAGACAAGGTTAGATATATGAGATCACCTTGGAACGATATTTTATACAGTTATAAACGGGAACTTTGTGTATATTATACATGTCAGAGGATTTCAAAGATTGTGAAAAGATATATATACATATATACTGAATATTTTGCGACTTGGTCGCGGTAAGATATCAAACTTGGTTCATTTCTTCTTGACCATGACTTTCATAAGTACTATGAAAATGCTTATATATTGTAAATCATTATACATATTATTTTGGTGGGCTTGTTGCTCACCCTTGCTTTCTTCTTTCATCGCACAACATCAGCTAGACAAGATGAACAGGACCAAGCTTCTAATTCGCAAGCAGTTAGAAAATGTTCCGCAGTTTGCTGGAAGCGTTGATGCCGCCGTAGCTGAGGTAGGAGCTACCAATAGGCTAGGTTTTCAACTATCGATGAACCGGATTTATGTATATTTATGAATTGTAATAATGGCAAAGAAATGTAAATTTATTCAGAAACCCTTTTAAGGTGTATTGGCATATAATTGTGGAATAAAATGACTTGTGATTATTTTTTGGATATTCATCTCTGAGACTATAACTTGTGGTGTTTGTGGATTTAATCAAATGACAGAGATCTTGTCAGGGTACCTGATAATTACAGGGATTTAATCTGAAGAAAATCAAGTTATCAAAGTCATGACATGAAGAAACGCCACGAAAGTTAGTCACTCATGAACCAGACAGTACATCGAGTGTCAACATTGAAGTGGTGGAATTGATTCATAATTGACAGTAATTTTCAAAAGATTTTCAGAAGAATGGTTGTTGTTCAAGAGTAGTATTAATTCTCTATTAATTAATTAAGTCATATAATTTAATTAAGAAAATAAATTAAATCTGCAAAGATTAATTTATTGATTAATTAATTCTGAATTAATATTAAGAATTTTCTGAATTATAATTGAATTAAAATCAGTTTTAATTCAGTAAGACAATTGAGATTGAATTGGCATGACAATCTGGATTGTCATACCGATTGTCATGCCAGGCCATTACTGATTGTCTCACTGAAAGTTCTACTGGAAGGAGGATTGTCTTGCCAGTTCATTTTGAGAGTCTTGCTAGTTCATTCAATTATCTCACCGAAAGTCATGGTGGTTCAACAGATTGTCTTGCTAGCTCAATGGATTGTCTCACCGAAAGTCATGCCAATTCTCAGATAGTCATGCTAGTTCAAGTGGATTCTATTGATTAAAATATAAAAGACAGAAGCAGCAGAAGACATTCAATACAATCAATTACTCAAGAACAGAACAGAGCAGCCGCAGAACAAAACATCTCATCTCTCAAACTGTAATTCAAGATCATATATTTCTAGCTAGTAAAGTTAAATCCAAACCACTAGAAATCATTCTCTTGTTCTTGTGTAACTATCTAGCGGATCAAAATCCCTAGAACTTAATCTCAAATTGTTTTTAGCATTTGATTCTTTTTATTACAAAAATAGAAAATGTTTATATCGAATTTATTCTAGATTTGTGATAATTAATTTGAGATTAATCCCTTGTAATCGATACCGTTGTTGTAACACCTTTCAAATTTAATAATATTTTTATTTAACTTGAATTTTGTTTCAATTTTTTATATCGCACTAAATTCGATTAAACGGTATAGTATGTATTCAACCCCCCCTTCTACAAACATATTGGGACCTAACACTCTTGGTTTGTGTTATTGTGTAAGGGGTGTTTTTTCTGGGTAGATAATAGGCAGTTTTCTTGGTTGTTTTCCCTCTTTTTGGGTCACCAACTGGGTTTAAAGATGGCATGCGATGTGTTCTTGGGCAAGAACTCCCTTTGGGGGGGTTTCTGGTTATAGAACGTTCTTCGGGAGCTGACCTAGAGTGTTCGGTTTTTTCTTTTTCTTTACCTGTTGAGTTTAAAGATGGCATGCAAGGTGTTCTGTGAGCAAGAACTTCCTTCGGGAAACCTTGTCTGTAGAACATCCTTCGGGAGCCGACTCTAGGCGCTTTTCTTTAAAGGAAAAAGGCTAATGTTGGTCACATGACTGTAAATAATTAAGTGATAGACTTGAAAAGACTGAGGTTAAAAGAGAGGCTAAAAAGAAAAATAATAGAAATGGTAAAGTAGGAATTAACAAACACAATAACTACACACTTGATAAATATGCTCCAAGAAAAATCTGTGTCAAGTGTGGTAGTGTAAATCATCTGTCTGTTAATTGCAAATCTGTTATGCCTACTTTCATGTTTGTGCCACCTCACTTTCCCAACATGAATGCCATACTTCCCATGCCTATGAATGCTATGTCTACACCTAATATGAATGCACAGTTTGCTAATATGCCATTTAAACCTAATCCCTATTATGCTGCATTTAGTATGCCACAAATGCCATTTAGCATGCCTTACTGGAATAACATGTTCACTAATAGCATGCCATTCCCTGTTAATCAAAGTATGCATGATAATTCTGTTATTATGAATGGTTTCAAAGGCCCAACTCAAATGACTAAGGATGAATCTGATATCCCCAAGTCAAATGAGATAAAGCCTAAGAAACAGAAAAAGAAAGATAACAAGGCAGGACCCAAGGAAACTTGGGTACCAAAATCAACTTGATTTGATTATGATGTGTGCAGGGAAACAGAAAGAATCTATGGTACTTGGATAGTGGTTGTTCAAGATACATGACTAGTGATTCTACCCTGCTCACAGAGTTCAAGGAGAGAGCTGGCCAAAGTATTACTTTTGGAGATGACAGCAAGGGTCATACTGTGCGATATGGCTTAATTTCAAAGGACAATGTCATCATTGAGGAGATTTCCTTAGTGGATGGTCTCAAACACAACTTGTTGAGTATCAGCCAGCTTTGTGAGAAAGGCAATTCAGTAACCTTCAACTCAGAAGCCTATGTTGTGACTAACAAAAGAAGCAACAAAGTGGTTCTCACTGGTGTGAGAAAAAGAAATGTGTACCTAGCTGATTTCAACTCATCTAGTGCAGAATCTGTTACTTGTCTTCTCAGTAAAGCAAGTCAGGATGAAAGTTGGCTATGGCACAAGAAGCTATCCCATTTAAAATTCAAGACCATGAATGAGCTAGTAAAGAAAGAACTGGTTAGAGGCATTCCTCTAGTGGAGTTTTCTAAGGATGGACCGTGTGATGCCTGCCAAAAAGGGAAGCAGATTAAAGCATCATTCAGGAAGAAACTTGATTCAACAATTGAAGAGCCTTTGCAACTGCTACACATGGATTTGTTTGGACTAGTCAATGTGTTGTCCATCTCAAGGAAAAGATTTTGCCTAGTAATTGTAGATGATTTCTCAGAGTTCTCTTGGACATATTTCCTAAAGTCTAAAGATGAGGCTAGTGAAATCATCATCAATCACATAAGGCAAGTCAATAATCATCCTGATTTCAAGGTTAGAAGAGTCAGGAGTGACAATGGAACTGAGTTCAAGAATTCTGTCATGAGAGCATTTTGTGAGGAAAATGGGATTCTGCATGAGTTTTCAGCAGTAAGAACTCCACAACAGAATGGAGTAGTGGAAAGGAAGAACAGATCACTTATTGAAGCTGCCAGGACAATGCTTGAAGAATCTAAACTGCCAACATATTTCTGGGCTGAAGCTGTAAATACTGCATGCTACACTCAAAATATTTCCCTGGTTAATCAAGCAAGATGCATGACTCCCTATCAATTGTTCAAGGACAAGAATCCAACTCTAAATTTTCTTCATGTCTTTGGCTGCAAATGCTATATTCTGGGAAATCAAACTGATCAAAATGGGAAGTTTGATGCTAAAGCAGATGAAGGAATTTTTGTTGGATATGCTGTTGGTAAAGCATATAGAGTCTACAATCTAAGAACCAGCATTGTTGTGGAATCAATACATGTTGTGTTTGATGATAAAAAGATTGAAGGACTGCAAGATGAAGATTACCATGAGAGTCTCAAATTTGACAATGTGGAGATGGTTAGTGATGACAGTGATGATGAAAGTGATCAAGAAACAGTATCAAAGGATAATGCAGAAAAATCCACCACCAATGAAGCACAAAACTCAACATCTGTCGAGTTGCATAATGCTTCATCCGTCGGAAGGCAATCTGCTTTATCCATCGGGAGATAACCAGCTTCATCCGTCGGTACTCAAAATTCACCATCCGTCGGGTTATCAAGAAAAGCTGGAAATCAGAATAGATCACCTGTAGAAAGTTCCCCTTTCTCAAATCAAAGATCCACAAACTCAGGGGGAGTTTCTAACAATCAAAACTCAATCACACATCAAGACAACAATGAGGCCTCTTCATCTAGAGCTAATCTACCTCAACAAAGGAAATGGATAAAAGATCACCCATTTGAGCTCATAATTGGTGATGTTTCTTCTAGAGTTCAAACCAGAAGAGCAACTCAAGAAGAATTTCTATACAGCAGCTTTCTCTCTAAGGAAAAACCGAAGAAGGTAGAAGAAGCTCCCTGATTGGATTTTAGTTATGCAGGAGGAGCTAAACCAATTTGAGAGGAATAATGTATGGAAGCTGGTGCCCAAGCCTAAAGGAAAGAATCCAATAGACACTAAATGGGTATTCAGAAACAAGATGGATGAAAATGGCATAGTAGTCAGGAACGAAGCTAGATTGGTTGCTAAGGGCTATTGTCAACAAGAAGGAATAGATTTTGATGAAACATTTGCTCCTATTGCAAGACTTGAAGCCATCAGAATTTTCTTAGCTTATGCAGCCCATGCCAATTTCAAGGTCTATCAAATGGATGTCAAAAGTGCTTTTCTGAATGGAGATTTGGAGGAGGAAGTATATGTCAGTCAACCTCCTGGTTTTGATGATCCAAATTTTCCACAACATGTCTATTATCTTTTGAAAGCTCTTTATGGACTAAAGCAAGCACCTAGAGCCTGGTATGACACTTTATCAAAGTTCCTTTTAGAAAATCACTTCACAAGAGGTACCGTAGATAAAACTTTATTCTTTAGAAATGTAAATGGCTCTAGTATACTTGTTCAAATTTATGTAGATGACATTATTTTTGGCTCTACAGATGAGAAACTTTGTAAAAAGTTTGCCAAATTGATGCAAAGTAAGTATGAAATGAGTATGATGGGAGAACTAACTTACTTTCTTGGTTTTCAAGTTAAGCAAGTTAGTGATGGAATATTCATTAGTCAAACTAAATAAATTTTTTTAATCTTTTAAAGAAGTTTGATCTAATGGATTGCACATCTGCAAAAACTCCCATGGCCACTGCAACTAAACTTGAATTAAACACTATTGAAAAGTCTGTGGATATTTCAAGTTATAGGGGCATGGTTGGCTCACTTTTGTACTTAACAGCTAGTAGGCCATATATAATATTTGCTACATGTTTATGTGCTAGATTTCAGGCTGATCCTAGAGAATCTCACTTAGTAGCTATTAAGAGAATTTTCAGATATCTCAAGGGAACACCAAAACTTGGCATTTGGTACCCTAGAGATTATGGTTTTGATCTAACTGGTTATTCAGATGCAGATTATGCAGGTTGTAGAATTGATTGGAAAAGTACAACAGGAACTTGTCAATTTCTAGGAAACAAGCTTGTGTCCTGGTTCAGTAAAAAGTAAAATTCAGTTTCTACTTCTACAGCTGAAGCTGAATACATTGCTGCTGGCAGTTGCTATGCACAGATTTTATGGATGAAAAATTAATTGCTAGATTATGGGCGCAAGTTGAAAGGATTCCTATTTTCTGTGATAACACAAGTGCAATTGCCATCACTGAAAATCCAGTACAACATTTAAGGTCAAAGCACATAGACATCAAGTACCACTTCATAAGGGAACATGTAATGAATGGTACTGTGGAACTACATTTTGTTCCAAGTGAGAAGCGGCTTGCAGATAATTTTACCAAACCACTGGATGAATCCACATTTTCAAGGTTGGTAAGTGAACTAGGTATGCTCAATTATTCTTAAATCTTTATGAGATAATTTGCAAGTTGTAATGTAGCCAGAAATTTAATTGATTTTTCAGTCTTGGATGAAATTTTGGCTAAGTCAAAATTTACATCTCGACGGATGGTCTTTATCCATCAAGTTTGATCATCCGTCGATATACAATTTGCTAATAAAAATCAATTATTTTTCTAGAATATTTTATGACTCGGCGGATAACAGTTTATCCTCATCCATCGAATTGCCTTAATCTTACCCGTTAATTCCCTGAACATTATCCATCGAGTATACTTACAGTTTGTAAGCATAAAATGACGGATAATGGGTGAAATTCTTACAGTTTATTTTTAAACGGCTATTTTAGGCAATTTTCATCGGTTACTTTATTTTACTTTATTATTTTTAACAGTTATTTTTGAGATAGTACAAAAGCTTATTTCATTTCCATTGCTTTTCTTTTAATATTCTCAAATCAACTGCTCCAATTTATTTCTCTTTCAAAGCACTTACCCTCTCTCTTCAAGCTCTTATTCTCTAACAATGGCGCCCGTTGTCAAGATTTTATCTCAAACTGGGTTTATTTATGAGAAGAACAATATCACTGCACTAGTAAACAAGGGGATTTAGCAATCTGGTGACTATCACAAGATGATGGACTTTGTGAAGAATTGCAAGCTTAGCTATGCTATGCTGGAATCACCCATAATCTTTTGTGAAGTTGTTGAAGAGATGTGGGTCACTGCTACATACAACTCAACATATAAGACAATCACACTCACCATTAAAGGTAAAGAATTTTGTATCAATAATGATATTATAAGAGCATGTTTCAAGATTCCTGATAACACTGTGTCCTCACCACACACTGACACTGACATAATCAATATGCTTAATTCCATGAACTATGCTCTTTCTACTTCTAAGTTAAGTGACATTAGGAGATTGGGCCTTAGGAAAGAATGGAGTTTTATGTGTGATGTAGTGACAAAGGTCTTTTTAGGTAAAATCAGTAATTTTGATTCAGTCAATATCTCCATGCTTAACATGCTCTACATGCTAGTTACAGATAGGTTCTATAATATTAGTGACCTTGTTTTGTTTGAGTTGGGATTCAAACTAGGAGAGTTAAATAAGAGAGGTAAGAATGTGTATTATGCTAGATTCTTTATGATGCTAGCTAACCACCTCTCTGAGGGAATTGTGCTTGAGAACCCTAACAATAAATTAGATTGTTGGGTTCAAGAGGGAATGATCATTGCAGATTTGAACAGGGCCAGTCATCACAAGGAGGTGCCACTGTTCTATTTTCCTGCAATGGAAGCACCTCAGGTAAGTGAGGTAAGTTCATTTATCCTTGCTATTCCAACCTCACAAGTTTCTTTGAATTCCAGTGTAGCTATGGCAACTGTGTCAATGACCCAACAGTTGCCTACCCAAGCTACCAAACCAGCAAAAATTTCTAAATCCAAATCAAAGAAAGCCCCCTCTGGTATCTCTCAAAAGATGCCAGTTGTAAAATCCACCAAAACCAAAGAGGGGAGTGTGCAGGTGAGTAAGGCAGGTGAGGGAAAGAGTGAACATAAAAAAAACCCTAATGATAAGGATGGAGAGTTGAGTGGTTCCCAGCCTAGCCACACTGCAGTTTCCCAATAAACTGCAGTGCTTAAAAAGGATAAAAGCTCATTTCTAGCTGCATCCTCCCAAAAGGATGTAGCTATTGAATATAGCTCTCAACCAAGAGCACAGGTCAAGAGGGTTAGGGACACAAGCTCACCCCAAACTTATGACAGATAGAAGAAATCTAAAACCCTTGGGGATGTAAAGGGTACACACACTGTGCAAACTGGTGCTAAAGACATAGTCATTGCACCTTCACAAATTCAGTTTGATGTGGCTCCAATAATGTGGAGTCAGAGCCAAAATCTCTAGTAATCGAAGCACCTCAAACACCTAATTCACCCACAAACTCTCTGGATGTGGATATGATAAACACATCAATTCCTGATTCCCCTTCTTTAACTTTGTTGGGGGAGCCAAAATCTAGTGCAAGTGAGCATCATCTTTTAGATGATTTGTTGGCTCACTTGCCAATTCTTTCAGGAACTGTTGAATCATCTGTGCCCAAAATATCATCAATCAGCACAGAGTCCATAATAGTTTCTATTCCAAGTACATTCATTTCTACTCTCTCGATGGATATTGCTCATCCGTCGAGTAGTGACTGTATCCCGACGGATAAGTTTAACAGCAGTTATCCGTCGGTTAGCAAAATCACTAACCCGATGGATATTCCTTATCCGTCGAGTGTCTCTGCACCACCTCAAACTTCATTTATTTCAAGTGCAGAAGAATTAGTGGTTGTACAGTCACTATTAGGATTGAGAGAGAAGAGTGTCTTGAGTGAGAGTCTGGGTTGCTCCCAGAAAAAAGGAGAGGAAATAAGTGACACTATGCAGTCCATTTCTTCAGGACTGGCAAAAGAGAGTGAGAGGAGTCCCACCTTAGATGGTGAAGGTGAGGGTGTGAGGGTGGGGAGCCAGGGTGAGACCCTGATGCAACAAAAGAGAGAAAATGAGAGAAATGCAGGTACTAGAGCTATAAGGATGGATGTTATTTCTAGTGAGTCAATGAATGTCCAGGATGCAGACAGGGAGGGACTATCTCAGCAACCTCAAGCTGTTATAGATTCCACCTCCCTTGATGCTGAGGCATTTACTCACCCTGTTCCATCTTATCAACTTCTAGCTGAACAGGGCAATGACAGTGCAGAAAGGTTGCTCAATCTGGTGCATACCACACAGTCTATGCCAAGAGCTAAGGATGTCATCACAGCTTTGCCCTCTACAGCTGGTGATGTGGATTATGAGAATGGTGGTTCAGCTGATTTCTTTGGTAATGGAAGTGGGGATAGTGAAGATGAAGCAATGGACATAGGGGGAGAAGTAGGTTCCAGTTCAAGATTAGGTATGCCATCATGGGCATTTTCAAAGCACTGTGATGAGCACTACTTCAAGACAACCCTGATCCAACTAATCAATCAGAAAAATACTGCTCTTCAAACCACTATAAATGTCAGCACCAAGAAGCTCCTTCAGGCACATCTAGCCTCACTGCAACTTCAACAAATTCAAGGCTTCTAACATGCTAGGGATGTAAACACCATTAAGGGTGATATTGAGGAGATGAAGAAGGCCATTTCAGATAAGATGGATTCTAAGCTTCCAGAAGCTATAATGCTTGACATCAAGAGGAAATTAAGGAAAAATTCTGATCTTGTAACCAAGATAGATGCCTTGGATACAAGAATGTCAGCCATAGAAGCATCTTTAACAGCCATTCATCTTCATCAAGCCCAACAGACAGATTTACTTCAAAAACTGGTGGCTGCTCAAACCTCCTCCTCTACTCAACTTGATGATAACAAAAAGGGGGAGAAAGGACCAAGTGAAGGGGAGAGGCTTCAAATTCAAATCAGCTCAAAGCCACCAGATACAAACAATATAGATCTGATAAATGCAGCAGCAGCCAACATTAGAGCAGCTGAAATGAAGCATTTGAAGCCAATCAACTGGGAGAAGATTGATGAGGATATACAAAGGAAATTTAGACTAGTAAAGGAGCCAGAAAAGTCAGTCATCCATCACTCTCAAATCAATCAGATTTCTGTGAATGAGATGAGCATGAACTATCTGGAAAGGGGACAGTCATCCTGCATCAAATCTCCAAAGGCTAAAATAATTCTGAAACCAAGGGTGAACTATCCAAAATTATCATTGAAGAACCCTTTGAATACTGTGTATGAGACACCTAATCTTGATGAAAAGAAGCTTCTGTCAAGGTCAATTGCTTTCTACAAAGATCCAGCTGATTCAGCTATGAAAAAGAGAATTGCTAAAGTTTTCAGGAATGGGAAAGAAATTTGTGTAGTGGTTGGACACCCTCAATTTGCTAAAGCAAAGAGAGAAGAAAAGGCCAGATTGAAGTAGGAAAAGAAGCAAGCTGCTCTAGATGCTAGAAAGGCTAAACAAAAGAAAGAGCAAATTGCTATCTTGGACAAGCTACATGTTGTAAATTCATCACAACAAATTCCTGCTCAGCCATCTGAAATCATTGAATCTCAAGATCCAAAGAAGCAAGTTGAACAACAGAAGAAAGCTCCAAGAATCAAGGAATTGGCTAAAAGAACCAAGAGGAAACTGGACATTATTGATAAGGAATTGGAGAATCAGTTTCCCAAGGAATCCACTCCAACTACAACTCAAGCATCAAAACCCTCTGTGGTATTTGAAGATATCAAGGTGGTGGATCATTACAGGAACATTCATGGGGAACCTATTGTACCTAAGGATGAGCCAATAGAATGGGAGAACATACCAATTCCTGACTTCAATTTGCCAATCCTTAGCAAGCCAAAAAGAACAAAGTCAAGAGCAGTCAAGAAAGTGAAGTTGTCACCTCTCAAATCCAAATCTCTAGTCAAAGCTCAATCTAAAGCCACTAAGGGAGATTACCTGTACTTATGTGACATCAAGGAGTTTTCTGATTTAAACCTCTATCTAGATGAACTAGATGAAGTGAGAGGAATTGATGCATACAGAAACCTACCTGAAAGGTTAGTGTTCAAGTACAAGGGAGGAAAGGAGACTCAGTGACCACTTCACAAGATCCTTCAAGAAAGCCAAGACGTACTGATTAAGGTTTATTCATCTTTCAAGGAGAACTTTGGGTTCAATGTTACTGCAAGAAGATTGGTTCTAAAGAAGATTGAAGAACTAATGAGTGTTAGAGCTAAAGATGCACTCCCAAAGACTCTAATTATCCCCTACACAGGGAGAAGAGTGCATTTAAGGCCCTACTGGCTGATGGAGTTCATGGATGACAAAGGAGTGAGAAGATTTTTCAGATTAGAAGACGAATTTAGAATCTCTAGCAATGAGACTCTCTTGGAGATGCAAAAAAAGTTAAATCTCTCAGAATCTGATGAACTGGAATTCCACAGACAGCTCCAGAATCAGATAGAATGGAAAGAGATCCAGACCTTCAAGGAACTAGATAAATCTGCTCAAGCTAGAGGAGCACCTTGAAAATGACTGTGAGCTAAACTTTGTACATTTTGTTAATTGAAGCACTTTACAGTTTTATCTATCTACTTTCAAAGTTTTATTTTTAGGGTGTTTTGTTATCATCAAGTATCTCTTAATTTATGGCTACAATTCCAGTAGACATAAATTGGGGGAGATTGTTGTGTATATATTGTGAACTTGATGATTTCATTAACAAAACACCCTGGTAGATTTTACTTAGTGAAATTGTAGCACTCGACGGATAAGGATTATAGTCCCGACGGATGACTCAATATAGTCCCGACGGATGATGATTTATTATCCATCGAGTGAGTAGCTTATGTAACAATAAGTCTGTAGCACGTTTCTGCATACACATTGTTTAGAATCTGTAGTAGTACTTAAGTCATGTTGACTTTAACTAGATAGCAAAATAGGTTGATTAATTGTACATAGATGATGTCTTGTAATTCTGCATAGATAAAATGAAGTCTAGTGCCTGATTGCTACCCGATGGATAAACAACAATGAATTCGACGAATGATCAACAACCCGACGGATGATCATTAACTCGACGGATGATCATGAACCCGACGGATAAAGAATTCAAATATCTGTTAACAGTGACAACACAGTCACATGCGTCGAGTGTATGCAAATGGAATGTGGTAGCCAATTCAACTGGGTTTTTGAGAACAAAGAAGCATTGTCATTTCCATGCTATTATGAAGATATTCAAATATGCTGGAATAGAGTAATGAAGTAGCATTGTAATAGACTCGATAGTTTTTGTTTTTAGTATCTTGTCTTATTGCTTTGTAATCTTGGTGATATATAAACCAAGAAGTAGCAAATAGAACAACTAACTAAGAAACCAAGCAACCAAGAGAGAAACATTTGTAAGCTGAATTCTCAGTATTTCTCTGTATTCTTTGTTGTTCATTTGTAAGCAGCTGTGAGCTTTTTGCACACAGAGTTCTCTCGATATATATTATATATCTCTGGTGAAATCATTCAAATCCACCAGAAAGTTTTTAAAGACTCTTTTTTTTAATTTCTTGTGTTTTGATTCATTTCAAGTGATTATTCCGCATTCTGCTAATCAATTCACACTGATATATATAATTGAGTTAGAACAATTTTTATTCAAGAAAAAGTTTCAAGAATTTCATTCAACCCCCCTTATGTAATTCTTGTTATATTGTTAAGGGACTAACAACACTCTCCATATTTTCCAACACGAGCAGCGTCAATTCCATTTTTCCAGATCATCCTATTCCAATAGAGCAGCATCTTCAAATTAGTAATTATTTTCCATTCATTATTTATGCTTACTCGAAGAATTTTGCATGCATGTTTTTCTTTTTGCCTTTGCTTTTGGGATGTTTTCTAGTTTTTTCTCTTGGTTTGTGTTATTGTGTAAGGGGTGTTTTTTCTGGGTAGATAATAGGCAGTTTTCTTGGTGTTTTTCCATCTTTTTGGGTCACCAACTGGGTTTAAAGATGGCATGCGATGTGTTCTTGGGCAAGAACTCCCTTTGGGGGGGTTTCTGGTTATAGAACATTCTTCGAGAGCTGATCCAGAGTGTTCGGTTTTTTCTTTTTCTTTACCTGTTGAGTTTAAAGATGGCATGCAAGGTGTTCTATGAGCAAGAACTTCCTTCGGGAAACCTTGTCTGTAGAACATCCTTCGGGAGCCGACTCTAGGCGCTTTTCTTTAAGAGCCATTCGTCCGGTCTTATGACATGTACTCGATGCCTTGTCCTTTTAATTTTTTATTTATCATTTATCCGAGTACATAGACTAATTTATCTCTTTATTTTTGAATACAGGGACATGGACCGAACGAACACCCTCGTGGGGACTTCTACCTCCTAACCCAAGCGAACATGGAGGGATCTCTTCGGTTCTCTGTAGGCGTACCATTCGGCCAATAATCGCTCGGAGTTGTCAAAAGAAAGAGTGGGACAGATAGATTTTGACTATTCTGTCCCCCGAGGCTACTTCTGGTTGTACGCCGCCAAGGGAGACGAACGGATTTATGACACTCCGGGCGTACCGAAGGGCTACAGAGATTGTATCATTTGTATCTCCGAAGCAGCGTTCAAATGCGGCTTCAGAGTTCCACTGCTGAAGATTCTCAGGCGGCTTTTCAGCCAGATAGGATTCCTATTGGGGCAGATGGACCCGAACGGGTTCATCCACATCAATTGCTTTCACAACTGATGCCTCCAGGCCGGCGTTCAACCGCTCACCCGGCTCTTCTGGTTTCACTACGACCTTTGTGGGGTGGGGGTAACAGCCTTTTTCCTTTATCTTTCTTTCTCTTTGCATAACTGCTTTTTATCTTCATTCGGCCTTTATATATTTTATACTTAGTAATTGTAGCTTTAGCTTGTGTTGATCCTTCTTCTGTTTTCCTTTTCAGTATCTTCCAGGGAACCTCTGATTGAGCGAAAGGAGGCCTAGGCGGCCGAGAAGAGGATTGCCGAGGAGGAGAAGAAGCCCGAGCCGGCCGGGAAGAAGGTCGTTCTGGACCTCTCGGAGACTGTTGGGATGGAGAGGCTAAGAGGGCGATCCCGCTTCAGCAGGTCCCTCCGGCTTAGGAGGGCATCCTGGGGGACAACCTGGAAGTTATGGGCGAGGGAGGCCCCTTCAAGCGGCTCCGGAACCAGGACGGGGTCGTTCAGACCTTTGTCCCCAACTGGGCTATTCTGACGACCGACAATACTATCTATCCAGCGAGGCAGGCCATGAAGGAGATGGCTTTGGACCTCTGCCATGGACTTCAGCTTTCGGTCGACCGTTCACTCTTTGCGGCGGCCTCTCCGACCGAAGCCTGCACGGAGCTGATGTCCTTCTTATCCCTTGTAAGTTGCATTTATTTTTCTTGTACTTATTTAGTCCTTCATCGTACTTTCTTCGATTATCTAATATTTTTTTCCTTGTGTATTTTTGTAGGCTACCACTTGGGTCACTGCTGTTACGGACAAGGTTCGGGATATGGAGGGCCGAATGGCTCAGGTGGTGGAGCTCGAACGGAGGTCTACTGTGGTCTAGGAGGAGCTCAGGAGAGTTCAACTGCAGAATGACACTCTGATTATCCAGGCTACTGTATTGCAGAATGATAAGCAGCAGCTAGAGGGGGGCCTGCCAAGGGTGAACAGGAGGATCGCCCATTAGAATGGCCAGCTGAAGAAGTCTCGCAAGGAGCTTCGCAAGACGAAGAAACAGCTGGACCAGACCGAAGAGCGCTGCTTCAAGTTTGGCGCTGATTATGTCCTGGAGAAGGCTCACGGCCTTGGCTAAGATTATAAGCAGTTGTTGGATGACATCCTGAGGAACCCACAGTTCGGGCGGCCGTGGAAGCTCCTGAGGTATCTTATGGCTATGAAAAAGAACTCTTCGATGAAGACCTTCAGTCCTAATTTTTGGACTTGTAATTTTTATTTTTAGTTGCCACTCTTGCCTTCGGTCCTCGTACTTTGTCTGCCTTCGGGATTTGTAACTTAATTGCCTTTGGGGCCTTATTACAGTATCTTTCTTTGCATCTTTCTTCAGTATTTTTATTTCTGTCATGATTTATTGTGACTTAACAGTTTTGCATAATTTACTGCATCTCCGGCTTATCTTTTGCCTTTGCACTTTTGTACTTCTTTGCCATGTCTTCGGCCCTTTTATTGCATCTTTGGCTTTATACTTGCCTTAGCAATTTTTAGGCAATATTCATCTTCGGCCCTTAGTGTTAAGGGGTCAAGCTGTTAGCCCGAAGGGAAACCTTGGGCCATTAAGACTGAATATCTTTAGTCTTTTTGTGCGAAGAAACAAGGGGTCGCCTACTTTGGGATTTCCCCCAGGCGAGTCTCTTTCGTTCCATCGGTCAAAAAATGTACTTCAAGTTTTTTAGGTAAAATCTTTAGTGACAGATTTAGCTTGGAGAAGGAAGGGTTCATTTTTTTTGGGATCGCCCCTAGACGAGTCCTTCTTCGCTTCCAAGGTTTACTTGCAAAATTTTCTAAGTGTAAAATTTGAAGTTGAGGACGCAGGGCTTGTTTTCTTCGGGATCGCTCCTAGACAAGTACTTATTCGTTCCTTCAGTAGTTATTTGCCCTTAACATAAATAGAATTTGCCATAGAATGATGAAGGGGAATGTCTTTTTTAGGATTGCCCTTAAACATTCTTCGTTCGTCTCAGTTTTGTTAATTCCCAGCTATAGTTTTATAACAGCCTTAAGACGAAGGATATTACTCGTTAGAGGATTGCCGTTAGTTAATGATCATTCGTCCTTTTATGTAAGTAAGTCAAAATATGTCGGACGAAGGATTTATCTTCTTCGGGATCGCCCCTTGGTAATACCCGTTCGTCCGCTTAATTTGTCATAAATTCAAGTAATAAAGTTGTGCGAAGGAAGTGTATTTTCATTGATCATTAAGTCATTACACATTTCACATAGAGTTCAAAATGAAGTACAAACGGGAAATAAAAGAAAATTTCCCAGTATTTTTGATGGCTTCTACAGCCAGTGTTTCCAGCTTGTAAGTTCCTGGGCAGACGACCTCAATCACTGTGTAAGGTCATTCCTAGTTCGGCTGAAGCTTCCCTCGTCTTGTTGGCATAGATATAGCTAATTCCCGTTGGACCAAGTCACCAACACCGAATGACCTTTTCTTGATGCCCGAATCATAGTGTTGGGCAGCCTGCAGTAGGTACTTTATATTTCTTTGGTGGGAAGCTTCCCTTTCTTCTTCCAGTAAGTCTACATTCACCCTTAATCCGAAGTTATTGACTTTCACGTTGTAGAATTCTGTTCCATAAGACTCTGGGCCCATTTCGACCGGTACAAGGACATTTGTTCCATATGCCAGTCTGAAGGGAGTTTCCCCGGTGGAAGATCTGGGCGTCGTTTGGTAGGCCCATAAGACCCAGGGTAACTCTTCGACCCATCTTCCTTTGGCTTCGCCCAATATTTTCTTAATTCCATGAAATAATTGACACTGTTTGCATTTATTTGCATATTCGCTCGCATCGGCTTGCAAAGTCAGCCAAATGAACCCTTGCCGAAGGATCTTAAAGGCAAGAAACCGACCGGCCAGATGTACTCTGCGGATCCCTTTATGCACTGTCTTCAAAGCCCGTTGTTGTTATTCGGGATTCAAGCACCTCAAGAGGGGTTGAGTGGCCGGGAGACGATACATCCTTCCACTTTTAATAGTATAGCTTGATGCCCTATACTTTACTTTTAGAGCTTCCCTTCGATCCAGGGGGATGATTCCTTTTTTTCCGAAAATTACGAATTGGGGTCATCCAATCGGCGCCTTGGTGTATTTCAAGGTAGTTTTTCCTTTCGATCGAAGGCATCTTGGCTTCGGTAAGATAGATAGAACAAGTTAAGCTCTATGTTTAAGCCGAAGCTAGCCTAGATAGGGCATCTGCCCTGACTGTTGTTCTCCCTGCCTATTTAATTCAGTTCGAAGGTTTCAAATGACAGAGAGGAGTCTTTTACCTTTGCAACATAGGCCTTCGTATGGGGGTCCCTTTGCTCATATTCCCCTATGAAGTGCTTGACCACCAACATGGAGTTGCTAAATGCCCTTAAGTGCTTCACTTCAAGGCTTCGGGCTAGCTCCATCCCATGTAAAAGAGCTTCGTATTTGGCTTCATTGTTGGTGGGGGGGGGGAAGTTGAACCGAATAGCTTGGTATATTTCAAACCCATCAGGACCAGAGAGGATCAAGCCTGCCCCACACTTCTTTTCGATGGCTAAACCATCCAAAAAGAGCTTCCACTTTCCAGGGGTCCGGATGAGTTGTTCCTCAGGTGCAAGGTCCTTTGGTCCCGAGAATGTGCATTCTACCATTAAATTTTCCAGTGCTTGAGCTTTAATTGCAGTTTGGGGGACGAAATCGAGGTCATATTCTCCCAACTCGATGGACCAAGTGACGACCCTTCCCGAAGTTTCTAGCCTTGTCAGAATTTTCTTTAATGGTTAATCGGTGACGACCTGAACCGTTTAGCCTTGGAAATAGTGTCGTAATTTTCGGGAGGCCATGACCATCCCATATGCAAACTTTTCGGCGTTGGGGTACCTTGTTTCTGCATCCTTAAGCACATGGGACACGTAGAAGACATGATGTTGATTTCCCCCATGATCCTTCACTAGAAATGCTCCAAGTGTTCGGTCAGACACAGCCAGATAGAGCTAAAGTGTTTCCTTCGGATCAGGTCTCATTAGGAGGGGCCTTGGTAAGATATTCTTTTACTTCTTCAAATGCTCTCTGACATTCGGGGCCCCACTCGAAATTCTTCGACCCCTTGAGTACAACGAAGAAAGGAAGTGCTTTCTCGACTGATCTGGAGATGAACCGCCGAAGGGCTGCCCGTTGGCCGGTTAGTTTCTGGATGTCTCGGATACATTTTCGAGCTTCCATGTTGATAATAGCCTCAATTTTTTCTGGGTTTGCCTCAATCCCTCGTGCACTGACCATATACCCCAAAAATTTCCCATTTGCAACTCTGAACGTTCATTTGTTCGGATTTATCCTCATACTATTCCTTCGGAGAGTCTCGAAGCACTCTCTCAGGTCTTCGGCATGGGCTTGAAACAGGGATTTCACGATCATATCATCCATATAAGCTTCCATATTTCGGCCTATCTGCTCCTTGAATACTTTGTTAACCATTCGCTGAAATGTGGCTCCAGTGTTCTTAAGTCCGAAGGGCATTTTAATATATGCATAGGTTCCCTTCGGAATTATGAACGCTATTTTGGACACATCTTTACCGTTCATAGCAATTCGGTGATTTCAAGAAAAAGCTTCAAAAAAAGTAAGTACCTGGTATCCGGTCGTGGCATCTATTAATTGGTCGATACTGGGGAGAGGGTATTGGTCCTTCGAACAAGCCTTATTGAGATCCGTGTAGTCCACGCGCATTCTCCACTTTCCATTGGATTTTTTGACGACCACCACATTAGCCAACCAGTCAGGATACCCAATTTCTTCAATAAACTTGGCTTCCAACAACTTTTTCACTTCGGCCTCAATGACCTTTTGTCATTCGGCTGTAAAAGTCTTCTTCTTTTGCTTGACCGGTTTGGCCTCGGGTTGTACATTAAGGCAATGCTTAGCCATCTTGGGGTCCAAACCGGGCATATCTTCCAGCCCCCAGGTGAACACGTCAGGATATTTCCTAATGAATACAATAACCTTTTCCTTATGATCCTTTTTCATGTTTCTTCCAATCCGAACCATCTTGCCCGAATGCCCAATTCAACTTATTCGACCCCGGCGGCTGGCTCAGCGATCGAACTTGAGAGATCCCTCTCGAATTTCTCTAGTTCAATATTCAGGGTCTCTCGGCTCCCACTTGGTTCGATTTTGGCCCTTTTTCTTTTTCCAGTTTCATTCGGTTTTTTATAGGCCTAGTCCTTCTCCAAGTCTTCCAGCATTATTATACGGGCGGTCTTCAAATCACCCCGCATCTCTCCTACCCCTTTCTCTTTTGGAAATTTAAGCTTGAGGTGTGGTATGGATTCCACCGCCTCGAAGGTCGACAAGAAAGGCCTTCCCAAGATTGCATTATAGGACTCTCAATATGAACCACATAGAACTTTACAGGCTTCTCGACAGTGTATGGCAATTTACCCAAAAGGACAGGAAGAGTGATTGTACCTTCAAACTGTATTGGGTGTCCGCCGAAGGCATAAAGAGGGGCTTCGTCACAGGGTTCCAGTTATTCGCCCACCAGATTCATCTTACAGTATGTTTTGTGGAACAGGATATTGTTCGAGCTGTCAGTATCTATGAGCACTTTCCAAATTTTATTTTGTCCAATGAAGGGATTGATGATAAGGGGGTCTTCATGCGGATGAATGACATCCTCGTAATCTTCCGTACTGAAATTCATGGGCATATGGAGCTTCGCTTGGCCGAACTGATAGAGGTTGTACACTTGTCTGACGTACCTCTTCTTTGCCGACTTACTATCTCTATCTAGCACACTGCCCCCCGAAATTGTTTTTACTTCACCCCTTATCCTGTCTCTTCGTTCATGCTCTTCGGCTTCTGGCTCTTCCTGATTGTCCTTCAGCCCCAGTCTATCTTTTAGATCTCGGACGTACTGATTGAGTTCGCCTTTGATCATTCGTTCAACAAGCTTCTTGAGGTGGTAGCACTCATCAGTAGTATGCTTCTTGTCTTTGTGGTAATCACATTACTTGTCGGGATTTTTTTGTGTGATTTGGGACCTTCATCTTAGTTGGCCGAACGAACCCAGACTTTCCTTTAATCTCATGGAGAATCTTGGAGATTGGTGCATTCAAAGGGGTGAATACATCTGAATCTTTATCTCGACGTCGTTCGACCCCGCGATTGGTTTCCTTTCTTCCTTCTTTCCTACTATCCCTTCAGTCACCCCCGGATCTTGAGCTGTCATATATCTCTGTTCGCTTTGACCGGTCATCCCTTCAGGAATCTTTGTAACCTCCGAACTTTCCAACTTTTTCCATATATTTAGGGCTGTAAAATGATCCGGGTAGAACCGGACACCACCGTGCTCAAGTATCGTATCGTTTTACTTTTAGTGTGTCCAGATTTGGGTCCGGGATCATATTATTTGGATACAAACTGATCCTGGGTATTTGAGGGCCGGATCCAAACCAAATATGAGCCGGTATCGTATTTTCATTTTCTAACCGGGTAGTTTATGATCCACCGAATACGATTTAAATATGATCCACTAATATTAAGTATCATTTTTATTTCAACTATTCAGATGATTATTGGTATAAAATTAATATAATAATATAAAAATAATAACCATAAAAGTCATACTTTATAGGAAATTAAAACTGATATAAGATATAAAGAAATATAAAATAATTATTTACTTACAAATATAAAGGGTTGAAAATATATTCTAAATATGGGGTCGAATCAAATATGAGCCATGGATCATATTTGGATATTCAGGTAGGATCATTTTATGAAAAATAATATGAGATATAATTTGAGTCGGTATATGAGTGCTCAGATCCGGGATCATATTTTATTCGAGCTTAATTTTTCCGCCAGATTTGGATCGTTTATAAAACGGATATGAAACATGTATCATATTTTCAAGTCGGATATAAGCCGAGATACCGGATAGTCCTGATCAATTTATAGCCCTACTGGTATATTCTTTCCCCTCACATAGATATCATTGAGGGATTTTAAAGGGGAAATCATAAAAAGAGGAGTGAAGTTTTTTACCTTTATAGGGGTCTGGCCCCGCCGTAAGGAAGCCCATAGCTTTGACTTTGTCCAGGTTAGTAAAACTTCTTCCTTGAACCGAGCCAGGTAATCTCCAAGTTCTTCATTCACCCTCTGCCTACAGTGGACCAATGTTTCAGTATCATTCGCCTTTCGGCATAGGTGGGAATAGTACTTCAGGAATTTCCTCTTCAACTGCTCATACGAACCGATAGACCTGGGTTGAGTGACTTGTACCACATCTGTACCACATCGAAGTTGTGCCCTTCAAATAAGTTTTAAATATTTTGCAGAGCATGATGTCGTTATGTCCCATCCCAATCATTAATAGCTCGTACTTCTCATAGTGGTCCTCCGGATCGCCTTTCCCATTGAACTCATTCATTTTCGGGAATTGTCTTTCTTCGCCCGGAAGAGGTCGATATTGCTCAATTTCTTTGGTCACGATCGGTTCTCGGTCAACCCTCCTTTCACCGAAAATAAATTTTTCCAGATGAGTTAGCCTAATTCGGGAACCATCAAGTTCTTCGTTCGAATCAGAAGAAAAGCGTTGCTTTGTTCGCTTCCTCCTAGGTTGCGAATCAGAGTCAGACTCATCTTCTTCGTCATACCCCCCTTCGCTCTTTTCTTGTTTGGGTGATAGTTACTTTCTCATCGGCCTTTAATGCTTCGCGAAGTGCCTTTTCCTGTAGCTCAATCTCTTCCGTCTAGAGTTGCAAGGCCTTCAATCGCAGCGCATCGGCCTTCCTTCATTTTGCCCTGGCCTCAGCCTTCTTTTTGGCCTGATCATTCTCTTTTGCCTTGCTCTTCTCTGCAGCTAATTTTTCTGCCCGGATCTTTAGAAGCAAAGCTTCCTCCTCGGGAGTTGACTTGATGACCCCATCGGCGTCAACCAAGAAGGATGTTCGTCCCGCGTCGTGAGGAGTGAAACCAGGTGGTGTCGATTGCTTATGGATTGTGTTTGTCATCTTCTCAGTATCTCGTTACAATTCTCGTATTCCCACAGACGGCGCCAAATGTTACTCCCAGATTTTTTCTATATACAAGAAAAGTGTTCGGTCTGCCAAGAACGCCATTTGGCTGTGACCTGAAAAGGAAGAGAATGCGATGGATTATCTCCTCGATTCACCTCCGGTGTGAGAATAAGTAATCTGGATGTTGAGTGGGTTTAGGAATATAAGAAAATAGAGAGAGTGTGTTGAATTGTTTGTTTCTTAGTTTTCCTGGGGTATTTGTACCCAAACTTGTATTAAATATTTGTCCATTATGCTTGAAGCACAAACGAAAGTTAGAGGCGAGATTCGGGGGGCGTTTTGATTCTCTGTTTGAACAGTTTTGCTGTAGCCATGATCGTCCGGTACGTCTTCGTTCATTGGGTCTTATTGGTCTCATAGCCAACCAGGAGTATTATCGAGAAAACTCAAAAAGCTTAGTTTAGAACAAGACTCGCCAAACTGTTTTGAAATATTATTCAGTACATTAGGTCGTTGATATAAATTTCAACAATATAATGACCGCATCATCATATTTTCCTGAGGACAAACAGAAAATATAATGAGTTTTGTTTAACGATAAAATATCCGATGTCAAATACAACAACTATATTATATAAAGGGCAACATCATGACTAACACAAATAGGAACTGAAACTGAAAATAAGGCTTCGTTAGATATTGTTGTTGCCGACAACTACAACAACTTTTTGCTAAAAAACTGTCAGAAACGTGTTTGGTAAATTCTAAAAGCCGATGTCTGTAAAAGCGCTTTTGGTCTAAAATGTGCTATTAGAAAAAGAATGTCGGACATGCTTTTGAAAAAAGTTATTTTGAGCTTTTGTAGGGAATTAGCTATTAGTTTCACCATCAAATCTTTTTAAAAATATTATTTTTATATATTATATCTCAAAATATGCATAAATTAAAAAAATTTAGCAAACAATTATCTAATTTTCGTGACAGCACCTTTTTCACCCGCACTTTTTCTCACATCAACAACAATCAAGGCTCTAATAGCGAGCATTACACAAAATGACAAAAATGTCAAAAAATTACACAAGAATCGGATCTGGTTGGAGTGATGAGGAGTCTGACGAGGACCCCGGCCATTCTACAGATCCTTCTTGCTAGTACATTTTAGTTTCCAGGTCCTCCTCCAAAGTGTGCGCACTCAGCAGGACAGCCATTTATGCAAGTATCAAATAATGCAGGGGTTAACTTCCCTGCCTTTTTGGAATCAGTGCAGGCATCTTTGCACACTTTCATGCAGTCAAAAGCCTTCGCCTCACTTACATTTGATCCCATTGTCACCAGACATATCACTAACATCCCAACAATAACCATCTTGTTATCAACTGAGGAACCCATATTCATCACTCATATAATTGTTTTTTCTTATTATATGTTCAACTTCTCTGATTAGGTACCCTGCTTTTTTAAACTCTTTTTTATAAATCTGTTTTGCACTGGTAATATCTATTTTTATATCTTGTTTCTACTTGAAAGAGGGTATATTTGTGGTGGCAGATTGCTCTTGGAATTGCATGACATTGCTTAATTTTCTGAAATGCATGCTTATACTTCTCCATCCATCTCACAACACCATATACTAAACACACACACACACACACAGTTCAATGTGCTCCACCATCTATTGTTACTTTTGTTAAAAATTAATTAAGACACACTGCAATTTCGTATGACAAATTTATGTATTAGGTGTCGTCTGTAGCATTTGATTTGAACTCGTTAACCTGAGCATTACAGATGCATACTTCACACTGACTACATTATTATCTAAACTTATAATTGAATCAGTTAGGCCCAGAAATGAAAGATCACGAATAAGCCATTCTGCCTGAAAACTTCTGAGACTGCTTGTTGCAGTTAATATCTTATCATATGCGTAAAATATAGTATTTAGTCAATATGTGTTTTATAGTTCCGTAAAAAAAAAAATTAAAATTACATTTTCTTCGCCTTTTTAAATCCCGGATCTAAGTCCAGTTTCATAATATTAATTAAGAATTGGTTGATTTAGGTGGTACTTCAACTGAGTGGTTGCTTAAATCAGGCACTGGACAGTACTAGTTTTTTATGAAAAAGGAAGAATTAAAAATAATTGTATGTTTTGAAAAAGAGACTCCATTGAAGACTTGTGAGGGTACACAATATACATCATATGCTGACATATGCTTGCTTGGTGGGAAAAAGTCTGGTGGGAGTTGGACTGCAAAGGAAACAAAGATGAGTGAGAGTAAAGCAGAGGCAAATTTGTTGTTAAATTTATAAGTCAAGAACTATGCTTCAACACACACACACACTGTATAACTGGTTGGTAAAATTCTAAGTTGCCTTTTGTTTGAAAGCAAGTTTGGTTTGAATTAAAATGGTGATCAACAACTTGGTTTTGGTGCATGTATGTTTTGGTGAGTTTTGTTGAGAAACTAATGACACAAAAGTTGAGTGAGTGTATTACATAAGATTTTATTTAGCACTTCTATAACTCCATATCATTAATGTGAGGGAGAATAATATTGATTTTGTTATGACAACAGCAGTTGAGTTTGACAGACTCATAGCTGCTAGAGACATTTTAAGGAATGGTATCGAAAAATCAAAAGACATGGCTTACGTTATTAACGAAAGTGGCTGCAGACTGGAGGAGATGAAACAAAGATTGCCAGCACTAGAAGCTTCCATCAAAACGATTGCGCGGAAATGTGAGGTGAACCAATTTCGTGTGGATCATGCTGTTGGCCCTGCTGCTGCTGTATTGAGCGTTTATAATGTAGTCAATCAGCTCCAAAAATGGCTGCTCGTTGCTGATCCGCATGATTCTGATGTATTGATACCTTACATTTCTAAGGTCAAAAGACTGGAAGAAGCCCTCAGGTTTCTCACAGAAAATTGCAAATTAGCAGTTCTGTGGCTAGAAGATGTAGTCGTGCTCTTGGAAAACAATGTTTTACTAGTACAGTACGGCAAACATTATTTTTTCTCCGATCATGTTAGGAAATCTCTGAGAATTCTTCGGGATTTGCAGGCTATGGAAGAACGTTCCCGCCTCGATGAAGGTTTGCTTCATGATTCATTTACAAAGCTGGAAAAAGAATTCAGACATCTCTTGGTTCAAAATACTTACCCTCTCAAACAACAAACAAGCTACATCGACACTAGTACAGTTTCAGTGTTAGCTTATCCCCTCCCTGTCGTTGAGAAGTTGCAACTTATTTTGGAGAGGCTGACTGCTAATAATCGGCTTGACAGATGCATATCTATCTACATAGAGGTTCGGACCCTCAACTTCCAAGCAACATTACAGGCACTTGATTTCGATTACCTCGAGACAACCTCGCTTTCTGAATTTGATAGTCTCCAAAGCATAGAGAGCTACATTGAGAAATGGACTGATGATTTGGAATATGCTGTGAAGCATCTACTGGAGTTCGAATACAGAGCCAGCAATGTTGTATTTGACAAGGAGGTAGTTGGATCAGATGTTTCAAATGAATGTTTTGCCAAGACCGTAGTGAGATGTGGACTATTGCAGGGTTTTATCAAATTTGCAAACGCTATCACCAAAGGGAAGAAAGAAGCAATCAAGCTCCTAAAACTGTTGGATATTTTTGCATCTCTTAACAAATTACGGGTGGATTTTAACAGACTCTTTGGTGGGCAAACCTGTGTGGAGATCCGAACTCAGATGAGAGATCTCATCAAGAAGGTGATCAATGAAGCTTGTGATATCTTCTGGGAACTTCCAACTCAAGTTGAGTCACAAAGGCTGTCCACACCTCCTGCGGATGGAGGTATTCCGAGGCTGTTAAGTTTTGTGGTTGATTACTCTAATGAGCTGTTAAGTGAATACTACAGACCTATATTGACTCAGGTTCTGGAGATTCACTGGAGTTGGAATAATAATCACACCCTCAAGGATGATTTGGAGAAGCAGCGACAGCAATTCCTGTTGAAGAACGAGGAGGTTCACTACAAGAAGATAATAAAGGCACTCGAGCTTAATATACAGGCATGGGGAAGGACATACAAAGACTCAACGCTTTCCTACATTTTCCTGATGAACAGCCACTGGTATTTGTGCAATAACTTGAAGGGCACGGAGATTGGTGATGTGATGGGGGATATATGGTTAAGAGGACAGAAGGAGTGTGTGGAACATTATGCGTCTGTATTTGTGAGAGAGAGTTGGGGAAAACTGGCTCCTCTTTTAACTGATCAGGAAGAGGGTATGCAGGTCTTGTTCTCAGGTGGTGGGACAGCAGTTTTACGTGATTCGATGAAGAGGAGAACTAAAGCCTTTACAGAGGCTTTTGATGAAATGTACAGGAAGCAGTGCCATTGGGTGGTACCTGATCCAGGATTAAGATGGAGGATATGTCAGCTCCTTGTGAGAGCTGTTGTCCCAGTTTATAGCAACTTCATTCTAAGCTGCGTTTCTAATTTGGAGGTGGAGGTGACTGAGAAAGACGGAATTATTAGTCCAACTCCTGCTGGGAAGAGGTGTGTGAGTAACAGCAAAGAGAGCTTGGAGAATATGCTGTGCTCCTTATTTCAGCCCAAGCTAGCAAGGAAGCATAGCACTTCTGCTAAATCCAGGCACCTGATTGGTAAAATCAAGAATGTTGTCACCAACCACTTTCTAACAACTTCTTCTGCTGCTGCCTAATTCATTTGATTCTTATATATAAATATTGTTTATCAACAACATATTGACATCAAACCAAGCCAAGTTGGTGGAATGGAAGACAGAAACAACTTGGTGTGTATATATTTGTTGGATTGGTGGATATGTAACATTGTACATAGACTTTTCTATTTTTTCTAAATTGTACGGAATTATTTTCACGAGGACGTCCTTTTAATCATAATGGTATTATAGTATTAGCAGACACAAGATCATCAAATTTACATAAATTTATCATTTGGTGTCTAGGGTTAATTCTGTAAGTCTTCCAAAAAATTTCAGGAGATAACAGAATGATTTATCAAATGTTGTCCTTACACAAGGAACATTATGTAGTAATTCAAAACAAAACTAATTCATTGTAGGAATGTACTTCAAGGTTACAAAGTTAAACACACCCTGGGTAAATCATTTTCATAATCGATTCTCTGAACTGCAGATTTATCGTAGTACCATTCCCCTAGTGCCTTCGATATTGCCTGCGAAGCAAAACACAAAGAAGTTAAATACATAAATAAAAATAAAGATATATCTGTATTTACACCTTTGCCATCTTTGCCAAGATTCCAAGGCGTGAAATTTTTGCAATACGAACAAACAAAATTTCTTTATAACTTAGTACCTCGTTATGAAGACGAAAACGGGGATCATCTCCATTCCAACTTTGTTGAAGATGATATTGGCAGTGAATTAGGCATGAAGTTATGAACATTCCTCTGAATGAGCTATTAGCTAGTTTAGGCAGTGCATCTAAAAATCCCAATCTGAACTCTGTAGTAAGCATACAGAAATAACAATTAAATGTTTGTAGAGTCAAGAGTATTATTATTTTCATTGAAATATATATAATTAAACATTGATGCATCTATGGCAGTGACCTTTCAATGTTTCCACATGATCAGGCGTCAAACACGTTGTTGTGTTGCTTCTGCAAGTCTCCCAAGATTTAGGCAAATTGGTTAAGTTTGGTGCCAAAATGTTTGCAATCTGTAATGAAGCATTATACCAGAGTACAATGAAACATGTTAAGTACTCGTTTGATTGTATTGGAATCAAATATATGAGAATGCACATATAGAGAGAGTCCGGTTCTTTGAAGAACTGGAGAGCAAATGACTTTATTTGCTTGCTGCATGCAAAATAGCAAACTGACCTTATATGTATCATATGCCGAATTTATGATAAAAAGAGGCGTTTCAACATATGGCAGACTGTACTGGGGATGAAAGCACTGCAATTATACGTACAGCGAAAAAGTTTAATAATCAGGTAACCTGATTCAGGTTGAATGTAGTAATGGATGGACAGATCTGTTGGTTCACTGGTTTGTAGAGTATCTTATCTTACCAAACTCCTTGGCTTCATCTTTAACGTACAAGATTTGGGTAAATTCTTAGCAGAACCCTGGCATAATATAGATCTTTAAGCACTCCTAAAATTACAGTTTGAATATATAGTCCAAAGAATTAATGAATATGTATGATATAGCATGAAATGGAAGGGAGAGAAATGCATACATGTAAGGTGACAATATTATCAAAGTACTTTGCAAAACTGAATCCTCCTAGAACATCTTTCCTGTTATGTAACATCACTGTCATTCAACTAATTATCAACAAATAACAAACCTATAATGCATTTACGGACACAAGATTAAACTCACAGGTGAGGAAAGTAACCAGCGTCAGAAGCACACTTCACACGGGTATTAGTTGATAGGAGAGAGCGGAATTTATCACAATTTAGTACTGCAGCTAATCCACCTGCTGAGCAACCCGAAAGAAGTGCCTATGTAGTATATATTTTGTATACAGACACATATATAAAGTCATGTATATTTTATATATATGCCAAGAATTTGTTTACTGTAATGTATATATGCACATTGCACAGAATCAGGAATAAAATCCTGTTTGTTGTCAGATATTTGTCAGGGTTTAATGCAAGATAATCAGAAGAAACCGAGGATTCAATGACAGTACGAGACATATAGCTATCTTCGCAGAGGGAAGAAATTAACCATCAGAGAAGAGATGTTACATACATTTGATGCATTCTTCATTCCTTTAGCTAGTAAATCTTTTACGACTACATTAAAAATCTTGGCTCCTTTGTAATAAAGTTTGTGAACCTGAATTATCAACAAAAAAGGCATTAAGTTGAAAAATATATAGTCAATCGGTTTTATACTTTAAAAAATATGCAGCTTCAGTTATATTATATATGAGTACTTACTGGGTCGAAATTGTTCCCGGTAAATGAAGCACCATCACAATATCTAACATAAACTCTGTTCCAGTTGTAGAAGTCTGAGATGTTTTAAAGACAATCAAATTTCTACAGCAGATTAGTGTATAATTATTAGCAATAACAGAAAAAGAGTAAGAGTTAAGATGAAATTACAAGGATTAAGTGATTGTTCATTAGATGTCATTCCAGTGAAATTCTTTGGAAACATGTTGGTAGAAGATCCCATGCCATTAAGCAATATTCTGTTTAAGCAATCTTCAGTTGTGTCACACCATCCTCCTCCCTTTCAAAATATAAAATCATTATAAATCATAGTGAGAACAATTGTCGAATACATCTTTTAATGTTATA
The DNA here is from genome assembly GCF_009905375.1 of Apium graveolens. Taxonomy (NCBI): domain Eukaryota; kingdom Viridiplantae; phylum Streptophyta; class Magnoliopsida; order Apiales; family Apiaceae; genus Apium; species Apium graveolens. The sequence goes on from NC_133657.1 coordinate 177,094,331, forward strand.
TTATTATGCACTTTCCTAAGAGCGTTGAACAGTTTTTCTCACGGTGTTCTCAACGGGATCACTCCCTATAAATTAATGAAAACACGAATATTTTTATAAAAATAAAAAGTAGTAGCGGTGATCAGAGATGCTGTAGGCAGTTGATAAGAAAGGTGGCTGACCTCAAGAAAGATGAGCCAGTTGTTCACCCCATCACCAAATCCTTTATCGAATTGATATGCAGGCGGGCTTCCATCCAAACAGACTGCACCATTTTTATCAAATTCTATTATACATTGGTATTTGCTTTAAAAAAAATTCGCAAAATTAATAGTTCCATTTCTACTTCTACTCAAGGTCAAATACAACAATTTCACCAAACAACTTTACCTGCTCCTTGTCTCACAGCATAATGAAGATAAGTGAGATTCACCAAACGAGTTACATAAGGGAAGTCAACTCCTCTACCAGAAATGATCATATTGCAAAAAACTAACAATGTATAAATTGCTTGATACAATCTTGTAGCTACCATTCTCTACATTGAAGCAAAAACAAATATAACATGTCAAATGCTTATGAATCTAATCATCACAGATATGAAAATTGAACTACTACTAATAATTAATTTATGCTTCAACTTAAACGATAATACATTGTCTCTAATATGTTATTATGTTGGGAGCGAGAAAAAAATAGTACTAGTACAGTAACATTTAAACAAATCTTGGATAACAAAAATAGTACATACCTCGGAATCTCGACTCAGAAGCCCTTCCAATGTTGAAGAGGTTTTGTGAGCAATGGCCAACTTCTCAGCTTCTCTGTATATGCATATGTAATGCATGTGCGAGTGTGTAAAATTCAGTTGTTAACAAAAGAAGCTTCATTATAAAATAGTTTTTTTGTTAGACTTAGGAGTCAACTTTGTATTGTTTTCTTAGTACAGTCAGCTAGATATTATTCAGATCTAGTACTCCAGTGATCTACTGGCAGAGTGGCAGTAGTCATTGAGTTTACCAATTACCAAGCTAAAGAATGGATTGATAGAAGAACCATTTGAGTTGTGTCGAGGTTAAATAATGGTCATGGATGTAATCGCCCAATCACTCACCTCAGCTGGTTAAAATTTACCACCATAATGTTCTAGGTTCCATTCAAAGTTGATGCTGGGATCTTAAGTTAAGTGTCATGGGTGGGGATGGAGGCCTAGTCTGGTGTCATAGTGTCATGACCTAGATGCAAGATTAGTTGAGGTGCGCCTAAACCGATCCGCACACCTAATTACTAATAACCTGTAGTTGATTTTAATCATCGTTCATGTACAATCCATACTGACGATTGACAAACTGCTCATCGTACATTCCTACCTTTACTCCATTCTTCAAAATAACAAAAAGTTAGGGATCAATACAGTAGGGGATTGTTTGGTTCAATTTATTATGACATATACTATAGATTTCGACAATTTTAGGGGGTGTATTCAACATTGGCGAATCTAGCCTAAAAAAATATCTCAGCTGATTTATTTTTTTTCTCATAGAATAATAGATTATATCAAAATAACCTTGTTGTGGTAAATTGTGGTCGACTATCCGTCTAATTTCTCTAAATTCAACCAAGAAAGATGAAATGGAGCCATGGATTGAGACTTGAGATTTTAGCTCTCCTGGAGTGCTCTTCTTCTGCTGACTCTACCTCTCTCTATTTATGATTCTTTTTTATTGATGAAATGAAATTTTTCAATACGGATTTTTAGTGGCACACAATAAATTGTCAAAATTTAATTGGTTTTTCAATCATAGATATGAACTCCTGTATTTATATCAATTTCACCAATAAAAACACTCTAAATTCATAAAATTTAGTGCTTAATATGTATTAATGTGCACACACTAGACAAATCATTTTTTGAAATCTCTATTTAAATTAGCAAAATTTTACGAAATTTTTTTAATTACTCTAGAATCCGATTAGAATTTAATTTGGCAACGATCGTCTAAAATATATTGATTATTAATTTATTATAACTACCCTTAAAATTCAAATTGAATATCAGAGGGATGGTAGAAGTAGCGGCCCAGTTCCAGTCGCGGAAAAAAAAAATTAGAAAGGGAAAAGATTATCGCGGGGCAAATATATCGAGATAAAAGATAAATATTAATATATTATTGAAAAAGATTTGTCTAGTATATGTTCATGGGGATAAGTTAAACACTAAATACACGACGGATTTGTCCTACGATAATCTTAAAAAGGTAAATATTAAGATAATCTATCAAATTTTAATCCATCAAATACACTAGCAAATCTATCAAATCTTAATATTTATCTTTTATCTCGGTATATTTGCCCCACGATAATTTTTAAAATTATAAATTTTGCTGGGCTCGCTACTTCTACCATCCCTCTGATATTCAATTTGAATTTTAGGGTAGTTATAATAAATTAATAATCAATATATTTTAGATGATTGTTGTCGAATTAAATTCTACGAGAATTCTAGGGCAGTTAAAAAATTTCGTAAAATTTTGCTAATTTAAATAGAAATTTCAAAAAAAACTTCAAAATTTTATGAATTTGGCCAATATTTCTGAACACATCGAATACACTAGCAAATCTATCAGCATCTATTATTTTATCAAATACAGAAAAATTCATGAAATTTTGAATATCACTGGGTTTTAACAATTTTTTTAAAATATAAATTGAATACCAACTATATTTAATAATAGACTTTTTAAAATATAAACTAAATATCCCAAAATTTAATTATTATTTTTTTGTTAATTCTTAGTGAATACACCCCATCAATTCACACGTAATATTTCGTTAACTATTTTCAGAATTTGTAAAACTTAAACCCTAGATTTCGAATTTTAAAGGGTCGTTTAGTTCGTTAGGTGATATCAGGTTATAATCAGGAATCACGTTAAACTAAACTGGTATGTGTTTGGAACTTGATATTTTATATCACATGTTTGGTTTAAAAATAGGATGAAAATGATACCTTATCTGGTGTTTGATTGATAAGCTATTTGGAATTAAGAATTAAAAGACATTTTATTATTTTTTTGTTAATTTATTATTTTAATATTAAAAAACTAAAATTATACACGGTCACTTGATTTACTCATAATTATTAATAGAGTTTTTTTTTGAAAAATACCGTAGGCTAAAAACATTTTTACAAAAATTCTATAATTTTTTTTAAAAAAATTTGCAAAATTATTTTTTCATTTGCAAAAATATTATTTTCCAATTTTTTTTGCGAAAACGTGGTTTAATACAACTTGATTCAACTATATGCAATATTCGACGAATTTATGCAACTCCATGTACCTCATGTAACCTCAACTGTAAAATAAAATACTCGATTCAACTACTTGCATGTCTGCTTGATTTTAATTGATTTCATATTTTTACAAAAAAAAATCAGAAGATAGCAAAATTATAAAACGACATTTAGGAAAAGTTAGTATTTTTGCTAATTTTTCTTATTAAAATATGATATTATAATTTTTTTTACCTAGTATCTATAAAAATAAAATATACATTCATATTTTTTATTCATCAGTATTGAAATTTGAGCTAAAAAAAGAATCACACTTTAGTTAAAGAAAAAAGGCACATGTCCTCTCTTGTAGAGAGACAAGGGAAGAAGGGAGGAAGAAAGGAGGCGGGGCCCGGGAAGCAAAGCGAGAGAAAGAAAATGAAAAATAAAATAAAATTCATGTAATGACTAATGAGTCGAGTCCTTTGTGATAAATGATATCAAAGAGTTTGATTTATGTTATATCACCTCATATTCACATGTATTTCTAAACTCGATACCTTATAGATTTGAGGAATAGATTTTAAAATAATTTGTTTTTAACAAAACACATGATATGAATTTTATCTATTACGGTCTCATAGCTCGTATCCTATATTATTGAATCAAATACCCCTAAAAGGGAGAAAAATAAAGGAATGGTAAGTAATAAAAGGGTTTCATTTTCACTTGTAATTACATTCATGCGAAATTAAAATACCGAAAGTAAGTGAAGCGTTTAAAATAAAATATAGGAGAGTAAGTAAAAGAGTTTTAGCTTTATTGTAATTGTGTGAATAGTAAGTTAAGTAATTTCAATCATTATTGTACTCTTGTGTTTTAAAATTTAGAAAAAGAAAAGTTAATGAATATAAATTTAATATATTCTGTTTCAGTTTTTCCACTTCAAAAATCTAATAAAAGTATTAATTTTTCTTACCACTTCCATTTTTTTTAAAAAACTTGGAAGCAGGGTGTACTCCAAAAAGAAAATTTGAAAGGAAAGGAGTTTCCAGAGGAAAGGGAAGGGAGCACTGTAGACATGACAATTCATTCGTGTTACATATTTTCGTATTTCGTGTATTTGAATGTCAAGTATAAAATCGATATGTTTAAGATTTGTATAGTTTTGTTTTGTATTATTGTTTGTCATATTTTTCGTGTAAAATTGAATATTAATAGTAATTGAAATAAATAAATCAAATATAAAAATTTTACATAAAAGTTTTACAAAATATATTAAAAATATATATTTAGATCACATTTATATACATTTTATAAAATTAAATTATTATTTTAAAAAATATATATATAAATACATCTATTATAAATATACATGTATCCATTATAAATATTAATATTTATTTGTAATATTTATTTATATCGTATATTTCGTGCCGTGTCGTATACATGAAGGGAAAACACAAAAACGACACAAAATCTCGATTATATAATTTCGTGTTCGTGCATTTTGTGACATGTACTAAAAAAACACAAATACTAATTTTTTGTGCCGTGTCCAAAATTACGGGATTTAGGATACGGTGGGCAACTATGAAAGACCAAGCTAAATTTTATTATTTTATATTTAAAATTAAATATATTTTTAATATATATGATTAAATGGTATCACTTAATCTTAAAAAAATATATTTTTTTCTTAAACATTAATTAACAATATATTTCATTTTTTGCTTAAATCATAATTTTTTCAACCGACCGCGTTTATTTTAGATTAAACAATCATTACTCCGTTCTTCTAAAAAAAAGTAATTTTAGTCGTAAGTTTTGGTGACAAGTATTTAATGTGTCTGTTTGGGAAATCTTAAAATAAATAACTTATTACTTAAATCGAATAAGTGACTGATAAGTGATAAGTTAATAAATGCTTATAAGTTATATAAGTGTTTGAATAATTTAACTTATAAGTTACAATTTTTTTTATTTAAATGAATTAAAATAAATAATTTTTAAATATAATTATCTTAATTTATATAATTTAAGTTTGATTAACATTTTAAAAGTATATTTTTAAACTAAAATTGATAAAAAAATAAAAAATAATTTGATAAAAAGTATGTCGTTACTAAAATTCAACTTATCAGCTTATAAATTGTAAATTCAACTTATAAGTTAAGTCGACAAACACTCGTTACGGTCTTATAAGCCAATAACCAAACATGCCCAATATATTAGTAGTAGTATAATTTAACTTACTGATTATTGGACAGCTACATAGTTTGCCAGTTTGCCTGATAAACAACAGTCCGCCAAACACATCTTGTGAAACTCGTGTTTCTCCAGACCAAACACAAAGTACAACCTTAATTAGGGTTTAACAATCTCCTCTCAAACACAGAGACAGACATGGCTACAGATTACATAATCAACCCAGATAAAATCCAAACATTCTTCACCCAAATCGAGGAACACAAAAACCTCTTATCCTCAATCACAGATTTCCACAAAACCTTAACAACCCACTTCACTTCTTTGTCTGAAACCCTAGCTCAAAAATCCCGGAATCTTGATTCCCAAATTGAATCATTCAATACCCACTCCAAGAAATCACTTCAATTGTTAGAAAACCGTGAAAATTCGATAACCGAGAGAGAGGCGAGTTTGGTTGCTAGAATTAATGAGCAGAAGAGTGTTTCGATATCGAGTATTGAGAGTGACAATGTAGGTAGGAATTTAGGTGAGTTTTTGAGAATGTACTTTAGGAGAATGGATGGGAGTGGGTTGGTTAAGTTTTTGTTAGCGAAAAGGAAGGAGTCGGTAGCGTTGAGGTCGGAGCTTGGGAGTGTTGTGGAGGAGGCGGTGGATCTGTTTGCGTTGGTTATTGATGTTGTGGAGGAGTTTGTGGGGTTGAAAATTGAAGGGGCGGTTGGAATGGCGGATAGGAGGTGGGCTTGTGGGTTGTTGATTCAGGTTGTGGTGCCGGTTGAGGAGGGGAAAGTAGGGGAGGTTGTGGTTGGGAGGAGTTTGAAGGAACGGGCGGTGAAGGTGTTGGAGAAATGGAAGGGGATGTTGGGTGGTGGAGGAGAGAGTGGGGTTGGTGCGGGGGAGGCTTCTATGTTTTTGCAAATTGTTTGTGGGTTTGGGTTGAGGGATAGGTTTGAGGAGAAGTTTTTGAGGAGTATGGTTTTGGAGTTTGCGGGGAGGAGGGATATGGCTAAGATTGCTGCTGCTTTGGGATTCACGGGGGAGAAAATGACCGGTATGGATTAAATTTTATGCGATATTTTGTTATCTGCTGTGTAAATTTTTCGGATTCGTAAATTTTACTGACATTAATATGATGGTTGTATTGGTAATGTATGCTAATGCTCATTTGACCATGTGTTAGGAATTTTAACTGAAACTATTGCTTGATACTTATGATTTTTGAGATGACATTATCTTTGATAATTTTAATTTGTAACATGTGGAGGGGTTTACTTGGTGTGTGCATATACGAACAATTGACTCTAAACTTCTATGATACAGTGTATTAGCTTTAATTACAGTATGAAACACATGTTTATGTATATTTTCTTTGCTTAAAGAAAAATTTACTTTATCTAATATGCATAACATAACTAATTCATATTGAGGAGAAATTAATGCAAATATTGTCTTAAGCCTTATGACCTTACCAACTGATTGTTGGGAGTATTGATGCTTATATATATTTTAAGGCTTTGCGGTTAGTCCTGTGCTTTAAATTATGAAAGTTTTATTTTCGATCTCATTGACATATTTAGGCAAACACGATTAACTCATTTATGTCAAACTAATTGTAACACTGGGATTGATTCTCTTTTACACTTCTTGATGAACCTTGATGGTTTTGTTGTCAGATATTATTGATGAGTTGGTAAAGAGTGGAAAGGAGGTTGAAGCTGTGTATTTTGCTACCGAGTTTGGTTTAACCGAGCAGTTTGCTCCAACTTCTTTACTCAAGTTTCATCTCAAAAACATCAGAAAAAATGCTAATGCTGTATCGAAGAATGGGAAGTACAGTGCAGCTGCAGTGGTAAATTGACTCTGTATTCCTTTTTATACGTTCACCAATATTTTCATCTAGCTTTTTGGATTCCTCTTGGATGTTTGAACCTGATCCGAGCGACATAGATTGTTTTTATTACCCTTATACACAAGTACTACTAACAATTAGACTTCTAATACTATTTAGCCGCCAGTACCGCTTAGTCCTGACTCCTGATAAAAGGGCATTTATTCCTGAAGATGGTTATTTCTGGACAAGTTAGTAGGCAATGCATGCACCAGTCTATATATGCAGGGCCCTTTTACAACTGAAGTTGGTTCTGGTGGTTTTTGTACCCGCCCATTCTTGTCTTTTCCATCTAAGCAGCACAGTCACATGATTTAGCTAAAAAAATGACTTAAGTTAGTCCATTACTCCTTTGTGACAGCTGGTGAAAAATTTAAATTGAACCTCCTAATATTCTCCCAACACATGCATATGCATGAGGTGCTCCAGGTTCCTGTTGCAACCGATAGTTTTGGTTAATGTTGCGGTATAGCTGTATAATTAATTGATATTGCCCAGTGTTTGATTTTTTTTTCCTTCATGCCCTATTATATTTCAGGAAGAGGCCAACAACCTAGAGATGATTGCAACTAAAGCTATCATTAAATGTGTGGAAGATCACAAGCTTGAATCACAATTCCCTACAGACAGTCTGAAGAAGCGAATCACACAGTTAGAGAAAGCGAAGGCTGAGAAGAAGAAGAATGCGTCATCTGCGAGCAAGCCTTCTAACAAGAGGGCACACGGAGGAAGTTCCAAAGGTGGTGGTGGGGTTGGCCCATCCTCCAGGCCTCCTAAAGCTGGCAGAATATCTAATACATCTCCTGCTTTACGTCAGAGGATTCCTTCGCAGATACATCATGCCCCAGCTGCCAGATATGCTGCCCCATATAGCTATCCAAGCCCAAGTTTGTATGATGTTCCTGGCACTCCGTCATATGCATCAGCATATGGCGGGCCGCGCATCAAGAGCCCTGTTGGACTTCAACACGCGTATGCAACGCCGGATGTAGGAGTAGCAGGTGTTCGGGCAGGCACATCTTATGCTGGACAGGGGTCATACGGAGGACAGAGTAACTATGCTGCATATGATTATCCTCCAGCTTCTGCATACCCACCTACGTACCCTCAGTAGTTTAAGGAATAGCGGAGGATGGAGCATCAGTTGTGCTCTGCTAGCATTATGCAATTGCTGTTTCAGTGTTTCACATTGGAGGAGCTTTAGAATGTTTTTTTTCCTCAATGCGTAATGATGCAATTACTATAGAAGGCTTTATTAGGCCTCAATCCACAATATCTGTTTTTTCTTTCCTTCTGAATAGGCATCCTTGGAAGTCATAATGATTCTGAAGATGTATAAATGACTCAAGTTAGTATTAACCATGTCTTTTTATCGTTGTAATATGTTCAGTAATTGTAGTCTGACAAGAACAAAACTATATTTTGACAAAAAAAATATGTTAATTGCTAACCATTTATTACAAAACAGGGTCATAATCTTCAATTATTTTAGTCAATAGCAAGTAAAGAACAGAAAACAACCATACTATAATTGTAGCACAAAAAATAAAAAGAAAAAAAAGTCGGTTGTCAGAAGTGGGATTTGAACCCACGCCCTCTCTCGAAGACCAGAACTTGAGTCTGGCGCCTTAGACCACTCGGCCATCCTGACTACATGAAATTAATGTGCTTTAACACAATTATAACCTATTCCAACTTAGCATCTGTTTCTGTTACAGAACACTTTTTTAAAATTGAATAGAACTACTACAAGCATGAAGCATCTTAAAATCACACACGCCAACAGTAACACCAAGCGAACACCATGGCTGAACATGATGAAACGACGTCGTTTCCACCAATCGAACCCACAACTTTCGACCTAATCATCATTGGCACCGGCCTGCACGAATCAATCATCGCCGCCGCCGCTTCCGCTGCCGGAAAATCCGTCCTCCACCTCGACTCCAACGCCTTCTACGGCAGCCACTTCGCCTCTCTCTCCCTCTCCGATCTCTCTTCCTTTCTCACTCTCCCTCCCTCTCTCCCAATCTCTCCCCAAAATCTCGTCTCCCTCCCAAACTCTCCCCAAAATCTCGTCTCCCTCCCAAACTCTCCCCAAAATCTCGTCTCTCTCCCTCTCCAAACTCGAAACCTCTACTCCGATGTTTCGATATCGAAAAGCGGAGAAATTGAAGACGAGAGGAGATACAGTGTTGACTTGGCAGGACCTAGGGTTTTGTTTTGTGCTGACCTGGCAGTTGACTTGTTGTTGAAGTCAAGTGCTAATCAGTATATGGAGTTTAAGAATGTGGATGAGTGTTTGATTTGGGAAGGTGAGAAAGGGTTTAGGAATGTTCCGGATTCACGGAGCGCGATTTTTAAGGATAAGAGGTTGGATTGGAGGGAGAAGAATCAGTTGATGAAGTTTTTTAAGTTAGTGCAGAGGCATCTTAGTGAGGAAGAGGGGGAAGGTAGTGAGAGGATTTCGGATGAGGATTTGGAGAGTCCGTTTGCCCAGTTTTTGAATAGAATGATGTTGCCGGCTAATATTAAATCGTAATTTTCTCAGCTTTTTGTTAATGTGAATTGTTTTTGGTGGTTTTCGGAAATGTTTGTTGATTTTAATCGTGATGCATTGCGTAGCTGTTAAATATTGTTAATTGGAATTATATAGTATATTGTTAATCGCTGTTTGTTGAACTTAGAAAATATTTTACATCTATGTGCATTTGGAATTTGGAATGCAACTAGGTGATCAAAATTTAATTGGCAACCCACGAGCTTGTTTTCCTATATTTGTTTCAGATTTTAACTTTGTCACTATTAAAGTGTAAATAACAACTAAGCCTTATTCAGTATTCACCAAGGGCAGATTAACTGGATGCCAAATTGAGTACCCCTGCCCGCCATTGCTTTCATTGAAGAGTTATCAGAATTGTAATATGTTACTTGGTTGATTCAGTTTGCTGCAAGACGACTGCATAGACTATATGTGTGTGTGTGTGTCAAGAATACTCAGCCTGCTGTTTATAAGATTACCTTTGGATGAGACTCAAAATTCCGTAAGTTCTCTTTTAGAACTACGTAATCATTGCAACTCAAAAATTGCAGAGATGAATGGTAGTGAGTTGAATTATGGTTGGCATAGTGCAGCTGAATAACAGACAAGAATCAAGGTTCATAGTCTGAAACCGATGGTAGTATTTTATATATTCTGTTTTATGCTTATCAAGTACTCTCTTCTTAAATTCAATCATTTGTTCAAGAAGGTAACTTGAACTATGTTACCCAGACTCGGGCACTGGTGTCGGACACGGGTGCACATCCAAGTATCGGATACTTATTACTTGGTTTTAAAGAAATTAGGGTTTGTGGATACGGATCCGAAATTAGACACGGTCTGGGGATTCAGCCTATAACCATAACATAAGTGACGTTATACATATCTTTTACTTATTTAAAATAGTGTCCTTAATCAATAAACATGTACAAAATTATAAATTTGCAGTATAACATGAAAATAGTCATATGTGGACATTACTGTCTAAAAACAAATTGGTGAGGCCTTATAAATTATTCTGAACTATATTTTCTCTAAGTTGAAGTGTTTGATTTATATACGAAGGATCCGACTCAGATCCCATACCGTCATCCATGTCATGTCCGGTCGACATGGGTATGAGGGCATATATGAAGAGTCGGGTACTGGAGATCATGAACCTTCTTACCAATTGCAACAACATTTCTTATCCTTGTAATTAATTCCTAGATCGGATGAAACTAACAAAACATTTATTTATGTGAAGTGAAAACTAGCAAGCAACAACAAAACTAACTAGCTTCTAACAATGTAGAATACCCAATGTTTTTATTTTGTCAGTTATGTCTGAAAATACTTAAGTACTAGTAGCGCTAACCTATTGGATATCTCTTATGTATGAAATGATACATGATTGATGATACTATAATTTTTTTTCTTCTTTTTATGTACAATTTGTGTGGATACTCCACACAGACACACGTGGTGTGTTTTAGTTCCTATATTGTAGTGCGCTTCTCTGCATTGAAATGTGCATTGTGCACCTTCTGCTTAAGCTGCAGAGGGACCTGTGAGCTTCAGTTTGCTTTTTTTACTCCTAGTAACTAATGAATTTAGGGTCAATTAGGTAAGGATTGAATGTTGGGTTATTTATTTAAAACAATTATGCTGTTTTGTATTAAATTGTTTGTATGCAGCCCCATGTCAGATAGAATTTGTTTAGGGTCCCTGACTAATCATAATGTGTTGCCTATCTTCCCTTGTTTATTAAATAAATTTTAATTGCTGTTTTCCACTTCTACAATCTGCTTCTCTACTAGTTACATATTAAGAGTTGATAACATCTGCTTATTTAATTTTAATCTCAGTGATTGTATAAAATGCATGGGTCTTATTATGTTAGTTGTATCCTTGAATTTCCATAAGTTGACTGTTGGACCTTTTTTGGGGTGGTTTTCCTTGGCCTTCCGCTTGCCTTCACATATTTACTTCAACTTTTGGGTTTTTTTATTATCTTCTTCGTCTATTCTCTGTTGGCTTTATCAGGTCTGGAATATTATTCAGTCCTTGACTTCCTATTCAGCATATGTGATATACCTCATTCTTTTTTTTAAAAAAAATTCTTCGTTTGGCATGTAGGATAATTCTTTATGCAATAGCTATGGCAGATTGTGATCAAGACCTCACGGAAATAAAGATCGAGGTTCTCAAAACAAAAGAAGGAATTAAGCGTTTAGCACTTTACAACTCATCAGTTGGCAGGTTATTACTGTTTATTAGCTTAACCACAATTGATATTTTAGTTGTACTTTGTTTTCGAGAATCGGGATCTGTGGTTCCTAAATATTGATAGTAACTTCTCTTCTGATACCATAATCTCTTGTGTGATGATTTCTATCTACGTAAGCTTACACAATCTTTATATGGCTCTGAAATACAGATTTCCCAATGCACTTGGGGCTTTGATTTATCCCATTTATGGCCAAGGAGAATTGCCACAAGCGTTCTGTCGTCGTGCTGCTGTGAAAGGTTGTATTTATGTAAGTTCCATTAATATTCTTTCTTATTTTCTTGCTTTAGATGCGGGAGGGAGTTTTAGTACTGCTGCCTAGGCAGTTGTTTTTAACTTGCTACTGCAACATGGCTAAGCTTGAGTTTATAAGTATGCATATCCACTTGTTATATTTTTTTACCTAAATATGAATTTGGCCCCTTGTAGTATTAACTAATTATTTCTACTTAAATTAAATTGGCATATTTGTGTGTGAGTCTGCTCTTAACTTCTGATTTTTCCCATACAGGTTCTGCGAATGCCTGTGATTGCACTGCTTTTAGATGAGGTGTGTTTATCTTATTCCCGACTTGCATTGAAAACATTTTTTGCTTATTGGACACGCATACTCCATGTTTAGCTCAATTTTTTTTCAGGACAGTAAGAGTTACAAAGGTGTTAAGTTGTCTTCTGGGCAAGACCTGTTCAGCCAAAAGCTGGTCCTGGATCCTTCATTTGTAATTCCTTCAGGGATGGCAAATACCTCATTAGATATTCTTCAAGATAGCCCTGTCATTTTTGGCTCGAAGAATATTTACCAAAAGGTGGCTAGAGGAATCTGCATTGCAAAGGCTCCGTTGAAGCCAAATGTATCCAGTTGTCTGGTGTTTTTTCCTCCTGGATGTGAGATCAATGTCTTAACTAAATTGTAGTTTTTTTAAAATCAAGATAGCTTATTAGTTGATTATGTTTCTCTTTAGCTCTGTATCCTGAGCAGGTGTCAACCCTACGAGTTCTCCAGCTTGCTAGCAATATCGCTGTTTGTCCTTCTGGCATGTGAGATACCCCTCTGTTTGTGTGTTTATCTCTATCTCTCTTTCTCGTTATATTGTTGCTGTTACTGGTAGAAAATACTATCAGTACCGAATTTGTGAATGTAAAGACACTAGATTTGTTACAAGCAGAATATTATACAAATTTCCCCTTTATTTAAGAACTTGCACTAGTTAACTTAGAGTTCTTTTATCTCTTCAGGTTCGTGTTCCACATTTCCGCTTTGTGTGAGGATGCCGTTGAAGGAAAAAAGTTACTCAATGCTGCTGTAAATGCTCTTTTTCCAGATCCTAGTATAAGACCCATGGATATTTCCAAGGAGGAAAATGAAGATTTGGAAGAACTTCAGCCCACATTACTCTGGCATGCATTATATATACAGGAACTGTCTATGGTTAGCCCCACCTTCCCATTTCTGCATATGTGGCGTGCATGGTAGTATATGTCGGTCTCTGCTTCTTATTAGCCATCATTTTGTATTTATATCTTAAAGCAATATGCATGTGTCTGTTTTTGTCTGTAGTTTAAAGGATTATGACTATCTTAAGTCTTCCATCATGTATATTGTCTAAAGCTGCAATAGGAGCAAGTCAATATCTTAGCTTTCTTCATTTAAAGCAACATTAATTTGCTTGCGACGTTTGTCTAGGCTTCAGTTGGATCTATCAGTTCTATGCCAATGCCAGATATGAATCTTAATTACAATGATGCCATTGAAGCTACTGCAAAGGTGAAATTTCTCAAGAATGTTTCCATATCAAAACTTTTTTAACTTAATCATGCATCTTACTTTGGCGAAGCTCTCTTTTAGAGCATCTCTCATAAAGGTTGCTGAAGTAGTTGCCAACCATCGACAGGTCACTAATATATTTTATATATTTTTTATTCTCTCTCATCTATATTACATTATTACTCTTGCCGACTTTTATTCAAATTCTACTACAATAATAAGATGGGAAAAAATAAAAAATGTGTGTAGCTATATGTGTGATTTTGGGCAACAGTATGTGTTTTAACTTTTAATTAGTCTGGGAAGTTGCCAACTTTTGGCAACATGGGGTGACAACCTTACCATACAACTCTAGTGGGTTGACAACCAAAGGAGCCATGCACATAAGCATTGAAGCCTCTTGGCAACCCTTTTTGGAGATGCTCTTATTGACATGTTATTTATGTTCTGGCTTACATATCTGTATGGCCTCATCAGATCTGTTATTTTACCAAAATTTGCAGATTTATCAGATGATGTATCCTAATGAAGAATTCTTCCCGGAGACGAAGACATCTGATATCCCCGAGGACAATGATGATATTAAGACAGAGACAGAACCTCAGTAGTCTGGTACGTGGCTCCTGAATATTAATTGTTTCTCCATTTTTTTTCTAAAATTAATTTCACTTTTTCTGGTGATGAGGCTCCCCCCCTCCCCGGTTTGTGGGGCCTGATATATAAAATAGCAATAGTTTCTCAAGGTTTTTCGTCTTCTCACATGAACTATTTTTAATGAAGTGGATTCATTTGAATTTTGAACACCCACAAGCCACAACAAGTCAACAGTGTTGTTTTCTATGTATGATATCATATGTGCAGTACTGGTGCATAATATCTACATTACTACTTGGTAGTAAATTTAAAATGCTACCATATATATGTGTGTGTGTGTGTGTCCATATATATATTTTTTAATCTGCAGCAAGTAGTAGCATCATGAATTGATAACAGAGAATCTGTATTCTGTAGAGACAAAAAATTGTATTTTTTGTGATATTTGTGCATTGGTTATTACAGGATAGCGACGCTCTTGAGTATATTTTTGAAATTTACGAGGTTGAAGAGATGCTTTTGAAGAAAGAGTAGATATTGACCAGATTGAAGGATAGCGATGCCCTTGAGTATATTTTTTGTCCTAGAAGTGTATCCGAATGATGACAAGGAAGAAAGTGATGTACAAATATTGACCCTCCCGTGTTTCCTCTCTTACAAGGGGAAGTGATTATCGTTGAAATTACGTTACATTCTTAGGCGACTTGATTGACTTGTATCATATATATACATGCGCAGTACAGTTGAACATTATGTAAATCTACAATTTGTATAAACTTTAATTACCGAATGAGAATATTTCCTGCTTGAAGTTTTATCCCTTGTTTATAACTCTTAACTGAGTACATTTGTTACTGGAATGTACAATGCATACGGCATTTTATGCATTTGTTACCTATCATATAACCATTTATATGTTCTAATCTTAATTAGGTTACCTCGGTAGACTGTTCTGTGCATTTTTTTTATATATATGGGTTAATTGCATTGTGTAACCCTTTCGTTTGGATCATTATTATTTTGGTACCTATAGTTTGTATATTTGCACTTCGCACCCAGGACATGTTATGGCGCTGCATATTGCACCCAGATGACCGACTTCAGTTAGCGTGTACTTTATTTTTACTATTCATAAATCTATTCTTTTTTATATCTATTTTTTTTCTTTAGATTTTTTTTGTTTTTTATGAAGACATATACACCCCCACTGTTTTTCCCAAACTTAAGTGTTTATGTACTAAGCTCAAAAGAGAATAGTCAAAATTTTAATTAACAAGTGACTACCCCTGAAGAAACAAATATATGTAAGTGACTATCCCTGAAGAAACAAATATATCTAAGTCTCATTTTAAAAGCACAATAATTGTGTGTTAAGAAATAAGCTGTGCACAAGTGACATATGCATGCAATATCTTTAGCATGTCATCATAACAAGACTTAGTTACTAACAATGTACACATAGTATCATCATAGTTCACTACTAATATGAGATCATATTATGATATGAAATTTAATTTAATTCAACTAGCATACAATGTCACTGTATGATACAATATAACTAGCATACAATGACACTATTTTAAATTTGTTTTTTTTTTAATCACACTAGAACATAATTGTGAACACATCCCCACACTTATTAGTCAATGTCCTCAATGACACACTAAAGAAATAATCTTATAATACAAAGAAAGAAAGAAAGAAAGAACGAAAGAAAGAAAGTACTCCCATATACATAAACATGAAGTGCCATGACTACCGCGTTGGCGGCTGAGGAAAGTGAAATTTCATGTTGTAGAACATCTATGTCAACAAGTTTTGTTGATTTTCCACATCTGTGCGAACAACTCAAATGTCAACCTTTAAGTCCGCAAGCTATTCTTTTCATTCCCATTATTGATGGCTTAATAGTTTTTAACCGTCAATAACCAAAAACGTAGTGTGGCTTTTTAAGAATGAGCGTTTCAAAATAACCAAACATCATAGTGGGTCGATGGTGTCTGTGGCTTGACCATGACATAAAGTTGCATGTTCATGCTAAAAAATGAATATATGCGGAAGCCTGAGAGCGGGAGTGTGTTGTAGGATCCTGATCGGGTGTAAGCGCGGCTAGTGTAATATATAATGCGTGCCCTTACTTTGATGTTGTGTTGTTGTACAATGCTTCTTATAAACCTATAAAATGTTGAAGAAATATCCACAAAGACTGATGAATTAGGCTGCAGAAGAACAAAGTAGATTAGCTTGTGTATGTTGGTGTCGGTTACTGCATGAACATGTAGTGCTTCTGGTGCATGACCCTGCCAAGAGTAGCATGTTTCTGCTAACTTTCCGGTAGATTGTGCACATGCCAACGTAGTTAAGTACGATCATGTCACAGTTGCATGATCATGTCATATGGGGAGACGCCGTTGGTAAGTCCTGGAATGTCCACAAAGACACTCATCTAGAGTTTTTGCATGATCATGCCAAAATTACAGTAACTTTAGACCTGGACAGCATCATTGTAACGGGGTGCATGATCATGCTAGAAATTTTGCATGATCATGAAAAAATTGTTGGGTTTTGTGACATAAAAACACAGCGAAAATAAACATTAAAACTATAAAAAAAAACTGAATAAAACTGAAACTCACCGCATGATTTATGCGAAAACAATGTTTAATTCATGGATGAGATGTTTACCTTACAAAACTTTACGATTATGGTTGTCTAATGGATGTCCTTGCTTAAACCGATCACCACGTATCCCGCCGAGCGATCTATGCCGTATATGTATCCACACGAAAACTTGAGCGGAGGAGGCGTGTACTTGTACTGAAAAACTGAACTCGTTCTTCTTCTTCTTCTCTCTCTAGTTGCGAGAGTTTTGTATTTTTAATCTAATAAAAAATGTAGTCCCTCTAATTCAGCCATAAAAGAGATCTCTTCTATATATAATAGGAGAACAAGGGGATAAAAATTTTTAGATTAAAAAGTCTCGTCGAAAAGACTAAACTACCCATATTTTAATATTTATATAAAATATGTGGTTTTTCGCAATCGAACTTGAGATATTTTAGTCACCTATATAACCTCATACCACTACACCATGGGTCATATGTGCTTTTCATCATACACATAATATGTAAGTGTGTTAAATGAATATTTTATTTAACTTTAAAGATAGTTACTTGAATTCCGCAAAAAAGAAGATAATTACTTGCATATTTTTACAGTTAATTTTAAAGAACTGAATTTCGGATATAAAGTTAAGCATAGTACATAAATGAGTTATTATCTTATTTATTAATCATTTTTATAGTTTGAAAATATATCTCATATATTTTTAAAATATTTTTTACTATAAAAAATTATTAAAATATATTTTATTTTTTATTTTTTTAAAAAAATTAAAAATATAATCGCTTATATATAAATAATCTATATTGGTATTACATATTTAGATAAGTTTAAATTATAATGAGTCAATTAATTTTGATTTATTTCGAATTTGAAATCAGAACTTGGCCCATTATTCAAAAAATACTCGAAAAACATCGTCACATTCTACGTTTAGTAAATTTAAATTTTATACTGTAGAATTTGATTCGATGCATTTTATACTATTTAAAGAAAATATATATTATTTAATAATTTGAAGGAATTATCCAGTTCAACTGGTATTTATAAAACTTTATCGAATTGAAAAATATTTAATTTTAGAAGAATAGTATACAATGTTATCAAATTATTATATGAAGAAATATTAGAGTCGTAATGAAAGAAATTTAAAAGCGGTTTAAATAACGATATAATTACAATTTTTCCTTCGAATTCTTGAAAAAAACATGAATATTTATAATAAGTCTTTACAATATATAATTTATTTTTATGTTACAACCATGATTGATACTCAGTTGCGTAAAAAAAAGATATGAATACCATATATAAATTATCGCAATTTATTTATTACATAATTTTAATTTTGAATAATTATGTATGCATGTTATTTAAGTAATCAATTATCTCCCTAGATGTTAATAATGATTATACATGTACATAAATCATATATTTTTTTATCGTAGGGAACCCGCAGCCGCTATCCTTCGGGTGCGCACCGGTTAAATCCCAGATATTTAGCATATAAATAATTGAAACCATCGTAATTTACTAAGAAATGTAACATACGATAATCTACATGCCACACACATATACAACTTAATCTTACTTTGTTAATAGTGGTGTAAATAAAAAACTAATATTTTTCCATACATGCATATTTTGAATTTTAAAAACTAACATTTTTCATTAATATCAACTTTTATATTAACAGTATTGTAAATTTTACATTATTGTATATTATAACTGCAAGTCATTTTGACTTCACTTATGCATTTTTTATTTTTTATTTTAAATTGAGTAAGTTAATTGTAAGTTAGTAGGGCTTTAATCGTTTCATTTTAAATGTACATTGACTACCCTGTTTATATTGATTCATTAAATATAAATTATACAACACAAACAATAATATATATATTTTGCTTAATGAGATATATTAGAAACGTTGTGTAATTTGGTAATGTCTTGTATGAATATAATACCCACTGATAAACAATCAAATTGTATTTGATATACGTTAGATATTGTACAACATTTACAAATAAGAAAACAATTAAGAACGTTATAATCACATGATGCATAAAAAAATTCTAGAAAATGACCCGAGCCTCGCACAGGTTATTATGCTAGTTATATATGAGAGATAAAAACGAGTACTAACCCTAATCCGATATTAGAGTTATATTAAATCAGAAATTCCAATTTATTGTCTAATTAAGTCTCACTTAATCATCCAATAACTGAATTTCTAATTTAATAATAATAAATTCGAATTTCATTTAACTTAATTAATAATAAATAATTCAAAATTCATATTTAATTCAAATCCAATTTAAATTAAATATTCCTCCAAGTTTTCTTTGTGCGACCTTGTAGATTATTAATACGTTGGCAATAATTTAAATATCTCATATAGTAAAATTATAAACAATGAGTGACATCTAGAAATACATCATTGCTACCCAAGTAATAATAATTGAATTGATGATCGATTAAACCATTCCCGAATAATGTACAATATAGTATAATCCTTTAACCATATATTATAGATTAAACTCGAGGCATGTTATGTGTCATCATCTTCATGGTTTAATCCAGGTTTCCTTGAACAATGAGTAGACTATCATTTCAAATCAACATTTGAGCGCGGCGCCACGCATTTCATATTCTGGCTCACACAAAAGGCCAATAATATCACTCCAAAATAGGAGGGTTAAATTCTTTCCAGATCATTCATATTTCTCATACGATTCATAATATACATGAAGTCCACTTTTATCATTACCCGATCAAAGGCAACTTTTAAATTTAATCAAAGTATATTAATCATCGTATAAAAATATGATAATTTCAAGTCTAAGGACCAATACATCATTATCATTGACACAACAGGCATGTTTCATCTCATATTGGATCTATCCAGCACCATGTATATTTACATCTTCCCGTGTTTTCGACTTTAGTAACACTATACCTATGATCAATGAGATATAATCATCAGTTAACAAACACATTAGTCTTAATGCTTTATTATTGTCCCATAATAATAATACCCGACTAGGGATTTTAGGAATATCGATACTATTCTCGTAATCTCATTTCCAAGTCACGTACTTAGAGATATAGAATTCATATCATATTCCAAGGATATTTATTAATCTAATATTTATATCGCAGTAAATTAAGATATAATAAATTTTGAAAGAAAAATCGATAGAACATAAACATTAATAATCCAAATGTCATAAACAAAATATAATAGTGTTGTCTTTAGGACACAAACACTAACAAAAGTCACAGTATCTAGAGACAGGGGATGCGTGAAGATGTCATTTAGCAACATGACCATGCCTGATTACAAGCCAAGGTGTAGTATTTATAGTCTAGTCTGTGTAGCTTGAAAATGCTAGCAGCGTTCTTCGTCATGCTAAATTACAAACCATCAGAAAGCTTGCAATTCTCTCTGCTCGAGCATGCCAAATTTGGAATATACACCTTGAAATCCCACAGTAGCCGACTTGTGTGTCTTTATAATCACGTAACATAGCTTTATAAATGTGCTAGATTGTGCATAAATACGAGAATCTCCGTACCTTCCTTCCTTCTTGAAGAAAATATATAATATTATTTATCTATAATATACATGGGTTACCTCCCAAGAAGCGCTTGTTTAACGTCGTTAGCTCGACGCCTGTAATTCTTTTAATTTTATGGTGGATATCTGGAAACCATCTCTAATGGTCCAACTGTAATTTCCACTTCATTCACCCCTTGAAATTTATTTGCAAGAGAAAAGTGTTTATCAATTTCAGCCTCCACCCCAGGTGTATGATCATTGCATTATTTCACAAGTTCTTCCCTAATATCCACTACATAGCACTCAGTTTCAACCCTGACAACCCTTTCATAGCTTGACTAAGATCAAAGTCAACCATTTTTTCTCCCACGTTTAAAGTATGTTTACCAGCTTTCACATCAATGTTGGTTCCCGCAGTTTCCAAGAATGGTCTTACCAAAATAATTACAATATCAACATCCTCATTCATCTTCAACACGACAAAATTACACGGAATAACAAATTTATCCACCTTTACTAAATCATTTTCAAGTACACCTAGTGGATACTTTATTGATCTATCTGTAATCTGTAGTGAAATTCTTGTCTTCTTTAACTCTCCCAAGCCAAGTCTTTTGTAAATAGAGTATGCCATTAAACTCACACCAGCTCCAAGATCACACAAGGGTATTTTAATTATGATTTCACCAATGGCACATGCCAAAGAAAAACTCCCAGGATCCTTGAGTTTAGAAGGAATTGTGCGTTGGATGAAAGAACTACATTCTTCGTTAAGCGTGATTGTTTTCACACCCTCAAACTTCTTTTTATTGGACAACACCTCATTCATAAATTTTGCATAAAGGGGCATTTAAACCAATGCATCAGCAAACGGAATGCTAATATGAATCTCACGAAACACCTTCAATTTTTTTTATATTGCTTCTCTAACTTGCAATTTTTCAACCTTTGTGGAAAATGAATTGGAGGGATGTATGGTATTATCGGAGCTTTATGTGTGAGATTTTCTTTTTTTTGGTTTGTCGTCAATGCTTTCAGAAATCTTCACATTAACGTGATTTGTTTTTCTCTTCTTAGGAGGAAGAATCTCATCTTTAAAAGATGGAGCCGCAATTTCTGGTAGTTCTCTTCCACTCCTTAAAGTGATAGTCTTGCACTGCTCCTTGACATTCATATTGGGTTGATTAAGAAGTGCTCCTATTCACGAACACCAACCTTATTTGTAATTTGACCAATTTGCGATTCCAATATATTTTTGAGATTACGCAATCTGATCAAGCCTTGAATCAACCTTTTCAAATTTAGTCTCTATATTGGCAAAGGCCCCAGTAGTTCCTTGTATCATTTTTTAGTGCAACTTCCTATTCAGCATGTTCCTTCTTACTTGTAAGCGGAAGTTGATATTGTTGTAGATGCTGAAAACTTGGAGGAAGATTCTGTCTTGGTGCAACATATATTGGATTTGAGCATGGTTATTGCTGTAAGTGAGATTATTGTTCGGCCTTTGATTTGGATTGTAATAAGAATTATTTTGCACTTGCCAAAATTATCTTCCTTGAATAAAATATGCTTTCTCAAAGAATTGAGGAGCATATGAATATCTCTCATTAAAGTAGAGATAAAATTAACATTGACCATTTGTCCACGTACCTCTTCTTGAGTCAGAGAATCCAATTTAAGAGTAAGCAAGTTCATCATATCAGTATCTAGTGCTGATTTTACTAAGTTTGCACCACTAGGTGCCCATTCATAGTTTACAACCAGTTGCCCGAGAAGTGTTTTTTCCTTGGTTACTGGTGATTTTTTTAAAATCTCCTCCAGCTGCCACATCCAAACTCAAACGAACTTCTTTATTCAAGGACCCATAAAAATTACTCAGAAGCATCCATTCTGAATTTCCATGATGTGGACATTTTATTAACAATGACTTGTATCTCTCACGTGCCCGATATAAGCCTTCACATGGTTTCGTCTTGAAACTTATGATGATTGCCCTCATTTGTTGAGTCTTGTCTGAAGGATAGTATTTTGAGAAAAATTCGACCAGGAGACTTTCCCAAGTAGCAACTATAGTATCTGGAAGTTATTGAAACCATTCCAAACCTCTTCCATTTATAGAGTAGGGGAACATGTGAAGATGAATTTGGTCAGAATTCACTCCAGTGATTTTGAATGAACCACACATCTGCATAAAATATTCTAGGTGTCAGTGTGGATCCTCTTGCTCAATATCTCCTTCAAAAGCAGAGCTGCTCACCATTTGTATCAAGCTTGGATTAATAGTAAACTGAGTTACATTAATTGCTCGAGTCTTGTAAATACAGCTTGCAAGATTATGAGTCTCATGATCCAAAATGGAAGTTCATCAGGAATGGCATTATTCACAACTTGATGGTCACCCATCTTCTCTCTTTCTTTTCTTTGCTTAGCCTCTTTCCTTAAAGCTCAAAAAGTGCGTTCGATTTCTGGATCAAACTTCAAATTTCTCGCACTTGTAGAACATTGCACAGAAGATTTATAACACCTGAATAGAAAAAACAATAAGATGGATCTTGGAAAAAAATTTGATAAAATATAAACAATAAGGAATATTTAACCTAAACTTAATATTGCTGCCTTCCCCGACAGCGATGCCAATTTGTTGAAGTAATTTTCTGTATGGTTCGTTCACAGGGAAGGACTGATGTAAATATAAGTTCAAGTTGTAATTCTTTTATTGTTTAGAAGTGAGAAGAATGATTGAGTTTGTGTTTGTAAACTAATTTAAACCAATGATCAAGTAAAGTAATGATTTAACGATGATAAAAGGCAATCCACAATTTAGACTTCTTTATTGGTGTTAATTAATGTGTTAATATGTGATATTCAAGTCTCGTGATATTTCTAAAAACATCCCACTAAAGTTTATATTGTTCTCTCCCAAGAAACAATATAAAACCTACAACTACACATTGAAATCACTCCAATGATCAATCAACATATAATTATAAACTGTTAAATCCCAAGGAATTTCAATTTCATAACTCGCATATTAATCTCCCAATTAAATATTTTAATTATGTCTATTACTTCATAAACTAGAATTATAAATCCTATCCCGATTCTTTATAATTCCTAAATATAAAATAAAGGGTTTGCGACTCCCTCAATCGTGTTAAGCACTCAATAACATATTAGCAAGGCAGAGAAATCATAATACAATCATACAATCATGTTTAACCAATGAATACTACCTAATTCCCAGATTATGGAATTAGTTACTCATATAAAATATAAAGCAAACAAACATATATTAATAACTGAAATCATGACTACAGGAGTATACAGTTAAGAAAGATACAATTTGATGAAATCTCTCAATCTTGGAGTGAATCTCTTTAATCCTTACTCAAGTTCTCTATAAGTCTCTCTCTCAATACCATCCACACTCTCCAATTCTGAAAAATAATATAAAAGTGTTTTTAATTTTTCCCTAAAGAAATTACAATCCACATTGAAGTTAAATAATGTTATGAAATTTGTAAGCTGGTTTGCAGGCCTGTTTCTGATCTGATCCATTCTAGAATAAAATATGAGACCACCTCCAAATTGAAGATAATTTTTTTAGTTTCGCGTGGACTGGTAGATGTCACAACTTTAATGTCCAGAACTCGAGTTAAGGTCCAAACACCGATTGATGCACAAGCCCTCCAACAAATCCGAATTTTCATATGATTTTAGCCCAAATAAGCCAAATTTCTTCCAACTTTGAGAATAATTATTTTCTGCCATTAAATACTAAAATAATATTAATAAATATCAAGATAAAATCCCTTAATATATATATATATATATATTCTATCAGCATGTCCCAACCTTAAGAAGAGAGTGAAGAGAGTGCCACCACCAAATCACCCTTACAGGACAAGAAGAAAAGGAAGATACTCTATGTTGAGGGGTATGTTCAAGAATACAGAAGATACATATGTGATAATTGATGAAGATAATGGTGATGATAATCAAGGGAAAAAAGGTTAAGAGAGGGAAGGGAAAAAAATTGTTCATCATCAAATTCCAGTGAAGAAAAGGCATAATGAGAAGCAAAAAAGAGGGGTGAGTGATATGGTTGAAATGAAGGGTGACATATCAAAGGTTGAAAATGAAGAACAAGGCGAGGAGGAGCTGCATCCAACAACAGATAAAGACCTGTTTGAGCCTGTTATTAATGAGAATCACAAGCTTGATGATACTAACAAAGATCAAGGTCATTTTCAAGATGATGGTGGTAAGGATGAATGTGAAGCGATTACTAATGAAGGTGAGGGTATAAACAATGAAGGTGAGGTTGTTCTCAGTGAAGGTGATGGTGTCGTAAATGAAGGTGGAGATGGAAATTATGAGAGTGAGTATGATAGTAGTGAGGAAATGATGACATTTCATCATGTGATGAGCAAGACATTAAGTATTCAGAATTTATTAAAGTGGCTGACATGGAAGATCCTAAGTTTGAATTATGGATGTTGTTTAGTAGTGGGAAGATTTTTAGGGAAGTTGTGAGAAGGCATGCAATTGCACACCAGAGAGGAATTATACTGAAGAAAAACCACTCTGACAAAATTAAGTGGATATGTGTAGATCGGTCCCAATGGAAGTGTTATAGTATTAAAAACAAAGATCAACTAATATCTAGGTAATGATTTTGTATAATAAGAACACATGTAACCCTACCTAGGTTCAGAAGTAGGTCAATTCTAATTGGATATCAAGAGCTAATAAAAATGAAGTAAGGATAAATCCTACTTGGCCAACAACAACATTTCATGGTAAGGTGGTGAATGACTTACAATGCCATATTTTAGAAACTATGGCCTATAGTGGTTTGAGAAAAGTAAAAGAAGCAATCATTGGGAAACATGAAGATGAATTCAAAAAGTTATATCACTATGCCAATGAGGTGAAGAAGGTCATGCCAACTTTCATTGTCAAGTTGATGATAAAAGCAGTAGAGATGGGTGTTGATGGCAGATTATTTTTAAGACTGTATATGTGTTTGAGGACTTTAAAAGAAGGTTTTCTTCATGGGTGTACACCTTTGATTGGTCTATATAGGTGCATGTTACTTACTGCAGTAGGGATATATCCAAATGAAGAGATATATCCTATTGCCTGGGCACAAGTTGAAGCAGAGAATACATCAAGTTGGAATTGGTTCTTGAGGATGTTGAAGGTAAATTTGATGATAGAAAATACTGGAACTTACACTTGAAAGGAATATGTCCTAAGTCCAATCGTGTATTAGGATTTAGGGATAACTTTTATGTAATCTGTTTTGATTTCATTGATATTAATAAAGACTTGTTTTGTTTTTATTATGGGCTTTATCTATTTAAGTGTTTAAATAAGATATACCATAGTTTAGAGTAAAGCTTTTTATGGATTATGATGAGATCATAATAGTGAGACCTAAAAAGATGATAACTCTAAACTTAAATAGTTCCTGGTCATAGGATTACTAACTGGTAATTAATAATCCGTAAAGATCGGTACATACTATGCTTGCTTCATTATGAAGGATGTCTGTTCTCATAGATATTTGTGTGGTGACACTATAGCTAGTATGTAGGTGCTTATTATGGAATAAGTTCACTGAACATGACTCGCCCAGCTGAACAACTGATGGAGTTCACTCACGTGTCAGCAGTTGTTCGCTTAGTGATAGTTGTACAAGTATCCTTAGACTTGAGGTCATCATAGTCATCTTGTGTACACTGAACTATGCTTTGGTTTAGTTCTTAGTCTCCAGGGACAATTATTAGGGCTCTTCTGGGTATAGGAATTTGTACACGAAGATAGTGTATGATCAATAAATGATCTACCCCTTCCAGTGAAGGAAGCGAATGTTCAAGGCTGATCCACTTATGCTAGTTCAGGAATCTCTGGCCAGAGTGAATGAAATTAGAAAGGAGTTTCTAATTTGCATAGAACTACGCATAGTAAATGGTAAGCAGGTGATTAAATTAGATAGGCTTGACACGAGATCCATGCCTTGTATTTAATCGGAACATTGTAGGGTAGAAGGAGTTTATTGTACGGTAACTATTCACTGAATAGGTTCTTGGTATTCTAAGCAGTGAATTCATATTATCCGGATAGTCGTGATATGCTGAGAAGTATCCCTCACGATGTAGAATAAATGTGATTAATTAATTAATCATATTTAATAAATTAGAGAATTTATATAAATAATGATAAAATAGTTTTATTATTATTTATTTCTACTCCCAGCTTAATATTGAACCTACAGGGTCACACCATAAAAAGAGAATGATTTTATGGTAGAGGAATTAATTAATAATGGCTAATAATTATTTATTTGTGAAATAAATAATTAATTGGCAAATTTAATAATTGATTAAATGAGATTTAATTGATTATAAATTAATTAAGAAAAGTTCTTAATATTATTAATTAAGGATTTAATTTTTGGAAATTAAATCAAGAGAGAGAATTATTTCTAAAGTGTTTAGAAAAAGGATTAATAATTAAAAGGTGTTTTAATTATTAATGAGAATAATAAATGGGATAATAATAATAATATTTATGGGAAAATTTCAGCTGAAAATTTTGCCTATAAATACACTATTATAGACCCTATTTTTATTCGAACCCACAAAGAACCCGAAAACCCAAAAAGTTTGGAAAACCCAATTCTCTCCACCTTCTTCCTCCTCCTTAACATCGTTTTCTTGGTGGATACCGGTGGAGTGCTTCACACTTGAGGAGCAACTGCTAAGGATCTCTGATCGTTATCTCCGAATTATTTTGAAAGGTTAGATTCGATCCCTCGAATTTTTATTCACGATTTATATGCTTTTATTTGGATTTTGTATGTGTAAAAGTGTTTTGCCATGCCCCCGCTGCGTTAAAAATCCAACATTGGTATCAGAGCATAGGTTGTATGCATATAGTTCTGTGGTAAAAATTTCAGAATTTTATGTGCTTGTATGAATTAATTATGATTTTTACAAGTTATATTATGGATTAATTTTGTCTGGTGAGAAATCGTTTCTCAGAATAATTTTGAATGTTGATCTGGGTTCTATAAGTGTTGTAGATCGTCTGGGTATTTTTTTCATAATTTTATGATGTATAGATTTTTTATTATGAATTTTTGAAGTTCTTACAATTAAATTCGTAATTTAATAAGTATAATTATATGTATATATAGTATATATATATATTTGTATTATCTGTACATCTGCACATCTGCTCTGTTGTCTGCATCTCTGTGGCTGTCTGCTGTGTTGCACGGAAGAAAAAGTCAGGGACGGCTGCGCTCAGTTCGAGTGGAAAGCTGTCGGCTGCTAAAAAAAAATAAAAAAAAAATAGGGGTGTAAAGCATTCCGGGAATGCGTTACACACCTTTGGTGCATTCACGGAATGCGTTACACCCTTTAATGGCTGAAAAGGGGTGTAACGCATCACCGGAATGCGTTACAGGTACTGTAACGCGTTCCTGTAATGCGTTACAGCCCTTCTGTTGATTTTAAAATTAATTTTCTGGGAGTTTCGTAACTCCGTTTTAGGCGTGCAATATACCGTTGGATTCGTTTTTCTGAGACGGATCTAATAGAGTGATCAATTTTAGTTTATATAAAAGTTTTGAACTGTTTATATTTCCATGAAGTGTTTTAAAGCTGTTTTTAACTGTTTTAACTGCTTTTAAATGCTTCATGTGATACATAGAGATGTATAATGCTTAGACTAATGTGCTAGATGATGTAACATGCCTACCTTGATGTTTATTCATGTTGATATATGTGATATATGCTTAGTTTATCATGCGATGATAGATTTAGGTGAACTTAAATGAACATAAGGCGCTTGTTAGACAACCTAGTATAGTGAAATAGTTTCATAACCTTAATAACAATATTTTGAATACAATCATGAGATTCTTGTGTTTGTGAAACACGTAATTGAATATGAATTTTCGATATGAGAGAAAGGATGATTCTGTCAACAACAGATTTCTATCTGTAAGAAAGGGTTATTAAGTGACGCCTCTTGACAATGCTCCACCCGATCTGGGAGTCATCTGATTATTGATTATTGATTTGAAATATTTAATTTAAAAGGAAGAATTTCTTTATAATATGATTATGATTGTAACGTAATATAATCCCTCTAAAATTAAATAATATCAAGTAGTAATTGGCCAATGATACAACGGGCTTGTGTCGGTCATAGCCTTCCAACATGATAGAAAAGTAGTTCTTATTTTTGAATCATTGCCGGTTCGTGCTACAGCCGAGGGCTTTGATTCGAAATAAGAAATACTTGTCTATTACATAGAGATGTGTACATTGAATAAGAATCTAAAGGTCGGTACGTGCTACAGCCGTGGGCCTTTGGGGATTGATTCAACTGTACGGAATGTTGGGTTAGACTTGACTTAGAATATTGAGTTTGTCGCGCTACAGCCGAGACTCAATTATTCAAGAGGCTAAAGTTTGATTAGGGAATAACATGAGATGTAATTGACAAGAGTTGTCTGCCTATTGAACATTATATGGCGGTTCGTGCTACAGCCGGGGTCGTGTAATGGAATGTAGGATCCCTATTCCCACTAGCATTATGAATGCTTAATTTTTCACGTAGGGGGTTGAATAAATTAGGAAAACTAGTAGGAGCCACTTATGAATAAAGACCCGATTCATATAGTATTTTGAAATGAAATCGAATATTTGCTAAGTGTTGTTATGTGTTTATCATTTACAGATTTACTTTGTACGTTATGTCTTCTGCACTATCACTCAGGAGCATACTAGATGCTCACAAATTGACTGGTCCTAATTATGCTGACTGGCTTCGAAACTTGAGAATTATTCTCAGGATTGAGAAGCTGGAATATATGATTGACTCACCTAAGCCTACTGAACCTGCTAGTGATGCACATAATGATGAACATGTTGTGTATCGTAAGTGGATAGATGATGCAAATGTTGCTCAATGCATCATGCTAGCTTCCATGAACATTGAGCTACAGAAGCAACATGAGCATATGGATGCTCACACTATCCTCATGCATCTATAAGAGTTGTATGATGTGGCGGGGAGGATAGCTCGATATGAGATATCGAAGGAGTTGTTCGGTTGTAGGATGTCTGAGGGATCATCTGTGAATGACCATGTACTTAAGATGATCAATTTGATTGAACGTCTTGGACAACTTGGTTTTGCCATGGATGGGGAGCTGAGCCAAGACTTGGTCTTGTAATCGCTTCCGAGTTCGTTCTCGCAGTTTGTTATGAACTTTCATATGAATAAGTTGGATGTCAGCCTGCCTGAACTCCACAACATGTTGAAGACTGCGGAATCGAATTTTCCCCCTAAGAAGAGTTCTGTTCTTCTAATTGGTGAAGGTTCCAATCCTAAGAAAAGGAAGAGGAACCCTTCCAAGAAGAAGAAAGTAGGTGAGAAAACGCCGGTTCCACCAAAAGCTGAAGACCCCGAGAGCAAAGTTGTTTGCTTTCACTGTAACAAGGTGGGGCACTGGAAGAGGAACTGCAAGGTTTACCTTGCAGAATTGAAGAAGAAGAAGGGTAGTGAGACTACCGCTTCTGATTCAGGTATGTTCATGATATAAGTGAATATGTCATTAAATCAAATTTCTACTTGGGTATTAGATACCGCCTGTGGTTCTCATATCTGCAATTGTTGCAGGGACCAAGGAGAAGTAGGACTCTTGAAGAAGAGGAGGTGATTCTACTGATGGAAAATGGAGCAAGAGTTGCTGCTGAAGATGTAGAATCATTTCATTTACATATGCCTACGGGCAAGACTATTGTTTGAAATAATTGTTATTTTGTTCCCTCGATTGTGAGGAATATTATTCCCATGTTAGACTTGGCTGGATTTTCATTTATTATTGAGAATAATGAATGTTCAATTCTTAGAGATAATATTCTTTATGGACTTGGTACTTTAAATAATGGTTTGTTTATATGTGACATAATTTACTTCAGATTGAACAAACTAATAAAAGAAAAGGGATGATGAAAATCTCACTTCATAGTGGCACTGCAGTCTCCATTTAGTGGACATGGAGAGAGGGCTGCAGATTTGCTAGGAATGGTACACACAGATGTATGTGGACCAATGTCTACGCAAGCCATGGGTGGATTTTCATACTTCATTACTTTCATAGATGATAGATCTAGATTCGGATATGTGTTTGATGAAACACAAGTCTGAGGCCTTTGAAAAGTTCAAAGAATATAAGTATGAAGTGGAGAAACAACCAAACATAGTATTATAACTCTTCGATCAGATCGAGGTGGTGAATACTTTAATGGAGTGTTTCTAGATTATCTCAAAGTAAATGATATAGTCTCCCAGTGGACTCCTCCAGATTAGTATCTGAAAGGAGAAATTGAACTTTGTTAGACATAGTTCGGTCCATGATGAGCTATGCAAATCTTCCAGTATTCCTATGGGGTTATGCATTGGAAACCTCAGCATATTTACTGAATAAGGTGCTTTCCAAAATCTGTTCCTCAAACTTCGTATGAGATATGGAAAGAAAGGAAACCGAGTCTTAAACACGTTAAGATTTGGGGATGTCCAGCTTATGTCAAGAAAGTTGACCCAGATAAGCTGGAATATCGATCCGTAAAATATAGTTTTGTGGGATATCCTAAAGAGACTTTAGGGTATTACTTTTGCACCGATCATCGGGTGTTTGTCTCCAGACATGCTACCTTCTTCGAAAAGGAGTTTATCCTTGAAGGAAACAGTGGGAGCAAAATTGAACTTGATGAAGTTCAAGAAGCACAAACTACTACAGATCGAGTGGAAACACCTGTTCTGACTGAACAACCTTTTGTGGAACAGCCCATTCATAGATCAGGGAGAGTGTCTCGCCAACCTGAGAGGTAAGATGGCCTTGTCATTGAGAATGATAATGAGTTGTTGATCATTGATGATGACGACCCTGTGACCTATAATGAGGCTATGAGTAGTGTTGACTCAGAGAAATGGCATAGTGCCATGAAATCCAGAATGGAATCTATGTATACGGTATACAAAAGATAGATTATAGCAGATGGCCAGGTGGAGACCTATAAGGCCATGCTTGCGGCAAAAGAATTCAAACAAAGGCAATGGATTGACTTTGATGAAACCTTTTACCTGTAGCCCTGTTAAAATCAGTTCGGATTTTGCTTGCGATTGCTGCTTACTACGACTATGAGATCTGGCAATTAGCCAGATGGTTTTCTTTCCAAGAGAAATGAAAACCTAGTGAGTAAGCTGCTGCGAACCATATGTGGTTTAAAGCAAGCTTCTCGAAAGATGGAACATTCATTTTGATGAGACAATCAAAGAGTTTGGTTTTATAAAAAACGTAGATGAACCATGCGTTTACAAAAGGGTTAGTGGGAGCGCGGTAACATTTCTTGTATTGTTTTGAATAAGAGTTGACACACATAACAACATAGCAGACCCACTCACAAAGCTACTTTATGAAAGTCACTTTGATCGTCAAGATGGGTATTAGATACCAGAGTGATTGGCTTTAGTACAAGTGGGAGATTGAAAGGAATATATCCTAAGTCCAATCGTGTATTAGGTTTTAGGAATAACTTTTATGTAATCTGTTTTGATTTCATTGATATTAATAAAGACTTGTTTTGTTTTTATTACGGGCTTTATCTATTTAAGTGTTTAAATAAGATATACCATAGTTTAGAGTAAAGCTTTTTATGGATTATGATGAGATCATAATAGTGAGACCTAAAAAGATGATAACTCTAAACTTAAATAGTTCCTGGTCATAGGATTACTAACTGGTAATTAATAATCCGCAAAGATCGGTACATACTATGCTTGCTTCATTATGAAGGATGTCTGTTCTCATAGATATTTGTGTGGTGACACTATAGCTAGTATGTAGGTGCTTATTATGGAATAAGTTCACTGAACATGACTCGCCCAGCTGAACAACTGATGGAGTTCACTCACGTGTCAGCAGTTATTCGCTTAGTGATAGTTGTACAAGTATCCTTAGACTTGAGGTCATCATAGTCATCTTGTGTACACTGAACTATGCTTTGGTTTAGTTCTTAGTCTCCAGGGACAATTATTAGGGCTCTTCTGGGTATAGGAATTTGTACACGAAGATAGTGTATGATCAATAAAGGATCTACCCCTTCCAGTGAAGGAAGCGAATGTTCAAGGCTGATCCACTTATGCTAGTTCAGGAATCTCTGGCCAGAGTGAATGAAATTAGAAAGGAGTTTCTAATTTGCATAGAACTACGCATAGTAAATGGTAAGCAAGTGATTGAATTAGATAGGCTTGACACGAGATCCATGCCTTGTATTTAATCGGAACATTGTAGGGTAGAAGGAGTTTATTATACGGTAACTATTCACTGAATAGGTTCTTGGTATTCTAAGCAGTGAATTCATATTATCCGGATAGTCGCGATATGCTGAGAAGTATCCCTCACGATGTAGAATAAATGTGATTAATTAATTAATCATATTTAATAAATTAGAGAATTTATATAAATAATGATAAAATAGTTTTATTATTATTTATTTCTACTACCGGCTTAATATTGAACCTACAGGGTCACACCATAAAAAGAGAATGATTTTATGGTGGAGGAATTAATTAATAATGGCTAATAATTATTTATTTGTGAAATAAATAATTAATTGGCAAATTTAATAATTGATTAAATGAGATTTAATTGATTATAAATTAATTAAGAAAAGTTCTTAATATTATTAATTAAGGATTTAATTTTTGGAAATTAAATCAAGAGAGAGTATTATTTCTAAAGTGTTTAGAAAAAGGATTAATAATTAAAAGGTGTTTTAATTATTAATGAGAATAATAAATGGGATAATAATAATAATATTTATGGGAAAATTTCAGCTGAAAATTTTGCCTATAAATACACTATTATAGACCCTATTTTTATTCGAACCCACAAAGAACCCGAAAACCCAAAAAGTTTGGAAAACCCAATTCTCTCCACCTTCTTCCTCCTCCTTAACATCGTTTTCTTGGTGGATACCGGTGGAGTGCTTCACACTTGAGGAGCAACTGCTAAGGATCTCTGATCGTTGTCTCCGAATTATTTTAAAAGGTTAGATTCGATCCCTCGAATTTTTATTCACGATTTATATGCTTTTATTTGGATTTTGTATGTGTAAAAGTGTTTTGTCATGCCCCCACTGCGTTAAAAATCCAACAATACTTTCATCTTAGATAGGCAAAAGGTATGACTTACTTTGAAGTTTATGTCAAAATTATTTATTTTTTATGTGTTCATTTTTTTACACAATAATTTGTTCACTTGTAGGGTCTTGTAAATGCTTTGGAAAGGCATTTCCCAGAATTTAAGCATAGATTCTGTGTAATGCACTTATACAATAACATGAAGATTTTATACACAGGACTTGGCATTTCAAAGACAATGTGATTAGCAAAAAGGTCAACCATAGAGTACTTCGTCAACATGAACATGGAATTCATCAAAAAGGTTAATTATTACCTATCTATAATTAGGTGAACTTTATGCAGTTTAAACTTTTTTTTTCAAATTTCATACCTAATAATGGCAGATGAGCAAGACCTGTTTTGATTGGTTACAATCCAAGCCTAGGTCCCAATGGTCTAGGTCTGGTTTTAGAGATGTTTGTAAATCAGATGTCTTTGTCGATAACAATTGCGAGAGTTTCAACAATGCAATCAAGAAATTTAGAGATAATGGGATTATTACAATGGTCAAGAGTATCCACAAGACATAATGCAGAGGATACAACAAAGGAAAACAACCATGGAGAAAAAGAATACCAAGTTTTGTACCAAGGCCTTAAAGAAGATAATTTATAAGTTTCACCTCATTTAATTTGAAAGTAAATTTCTTAACAATATTCTTTTCTAAATGATATTAATTTATCTTAATAATATTGTATAACATATAATATTTTCACTTAGGGAAATTAAATTGGTTGCTAAAGCAAGTCCAATTTGGAATGATGAAGATAAGTACTATGTTACCATGTCAGCAGGAGGGCATGAGGTTTTGGTAGATTTGAAGGAGAGAAGTTGTGCTTGTAGGAAATGGTAGTTGACTAGAATACCTTGCTTTCATGTTGTGTCCTACATACATTTCTAGAAATTGGACCCTAAGGACTTCATTTATCCATGCTATAGCAAGGAGACATACATGCATGTTTATATCCACATTTTTGAGCCAATAAGTGTATAGCCTTATTGGAAAGTAACTAAAGCTGAGGAACCATTGCCTCCATTGAAAGAATAACACCTGGTAGGCCAAAAAGGTTAGGGAGAAAAAAATGATGCTCCTCCATCTAGAGAAAATAATCCAAATATGCTTAAAAGATAAGGAACAAGTATAAGGTGCTCACACTGTGGCCAGTGGGAGCCCAATGTCAGGAATTATCCAAGAAAGGTGTGATTTCTTAATTTGATATTTATCATTTATGAGAATTACATAATAAATTGTTTGATATTTTCTTTGCCGAAAGCTGAAGAAGAACATGGTGAAGAAGCACTAAAGTGGCAACCTACAATTCCAAGGTGTTCATATAACATAGATGTATAGGGAGCACAAATTTACTAAGTTCGGGGATCTTTTATCAACTCTCCTTATTGTTGAACAAAATTATGAATTGGTGATTAAGAATCATCAATCCCGTCCAACAAGATCTTTCCCATTACCTGAAGTAAATAACATGTCATTTTATATTAGGAGCAATTGATGATATCAAACATAAACTATCAGAAGTTCACGGCAGAACTTATATATCAACGGATGTTGATTACATCATATAACACCCTCCAAATCCGGGGTATAGATTTGGGGCATTATTAACAACAATTACCAACTATACCTGCACAAGCGGAATATTAATATAATAATTACCCCGAACTATCACTACTCAGGATCTTTTAAGGGTTGAGGTTGGAAACAAGAATCATGCACTACCCTTTATTACAAACCCAACTAAATAAAACCTGTCTCAAGAACTCTCTTTATTACAAAACTTTATTCTATCTACAGTTTCACTACGCAATCTTTTATTCAAACTACACAAAACTTTTATTCAACCCAACATTACTACTTATCCTGCTACACCTGATCTGGCAATTCAAAGCTCTCTTCGGGAATAGGAAGGAACACTCTTGGTATAAGAGGGTCCCGCTGCTTGACTCGCTTCTTGACTATGCGGGTTCTGATGGGTTTCATTCTCTACCTTAACTGTAAAACAATAGGAGTGACAATAAAAGAAATGAGCCAAAATTTGCTCAACAAGCCTGCAACAATATATATATATATATATTATAAAGAGAGAGAAATAAATGAACCAAGAAGCTGCTGGTTTGAACAACCATCTGTATCTGTATATGATAATAATTTGCCAATACTGGCGAGTGCCAAATGAACAAGACTGGAAACAAGAACCAACATATGCACTATAATCTGCTGATCAGTCAGAATATAGTGCGGATCTATACCCAACTGCATAGACCCAACCAACATAAGGAGTACTCAGGCAACTATGGCCTATTAATTAATGGTCTGGGAAAAACCCAGCCTTTATAGTAACCATCCAGTCCAAGGCTGAGCATCCGGAACAATCGGTATGCTATTGATATATCCCAACACCAGGATATACCAGAATATATGTAGGGTAAAGGAATTGAAATATGAACAGGGAATTCAATAAATTGGGTAAATCAAGAATTGAAATGAAATGGAACAAGTGATAATAAATGGGTAACAGTGTATATGAACAATAATTATCAAAGAGAATTGATACGATAGAAAGGAAATATAAATCACTATTCTGAATTTAGAATAGGGGAAAAACTTGCCTTGCGCGTACTTAACCTGGTTTAACTTACTGCCTTCTGACCCTAGCTTGCTCTGCCTTGCTAACACTGAACAAATCATGGAAAGATAGGTGTTTAGATAATTTACTACATACGTGTATCTTGAATTGATATCACGCAACCTTATCAGTCTACCCATGCGTTTCTATCTGACTCGCATATATATATATATTTACACAACACATTTATGCACATAATCACATATAACACGTAACACATAAAGCACATAATTAATTTCTAGATTTATAATTATTTTTAGAATCAATTCTAGGCTTATACCTGCATTACTAGTCTTATCTGATTTTATTATAATTTTTCGGGATTTATTCGGCTCAATTATATCCCTACTAGGACCTATGAACTATCAATTATCACCAAACCACTCTTTTTCAGAAGAAATTATAACTTACAACTATTTTTATTGGATTCGTCTCATTTTTCTGAGTCTAGAGGTCTTCGTTTCACTTAAATCGGACTAACGGTTGAATTGTTATGAATTAAACACTGATAATTCAATTTATTATTCAATATAGATAATTATTACAACCTTTTAAATCCTAAAATAATTTTTACATAATTAT
The DNA here is from genome assembly GCF_009905375.1 of Apium graveolens. Classification (NCBI taxonomy): domain Eukaryota; kingdom Viridiplantae; phylum Streptophyta; class Magnoliopsida; order Apiales; family Apiaceae; genus Apium; species Apium graveolens. Next base: position 177,131,527 of record NC_133657.1, read on the forward strand.
TTAAGAAAAATCAAAGTCAAAAAATAATTTTTTTATAATTTTTGGAGTTAAAATGAAGAAGTTACGATTTATTGAAAATTATGTGATTAATTATTGAAATAATTAATCACTTAATAAATAAATAACTAATAAATAATTAATAGATAATTATTTACTAATTTAAAATAATTAATCCCTAATTATTAGGATTAATCACAATTTATTATAATATTTATAACGTATCGATATTTATTCGATTAGATCGATTATTTACAAATAATCGATCGATTCTATTAACAGATACGCTATTTATCGAATATCTACTATGTGTTCGAATTATAATCTAACTCAACGATTACTCACTCGTATAAATACGAGCTACTCGCCATTCTCATATAATTATCGAACTTATTACATTATTACTGAAACTTATACGATTCGTTAATCAATTAATTATCGGTATTTAATTATACGATACAAATAATCACTACAATATTATTCGAATAACTATCGCTCGAATAATAATTCCCATTATCGAATTATTACTCGTAATAATAACTAATTATCGAATTATTAATCATATTATTTAATTATTTTTAATCCTTATTTATTAATTAATTACCTAATTATTAATTAATTACCTAATTATTAATTAATTAGATAACTAATAAATAATTAGATAAATAATTAAATAATTAATTAAATAATTAAATTCGAATTTATAAATTAATAAAATAATTTAGAAATTAATAATACTATTTTTCAGAATATAAAACTAATTTTTAATTAATTATTAGAATTAATAAAATGATTTTCTGATTTATAAAATATAAATTAAATAATAGAAAATCCAGAAACAAAAATCTGGAAATGGTTTCAGGGTTGAGGGGATCAAACCCGGGTCGAAACCGGGTTGCAACCGGGTCGTTTCCAACCCAAACGGGTCGGGAAGAACACCGGCCAAGAACCCAGAACCCGACGCCGGTGTTTGATTCCGGCGGCCTTGAATCGAACAAACGAACCATGAAGGGACCTCGTTTCCTTGCGTTTTCGACCAAGAACAACACCAAAGCAACGTACCGTCCTTCCTCCTTCTCCCTTCATCGTTCTACAGCCGGAAACACAAAGAAGACCGCCGCGGCGGCGGTTCTCCGGCGACGTCAAAGACAACACCAAATCGCATAAAACCTGTGCCGTTCGACTCCCTATCCGACGATCTAAACGTCTATACTAACAGAATCATCAAACAACTACTCAATCACAAAACCCGAATTCAAGAATAAACCCGAAAATAATAAAATTAAATTCAAGTAATCCAACAACAAAATCATGTACATAATCAGAAACTACGATTCTTGGGCTTCAATTTGACTACTTACACTTCGATTTCTGACACCGGAATCACGTTCAAAAGTCCGATTGATTCTGCTGCTGTTCTTCACAAAAACCCTAACCATAATTCCCTTTTTCTTTTTCTTTTTATTTTCTGATTTTTAAGTATAATTAACTGATTTAATTAATAGTAATTCAGGTATTTATATTTATGAAAATAATACCCCTAAGTAAAATTAAGGGTCTAATTACACTCCTAATAAAAATATTTGGCCCCAATTTTTATAATTTTTGGGTATTAATAATGAATTTTTAAATATCCAATAAATACAAAATAAATACTAAAAATTCCCAAAAATTGTGAAAAATACAAAAATACAAAGAAAAATGATATATGATAATTTCATGATCATATAAAAATAAAAATGTGATTTTTGTGGGGTTTTTGGTACCCGAAGGGGTCCGGAAAAGTCGTTTTTCGCGAAAAAGGTCAATTTGTAAAACGTCTAGGGGTTCAGAATAGCGATACGGTATAGGGCATTTTTGGCAAAATAGGGCCAATGATTTTGTGTGAAATACGGGCTTTTAAAACATAGTTTTGAACTGTACAGGTTTTGATATAATATATATAACTGACGATAGAACGCTCAATAAATATCCAAAACACGTTTGGATCAAAACAACCAACACATAACACATAGCAGTTAAGGTTCAACGACTTAACACATTTAATCACATAATAATACTCATAATTATTATTATTATAATATAATACAAGCGTAATTCCTCGGTCGTTACATTCTCCCCCCCTTAACAAGATTCTGTCCTCAGAATCTAATTATGCAAATAACTGAGGATACTTTTCTAGCATTTCACTTTCAAGCTCCCAGGTTGATTCTTCAACCACTGGGTTTCTCCATAAAACTCTCACTAATGACACATACTTATTTCTTAATACCCTCTCTTGCCTATCTAGAATTCTTATTGGCTGTTCTACATATGACAAATCTACCTGAAGTTCTACTGGTTCATACTCTATTACATGCCTTGTATCAGGATTATACCTCTTAAGCATAGATACATGAAATACGTTGTGAATGTGCTGTATATGGGGTGGTAGAGCTAACTCGTACGCAACCTTCCCAATTTTCTTCAAAATCTCAAATGGTCCAACGTATCGTGGCTTCAATTTCCCTTTATTGCCAAATCTGGTCAATCCTTTCCATGGCGATATTTTGAACAATACGTGTTCTCCTTCCTGATAGTCCATAACCTTCCTGGCTTGGTTTGCATATCTGCTTTGTCTGTTTTGTGCTGCCTCGATTCATTTTCGAATAAGATTAATCTTTTCTTTTGTCTGCTGAATTAATTCTGGACCCAAAATCTTGCGTTCTCCAACTTCATCCCAGTGCACGGGTGATCTGCATTTCCTCCCATATAATGCTTCATACGGTGGCATTCCAATACTGGCGTGATAGCTATTATTATAAGAAAATTCCACTAGGGGTAAATGTTCATCCCAACTGCCTTCAAAATCGATCGCACAAACTCGTAGCATGTCTTCAATCGTTTGAATTGTCCTTTCACTTTGGCCGTCAGTTTGCGGATGATAAGCTGTACTCATATTCAACTTCGTTCCTAGACATTCTTGAAATTGTCTCCAAAATCTTGAATTGAAACGAGGATCTCGATCTGATACAATTGATACTGGTACTCCATGACGCATCACAATTTCTTTGAGATACATGTGCACTAATTTGTCGAGCGAAAATCTTTCATTAATTGGTAGAAAATGTGCTGACTTCGTAAGTCTGTCAATGATTACCCATATCGCATCATGATTTGCCCTAGTCCTCGGTAGTCCTACCACAAAATCCATCGCTAGATGTTCCCATTTCCATTCTGGAATGTCTAATGGTTGCAATAACCCACTCGGACGTTGGTGTTCTGCTTTAACTCGCTGGCATGTGTAGCATTTACTCACCCATTCTGCTATCTCCTTCTTCATATTCGGCCACCAAAAGTTTTCCTTCAAATCGCGATACATTTTCGTGCTTCCTGGATGAATGGAATACTTCGAATTGTGCGCATCTCACATAATTTCTTCTTTTAATTCTGCCACGTTAGGGATCCAGATTCTTGACACAAAACGTAAAATTCCTTCATTATCTTTCTGAGTTGTAATCTCTTCTCCTGTTAAGTTGTCGTCTTGACTCATCACTTCTTCTTGACAACGGCGAATCTTTTCCAGCAATTCTGGTTGAAAAGTCATAGCGTAGATAGTTTCTACAGATTCATTAGGAGTACGAATTTCAATTTCCAATTTGTCGAATTCCCTGGCCAATTCTTCGCATGAAGTCAACCGATTCAATCTTTCTTTTCTGCTTAGCGCATCTGCTACAATATTTGCTTTTCCTGGATGATAACTGATTGTAACATCGTAATCTTTAATCAATTCCAGCCATCGACGTTGTCGCATGTTTAGTTCCTTTTGCGTGAAGATATACTTCAGACTTTTATGATCCGTGTAGATTTCACATTTTTCACCGTACAGATAATGTCTCCAAAGCTTCAATGCAAATACAATTGCTGCTAATTCCAGATCATGCGTAGGATATTTCTGCTCATGAGGTTTAAGTTGTCTTGACGCATATGCAATGACGTTACCATGTTGCATCAACACACATCCTAAACCACGATATGAAGCGTCACTGTAGATAACAAAATTTCCTTGCTCGTCTGGCAATACTAACACTGGTGCCGTCACCAACCGATTCTTCAACTCTTGAAAACTTTCTTCACACTTACTATTCCATTCGAACTTTTCACTTTGTCGAGTTAACTTGGTCAGCGGTGTAGCTATCTTCGCAAAATCTTTGACAAATCTTCGATAATATCCTGCCAAACCTAAGAAACTTCGAACCTCTGTCGGCGTCTTTGGTCTTTCCCAATTCAACACAGCTTCAATCTTTGCTGGATCAACTTGAATGCCTTCTCTGCTGATGATGTGCCCTAAAAACTGCACTTCTTTCAACCAAAATTCGCATTTGGAAAATTTTGCATAAAGCTGCTCCTTCCGTAATATTTCCAATGTCATTCTTAATTGCGCTGCATGCTCTTCTTCCGTCTTTGAATAGATCAAAATGTCATCAATAAATATAATGATAAACTTATCCAAATACTTCTTGAATATTCGATTCATCAAATCCATAAATGCTGCAGGTGCATTCGTCAATCCAAAAGCCATCACAAGAAATTCATAGTGTCCGTACCTTGTTCTAAACGCTGTCTTTGGAATATCTTCGGCCTTGATCTTTAACTGATGATAGCCTGATCGTAAGTCGATTTTCGAAAACCATGCTGCTCCTTTTAGTTGATCAAATAAATCATCAATGCGAGGTAAAGGATATTTATTCTTGATAGTTAACTTGTTCAGCTCACAATAATCAATACACAGTCGCATACTACCATCCTTCTTTTTCACGAACAATACTGGCGCACCCCATGGGGATACACTTGGCCTTATAATTCCTTTGTCAAGAAGTTCTTGCAACTGCTTCGCTAATTCCCTCATTTCAACAGGTGCCATTCTATATGGAGCTTTCGAAATTGGTTCAGTCCCTGGCGTCAAGTCAATAGTGAATTCGATTTCTCGATCTGGTGGAAGTCCTGATAATTCGTCCGGAAAAACATCAAGAAATTCACAAACTACAGGAATATCTTCAATCTTCAAATCTCCCTTATCAACATCCCATACATAGGCTAAATAAGCTTGACATCCTTGACGTAGCAATCTTCTCGTCTGCATTATTGATAGGAATTTCTGCTTTTGCTTCTCACCTTTAAATATTACCGTTTCATTTTCTTCAGTTTGCAATTTCACTCTCTTATTCGCACAGTCAATTTGAGCATTATTACTAGACAGCCAATCCATTCCTAAAATAATATCAAACTCTCCTAACCTAAAAGGTATCAAATCAACTGAAAAATGACATCTCCCTATCTCAATATCACAGCTCGGACATACTCGATCTACTGCAACCTGATCATTATTCGCTAATTTTATAACTAACACTTCATCCAACCACTGAATTTCACAATCTATCTTAGAGATAAAGGCTTCAGAAATAAAAGATCTAGTAGCTCCTGAATCAATCAATACTAAAGCATTTACGGAATTTACAGGAAGTGTACCTGCAACCACATTCGGACTCTGTACCGCTTCTTTCATTGACATGTTGAAAGTCCTTGCTCTGGGCTGATTTTGCTGTGGTAGTGGAGGTGGAGGTAATGCTAAAATTCTTGGAATACTGGCAGCCATTGCAATTCCTCTGCAGTCTTTGGCGATATGTCCTTTTCTCCCACATTGAAAACAAGTAACTTCTGCTTTTCCCATTGGACATTCTCCAGAATAGTGTCCCCTTTGCTTGCACTTGAAACACGTAACATTTAGCTTGTTGCAAACTCCTGTATGCTTTCTACCACACGTTCTGCAATCAGGTATAGGCAGTCGAATAAGCCTTTGCTGAGTTGGGGCAGGTAGTCGATTACCCATCCTCTGGTTGTTTTGCTCTGGCCTTTTGAAATTTACTTTTCCCCGAGCTTGAAATCCTGGCCTTTTGTTGAAACGATTCTGAAATTTCCCTGGTCCTTTCTCTTTCTGAGCTGCTTCGCTTTCTCCTTCAATAATCATAGCCTTCTGAACAACAGCCGTATAAGTTGTCAATTCAAACACAGCTACCCTGCTACGAATCCATGGTTTTAGTCCTTGCTGAAATCTCTTGGCCCGCTTCTCGTCCGTATCCACCTGCTCTGGAACAAACCTTGCCAATTCAGTAAACTTGGTTTCATAATCCGCAACCGATAAGTTGTCTTGTTTCAGCTCCAGGAACTTGATCTCCATCTGGTTCTTCATAAAACGAGGAAAATATTTCTCCAAGAAAAGATCAGTGAATCTGTTCCAGGTCACCACACCTTCTTCCAAAGCTTTCTTCGATTCCCACCAGTAATTAGCTTCACCTTTTAGAAAATAGCTAGCGAAATCTGTCTTCTGCTCTTCCTCGACCTTTACCAACGAAAAAGCCTTTTCCATCTCTTTCAGCCAAGCTCTCGCTTTCGTAGGATCTGTGGAACCCATAAATTCCGGTGGCTTCACCGACTGAAATTGCTTGAAAGTAGTCGTAGGTGCTGCTGGTGGTATTTGATGTCCTGGATGAGCGGCTTGCTGTAACATCTGTTGCTGGAACTGCTGTTGCTGCTGCTGCATTTGTTGTTGCATCATCAACATCTGCTGTTGCATGAGATTAAACATCTGATCCATCTGTTTATTATTGTTTTGGCCATCGGTGTTTCCATTCGATGAGTCGGGCTGCGCTTTTCTCTTAGGTGCCATTTTTCTGGTAAATAAATAATGGATCTTATTTAATAACAGTATATTAAACATATATTAAAACAGTCGATTCGAGAAAATAAAATAACTTATTAAATAACTGAATAGATAAAACAGTATGATAGTTTTTTTTTAAATTTTTTTTTTTTTTTTTTTTTACAACATGATCATGAATAAAACTACATTTGTAAATATGCAATGGTACTGAAATAAATGTAAATGCTTAAATGACTGGAAATAAAATAAAGAAAATATGCAAAAGATTATCTCATATATATATATATATAGGTAGAACACCAGCTACAGGTGTCAGTGCTTGATACAAAACCCTATGATATAACAGTCGTACTGCTACTACTATCAGTCAGAGTCAGTAGCTACACTCATACAAACTAGTCATACAATACTATGCCGCCTCTATCTACAATATACATAATACAACACTCATCAATCTGCTGGTCTCAAAATCCTGGTGGTACGTGGCTCAACTCCTCCTGCACTGCCTCTAGCACTGCCTCGGTAAGTCCCAATGCTCTGCGATATGCTGTCTCCGCACTAAGATCCTGCTGTCTCAAATCAGTAAGCTGCTGCGAACTAACCCGGTGAATATGATGTAGTCTCTCTCTCAGTATATAATCCGGTCGTAATGCTCTGACAGGACCATCCGTCTGTGTCTCATACAATCCAAGGATCTCTCTACACTGGTTCTGCCATCTAATCCTCTCCTCCCTCTCTGCCTGAAAGCGCTGGTAAGTCACGGTATGATGCTCATGAAGATCAGTGCTGGAACCTCGAGAAGGTAATGGTCCATCTACCACGATCTCATCCATAAACTCTGGCTGAGGAAACTGATACACTCCTGGAACAGGTGCATAAATGGCTAATGGGGCAGGAAATAAGACAGGCTGCTCCATAGGCGCATACACAGGCGGCTCTGCCTCTGGCTCCATCGGTGGCATCTCTGGAACCTCGACTGGTGGCATAGGAATCTGAGGCTCTACATCCTCCCACTGCGGAAGATCAACCATATCAGGAATATCAAACATCGGAAACTCTAATGGTGGAATATCTGGTATCTCTGGCTCAACGTATGGAAAATAATCTGCAAAACCTGGTACCTCCGGGAAAAGTGGTATCTCTGGTGCTGGCTCAGGTGGCAATGGAGGTAAGATCTGCTCTGACACTGGGGCTACTACCTGTACATCCACTGGATCTGTCTCGGTCCTCTCCGTAGATGATGATAAAAAAGCCATCTAATATATATGAAAATAATAACACAAAACAATCAAATCACAATCCTATAACTCATAACTTCTAATCACATAGACAAACAGTCCTAACACTCTCACTCTCATCCTATCTTATTTTCCTATCTTATCTTAACCCTAATATTTTTGTTTTCCAAGGTCAATCCTAAGCTCTGATGCCAACTATAACACCCTCCAAATCCGGGGTATAGATTTGGGGCATTATTAACAACAATTACCAACTATACCTGCACAAGCGGAATATTAATATAATAATTACCCCGAACTATCACTACTCAGGATCTTTTAAGGGTTGAGGTTGGAAACAAGAATCATGCACTACCCTTTATTACAAACCCAACTAAATAAAACCTGTCTCAAGAACTCTCTTTATTACAAAACTTTATTCTATCTACAGTTTCACTACGCAATCTTTTATTCAAACTACACAAAACTTTTATTCAACCCAACATTACTACTTATCCTGCTACACCTGATCTGGCAATTCAAAGCTCTCTTCGGGAATAGGAAGGAACACTCTTGGTATAAGAGGGTCCCGCTGCTTGACTCGCTTCTTGACTATGCGGGTCCTGATGGGTTTCATTCTCTACCTTAACTGTAAAACAATAGGAGTGACAATAAAAGAAATGAGCCAAAATTTGCTCAACAAGCCTGTAACAATATATATATATATATATATATATTATAAAGAGAGAGAAATAAATGAACCAAGAAGCTGCTGGTTTGAACAACCATCTGTATCTGTATATGATAATAATTTGCCAATACTGGCGAGTGCCAAATGAACAAGACCGGAAACAAGAACCAACATATGCACTATAATCTGCTGATCAGTCAGAATATAGTGCGGATCTATACCCAACTGCATAGACCCAACCAACATAAGGAGTACTCAGGCAACTATGGCCTATTAATTAATGGTCTGGGAAAAACCCAGCCTTTATAGTAACCATCCAGTCCAAGGCTGAGCATCCGGAACAATCGGTATGCTATTGATATATCCCAACACCAGGATATACCAGAATATATGTAGGGTAAAGGAATTGAAATATGAACAGGGAATTCAATAAATTGGGTAAATCAAGAATTGAAATGAAATGGAACAAGTGATAATAAATGGGTAACAGTGTATATGAACAATAATTATCAAAGAGAATTGATACGATAGAAAGGAAATATAAATCACTATTCTGAATTTAGAATAGGGGAAAAACTTGCCTTGCGCGTACTTAACCTGGTTTAACTTACTGCCTTCTGACCCTAGCTTGCTCTGCCTTGCTAACACTGAACAAATCATGGAAAGATAGGTGTTTAGATAATTTACTACATACGTGTATCTTGAATTGATATCACGCAACCTTATCAGTCTACCCATGCATTTCTATCTGACTCGCATATATATATATATATTTACACAACACATTTATGCACATAATCACATATAACACGTAACACATAAAGCACATAATTAATTTCTAGATTTATAATTATTTTTAGAATCAATTCTAGGCTTATACCTGCATTACTAGTCTTATCTGATTTTATTATAATTTTTCGGGATTTATTCGGCTCAATTATATCCCTACTAGGACCTATGAACTATCAATTATCACCAAACCACTCTTTTTCAGAAGAAATTATAACTTACAACTATTTTTATTGGATTCGTCTCATTTTTCTGAGTCTAGAGGTCTTCGTTTCACTTAAATCGGACTAACGGTTGAATTGTTATGAATTAAACACTGATAATTCAATTTATTATTCAATATAGATAATTATTACAACCTTTTAAATCCTAAAATAATTTTCACATAATTATTTAAGAAAAATCAAAGTCAAAAAATAATTTTTTTATAATTTTTGGAGTTAAAATGAAGAAGTTACGATTTATTGAAAATTATGTGATTAATTATTGAAATAATTAATCACTTAATAAATAAATAACTAATAAATAATTAATAGATAATTATTTACTAATTTAAAATAATTAATCCCTAATTATTAGGATTAATCACAATTTATTATAATATTTATAACGTATCGATATTTATTCGATTAGATCGATTATTTACAAATAATCGATCGATTCTATTAACAGATACGCTATTTATCGAATATCTACTATGTGTTCGAATTATAATCTAACTCAACGATTACTCACTCGTATAAATACGAGCTACTCGCCATTCTCATATAATTATCGAACTTATTACATTATTACTGAAACTTATACGATTCGTTAATCAATTAATTATCGGTATTTAATTATACGATACAAATAATCACTACAATATTATTCGAATAACTATCGCTCGAATAATAATTCCCATTATCGAATTATTACTCGTAATAATAACTAATTATCGAATTATTAATCATATTATTTAATTATTTTTAATCCTTATTTATTAATTAATTACCTAATTATTAATTAATTACCTAATTATTAATTAATTAGATAACTAATAAATAATTAGATAAATAATTAAATAATTAATTAAATAATTAAATTCGAATTTATAAATTAATAAAATAATTTAGAAATTAATAATACTATTTTTCAGAATATAAAACTAATTTTTAATTAATTATTAGAATTAATAAAATGATTTTCTGATTTATAAAATATAAATTAAATAATAGAAAATCCAGAAACAAAAATCTGGAAATGGTTTCAGGGTTGAGGGGATCAAACCCGGGTCGAAACCGGGTTGCAACCGGGTCGTTTCCAACCCAAACGGGTCGGGAAGAACACCGGCCAAGAACCCAGAACCCGACGCCGGTGTTTGATTCCGGCGGCCTTGAATCGAACAAACGAACCATGAAGGGACCTCGTTTCCTTGCGTTTTCGACCAAGAACAACACCAAAGCAACGTACCGTCCTTCCTCCTTCTCCCTTCATCGTTCTACAGCCGGAAACACAAAGAAGACCGCCGCGGCGGCGGTTCTCCGGCGACGTCAAAGACAACACCAAATCGCATGAAACCTGTGCCGTTCGACTCCCTATCCGACGATCTAAACGTCTATACTAACAGAATCATCAAACAACTACTCAATCACAAAACCCGAATTCAAGAATAAACCCGAAAATAATAAAATTAAATTCAAGTAATCCAACAACAAAATCATGTACATAATCAGAAACTACGATTCTTGGGCTTCAATTTGACTACTTACACTTCGATTTCTGACACCGGAATCACGTTCAAAAGTCCGATTGATTCTGCTGCTGTTCTTCACAAAAACCCTAACCATAATTCCCTTTTTCTTTTTCTTTTTATTTTCTGATTTTTAAGTATAATTAACTGATTTAATTAATAGTAATTCAGGTATTTATATTTATGAAAATAATACCCCTAAGTAAAATTAAGGGTCTAATTACACTCCTAATAAAAATATTTGGCCCCAATTTTTATAATTTTTGGGTATTAATAATGAATTTTTAAATATCCAATAAATACAAAATAAATACTAAAAATTCCCAAAAATTGTGAAAAATACAAAAATACAAAGAAAAATGATATATGATAATTTCATGATCATATAAAAATAAAAATGTGATTTTTGTGGGGTTTTTGGTACCCGAAGGGGTCCGGAAAAGTCGTTTTTCGCGAAAAAGGTCAATTTGTAAAACGTCTAGGGGTTCAGAATAGCGATACGGTATAGGGCATTTTTGGCAAAATAGGGCCAATGATTTTGTGTGAAATACGGGCTTTTAAAACATAGTTTTGAACTGTACAGGTTTTGATATAATATATATAACTGACGATAGAACGCTCAATAAATATCCAAAACACGTTTGGATCAAAACAACCAACACATAACACATAGCAGTTAAGGTTCAACGACTTAACACATTTAATCACATAATAATACTCATAATTATTATTATTATAATATAATACAAGCGTAATTCCTCGGTCGTTACACATCAACGGATGATGAAATATCAACGGATGATAGGATTTCAATGAATGATGATGTCAATGGATAATGAAATAAGTATTTGTCACATCAGTTGATATTCGAGGAGGAAAAGAAAACAGGAATTTCAAGGAGGTGAAGGACTTTATCTCAAAAGCAATAGTATAGGTTTCCTTATTGTTAATAGAATATGATTCCTTATACATTGGTAGATGTGCTCTATATAAAGCACATATTAGGTTCATGCTATATGCATTGCGATATTGTTATATCTTTCGCATAACCTAGCAGCTCTCAAGGATATTTGTTCATCCTTTCGAGAGAGTATATGTGTAATAAGTTTTTATTATTTAATATTAAAACTATTGATTCTGTTGAAGCTTTGTCAATTGGATTGTATTAACTGTATTTACCCCCCTCTACAGTTGATTAAGGGCCTAACAATTGGTATCGGAGCTTACTGTTAACATACAAATAGTTTAAGATCTGAAGATCAATCTACAATGGCAGACAAATAAGAAGAGACACGGAATCCGAAGCCACAACCCCCAATGACATCACATATAAGCAACAATTGAGTAGGTATGAAGCAATCAAGGTGCCTATCTTGAAGATACATGAATATCCAATCTGGAAAGTCAGGATGACCAGGTGTTTGGAAGCCACAGATCCTAAATACCCAAGAAGGATCTATGATGGTCCTCATAAACCAATGAAGGTAGCTGTTTCGCTTGCAGGAGAATCAGAGAAGATGATAGACGAAAAAATGAAGGAGTATACCCCTGAAGATATCTCATATATCATGAAGGATGCTAAGGTTAGACATATCCTGCATAGCAGTCTTGATAGTGTTATGTCCAATAGAGCCACTGAATGTAAAACAACAAAAGAGATATGGGATGTTTTGGAAGTAAAGTGTCAAGGTACAACTGCTATCAAGAAGAATATGAGTACATTACTTACTCAAGAATATGAGCACTTTAACTCAAGGGACAATGAGTCTCTAACTGAGATCTATGACAAATTTCAAAAGTTGTTAAATGACTTATCCCTTGTCAAACAGACATGTGTGCTAAACCAATAACACCAAGGAGGGCTGATGATAATAACAAGAATACCAACTCGCTGAGTCATATAGGAATTGTGAGGCCCTTCAAACCACCAGCACATGCAGGATCATCAAGGGTGGAATGTGTAGACAGAGATGGTGATCAGTTCACAACACTAAAAAAGCTGCAATCTGTACTAGTGAAGAAGAAAACTATGTTGGGGAAAAGGAAAATGAAAGCTACTTAAGTGACTTGCTGCTAAAGATTTACATCATGATATTTGTGTGTGCCAAACTATTTTTGTGAATTTGTGGTGACTTTCTTTGGGAGCATTAATATAATGTTGTGATGTCTTATATTATGGTAAACTTATTTTGGTAATGATGTTATGTGTAAGTGAAGTATGTTTAAGACAATTTGAAACTGATTTTGTAGTTCACTTTTGGATCAAGTATGTAATTTATGGTATCTCATATGTGTTCTGTTTTTGTTTTCTTAAGTTAAAGTTTAAATAACAACATCAAATGCACATCAAACATAATAACCATATTTTATTACAATCTAGAAAATGTAGATATAATTAATGCAACAACATCCAACTAACTTAAATTAAACTAAATGCAACAACCACCAACTATACAAAATGCAACAACTAAAGAAAAAAAATAATTACAAGTGAATCATTACATCTTTTCTACAACTTTTGTCTTGCAAATCCAGTAGAGTAAGATTGTCATCCATGTCACAACCAACAAAGTTAGTCTTATGTTGCTACTTGGTTTTTCATCTTCAATCATTTTATACCCATCAACTTCATTCGAACAATCCACACTCCTCCTAACTTCACCTTCACTTTGAAGGCTTTCAAGATAGTTAATCCTGCGTAAAAGGACAGGAAGGCCAGGAATGATGATTTTTGCACGCTCACACAACGGTGCATCCAACCACCAAAAATGACAACATCGGCTGCACGATATAAAATGTCGACCAACATTTAAGTTCATCCAAGCCGTTTTGACAGTAATCCATCACTACACCATATTTGACCTGTAGCAACACAAAAAAAATATGTTAAAATGACCAAAAAATGTTACCTAAATCCAAATTATTGGCTATGGTTACACTTTTTAAAAATAAGGGGGTGTTGGATTTGATCCTGCTACAATAGGGGTCTACGGTTACATTTTTTGAAATTTTGGTAACACCTCTTAATGTGTTACAATAGAGTAGCTATAGTTACATTTTCTATTTCTATGGTAACAAGTTGAAAATGTAACCACAGTTCTGTTGCAACATACCTAACCCTTTGGTAACACCTAAATATGTGTTGGAATAGACTCTTTTGCAACACCATATTAACTATTGTAACACTCAATTTAATCTTTTGGTAACATTTTTATATCTTATTGTAACATTCTTTTTTAACACTGTGGTATATTTTTTTTGGTATGAGGTCTAAGCCTCGTAAAATATATAAAAGAGAAAGAATTTACACGAGTCACTTCTCAAAATTTCTCTTAGAACGGACTCTAAGAAAAACAAAGAGAAAAAAAACAAAAATAAATTACATCAAAAATCAAACCTAACTTAAAATAAGAAAGGCAAAGCTAAAAGACTTAACCAAAAAGCCCCCTCGCAATCTAAAAACAAACATCAGCCCACCATCTCTAAAAAAAAGAGCTCAAAGACATTCCTGGCCCATATGGCCCAACAACAGCCAAAAGAAAAAGCCTTCCCTGATCCAGAAGAGAAGAAAAGAAAAGATCACAAAAATACTACTGCTCTCAAGAAATTCCTGCAGAAAAAAAAATCAGACCAAAATCAGCACTACACAACATTTGATTCGGAAATCAAGAATCAGCACAAGTAGAGCACAACGTATAATTCTAGCATAGTTATGTTGTGCATATCATCCATACATTCCAGCATCTGCATTCAATCCAGTGAACAAGAACTAAAGATTTGTATGGTTCATACAAAAGTAAACTGTTAAACTAGATATGTGACAGTTATTTAACCCTTCCAGAATCCATTTTTTACAAAAGAAAGTCAAGAAACAACCTCTTTAGGAAATAATGTACTAAAATCTTGTAGTAAGAATACAAAAAGTTAGACATTTGGGCCAATTTCATTTCAGACATATCTGCCAAACAAGTGTCAAATATGACCCCATGATATAACATTTGTCTAATCTTTTCTATGTTGCCAAGGAAGAAGAGTATTAGAGAAAAGCCAAGGAGATAAAACCAATAAACTGGAATACTAAGTTGTGATAAACATTTCCAACACATCACAATCTACTTTTGCAAATTTGGCACTTCTCTAAAGCTAAAGCTAACAAACCACATCAATCAAAGATAAATTCTTCACAACCATTCATTAAGAGGAAATTTTTTCTACCAATCTCATAATAAGGGAGGAATCTAGTGTGTACGATAACTTTCAAGTTCGATTTTTTGATCAAAGTGACATAAGACTTGTGTTTTTGGAGATGACCAAAGTTAAGACTAAATGAATACAAGACTTTCAATTTTGGCAGACCAGAGTTAGATTCGAGTATGTACCTTTGATGACAAACAATTTGTGAGAGCCCAGTAGACGATATAACACGAGCCGTGAGCTGTAAAAAGAAACATGGTTAAACCAAGGAGAGGTAACACAGACGAGGTTCGTGTCACCGGAAAGAAGAGAAATGTAAGACATATGTTGCCAACATATGATACTGGCATATTTCGATGAACTTCTCTTGCAGAGTTCCTTGAGAATTGAGATAGTACTAACCTCTTGTCATCTTCTATTTCTTTAAAAATGGCCATGTGACCAAAGAAGAAATGCAAGTCAGCTGAGAAAGTCCAAACTAAAAGAGCAAGAAACATCGCGAAAATTTAATGATCATCGGCCTCTTCCATGAGCTAAAGAAGTATACAAATGTGGTAACTAAGAAAATACATCACATAATCAGGCAATAGCACAAAAAATTTAATCATCACCAGTCAAACTTTTATTAAAACATAGATTTAAGATATGATCAGATTATACCCATCATAAGTCATATAGGCTAAAGATGATAAATATCAGATGTTACTTGTTATTTACTGGATTATAGGTTGTGGGTCAATAACACAATTTACATTTTGTATACTTACAACATATACAATAATACTGGCCGACGTATACCCAGAGATCGTAACATGTGACTGGCCTGATCGCTTGGCAGCAGAGCCAGGAACCGGTCATCTCAACCTCTTAATTCCCAAAACAAAGTAGAAAGACGTGCACAAGCCACCTGCGGGCTATCTGATGTTTATTCCATGACACAACAGGCCTGCACAAAAGCAAACTATATAAAGAAAATTTTAAATAAAAAGATATAGCCTTGCTGCAATAATCATAGAGCTGTAAAGAACATAATCAAATGTCCTAATGAACAGAATCAAATGGCCTAATGTAATTAGTAAAGCTTGCAGCAGGTGGAGCTGAGCACCTATATAAATGGCAGTATAGCACCAAGTAATGAAAATTTGATATGAATTTGATATAAGTGTGAGGTATGGATGATTTGATTTTGGCATTTCGGGTAGCCCATAGGAATGGCACACTCTCGGTGCAGAGCTCTTGAAAATTCTGATGGGCTTCTGTCAGCCAACAATGCCTACTCCCTCAAATGTATGGAGCTTAAGAATGAGGCATTGTACGACATTTACTACGGGGCCTTAAAGTAATTAGCACTTTAAGTTTTGAATCTGTAAAACGAAGGTAGCGAAATGTCGCAGTTTCACAAGGGTTGTAGTTGCAGATGTCGCAGAGTCAACTTCCATATCTTATTCATCATCCTAAATATTATAAAACCATGTTATTAATGTATCAGATATAAAAAAGTTATAATATTCATTATAGTGATGCAAAGGTTACAAATTACAATAATACTAAAATTTGAATATAAGACTTAACTAGTTCAATAACTTAGACACATAAATCTTCAACCCATGACTAGAGGTATAATCCAATCCAAATGAAGCAAAAGTATATCTTAATAATGAGACACTTGTGGCTTGCTGTAAGCAATAATTACAAAGGGTTTAAAAGCCAGTTAGAAGTTGAGGTCACAGAACTGATTATAATCGGATGGTTATTAAGGCTCAATTGTCTGTACAGACAAGAACTAAATACAGAATAAATATAAGGCTCAATTGAAAGTTAGATACATCAAAGTAAACAGTTGAGGAAGTAAAACTAATCAATCTCTCGCTTTTACACACACAAGAACTAGAAGGTTACATATAGCGATGAAACTTAAGTCCTTCCAATACCAATAAAATTGACCTAAGTAAACATACATTAATTCCGCAATTCGAAACAAATATAGGAATTAAAAGTGAAGAACAAAATTATTACATTTAGACAAAAATTAACAAAACGTTCATACTAAATAGATTGAACAATTTACGAATATATGAACCTTAGGAAGATATGAAGCCAAGCGAGAGTGAACCTCAGATCCAGGAACAAGAGAGAAAATAAAAAACGCGTTAACAAGCCCACTCAAGTGTATAGGTAAACATTTGTGTCTTAAATCGTAAATAAACAAAATTGGTAAGAATAATTGTGGAAAGTGCGGTCGACTTACCATGAAGCTGATGAAAATCTTTCTTTATTACCATGAATGTACACCTACAAAAAGAAGAAACCAAATTGGTCAAAGCTCCAATTGCTGAAAAGCTAAAAAATTCTAATTGATGAAAATCCCAATTGAAATTAACCAACCTAAATTCACCTAATCGTTGATAGCCCGCGTAGATGTGATTGCAGTGAAGACCCTTTGAAGACTCTGCTTAATTAAACTGAATAAAATTTTCATCGGTGATGGAGAGAGCTCTGACCCTAACTACTAGAACCCTAATCTCCAAGCTCTGACCCATCGAGAATATTTGAGTGTACAAGAGTGTTTATCTGTGAGTGCATATATTCGAGAGTGTATAGGTAAGCGGGCTAAAAATAAGCGGGTCAAATTTTTTATCTGGGCTGCCCAAAAATTGGTAAAAATTTTGTAAAATTTGGCCCGGAAATACCCGCCTAAATATTTAGTGTTGTGTTAACACTAATTGTAATATCTTTGATAACACTATTTTTTGTGTTATAATAGCTATTTCATCATGTCTATGATAACATTTAGTATTTTCTACTGTAACATTAAAAAAAACTGTTACCTTATGTCAAATTTTAGTAATTTAAGGCAACAGTTTTGCTTGTAACACCAAATAAAATGTTGCAATAGGCCAAATATGGTGTAGTGCATGCTCCACATACACACCTTTCACCCATTTTTATTCAATAAATTAGTTCTATGGCATATGCATATAACATACAACCTATATAAGGGAGGGAGAAGGATATGACCGTTGCCTAATTCACCAATTTTTAGGACAATATAATCCTTCCCTTTTCCAAACTAATAACATAATCTAACGGAACATTGACGGAAAGGTGCAATATACAGCACCATAACATGTCTTAGGTGCGAAGTGCAAATATGCAAACTATAGGTATCAAAGTGACAATGGTCCAAACCAAAGGGGTGCACAATGTAATTGCTAGATCTTGTTTCTTCCTTATATGATTATCGTTCCAGAAGCTAATTTATACACTTCACACAATTCAGCACGGGTTAATTATGATATGTGTATCCTCAACTATGATTTTACTTAAAACTGATTTATCTTGGAATTATTTTAGTTGTTTTACATGTCTGGGTCAATGGTGATCGGCACATTGATGTAATGTAGTTGTCTAGTGAGTTTGCTTCCTATATCTTTTTGCAAATACCCTACTTCCGTCTGGTTGGCCAGTAGTAAATAGGGTTTACACATTCTCTCTTGATCAGGTCCTGTTAATATCACCCTAATCTTTAGGTAAACGTATGTTTCTTTTATTTCTACATTGAAAATGTGGCCTTTGAAAATCTGTCCAGCACCTGGCATGCAAGTATGGTCTACAGACTGTTACATCTAGGATGGAGAAACTGGTTGCTGATCCTTCGAGCCCTTCTTTTTTGAAAGATAAATTTCTCCATGTGGAAGAAAAAATTGGCTTCTAAACGATTTAGTCTAGTCACCACTGGGCTTGCAAATATAGTTATTTTATGTGAGACGGTTGTAGATAATCTGTTTGAGTTGGATTGAGTAATTGTTAATGATAGTTGAGCTTTAGGGATTATATACAGTTGGCATGACTAGATGGAATTATAAAGTTCCTTTTTCACTGTTTATAATATAGAAGATAAGACGCTTGAAGAAACTTTTGGGTGTTGTAAATTGATTGTCATGTGGTTAATGTTTCAATAGTTGGGATATGCATAGATATAAGGAAATTGTTACCTTTCATTTATTACATGTTCCCTCCTTTTTGCTATAAATAGCTTGTATCAGTAAATGAAAAACTTGCACCGAGCATTCTATCTTCTGCTCTTTCTTCTCCTTATTTTATTGCTCTCTCTCTCCGATAAATATATTAGTTCTTTAGCAGCTCTTTTATTGTTACAATAGCTAGTATTTTACAACACATTATCAGTACGAAGCCTTCCGAAACTGAAAAATATAATTTTATTTAAATATACATATATATATATATATATAAGTAGACGTGGTTACACCCTCTACTAATAATTTCTATATATATGACTGGGGTAGACGTGGTTACACCCTCTACTAATAATTTAAATATATATGGCCGGAGTACCGCCTATTAAAATTATTTTACGGTACAATTTTATTTTGAGTAATACCGAGTAGGAACCTTAATTTATAAATCATATAACTATCGAATAATAACTTTTGTGCCCTAACTAACTTATGAAGGATTGCCCATTTTAATTTATTATTAGTCGGACATAACATGTATACAAAGACGTCTGCATGGCAGGTCAAAATACATTTGTCATTATCAATGATAATAATGACAAGTACATTGATTATTGTGTATTTGTAATCGCACCCGATTAACTAGAATTTTATGTAATAACTATATCGATGAATTAAAGTTCAATAATATTCGTATTAATTCAAATTTAGTATGACATATATTACAAGCTTGTCGTTCGTTGCCTTAGATATTTCTGGCGATAATTATTCATAATGGGTACAAGATGTAAAGTTGCACTTGGGTTCAAAGCAATTAAGCGATATAATAAAGGCGAAAAATAATCCACGATTGAAGAAAACTTTACCTCTATTAATTTTCTCCGACACCATATGCATGAAGATTTAAAATTTGAATACCTAGAAGTCGAGGATCCCTTTATTTTATGAGAAAATCTAAAGGATAGGTTCGATCACCAGAAACTAGTTTATCTACCAGCAACTAAAAATGATTGGGCTAATCTAAGACTTCAAGACTTTAAGGGTGTTCGAGCATATAGCTCTGCTTTGTTAATAAGTTCTAGGCTCATTATGTGTGGTGAGAAAGTTACTGAGAAAAGAAAAATCGATATAACACTATCAATTTTCATCCCAATTATATCAATTTAGCATAAATGTATAGGGAACACAAATTTACTAAGTCCGGGGATCTTTTATCAACTCTCCTTGTTGCTGAACGGAATCATGAATTGGTGATTAAGAATCATCAATCCCATCCAACAAGATCTGCCCCATTACCTGAAGTAAATAACATGTCATTTAATGTTAGGAGCAATTGATAATATCAAACAGAAACTATCAGAAGTTCACATCAGAATTTATATATCAACGGATGCTGATTACATCAACTGATGATGAAATATCAACGGATGATAGGATTTCAACGAATGATGATATCAACGGATAATGAAATCAGTATTTGTCACATTAGTTGATCTTCGAGGAGGAAAAGGAAACAGGAATTTCAAGGAGGTGAAAGACTTTATCTCAGAAGCAATAATATAGGTTTCCTTGTTATTAATAGAATATGATTCCTTATATATTGGTAGTTATGCTCTATATAAAGCACATATTAGGTTCATGCTATATGCATTGCGATATTGTTATATCTTTCGCATAACCTAGCAGCTCTCAAGGATATTTGTTCATCCTTTGGAGAGAATACATGTGTAATAAGTTTTTATCATTTAATATAAAAACTATTGATTATGTTAAAGCTTTGTCGATTAGATTGTTTTAACTGTATTCACCCCCCCTCTACAGTTGATTAAGGGCCTAACAATTGGTATCAAAGCTTGATGTTAACGTACAAATAGTTTAAGATCTGAAGATCAATATATAATGGCAAACAAATAAGAGAGACGCAGAATCCAAAGCCACAACCCCCAACCACATCACAGATAAGCAGCAACTGAGTAGGTATGAAGCAATCAAGGTGCCTATCCTGAAGATACATGAATATCCAATCTGGAAATTCAGGATGACCATGTGTTTGGAAGCCACGAATCCTGAATACCTAAGCAGGATCTATGATGGTCCTCATAAACCAATGAAGGTAGTTGTTTCGCTTGCAGGAGAACCAGAGAAGATGATAGACAAAGAAAGGAAGGAGTATACCCCTGAAGGTATCTCGTCTATCATGAAGGATGCTAAGTTTAGCCATATCCTGCACAACAGTCTTGATAGTGTTATGTCCAATAGAGACATTGGATGTAAAATAACAAAAGAGATATGGGATGTTTTAGAAGTAAAGTGTCAAGGTACAACTGCTATCAAGAAGAACATGAGGACATTACTTACTTAAGAATATGAACACTTTGACTCAAGGGACAATGAGTCTCTAACTGAGATCTATAACAGATTTCAGAAATTGTTGAATGACTTATCCCTTGTCAACAAAGAATATGATTTGGAGGACTCAAACTTGAAGTTCCTACTTGCTCTCCCTGAAAAGTGGGACTTTAAAGTCACATCAATCAGGGATAACTATAATCTTGATATCACACCTCTAGATGAGATCTATGGAGTTCTGAAAACTCACGAACTAGAGATGGAGTAAAGGAGCAAGAGGAAAGGATCAAAAGCTAGACCAGTTGCACTCAAAGTTGAAGAGAAGTCAAAGGAGAAAGCTAGGAGGAAATGATACTCCAAAGGGAAAGCCATGATTGCTAAGTCAGATACTGAATCATCAAATTTAGATGATGACTCAAATCCCGATACTGAATCAGATACTGACAGTGATCATAACAACAATGAAGATATGGATCAAATGGCTGCCTTACTGGTTAAAAGTTTCAAGAAGATGGTCTATAGAAACTTCAAGAAAGGGAGAAGATTTTCCAGAAAAAGTTCCAGTTCTTCAAACTCTGATAAGAGGAATAACAGAAGAGATATTGATAGGAAGGAATCTAGATCTGGAAAACCTGACAAGCCAAAAGAGAGATGTTATAACTGTGATGGACTTGGACACTGTACAGCTGACGGCAGAAAACCCAGAGCTGAGAAGAAATAAGCTTTGACCTCAAAGAAGAGAAACTGGGATGATTCATCAGACTCGGATGATGGGATCAATTATGCTCTCTTTGCATTTGATACTGATGATATCTATGGATTAAGATTATTTCTTAAGTCTCTGCATGTTAGTTTTAGGGATCAAACCTTAGAGAATAATAGAATCAAGAGTAAAAACTTTGTGCTAAAGAAAAGGAATGATTACCTAGAAACGAAATTGCTTTCCATGCTAGAAATTCAAACCAAAAGAGATAATGTTGTTTAGGTTAAAGAAAAATTGTTAGAGAAACATGCTTATCTAGAAAAGGAGCTAGCTAAAGAAAGAGAAGTCATTAAACTTTGGACTAACTCAGGAAAGACAACTCAGGAAATCTTAGAAAATGGCCGTTGAGGATCAAGATTAGGATATTCAGCTAGATCTATTTATGATAAGAAAAGTGGAGAAGAAACTGAGAAAACAAAACCAATAAAAACTGATAGTCAGGTCAAATTGAACAAGGTTCAAATAAAGACCATTAAGTTTAATCCAAGTGCTAATAATGTGAAAACAATCCATGATGAAGGTACTACCTCTGCACCTAGATCAAACTTAACTACTGAAAAGAGTGAACAAGTTCACACAAATTCAGTAAATATTGGTTCAATGACTCAGATACAGCTTAAGCAAAAGTAGAAGGACTTACACATGAAAGACAAGATGAAAAGGTCTAGAAAATATATGAATGGTAAGGTAGGTGTCAATAAGAATGGAAATTATGTGACTCCTCCTAATGCACCTAGAAATACTTGTTCAAACTGTGATAGCACTAATCATCTTGCTAATTCTTGTAGGAAGAATAAAGAGATAAAAGTTGTTCCTTCTAAATCATAGTTTAGGAACATACCATCTAGATATAAACCACAGAATCCTTTTTTTCATTGTGGCAGTATTTGGCACTCTATGTATACATGTAAAGAGTATCACAATTTGTATTATGATTTTTATAAACTGAAACCCTTTTTAGTTAAAGTAAAATCTGTTTCTCCATGTATAAATATTGATAGTAAGAATATTAACCTAAATTCTGATATGAAGTCTTCTGCTGCATATGTTAACAAACTTAAAGAGGTTAAAGGATCCAAAAAAGTCTGGGTCCTTAAAAACACTAACTGATTCAAATTACTGATTTTATGGTGACAAGAGGAATGCTCTAGTCTTAGATAGTGGATGCTCATGACATATGACTGGTTATAAATCCCTGCTATCAGAATTTGAGGAGAAGGTTGGCCCAAGCGTTTCTTATGAAGATGACAACTTAGGAAAAATCTTGGGATATGAAAAAATCAAAATTGGAAATGTCATCATTGAAAAAAGTAGCTCTAGTTGTAGGACTCAAGCATAATCTGATCAGTGTGAGTCAAATCTGTGACAAATGTTACCATGTCAACTTTTATAAGGAGCATTGTGAAATTGTCAGTAAGTCTGATGACAAGATCACATTGAATGGTTTGAGACATGGTAGTTTATATGAAGCTAGGGTCTCCACAAGAATTGATAATTCAGAAGTTTGTCTACTAAGTAGAGCATCCATGGAAGACAGATGGAACTGGCATAAAAGACTTTCTCATCTCAACTTCAATAATATCAATGAACTTGTGAGGAAAGATCTTATAAGAGGATTGCCCAATGCAGTGTTTACTCCTGATGGCCTATGTGATTCATGCCAGAAAGCCAAATAAAGAAAAACATTTGTCAAGAGTAAAACTGAATCCACCATTCTTGAACCATATCATCTACTTCATGTTGATCTCTTTAGTCCAGTGAATGTTATGTCAATTTCCAAGAAGAGGTATGCACTCGTAATTGTTGATGATTATACAAGATACACATGGGTGTATTTTCTGTACACCAAGGATGAATCTCCATCCATTCTTCTTGATCATGTGAGGGAGCTGGAAAAAGGATCAACATGCAAAGTGAAGATCATCAGAAGTGATAATGGAACTGTATTCAAGAATAGCTCTATGGAAGAGTGCTGCAAACTCAAGGGGATAAAACAAGAGTTTTTTGCTCCTAGAACTCCACAACAAAATGGAGTTGTTGAAAGAAATAATAGAATTCTGATAGAAGCTGCAAGAACCATGCTAGAGGAAGCAAGATTGCCT
Organism: Apium graveolens; assembly: GCF_009905375.1. NCBI lineage: Eukaryota > Viridiplantae > Streptophyta > Magnoliopsida > Apiales > Apiaceae > Apium > Apium graveolens. The sequence continues at coordinate 177,156,038 of NC_133657.1, forward strand.
ACCTACTTCTGGGCTGAGGCTGTGCAAACTGCTTGCTTTACACAAAATTCAACATTGATCAACAAGCATGGAAAAACACCATTTGAGATGGTGAAAGGAAAGAATCCAAATTTGAAATACTTTCATATATTTGGTTGTTAGTATTTTGTTCTCAAAACTCATCTGAAGCAGCATACCAGGTTTGACTTAAAAGCTGATGAAGGAATCTTTGTGGGATATCCATTGTCTACAAAAGCCTTCAGAGTTTATAATCTGAGAACAAGAATAGTCATGGAATCTATACATGTATCTTTTTATGACAAGAAGATAATAGGTCTAGAAGATGCAGATGATCGTGACAAGTTGAGATTTGAAAATGAAGTACCATATACTGAACTTATAAATCCTGACTGCGATTCAGTAAATCCTGATATCACTCAAAGCTCTGAGGTTCCACATTACAGTGGAAATTATTCTGACATTGAAGCATATGTTGAGGGGGAGCAACATGACTCAAATCCAGAGACTACTGCAAGTGATTCAACTCAAGAAACATCATTAGAAAGATCATCAGACTCGTCTTGCTCAAACTCCGATGAGTCAAATACTGATAATTATGGGAACACTAATTCTGGGGGAACATCAGGAAACAATAGTGGTACTACTCAAGGAAATAACAGAGAATTCATGGATCAAGGGGGAGGTTCTTCTTCTATGAGTCAACTTCCATCTGCAAGAAAATGGTCTAAGTCACACATACCTGACTTAAACATTGGAAACCCTGACAGTGGTGTAAGAACAAGAAAAGTCACTTAGAATGAATGTCTCTGCCATTATTTTCTATCTCAAACTAAACCTAAGAAGGTTGAAGAAGTCTGCAAGATATTGACTAGGTCACAGCAATGCAAGAGGAACTCAATGAATTTGAAACGAACAAAGTCTGAACTCTTGTGTCAAGACCAAAGAACAGATCTGTATTTGGCACAAAGTGGGTGTTCAGAAATAAAACTGACAATGAGGACATTGTTACAAGGAACAAAGAAAGATTGGCTATAAAGGGTTACTCACAACAAGAAGGCATTGATTATGATGTGACATTTGCTCCAGTTGTAAGGTTAGAGGCAATAAGAATCTTTCTTGCCTATGCTGCTCACAAGAAGTTTAAGGTGTTCCAAATGGATGTGAAGAGTGCATTCTTAAATGAAGAACTCGAAGAGGAAGTTTATGTTAAACAACCTCTAGGGTTCATTGATCCAAAGTATCCAGTCTACTTACTGGATAAAGCACTCTATGGATTGAAGCAAACTCCAAGGGCCTGGTATGAAACACTTGCTCTATTTCTGCTAGAGAGTGGTTTCACAAGAGGTACAATTGATAAAACTCCCTTTTATAAATACCATGGTAAGGACTTGTTATTAGTACAGATATATGTTGATGATATCATTTTTGGATCTACTATGTTAACTCTGTGAGAGATTTACAAAGCTAATGCAGTCTAGGTATCAAATGAGTATGATGGGAGAATTGAGTTACTTTCGGGGGGTTACAAGTCAAACAGATTGATGAAGGAATCTTCATAAATCAATCCAAATACACCTGGAATTTACTCAAAAGATTTGAAATACAAAACTGCTCAACTACATCAAGTCCTATGGTCACTGCAACCAAGTTAGATTTAAATGCTGGTTCTTCAGTAGATATAACTAACTATAGAGGTATGATTGACTCACTCCAATATCTGACTTCTAGTAGACCTGATATCATGAATGCTACATGTCTTTGTGCAAGGTTCCAAGCTGACCCTAGAGAACCTCATATACTAGCTTTGAAAAGAATTCTTAAGTATCTCAAAGGCACCATGAATCTGGGATTATGGTATCCTAGAGATTCAGACTTTAAGCTAATTGGATATTCAGATGCTAATTTTGCAGGATACAAAATGGATAGGAAAAGCACTTCTGGAAGCTGCCAATTTCTTGGAGGCAGATTGGTTTCTTGGTTTAGCAAGAAACAAAAGTCAATTTTCACTTCAACTATAGAAGCAAAATACATTACTGTAGGAAGCTGTTGTGCTCAGATTCTATGGATGAAGAATCAGCTGCTGGATTATGGGTTAGACTATTCTTCTATTCCTATATATTGTGATAATTAAAGTGCAATTGCAATGACAGGAAATCCAGTGCAGCATTCAATGATTAAGCACATCAGTATCAAATATCATTTCATAAGGGAACATGTGGAAGCTGGTATAGTGGAATTGGTCTTTGTTCCAACAAGATCAGCAAGTAGCAAATATATTCACCAAGCCTCTCTGTGAAGTCACATTCACAAGATTGGTGAATGAATTGGGAATGATATTAGGACAATTCTCAAACTCTGATATTTAAGTCTGCTGATATATTGAATCATGGTATCTTACTATGTGTTAGTACTTGCTTGTTACAAAGAAGTTTGATCTAATAGATTGCACATCTGCAAAAACTCCCATGGCTACTGTAATTAAGCTTGAATTAAACACTACTGAAAAGTCTGTGGATATTTCAAGTTATAGGGGCATGGTTGGCTCACTCTTGTGCTTAACAGCTAGTAGGCCAGATATAATATTTGCTACATGTTTATGTGCTAGATTTCAGGCTGATCCTAGAAAATCTCACTTAATAGCTATTAAGAGAATTTTCAGATATCTCAAGGGAACACCAAAACTTGGCATTTGGTACCCTAGAGATTTTGGTTTTGATCTAACTGGTTATTCAGATGCAGATTATGCAGGTTGTAGAATTGATAGAAAAAGTACAACAGGAACCTGTCAATTTCTAGGAAACAAGCTTGTGTCGTGGTTCAGTAAAAAGCAAAATTCAGTTTCTACTTCTACAGCTGAAGCTGAATATATTGCTGCTGGTAGTTGCTGTGCACAGATATTATGGATGAAAAATGAATTGCTAGACTATGGTTTGCAAGTTGAAAGGATTCCAATTTTCTGTGATAACACAAGTGAAATTGCCATCACTGAAAATCCAGTAAAACATTCAAGGACAAAGCACATAGATATCAAGAACCACTTCATAAGGGAACATGTAATGACTGGTACTGTGGAACTACATTTTGTTAAAAGTGAGAAGCAGCTTGCAGATATCTTTACCAAGCCACTAGATGAATCCACATTCTCAAGGTTGGTAAGTGAGTTAGGTATGCTTAATTATTCTTAAATCTATATATGATAATTTGCAAGTTGGAAATCAGCCAGAAATTTAATTGATTTTTCAGTCTTGGATGAAATTTTGGCTAAGTCAAAATTTACATCTCGACGGATGATCCTTATCCATCGAGTTTGATCATCCATCGGTATACTATTTGATAATAAAAAACAATTATTTTTTTGGAATATTTTATGACTCGACGGATAACTGTCTATCCTCATCCATCGAATTGTCTTAATCTCAGCCGTTAATTCCCTGAACATTATCCATCGAGTATACTTACAGTTTGTAAGCATAACACGACGAATAATGAGTGGAATTTTTACAGTTTATTTTTAAACGACAATTTTAGGCAATTTTTATTGGTTACTTTATTTTAGTTTATTATTTTTAGCAGTTATTTTTTGAGATAGTATAAAAGCTTATTTTATTTCAATTGCTCTTCTTTTATCATTCTCCAATCAACTACTCAAATTTCCTTCTCTTTCAAAGCAGTTACTCTTTCTCTTCAAGCTCTCAATATCTAACAATGGCGCCCGTTGTCAAGATTATGTCTCAAACTGGGTTCATTTATAAGAAGAATAATTTCACTGCATTAGTAAACAAGGGTATTCAGCAATCTGGTGACTATCACAAGATGATGGACTTTGTGAAGAATTGCAAGCTTAGCTATGTCATGCTGGAATCACCCACATTCTTTTGTGAGATTGTTGAAGAGATGTGGACAACTGCTACATACAACTCAACAGATAAGACAATCACACTCACCATTAAAGGTAAAGAATTCTGTATCAATAGTGATGTTATAAAATCATGTTTCAAGATTCCTGATAACACTGTGACCTCACCACACATTGACACTGATATAATCAATATGCATAATTCCATGAACTATGTTCTTTCTACTTCTAAGTTAAGTGACATTAGTAGACTAGGCCTTAGGAAAGAATGGAGTTTTATGTGTGATGTAGTGACAAAGGTCTTTTCAGGTAACGTCAGTAATTTTGATTCAGTAAATATCTCCATGCTTTATATGCTAGTTACAGATAAATTCTATAATTTCAGTGATCTTGTTTTGTTTGAGTTAGGATTTAAACTAGGAGAGTTGAATAAGAAAGGTAAAAATGTGTATTATGCTAGATTCTTTATGATGTTAGCTAACCATCTCTCTGAGGGTATTGTGCTTGAGAACCCTAACAACAAATTAGATTGTTGGGTTCAAGAGAGAAGGCTCATTCTAGATTTGAACAGGGCCAATCATCACAAGTAGGTGCCACTGTTCTATTTCCCTGTAATGGAAGCACCTCAGGTAAGTGAGGTAAGTTCATCTATTCATACCTCTATTCCAACCTCACTAATTTCTTTGAGTTCTAGTGTAGCTATGACAACTGTGTCAATGACCCAACAGTTGCCTACCCAAGCCACCAAACCTGCAAACATTTCAATATCCAAATCAAAGAAAGCCCCCTCTGGTATCTCTCAAAAGATGCTAGTTGCAAAATCCACCAAAACCAAAGAGGGGAGTGTGAAGGTGGGTAAGACAGGTGAGGGAAGGGGTGAACATAAAAGAAACCCCAAGAATAAGGATGGAGAGTTGAGTGGTTCCCAGCCTAGCCACACTGCAGTTTCCCAACAAACTACAGTGCTTAAAAGGATAAAAGATCACTTCTAGCTGCATCCTCCCAAAAGGATGTAGTTATTGAACAAAGCCCTCAACCAACACAAGCTCACCCCAAACTTATGCTAGAAAGAAGAAATCTAAAACCCTTGGGGATGCACACGGTACACACACTGTGCAAACTGGTGCTAAAGACACAGTCACTGCACCTTCAAGAATTCAGTTTGATGTGACTCCAATAAATATGGAGTCACAGCCAAAATCTCTAGTAATAGAAGCACCTCAAACACCTAACTCACCCACAAACTCACTGGATGTGGATATGATAAACACATCAATTCCTGATTCCCCTACTTTAACTTTGTTGGGGAAGCCAAAATCTAGTGCAAGTGAGCATCATCTTTTAGCTGATTTGTTGGCTCACTTGCCAATTCTTTCAGGAACTGTTGAATCATCTGTGCCCAAAATATCTTCAATCAGCACAGAGTCCACAATAGTTTCTTTTCCTAGTTCATTCATTTCTACTCTCTCGACGGATATCGCTCATCCGTCGAGTAGTGATTGTATCCCGACGGATAAGCTTAACAGCAGTTATCCGTCGGATAGCAAAACTATGGCGCCCCAAAACCCGGGGTCAGGAGTCTCGGAAGCCACGCCATCTAAACTCACACAACTCACACTACAATATATAAATACTCACACTTCACGACCCCACACTTATCACACACACACTTATAAGTTATTGTCTTGTAAACGAACCATCATAACTAGAGTAATTGTTAACCATCAAGTGATATTTATTACAACCCAAAAGTAATTAATCTTACCGGGGAGTGGCCTTTAGGTAAGGCTAGTCCGCCGGCCAAATATACGTTTCTTGTTTCTTACCTTACATAAGTCATACTTATAAATAAGCCGAACTATAAACAACTGAAAACTAATCCAGCTTATTCTGACTACCTGTGGTACAGCACCAAACAATCTACGGAACAACTGGCCATTTCCTACCCGTTTCCTGGCTGTGGTTCTCATGGCAGGCATCTTCATTCACTGTTGTGTTGTGTCAATTTAAGAAAACAAGTGTGAGCTATAATGCCCAGCATGATAATGTACAGTATGAAAATGACTGTATGATAACATCATATATGATATTTATGTTTTATTCAAAAATAGTTTTCCTTGGTGATACACACCTTTTTATGAAAAAAATTCATTAAGGGGATTTTAATAACTTGCGAATACCTTAATAGTAATCCCAGCACCTAGGCTTGGGTTACGGTATTGCATCACAATTCCAATTAGAAGGGTTTGGACATTCACTGGAGCCACCGCATATGCTGATCAGTCGTACTGCGATAAAGTAACCTTTTCTACTAGTAGAAGGACGAAACCGTCATCTCTCGGGTATCACCCTTGCCGCATTCGGGCTACGTGTCCCATTTTCGAGTATACACATACTTCACAAGTTCCTGAGTACACTGAGTACCTTCGCCTGCGGTATCTTTGGTAGTCCATCTAGCACACATAGTACCAGAGTCTACCCCTCCCTTGTCCTTTAAAAGAATTCTATCAATCTCGAGAACTCGAACCACATCGAAGTTCCCCAAGCGTTTTGCTTGTTGATAGAAATAGATTATCTCTCTAAGATATAAGTGTATATATATGTATATACGTACTTCCGAGAATTTCGGAGGAAGTACTAAGGATGTGAGTTGACCATTGTCAACAGATAATTAATAAGGGGAAAAAGTTTCTTCTCGAAACTATATTCAACATATTAAATATGTCGGGATAATATTCACCGATGATCTGAAATTATTCGAATGATATTCTGAAATCAGAAAGTATATTTTAAATCAGGATCTATGATTTTTAAGTCAATAATAACCCTTTAATAAATAATTAAATGATGATTGATAATAATCAAATCTCGAATGAGTTTACTTTCTAAAAGAATATTTAAAATAATATTCCTCAACTAGTTTGTGTCTATATAATTAATAATCTATAATGATTAATTGGGTTTGAAATAAATAAACGTTGGAGTATACTACTCCCATAATAAAGAAATAAGTATATAATATATGTTATTCGAACAATAAAATATAGTTGAGGGAATATGATTGTTGGGAAATCGTTTTAATAAAAGTTCAAGGTATTTTAATGTTTCGTAAGTGGACGATGAGTCCCTTTTAAAACGTACTACTATGGACTTATAACCATCCCATAATATCTCCGGAATGATTCCCGGGTTTTATCTTAAATTCCGACCGACTCTCGGTCTTATATAATACGTCACGCCTTAAAGCGAAATAACATTTCACGATATATAATAATCGTACAACATCGCTACATTATCCGAAAATTCAACAACTACGTATCATGGCAAACATGGTATTTATGCGATGATAGTAAAAGCTAAATCTCTCAGAATCTGATGAACTGGAATTCCACAGGCAACTCCAAAATCAGATTGAAGAAAATAACAGAAAGCTTGGAAAGAGATCCAGATCTTCAAGAAACTAGATTAATCTGCTCAGGCTAGAGGAGCATCTTAAAAATGACTGTGAGCAAAACTTTGTACATTTTGTTAATTGAAGCACTTTTCAGTATTATCTACTGTCTTTTAAAGTTGTATTTTTAGGGTGTTTTGTTGTCATCAAGTATCTCTTAATCTATGGCTATAATTCCAGTAGACATAAATTGGGGGAGATTGTTGTGCATATGTTGTGTACTTGATAATTTCATAAACAAAAACACCTTGGTAGATTTTACTTAGTGAAAATGTAGCACTCGACGGATAAGGATTATAGTCCTGACGCATAATTTAGTCCCGACGGATGATGACTTATTATCCATCGAGTGAGTAGCTTATGTAATAATAAGTTTGTAGCACATTTCTGCATACACCTTTGTATAGATTTTGTAGTAGCATATAAGTCATGTTGACTTTAACTAGATATGCAGAATATGTTGATCAATTATACATAGATGATGTCTTGTAATTCTGCATAAATGAAATGAAGTCAAGTGCCAAACAGCTACCGATGGATGATTAACAAAGTCATCAACGGATGATCAAATAGCTATCGATGGATGATCAAATAGCTATCAACGGATGATCAATATAGTAGTCGACGGATGATCAACAAAGCCATCAACGGATGATCATAAACTCGACGGATGATCATGTACTCAACGGATAAAGAATTCAAATATCTGTTGACAGTGACAACACAGTCACATGCGTCGAGTGTATGCAAATGGAATGTGGTAGCCTATTCAACTGGGTTTTCGAGAACAAAGAAGCATTGCCATTTTCATGTTATTATGAAGATATTCAAAGATGCTGGAATAGAGTAATGAAGTAGCATTGTATTAGACTTGATAGTTTTTGTTTTATTATCCTGTCTTATTACTTTGTAATCTTGGTGATATATAAACCAAGAAGCAGCAATAGAATAGTAACTAAGGAACTAAGCAACCAAGAGAGAAACATTTGTAAGCTATATTCCTAGCATTTCTCTCGTTCTTAGTTGTTATCATTTTGTAAGCAGCTGTGAGCTTTTTGCACACAGAGTTCTCTCGATATATATTATATATCTCTGGTGGAATCATTCAAATCCACCAGAAAGTTTTTAAAGACTCTTGTTTTTAATTACTTGTGTTTTGATTCATTTCAAGTAACTATTCCGCATTCTGCTAATCAATTCACAACATTCTCCGCTATAACTGGTACTTGGTCAAAATCTTAATATGTCTTACATCAAGTGCTTTTATTGTGAGAAATTGAGCCCTATACAATCCATGTGTTCAAAAGCAAAAGAATACTTGAATGAGTTGAAGAAAACTCGTGAATGGGTGTAGTGTTTCACAGTGGAAATGTAAAGATATTGGTAAAGAAACTTCACAATGGACGTGTTTGGAAATTAACTCAAATAAGACACGTATAATATTAATCGAAATTTAATTTTATTGGGTAACTTATTTAATTTGGGATATTTTGATATGACGAAGAACTTTACGTTGGAAGTCACTAAAAGATATTTTGAAATACTCAAAGTTTGATAGTACAGGAGAATTTTTTTTATACTAGAAGAAGACATTCTTGTTCGAGGGAATGCCTCGATGGGTCAATTTCGATGTTTTGATGTTGATCGTTAAATGCATGATAATGTATTGGGTTGAATGCGAGGAGTGTTGTGTTTAAACATATGAGGTAATATAAGCTTGTTGATACAAGTTATAATTGAATTGAGTAATTTTTAATGATTGGACAATTATTATTATAACGGGATTCAATAATTAGATTTGATGACTAAGTTTGTATAACAATATGTACATAATCATGTTATTGTTTGATGTATACTCTGTATTTTTTGGCTTAAATATCGTTTGAGTGATACACTATTTTAGTGTGATTGATTGTAATATTAATAATTGTTTCGTTTAATACTACAAGTTGAAATGTGTGTTTTTTATGTCATATATTTTATATATGTTTTAATTGTTTGGATATCATATATTCACATGTATTCCCTTAACAAAAGGTTATCAAGCGAATTTTCTTGAAAAAAGATTAGAGGTTTGATTTTTCATCATATTAACACATATTTATCTAGTTTTAACTTAATAGTGACAATTCTGAATTTTTTTAATATACAGGGGTAAAATTATAAAGACTTTTTTGCAGTATGTTGGCTTGTACTATAAATAATTTGCACGGAGATGGCTAAATCAATAATTGCGCCATTTTGGTGGTTAAATGCACAATTATTGAGCATTTTGGGGGCTCCGCGTCTGTTCCGTTAGTTTCATAGTTAAATTATAATGGCTCCAGGGTTATTTTTGGCAGATAATATTTATAATGGCTAATTGTGTATGATTTGTGTATATAATCTCCTTCTCATTACATTTGGGCATATACAACCTAACTTTTGAACATCAAAACATGGCTCTGATGTGTTCTTGTGGAAAATGGGTGATAGAGAGGTGTGCTTGGACTCAATTGAATGCGGGAAGAAGGTTTTTGGGTTGTGTTGATGGGTGTCATGGATGCGGTTACTTCAAGAAGATTGATGCCCCCTTTTGTAATCGAAACCAAGTTGTGATTAATGGTTTATTAAGAAGAGTTCGTAACAATGAAGAAGAAGAAGGAAACTTTGATTTGGAGAGGGCTAAACTTGTTGATGATGCAGCAAAATGAAAGAAAGAAGCAAAGAAATGGAAATATTTTTGTTGGTTTCTACTATTACGTATTTCTTTATTGTGGTTGAACTAGAATGGTCATATGGACCTGGTCATGGTAGAATAAAATTTGCGTTGTTAAAATTCATTTGTATAGTATTTTCTGAAGTTGGATTTTATGATTATGTATTTTATTTTATGAAGTAATGTTTGTAAAATGTAATTACATTTGATGTCAATTATGCAACTGAATGAATAAAAGTACCAAATATTTGTCAAAATCATTCATTGCAAACAAGTCAAAGTAAACACTGTCACTACATTTGATGCATCCAACACAATACCAAAATACTAGGGCACTATTTGCCAACATCCAGTTAACAAAATAATAATAGTTGTAATTCAGCACAACTTGCTATGGTTACAACCAACTGAGTAGTGCCAAAATAAATATGGTTACAACCATTTGAACTAGTTTAATAAGACTGCAAAAGTAGTTGGCCAAAAGTAGTAGCAAATTAAATACTAGTTGTAATTCAAGGCTTTCAGGGCTTCTTCTTGGCACTTTGTTATGCCTGAACTTGTGTTTTTTTAACTCTCTTTGAAGTCTTCAAACCTTTCAAAGTAGTAAAACCTCTGCCCTCTATCTGTCCCATTAGACTTATTTCCTGACCTTGTGCAGACCTTTTAGCTCTATTGGGCCTGGAATTAGAAGGACCTTCCCCTGGGCCTGTTGGGCCTCAGTGCTTTCATCATGGACAACTTCATGAGGCTGCTCAGTTTCAAGCCTATGCCAATTTGGCACTTGTTTCTAGACAAAACAAAAAAACTAAATATACAGCATGATGTTTAAGAAGTGCAAAGAAGGTAGTAAAATACTTACTGGCACTTTACAAGTCCTTGAATTGTGTCCCTCTTTACCACAATTCTTACACTTGACTTTTGTCTTTCCATCAGTGAATTCTTTACCCTCTGCTCCAGCCTTCTTCTTGTCATCATTTTTCTGCAAAATTGTCCATAATAAATACAATATCATCACTAGAAGCAATAAATAGAAGTAGGTGTGGCCCTTACCCTAGCTGCACAACTCCTCCAGGTTGTGTCATTGGGCTTTATAATAAGTGCAGTGCACTACTGTATTCTTCCTGCTCATTTTTGTTGGGTCTTTTGGAACATCATTAGTGGTGTTCCTTTTTTCCTTGGGCCTACCAGTTGGAATTTTCACATTAGGTGGTAAAGGCTTGGGCTCAGGTGCGTCCTCCCAAAAGTCTGGACCAACAATTGGGTCAAGAGTTGTATTGTATAACTGCACACATAAACAAATTAATTAGTCCATATCATGTACATTCACCATACAAGAATAAAAAATATGCCTTAAGATACATTTCTTTTTTGTACCACTTACTAATGTAGTGGTCTCATGTTTCATTCCTTAGTGCTATACATGCAAATGCATGATAACAAGGAACTCCAGTTATTTCCCATTTTCTGCATGTACATGTCTTCTTCACCAAGTCAACTACTAGTTCATGGCCTCCATCAGTAGTAGTTACACTGTAAGTACTCCCACCTGACCAGTTCACCACAGTTTCCAGCCCATTTTACAGCCCTGCAAAAATCCAACAATTGATGTTAGTTGAGGACTAGTGCAGAAATTCAACAATTTATGTTAGTTGAGGACTTACTTGTTCAACTTTTTCTGTGCACTAGGGCATATAACAAGTTCCATGTCCTTCATTTTATCTCTTCTGATCTGAATCTTCCTCATGATTGCAATATATATTTGTCTGAACATGGTTAATATGGGGAGATCACTAAATTTCCTAATGCTTGAGTTGAACACCTCACAGTGATTGTTTACAAATATATCACTGGATGAAGTTGTTCTAAAAGCTGACCTTGACCACCGTTCTCTTGGCTTTTGCATTAGCCAGTCATAACACTTAGGTGAAATCTAACAAAAATAACAACACAAAAATAATAACAACACATTAAAATAACACTTATTTTAACACATTTGTTAAAATAAAGATGACAAACAAGTTCAAATATTACCTCCTTCATCTCATTCATGTGCAAATTAAACTCCCAAATTGTGGAAGCCCTAGATGCTTTCCATAAAAAAATGTCTGAGTGTTATGCCCTTGTGTTCCTTGTGCATATTTTGGAATACGTGCATAACACAAAATCTATGTTCAGCTTGGGGAACCACAGTCTCCAAAGCATTGATCAAACCCTAGAATATTTGGAGAAAATTAAATAACAAAAATATAGTGCCAAAAATAAATAACTAAAAAGTAAAAAAAGTTGTACCTTCTGCCTATCAGAAATGAAAGTCCATTCATTTTCAATTAGGATCTTAATGTCTTGGCAAATAAACTGCAAAAACCAAGTCCATGAGTTTGTATTCTCAGCCTCCACCACAGCCCATGCCACTGGATACATTCCCTCATTTGCATCAATGCCAACAGCTGCCAGGAGTTGACCACCATAGGGTCCCTTGAGATGGCATCCATTAAGACCCACTATCTTCCTGCAACTTTCAGAAAATGCATTTTTGAGTGGGCCTAAGCACACATACATTCTCATAAACCTACCCCTTTCAGCACCTGAATCTGGATTCTCAGTTAATATTTTCATTATTGTCTCAGGAAGCACTCTCTTCAATTCATGACCATATTTCCAGACATGACTGTATTGCTCAGAATGTGTTCCATTTATCTTCATGAGGGCCCTTGCCTTTGCTCTATATACATCATGCTTACTAATATGACATTTCAGATCATTGACAATTTTTTGATGGAAGGCATTGACTGGCCAGGAGGGATTCATTCTGATCTCCTTCTCATAATATTTTTCAATCCAAGCACTGTTAATTTGCTTCTGGTGAAAAGTAGGCACACATGTATGTTTTGGATTGAATGTCTTTATCTGGTAAGTTGAAGTCTTTTCAGCTGGTGAAGCATAAATCTTCCAGGGGCATGGAGGTTCACAAGTATATTTTACTTTCCTTCCAATGTTCCTTGACACTATAGGCCTCTTTTCCATGATTGCATGTCTTTTAACTGCCTCTCTGAATGTTTTTGCATCTCTGAAATACATGGACAACTCAAAACTGGACTAACATATGCCTCATCATTGTACACAGGGTACCCTTTAGGCTCATCTTCATCAGTTGTATTCCCAGCCATTCTTTCATCATCACTACCTGCATAAACACTGGAATGCTCACTATCAACCCCATCTGGGTCATTGTCAAACTGATCTCCTTGGTGACCTTTTTTAGCATGAAATCTCTTATCACTAGCACCTAAATCATCAATATTTTCATCAAAAACCAGGTCATCAACACTGTCATCTTTGTTGGAGTTGTCAGAGTGAAATTTTCCTTCATCACTATCCTCTGATTCAGGATAGTACATTTCATCACTCTCACCATCTGATTCATCAGCAAATTCATCACCAAATTCATCTCGAAATAATTCTCTAGCTTCCTCCTCCTATCTAATTTATGCTTGTGTACTACAAGCAAATTCAAACTCCTTAAAATTTACCTTCTCTTGGCTAAACAAATTGTCATCCTAAACTATAGGGGTTGCCTCTCTTTCTGGTTCCAAAATATACTCAAAATCTACATTATGTGTGTTTAGTTCAGGTTGGGAAATAGTTAATGGTGGGATGACAACATCATACATTTGGACATATTGGTGGGTATTCATTGCACACATTAACATCAGCTCTTTATCCAACACAAACAAACCCCTCTCCATATTAGTCCCTGGAAACCTATACCAATATTTATGATAACCTCCACATTCCCCTAACTCATTCATCATTTATTCAAGATCTAACATACTGATTTCATCTGCACTACAGTCATCAAAATACGCAATACTACCACCAACATAATTGTTTGGACCACTCTTCATTTCACCTCCATAGTTAAGTTTAATGGTAAAATACTTAGGGGCTACCACGATATAACTAACATTACGACATGCAAAAAAATACTTAAATTGAACATCAAAATTGGGGCTTTCACTATATCTAGATATTAATTACATATCGAAGACAAATAACAACATTATACCTAAAATTGAAGTATATAAACACTGAAACAACTAAAACAAACTCTAAACATTATAAAACTCATATAAACATGATTCTCTAACATTATTAAACCTATATACACTATAATACAAACAAACCATGATCTATTACATAGACATACATATAAATCATATATATATATATAACGAAGTAATACCTGTGTATTGAGGACATTCACGAGGCTTGTATAAGTCATGTTCTTCAGGGCTCCGTCTGTACCAGCCCATCTTCATCGATTTCGGACAGCGGCAATGGATTAGGGTTTAATCGCCTGTTCTGGTGAGGATGAAGTCCAACCGGTGCGGGGAAATGGAGGGAATGGGGGTATATGTTACTTTTACAATGAATTTACCAGTATATCCATATACTTTTAATATTAAAATGATAATCGACTAACGGAGTTAATTACAGACTAACGGAAGGGACACGGAGCACCCAAAACACCCAATAATTGTGCATTTAGCCACCAAAATGGCACAATTATTGATTTAGCCATCTCTGTGTAAAATAATTATAGTACAAGCCAACAAACTGCAAAAAAGTCAATTATAAATTGAATATAGAATTTATTATAAATAACGTGTTGTAAATCTCGAATTACTGGATAATGTATGACTTAATAAATGCACATAGAGAAAGTGAAAATTGAAGAGAGAGAGAATTGTTGTTCAATATGTTTTTCACTGTATCTGATTTCAATAACTGAAGGTCCTATTTATACTTACAGAAAGATAGGATAAGATTACACGTATTATGAAAAGATAAGATAGGATTGCACGTGCTACGAAAAGATAAAATAGGATTGCACGTGCTACGAAAAGATAAGATAGGATTTTAATCAAAATTCTTTCTTACTAAGTTTCTTCTCTGGGAAGTTGTGCGAGTCTTCCTTAGTAAGTATCGCGAGTCTTCTTTAGTAAGATTTGATAATCATTATTATAACACTCCCCCTTGATTGTCAAATGTGAGTATCTCAATGATTGACTGCCTCGTTAAAACCTTGCAAGGAAAACCCTGTGGGATAAAAACCTTGACGAAGGAAAAAGAGTACAGTCTCCCCCTGAATAAAATATCTCACATATTGACATCTTGATGTAATATGTTCTTCAATCTTCGCATTCCGATGTTATTTCGTCGCTTCTCAAATGTTGATGTAGGTAATGACTTTGTAATTATATCCGCCAGATTATCACATGATCGAACTTGTTGTACCTCAATATCTCCATTCTCTTGTAATTCGTGAGTGTAGAAGAATTTTGGTAAGATGTGTTTTGTTCGATCTCCCTTGATATATTTGAATTATCTTCAAACAAAATAGTGGGGCCGTTTGTAGCATTTGATAATCCACATGAATACCGAATATGTTGGATTATGGATCGTAGTCATACATATTCCCTACTTGCTTCATGGATTGCTAGTAATTCTGCAATTCTGCGTGATTTGATGAAGTTACAGCCATTGTAATAACCCCAATTTTTGGGAAATTTTGAAACCCTTGTGAATAGTGTTTTTGCTGAATGAGAAAACTTTTCATGCCACACTATGTAGGGGTTCTGATATGGATATTCTGAGATTTTATTAGTACTTTATATGGGATATAAGTGTATGTAAAGATCGTCAGAATCCAAATCCGAACACTTTGATTTTCCCGGAAATACACTAGATACGGAGAGAATTGAGTATAAGGTAACAGTATAAAAAGGATTTAAATTAAAGGATTATAATAGAGGATCATAAAAAGGAATATAATGTATTGGGAAAGGTTAAGGGAACCTAAGTAATAAGATCCCGGGTATGATCCTTCAAACGATAAACGAGAACGAAAGTTAAGCGAACCGTATAACAGATCAGCGGTCATTAGGCAAACGATTAGGAAGTTAATCAAAGGGATTAGTGGGAATGATGTCATCCAACCAATAGAAAGAGGACAAGGAAGGGAGGATGACATCATGAGGATGACATAAGCATGACATGGGAAGGAAGGAGGTGTGGTGGCTTTGTAACCACACAAATTCAAGGGCAAAAAGGTAATTGACTAAATCAAATACAAAAACCAAGCAACCAAGCCAAGTAAATTCATTCTTCATCAAAAATCAAAAAGAACCAAGGCATTAGTTCTTCATTGCTCACGGCTTTTCACTATTCAAAAGGCAAGAAAAATTCAAAATTCAAGATCCAAACTTCCTAAATTGGTGAGTAAATTCCCTAATCATCTTCATGCTTAGTTAGGGCTATATCATGAGTTTAAGCCATTAATTCCTTCTCAATCTTCTTCATTTAATCAAAGAAGAAGACTATGAATAGTGTTTTTAAGTTTTTAACTTGAAGTTTTTCTTGTTTTTCTTGAAGATCCAAGCTTTTCTAAGACTTCTCAAAGCTTCTTAAGGCTTCCTAGCTCCTCCCACCACTTCAAGGAAGGTATACCATCTCCAAACCCTAGATTCCTATATATTATAAGATGATTTTGATTAGTAGGATGATATTGTAGCTTGTTTTTGTGATTAGAGTTTGGGATTTGAAATGGTAGTGAAATGGAATGGTAAATGTTGAGGTTTTGATAAAAAGAACTTAAGTATGGTTAAATTAAGCTTAGGCATAAGTATAAATGATTAAATTGAATTGGTTGGGGTTGTTATGATGTGATAAGGATGGATGTTGGTTGTATGTTGGATTTGAGGTTGAATTGGGAGGGTTTTGAATGGTTTAAAATATTGGAAATCGCGTAAACATAGCCGTCGTAACGTCCGATTTTCTTTGGACTGTTTTTGTGCATAGCATTAGGACCCGAGAACCCCCTGCTAGAATATGATCACTGCCATGTTTAGATAGCTCATGTTACGAGCTTCGTTTTGATATGTAGTTCGTTCGATTCCGATGCACGGTTTAGGAGAAACGACCGTTTCAAGTAACGGCGTTTCGCGAACGAAACTTTTTCCCTCGCCTTACTTTGAAACATAGGTTAAAGACCAAAAAGGGTTAATTAATGTATGAAACATTTATGGTAAGTGTGTTAGGCAGTTGGTAAGACACTCGCGAAGGAATCGCTTTAAAACTCGTAAAGGTTAAATTATTAAAAATGGTGGAGCCGAGGGTACCCGAGTGACTTAAGCGAATCAGTGAGCGCAAAACAAGCGTTAGAGTCTAAGTTAGTTAAAGTATAGATTTACAAGTGATTTTGGTTTAATTCCAACTTACTTGTTGTTTATAGGTTACCAGACTCGTCCCGAGCCTTTTATCACCCCAAGTCGCTCAGGCAAGTTTTCTACCCGTTATACTGTTGTTGTGATGAATATATGTATATGCATTATCTTGCGATAGATGCATGTTGGTTAATTAGCAAATTCTTGCGTTATATTGTAGCATTTGATATGGTATATATGCATGCCTGTTTCATATTCTTGATTTATATATCTGTTGGTTCAAATGCTTATAGTTGCATAATACCTATGCTAGAGGATAGCGGTAATTTGCATATACCCTTAGTATAGGGACCCAAAGGTGAAAACATTTTCTAAAACCGGGAGTCGAGGATCCCGAGTAGATTTTATATATATATATATATTTATATATATATATGGTTATAGTTTTCAAAACTATTAATCGAATAAGGTTTATTCGATAACTTTATATTATTTATTGAATATTATTTCGAATATTCATTCGAGGGCTTATGACTCCTTTTATTTTATTAATTGAATATTATTTGAATATTCATTTGAGGATGTATGACTCCTTTATTTTATTTATTGAATATTATTTATAATATTCATTCGAGGTATTATGACTCCGCTTATTACTGAAATATATTCTTTATTTATTAAAGAATAATGTTCGATAATCAAACTTACTTTTGATATTCAAATAAAGATATTACTTTCGTATAAGTATATCTTTGATTATTTACTATTCATTTCAAGTATAAGTTTTCCAACTTCTACCTCAATTACTCTTTATGGGAATATTATTTAAATAATAATATTCAGATATTTCTTTATATTGAGACTGATTTACTTTATTAAATCAGCATTATTCCAAACACTCTTTAAAGTGTTTTCAAGTCTTTAAAATGATTTTCAAAAGTTAGAGCGGATCCCAAAAACTCATTTTTATATTTAAGATCTTCCTTTTAAAAAGGGGATTTAAATACTCGCTCAAAACCGGAGGGATCCGGCTCTGTGGTGTATTTTATATTCGCAACAAGGTTGTTGTCTTGATAAAAGAGTTTTTGATTACTTACCCAACACTCGGGAAGTAAAATTCTTGGAACAAGTTAATCCATTAACAGGCATCGCCTGGGAAATATCGGTGAGTTTTCCTTTCCAACTAGATACGACTTCTTGGTGGAGCCGTATCAACAAGTTTCTACTTGGGGAAAGTGGGGACGAGCTTTACGTTTCAGAGTCATGGATTTCATCTGAACTAGGAGTGGCGTAAGTGGTCGAGTAGCGTCGGCCCAGCCTTATTATATTGGCCCAAATGGCCTGGAAGTTCCGCTAAGGCGGTCCATTCCTTAGGAGTTCAGTGTTCGGTTGACAAGTAAATCCGACAGGTTCTCCTCTACATGTAGAAAATGGTGGGGTTGTACTACTACGACTGATCATCGTAAGTGGTCTTCCTGGCGCGGCAAACTCCCGTAATGAGTTCATCATCCAATTGGATATTTCTGCAATACTACCCAGAGCACTTCGATAGAAAGGCTACGGTTGGGCGATTGTTGAGTGTTGGCAGGGTCAAGTTTTCTAAATGATGTTTGCATCAAATGAAGTATCTCATAACTTCATTTTATTTTGATGATATTTTAAAGGTTGAATCTATTCAAGTATTATCTTGTAGTCTCATCTATGTGATGAACTTTTGAACTAATTATAACTTGAACGGTGGTAGTTCAAGTAGTATTTGGAAAAGATATAAGTATATTGGAGTACCTTATAACTTCATCTTTTAAACTTATATCTAGTAAATGATTATCTTATGCATGACAAAGATTTTCAGAAAAACGTTGAGACAAGGTTAGATATATGAGATCACCTTGCAACGATATTTTTATACAGTTATACACTGGAACTCTGTGTATATTATGCATGGAAGAGGACTTCCCATATTTTGAAAAGTATATATGTATATATATATATATACTGAATATTTTGCGACTTCATCGCATTAAGATATCAACTTGGTTCATTTCTTTTGACCAAGACTTTCATGAGTGCTATGAGAAGGCTCATATATTGTTAATCTTTATACATATTATTTTGGTGGGTTTGCTGCTCACCCTTGCTTTCTTCTTTCATCACACAACAACAGTTAGGAAAGATGGCCAGACTCCAGCAGACCCAGCGCAAGCGCGTGGGAAGCGTTCCGCGTCTTCCCGTTGATATTGTAGCTGCTATAGCTGCAGAGGTAGATCTATTGTAGATCAGACCATCTACTTTTGAGAATCAATTATGTATAATTATAACTTGTGGCAGATAATGGCAATTAACTATAAATTTATCAAGTAATCATTTTGGGTTGTAATAACTTTTAAATTGTGGATTCAAAGACTTGTACTTATTTAAATTTCATCTCTGAGACTATAACGGGTTGTGGTGTGTGTTAGTGTGGGGTCACAGCATAAGGTTATTATTATTAATTAAGTGAAGTGATATTGTGGAGAGAAAGACCGTGACGACCCGGATCCCCGACCCCGGATCTGGGTGTGTTACAGAAATGGTATCAGAGCTAAGCGTTATAAACCTCAGAGATGATGGGACGTTAAGATAATAAGTTCACTAAGATAATAAGAACTCTTGCCAAGTTCATAGTCGGGCTACCTAACGTAGTACTGACAGTTAAAACCCTTATGGGAACCCTTATAAATGTAGCGATAGAAGCGTAGTTCGTTATCGTATATGGTAGCGGGACTCCGAACCCTGAAGTTGAGGAACATCAACGCGATGATGTTTTACTATTTATTGGGGATCAGATTATGGATCCGATAGAGCGTCCTAACGCGGGACCGGATGATGTTGATATTGAGGATGTAGCGGTTGAGGATGTTGTCCTAGAAGGGATAGTTGCTGAGGAGGATCCCATGGAGGATCCTGACAAGAATGAATAAAGGACCACTGAGGAATTGATGACCATGGTTTGGTCGACTACCAGAGGTAGGATTGGCCGGTCACTACCGGAGGTTCGTTCAAGTTGTAAAGATAGTAGCCCCTTTAACGCGGCTTACTCGTAAGACTGAGAATTTCGAATGGACAGAGAAATGCGAGAACAGCTTTTAAGAACTGAAGCAGAGGTTGGTGATGGCCCTTATGCTGGCATTGCCGGATGGAAAAAGAGATTTTGTGAAGTATAGTGACGCTTCGCACAAGGGCTTAGGGTGCGTGCTTATGCAGAACGGTAAGGTAATCGCGTACATGTCAAGACAATTAAGGTAATATGAAATTCGATATCCCCGCTCATGAGCTTAGGCTCGTGGCAATAGTTTTACCCTAAGGATTGGAGGCACTACTTGTATGGAGAGAAGTGCGAGAATTACCTAAGCCAAAAGTGCTCTAGTACATTTTCACGTAGAAAGAGCTCAACATATGCCAGAGGAGGCAGTTAGAGCTAATCAAGAATAATGATTGGGAGATTCTTTATCATTCGGGGAAAGCCAATATGGTGGCTGATGCCCTTAGTAAAAAGGAGAGACTCAAGATGATAATGTCTTTTGGAGAGTTTATAAGAGATTTTGAAAAAAATGGAAATAAATATGAAGGTAACCGGAGCCGGTACCGAAAAGCTGTTTGAGATTGCAATACAGTCCGAATTATCGGAAAAGAGCATATTGTGCCAGAGAAAGGTGATGAATGAAGGCTGAGAGCCAACAAATAAATATGAGATTAATACCGAGAAAGAGGATAAGGGAATAATTAGGTATTCCTATAGAATTTGGGTTCCGAAAGTTCAAGTGCGTAAGGATGAGAACTTAGATGAGAGCCATAGTTTGAGGAATAAGATTTAGAGCAAACCCTGAACGTGATAGTCAGGGAGGTCGCCATCAAGATAGAAGGAACCCATGACATAATGGAGTGGAAAATGAGGATTTTAAATTAAAAAGATGACCCCAATTATGGGGAGTAGGATGAAACATTTCATACTAAGGAAACAGAAAGTCGAGTAAGGAAAGGAGACCCGAGGCGGTACTCCTATACGGCAATTCATGGACCTGTCTAAAAAGAACTTAGACTATTATCCCCAATCACCACCCTGAGGAGACAGTGCGGTGGGAAATTCTTTCATGACCTTTAAGTCGCTAAGCTCTCAGAGTTCCAAGGAACAAGCTGACCCAGTCGAGGCAAGAGCCTGGCTAAAGGAAATAGATGAATCATTTGAGATTCTAAATGATTGACGAACCACAAAAGACTGTTTTGTCACTTACCCTCCTAAGAGAGAGACCACCCGCTGGTGAAAGGCCAAGGAAGGCACGGAGCAAGAGATTATAATAAACTGATTTAAGTTCAGTCAATTATTTTCGGGAAAGTAATTCCCAAGGTTATGGAATAGTGTAAAAGCTTTAGAGCCAGAACAAAGGCAGACGAGTATGATGAATTATGAATCTAAGTTGTAAAAGTTATCAAGATTCGTTCTGAAGACACGAATCCAGAATGACGGGATGTTTGAAATCA
Organism: Apium graveolens; assembly: GCF_009905375.1. NCBI lineage: Eukaryota > Viridiplantae > Streptophyta > Magnoliopsida > Apiales > Apiaceae > Apium > Apium graveolens. The sequence goes on from NC_133657.1 coordinate 177,177,787, forward strand.
ATGCTTATGTTGTGTTGGTTCATGAAATAACGATAAGAGAAAGGAATATAAAGGCAAGAGAGTTTGAGGAATGATAAGGGAGTTGGGTATGAGGAAACCCTAAAGACTCGTAGAAATAGAAATAGAAGAGTATGTAATCGTCAGGATGAGGGTGATTCACCATGAGTTAAAATTGATGGTTGAAGGCATAAGAGTTATGTATATTTTATCCCCTTTAAGTTGGGAGGATTCGAGGAAACCTTGAGGTAATTCGAAGGATAATAATGAGACGCGGATAAACTGAGGAGACAAGAAAGTAAGAAATTAAGAAAATTGGGTGAAGGAAGTGACCTTCAAGAAGGTAAAGTGTAAGACCGGTGGCATGATACCCAGAAAGGGAGACGCCAGATATGAAAGATATCCCAACATTGAGATGACTGTTGAGATAAACAACAAAAGTAAATAAGGAATTATTAAGAAGAAGTTCACGTTGAACATGACCAATATCTTCCAGAACATCCATGTTATCATTACCAAATCAAGAAAGAAAAGTGGATGACCATTGTTATCTTTTGGAGGCCATATGGATTGACCTCAATTTGAATAAGGATGCTATTATGAAGTTAGGTATAGACTATCGAGGTGGGAATGATTGAATAAGACACCCTTATCAGGGATATATGACTTGATTTATCCATGGAAGGATGCAGGTACCTTTTAAAGGTGGAATTAAGGATAGAACATCGGTAACTTAAAATGAATCCTAGGGGAATGCATAAAGGTTGGCCTTTCACCCTTAATAGGGATAGTATGAAATTTGACAGTATGAATTGGAAAGGATTAAGGTAATAACAACCTTTAAGAATCAGTGGAGAAATTTTCAGAAGTATATAGACAATGGTTCTAGTAATAGTAAATGGTATTTTAATATGCCCTGTATCTAGGGAATACAGGAGGAATGATTGAAGGATAACCTTAGAGGTTTTACAAGGAGAAAAGTAATATTCAAAATTTTCAAGAATAGAAATGTTGATAAAGGAAATATGACATAATTATAATGTTGCCAAGTGGGGCACGTGTTAAACCACGAGAAAGTATGGATCGAACCAGTAATGGTAGAAATTATTCAGGGCAATTAGGACTTAAGATAAAAGATGTTCTAATTATGATTGAGAGTCAGTCATGACAGTGATTAACCTCTAAAGACTGAGGCAACAACTTATGGAAAAATGGTGATTTTTTTTTTACTTATCAGATGTTAAGGAAAACATCTTCACACAAGCTGTGATTGAAATGAGGTAGAAAATTTAGTTGAAGGTGGTTAAAAGACATTGATTATAAGGAACTATTACTATCAGGGAAGGCCAAAGAGGTGGCCAACACTTTAAAGGTAAGAGGATAATTATAGGCGCGTGTGCCAAAAGAATACAGTGATGATGGTTAAAAATGTGAAGGTTGAATTATGGTTAGGAAGATTGACATTCCTTCTGATGACCGTGCAATACCCAACCGTAATAGTAGTTGGTAAAGGTTTAATTCGTGTAATCGCCATGAACGGGCTATCTATCTTAGAAGGTCCTATCTTGAGATAAGCCAGAACCATGTTTCAAAAAGGACTAGATGAACCCTTGAGTTAATTCTTCTATTTAGGGCGTATGATTAAGAATGGTATTAACCTGCTATCGTTGCTTTGATTGAAACTCTTCTGCACTTTATCTGCTTCATGTCATGTAGGTATGTCAGGATCAGGAGTGTTCTTCATGAATCAGGAATGGTGATTATGTTACCTCCTTAGAAGGATTTGATACAAGATGTATGGACTCCGTATGGTCAGCTATTAAGACTTCATGGAAAATGAATGACTACAGTAGGTCAGTGGTGGACCATAGTAAGGTAGCAATGATTCTGCGAGTAATGAGCTGATTACAACCGTGAGAGTTGTATTGAATGGGTGTTGAGATTGAGTACCACTAATCGGGTCGTGGTAGTGTATAAGTTATCATTGATAGACTAATTAAGTAGAGTATCTACCTGGTGAATTATTATTCTTTCTTATCAATAGAGAGTCGTATTATTATACGAGGAAGGTTGCGGTGCAAGCATAGAATTCAAGTAACGATGATGTCTAGAATGAGATCCCAGATTCGATTTTCGATGTCGAGGGAGTTTCAAAGGTAATTGTGTATAAGCTCGAGGAAGAGCATGGGTCCATAGAATGATGGACGGGATAGCGAAAATATTTAGGCACGTGAAATACGATGTTATAATACTTGATGTTGATATAAATACATATATGTTTTGTTCTTCTATGACAAACCTCTATAGTTCAGAGGTAGATTCTAAGTCAGATATTTTATGGCAATAAATTTTTTTTATGAATATACAATTCTCTTCAATTCGCTCTTTTCTCTTCTTTTCATTTCATGTAAGCTGAGAAGAACAACCCTTCCAGAAGGGGAGGTATTACCGAATGACTATCTATCTGTGTGATAGAAGCCTAGTAGGATACCATCTATTGTTTAATTGCTTGTCAAGTACTAAAGGCTGGCCACCTTCTGTACTAACTATGCGATATAACAAGTGTTCATGATCATAGTGATCTCTCAATAAATTCTTTTACTTCTATATGAAGGATGAAGCTTTCGATAATAGAAACAGCTGAAAAGGAGTAGTAAAATTTTGGTGGTATTCGGAATGGAAACACATTCGTGATACTAAGGTTGACGTGGTTATTAAAAGGTTATAGAACGTTAACGAGCCAAAGGTATAACCAGTATAATATTAGGAACGGAAGGTGATAGCGATTACGAACTGGAAAAGAATGGGTATTGAGAAGCAAAAGCTCTAATGCTAAAAGCTATAATGAGAGTCTGTGCAATAGACTTGAAAGAATTTGGAATGATCACTTAACGCGGATTAAGTTATATCACGATAATCGATCGTATGTCAGTATCGAGGTATCGCCTTATGAGATCCTTGAGGGAAGACAATGTCGATCTCCCTTATGTTAGGATGAAGTTGTAGAGCGCAAGATGCTCGGACCCGCAGTAGTCCAAAGGACCAAGGATATAATAGATCTAATCAGAGGACGGCTGATAGTAGCCCAAGATGGACATAAGAAGTATGTTGATTTGGCACGAAAGGACAAAGAATAGGAAGGAGGGAACCTTGTATTGTTAAAAGTATTCCCTTGAAAAGAATTAATGAGGTTCGGGAAGAAAGGAAAGCTAAGTCTACAATTTGTTGGACCCTTGGATATATTAAGACGTTTGGGAAGTTAGCATATGAGCTAGCCCTACCCCCGAACCTGTACCAAGTTCATAACGTGTTCCACGTATTAATGTTAAGGAAGTGTAATTCGGATGCCAGACAAATAGGGGCATATGAGCGCATAGACATGCAACCAGATGTAACATATATGGAGCAACCAGGAAGGGTATAGATTAAGAAGGAACGTGTGCTTAGGAGAAGGGTTATCAAACTAGTAAGAGTTTGATGGTAGAACCACAATGTGGGAAAATTGACTTGAGAGTTAGAAAGTGCAATACTAAGAAGGTATCCCTATTCATTTCTATCTGATTCCGGGACGGAATCCTTTTAAGGAGGGGAGACTGTAATAACCCCAATTTTTGGGAAATTTTGAAACCCTTGTGAATAGTGTTTTTGCTGAATGAGAAAACTTTTCATGCCACACTATGTAGGGGTTTCTGATATGGATATTCTGAGATTTTATTAGTACTTTATATGGGATATAAGTGTATGTAAAGATCGTCAGAATCCAAATCCGAACACTTTGATTTTCCCGGAAATACACTAGATACGGAGAGAATTGAGTATAAGGTAACAGGATAAAAAGGATTTAAATTAAAGGATTATAATAGAGGATCATAAAAAGGAATATAATGTATTGGGAAAGGTTAAGGGAACCTAAGTAATAAGATCCCGGGTATGATCCTTCAAATGATAAACGAGAACGAAAGTTAAGCGAACCGTATAACAGATCAGCGGTCATTAGGCAAACGATTAGGAAGTTAATCAAAGGGATTAGTGGGAATGATGTCATCCAACCAATAGAAAGAGGACAAGGAAGGGAGGATGACATCATGAGGATGACATAAGCATGACATGGGAAGGAAGGAGGTGTGGTGGCTTTGTAACCACACAAATTCAAGGGCAAAAAGGTAATTGACTAAATCAAATACAAAAACCAAGCAACCAAGCCAAGTAAATTCATTCTTCATCAAAAATCAAAAAGAACCAAGGCATTAGTTCTTCATTGCTCACGGCTTTTCACTATTCAAAAGGCAAGAAAAATTCAAAATTCAAGATCCAAGCTTCCTAAATTGGTGAGTAAATTCCCTAATCATCTTCATGCTTAGTTAGGGCTATATCATGAGTTTAAGCCATTAATTCCTTCTCAATCTTCTTCATTTAATCAAAGAAGAAGACTATGAATAGTGTTTTCAAGTTTTTAACTTGAAGTTTTTCTTGTTTTTCTTGAAGATCCAAGCTTTTCTAAGACTTCTCAAAGCTTCTTAAGGCTTCCTAGCTCCTCCCACCACTTCAAGGAAGGTATACCATCTCCAAACCCTAGATTCCTATATATTATAAGATGATTTGATTAGTAGGATGATATTGTAGCTTGTTGTTGTGATTAGAGTTTGGGATTTGAAATGGTAGTGAAATGGAATGGTAAATGTTGAGGTTTTGATGAAAGAACTTAAGTATGGTTAAATTAAGCTTAGGCATAAGTATAAATGATTAAATTGAATTGGTTGGGGTTGTTATGATGTGATAAGGATGGATGTTGGTTGTATGTTGGATTTGAGGTTGAATTGGGAGGGTTTTGAATGGTTTAAAATATTGGAAATCGCGTAAACATAGCCGTTGTAACGTCCGATTTTCTTTGGACTGTTTTTGTGCATAGCATTAGGACCCGAGAACCCCCTGCTAGAATATGACCTCTGCCATGTTTAGATAGCTCATGTTACGAGCTTCGTTTTGATATGTAGTTCGTTCGATTCCGATGCACGGTTTAGGAGAAACGACCGTTTCAAGTAACGGCGTTTCGCGAACGAAACTTTTTCCCTCGCCTTACTTTGAAACATAGGTTAAAGACCAAAAAGGGTTAATTAATGTATGAAACATTTATGGTAAGTGTGTTAGGCAGTTGGTAAGACACTCGCGAAGGAATCGCTTTAAAACTCGTAAAGGTTAAATTATTAAAAATGGTGGAGCCGAGGGTACCCGAGTGACTTAAGCGAATCAGTGAGCGCAAAACAAGCGTTAGAGTCTAAGTTAGTTAAAGTATAGATTTACAAGTGATTTTGGTTTAATTCCAACTTACTTGTTGTTTATAGGTTACCAGACTCGTCCCGAGCCTTTTATCACCCCAAGTCGCTCAGGCAAGTTTTCTACCCGTTATACTGTTGTTGTGATGAATATATGTATATGCATTATCTTGCGATAGATGCATGTTGGTTAATTAGCAAATTCTTGCGTTATATTGTAGCATTTGATATGGTATATATGCATGCCTGTTTCATATTCTTGATTTATATATCTGTTGGTTCAAATGCTTATAGTTGCATAATACATATGCTAGAGGATAGCGGTAATTTGCATATACCCTTAGTATAGGGACCCAAAGGTGAAAACATTTTCTAAAACCGGGAGTCGAGGATCCCGAGTAGATTTTATATATATATATATATTTATATATATATATGGTTATAGTTTTCAAAACTATTAATCGAATAAGGTTTATTCGATAACTTTATATTATTTATTGAATATTATTTCGAATATTCATTCGAGGGCTTATGACTCCTTTTATTTTATTAATTGAATATTATTTGAATATTCATTTGAGGATGTATGACTCCTTTATTTTATTTATTGAATATTATTTATAATATTCATTCGAGGTATTATGACTCCGCTTATTACTGAAATATATTCTTTATTTATTAAAGAATAATGTTCGATAATCAAACTTACTTTTGATATTCAAATAAAGATATTACTTTCGTATAAGTATATCTTTGATTATTTACTATTCATTTCAAGTATAAGTTTTCCAACTTCTACCTCAATTACTCTTTATGGGAATATTATTTAAATAATAATATTCATATATTTCTTTATATTGAGACTGATTTACTTTATTAAATCAGCATTATTCCAAACACTCTTTAAAGTGTTTTCAAGTCTTTAAAATGATTTTCAAAAGTTAGAGCGGATCCCAAAAACTCATTTTTATATTTAAGATCTTCCTTTTAAAAAGGGGATTTAAATACTCGCTCAAAATCGGAGGGATCCGGCTCTGTGGTGTATTTTATATTCGCAACAAGGTTGTTGTCTTGATAAAAGAGTTTTTGATTACTTACCCAACACTCGGGAAGTAAAATTCTTGGAACAAGTTAATCCATTAACAGGCATCGCCTGGGAAATATCGGTGAGTTTTCCTTTCCAACTAGATACGACTTCTTGGTGGAGCCGTATCAACAAGTTTCTACTTGGGGAAAGTGGGGACGAGCTTTACGTTTCAGAGTCATGGATTTCATCTGAACTAGGAGTGGCGTAAGTGGTCGAGTAGCGTCGGCCCAGCCTTATTATATTGGCCCAAATGGCCTGGAAGTTCCGCTAAGGCGGTCCATTCCTTAGGAGTTCAGTGTTCGGTTGACAAGTAAATCCGACAGGTTCTCCTCTACATGTAGAAAATGGTGGGGTTGTACTACTACGACTGATCATCGTAAGTGGTCTTCCTGGCGCGGCAAACTCCCGTAATGAGTTCATCATCCAATTGGATATTTCTGCAACACTACCCGGAGCACTTCGATAGAAAGGCTACGGTTGGGCGATTGTTGAGTGTTGGCAGGGTCAAGTTTTCTAAATGATGTTTGCATCAAATGAAGTATCTCATAACTTCATTTTATTTTGATGATATTTTAAAGGTTGAATCTATTCAAGTATTATCTTGTAGTCTCATCTATGTGATGAACTTTTGAACTAATTATAACTTGAACGGTGGTAGTTCAAGTAGTATTTGGAAAAGATATAAGTATATTGGAGTACCTTATAAGTTCATCTTTTAAACTTCTATCTAGTAAATGATTATCTTATGCATGACAAAGATTTTCAGAAAAACGTTGAGACAAGGTTAGATATATGAGATCACCTTGCAACGATATTTTTATACAGTTATACACTGGAACTCTGTGTATATTATGCATGGAAGAGGACTTCCCATATTTTGAAAAGTATATATGTATATATATATATACTGAATATTTTGCGACTTCATCGCATTAAGATATCAACTTGGTTCATTTCTTTTGACCAAGACTTTCATGAGTGCTATGAGAAGGCTCATATATTGTTAATCTTTATACATATTATTTTGGTGGGCTTGCTGCTCACCCTTGCTTTCTTCTTTCATCACACAACAACAGTTAGGAAAGATGGCCAGACTCCAGCAGACCCAGCGCAAGCGCGTGGGAAGCGTTCCGCGTCTTCCCGTTGATATTGTAGCTGCTATAGCTGCAGAGGTAGATCTATTGTAGATCAGACCATCTACTTTTGAGAATCAATTATGTATAATTATAACTTGTGGCAGATAATGGCAATTAACTGTAAATTTATCAAGTAATCATTTTGGGTTGTAATAACTTTTAAATTGTGGATTCAAAGACTTGTACTTATTTAAATTTCATCTCTGAGACTATAACGGGTTGTGGTGTGTGTTAGTGTGGGGTCACAACATAAGGTTATTATTATTAATTAAGTGAAGTGATATTGTGGAGAGAAAGACCGTGACGACCCGGATCCCCGACCCCGGATCTGGGGGTGTTACAGCCATGGTGTGTTTTGTAGATTTCCAAGAGATAGTAGTACCGCAATATGTGAATAGGTAACCTGTCTGTGATCGTTCAACATGAGGATCTGATAAGTATCCAGCATCTGCATATTCAATCAGCTGTGATTTCGAATAATTTGAAAAGAATAATCCAAGATCAATTGTCCAGAGAAGATATCTCAATATATGCTTGATTCCATCTCAATGTCTTTTAGTTGGTTCTGAACTGAATCTTGCTAATAGATTCACAGCAAAAGCAATATCAAGTCGTGTGTTGTTTGCGAGGTACATAAGAGCCCCAATTGCATTGAGATATGGAACTTATGGTCCAAGTGGATCTTCATCTTCTTTTATGGGACAATATGGATCCTTTTCAACTTCAAGTGACCGAACCACCATTGGTGTAGTTAGAGGATGAGATTTGTCCATGTAAAATCGATCAAGAACTTTTTCTATGTAGGTTGATTGATGAACAAATATTCCTGAAGATAAGTGTTCCACTTGTAAACCTAAACAGAACTTTGTCTTTCCAAGATCTTTCATCTCAAACTCATTTTTCAAATAAATAGCAGCATTAGTAATATCTTCAGAAGTACCTACAATATTCAAATTGTCCACATATACAACAATAATAATGAAACCAGTTTGAGATCTTTTAATAAATACACACGGACATACTTTATCATTAACATACCCATCATTCAATAGGTATTCACTAAGCCTATTGTACCACATACAGCCAGATTGTTTCAGTCCATATATTGATCGTTGTAATTTAACTAAGTATAAATGACGAGTCTTAGTCTCATCCAATTTTAATCCTTCAGGGATTTTCATATAGTTATCACTATGAAGTGATCCGTACAGGTAGGCTGTCACAACGTACATTGGACGTGTTTCCAATTTTTCCATACAAGCCATACCCATAAGAAAATGAAAAGTAACTTTATCCATCACAGGAGAGTAAGTTTCCTGGTAATCAAATCCAGGCCTTTGAGAGAATCTATGGGCTACCAGTCGTGCCTTATATCTCACAATTTCATTTCTCTCATTTCGTTTTCATACAAACACCCATATATTCTTGATGGGGATCACACCAGCTGAGGTTTGGACTGCAGGTCCAAATACATTTCTCTTGCACAAGGATTGCAATTCTTCCTGTATTGCAATTTCCCATTTTGGCCAATCATCACTTTATCGACATTCTTCCACACTTTGTGGTTCAGGATCGGAGTTCATAATAATATCACATGCCACGATAAAACCATATACATCATCAACCTCAATACTCCCACGATCGAATAATTTTCCGTTATGTACATAACTCAGTGAGATCTCATAATTTCCAGGTACCTTTGCTTCTATTGAAGCATGTGCCACTTCTGGGGCAATATCCTCTTATGGAGGCAATACCACTTTTGGTGGTTTTGTCACAGCCACTTTAGGGGTTTTAACCTCTTCGGGAGGTGATACCGCTTCTGGGGTATTTGATATAGCTACTTCAGGGGCTCGAACCTCTTCAGGAGGCAATACCGTTTCTGGGGTATTTTCTAGAACACTTGCCACTTCAGGGGCATGTCCAATCAATTTCCCTTTTCATGGTACAACATCTTTTGCACCAACAGGTCTACCACGCTTCTGGCATAGTTTTGAATTACCAACCAATTCTTCATGAATTGCTTTAAGAATAGGGATTTCAACCCTTTCCGGTGCATTAACAGCAGGTATATGTGATTTTATGACACGTCTAGAATCATTAAAATCACCTGGCATTTGATTAGCAATATTTTGCAAATAAATTATTCTTATAACCTCATATTCATATTGTTTAGTACGTGGATCCATATAACTTAATCTTGAGGCATTCCATGATAGTTCAGAATTTAACTTATACAAAACATTATCTCCCCCTAATGGAGGGAATACAGACTCATCAAAATGACAATCAGTATATCGAGCAATAAAGACATCACTGGTTAATGGTTCAAGATATATTATAATAGCATGTGAATCAAAACCAACATATATAACTACTCTTCTTTGTGGTCCCATTTTAGATCTTTGTGGAGGTGCAATTGGAACATATACGGCACTACCAAAGATCTTAAAATGTGAAATATTAGGGGTTTGACCAAGAACTAATTCATGAGGAGATTGTTTGTGGTAAGCAGATGATCTTATCTTAATTATATTTGCGGCATGAAGTATTGCATGACCCCAAATAGAAGTGGGTAACTTAGATCTTAGAAGTAAGGGTCGTGCAATAAGCTGACGTCTTTTAATTAACAATTCTGCTAAATCATTTTGTGTATGCACGTGAGCTACGGGGTGTTCGACAGAGATTCCTACTGACATACAATAATCATTGAAAGTAATATATGTAAATTCAGCGGCATTATCAAGTCAAATTGAGTTGATAAGATTATCTAGGAAATTGGGCTCGTAATTTGATTATTTAAGCAAGAAGCTTGACAAAGGCTGTATTTCTGGTCGAGGCAAACATGAGACCATCTAGTTGAAGCATCGATTAGGACCATGAAATATCTAAATGGTACAGATGATAGATGAATAGGTATGCATATATCACCTTGAATTCTTTCTAAGAAATCTGGAGACTCGTTTTGAAGTTGAACTGGATATAGTTGAACAATTAGTTTTCCCAAAGAACATGTTGAACAAGGAAGTTCATCACGTAGCATGACCTTTTGATTCTTATGGGGATATCCCGTAGAATTTTCTATAATTCGACACATCATGGATACTCTTGGATGACCAAGTCTTTCATGCCAAATGGTGAGTGAATTTGGATCTATAATTTTGGGAGTAGTGATACTGTGAGACTCGATTACTCTAATTTCGGTAGCATATAATCCATATAAGGTTGATTGCAATTTTTCTAAGATCTTCTTATGTTCCGAGGTGATTGAGGTGATAAGGAGATATTCTTTTTCATTTTCTCTAGTGGTTTCTATAAGTAAACCAATAAGATGAATATCTTTAAAACTCAGAAGATTTCTAGTGGATTTGCTAGAATATAGAGCATTATGTATGTGAATTTGTGTCTCACTTGATAGTATAAAACTGGCTTTCCCAAAACCCTATATGATATTTGATGTTCCCGAAATCGTCCAAACATGTGAGTTGGCTTTTAGTCAACTTTGAGAAATAGTTCTGATTTTGTAAAATTGTGTGTGTGGTCGCGCAGTCAGCAATGCATATCTCTCTCTTATTTATATTGTCTATATAGAACTGAACAACAATTTTATTATGCAAATAACGTACATAATACAAGAACATAAAACAAGTACATGAAAGCAGAATATTTAAACAAGCATGTTGAAAATATAACATCAAAGAAATACAAATGAAATCTAGTTATCTAAATCATAATAAAGGTTAGCAACAACGTCTAGTTCATTTGAGGTCTTGTTGTTTGGTTCTTCACTTAGATTATGACTAGAGAAGTTCGTTTCCACCCTTTTCCCGTTATTCTTTTTATTTTCCTCGTAGAGGTCAACTAGATATTTTGGTGTGCGACAAGTACGTTTCCAGTGCCCATGTGCCCCACATATGAGACAGATATCCCTAATATCTTCTTCTTGTGGTGCCTTCCTTTTATTTGGCACTCCATGTTGTCACTTCTGGTGGTCAGAGTTGTTGTAACCATCACACTGCCACTTCAGGTGGCTAAAGTTAAAATGATTTTGAAACGGACCTCGAAAGTTTTCATGCCCACGGTTTCGTCCGTAACCTCGTCCTCCTCTATGCCCTTTCCCACGCACATTCTTCTGGAATTACGTGTTATGTACTTCAGTTAACTGGGCAGAGCCTGTGGGATGAATCTGATGATTTTTCAGTAACAACTCATTATTCTTTTCAGCGATAAGAAGAGATATCAACTCGCTATACTTCCGAAAATTGCACTCCCTATAATGTTGCGCCTGAATCATAATGTTGGGGTGAAAGGTTGAAAGGGTCTTTTCTATCATGTCAGCATCAATAATATTTTCACCACACAAAATCAGTTTTGAGCTTATTTTGAACAAGACAGAATTATATTCAGCGACAGATTTAAAATCTTGCAACCTTATATGTATTTAGTCATAACAGGCATGAGGTAAATTGATAATTTTTTTCTTGATCAAACCTATCTTTGAGATTGGTCCAAATGGTGAATGGATTTTTCACAGTTAGATATTCAGATTTCAAACTTTCATGGATGTGGTGTCTAAGAAAAATGATAGCTTTAGCATTTTGTTCAACAGTTGGGGTATTTTCTGATTCTATGGTGTCTTTTAGCCCGTTTGCACTAAGATGTAATTCCACATCGAGTACCCAAGACAAATAATTATCCTTAGACACATCCAACGCAACAAACTCTAATTTTGCAAAATTTGTCATTCTGAATGTAAAATAAATATTAAAATATGATGTAATGCTTCACAAATATATTTAAACAATTATTTCCAAATAATAACATATATGGTAAAATTAATATAAAAGTTACGATGGCATAGCCATCCAGAATTTTTTTGGATAATACTTGACGACATTATAGCGTTTAAACAATAATATGAATAAATAAAGATAATAATCAGAATCAAATGATTAAGTTTAAAACATACCTCTTTCGTTAAATGAAACTTATTCAGGTAATACCTTCTTCGTGAATAGAGTTTATTTGGACAATACCTCCTTCGTAAATAAAGCTTGCTCGGGCAGAGACTCGTGCTGATAACGTATTGTAAATAACGTGTTGTAAATCTCGAATTACTGGATAATGTATGACTTAATAAATGTACATAGAGAGAGTGAAAATTTAAGAGAGAGAATTGTTGTTCAATATGTTTTTCAGTGTATCTGATTTCAATAACTAAAGGTCCTATTTATACTTACAGAAAGATAGGATAAGATTACACGTATTATGAAAAGATAAGATAGGATTGCACGTGCTAGGAAAAGATAAGATAGGATTGCACGTGCTACGAAAAGATAAGATAGAATTTTAATTAAAATTCTTCCTTACTAAGTTTCTTTTCAGAGAAGTTGTGTGAGTTTTACTTAGGAAGTATCGCGATTTTTCCTTGGTAACATTTGATAATCATTATTATAACATAATTAGATTATTACATTTATTTAATTAATAAAGATTTATGATAGTGCGAAAAACGGAAAGATGGTGAAAATGAAAATTCAAAAAATTACCAAACACACGCAATCCCTAAAATATCAACCCTAGTACTCTCCCCTCTCTCTATATCTATAATATATAATTAGGCGGGAAAACCCCTCAGCTTCCTACAACACCGCCATTGTTTTGTATCGATCACATCATCTCTCTCTACAATGGACGTCGCCGATGATCGGAAAGCTGTGCCGTCGTCGGAAATCGATCAGCGGACTAAGCTTCGTAAGCGGTGCGAGTTAGCCACCGTTCTCAATTTCTTATCCGTAAGTAATTTTCATTTATATATTAAATAATATATAGTTTTTGTTAATATTTAAAATTAATGATACGATATGTCTTTATTATTTGCTATTTGATTGTTTGTGTGTTTGATTAGGTGTTTGAGCCGTTGTTAAAGAGCAAAATGAAAGTAACAGCTGAAGATATCGAAATGGCGATTATCGAGCCCAATGATTTGCTCGCTAAGCTTCATGTTATGCTTTTGAAGGTATATTTTTATTTACGGTGTTTTGTTTGATTGAGAACAGTTTTAGTGTGAGAATTATTGTTCTTAGACCTGGTTATATTGTACACGACACAGAAATTTAGTGTCTGGGTTTGAATTTGTAGGTACACAAACACGAAAGTACATGATAAATTAGTTCCATGTTTTGATTTTTTAGTTTGGGTGCACGGCACAGAAGTACCCAAAAATCCATATATTTATAATTTAATAAAACTGTTGTCACCTGAGCAGGAGAGACTATGGATGTGCGTAATGGTTTTGTGTCAGTAATTTATTTTCCTTATCTTTGTTTGTTTCGTAGTATGAGTTTGGGAGCTGAAGTGATTGATCAGAACGTTTTGTTATAATACGTGTACATTTTGCAATTGCTTGCTTTTGTAGAGGTTACACTTGAAAATTTTATTGAGTATGTAAGGTGTTTGGGTTTAGTTGCTGCTACTGACTCACGGTTATTGCTAGATTTTGATGTTACTATTTGTAGTTCAAGGAAATGTAAATTCGGGTTTTTGGTGTTGCATAGAGTGAGAAATATATGCGGGGCTTGCTGGTTACATTGAAATTAAAGTGAATATGTTAGATGAAGACATCGTGGTGAGTGCATGATAAACAGCACATATTGATAATTTTGAGGAAATGTGTCTCTGTTTTAAATATTTGGAAGAGTGCAGCAAGGGTGTCTTTACGTCTTCCTGTTGTTTTAAAATACTTGTTTAGTAGTTGTTAGTTACTCACAATGTTGTCCGAGACAAATTAATCGAGAGGCATTCATCGTTTGGTATCTGACCCAAAGTAAATATATGCAGGGTATACCACCAGTAAGTAAAACTTTAGACCGTACTGATGCTTGGGTGACTGCACTGTGTAAGAAACTTACTGATTGGTGGCCATGGGTAAGTTAAATATGTGTGATTGTTTTGTACTACCTTACTCACTATATTTACATTATTCTTGTTATGCTGGTATTTCAATTTTCAGTTCCCCTGTTCTTGGCAGGTTGCTGACGGGGATCTTCCTCTAACCGAAAATAAAGGGTAATAAGTTTTTTCATACATCTTTATGTCTTATCTCGTCATCAGCAACATGTAGTCTTAAACATTTGTTGCTGCTATGGTCTGCTTTATTGAAGGAAGGAGATTTCTAAATACAAAGAACTTGAACCAACAACCCGTCTAGTGGTACTTAAAGCGCTCTGTGAGATCCGACTTAAAGTACTGTATCTGAATATCCTCTTATTTGACATTGATTCATCTGCTTGATGTGATAATTTTATCCAGTTAAATACTATCTAGGTAGTGATATTTCCATTTCTTTGAGTTCTCAGCAAGGTGATGCAGTGTCTTATATTAATAGTACCATGAAAACTGGCTCCGAGGTTTCTACATTTCGGAAGAAAAAGATCTGTGGTGATGAGAGAGGGACTTTATACTGGTAACTGTTTATAATTCTGTTGATATTCAATTATGTTCATTATTGTGTTAATTTTTTAGTATGTCTGTTTCCGCCTTTTATTATGAGTACTTAAAAACCCTTGCTATTCATGGTAGGCTTGATGGGAATGATTCCATTGGTTATAGACTGTATAAAGAAGTACGCGGGTTTGAATCAAAGCAAAACGACAAGGGCAAAGGCTTTCTTCCAGTGATAGATGTTCAATGGGAAACACTTGCTACCAGTCTTGAAGAATTTCGTGAAGTTGTGGTAAGCATACAATATTCTCTATGTTGTTAGGACAAACTTTAATCACTTCCATTTACTGGCAATAACAGGTTGAGTTCTCATCTAGTAAAATAATGATGGAAGTTGATGTTTGTAAGACTGTTGAAGCTAATGTGATTCCAGTACTTGAGAAACTACATAAGGTCAGTTTCTTGGATAGCCTGATAGGTCTGTAGCTTCTTAGATTAAAGAAGCACTGGCAATTGTGAACTTGATATCTATAGTTATGTACATTTTTATCTTTTCTGTGTACTTCGAATTTGATTGTTAACCTTTTGACCTTCAACAGAAGAGAGAAAGGGAAGCAAAACAACAAAAAACTAAAGAAGCGATTTTAAGTGGTTTTCAGTTTTATGGTCTCACTCGTACATGCCGGACTCGTACGGCCGTATGTTACACATATGGTATAAGTTACAATCTTTGCTGATGTACTCTCTTGGTACCTTGTTCGTACATGTTATGATATACATACATAGCTAACACGCTTGCATAGTCAAGGTTTTAACTAAAAGAATACCTTATATCATATGCAGATGAATATGACAAAAGAATTAGTGAGGCTATAAGTGTACATCAACGACAGCCAAAGTACGTGGTACAATGGATATACTTTTAGTATCTTGCTTGGTTGCTTTTCTTTTTACTAATTAGCTTCTGCAAATTTTCCGTTAAGGGCCACAGAATTCTTTTAGGTGTACCTTGATATTGTTTTACTTGTATGTCATTGATTTTGGGTTTGAACATTTTTATATGATTTAGAAAGAGAAAGATGGCCAAGGAGCGGGAGGATGTAAAAAAGTTAAGTGATAATAAGAAAGCAACTGAAACTGCTTCAAAAGAGAGCTCTGGATCAGAGATGAGACCAACGGAGGATAGTAAACACGGTGATAATGAAAAAGGATCTGAAAGTATTTCTCAAGAGGACTCTGAATTGGACATAAAAGCACAAGGTGGTGTTGTTCCTGATAGCGAAACTGAGAGTGAGAGGCAGCAGGATGTTGATATTGATGACAACATGAAATCAGAAGATATTGTTTCAGACAGTGAAACTGAGAGCGAGAGGCATGAAGATGGTGATATTGATGACAACAGTGATGTTGCGTGGGATGAGGAAATAAACGATGCTAGTAGTGAGGATGACATTGCTTCAAACTCCTCTGACAAGGAAAACAATAACCTTGGCAACAATCATGTTACATGTGCGCGCAGGCGAGAGGGGTTGCCTCGGAGTAAGACAGTAGCTGGGGTTGTTAGTCCTGCACAAGAAAATAGTAATCAAGGTGCTAAAGATAGGCCAAGGGGGAGACTCACTCGTAAGAGCTCCCTTGAGTCATTTGTTGCCCCTGATTCCGAAGAAACAAGCTCATCAGCAGATTCCAGTGGTAGGAGTAGCAGTGTAAACTTGTCTGATGACAGTGTCCTTGGCTGATCTTTTGCATAACTTATCTCTTTTCCCGGGTGACCATAACTACTGGTTGTGTTACTATTGGAAAATCTTTTACTACATAATGGGATGTGTAGTACCAAAGCTCTGTTGTTTTTGGCGAGCTTACCCAAACCATACGCGTTCTATAGCTATTTTGTGTTAACTAGTGAAGGAATGAGAGAAGGGTGATTTTTGTGACAATTATATATCTGATTAGCTTGCCTTTCCTTTAATGGTGAATATCTTATCATCTCATGAACGAACTCTTAGTATGTGAGGATGTCTAAACATATATTTTCAACTGCCCGTAGCGTACATGTGTTAGTATGTTTTTGGTGAAGTGCAGCAGTATGATAATAAGAAGATGAATGAAGATGTTGCTCAATAATATGATGTAAAAATTAAATGGCCTTTTAATTTATACGTTCATCACGATCATCTTTCTTCATGATTTAATACACTTAACACTTACTGTGTATAACTGTATATTCATCTTACGTGGTCAAGGTCTTTAACTCATGCATAAGGTCTTTAACTCATGCATTTTTTTAAATTTTCGCTAGTATATTTGAAACAAAGTTTTCTAAAGGTATTTAAATTCATTGAATTCCATTTTACGTGTAAATAACACTTTTTTCCCGATCCGTTTTGTTTAAATGTTAAACGCGGTTAATTATAAGTTTTCCTTGAATAATTGTTTGTTTATTTTGATAAAACAAAAAATTTTACCGAAAAATAAATAAATCATGAATATCCGAAAAAGTCTATACGAATGAATAGTTTTGGAATCAAAATTTTTGTTTATTTATCAAAATTGTAGGTTCATAAAAAATATTTGCGTACCGTATTTGTTATACCAACACTCAAAAAATATAAAAATAATTTTCTAAATAAAATATTTTAACCAGATTTTACTGCAGTTAAAATTGTCCCTAGAAACTAAAAATCGGGCATTCGGGTCGGGTCAAAAAAGATCAAATTATGCAGATTCCGTCGAGTTTACTCCACCAAAACTTCCCACCATCATCACTATAATCACCAAACACGAACACTCCTCTGTAAAATCACACACAAACACACAGAAACACACACACTATACATACATGTATCTATAGTTAACCAACCATGGTAGACAAGGACACAGAGCTTCTCTCTAAAGTGATCACAAACCACCTCTTCCTAGGCCAATTCGAGCCTTTTCGAGCCACTCTCCTCACTCTCCGATCTCGAAACGAAAACCTAGCTCGCTCAATTTTACAAACAATTGTCTCGAAAGGCGGTCGTTTCGATAACTTGTTGTTTTCTCCTTCCTGTCCTTCTCCTGCTCATCTCACTCATTTATGTACTCTCGAATTACTCCAATTCAATGATCCTTGTGTAGGTGTTTGGAGTTTCGGTGTTGATTCGCTCCGCTTACGCGCTGAGTTTGCGCTTTGTGTTCAGGTTATTTGTTCTAGAGTCGGTGATTGGGGTAAGGAGAGTGTTGGATTGGGTGAGAATGTTGAGATTGAGGGGGTTTTGGCGGGAAATACGGTTTTGGAGAGGGTTTTGGAGGTTGGATTGAGTCGGTTGAGGCCGACTAGTGTCGATGAAGGCGATGAGGATGATGATGGAAGAGTTGTGGAGTTTGAGGAAGAGGAGTTTGGGTGTTTGAAGAAGGTTGTGTTGGGGAATGCGGAGATGTTTGAGGCGTTGTGTGAGAATGTGGAGAAGCAGGTTGGGTTGGTCGAGAGTGAGGATATGGGGATAGGGAGGAAGGTGGATGGGGATATTAAGGTGTTTAGGATGATTCAAAGGGTTGTGCAGGAAGCACATTTGGATGCGATGAGTGAGTTTTTGAAAAATGGTGATGAAGATGGAGTGATTGGGCATGTGCGGTTTCTTCATTTGGATTATGGAGTTGAGGAGTCTAGATACCGGTATGTGTAGTTCGTTAGTTACTAGTTAGCTGTTTGAAAATTTAATTTGTAGATACTTTTGTTTCAACTAACCATGGTTTTGCGTTTGAACTTTATGTTTTTAAGATGAACTTACCTGATCCTTTCCTGTATAAATTATAAGGCGTGTGCACAGTACAAGCTGTGTTGCTACATTGTTTTTGTTTTACGGACTCGGGACTACTCTCCTTCATGAAGGCTCCAGAACTGAACTTTAAAAACCTAAATCAACAACATAATGCAAATTAAATGATAATGTGGCTCGTTAAATGAGGTAAAGAGATCAGTAGACTACCCGCCTTCCCGGACGGTCGACACATAAATTTTATCAGCTTAAAGCAGCAAAAAGATGCAAAATGAATGAGAATGCCACTCATACAATACTAACAATGATGAGAGATGTCTTCTGCTAGATTAAAAGTTTTTGTATTAATTCAAAAGCTGAACCACTGGAACTTAAAACTTAACAACTTATAATCGTATATATGATACTTTGTTCTTTGAAGTGCTCTAATACTTTAAGGAACAGTAATTGGTTTCAGACTGTTCCACTTGGTCTTGTCCAATTATATGCCCTCCCTTTGTTGTTTTCAATAGTCTCCGTTTTCTTGTTTTCAATAGCATGGTTTTGCAAGATCTGGTCAAGAGGGTTATGTTGAAAAAAGATGAATATGGAGACACCTGGCTGGCCATTCGGCGTAAATTGTTATCAATATACGCGGAAGCTCTTTCCTCAACTTGCATACGTCTTGTTCAAATGATTCAGGTGGTAAAATTTTCCTAATTTTAGTTTGATATGTATAAGAGCTAAAATGATGATGGAATTAGTGTAAATGATAGTGATGATCTGGTCGTAGTGAATAGAAAATGATATTCACTTGGGACACCAACATTTTATGAAACGAGATAATGCATGTTATGGATTGTTTGTAAATTTCATTAAGTTGATAAGTTAATGTATGATGTCAGACATGTACATATAAGTTCTTGTTAGAAAATTACTATTTGCTTTTCTATGATGATTATCTGATCTCATTTACATTTACTATCCTTATATCCTACATACATGCATATAGGACCCATAGCGGAGGACCAGAGAAAGCAAGGACACCATCTTAAAAAAAGTAATATGCTTTAATTTAAAAATTTTACTGGTCTAGGGCATACTTGTGCTTTCTCAGAGTTCTTTGAGCTCCTACGCTGATGGGATTTAAGAGCCTGTCTGGTGAATTGCCTGGAATCATATTATGACTCCTAAGTAGAAGTTAATATCTCAAAGATGCAAATAATAAGCAATTTGTGCTTGGGTATGTATGCTTCCTTATAGTAATTTCTTGTTCGGTATTAGAAATTTTCAAGTTATTATTAGTGGAAAAGGGCGAGGAAGGACTTAATTATGAATAATATCCTATTTCATACATAATTTTAGTCTTGTGTGGCAGCCTTACAGTTGGTTTGACCGTGCTTGTAAGTTCATATAAGTTTCTAGTTGCTTACTTTGGAATTCCCATAAAAGTAAAACTAATCTATTTTCTGTAGATCAGTTCTCTATATCTAGCTCTTGGTTATGGTTCTTAGCTTCGCACGTTGTTATATCGAAAGAATGCTTGTCCTGTAATATTATAATTTTTAGTCGAGAAGAGTTGATTTCAATAATTCATAAATGTTTTGTTCAAGTTCTTTTATATTTTCAGAACAAAATATTTTTATAAATATTTCTACAAATAAATTTGAAAATATGAAATATTATTAAAGTAAATATAATTCTTAAGATCTAACTTATGAATTGAGATCAATTTGAGATGAAAAATTAAGAAAGTTTATTATTTAACCATTTAAAATAGTAAATATGTATACAAGAATATTATTTTTCTTAATTTTTATACGAATTTGTATATATATATATATTTTTTTACTTTTCTAAATATTTTTCAAATTTTTGTCCATGAGACTGATTTTTGACTGATTAACCCGTTTTTTGACCGATTAATCCGACTTTTCTCGATTTTTGACCGATTTTGTAAAAAACTATTTTGACCTGATTTTCGCTTAATCAGTTCAATTTTCTACCGAATAGCGATTAATCACCGATTAATCCCGATTAATCGCCGACTTTTAGAACA
Organism: Apium graveolens; assembly: GCF_009905375.1. Taxonomy (NCBI): domain Eukaryota; kingdom Viridiplantae; phylum Streptophyta; class Magnoliopsida; order Apiales; family Apiaceae; genus Apium; species Apium graveolens. The sequence goes on from NC_133657.1 coordinate 177,198,519, forward strand.
CTGATATATATATATAAATTTTATATTATTATTTTGATTTAAAAGTAAATATTATTTATTAGGTAGTTTAGTTATACTATTTATATTTGTTAGGATGATTCTAGATTATTCTATTAGAATAATAGAAGGATTTGTTTCCTACAATTTATTATGGTAGTAGATACTATGAGGACTTATTTTTTATTATCTATACAAACTTTTTAATATTTCAATATCAGGGGTAAACATATGAATTGATTTCTCGGAAGAATCTTATAATTTTTTTGCGACTCCACTGATTCTCTAATGGGATAGGTAATTTGTTCCTTATTTTACCCTTTTCCACCCTGGTCCTACGTCACTAATGTTCTTGGATGAGTTGCAAACTTGCAAGTTTGTTCAATAATATGTTGTGTGTTGGATTTTAACAAGAAAATCTTGACATTGTCTCTAGGGGAAAAATTACGTCATAGACCCGAATTTAACAGTTTCTAGAAGCAATGACCATTAAATTGTTCAAGATCTGCGAGAAATGATTAAAAGTTGACAGGCTTGCAAAGCGATTCATTAGACAGGTTCAAAGATTAATAAAAATTTAATTCAAAGAATGTAAGGAAGTGCTAAGAGGCACACAAATGCTAAAATCATAGTTTCCAGTCAGTTCTATACAAAGTGAACTAGAGATTGCATTTGAAGGAGGTGTGTAGTATGTAATTATAATTATAAATTTTGTTTATGTACTCAACAAAAACTCTCCATAGTTTGCATTTAGCTATAGTTCACTTGGGGTGTTTACTTAGATTTAGGGCTGTAGATGGCCGAGACCTTTACGAACAATTTTTCAGTTTGAAAAGAGCTCAACTCTGTTCGTAAACGAGCTAAACTTGAATATCCATCACTATAGAACTTCCATCGCATTTAGGTTTGATTTATAAACAGAAGAGTTCGAATCTAAAATTAGCAAATACTTACACTCCAGTAGTTCCTTTCCGAACCCATTTCTCATATAGTCATATGACCCAAACACCTGCTTGAAAGTCAGAAAGAGCTTATACAATATTCAAGTTCCACACATGAGTTCCCAAAACTCTAAAACTCCTTCTCGGAAGCAAACATTTATTTTCCAGATATAGATTGAAGCTGTAGATATTCATAAATGACAATTCCTATGTTCTATTCTTTTCTTATGTTTGCTAGCGATGTTAAGTTTCTGAGTGCACAGAAGATACCTAGTTGGGATTGATCTGGGCGGGCATTGATCTCATGAATTCATTTCCACAGATTATTCAAGATGATCTTCTAGCGGAAGAGATAGAAATTTACAGAGCTTCTGGTAGCAATCAAATGTTACCTCCGCTGGAGCGTTTGCGGAATTATATTTCAGAACCAAAGCCAGAGACAGGTGACTTGACGTCATCTTTGAAGATAGCAACTTCCTCGTGCATGAGAGACTTATATCATTATGCTCGTGTTTCTGGCGTTCATGTATTAGAGTGTGTCATGAATATTGCTCTGTCAGCTGTCAAGAGGGAGCAACTACAGGAAGCGAGCGATGTAATTACAATATGACAATTATATATTTGTCAATCATGTGTCACATTCAAATTTGATCGATATTCTGGTTAACTTTTAAAATGTGCTTCTACAATTTCTTGTCTTAGGTTCTCTCACTGTTTCCTCGACTTCAACCCCTTGTGGTTGTCATGGGTTGGGATCTTTTGTCCGGAAAAACCAAATTAAGAAAGAAGCTGATGCAGCTTCTATGGACTACAAAATCACAGGTTCTCCAGCTGGAAGAGTCTTCCCAGTACGGTAATTCACACGAGGTAATTATTTCATTTTCTAAACCATCCTAGAGAAATTGCAATTACGGTTGTTACTATTTTATTTACACTATGAAATATCGAAACTTGACCGCCACATGTGATTGGAATTGACAGGTATCTTGTGTTGAGCATCTTTGTGATTTTCTATGTTATCAACTGGATCTTGCTACTTTTGTTGCTTGTGTCAATTCTGGCCAGTCGTGGAGTTTGAAGTCCTCATTGTTGTTGTCGAGAAGAGAACTTCCTAGATGTGAAGTTGAAGATTATGATCCTTTTGTTGAAAATTTGGTGTTGGAAAGATTGTCTGTGGGAAGTCCCATCCGGGTACAACTCCTTATCTATATATGCTGTTGGCTCATGTCTTTATGGTGTTCGTCTTATTGATTTGTGGATAATCCTATTGCAATTGCTTCTTTTATCTTATTAAAGCTTATTATACCTGCACTGATATTGTTTTTTTTGAAAGCAACACAAATATTGTTTAAAACCTTTCTTTGGAATCATAACCTCTTAGTTCTAGTGCACAAATTTTGTTCAACATTCTTATGGAAGTGCAGTCTAGCAGGAACCATGTAATGTCAGTAATGTATCAAAGCCTAGTGTTTCAGTAGTATTATGCTTTTGTAGGTCAAGCTACTACATTTTTCTCGTAAGTGGTTATTTTTTTAATGTAAAATGATGATGAGAAGATTATCCTGTACGTTTTCCTTCTTTTTTCTTAGTGGTCAGTACAAAAATGTAAATACACCCACACATGCCTCCACTATTTACCCTTAACCTATTCAATGAACTTAAGTTTCCGATATTTTAGTCTGTGCACCCTTATATAAAGAAGGAATGTCGTGGGTCCTTGGAGGAACATCATAGAAAGTCAAGTTATGAATTGTTATTATAGATACCCTTGTGGTCTCCTGTATAACATTTATCAGAAGACATGAATTATGTCCACTGTCGTATATTAAGTGGTATTTATTTATCAAGGAACTGTTGTCTTTAATACATCGTGAAGTTCTGTAGCTCTTTGTGATATGTTATCTAAATGAATAAGTACTTGGTTCCAACCTCCTCATAGTTTGATGACCTAAAATTCCAAATGTTAAGACTTGTGCGGCCTCTAGCTGCCGCTATATCTGAAAACATATGAAAATCTTTATATGCTTGCAGTGTTGTGCTTGTGCCCTTGCGGATCATGCTTAATACCAGGCCACAGTCTATAATTCAAATTCAAGGCTATTTGCTAATCTAAATTATCATATACCTTTAAAATATATCAATAATGAGATGAGTACAGGGTTTGATGAGTTTTGAATATGGACCTGTTGGTGAGTTGTGATGTAATTAAATGAATTGGTAAACTTTCAGACAAAAAAGTTTTTTGCTAAATAATTTAGTTAAACAAGCTGACTTTTCTAAAACACAGTTAAACTTACACATATCAAAGGGTTACCTTTTTATGTTTTTTGATCATGTAAAAGTTGATGATGTGATTGTGAACACACGTGTAAGTATAATGAATTATATATATTTTGGAATAGTTTTAAGTGTGAGTAATGTAGAAGGTATAGATGTATTTGTTATTAGGTTCTAGATATATATTATTATTAAGCTTTGATTCGTATCGTTTTTTTTTAAATTATTGAAATTAGTACAAATTCTTTGGTAAATCATGTTGTTTCCACGTGTTAGGTACATTTATATTGTTGATTACTGAGATTACTCTATCATTGGTTGCGTGCAATCTATATATTACTTGTTCTCTGATGGAGCAGGTGTGTAGACAATTCAGCTAGGCATTATCTGGTCATTTATAATTTTCTCCTCTTTCTCAGCGCTCTCGCTTCTGTTTTTCCATCAAATTCAGTAGTATCATTTTTTGTAAAGTATCTGCTCCAACCTCAATGATCTATCAGTGTATCTTAATCAATTTTTAGTTCTAAAACATCAGTCCATTGTAAGTATTCAACCCATTGTTACCATAGCCTGTAATGTCCTAACTCTCAAGTCCATCTGCATTACCAATCAGTCAACTATTATGTGCACTAATATGTATGTTAGAGCTGTAACAGATTGTAAAGTTTGTAGCTAAAAGTTCCTTCCTCTTCCATCACAGGGTAACTAATAAAGTTAAAAATTGAAATTCAAGTTCAAATTAAGAGAACTTTTTGCTAAAGTGTTCATATTAATATCAGACTGTTGCACCAATTTCGCCATTTTCATTTATCTCTTAAATAGAATTTTGATTCTGTTTATGATGTGTCACTGGGTCGAGTATTTATGTTTATTTTTTTTAACATCTTTCAGTAAGACTTGTTCATTGTTTACTTTTTGTTATAACTTGTAGGTTCTTTTTGACGTAGTTCCAAGCGTAAAATATCAAGATGCTATTGAACTAATTAGCATGCAGCCAATCACCTCCACTGTTGCAGCCTGGAACAGGTTTGTACGTATGTCTACTGTGCTACTGCTTTTATCTATTCATCAGAATTCAGTAGTATATTTTCTAATGACATCCGCTCCAACCTCAATGATCCATCAGTTGATCCTAATTTATATCTGATTTGAGAATATTAGTCAGTAGTAAATATATAACACATTGTAGCCTAAAATATCTTGAGGTTTTTCTGCATCACCAATCCTTCAATTATTTAATGCATGTTTTGAGCTCTATGTATTCTAGAGCTGTCAAAGATTAATAAGTACATTCCTACAAGATTTATTCCTCATCTATCACTGCACTGAAATCTTTTAGATTGGTTTCTCTTCACTGTTCCTTCTGTTGGACTGGCCATTACTATATAAAGCAGTATGATAAATGTCAGACTATCAGTTCTCCTTGTAGAAATAGTCATACCCAAGTTTATGCTTAATTTGTGGTATGCACTCCTAATTTTTCGATAATTCTTAATGATTCTGAAAGGATGCAAGATGTTGAATTGATGCACATGCGTTATGCATTGGAATCTACTGTTAGTGCACTGGAAGTTATGGGTAGGAGTGTGGCTGACGTGAAAGAAAGCTACCAAGTGGCATTGTGCTATTTAAAAGATCTGAGAAACCACCTCGAGGCCATTAGCATTATTCCCCGCAAGGTTGAGCTGAATTCTAAAAATATATATTTTGCTTTAATTTCTTTCTGTAATGTGTTGAATTTGTTATTCTTTATAGTATGAAGTATACCTATGCCAGGCATGTCTGATATTACTTAAGTTATTAGTTGGAGTTTTACTTGGTAATTAATTCTTATGGTTTTCAGTAATGCCTGACATGCGGAAGCTGTAAATCAATCTTTCACTCCCTGTAATTCCAAATTTTATTGTCATTTATGTATTTGAATTACAATGGAAAAGTAGAACTTGACAACAATAGCTTCACTTGCTACTAGTTTACAACTGAAGAGATTGGGTAACATCCAATGTGATTCCTCCTCTCCCTATGGCGAACTTTGTTACTGCACCAACCACTTCTTGAACTATTAGAGTTCGAGTACAACCGTGCGCCACAGTTCCTTTCATGTACACTTAGATGTAGTTGGTAAATTTATATTCATATATGCTGATTTGAGCAGCGTTTTCTAGTTTTGACCAATAATAACCCTAGCCTGGATCATGCACATCAATTCCCAAGTAGATTTGGACATCTTGGCTCATCCTAAACACACAGAAGCAGTTGTGACATTTTTGACTCGTAGCTGTAGTGTTAATAACTTCATAAAATTGAGTCCATAGCATTTGTATGTTAAATGTCTCCGATAGCAAATTATATCATTTACATGTGATGCAGTCATTGATGATCAATAAATTATGTTATTTACACGTGATGCAGATATTGATGATCAATATTATTATATCCCTGCTTCATATGGATGATCTGAAAGCATCATCTCTTGTGGCAAGCCATTCTGAATTACCTAATGCCTCTAGCGTTGACTTTTCGGAAGCTGAAACTCATGAAGGAAATGAGATGGTTGTGTCTTTCACAAAGTTACTACTCAAAATATTGCAGCAGAATCTACCTTTGGCCGTAGCTGAACAGGACAGTTCATTTAAGCCGCAAGTATCTGCTAATCAAAGAAAAGCCTTAGAGTGGAGAAGCATACATGCTAAATGTTTCATTGAAGATTGGGAGTGGCGTTTGTCAATCTTACAATGTCTTCTACCATTATCTGAACGCCAGTGGAGCTGGAAGGAGGCATTAACTGTATTACGTGCAGCCCCATCGAAGCTGCTAAATCTGTAAGTCAGTAAAGATTGCTAAAACATCTTTATAGTATGCAAATTAATTTTTTCTTTAGAATGATACTTTTAAGGTTTAAGAAGTACAAGCTGCTTCCGTAAGTTACTAACATACAGCAGACGTGGAAATAAATAAATAGAAATTAGGATGGAGGAGATAACAAGGGAGAAAAAGGCAGAGCAGGGAGATGAGGTTTCTATATGAGAACACAATTATGTTTGACCAAGGTCATGAATGTGATGTTCCCGTGATGCAAAATATATCTTAAACAAAGTAATAGTTATCTTTTACATGACACAGAAAAGCTGTGTGAAGTGTCTCTTATTTCCATAACCTTGGAAGGGTGCGTATGATCTGGTTTAATGTTCTTTCAAAAGGCTACAGCGGAAGGCCCGTATGTATGGACTCTCTGGAGCTTGCGAACTCCCTTTAGTTCTCCCCTTTTCTTTATGACTTTATTTTGCTCTCTGATTCTCCTGTACCACAGAAACTGTTGCTGTGTCTTTCTCGAAGTTTTTTTAAACTTATGCCATGTATGTACTAAGAAGCAGGGACACTTGGGTCGCTGCCGAGTCCCCGTGTCGGATTCTCGGACACACGTATCCCCGTATCGGACACACGGATTCTTCCATGATACTAATATGAAATTTTATCTTTAGAAATTGTAGTTCAAATCTATTTTAGCAAACTACATTTACAAAACTAAGTATCCATGTGTATTAGTTACTACATAAATATTGATTATCGTATTCATTTTTGCATAAACTAAAAGATTTTACTTGTATTTTGGTGTTTTAGATTAATAAATGATGCATTTGATTCATTTTTTAAACAATTTCTGGTTTTGTTAGTAAGTTTTATTATGTTTAACATGAAATATATATGATTTTTTTGTTTATTTTTCCTGTGTCCCCCCGCACCCGTATCCCCATATTTTTATATTTGTCGAATTCCCGTATCCCCGCACTACGCACTCGCACTCCCGTATATAATCAACACTCCTCTACAGTAAGCCCTTGACTTTATTAGCTTAAAACATGACCTGGTATACACTTCGAAAATTTTTTCTCATAAGAATATTTTTCCTATAACCAAATTCTGGGAAAATTTTCCCGAGAAATTCTGGGGATCTTTTTTTGCTGGAAAAAATCTCGAAAATAATTTTTCCCGGGAAAAAATTTTCAGGGAAAATTTCTCATTAAACAAATTCTCAGGAAAAAATTTCTCGAAAAAAAATTTCGGAAAATTTATTCTTGGGGAAAAAAATTCTCGGTAAAAAAATTCCCGGGGAACTTTTCTTTTGGAAATTTTCCCGAGAAACGTTCTCAGAAAAATTCTCGGAGAAAAAGTTTATGAAAAAAATTTGTTGGAAAACTTGTGCTTTTCCTGGAAAAATTTCTCGGAAAAAAGTTTTCTTAAAAAAATTATCTAGGAAATTTTCATTTGAAATGACACGTATTTTGCTAGTATTTTGAATTCTAATTTTTAAAATTGTTCTTTATTTGTGTTGGGTTTGAACAAATAACAAATCCAAATTCTTGGTACTTCTCAAACACTTGATTTGATCAAATCCAGGATTTGAAATGAAATCTATGTTTCCAAATGGGGAATAAGAGAATTTATAAGGATAGCTAACCCCCTGGACCTTCATTTTCACACCTCTGGTGCTAGGGATGACAAGAGATAACATCACTATCACCATGCCTTAAAATTCTACTCCTTTGTGTCGTACATACACTCAATTTTTATAATTTTTAGGCTTTAATTTAGTCTATGCTATGCCATCAAAGCCATATTGGAGATCTTTTGTGGTAGGTCGTTCATTCGGGCCTTGAAAGAAATGAATTAGGCTAAATTTGGTTTTGAAAAACCTTTATTGTACTCTATAATTCTTTTGCTTAAAAAAATAATTATATTTAAGTAACGGCCCCTACACATGCTTGTATGTATGAAGAGCGAGAGAGGTCTTTGGCTATCCTCAAATGGAAGACGATAGGATTTTGACTATCTTGCCTTTGCGGAGTTGACAAAATCAAACAGCAGTGAGCACCAATGCTTATAATTGGGAAGTGTAGTATTCTTTTTGGTAGAAAGCCCATAACAATTTGGCTTATTATAAATAGTTAAATCACTAGACCCTAAGTAATTATTATGTCTATATATATATAATTTTGATTGTTATATATATATATGTAGTGTATATTAAATTAATAGAAACTCTATTCTATTTCCACTTGCATGCCTTGTCATATTTTGTTTGAAAGTTTTATCATAAAATACATTTCATGACATAAAATAGTCAATATGGCCCCCATGCTGGGGCAGCAGCTTTATCCCTCGTATGCAATAGTTATCTGTTTGAAAACCATAAAGCTTATGTTTAGTTATTGTGCAGTTGCATGCAAAGGGCTAAATACGACATTGGAGAAGAAACTGTACATCGTTTTGGATTATCATCCGAAGATAGAGCAACACTTGAATTGGCTGAATGGGTAGATGGTGCATTTAGAAGAACATCTGTATGAGCTTTATTGGTGACTGTTCTATATTATGCATATCGTATTGCAATTAGTATCTAATGATTGCTGAATTTCCTCTCTGATCTGCCAATTTTTATGATTTTTTTTTGCTGTATCTGATTGTGCGGATTATTTCCTAATATAGTATTGCCTTGTTAGCTATAGCTTAAAGAAAGATTTGGTGATGAACAAAAAAAAATATCTCGAAGATTGAGTACCTTCTGAAGTAAATAAAATTGAACTAAGTTTCAAAAATTACTGTATGTCAAATCTTTTAAGTTCCTCAATTTGACCCAAATAAATAAATTATTAAGGTTCAGTTATCTAGTTTGAATATTTAATTGAGGATTTATACATGTTAATTACAATTAAGAAATATTTGAAGTTTGTTCTCTAAGATTACGGTAGTATAAAGCGTAAGAGAGAACATATAACAAAATATATGTTTAGGAACATAATAAAAAAAACAAGTTAGAGAACATTTTTTGAATGATATGGTAGATAACACATTGTAGAATATACTGACATTATAAGAAGTATTAATAATATTAAGGTAGTTCCCGAAGTTTCCCATAAAACCATACCTAATATATGTTTCTAAAATTTTCTGATTGTTAGTTACAGATTCACAGTGGATTATGAAGAGTATAATTTGCTAGTTATCTAAGTTGAAATGGTTGCCATGGTTTATAATGCGCAAAAAACTGCTTTAAAACATTTTTTTCTTGATTTTTCCACTAGGATTAAATCTGCATATTATATTATATTTTTCTTTCGTTGACGGGTTTATATTTTGTGCATGTACCCCCCCTCCATTTTTGACAGTGGTTCGTCTATTCTCATTGTTTTGGCAGGTGGAGGATGCTGTTTCGCGTGCTGCTGATGGAACCTCTGTTGGTCAACAATTGGACTTGTCCTCTCTTCATTCCCAATTAGGTCCACTGGCTGCAGTAAGTGAATACGTTCATTTACATTGATTTAACTGATTTCGAGATTTTACCTCTTTTTTTTGGGATGTTTATAGTACTTTAGAATACTGACATGTTCTATCATCTGCCAGATACTTTTATGCATTGATGTTGCTGCATCTTCTTCAAAATCCACAGATGTGTCTCGGAAGCTTCTAGATCAGGTATATATAGTTCAGGTGTTATGTTTGTTGATCCACCATCGTACTGTTCCATTCTTCCGTCCGGGTAACCTGTTTAATCACTGTTTTAATGTGCTGTTTACATGTTTGTAACATGAATTATGTCCTATATATAATTGGAGTAAAGGAGTTAATATGGTATCGTTTGGTCTTCAGTGCTAATATTGTAATTAGGAGAGACTGAAGGCTTAAACAACTATACACACATGTACTAAGTTACCCGGACTTGGGTATGGGTATCGGATACGAGTACGGATCCAAGTGTCGGACTCTTAGTTTTTCAAAATTTAGGATTCGTGGATATGGATCCAAAATTGGACACAGGTACGGGGATTCCGCATAAAACCTTCACATGAGCGAAATTATACCGATTTTGATACATTACATTTGTAAGTTCGTGTCTTCTACCACATAAAGTAAACATATATATATAATTGTTTATGTCATATTTATAACATAAATCAAAAGGATACCATAAAAATAGTAATCTATAGACATCGCTCCGGCGCTCCCTATAATTAAGAGGATTAAGTTGTTGTTAGGCCTTGGAAATCATTTTGAACTAGATTTCTTAAGGTTAAAGTGTTCGGTTTCTATATGAAGGATCCGACTTAGATCCCATACCCACACCCATGTCGTGTCCGCTAGACACGGTGTCTCGGGGAAAAATTGAGGGTAACTTAGGGTAACTTAGCACAGGGAAAAATTGAAGAGTCAGGGTAACTTAGCACACGTATAAACACACTGACAACACGCAATATACTCAAAATCATATTTTCACAATAAAAGTTATTATAATCATTTTAATAATAATGAGCAATTAATAAATTTTCAATGGAATAAATATCTACACAATAATACAACCAACAATTTATATAAAGCAAAAATAAATTCAAACAAAAAAAAGATAAGATATAAAAGATAAGATATTAAAATGTTATAATAAGTTGTAAACTAAAATAAAACTAAAAAACATTACAAATTTGTCATTTCATAAATATTTGAAGTAACTATATTTTTAAGTAATATAAAATTAAAATTAAATACATTATTAATATTTACGCCTTATGTGAATTGAATGAGGTTTGTAAATATTATTTTGCCAAGTTTACTTAAAAATCAATAGTTAGTTATGTATAGTATAGTAAAGTTATTGAGTGAAAAAATATAAAATAAAACAAAATTATTATTTTTAAAATTAAAAAAACATAAAATTTTATGGGAAAAAAATACAATGAACTAAATTTTCTAAATATCAATTCATAATTTTTTCAAATTTAAAATATTTATTATAACAAAAATAAACTCTTCAAAATATTTTCAAAGATCCCGTGCATTGCAAGGGCATAAAGCTAGTATCTTGAAATTTGATAAAAAAATTGGCTATTCTTTTCTTTGTCTTAAAGGAGTTTGTGCATGGAACTTTATCATTATTATTGTTCCTATCATGCAAATTATATTAGTCGATGCCTTGCAGAGTTCTGTGTGTTTTTATGTATTTATATAAATATATCAAGGACTGGTGTAGGCAAACTTTCCCGGAAAGTTTCTTATTAGTCTTGCTTCTAAATCTTTGCAACTTCTTTTCTTTGCTCTTGCATTTCCTCCTACCTCTGCAAAATATGACATTTGATCCCTATATATGTTACTAAAGTGAGCTGCATTGTTTTGTCATCCTCAGGCTCAGATTATGTTATCTGAGATCTATCCGGGTGGTTCTTCAAAGACAGGCTCAACCTATTGGGATCAGATTCATGAAATGGCAATAATTTCTGTTGTGAGACGTCTTTTGAAACACCTACATGATTTGTTAGAAGAGGTATAATTTGAATTTTGTTTATGTTGAGATTCCTTAGTTCTCTTGCCTCTTTTGTCTATAATGAAACTTATTACCTCAATCCTCTAATTCCATAAATTCATCTGGGTTGATTAAAAATCCTAGAAAATTGATGAAATCTTTAAAACCTCAGATGGAATTTTCCTGAAAAGCTTCTCGATTTTTTAAAAACTAATGCACTGTTAATTTGGGAAAAAAATAACAGCATACTTGTAAGTTGGATTACTGTGAAACTTAGCGTGTTGTGTTGCCAATTTTTACATGCTGTATATGGTAGATAATCATTTTTGTTGTACCTAATTTTATGGCCCCGTCTATCAGGATAAACCTCCAGTTCTTCAGACTGTCTTATCTGGAGAGCATGTCCTGCTTTCACCGCAGGATTTCAACCGACAAGGACACAGGGAACGCGCTCTTGTTATGCTACATCAGATGATTGATGATGCTCACATGGGAAAACGACAATTTCTTAGTGGTAACCATATTATTAAGTTTAGTTTCTTGACGTTAGTTATTTGTGAAAGCCTATATCTTTCTTTATTTCCATTCGAAATAATATTGTTATTCGTATTGTTTGTACTATTAAAATATGGTTTACAAGGATCTACTGTTGCTCTGGTGATTGTAGGTAAGCTTCACAATCTTGCTAGAGCTGTAGCTGACGAAGAAAATGAGAAAGGTTCAGGAAAATCCGAGGGTTCATATAATGATATGAAGGCTGTATTTAATCATGACAAGGATGGGGTCCTTGGATTGGGATTCGGAGTCTCCAAACAATCAGTTCATAGTTCGGCAGCTGGAGAAGTTGGTACGAGTTCTAATGGGTCTGATATTAAAGAGACCGGAAAGAGATTGTTTGGCCCTCTGAACGCAAAGTCTTCCACATATCTCTCCCAATTTATCCTCCATATTGCTGCCATTGGTGACATAGTGGATGGGGCAGACACAACTCATGATTTCAACTACTTCTCTCTCGTGTACGAGTGGCCCAAAGATGTAGGTTTTAAATCTTCATGCTGAATAATCATACTCTATAGTGATCAAGAAGTGTCATTTCTTTATGGCACCTCCTCTGATTTTAAATTATGCAAGAGCATAGTTGCCAGGATGTGAAAACAGAAATTAATGAAAAATCTTAGGTCGTGAGTATCGTTTGTTTGATTTGGATTTGGAACTCTATTTATGTAGGCTGCATTTGTTGCCTGAGCAATAGAAGCAGACTGGAGGGCTTCTTTATGCTTTATGCTTTTTAGCATTGCATATAGTTAATGACTCCTTTTATATTGATTTTATTTCAGCTTCTAATTTTAGCTCTTATATAAAATTTATTTCAGCTTTTAACTCGTCTGGTATTCGAGAGAGGTAGCACAGATGCAGCTGGAAAGGTAGCAGAAATCATGTCTGCTGATTTTGTCCATGAAGTAATATCTGCATGCGTACCTCCAGTGTATCCACCTCGATCTGGTCATGGATGGGCATGTATCCCGGTGGTTCCTTCAAGTCCTAGCAGCTACCCTGAACGTTCAGCTCTTTCCCCTTCATCTGGAGAAGCTAAGCCCAATTTTTATAGCCGTTCTTCGTCCATACCAGGAGTTCCTCTATATCCTCTCGAGTTGGATATAGTAAAGCATCTTGTCAAATTATCAGCCGTAAGGGCTGTGTTGGCATGTGTTTTTGGAAGTAGTATATTGTATCGCGATAGTGACACTACAATTAGTTCAATGAACAATAATGTTCAGCAGACACCTGATGCTGACAGGTTATTCTATGAATTTGCTCTTGACCAATCAGAAAGGTTTGTCTCTGTAAATTGCAGGTTGTGTTGTCCTGACTGTTGCATTCTCTTCTTTACAAGGTCATATTATTGTTTTCTCGTTTCCATTTTGGTGGCAGATTTCCTACTTTGAACCGCTGGATACAAATGCAGAGTAATCTCCATCGAGTGTCAGAATTTGCTGTACTGGCTGAGCACAAAATTGGGGAGGATGTAAATAGAAGTGAAGCAACAGCTTCTATCAAGCGGTTGCGCGAGAATGATGGTGATTCTGAGTCAGAAATTGATGAAATTGCTGGCAGCGATAAATCTACGCTGCTGCCTGACATTAGAAATGAAGGAAATGCAGTTTCTGGTCATTTGCATGACTCACTCAAGCCAGAAGGGGCGGAAGTTGATACAACAATTTTTCTTTCGTTTGACTGGGAAAATGAAGCACCCTACGAAAAGGCTGTTGAGAGGTATAATGGTTCCCTTGTACAGAGTCAATTTGTCTTAAAATACTCCTACACTTTCAATTTTCGTTCTTCTATTACATTTTCATAACAATCTAGCATGTCTTTTTTGCATCGTCGAATGCCATGCATGTTCAGGATTGAATTATATTAGCCAAAAGGGTCATAATTCATGGGGATGAGGTCTATGAAGCCAGAATTCAATTGCTAGACTCAAAAGTAGTAAAATGAACACATTGTGAAATTTGCATATTGCACTAGGCGTAGACCACTGGAAAGAAGAAGATAATTTGCACATTTGCACTCTTTAAACTTAATTTATTATGATAGATTGATCGATGAAGAAAACCTAATGGATGCTCTTGCTCTTTCGGATCGTTGCCTAAGAAAGGGAGCTTCAGATCATTTACTTCAGCTACTTATTGAACGTGGTGAGAGTAATCCACCAATATCTGGACAGTCTCGAGATGATGGGTTATGGAGCAATAGTTGGCAATACTGCTTACGATTGAAGGATAAACAACTTGCAGCTAAACTTGCCCTCAGGTACTAGTACATGTCAATTTTCTAGAACTCTGTTGTTTGTCATAGTTATTCTATATTTTCTTACAGCTAAACTTGACCTCAGGTACTTTTACATGTCTGTTTACCAGAACTCTGTTGTTTGTCATAGTTGTTCTATATTTCTATATGTTGCGATTTACCTTGCGTCCATCAAGTTTTTATGTTGGCCTGTTTTAAATTTGATTGCACCTAGATGTTGGCATATCAATAACTATATTTATCTTAAAAAATTATTTGTGATTATCTTGAATTTGCCCTTACTGTGCGAGAGGAAACTGGGATTGGTTTCTTTTAATTAACTGTGAGATATTCAATTACATGTGTGTGACTAGTTGTGAGATGTGAGAATTTCGAAACTGCATGATGAAGTGTTAAACTTAATACCAAGTTATGATGGTATTATTTACTCGGATTACAGCTGTGTTTCTTGTTAAGCTCCCATAAGTAATTTTCCTTGTTTTTTTTATTGTCGACAGTCAAATGTTTAATGTGTCAACTTTCATTCTTGTCAATTTGAAAGGTTTACGGTATTGCCTTTCTTGGGTTCCTTCTGTTTCTTTCTATGTGTGTCTATTATCGTTGTATATGTTCGAAAGAAGAATTAGGGTCTTCTATGACCATTTTTTGTTTTTCCTTACCTACTTTTGGATTTAGTTTTTACTCTTGGGGTTAAGGACCAAGGAACCTGTTGATAAATGTTATTTGATTCTATTGCAGATATCTGCACAGATGGGATCTGGATTCCGCTTTGGATGTTCTCACTATGTGCAGTTGCCACCTGGTTGAAAGCGATCCTCTCAAGAATAAGGTGTCTGATCAGAATTTGTTCCTGCAATTTTATATGTTGGGGTTACAATTAACTTCAAATATAAAATGCTAACAATATGTTTATTATGGTTATCACTAAGAAAAGCTGTTGTGCTTGGCCATAATGTTTGTTAACAACTTTCTGTACTATAGGTTGTTTCAATGCGGCAGTCTTTGCTGAGATACAAACATATATTATGCGTGGACAATCTACATGAGAGTTGGCAAGAGGTAAACATATGCTCTCGCCTTTTGGGCTAATGAATAATTTATATTCCATACCACTTCTTTTTATAACTCATGTTTTTTCTCATTGGCATAAAATTTTATAACCATTTTGAGTTTTTAGGTTGAGGCAGAGTGTCAAGAAGATCCTGAAGGTCTTGCTCTTAGATTAGCTGGAAAAGGTGCTGTTTCGGCAGCTTTAGAGGTAGCTGAAAGTTCAGGACTCTCTATTGATTTGAGGAGAGAGCTGCAGGGTCGTCAGCTCGTAAAACTTCTTACAGCAGATCCGCTAAATGGTGGCGGTCCAGCAGAAGCTTCACGCTTTCTTTCTTCCTTGCGTGATAGCGATGATGCTCTACCAGTTGCGATGAGCGCAATGCAGCTTTTGCCCAATTTAAGATCAAAGCAGCTTCTTGTAAGTGATTTTCGGGAGGATCTCGTATTGATTTCCCTTTTTGTTACAGTGTAATGTGATGATTGGCACTTTTTGTGGTAACGTTTTTACTATCAAATTACTGTATTAAAGAGTATGAAACTGATTGCTCTGGGATCTGCGATGCTTGGTTAATATTCTCGATGTAGGTTCACTTTTTCTTGAAGAGAAGGGATGGTAACTTGTCAGACGTTGAAGTTTCCAGGCTCAACTCTTGGGCATTAGGTCTTCGTGTTTTGGCTGCTTTGCCGTTGCCATGGCAGCAAAGGTGCTCCGCTCTACATGAGCACCCTCATCTAATCCTGGAGGTTCTTTTGATGCGGAAACAATTCCAGTCCGCTTCGCTGGTACCCTGACTACACAATTTACAACCATAAGAATAAGAGAGTTTATGTTTGATGTTTCTAAGTAGTAAGTTCACACAATTCTTGTCTCAACTCTATCTTTTGCAGATACTTAAAGAATTTCCTTCGTTGAGAGATAATAGCAGCCTTTTTGCTTATGCTGCAAAAGCTATTGCTGTCAGTGTTTCCTCTCCATCCCGAGAGCATAGGATACCTATTTCAGGAGCAAGACCAAAACAGAAGACGAGAACAGGCACACCTACAAAATCGTCTTTTACTAACGGCCTAAGTAACTTGCAAAAAGAGGCTCGAAGAGCATTTTCTTGGACACCACGTAATACTATTGATAAAACTGCTCCGAAAGATGTATATAGGAAAAGAAAAACTTCTGGGTTACCACAATCTGAAAGAGTTGCTTGGGAGGCAATGGCTGGTATTCAAGAAGGCGTTGTTTCATTACACTCTACTGATGGGCAAGAACGGCTTCCTTCTGTGTCTATTGCCGAGGAGTGGATGCTTACTGGTGATCCTATGAAGGACGAAGGAGTTCGTTCTTCTCATCGATATGAAAGTGCCCCTGACATAATTCTCTTTAAGGTAGGATATAAAGGAAGGTTCTTGGCGTTTTTAATTGTGTGACTTTTTTCGGTTCATGTTTTAGAATTTAGAAAAAATTACTAACTTGGCAGAAAAAGGTAATTTTATTTCTTTTTGGAAAATTTTGTATTGAAAATTGACAAAATAATAAAATTCTGGACCCTTAAATGTGCTGAAATGTAGATGCAGATATTGTCACGGTTCTTATAGGCCAATAATTTAAAACTGTTCACTTTACTCGCTACTATTTCCTCAAAAAAAAGGAAATACGCTAGAGGGCCTTTTTGCACTTTTAAAAGTGTTCTTGACATATCTGTAGTACTTAGCTAAATTCTAGTATTGCTTTGAGAATGTTATAGCATGCCACGTAAATCTTAGAGGGTAAGTCGAGGCGAGTCAATGGACCTCCGACCAGTCGACTAGTATTACTAAAATTGTATAAAATAAATATATTATGTATTTGAAGTTTCGAACAGCTAACTTAATCCCGAATTTCATCAGTTCCAGGCTCAAGTGCCTGTTCGTTCTGTTTCAGAATTTTAGGATCCAAATAATTAAAGAGAATGCATGAATAAGTGAAAAGAGATAACAAAGCAAAATACTTATGGTTAACAAGAAATGATGTATGAAAGACTGATAGAGCTGCAACCAAACTTATAAAGAATTTTGCAGAGCTAAATTATACAGTATGATGCAGAATTCTATGTGCAGATTACAGAAAGACATAGCAAAAATAATAAACTGCAACGAGCAGTTGTAGAAAACAGAGCAGAATTAGTAAACTGCTTGTCACTTGTATTAGAAATTAGGGTTGGAAGTGTGAAGGGTTTAAGTCTTGTTATAGTAGAAATTAGGGTTGAAATATTTGGTAAAAAGGATTTGAACCGGTTTTGACCGGCTTTTTTTTTGATAATTTTTAAATCGTTTGGGAGATTCTTGAGCATTGTTTGACCGGGTTTGCCCTAACCTAGGTTGGGGCGAAAACTCCAATCTTAAAATAAACCAGTCGACTAGTCGCCCGAAATATGCATTTTTCTCAAGTTGACAAGTTGAGTCGACTACCAAATCTCAACTGATCGACTTGTCGCGACTAGTTGAGCGCCGTGACAACCATGCTTAGAGGTCATCGTGCATGATGAATTTACAGGACATCTTTTCAGTATAAGCATGTTTGTATGTACTCTCGAAAAAAATCTAATAATGTTTCTTGCTCGTGCATCTAATGCATGTTGTCCCATTGCTGTCTTTATGTTGCATTAAACTTTAAATAGACAAATTAAACTTCAATAGATTACTATGCTTCCAAGTTGCTTTTGTTTGATTAGGCAGGTTTACTTTTGTGTTTGTACCTTATAGGCACTGCTTTCATTGTGTTCGGATGAAACTATATCAGCCAAAGGTGCTACGGAGTTGTGCATAAATCAGATGAAGAATATCTTGGGTTCCAAGCAATTGCCGGAGAATGCATCAATGGAAATCATTGGTCGAGCGTATCGTGCTACTGAGACATTTGTTCAGGTGTAGTTTCAGGTGTTTGAGTATATATCTTGATTGTCTGCAGCACATACCATAATAAAAGAACACATGGACTCACATGAATATGTATGCATATAGATGGACTAATGCAGAATGCATGATACAGGGACTTATATTTGCAAAATCTCAGCTCAGAAAAATCTCTGGGAGTACTGATTTTGTGACTAACTCGGAAAGAAGTAGGGATATTGATGATGCGTCTTCTGATGCTGGCAGCTCTAGTGTGGGCAGTCAGTCCACTGATGAACTTTCTGAAATTCTGTCACAAGCAGATGTTTGGTTAAGACGTGCTGAACTCTTGCAAAGCCTTTTAGGATCTGGAATCGCTGTCTCCCTTGATGATATTGCTGATAAGGAGTCCTCTGAACGTTTAAGGGACCGGTTGATATTAGATGAAAGATACAGCATGGCTGTTTATACTTGTAGGAAGTGTAAGGTATATCTTTTACAGACTACATTGACTTATACCTATCTGCTCCTGAATTCATTTTCAAGTAACCTTATTTCGTTTTCTGGTTTCAATTTAGATCGATATCTTTCCTGTTTGGAATGCTTGGGGTCATGCTTTGATCCGTATGGAACACTATGCACAAGCCCGTGTGAAGTTTAAGTATGTTGGATCCGCAATACTACAATGTTTATATTTCTGTTTTTTAACCTTGTTATACTATGATAAGATACAATGATATGTAGGCAAGCACTTCAATTGTATAAAGGCGATCCTACACCTGCAATCCTGGAGATAATTAATACAATTGAAGGAGGTCCACCAGCTGATGTTTCGTTGGTACGCTCAATGTAAGGCAGATTCCAGGTTTCAATATGTTATATCCATTATTGAGAAGAATTTGAGCTTGCTCACTTAAAGATAAAATGCTATATGAATTACAGAATTTTGGTTTGCTACACATCTACTGTGCTATTTGAAATATGTGGCAAAACAATATACAAGAAGAGAATTAGTTCTGTATGTTTTATTGATAGGACAGCAGAAATAGGGCACGGGTGTGTTGCAGCACCACTAAAACTTGAAGCTTTGTGAGATGTATTGAGAAAATGCTTCCTTTCTTATGAGAGGCTGAATACAAACATATATACATTAGTTCCTATACATCAGTGCCTTGACAGGCTCCTCAAAATCAGGATTTAAATGATTACAAATCTTTCCTAATACAATTAATCTATATCATAGTTAACTAATCTCCTAGGAATCAATTATACAACAAGGTACAGCTAATTATATGCCTAGATTGATTTCCAACAAAACTCTTGAACATTTGAACATGAACAGACTAACTCAATTTCGTAAAATCCTGTACATATATATAAGAACATTTTTCTTAAAAACTCCCTTATCATTCATTAGACCTTGATTTCCAAATTAGACACTTAAGTAATACATGATTTTACATGACATTACTTTTGTACTGGCTGAATATGTAGGCCAGTGTCTTCTCAATGCACTTGCACCACTACCTGACTAGCTTCATTGTGAATGCATTTTGATGGAGACCACTATGTGGATTGGGCTTTGTCCGATATTATTGATCTAGAAAACTGTGACAATAGTACAATTCTGTGTGATGTAATTTAAAAAGCCTTCCCATGAAGATTTTCGAAGAGTGCAATTTTGTTTATTTCTATTTCTTGATGTAGCAAGTGACGTTTCTCATTGTTTTAAGCTTGGATCTCTTTTCTAATATAGCCAGTGGTCTTGATACGCATGGTTATAAAGAAAATTGAATTGAATTAAAGACGACATGGTGGGTTTTAAATTGATTTTGCATTTTGTAGTTTCCCACAATCCTAGATTAAATTTTATACATCACCATTTAGTGTACACAATAGTAGGAAATATATGTCGAATCGAGGAGGTATTCACAAAAATCAGGCAAAATATGATGGCACCACACATAGTAAGCACTATAAAAAAACAATTGAAGGGTTTCGAGCACATAAACACAGTGGAAAAGGTGTGGAAAATATATCAAAACGGAAGGATCCATGCGAAAACAAAATTTTATTCGTAGATTGGTGTTTTACCTTTGAAGATGCTTAAACAATTGAGAAGAGGGAGATTAATGGAGGTCCAAGTTTGCATGATCACCATGTATCCCATAACATGCAATCTACACTCTACAATATTATCACAAATGCTTTTCTTGAAGGATTGATGAGTACTAGCACCCGAAAACTGCTTCTCTATCTACCTTATTCTCTCTCAAAACGGCCAGGGTTTTGTAAAACTTCTATATATACGTCATTTAATATCTATGTAGACGGAAGTGCAAGTAGCATATTCCAATCTCTTAAGGCATCTACAGTATGTATGATTGATCACGTCTTATTTATATTTCGTAAGATGTATATTCAAAATTTTTCCATTGAACGAATAATGCAGGTATGAACATTTGGCTAGAAGCGCACCAGCAATATTGGATGATTCTCTTTCTGCTGATTCTTATCTTAATGTTTTGTACATGCCGTCAACCTTTCCTCGTTCAGAAAGATCCAGAAGATCCCAAGAATCTGCAAATGATAATACTAGTTACTGTTTAGATTTTGAAGACGGACCTCGTAGTAACTTGGACAACATTAGATATGCTGAATGTGTTAACTATCTACAGGATGTAAGCCTTGGCACTTTTTTTTGCTGTGATCTCTATTATGGATCTACACTTCAATCTTCCTGTGTATATTCAGCACTTTGCATTGATCTTCTCGCAAGTTTACTAGTCGATTCAGTTTTCAGATGAGCACCCTAATTTAATTTTAATGTTGAGCTTACATAATAGTCTTATGATTAATATGAGCACTTTATCTTTTGTCAAATTAGCAAAAATAAAGAACTGATGTATTTTTTGGTATATTTAATCACTTGCTTGTGCATTGTGGAAGCCGTTTATACTTGTAAAGAAACTACCTGAGCAAACATGATGTCATTTTACATGTATAATCTGAAGGACTCCTAATATCTGTTACTCACTGTCGATGTGAATCAAGTTCCTTGCACTGGTCATCTATTGAGATCTATTGTTAGCACCTTGCTTGTGCGAGGTTTTAAATATATCTACTTCTACTTGCAGTATGCACGGCAGCATTTGCTTAGTTTTATGTTTAAACACGGGCACTTCAAAGATGCTTGCTTCTTGTTCTTTCCTCCAAATGCTGTTCCTTCTCCTCCTCAACCATCATCCCTTGGCTTGGTTACTTCATCATCTTCCCCTCAGAGACCTGACCCTTTGGTTACTGATTATGGAATTATTGATGACTTGTGTGATCTGTGTGTTGCTTACGGTGCAATGCCTGTTTTAGAAGAAGTTTTGACATCAAGAATGTCTTCAGCAGCATTACAAGATGTGCCTGTGCATCAGCATACGGTGGCTGCACTTGCTCGCATTTGTATCTATTGCGAAGCTCATAAGCATTTCAATTTTCTATACAATTTTCAGGTACAATATAATTTTATAGATTTAAGGGTTTTAGTTTTTTGATTTGTGCATTGTACGAATATAGTTTTTGCACATACCTGACCTATCTCCTTATTAACCATGATTCGATTTTTTTGTTATGCTGGGTAGCTCAGTAACATATAAGATCTGCTTTCCAATGAATGTGCCTCCTAAATGGTTGCATTTCTGCTTCTATTATATTTATATATTCCTTAAGGGGCATGCGTTATATAGGTATTATGCTCTACGTGCTCTGTTTGAAAACAAGAGGTCACTTTTGTATATATATAGCAAATCCTATTAGGCTAGGTTTGATCTTACTAATGCTTCTGTACAAGTCCAACGTTGCTCAAGAATGTTTGCGGGACTTAAAATATATGGCTGCGAGTATGTATATATAAACTTTTATATTTTTTAAAAAGAACAATGCAAAAGATCCTCTTTATTTCGTATTGATTCTTTTTGTTTTTTGTTTTTCTTTTTCTTTAGAGGAAAAAGCATAATTTGCATTAGTTTTCCTCTAGTAGAAATTCTACAATTGAAAATTGTATGATGATTTAGGTGATCAAGAAGGACCATGTGGCTGCTGGGCTTTGCTGTATTCAGTTATTTATGAACTCTTCTTCACAAGAGGAAGCTATAACACACTTGGAACATGCCAAGGTCAGCCATTAGTTATATAGTTCATCAATTCTTCCAGTTGCAAATTGCTTGTGCTTATTATCATGTTTACCAATTATCTTTAATTTTGTGGGGTAGATGCACTTTGATGATGGTTTGTCCGCACGATCCAAAGCAGGAGACTCCACCAAACTTGTGACCAAAGGTGTTCGTGGAAAAAGTGCATCCGAAAAGCTCTCTGAGGAAGGACTTGTCAAGTTCTCTGCTCGGTTAGCCATACAGGTTGGGGATTCAAACTGTGGTAAAAACAGTGTCAAAAGAATACATTCTAAGCATTGACAAAAGAACCTTCTAGTCACTTAATGTCATGCGTAGGCTACAGATATAAGTTGGAATTAAGAGTGGTTCTGAAGTTGAAGTTGCCTTAAGAAGGTCATTTAAGAGTTTCCTCAGTAATAATAGATTTTCCAATGTTCATCTGTGTTAGTAAGCATCATCAAATCAAATGTTTGCAAAGTTGTGTGAACTTGTATAGGGAGAGACTCACGAAGAGAAAATATTTAGGGGTTCCAACATGAAGGAGTACTAGAGACGAACCAAGTACTGGTCCTAAGGGGACCTGGATCACAACATAAACATGTATGACATTGTAGCATGCATATTGTCACTAGATAAGTACATGTTAGCAGAGTCTAATATCTGGTAGTAAAAGTCTTTGCGCAAAGATCTAAAACTGTGAGAGAGCCTTTGTAAAAGTGGTGTAAAGTACTGGTCTTCATCTGATGATGTTCGTAACCTTGGATTTTAGTAGTGGAGGAAGACATTTGTTGTTAAGAATGCAAACATTTCTTTACATATATAATTATAAAACTGGTTTCCATTAGTTAATGTTTCAATCCGTATTATCTGTAGCCTGCTCTGAGCATGCTTCATGATTGCAGGTGGAAGTTGTGAAATCGTTTCATGATACAGATGGATCACAGTGGAAGCGCTCCTTATTTGGAAATCCAAATGATCCAGAAACTTTCAGGTTTGTGGTGTATAATTAAGTTTTTTTCCCCTTTTTCGCATTCTTGTTTTTCTGGGGGCTGTTTGTACAAAAATGACTATGTTTAATGGAACGTAAGTAAACCATTGTAAGGAAACAAATTTAATGATATATACAATAATGTCCTTAAATCAGATATATTTGACCAAGGAAACCCTTCTTTACGTAAAACTTAATATTACTGATTGCAGAGACAGTTAGTGAAATATTACATTTATCTATATATGTGGAAATCATGCAGGAGAAGGTGTGAGATTGCAGAGACATTGGTGGAGAAGAACTTTGACCTGGCCTTCCAAGTGATATATGAATTCACTCTTCCTGGTAGACAATCTAAGCCATGAAGGCATTATCATATAATCATTTTTTAGCTTGGACATCCAGGTTAAACCAAATACATTTTCCAGCTGTTGATATATATGCTGGTGTGGCTGCATCACTTGCCGAGAGGAAAAAGGGAGGCCAACTAACAGAATTTTTCAGAAACATTAAAGGCACAATTGAAGATGATGAATGGGACCAGGTTTGATAAAATTTTGGATTGCAGCTCTATATTCTTTTAGAACATTACCAGCCACTCATTGATTATAATGGATGCAAGATTGAAGTCTTATTCTTTTTGTTCACCTCTATCTTTTGAAATGATAACTTTCTGGATGGGATATTTATGTTTTATAATTATTTGCTACAGGACTTGTGGAACATTATTGTAGTGCTAGAATTTATAGCAAAAGTTAAACTATGGTGAATGTGCCACTATAGTGTATACTATATGTACTCATAGATTCGGTTTATTATTCACAGGGAAAGGTCTCTGCCTTTTACATATAGTCTACATGTATTGAAAGGTCTTTGTCTTTCTGGAAATCCTTAATGGACCTAATTATTAAACTCTGCGTTTTTCTGTCCATTTACTTGCTGCATATGTTTACATGGTCTATATTGCATGTGTTACTTTTATGTTAAACAAAGGCTTGGGGATTTCATTATTGATCTCTTAATGTTTGTAGGTTTTAGGGGCAGCAATCAATGTCTATGCTAACAAACATAAAGAACGACCAGATCGCCTCATTGATATGTTGACTAGTAGTCACAGGTAATTGAGTTTCTGCTCTAGGCATGTTCTTCAAGAACACACCTTGAATCGGAAAGAGTGCTCCAATGTTTAATATCTTGGGACGCAGCAGAATATAATTCTCTTTAGGAAATTAAATTGTGTAAAACGTTTCCAAACTGTTTGCTATTATTTTTAGTTTTACATGTTCCTGCCACGTCTTGCAGGAAGGTGTTGGCTTGTGTTGTCTGTGGCCGTCTTAAAAGTGCCTTCCAAATCGCTTCTCGAAGTGGAAGTGTGGCAGACGTTCAATATGTTGCACATCAGGTATATCTTCTCAAAAGTAAAATATCTTTTTTTTTTCTTTTTTTGCGTAAAATCTTTGATATCGCATATTATAACCTAACACCATTAAAAAAAAGTTTAGCTGATTCAGTTGTTGCACGCCTGATATGAGTTCAGTACATTAAATTACATGGGAGCAATTACATTCATAGTTAGTTCTCATCATATTGCTAGATTTACTTTGCAAATTAGGAACATATGTACTTTACATCCTTGTCTAGAAAGAACTTCTAAATATAACCAAAATGTTTCTAGTGATTTGCATCTAGGTGATATCAGCCTAAAAAAAGTTCCGGTTTAATTAAAAATTTCTTTTGCAGGCATTGCATGCAAATGCTCTTCCTGTTCTTGATATGTGCAAGCAGTGGTTAGCTCAGTACATGTAAATTATTCTACATAGTCTCAACTATTTAATAGTTTTTCCCCTGCACTGGGCAATATTCAAGAACCAAGGGTTACTGTTGTGCAGCTTTTAAGGACTATGGATCAACAAGGACTATATATCAATTGGAAGTTCTATAAATTGATAAGAATTTAATTGCTAATGCTATTGCTGATTGGCTTCGGATTAATATCTGTACCGTGGTTCTTTTTTCGATCTTTGGGCCCTTCGTTTTCAAACATTGCTTTTCATCCTGTTCCTGAAGGTCTGCAATATTCAAGTCCTTCGTGGACCTTTTTTTGGCAGTAGTCCGTTGTGTATGTTCGAAATGTCATTTATACCAAATAGCCATGGGATCCCATAAGCAGATAATCATGCAGTTCCTGAACATTACATCTTCAGAGTCTCGGTCGCTGTACATTTGTATGGTCTTACCAGGTGAAACAGCATTTTGGTCAAAACTTTGCCGGAGTCCTCAGATATTTTTGCAAATGGTTAATTTAATGTGACACAGTGCTGGGTTTTAAGGTAACCTCCCAAGTTCTATACTTCCAAATCATCTTACGAGATGATTTACAGGCCGGTTTGTGAGATGATTGATTGGCCTGACCCTGACCCTGACTCTGACCCTGCATTGTACAGAATGCAGTATGTCAAATAGCCAGGATAAGATGAAGATTGATATTTGATAGGCAGGCCCTTGTGTTGTAGATATCTGCTATTTAGATAGCCAGGATAATAACACATTACATGATTAGGTTTCACCCCTCGTCTATGGGCCATTCTTGAGTAGATATTCTGTTATGTAAAATAGCTAAGATAAATATGCCACACCAAAGCTGATTGTTTCTTGCACACTTGTGTATTTGCCGGGCCCCAAATAATGACCCTGAATGTCAATTTACTAAAAATTGGTCCCAAAAGTCAGTTGAAAACGGGGATTCGGCTTATGTTTTCAAAATAAATAAAAACGCATTTTCGCGATACGTATTTTTGTAAAAAAAAAGAAAAACGTAGATTCATGTTTAGTTTTTCCAATAGCAAAACGCAAATTGAAGTACTGTTATTTGTAAGCGATCAGTAAGAAAACACGACTCCGTGTCCCGTTTTTCATTTTTTTTTTAATTTTTAAATAAATGGAAACGCAACTTCACAAGTTGTCTTCTTTAAATTGAAGTTTCGTTCTACATTTTTTTTAAACTAATTTGTTTTATTCAAAATTAATTAATTAATTATTTTTTAGTTACTTTATTATAAGAGGTGTTTTGTTCATATTTTATTCATATTTATTCATAATTTAATATTTTTAGAACCCAAATTAAGAATTGGTGAAATCTAAAATATTAAAAATTGTTAATAATTATAATTTGGTTCCTAGGGTTTTGGGCCAAAACGCCCTGAATCCTAGATTAAATTAGAATTTAGGCTCTAGAGTTTAGGGTCCTAAATCCTAAATCGGTTTATTTTTATTAATTTATTTTTTAATATTTTTAAAACTCAAAAGATGATTGGTGAATCTTAAATGTTAAAAATTGTTAAATTAGGCGTATTTTCATTTATTTTTTTAATATTTCAAAAATCCGAAAGAGGATCATTAAATCCTAAAAAGTTAAAAATTATTGAATTATCCCTTACTCCCGAATTTTAAAAGGGAACGAAAGTAAGTGAAAGGTAAGTAAATTACTTTCACTTTTCTTCATAATCATGCTCCCGAGTTTTTAAAAGGAGCGAAAACAAATGTTTATGAATGTAAATTTAACAATATTTCGCTCCAAAACTTTCACTCCAAAAATGGGATGAAAGTGCTTTACCTCCTAAACACTTCCTTCCCATTAAAAAACTCGGGAGCAAGCACTTAGAGACCCATGCTTAAATTTTAAAAAATTAATTT
This sequence comes from Apium graveolens, assembly GCF_009905375.1. NCBI lineage: Eukaryota > Viridiplantae > Streptophyta > Magnoliopsida > Apiales > Apiaceae > Apium > Apium graveolens. The sequence continues at coordinate 177,225,591 of NC_133657.1, forward strand.
AAAATTTTAATATTTTTGAAATCCAATAAAAAGGTATGAAAATATAAAAAATTAATTTAAAATTTTAATATTTTCCAGAATCTCTAGCTGAAATGCTATGGTGTAATTCACTTCATTTGCTAACTCCAGATTTTGTATCTCTATTTCCATTCTTGAATTCTTTGATCAACTCTGCGGATGAAGTTAACATATTCAACTTTTCTTTGCGGCTTAACACATCTGCTACAACATTCACCTTTCCGGGATGATAACTTATCGTGCAGTCGTAGTCCTTGATCAATTCAAACCATCTCCTTTGTCTCATGTTCAATTCTTTTTGTGTGAAGATGTACTTCAAGCTCTTGTGGTCCATATAAATTTCACATTTTTCTTCGTACAAATAGTGTCTCCAAATCTTAAGGGCAAACACAATCGCCGCCAATTCCAAATTATGCGTAGGGTATTTCTGCTCATGAGGCTTAAACTGACGAGAAGCATAACCTATCACTTTTCCGTGCTGCATTAATACGAAACCTAATCCTTTGTACGAAGCATCGCTGTAAATTATAAACTCGCCCTTGTCATCGGGTATGTTAGGTCACACACACTGTAGAAGGGGGTTGAATACAGTGTATAGCACAATCAAATCGAATTCAAAGAACACAAGTAACAGAAAACAAACTTTATTAAACTCTGTTACAATGTAGAACTGTCCTCTCTCAGTGATGAACAAATATCACGAGAGCTGCTAGGGTTACAATAAATAATATTCTCGATAATGATAACACTTATAGTGTAAACCTTATCTCTGTGTTTATATACTATACAGTTATAAGATAATCGCTAATTGATATGGAATATAATTCTGCTTCCTAAAATATATCAATCAGTTATCTTTTCTTCCAAGTATTCCATTCTTCACAGAATTCCTTCTTCATGCATATCTCTTCTTACGTTTGTCTTGATCTTCTTTCCTTTCAATCAGCCGCCTTCCTTATCTGAAAGTTTCCTTTAAGTCCTGATATTATCTCCTGATAAATATCTCCTGAACCTTAAGTACTGATAACTTAAGTTCTGACTTCAGTATAAGTGCCGATTTCAGTTAAGTACTGATTTATCCTGTTTAAGTAAGATCTGAAAACTAAACACAAATCATATTAGACATGACATTATCAAATATATCTAACAATCTCCCCCAACTTGTAAATTAGCATAATATACAAGTTCAACAGATATTTGATGATGTCAAAAACATTAAGTACAAATGCATGAGAATTTGACTAGATAACTACAACTTACAGTCCTTAAAGCTTTACCAACTTTAACTTCTAATAAAAACTTCAGTCTGTATACATATCAGAATTTAAGCAGTTGTAGATCTTGACTTGGCTTCACTTTCTGATCTCTTCGATATCAGGAGTTGTTCTGAGATAGTTATTTAACAAACATCTCTCAGCATATCTGAGTTCATCAATCATTCTCCTTTTAGCATCTTTAAGCTCTGCAATATCTTCACCAGTTTGGAAGATAGCATATCTGAGATAATTAATTTTTCCTTTTCTCAACTCTTGATCTAGTCTGATGACATAGGTTTTGTCAGAATCTAGATTGAATTCAAGTCCCTTAATACCAAGATATGTTCTGATCTTTGCAGTATTATGCTTCATATCAACAATATCACCCTTGTGATCTCTGTACTTGGGACAATATGTGCTGTCAGACTTTATAGAATAAAGCTTCTTCTGTCTCTGAATTTGAGTCTTCAAATAATTTGCAGCACTTTCTGTTATTCTGTCCTTCACTTGAAGTAAGAATAAAACATGTTCTAGTTCCTCAAAATACTTCAGTGGTATAGCATTTTCCCTTATATGGTAAACCCTTCCATCTGTCATGAAATATAACAAGATGTGTTCTTTCAAGAAGGTATGGTAGACCATCTGTACAGATTCAAGTTGATTCAATCTTTCAGGAGTTGCTCCAATACCTGGTTCACTTAAGGAAGTTGGATCATTGGTTGTGTTTTGCACTCTTCTTTCATCAGCACTACCCAACCCAGATTTATCTCTTGCTTCCTTTCCAGTAACCACTCTTGCTTCAAAATCACTTGCTGTAGTCTTCAAAGGTTGAGTCTGTTTGGCTTTAGTGAATCCTGGTAGGAGTAACTTTGAGGATTTAACATGAGCAATGTCAGAGGTTTCCTTTGACTTATCTTCTGATATCAAGCCAACTTCAGCTATGTCAGAGGTTGCTTGCTTCACTATTATATCAGAAGTAACTATATCTTGACTCTGAACAACTTGAGCCATGTCAGAGGTTGTCTTAGAAATCATCCTTGAAGTCAGAGTAAAATTAGCATCTTCATCAGAAATTTTTTCATCCATAGGAGGCACATAAATCTTTACAGGTTCACCAACTTTTTCTTTGCCCTTGGACCTTGGATCTATCTGCAATTGCGATTTGGCTTTAGTTGCTACATGATTTGTCCTTTCTTTTATCACAATGCCTTTAGTCTTAGGAAGTTTCTTTTTAACAACAGGAGCTTCAGATTTGGAGTTGACTTTTTCTAACTTAAGTCTAGCTTCCTCTTCCTTTAGACTCTCAAAGTCCATTCCTGGATTTTCTTTCAGAAATAACTGTCTTGAAATTTCTTTATCAAGTTCCAACAGTTCATCAGAACTTATCCTTTTACCAGTATCAGAAGTTATTCTTCTCCCAGGATCAGAACTTGTTCTATGACTTGTAGTTCCAATTCTACTTGATGAGAGACCTCCACCTTGACCATTACCTCCACCCATTCCAGAGTTTCCCGGGTCATTACCATCATCCTTTTTCTTCAGTGTCGGTTTGCATTTGGACTTAATTACTTTCTCCCCCTTTTTGGCATCAGCAGGTAAAAGAAAAGAGAGAAGCAATTCCACTGAGGATTGGATCTCATTGAGTTGAGATTACTGAGAAGCTTGATTTTTCAAAATTTCATCAATCTGTGACTGTTGCTTCTCTTGGGTTTTCTCAATGTTGGTAATTTTGTCAAAGGAAGGTTTGAAAAACCTTTTCTTGTCCAACTTGACAATTATATCTTGCTGTATTAAGGTTTCTTGAATCTTGTCCACCTTGGCCTGAGTTACAGAGTGTTGACCTTGAAGGTGCCTTGTACTAAGTGCAATAACTCTTAGCTGAGTTTTGAAATCATCATTAACTAGCATCTCATCAGCTTTTGCCAAGTGATCAGCAAGAATCTTTTCAGTAGGAACAAAGGTAACTGTGTTCCACTCCTTAGTCCACTCTTGTGCTCTAGGAGTTTCACTCCAAGGTACTGGTGCTTCCCCTGTAACAAACTTTTTGACTATCTTAACTTTTGAAGGAGCTTGTAGAGGTGCATGTCCAGAAGGACCAGCTGCATCAGCATCTAAATTTGTAGTAACATTACCAGTAGCATCAACATTTGCAGCATCAGAACTTACAGAGTCAACAGCTTCAACATCTTCTGATAAAAGAACAGTATGAGAAGCTATGGAGGCTTCAACATCATCCTCTATGTGCTGATCTCCAACTATGTTCTAATCAACAGCCATATTCCGATGCTCACCTAAAATCTGATCTTCAGTATCTAGATGCAGAGAAGGTGTTGTAGGCAATTTTGGATTAAAATCAGCATCAAGAATTGGTATTGTTGGTGGAGTGACTTGAGTTGGTGGAGCTTCTAGATACAAAACCTGAGGCACTGCCAAGTTATGTAAGTCAATTTCATCACTTGGCTCCTGGTTATCAGCATATACTGGAGATACTAGAGGTGTAGGAATGTGAGTAGTTTCAGGCTCATGTAGTGGAGAGTGATGAGTGGCATGAGGGTCTGGATCAGCACTAGGAGAATTGTGAGCTTCAACAGGGTCTTGTGAGATCAGAGATTTCTGATCCCCTTCCTTATCTGCTGCTTCCATTCCTTTACCAGAATCTTTAGGCCTTTTTGCCAATGTTTTGAATCTTTTAGCTTTTAAGGTGACTTTAGGAGCTGTATCATCAGAATTACGCTTTTTAAGCCTTTTTAGGGGCCTAGAACTCCCAATATCAACATCCTCTTGAGAAGAGACCTTCTCAGCTTCTCGAACAACAGGTTCTGAGACAGGGAACCTGTTCCTCAGCATCAGATTCATCTCGCCAAATGAATCTCCTTCTCTTCTGTTGTGTCTGAGGTGGTTTCTTAGTCCTCTTAGGTTTGGAAGATGAAAGCTGCACTTGTAGGTTCTGAAGTTTGAGGTTGAGAAGTTTGTGGTGGTTGAGTAGAGGTGGTAGGTGCTGATGGATGAGGTTCAGATGGTTGAACATCAGGATATAGTGCAGTGTACTTAACAGGATCATATGTTATTAAGGCTTGTTTGACAGATAAAGGAATTAAGAGGGGTCTTAACACAACCTTCTTATTATCAGTAGATAATAAGTCAGTAAAAGCTCTTTTAGCTATTCTGAATGATGAAATTAATTCATCAGCATTCTGGGGCTTATTATCACAACAGAAACTATAGATAAGCTGACAGAATCGAGAAAAATAAATAGTAGATCTATCTTCATTCATTCTGTCCCCAATAAAACCTAAAACAGCACGTGCATAGTCAAAATCAGTTTGATTTATAAGAGCATACCCGATTTGTTGGCTGAATATGGGAATTGCATCAAAATTGGAACATTTGTTTGCAAAAGCTTTAGTTATGCAATCAAAGAAGAAACTCCATTCCCTCCTTATGAAAAATCTCTTTAACTGGCCCAGCTTTGCCAATGTCCTTTTATATCCCAGACTGGCCATCATGTTTTGAAGAACTGGCTCGTCAACAGTAGAATAAACACAGTTCTCAGGTAGCTGCAGTGCTTGTCGAACCGTAGACAATATCACAACATACTCATCCTCCCCTAATGAAAAAATAATACTTGGGGACCCTTGAGCACCACCATCATCATATACACCGCTTCTCCAAAACTCCAGGACTTGAGTACCAGAGACTGCTTCGGGTTCAGTCAGAGCATACCCAATATCAGAACTAGCAAGAAAGTCCTGAATGAAGTGAAGTTCAGAGGGTGCTTCTGACTTGCTAAGAATAGCAGAGAAGTTATTAGGAACAAATGTAGCTCCATCAAAAATTATGTCCTTGGGTGCCATGAGAATCCGTGAGAAAGAAAATTGCCTGTAAGGTGTTTGAGAAAATATCTGTATGAAAAATCGTCAGTAGATGAGAGAGAATAAAATTAAAAAGAGAGAGATAAAATATGAAAGTAAATAAAAGATATTACAATCTTTTCTCTCTTTTACTTATACATGGTAGAAAAAGTAACCGTTGAGACACCTGTCTGACATGCAGCAGTAAAAGATAATTAATGGGCACGAGTATTCAGTAATCATTACTTATCACATGCAGTTTTTCAAGAAAAAACCGTTCTACTTACCAAGCAATCCCATTTATCAAGGTCGTTCAGTTTAATTTTAAATTTTAAAACTGTTCCCACTTAATAAATTATTATTACTGCTTTACCAATATTCTGTAAAAATATGACCAATGATAGAATGACCATTAATAAACCACGTAAACAGATACTGCCACGTCAGAATCAGAACTTGATTTGTATCAGAGCTAAAAAGGTCATCAGAATATGGTTAGTATCAGGATTTAAAATGTTATCAGAGTATCAAACAACTCAGAGATAAAATCTTGTATAAATATAAAATTTCATTAATATATTGAGCAAATACATTTCATGAAATTTAAATTACATGCTGAAAAGTACAAGATAGTCCTAAGTTACAAATCCTAACATCAATAGCTTTAGTCCTAAGCTAAAAAGCCAGACAAAGCTGATGGTGAAGAGAAACAGATAGCTGCAATTATTTCTTCTTTCTATTCTAAAAAAAAAGAACAGCGAGACGAATGATTCGCTCCTGCTGTCGGAGAGCTTCTCTCCGTTCTTCTTCCAGACGCTCATGATGGCGATGATAGTCCATGTAGAAGAACAAGAGGTCTGTGAGGACCTCTTGGGGAACTGAGTCCCAGATATCATCAGGAATGGCAGTGACATGCCATTCCTGCTGCCATTCTGGACACCTCAAATTGATAGTGAAAGTGTCATAGTTCAGAACTAAGTTAAAGTGAACCATGTTTGTGATGAGTGAAAAATAAATGAGTTTGAGAGTTTGAGAGAATGAGAGATGTGTTGGCTGGAGTGAGGTGTTGGTTTATATAGCCAATAGAATACCAAGAGACGCAAGGAAAATTAAATGGTTATAGATAGAAATAATTCTACCTCGTCTCCCTAGATTGATGAGAATAATAACAGCCATTGGAAGTTTAAAACAAGATTTAATGTGCACACGAAACAAGTAAAAATTACTGTGCATAGACGTGTACCACTAACCCAAATTATGTTGACTGTTAATATCTCACCCAAACATATTCTGATTTTAAATAAGACTGTTTCAGATTTTAATCACAAATAAGACAAGTAAAGAATCAGAGTTTAATATCAGAACTTAGACTTATATCAGAACTTAACAGTCATCAGAACATGATTCCTTAACTCGAAAAGTGAATGCCCATTTCTGTAATTCTTCACACAAATTCTGATTTCATTTCTTCAGAACTTAATCAACAGAACTTCCATCGTTACTTGTCCTCAGAATTTATGCAACTGACACTTAAACATTCATCTAAAACAACATTTATCACCACAGTAATTTTCATCATTCATATGGAGTGTATGTGTGTGCAGTAAGATAAATATCAGAAAAAGATTAAAGTCTGATTCACTTCAGTATATCTTAGAAATAAGGCATAACTAAGAACTTTACTCAAAATCTGTCATGATTCTGAAGTCTACTTTAGAATGAGTTCATACATGAGTCCACCTCAACATTTTTGTGCTCATTTTATGCATCTTTTGAAATTTCATTTTACAGTGGCTTCTCAGTATAAGTGAGTCACGACTGCTTATCAGAATTTATGCTATTATCAGAGTATTTCTCCAGTAATTATAGAGTGTGAAAAGTCACCAAAAAATATTTATTTTGCTTTTCTGATGCATATTACTTAATACCAGCAATGCACTTGGGTCTTCCCTTCCACAGTTTTTACACTAGATCTCAAAAGAGTACCTACTTTTTATTTCTTTTTCTTTTTCTTTTTCTTTTTCTTTTGATAAGTGAGGTTTATCAGCACTTAGTACATCCATCAGATTTACTAACATCAGAACTTAACAGATAAGAAGCACTATTCCAGTTTGTGAGTTAGTAATGAGATACACAAAGTAAACTTCAACTAAGCTCAGTATCAGAATTTGCTTGTGTTAAGAAATTTCCACATAAATAATTACTTCAAACATGGGATCTTTAGTATATTAAAGACTACTAGGTCAACATCTAGCATAGTTATCCTCATCGGATTGAATAGTCACAGAAACATTCATCTCACTATCAGAGTTTAGAAATTCACATCAGACAACAATCAGTACTTATGCAATTTTCAATTAAACACAGAATACACAAATATAGTAATATCTGTAAATACTGATCATAAAATCTGATGCATCAGAACAAACACTAAACAGATTTAGAGAAAGAACCTGAAACCATGCCAAGTTCATTTACCAATCTTATAAAAGTAGCTTCACATAGTGGTTTTGTGAAGATATCTGCTAGTTGTTGATCTGTTAGAACAAAGTGCAATTTCACTGTACCTTCATCCACATGTTCCCTTATGAAGTGGTACCTAATGCTGATGTGCTTTGTCATTGAGTGTTGAACTGGATTACCTGTCATAGCAATAGCACTTTGATTATCACAGTAAATAGGGATTTTAAAATATATTAACCCATAATCCAGTAACTGATTCTTCATCCAAAGAATCTGTGCATAACAGCTTCCTGCAGCATAGTACTCTGCTTCTGCAGTTGATGTGGAAATTGACTTTTGTTTCTTGCTAAACCAAGAAACCAATCTGCCTCCAAGAAATTGGCAGCTTCCACTTGTGCTTTTCCTGTCAATTTTGGATCCTGCAAAATCTGCATCTGAGTAACCTATTAGTTTAAAGTCTGATTCTCTAGGATACCACAATCCCAGATCAGCTGTTCCCTTAAGATACTTGAAAATTCTTTTCACAGCTGTTAAGTGAGGTTCTCTTGGATCTGCTTGAAATCTTGCACAAAGACAGTTAACATACATGATATCAGGTCTACTAGCAGTAAGATAGAGTAGTGAGCCAATCATACCTCTGTAATCAGTAATATCTACTGATATACCGGTATCCTTATCTAATTTTGTTGCAGTGGCCATGGGAGTGGATGCACTTTAACAATCTTGCATTCCAAATTTCTTCAGTAAATTTCTGGTGTACTTGGTTTGACAAGTAAAAGTGCCTTCTTCATTCTGCTTGACTTGAAGGCCCAGAAAATAGCTAAGTTCGCCCATCATACTCATTTGATATCTTGACTGCATCAGTTTGGCAAACTTCTTGCAAAGTTTGTCATTTGTAGAACCAAAAATTATATCATCAACATATATCTGCACCAAAAGTAAGTCCTTTCCATGGTTGAGGTAGAAAAGTGTTTTGTCAATAGTTCATCTGTTAAATCCACTTTCCAGAAGAAACTGAGCTAAAGTCTCATACCATGCTCTTGGAGCTTGCTTAAGGCCATAAAGTGCTTTATCAAGCCTGTAGACATGATTTGGAAATTTGGAATCTACAAAGCCTGGAGGTTGTTCAACATATACTTCCTCTTCCAATTCTCCATTGATAAAAGCACTTTTCACATCCATTTGAAAGACAATAAACTTCTTGTGAGCAGCATAAGCCAAAAATATCCTTATGGCTTCCAATCTAGCAACTGGTGCAAATGTTTCATCATAATCAATTCCATCCTGTTGAGAATATCCTTTTGCAACCAACCTTGCTTTATTCCTTGTAATTATGCCATCACTATCAGTTTTGTTTCTGAACACCCACTTTCTACCAACAACAGATCTGTTCTTTGGTCTTGGCACTAGGGTCCAAACTTTATTTCTTTTAAATTCATTTAACTCTTCCTGTATTGCTTGCACCCAATCAGCATCTTGAAGAGCTTTTTCAACTTTCTTTGGCTCAGTCTGAGAAAGAAAAGAATTATAGAGACATTCACTTGAAGTGGCTGTTCTAGTTCTGACACTTGCATCAGGATTTCCAATAATTAAGTCAGGTGTATGTGATTTAGTCCACTTCCTTGCAGATGGAAGGTTTTCTCTAGAACTGGATGCTCCCCCATGATCTATGCTGTCTTCATCAACATTTTCTGATGCCCCCCTGAAATTATGCTCTCTGAGTTGGATCCTTCAGAATTTGAGTTTTCAGAATTATCAAAACTTGGCTTATCAGAACTTGATGAATCATAACTTGAAAAGCCAGTTGTATGTTCTGATGCTTCTTGAGATGTGGTTGTATCTTCAGTATGCTCCCCTGCACAGGTGCATCTTCCTTTGGCGTAGTCACCACAGTTTCAATAACATCAGAGTTTAATCCATCAGAGATTGCAGTAACAGGATTTAGACTGTCAGGATTTTCAGTATCAGAATTTAAGTCTTCATTTTCAAATCTCAGCTGATCATGATCATTGAAATCTTCAAGTCCAGTAATCTTCTTATCATCAAAGGAGACATTGATAGATTCCATGACAACCCTTGTTCTTAAATTGTAGACTCCGAAGGCTTTTGTGGAAAGTTGATATCCAACAAAAATTCCTTCATCAGCTTTTAAATCAAATTTGGATAGCTGTTCAGGGTGAGTCTTAAGAACAAAACACTTGCATCCAAATACATGAAAATACTTCAGATTTGGCTTTTTTTTCTTCACCATCTCATATGGTGTCTTTCCATACTTGTTAATGAGTGTTGCATTCTGAGTAAAATAAGCAGTCTGCACAGCTTCAGCCTAAAAATAGGTTGGTAGCTTTGCTTCATCAAGTATTGTTCGTGCAGCTTCAATAAGAGTTCTATTCTTTCTTTCAACAACTCCATTTTGCTGTGGAGTTCCAGGAGCAGAAAATTCCTGCTTTATTCCATGGTCTTTGTAGAACTCTTCCCTGATCAAATTCTTGAACTCAGTGTCATTATCACTTCTTATGATCTTCACGGAATCTTTGACCAATTTATCCAGTTGCTTGACATGATCAATCAAGATAGATGCAATTTCACTTTTTGTGTGCAAGAAATACACCCATGAGTATCTGGTGAACTCATCCACTATGACCATATCATATTTCTTCTTTGCAATAGACATGACATTCACTGGACCAAATAGATCTACATGTAATAGGTGATAAGGCTCAAGAATTGATGATTCAGTATTGCTCTTCAAATGAATATTTTCTTTGTTTAGCCTTCTGACATGAATCAAAAAGGCCATCTGGAGCAAATACTGATTTTGGCAGTCCTCTCACATGATCTTTCTTGACTAGTTCATTTATATTATTGAAATTTAAATGAGAGAGTTTCTTGTGCCAATTCCAGCTTTCTTCAATTGATTCTCTACTTAACAAACAGATTGCAGAACCATCAGTACTTGTTGAAAGCTTGGCTTCATAAATGTTACCATGCCTGTATCCTTTCAGAACAACTTTTCCTGTAGATTTGCTTACAACTTTACAGTGTTCTTCAAAGAAATCCACATGATAACCTCTGTCACATATTTGACTAACACTCAGCAGATTGTGTTTAAGTCCTGAGACCAGAGCTACTTCTTTAATGATGACATTCCCAAGATTGATATTTCCATATCCCAGTATTTTTCTAATGTTGCCATCTCCATAAGAAATACTTGGGCCAGCTTTCTCCACAAAGTCTGATAGCAGGGCTTTATTTCCAGTCATATGTCCTGAACATCCACTATCCAGAACTAGGATATTTTTCCTGTTGCCCTGCAATCACAAAGACCATTAATGATTAATTTTAAGGACCCAGACTTGCTTGGATCCTCTGGCCTTATTAAGTTTGTTAATATTTGCAGCGGACTTAGCATCAAAGTTTACGTTAACATTTTTCTTATCAGCATTTACACTATCAGACTTTGTATCAAAACTTACACTAGAAGGAACAATGCTAACTTTCTTTAAAGAAGGTTTTATTTGATAATAATCATAGTACAAACTATGATATTCCTTACAAGTATAAATGGAATGCCATAAACTACCACAATGAAAACAAGGATTTTATGGCCTATATCTAACAGACTGACTCTTAACTCCTGACTTTGAAGGTAAGGAGTTTATGTTCTTATTCTTCCTGCAAAAAGAAGCCAGATGGTTAGAACTTCCACAGTTATGACATGTTTTTCTAGGACCATTAGGAATAGGCTTATAGTCATTGCTTTTATTCACACCTTCCTTTCCATTCCTATTTTTCCTAGGTGACTTTACCTTGTTTACATTCTTAACATCTTTCAGCTTATGCTTAAGCTATTTCTTTGTCATTAAGCCTACGTTAACTTCATTTATCTTTTCCTGTTTTAGTTTGTCAGAAGTCAATTCCTCTTTAACTTTTGATTTCTCAGTATCAGACTTTACAACTACAAACTTAACAGGTTTTAACTTTGGCTTTTGTTTTACAACTATAGGCTTAATTTCTACAGTTCCTTTATCATTCTTATCATCTCAATAACCTAAGCCCTCTTTCCAGTTTCCACTACTTAACAGATTCTGAGTTGTTTTACCAGAGTTAGTCCAAATCCTGATAATCTCTCTTTCCTTTTCTAACTAGTTTTTAGAGATTCATTCATTTTAAGTACTTCATCCCTAACATAGAAAGCATCATCTCTATCTTTCTGAGTTTGATGGAACATGGCTAACTCTTTTTCTAAATAATCATTCCTCTTTTTACAAGCAAGATTTTCAGAAGTTAATCTTTCACATGTTAAAGTTTGATCTCTATAAATAATGAACATGGTTTTAAGATATCTTCTCAACTCATTAATGTCATCAGTATGAAAGGCATAAGTAGTTTGAGGTACCTTTAACTCAGCAGCTTCAGAACTGCTATCAGCATTTGCAATCAAGGCATAGTTCACCTCACTTTCAGAATCTGAAGTGTCTGTCCAGCTTTTCTTCTTTGTGACAAGAGCCTTGCCTTTGTCACTCTTCATTTTCTTGCAATCAGGTGATATGTGGCCTTTCTCACCACAGTTGTAGCATTTGACATTTGTGTAATCTCCTCTGTCAGACTTCCCTCCTTTGCCTTCAGATTTTCTGAAATTCTTCTTATCAGAACTTGCACCTTTTCTGGAAAACTTCTTTCCCTTCCTGAACTTTCTGTATGCAATCCTTGTGATTCCTTTCACCATAAGAGCACACAACTTCATCATCTCATCATCAGCATCCATCTCAGGCAAGCTTTCAGTTTCTGAGTCATCATCACTATCAGAACTTGATGACTCAGTATCAGACTTTGTGATGAGCGCTTTTCCCTTGCCTTTCCTTAAGGTAGCTGCCTTGGGGGATTCTTCCTCAGCCTTAAGAGCAACTGTCCTTGACTTTCCTCCTTTCCTCTTGCTTCTTTGTTCCATCTCAAGTTCATGAGTCTTGAGCATCCCATAAATTTCATCAAGAGTTGTTTCTTCAAGATTAAAGTTGTCTCTTATAATTGTGACCTTTAAATCCCAACTTTCAGGAAGAGCTAACAGGAATTTAAGATTTGAATCTTCAAGATCATACTCCTTATCAACTAGTGACAAATCATTCAAGAGTTTGACAAATCTGTCATATAAATCAGTCAATGACTCATTAGGCTTTGAGTCAAAGTGTTCATACTCTTGAGTGAGTATTGTCTTCCTGTTCTTCTTAATCGAATCAGTTCCCTGGCACCTTGTCTCTAAGGCATCCCATATCTCCTTTGAAATCTTGCAGTTAATTACCCTGTTTGACATTACATTATCAATGGCACTATATAGCAAGTTTCGTACCTTAGCATCCTTAGCAATTGATGCTATATCTTCAGCAGTGTAATCACTCTTCTCCTTTGGTACAGACTTTGCTGCTTCACCTGCAACTACAACAGCGAGTTTTGTTGGCTTGTGAGGTCCTTCATAGATTCTATCAAGATATTCTGGATCTGTAGCTTCCAGAAACATAGTCATCCTCACCTTCCATATGGGATATTCAGATGGTTTCAGTATGGGAACTCTAATAGCCTCATATCGACTATGGATTTGAGTCTTTGGAGGTTCTTCAGTTTTGGTGGGCTTGGTTGGAGTTTTTGCTTCAGACATGATTATTTTTGGATCTTAAACTGTTTGTGTGTTAATAGATAGGCTCTGATACCACTTGTTAGGTCACACACACTGTAAAGGGGGTTGAATACAGTGTATAGCACAATCAAATCGAATTCAAAGAACACAAGTAACAGAAAACAAACTTTATTAAAATCTGTTACAATGTAGAACTATCCTCTCTCAGTGATGAACAAATATCACGAGAGCTGCTAGGGTTACAATAAATAATATTCTCGATATGATAACACTTATAGTGTAAACCCTATGTCTGTGTTTATATACTACACAGTTACAAGATAATTGCTAATTGATATGGAATATAATTCTGCTTCCTAAAATAAATCAATCAGTTATCTTTTCTTCCAAGTATTCCATTCTTCACAGAATTTCTTCTTCATGCATATCTCTTCTTACGTTTGTCTTCTTCTTTCCTTTCAATTAGCCGCCTTCCTTATCTGAAAGTTTCCTTTAAGTCCTGATATTATCTCCTGATAAATATCTCCTGAACCTTAAGTACTGATAACTTAAGTTCTGACTTCAGTATAAGTGCTGATTTCAGTTAAGTACTGATTTGTCCTGTTTAAGTAAGATCTGAAAACTAAACACAAATCATATTAGACATGACAATATCAAATATATCTAACAGGGTAGAACCAATATGGTGCAGAGACTAACCTTTTCTTTAACTCCTAAAAACTTTCTTCACACTTATCCGCCCATATAAATTTTCATTCTTCCTTGTCAATTTAGTCAATAGATTTGCTATTTTAGAAAAATCTTGAACAAATCATCGGTAATATCCAGCCAATCCTAAGAAGTTTCTTACTTTCGTTGGAGTCTTTAGACTTTCCCAATTTATAACAGCTTCAATCTTTGCATGATCTACTTTGATGCCTTCACTATTGACTACATGTCCAAGAAACTGAACTTCCTTTAACCAAAACTCACATTTCAAAAACTTCGCGTACAACTTCTCTTTCCTCAAGATTTCCAAAGCAATCTTCAAATGTTCCATATGTTCCGCTTCTGATTTGGAGTAAATCAAAATATCGTCAATGAATACTATCACGAATTTGTCCAAGTATTTCTTAAATACTCGATTCATAAGATCCATAAAAGCAGCAAGCCCATTCGTCAATCCAAACGCCAGTACCAAGAATTCATAATGTCCATATCTCGTTCGACACGCCGTCTTGAGTATATCTTCTACCTTAATCTTCAATTAATGATATCCCAATCTTAAATTGATCTTCGGTAAGCAAGTAGCTCATTTCAGCTGATCAAATAAATCATCGATTCATGATAAAGGGTACTTATTCTTGATAGTCAACTTATTGAGTACGTGATAATCGATACACAATCTCATGTTTCCATCTTTCTTCTTTACGAACAGCACTGGTGCATCCCACATGGATACACTCGGCCGAATAACTCCTTTATATAACAATTCTTACAACTGTGTCACTGGTTCTTTCATCTCAACGAGCGCCATTCGATAGGGAGCTTTTGAAACTGGTTCCATTCCGGGAGCCAAATAAATCGTGAATTCAATCTCTCGATCTGGAGATAGTCCAGGTAATTCATCGGGAAATACATCATGAAACTCTTTAACCACGGGAATATCGTCAATCTTTAGAGATTCCTTCTCCACATCCTTGACGTGAGCCAAATAAGCTTCGCATCCTTGTCGTAATAATCTCCTTGTCTGAATCGCCTTTAGAAATTTCCTGTCTTGCTTCTTTCCTTTAAATATCACCTCAGTTCCATCCTTGGACCTCAATTTCACTTTTTTGCTTTTACATTCGATCTGCGCATTGTGGTTCGCTAACCAATCCATTCTGAGCAGGATGTCGAATTCTCCTAACTTAAACAGTATTAAGTCAGCAGAAAAGTGCCGACCTTTTATAACAATATCAGAATCAGGACAAATCTTATTAGTAGTAACTCTTTTCTGATTTGCTACTTTGATAACCAAACTATATTCTTAAGGGTACGCAACACACTTTAATCTATCAACAATATTTTCAGAGATAAAAGACCTAGTAGCTCTGAAATCCATTAACACTTTAACTTCTACTGAATTTATAGCAAGTGTACCTGGTACCACATCCGCATCTTGCACTGCGTCTTTTATTGTCATATTAAATATCCGTTCCCTTGGCTGAACTGATTGTGCTTGTGGGGGCGGTGGTCCAGCAATCCTAAGAACATTGGCTTTCTGAATGGATTCCTTACAATTCCTTACTATATGGCCAACTTTTCCGCACTTGAAACAAGTCATCTCTGGCTTCCCCGCACTACTCATGCATTCTGATAAATAATGACCTTTCTGGTTGCACTTAAAACATGTCACATTGAGCTTGTTACACTTTTCGGGGTGTCTTTTTCCACAGACTTTGCATTCCGAGATCGAAGGCCTATTATCCCTCGTCGATTGCCAAGCTTTCCGAAAGCGATTCTTTTGATTCCCATTTCCAGGCTTAAACTTCTGGAATTTATGACTGTAATTGCTAACATTTTTCCCAAACTTTCCCCTAAATTTACAGCTTCCTTAGTCCTGATCTGAATCCTCAAACTTTCTTTTCTTTCCTTCATTTTCTCTTTTAGATGCTTCTCTTTCTCCTTCCACAATCATTGCTTTCTGTACCACAACATCATATGTTCTTATCTCAAGAAGAGCCACTTGACTCTGAATCTACGACTTAAGTCTTTGTTGAAATATTTTAGCTTTCTTAACTTCTGTATTCACGTATTTTGGCACAAATCTTGCTAACTCTGAAAAATTCACCTCATACTCTGCCACAGTCATATTCTCCTGCTTCAAATCCAGAAATCTCATCTCCAACTGATCTTGCATATAACTCGGTAAATACTTCTCCAGAAACAATTCTGTAAACTCCTGCCAAGAGATAACTTCTTCTTCTTGCAATGCTTTGGTAGATTCCCACCAATAGCTATCCTCATTTTTCAAGTAGTAACTCGCATATTTCGTCTTCTTCTCGTCCTTAACCTCAGCTAGTTCAAAAGCTTTCTCCATTTCTCTTAACCAGGACTAATTCATTTGGAGGATCGGGTAATCCTACAAATTTTAGGGGATGACCGGATTGGAAGTAATTAAAATTTCTGGCTCTCAAGGCTGGAGGTTATTTTAAGAGTTGAAGAAGTCAGTTCATCACATGGTGTCTTGGTTTTGATCTTGGTCTTGAGTTTGCGTTTCTTTTTCATGGTGATTTGGTGAAGTGACCATTTTATACACCCGATGAGCAATTTATTTAGCAATACGATAACATGACATGTATATCAACAATAATTCTTTATGGATAGCGGGTTATAACACCTTTTTAAGTTTTACCCATTGCACATGCAATCCTATTACTATATAATTCGCTCACCGGTTATGGTTCTCACATGATAAGAGTTTGGTTATTACAAAGGCGTTAAACAAGAATGCTAGGTAAACATGTTATGCAAATAGTTTATGAAATTCAAAGAACCATAATAAGAAAACAAGAGTACGTAGATAAATAATTCAAGTACAACAAGTTTTGGAATCAGAGTACAATAACAGAGTAGGGTTAAACAGAGGAAAAACTGGAGATATCCCCCAATCTACCCCTAACGTCTATCTAAATACTACCAATACATCCGACACTAACATAGATCATGATACAACATAAGGGAAACCCGACATCTGACCAAGCATCCCAAGCCTACTGGTGCTGAGAAGACAACAAAAACAATATAACACGGGCTCTACCAGATGTCCCGTATGAACTCACAATCACAACTAAACATGGCAATCAAGAACCTCCCTAAACACTGACAGCATCCATCACAACAGTTTATGAACTCGGCGGACCTTGATACGGGGCCCTCATCCAAACATCTACGGGCAACCTGCTCAACCATCTTGATACGAACATGCCACTTGAGCTCTGGCACAAACATCTGTAGCCTAGAATCTCGAGCCAACCTATCTACCAAAGATCTCAACTCAAGTATATGAGCAAACACAAAGTCACAGTCCCGAGCAAAATCATCACTAACATGGGCAAGTACAGGAACAACAGGAACCCTATCTGATGTTGGGGACTCAAGCATTGGAGCTGGGTAGTCTGCCCTCACAACTGGGGACTTAGGTACTGACATCAGGGGAAAACATGCATAGGGGCAACACTGTCCTCAGATAGATCCTCCTCAGAGTCTGTACTAATGTACTGGGGCTCTTCAGATGCAGGTAGAAGGGTATTGTAATATCCGGATATCGCGTGTAATTATTTTTATCAATAAATGATTATTATGTGATTATTATGTGAATTTTAGTGAATTATCTGTTGATTGGTAATAATATTTAGATGTATATATGTGATAAAATGTGAGTGTGTTAATTTTATTATGTCCAGAATAAAAAATAGATAATTAAGGTATTTTTCTAGTAATTTTTGGAGTATTATATGATTTTTATATTGATTTATGAATTTATTAATTATTTTCAGAATAATTATAAAATTATTTTATAAAGCCGGAAATCGTCCAACCTCAACCATTTTTACGTTTTTACAACCATAAACTCTTCGGAAAACTCCTTCCTAACCTAATCTGGTAATTCCAGACATTTTCCGTGTTTTGACTTTTTCGATCCGGATTACGGTTTGACCCGTACGCGTCCCGGCGTACAATTTTTGATATGATAATTGTTTCGATATATCCACAAAACCCGTATTCTAGAAAGACGGGATAATATTACATTATTTTCGTATATAGTGTTTTATAAAAGACCCGGTTGGGATAATTATCCAATACGAGTATTAAATCGGATCGTTTTTGCAGTTACTTAGCGGCTAAGTAACTAATTTAACGATCCAAAATGATCCAACACGAACCAATATTCCATAAATATAAATAGCCCTTTTCTTATTTCATTTTATTCGTATAATCATAATTGATCCGTATAAAAATAGAATTACAGAGAAAAACCCGTAAAATCATTGCTTTTTTGAGAATCAAACGTACGGACGAAGGCGTTATCGAACTCCGATTCGGGCGTGCAATATATCAAAACGAAGCTATCAAAAAACCCTATATGGATCAGCCATCTATTCAAGTGCAGAAATCACGGTATTTTTCTTCTTTAATTAATTTATTTCGAATTATTTATAGATTAAATTATGAAAATTTGTTCTTGATGTTGTTGATATAATTTGATGATTCCATCGTGTAGATAATAATTTTATGGTCAATTTTGTATATTATATGTCAAAAAAAGAGTTCAATAACAAATAGAAATTGATGTTTGATTCGGTAAAATTGAAACTAGGGTTTATATTCTTGAATATGTTTAATTCTAATTGGGGGTTTCTATTCTGTTGATTCTGGGTGGAAGTTGTGACCACCAATGCATTCAGGAGATTCCCAGGAATCGATTCATATTTTTTGTTTGATTTAAGGACCGTTGTTTCGAGCCGATCGGAAAACGGAACCGGTGTTCTTGAGTTTCGACCAAAAATCCGGCCCATATATTGATTGTTTGGAAAAACGGAACGCAGGGGGTGATTCTTGGAGCGAAGAAGAGCATATCTGCAGCTCTTGGCAAAAAAAGGAGCGAAATCGGCCGGCCGGCGGTGTCGCCGCCGCCGCCGATACCGTCGGGGAAGACGACCAAAATGTCGTTTAGTCCCCGACTTTTTACATAAATTTCATATTCAGTATCGTAGTTTTAAAGATTTACAAAAACCAGATTATTGTTTTTATTATTTTCAAAAAACAATATTCTGTTAAATTTAAAAATTAGAAAATGTATATTTATTTATTTAAATTCGAAAATTATTTATTTAATTATTTTAAATTCAGGAAAATTGTTTTTAATTATTTAAAAATAAATCTGATTTATATTAATTAATTTTAATTAGTTTTTAATTATTTTAATTAATTGATTAATTTGATATTAATTGATTAATTAATTTAATTAATTATTAATTAATTTTAATTGATTTAATAATTTGATTTAATTATTTAAAATAATTTAAAAATCCTGAAAAATAGTTTCGAGCTTTAAAATAGTATTTAAAATTATTTTCAAGGCTCGATAATTATTATAAAATTATTTTAAAGTCAGATTCAGGTATTCAAACCCTGTTATTTAATTTTAAAATGATTCGGAGTCCCGTTTAAATTCCGAAAAATGTTCAAAAAATTTGTAATAAATACTTGGAAAATCATTTTTAACCCCGAACCTTCTTTGATTAATTATTTTAATTAAAAATCTTACGTGCTACGTGTTACATGTGATCTGATTGATGTATAATATGATTGTACGTGCGTTGTTTGACTATTTTATTCAGAACTTTCAATCCGTATGTCGGATTTGGGTGAAACGAAGGGTAGTTAGAAGCTTGTAACGAATAGAACGAAATGAGAATGAGTATTGATAAGTACATGTGATGTTTAACAGAGGAAGCGAGGCGTAGAAAGGGAAAGCAGGTAGTCACTGAGTGAGAATCAATTGATAAGTGCTAGTAAAGTGAAAGCGAATTGATAATGCAAGTGTTTCTTTTCTTCTTGATTATATTGCAAGTATTTTGGAACGCTCTTCTATATTGCAAGTACTTTGAAGTACTTAACCCAAACCCTGATTCTTATTAATTTTGAGCCATAAGCCTGATTCTTCATAAATCATTGATTGTTGAATTCACATATACAAACCACACCAATACGATACTACTCCATAAATACATACCTACCACATACTGACTCCTGATACGAAATTACTTATCATACCATCCCTTATATCTTATGTAACAGAAGACCAATTCTTGTAACTCTTGAACCCTTGGGTCTTCTGCTTTCTGTTTCTTTCCTTGATTGAAACCCAACCTTTATGATTTCCTGGTTATTTCATGGAATTACAGATCATCCTATGTTTCAAAATAAATATTGTTTATGATTCAGTTATTGAGTTACATTGCTTATCATATTGTGAATCTAGAATTGGATTATTTTTGAATATGTACCAGATTCGTGGTCGGGCCAAATTCGTGGTCATAATAGGCCAATGTGTGCCTTGGATCCAGTATATAGAGCAAAGCTGGGAGCTTTGATCGGGGTTAGTGCGTGACTGATCAGCAACCTAACCTTGGTTTTTAAAATAAAATGAATATCCAATTCTAATCATTGCTTATCAGTAAACTTGATTCCTCATATCATTTCAATTGATCATTGTTAATCTCAGTTACTGTCACTGTGACTTGCTGATATAGTTAGCTCACTCTTGCCAATCTGTTTATATTCTTTTCCAGTAAAAAAGGAAACTGATGGTAGCGAGGATCCCCAGACAAGTGTGCGCGCTAGGTATCCAGGTTGAAATGGAATAGGCTAATAGATGATGTTTGGCTTGGTTGTGTTGATAGTGTGTAATAAAGTTTAAACTCCAGTTGTAAGATAAATAAATCGAGATTTGGTACGTTTGTGTAATAAATAAGATTGTGGCTTGTGGACATACTTTAAACTGCATCGATCCAAGGATTATGATAAGTAGGGTCATTTTATATATATTATTATATTCATAACAGGTTTAAATATGGTGTGTATGTAGTGGGCCCCAAACTTCTGACCTAGGTTTGGAGGGCGTTACAGTTTGGCATCAGAGCTACAGTTTAAAGTCACTGCCACAAGCCTAGATTATCGGGAAGGGGTAGAGGGTTAAGATTAGTATTAGGAAAGGAAGAAATAGAACGTCAAGAAGTTGAATACGACTAAATAGTAGGTTTCAGTATGATTCGTGCCGAGATTCGGAATTCATATTGAGCAACGTGATTTTCGGATAACAGCGATGGCAGATTCCTTTATTTCGATATCATCTGATTATTCAGAGCCTTTCGTCGGAGGATCATCATCTGATCCACGTCCTGCTCTTCCGTCGGTGTCAGCCATAATACCTGTTACGACGGATGCACCAATGCGAACTATTCTACCTCCAAGTGCGAGGCTACCTATTCGAGGACCTCCACCTGTTGATTCCGACTCTATTGGACATTCGGCTGCGGCTGCGTCTTAAGATTTGGTTGATCCCATTATAAATCAGATTCTCTCCTTCCCTACTTGTGAATTTTTCTATCTAAACATTGTTTCTTTTCTCGGTGATTCTATTGGAAGATTGGGGCAAATAATACATATGCGTTGACTATTTATCTGTGTGACAAAAGGGTCTGGTGGGACGCCACCGAATTATGTGTTGAGAACTATGCGATACTAAGACTGGCCATCTTATGTACTTGTATGGTTGCTCTCAGTCGTACCTACTTCACTATTCCTTCTCATTCGATTTCCTTGATTTTGAAATTTCATTTGGTATCCTATGATAATGAATTTCTTCATTAATCTCTAGTATGAGGCTATTCTTTTGGAACGAGAAGCCCTGTTGGCACAGATCCGAGAACTGTAACACAATATCAGGACTATAGATGTCGGCAGGAATATGAAGAAATTTTGGAATAAGATTCAGGTGACCCGGAAGATACTTAAAACTAGACGACGAAGATGATGTGACAACTGATATGTGTATAATAACTTGTGATATGTAAAATCAGACTTTTGGTGGGAAAATAAATAAACAAGACTTGCTGACTAATGGATAGGCCTATTGTACATTTGCCTTCAATAAAACGTTTCGCGCTTGTACCCCAAACTTTGATATATACCAGTGTCTTTCCTTTTTCAAGCATTTTCATTACTTTACTATAATTGTTTTATCTTACTGTACCAGATATAACTCCTGTGATAACATGTACCTTTTTTCCCTTAAATGTTTACATTTTGTAACGAAGCATGCAATTTACTTAGTTCAATGATTGATTTTTTTTTCAAAAAGAGATGTTTCTGTTTTACAAAATCTTTTCATAAAAAGGATTTGATTTAAAGGCTAAATAAGTTGTTTGATTCTTTACAGAAAATGCCTCCTAGAAGAAACACCCGTGCTACCAACTAAAATGAAGAAACCAACAATAACAATACCCAATGTAACAATAACCAGAATGTGAATCCAGGTCCCATAGACCCAACTGTATCCCAGATTCTTCAGATTTTGGCCCAACAGACGGTCCACCTGACTCAACAACAGCAGAAAAAGACTAACCCTCAGGTAACCTTTAAGACCTTTCAGGCGGTGAACCCACCAGAGTTTAAAGGTTCTGCAGATCCGATTGAGGCAAGGGTCTGGTTGAAGGAGATTGAGAAGGAATTTGCTTAAGTTAAGGTGAAAGAGGAGCAAAAGACTAAATTTGCAAGTTACTATCTGAAGAATGAAGCCACCTAGTGGTGGGAAACTGTTAAAGTGTTGGAAGGTACTGATGATGTTGCGTGGGAGAGATTCAAGGAATTGTTTCTCGAGAAGTATTTTCCTCAGTTTATCCAGGATCAAATGGAATTGAAATTTCTGGAGTTAAAACATGGGAGTATGTCAGTGACAGATTACGAAAGCAAGTTTGAGGAGTTGTCTAGGTTTGTGCCATCCTATATGGACACCGATAGGAAGAAGGCTAAGAGGTTTCAGCAAGGACTCAAGCCATGGATCTGTGGGAATGTGGCCATATTTGAATTGGACACATATGCGGGAGTTGTACAGAAAGCTATGATCGCGGAGACAGAAAGTGAAATGTCTGAGAAAGAAAAGGAAAGTAAGAAGAGGAAGTTTGAAGGGAGTGAAGGGCAGTCTCAAGCAGGGAAGTTTCCAAATTTCAATCAGAGGAAATGCGAGTTCCAGCCTGGGAGGAATTTTAACAGACATAATACAGGCAACGGAGGACAAGGTAATCGTGCAGCCACTGGGAACCCGCCAACCCAGCAGAGGCAAGCTATACCAGATTGTCAAGTCTGCGGGAAGAAACATGGAGGAGTTTGCAACAAGTTGAATGTGGTCTGCTATAGATGCAACCAGAGGGGACATTATTTAAGGGAGTGTCGTAACCAGCCAGCCAGAGAGCCAGCTAACAAGGATCAGCCTACCAGGAATCAGGCAGGAAAAGTTCTAGCAATTGGGTAAACCTGTTTCAAGTGCGGAAAGCCAGGACACATAGCAAGGGATTGCAAGGCACCAATTACAGTCAATAATACACTGCGAATCATGGGAGCCCCTTCAGCGGTAAATGAACCTCCCAGAGCTAGAGTTTATGATATGTCTGTGAAAGATGCTATCATGGACACAGATGTTGTGGTAGGTATGCTTACTGTGAACTCCTTATGTACTAAAGTGCTAGTAGATTCGGGAGCAACTTGATCATTTATTTCTCAAGATTTTATTGATAAGTTGAATTGCCCAATTAAATTATTAAGTGAGATTATGACGGTAGAATTAGCAAATCAGGAGCATGTATTTGTGAACCATATGTGTAAGGACTATGAGATTGAGATTTATGGCAATAAGTTTGACGCTGACTTGATACCATTTAAGCTAGGAGAGTTTGACGTTATTTTAGGAATGGACTGACTATCTAAACATGATGATCAGATAGACTGTCGTAATAAGAAGGTAATTTTGAAGACGTCAGACGAGAAGGCGGTGACGTTTAAAGGTCAGAAACAAGCAAAGAAGTTCTTGACGAAGATTCAAGCTAAGAAACTATTACGACAAGGATGTGAGCATTTCATTGCCTACGTGATAGATAGAAGTCAGGAGCCAGCAAAACTGGAAGACATTTCAGTGGTAAATGAATTTCCAGACGTATTTCCAACGAACTACCAGGACTTCCTCCAGATAGAGAAATTGAATTTGCAATCGACTTAGCACCTGGAACGGAACCAGTATCTAAGGCCCCATACAGAATGGCGCTAGTTGAAATGAAGGAGCTAGCAAAACAATTGCAAGAATTATTAGAAAAAGGAGTGATTCGACCCAGCGTATCCCCATTGGGTGCACCAGTGTTATTTGTTAAAAAGAAAGACGGAAGCATGAGGCTATGCATCGATTATCGAGAACTTAATAAGCTTACGATCAAGAACAAGTATCCATTACCACGAATCGATGATTTGTTTGACCAGCTGAAAGGAGCCAAGTACTTCTCTAAGATTGATTTGAGATCCGGATATCACCAATTGAAAATCAAACCTGAAGATATATCAAAGACAGCTTTCAGAACAAGGTACGATCATTATGAATTCTTAGTGATGTCTTTTGGATTGACCAATGCCCCATCAGCATTTATGGACTTGATGAATAGAATTTTTAAGGAATATCTAGAGACGTTTGTCATTATGTTTATTGATGATATTTTGATTTACTCAAAGTCAACGGAAGACCACACAGAGCATTTAAGGACAACTTTGGAAATTTTGAGAAGGAAGAAGTTATATGCCAAGTTTTCAAAGTGTGAGTTTTGGTTGCAAGAAGTTCAATTTTTAGGGAACGTAGTAAGTAATGAAGGAATTAAAGTGGACCAAGCGAAGATTGAAGCTATTACAAATTGGGAAAGGCCAAAAACACCAACAGAGGTGAGAAGTTTCTTGGGATTAGCGGGATATTATCGACGATTTGTTCAAGATTTCTCGAAGATTGCGACGCCCTTGACAAAGCTTACCAGGAAAAGTGAGAAGTTTATATGGAACGAGAAATGCGAAGAAAGTTTTCAAGAATTAAAAAAGAGATTGATCACGACACCCGTTTTATCACTTCCAGATGATCAAGGGAATTTTGTTATCTATAGTGATGCTTCTCATAAGGGATTAGGTTGTGTTTTGATAAAGCATGATAAAGTTATTGCATATGTGTCGTGTTAAATATATTTGTGATGTCATGTCTAATATGTTGTATTTAGTTTCAGAACTTAAACCGGGACTTATCAAGACTTACTGAAATCAGAACTTACTGAAGTCAGAACTTAATATCAGAACTTAAGGCGTCAGAAGTTATATATTAGGACTTAAGTGCGGGAAGACTTCAAATAGGGAATGAGGCTGATTTATAGGAGAAGATCTGTACTAAAACAAAAGAAGATATGCATGAAGAGTTAGAGGACTAGAAGACTTGTAGAAGATATCTGATGATATATTTTAGGTGACAAAATTATATTCCATATCAATTAGAAGATATCTTGTAAATGTGTACTATATAAACATAGCTTAGGGTTTACACTATATGTGTTATCATTCATCGAGAAGATTATACATTGTAACCTAGCAGCTCTTAGTGATATTTTTCATCACTGAGAGAGATCAACAGTTCTATTGTAACAGAGTTTATTTGAATATACTTGATCTTTGTTACATACTTGTGTTGAAATCGATTTGATTGTATAAACACTATATTCAACCCCCTTCTAAGTGTTGTGTGACCTAACAAGTGGTATCAGAGCTTATCTGTTAACATACATACAGTAAAGATCCAAACAATCAATCATGTCTGAAGAAACAAAAACTCCAACCAAGCCCACCAAAACTCAAGAAACTCAGAACACTCAAACCCACAGTCGATATGAGACTATTAGGGTTCCCATAATGAGACCATCTGAGTATCCCATATGGAAAGTGAAGATGACTATGTTTCTGGAAGCCACGGATCTAAAATACCTTGATAGAATTAATGATGGACCACATAAGCCTACCAAGCTCTCTGTTGTAGTTGCTGATCAACCAGCAAAGACCATACCAAAGGAGAAAAGTGAGTACACAGCTGAAGATATCTCATCTATTGCCAAGGATGCAAGGGTAAGGCATTTGATGCATAGTGCAATTGACAGGGTAATTGGATGCAAGACTGCAAAGGATATATGGGATGCTTTGGAGACAAGATGTCAGGGAACTGATGCAATCAAAAAGAACTGGAGGACTATACTCACTCAAGAGTATGAGCACTTTGACTCAAAATCTGATGAGTCATTAACTGATTTATATGACAGGTTTGTCAAACTCTTGAATGATCTGTCACTGGTGGACAAGGAATATGATCTTGAAGATTCAAATCTAAAATTCCGTTTAGCTCTTCCTGAAAATTGGGATTTGAAGTCTACTACCATAAGAGACAACTATGACCTTACTGAAACTACTCTTAATGAAATTTATGGTATGCTCAAGACTTATGAACTTGAGATGGATCAAAGGAGCAAGAGGCATGGAAGAAAGTCAAGGAAAGTTGCTCTTAAAGCTGAGGAGGAGTCTCCTAAATTTGTTGTCTCAAAGAAGGGAAAAAGAAAGGCTCTCATCATAAAGTCTGATTCAGAGTCATCATATTCTGATGATGATGATTCAGAAACTGAAAGTTTATCTGAAGTTGATGTTGATGCAGAGATAATGCAACTGTGTGCTCTTATGGTGAAGGGTATCACAAAGATAGCCTACAAGAAATTCAGAAAGGGCAAGAAGTTTTCTAGGAAAGGTGGAAGTTCTGATAAAAAGGGTTCAGAAAGTCTGAAGGCAAAGGAGGAAAGTCTGGCAGAGGAGATAAATCAAATGTCAAATACTACAATTATGGTGAAAAAGGCCACATATCTCCTTACTGCAAGAAAGCAAAAAGTGATAAAGGCAAGGCACTTATCACAAAGAAGAAAAGCTGGACAGAAACTCCAGATTCTGAAGATGAGGTGAACTATGCCTTGATGGTAAATGCTGATAGTATTACTGACACTGCTGAATTGAAGGTACCTCAAACAACCTTTGCTTTTCAAACTGATGATATTAATGAGTTGAGATTATACCTTAAAACCATGTTCATTAGTTTTAGAGATCGGACTTTAACATGTGAAAGATTAACATCTGAAAGTCTTGCTCTTAAAAACAGAAATGACTATTTAGATAAGGAGTTAGTTTTTCTTCATCAAACTAAGAAAGAAAGAGATGAGGCTTTGTATGTTAGAGATGAAGTGCTAAAATTGAATGAATCTCTAAAAACTGATTTAGAAAAAGAAAGAGAGATCATCAGAACTTGGACTAACTCTGGAAGAACAACTCAGAATATACTAAATAGTGGAAACTGGAAAGAGGGCTTAGGTTATGGAGATGATAAAAGTGAGAAAGGAACTGTGCAAATTGAGCCAATTACTGTTAAATAGACTGTTAAGCCAAAGGTAAATCCTGTTAAGTTTGCAGCAAAAACTGTAAAGTCTGATTCTGTAAAGATGAAAGATTCTAAGACAGAAGTCAAAGAAAAGTCAACTTCTGACAAATTAAAACAGGATAAACCAGCTGAAGTTAACATAGGCTTAATGACAAAGTAGCAGCTTAAGCATAAGCTGAAAGAGATTAGAAATGTGAACAAGGTAAATGAAGCTAGGAAAAATAGGAATGGAAAGGAAGGTGCGAATAAAAGCAATAACTATATGCCTGTTCCTAATGATCCTAGAAAGAAATGTTATAACTGTGGAAACTCTAACCATCTTGCTTCTTTTTGCAGGATAAATAAAGATATAAACTCTTTACCTCCTAAATCAGGAGTTAAGAGTCAGTCTGTTAGGTTTAAACCACAAAATCCTTGTTTTCATTGTGGTAGTTTATGGCATTCCATTTATACTTGTAAGAAATATCATAGTTTGTACTATGATTATTATCAAATAAAACCTTCTTTGAAGAAAGTCAGTTTAATTCCTTCCAGTGTAAAGTCTGATGCAAAGTCTGATATAAATTCTGATAAACAGCATGTTAGCATAAACTCTGAAACTAATTCCGTTGCAAATGCTAACAAACTTAAAAGGCCAAAGGATCCAAGCAAGTCTGGGTCCTTAAAACTAACCATTAGTGGTCTTTGTGATTGCAGGGCAACATGAAAAACATCCTAGTTCTGGACAGTGGATGATCAGGACATATGACTGGAAACAAAGCCCCGCTATCATACTTTATGGAGAAAGCTGGCCCATGATTTTCTTATGGAGATGGAAATATGGGAAAAACTCTGTGATATGGTAATATCAATCTTGGGAATGTCATCATTGAATCAGTAGCTCTTGTCTCAGGACTTAAATACAATCTACTAAGTGTGAGTCAAATCTGTGAAAGAGGTTATCATGTGGATTTCTTTGAAGAACACTGTGAAATTGAAGTAATTCTACAGGCAAAGTGGTTCTGAAAGGGTACATACATGGTAACATATATGAAGCCAGACTTTCAACAAACTCTGATGGCTCTGCAATCTGTTTGTTGAGTAGAGCATCAATTGATGAAAGCTGGAATTGGCACAAGAGACTCTCTCATTTAAATTTCAACAACATAAATGAGCTAGTAAAGAAAGATCTTGTGAGAGGACTGCCAAAATCGGTATTTGCTCCTGATGGCCTTTGTGATTCATGTCAAAAAGCAAAACAAAGAAAATCTTCATTCAAGAGCAAAACTGAATCCTCAATTCTTGAGCCTTATCACTTACTGCATGTTGATCTATTTGGTCCAGTAAATGTCATGTCAATTACAAAGAAGAAATATGTTATGGTTATAGTGGATTAGTTCACAAGATACACTTGGGTGTATTTCTTGCACAAGAAGAATGAACCTGCATCTACTCTAACTGATCATGTCAGACAGCTGGATAAGTTAGTCAAAGATTCTGTTAAAATCATAAGAAGTGATAATGACACTGGGTTCAAGAATTCAATCATGGAAGAGTTCTGCAAAGAGCATGAAATAAAGCAGAAATTTTCTGCACCTGGAACTCCACAGCAAAATGGAGTTGTAGAAAGAAAGAACAGGACTCGCATTGAAGGTGCACGAATTATGCTTGATGAAGCAAAGCTACCAACCTATTTCTGGGCTGAAGCTGTGCAGACTGCTTGTTTTACTCAGAATTCAACTCTGATCAACAAGCATGGAAAAACACCATATGAGATGGTGAAGAAAAAGAAGCCAAATCTGAAATATTTTTATGTATTTGGATGCAAGTGTTTTGTTCTTAAGACTCATCCTGAACAACTGTCAAAATTTGATCTAAAAGCTGATGAAGGAATTTTTGTTGGATATCCACTTTCCACAAAAGCCTTCAGAGTCTACAATTTAAGAACAAGGGTTGTCATGGAATCTATCAATGTATCTTTTGATGATAAAAAGATTACTGGACTTGAAGATTTCAATGATCATGATCAGTTAAGATTTGAAAATGAAGATTTAAATTCTGATTTTGTAAAATCTGATGACCTAAATCCTGATCCTGTAAGTTCTGACGGGTTAAATTCTGATGTCATTAAAACTGTGGTAACTACTCCAAGGGAAAATGCACATGTTCAGGGGGAGTAAGCTACAGATCCTACCACAACTCAATACTCTCAAGAAGCATCAGAACCTGTCACTGGCACTTCAAGTTCTGATTCATCAAGTTCTGATGAGCCAAATTCTAATAATTCTGGAAACTCTAATTCTTCAATTCCTGAAGGATCCAACTGAAATTCTGAAGTCTCAGAGAGCATAACTACAGAGGGAGCATCAGAAAATGCTGATGGAGACAGCATGGATCATGGGGGAGGATCCAGTTCTAGAGATCAACTTCCATCTACAAGGAAGTGGACTAAAGCACATACACCTGACTTAATAATTGGAGATCCTGAAGTAGGTGTCAGAACTAGAACATCAACATCAAATGAATGTCTCTATCATTCCTTTCTCTCTCAGACTGAACCAAAGAAAGTAGAAGAAGCCCTTCAAGATGCTGATTGGGTGCAGGCAATGTAGGAAGAGTTAAATGAATTTGAAAGAAATAAAGTCTGGACCCTAGTGCCAAGACCAAAGAACAGATCAATTGTTGGCACAAAATGGGTGTTCAGAAACAAAACTGATAGTGATGGCATAATTATAAAGAACAAAGCAAGGCTGGTTGCTAAAGGTTACTCTCAACAGAAGGGTATTAACTATGATGAAACATTTGCTCCAGTTGCTAGATTGGAAGCCATAAGAATCTTTTTGGCCTATGCTGCTCACAAAAAAATTAAAGTCTTTCAAATGGATGTGAAAAGTGCTTTTTCTCAATAGAGAATTGGAAGAAGAGGTATATGTTGAACAACCTCCAGGATTTGTAGATCCAAAATTTCCTAATCATGTCTACAGACTTGATAAAGCACTTTATGGCCTTAAGCAAACTCCAAGAGCATGGTATGAGACTTTAGCTCAATTTCTTCTGGAAAGTGGATTTAACAGAGGCACAATTGACAAGACTTTATTCTACCTCAACCATGGAAATGACTTACTTTTGGTACAGATATATGTTGATGATATCATATTTGGTTCTACAAATGGCAAACCCTGTGAAAGGTTTGCAAAGCTAATGTAGTCAAGATATTAAATGAGTTTGAAGGGAGAACTTAGCTATTTTCTGGGACTTCAAGTCAAGCAAACTGAAGAAGGTACTTTCATAAATCAATCCTAGTACACCAGAAATCTACTCAAGAAATTTGGAATGCAAGACTGTTTAACTGCATCCACTCCATGGCCACTGCAACCAAGTTAGATAAAGATACTGGATCATCAGTAGATATTACTAACTACAGAGGTATGATTGGCTCTTTACTCTATTTAACTGCAAGTAGACCTGATATCATGTATGCTACCTGTCTTTGTGCAAGATTTCAGGCTGATCCAAGAGACCCTCATCTAATAATTATGAAAAGAATTTTCAAGTACCTCAAGGGTACAACTGATCTAGGATTGTGGTATCCTAAGGAATCAGATTTTAAGCTAATAGGTTACTCAGATGCAGATTTTGCAGGATGCAAAATAGACAGGAAAAACACTAGTGGAAGCTGCCAATTTCTTGGAGGCAGATTGGTTTCTTGGTTTAGCAAGAAATAGAAATCAATTTCCACATCAACTGCAGAAGCAGAATATATTACTGCAGAAAGCTGTTGTGCACAGATTCTTTGGATGAAGAATCAGTTACTGGACTATAGGTTAGAATTTTCTAGAATACCCATTTACTATGATAATCAAAGTGCTATTGCTATGACAGGTAATCCAGTTCAACACTCAATGACAAAGCACATCAGCATTAGGTACCATTTCATAAGGGGACATGTAATGGAAGGTACAGTGGAATTACATTTTGTCCTAACAGATGAACAACTAGCAGATATCTTCACAGAACCACTATGTAAAGCTACTTTTACAAGACTGGTAAATGAACTTGGAATGGTTTCAGGTTCTTTCTCAAAATCTGCTTAGTTTTTGTTCTCATGCATCAGACTTTATGATCAGTGTTTACAGATTATCTTATCTCTATGTATTCTGTGCTTAAATTGTTATATATCTGTTATTCCTAGTGGACTAACAATGAGATTTACAGAAGGGGGGTTGAATGTAAATCTCAAAACTTTTTCAAGTTTTGAGCAGTTTTAAAGGTTTTGTGTTCAAGATAAACAAGTGTGTGAATTGCTTTAAGCTAATACAGACAGATATATATTCAAGCACTAATGTAAAGAACACAACAGACCTTAAAAACTTTTCTGGTGGATTGTTGTTCCACCAGAGATGGTATTTCAGAAAATCTGTGATTCAAGATGTTGATCACAGCTGCGTCCTAGTACAAACTAGATAATTTTTCTCTCAAGATTTTTCTAAACAGCACTGGAAAAAATTCTTATCTAATTACTAGCTGCTACTTGGTTTATATATCACCAAGTGTACAAGTGAAGACAAAGATAAAAATACAATAATAAAATGAGTTCTCCACTTGTTTCTTCTCCATATCACTCAAGTACTTTGTTGACTATTGCCTCTTTGTACTAGAGTAGAACGGCTACTTTTTCTGATGTTCCTGAAATTAGGCTTCCACATTTCAGTTATCTCTGTCAACCCATGTGCCTCTGTCTGCTGTTACAACTACCACTCATCAACTGCTATTTAACAGAACATCCGTTGAAGCCTTCATCCGTTGATGGCTTTATCCGTTGATGTGTTAGCAGTTGAAGCTCTATCCGTTGAAGCTTTAGAGACATCCGTTGAAGCTTTGTTTCTCATCCGTTGAAGGTCTTTAAGACATCCGTTGATACCACTTCATTTATACAAAATTACAAGGCATGAAATATTTATAATTGGCCTTCCTATTTGCATATCTTCTAGTAGTCAACATGACTTATATTTTCTCTCAACTTCTAAGAATTATATCTTAAATACAGAGACTGAAATGTGCTACAACACTAGACTTATTTCTAAGTAAAGCTGCACTATCAACGGATAGCCAAAGTGGTCTTATCCGTTGAGGCTACAAACACTAAACTTCTACTTAAATGTTTTGTTAAACATATCATCAAACTAATGCACATATATTCCTAACAATCTCCCCCTATTTATGTCTATAAGAATTGTAGACATAAATTCAGGGTTAACTTGATGATAACAAAACACTTAACAACTATATCAATTGAAACTAAGTAGAAATTTAAAAGTGTTGCAAAAGTGTATGTACTAGGAGGTAATTGAAGATTTACAGAATTTCCAAGGGTGCTCCTGTAGTCTGAGCAAATCATCTTTTTCTTCTTTGTTCCCTTGTTTTCTTTCCTAGCCCTCTGTCATTTTCCTCAATTTGGAGTTGGAGTTGTCTGTAGAATTCAGCTTCATCTTCATCACTGATATCCAACTTAGATTGCATTTCCTTGAGAGTTTCATTGCTGGCAATCTTGAGTTGGTCTTCAAGTCTGAAAAATCTTCTGACTCCTTTATCATCTCTAAATTCCATCAACCAATGAGGTGATTTGTGGATTGTAAATCCCCTTTCTTGAAT
Organism: Apium graveolens; assembly: GCF_009905375.1. Classification (NCBI taxonomy): domain Eukaryota; kingdom Viridiplantae; phylum Streptophyta; class Magnoliopsida; order Apiales; family Apiaceae; genus Apium; species Apium graveolens. The sequence continues at coordinate 177,258,504 of NC_133657.1, forward strand.
GAGTAAAGTTCTGGGCAAAGCATTGGGCTCCCTCCAAGTTTTCCTTATGTTGGCAATCTTGTTGAGAATTTCAGTCTTGGCAGTCCTGGTAAAGCCAGAATCCTTTTGTATGGCTGAAAAGACTCTGATCAAGGTAGAGTAGCCTTCATTCAGAATCCTGTGGAGAGGCCATGTTCTTTCCCCAGCTCCTTTGTATCTGAACACCAATCTCTCTGGTAGCTGTCTGTAGGCAGCTATTCCCCTTACATCCTCCAGCTCATCCAGATAGAGTTCAATGTCTGAAATTTCTTTTATGTCACAGATGTGAACATAATCATCTTTAGAAATGGGTGGCTTAGGCTTAGGTTTTTATTTTTGAGTGAATTTCTTAGAGGTTAGGGGAGGTGTAGATTTGGATTTTCTTTTCTGTTTCTTTGGTAGTGGAAGAGTGGTTAAAAAGGTAGGCAATTTGATGGTGTCCCAATCAATAGGTTCCTCTTTTGGGATGATTAGTTCACCATGGATGTTTATAGTGGGATCAGCAACACAAGGTTCAGGTATGGAAGGTAGTGGTTTAGATATTGATTTAGTTTCTTTAGTGTTATCTTCACTCCTTCTATGTGCCTTGGCCTTTCTTCTGTTTCCCTTCTGCCATTCCTCTCTTTCCTCCATACTCTCACCAAATATACTCCCAAAAACCTCATCTAGGTTTGCAATCTTGTCTTCACCCCTGACTTCAATTCCTTTCTCTCCTTCAACTTGACTTGACTTTAGCTGTTGTTCAAGCTTTGCTTGTGCTCTTTTGTCAGCCTTGAGTTTTTCAGCTTCTTTCTTCAACCTTTTTGTTTCTTCCCTCTTGGCCTTTGGAAATTTGGGATGTCCTTGCATCACACAGATACTCTTTCCCTCTCTAAAGATAATGGCCATTTTCATTCTTTCAACTATGTCCTTGGTCTCCTTGTGCTTTATGATGTTAGCACCCAAAACTTTGTCTTCATCTGGCTTTGGAAGAGGAAAGTCCACTTCTTTCATCTGAGCAAAGTCTAGGGGGTTCTTTGTGGAGTCCTTGCTGGATCTAGTGTTGGGCTTGAGAACTATAGGTTTTAGATTCTTGAAAGAAGTCTCTCCAACCTTATTCCTCCTTTCTGGCTTGAGCTCCATAATGATTGGTTCAACCTTTGTGCTATGTTTCACAGATATTGATTTATCTTGTGTTGAGCCAAACACTTGTTGCACCCTTTCATCAATTCTCCTCCTTTGCTCTTTCACTTGAATTTCAGCTGCTGCTAGCTGGATTAGGTCAATTCCATCAGGCTTTCCTTTGATTTGCATAATTGGAGAAGTAGTGATGGCAGGAACTAGCACTTTAGATATTTGGATTTTTGTAGATGGCTCTCCTTCCCCTTCCCTTTTTCTCTCCCCCTTTTTGTTATCATCAAGGAGAGGGGTCAAGCCTTGTGCCTTTGCCAGCTGCATAAGTAGACTTGTTTGAGATTGTTGGTTGTGAAGAATGCTGGCCACAGAATTTTCAATAACTTGGACTCTGTCTTCTAACTTAGCCAGCCTCTTTTCAGTATTTGAATCCTTTTTCAGTCTCAACAATAAGTCCTTCATTGTACCATAGGGCATGACTGAATCCAATTTTTCAGAATTGTAGGATTTCAAGTCAGCAATATCCTTCTTGAGTTCATCTACACTCAGATTCTGGCTTACTTGCTGCAACTTCATGAGATGCAGTGAGTCCAGGTGAGCTGTAAGGATTGCCTTGGTACCAGCATGTGAAGTTTTTTGAATGGCCTGTTGGATAGTACTGATTTGTTTGACTAAGGAGACATTGAATTGCCCTGGTGTAGACTCCTTTGTCAAGGCCCATTCAGGTAAATTTGGAATAGAACTAGGGCTTTCATCTCCCCCTAAGTTCATGCTTCCATCAAAAGAAACAGAGTCATCATCATCAGAATTTACTCAAAATTCCTCAGATGACTCACCAGCTGTAGAAGGCATCTTGTTAATAGCAGCTTTATCCCTTTGAAGAGATTCTGTTGTATGTACTAGATGTAGTGTCTTTTCTGCCTCCTCATTGTCCTGAGCAGCCAACAACTGATAGGCTGACACAGGATGAGTAAAAGTGTCAGCATCCAAGGAAATGTTATCAATTACAGCTTTGTAATGTTGCTGAAATTGTCTTTCCTTTTCAGCATCATCCACAATCATTGACTCACTAACAATGGCTGGATCCACCCTTATATCTGCTGTACCTGCCTTTCTCTCTTTTTCTCTATATTCTTTCATCAGGGGCTCCCCCTGGCTCACACTCCTCACTTCCTCACCTTCACCTACTAAGGTGGTACTCCTCTCACTTACTTTTGCCATGCTGGAAGAAATAGCATGCATATTTGAGCTCTCAATCTCTCCTTTTGCCTGGGTGCAACCCAGCCTCTCACTCAAATTGTCACTCCCTTCCCTCAGTCCTAAAAGTGATTGTACAGTAATCATGTCTTCTACACTTGGAATTGTTTCAGTTGTGTGTGTAGAGACTATCAACGGATATGGAATAGCCGTTGAAGGTGACACTGATGGTATCAACGGATAACTGCTGTTAAGCTTATCCGTTGAAGAACAACCACTTGTCCACGGATGAGTGATATCCGTTGAAGAAGGAAAAGAAGTAGAAATTGAAAGTGATATAACTGTTGAATCTGTGTGGATTGATTTGAGTTTTGGTGACACAGATCCTTCAATTACATCTGAAAGAATTTGCGGGTGATCCAACAAATCATCTAAAAGATGATGATCACCTGTATTTGAGTGGGGCTCCTCCCTGAGTTGTAAAGAGGGAGAATCAGGAATTGATGGGAATAACATATCCACATCCAGAGATGGTGATGAAGTGTGTGGTGATTGATGTGTGTTAATTGTGAGAGAATGGGGCTGTGACTCCACATTTGTTGGAGCCACATCAAACTGAGTTTGAGAAGGCATAGATACAGATGGATGTATCTGTGCAGTGTGTACACCCTGTGTAGAAGATTGGGTTCTAGCCCTCTTTCTTCTAATAAAAGCTTTTGTTGGTGAGTGTTTGGCTTCTGTGTCCCTCCCTCGTTTGTTCTGTGTTCCTGGTTGGGAACTATTTTCAATAGTTACATCCTTTTGGGAGAATGCAGCTAGGGATGTGCTAGTAACCTTTTCAACCACCACAGCTTTTTGAGAAACTGTGGCTTGGCTAGCTTGGGAAACACTTATCTCTCCTTCCTTATCCTGGGGGTTTCTTTGATGTTCACCCCTCCCCTCACCACTCACACCCTGTTCACTCCCCTCAGGGTTAAGGGTAGGTGTTACAACTGTTATCTTTTGAGAAACAACATAGGTGGTTTTCTTTGTCTTTGATTTTGAAAGTTTAGTTTTGGTGACCTTGGTAGGAATCTGTTGGGGCATTGTCACAGATTCCATGGGCACACTAGAAGATAAAGAAATAGAGGGGTTGGAAGAAGTAGGAGTTGTAGAAACAATTACCTCACTTACCTGAGGTGCATCCATGATTGGTAAATATACCAATGGTACACTGCTGTTGAGATCCATTCTCAATAAATCTGCAAGAACTCTTTTCTCTTGTGCCCAGCACTTGAGTTTATTATTCTCATTGGTTATGACCAAACCTTCAGCAACATGGTTAGCCAATAACATAAAGAATCTAGCATAATAGATGTTATTAGGTCTATTAGCTTTGTTACCTAATCTAGTACCCAATTCTAGCATAACATAATTGCTAAAGCTAAAATACCTATTAGAAACAAGCATATAGAGCATATTAACAAGAGATGAAGTTATGGCATCAAAATTACTAATTTTCCCAGAGAAAACCTTGATAAAGGCATCCCCAAGAAAACTCCATTCTTTCCTAAGGCCTTTTCTTTTAATACTCCCTAAACTAGCAGAGTTAAGAGAATAACCTATGGAATCTAACATGCTAGATACATCATTATCAGTGTGTGGTGTCATGGCATTGTTCTCAGGCAATTTAAAACATGCTAGTAAATCATCACAGTTAACACAGTGATTTTTACCTTTGAGAGTGAAAGAGATGGTCATATCTATGGAGTTGAACTCAGCAGTTGTCCAAATCTCCTCAACTACTTCACAGTAAATCGTTGGGGCTTCCAGCATTGCATAGCTAAGTTTACAGTTTTTGATGAAGTCCATTATTTTGTGATAATCTGAGTGGGCTTCATTCTTTGCTACCAAAGCTATGAAATTGTTCTTCTCATAGATGAACCCAGATTGAGACATAATTTTTACTACTGGTGCCATTGTTGTAAGTAGAAATTGCAGAGAATAACTTGAAGGTTTTGCAGAGAGTAAATGGTAAAAGCTTTGAAGTTTCAAGAAAGCGTAAAGTAAAAATGAAAAATTAAAAGGGCTTATATACTTTCTCAAATTAAAAAGCATAAATAAAAGATTAAACAATAAATATATGTAAGTGAGTTTCAGCCGTTTAAGAATAAACTGTAAGTATTCTAAAAACTACCTTTAAAACAAATACATACAGCTGTATGTATGAGTATCAACGGTTAAGAAAATAGAATCAACGGCTGTAAGACACCTGAATCGACTGATGTGATATTTCAACGGATAAAGTAAATTGTCATCCGTTGAAAAGTACTACAGTTTTATCCGTTGACGGATAAAAATTCCAGAAATGTATATGTCTTTCAACGGATAATGAACATCCGTTGATGGAACAATTTTGACTTTCAACGGATAGGAAATATCCGTTGATGGAATAATCTGTGTTAAGAAGTCAAATTTGTTCTAGCAACTAATACATTTCAGGCTTCAATTCAAATTGCAATTAGGACATAAATTTTATGAGTAATTAAGCATACCTAGCTCACTTACCAATCTTGTGAATGTTGATTCATCAAGTGGCTTGGTAAATATGTCTGCAATTTGTTGTTCACTTGGAACAAAATGTAGTTCCACTGTACCATTCATGACATGCTCTCTGATGAAGTGGTACTTGATATCAATGTGCTTGGTCCTTGAGTGCTGCACAGGATTCTCTGTTATGGCTATGGCACTTGTGTTGTCACAAAAGATAGGAATTCTATCAACATAAAGTCCATAATCAAGGAGTTGATTCCTCATCCATAACACTTGAGAGCAGCAACTTCCAGCAGCAATGTATTCAGCCTCAGTTGTAGAAGTAGAGACTGAATTTTGCTTTTTGCTAAACCATGATACAAGCTTGTTTCCCAGGAATTGGCAGGAGCCTGTTGTACTTTTCCTGTCTATTTTGCAACCTGCATAGTTTGCATCTGAATAACCAATTAGATCAAAGCCAGATTCTCTAGGATACCAAATACCTAAATTTGGTGTACCCTTGAGATATCTGAAAATCCTCTTGATAGCAATTAAGTGAAACTCCCTAGGATCAGCTTGAAATCTAGCACACAGACATGTAGCAAACATTATATCTGGTCTACTGGCAGTTAAATATAAAAGTGAACCAACCATGCCTTTATAACCTGTAATGTCCACAGACCTTTCAGTCTTATTCAATTCAAGTTTGGTGGCAGTGGCCATGGGAGTTTTTGCAGATGAACATTCCATTGAGTCAAACCTTTTTAGAAGATCATGAATATATTTAGTTTGACTAATGAAAATTCCATCACTAACTTGTTTAACTTGTAAACCAAGAAAATAGGTTAGTTCTCCCATCAGGCTCATTTCATACTTACTTTGCATTAGCTTAGCAAACTTTTTGCAAAGTTTATTATCTTTAGAACCAAATATTATGTCATCTACATAAATTTGAACAAGTATACTAGAGCCATTAACATTCCTAAAGAAGAGAGTTTTATCAACAGTACCTCTAGTGAAGTGATTCTCCAAAAGGAATTTTGATAGGGTTTCATACCAGGCTCTAGGTGCTTGCTTCAGTCCATAGAGTGCTTTCAACAGATAATACACATAGTCTGGAAAATTTGGATCTTCAAACCCTGGAGGTTGACTTACATAGACTTCTTCCTCCAATTTCCCATTTAGAAATGCACTCTTGACATCCATTTGATAGACTTTGAAATTGGCATGGGCTGCATAGGCTAGAAAAATTCTGATGGCTTCAAGTCTTTCAACAGGAGCATATGTTTCATCAAAATCTATTCCCTCTTGTTGAGAATAGCCTTTAGCAACCAATCTGGCTTTATTCCTTATGACAATGCCATTTTCATCCATCTTGTTTCTGAATACCTATTTTGTGTCAATAGGACTCTTGTTCTTTGGTTTGGGTACCGGCTTCCAAACTTTGTTTCTCTCAAATTGGTTCATCTCTTCCTGCATAGCTAATATCCAATCTGGATCCAATAAAGCTTCTTCCACTTTCTTAGGTTCCTCCTGAGATAGAAAACTACTATACAGACATTCATCTTGAGTAGCTTTTCTTATTTGCACTTTAGATGATGCATCACCAATGATCAGTTCAAAGGGATGATTCTTGGTCCATTTCCTTTGAGGTGGAAGATGTGCTCTAGATGAGGTGGCCTCAGTATTGTCATGATGTGAGATAGAGTGTTGATTAGTTGAAACTCCCCCTGAGTTGTTGGTTCTTTGCAGGGAATTTGGAGTTCTATCAATTGATGATGTAAATCGATTATCCGTTGATGAACTATGATCAACGGATGCTTCATTTTGTACTTCAACGGATGATGCACTATATCTTTCAACGGATACTGCATTGCCTCTATCAACGGGTGCAGAATTTTGTGCATTATCCAAGGGCATATTTTGAATCCCTTTTGAAGTGTCATCTCCATCAATCTCCTCTTCACTATCATCACAATATATCTCAATGTTGTCAAATTTGAGTCTCTCATTGTGTCCCTCATCTGTTAGTCCATCAATCTTTTTATCATCAAACACAACATGCACAGATTCCATAACAATGTTGGTTCTTAGATTGTAGACCCTATAAGATTTTCCAGCTGAGTAACCAACAAATATCCCTTCATCAGCCTTTGCATCAAACTTCCCTTTATGGTCAGATTGATTTCTCAGTATAAAGCATTTACATCCAAAGACATGAAGAAAGTTTAGAGTTGGTTTTCTTCTCTTGAACAACTGATAAGGAGTCATGCCTTTAGTTTGATTGATCAAAGAAATATTCTAAGTGTAGCATGCACAATTAACAGCTTCAGCCCAGAAATATGTTGGTAACTTTGATTCTTCAAGCATTGTTCTGGCAGCCTCAATCAAAGATCTGTTCTTTCTTTCAACTACCCCATTTTGCTGAGGTGTTCTTGGAGCTGAGAACTCATGCATGATTCCATTTTCTTCACAGAACAGCCTTATTGACAAATTCTTGAACTCAGTTCCATTGTCACTCCTGATATTCCTAACCTTCAAGTCAGGATGATTATTGACTTGCCTGATGTGATTGATAATGATTTCACTTGCTTCATCCTTTGATCCAAGAAAATAGACCCATGAAAACTTTGAGAAATCATCTACAATCACTAAGCAATATCTTTTTCTTGCAATTGACAATACATTGACTGGTCCAAACAAATCCATATGTAGCAACTGTAATGGTTCATCAATTGTTGTTTCAAGCTTCTTTTTGAATGATGCTTTCCTTTGTTTGCCTTTCTGACAAGCATCACACAAACCATCTCTTGAGAATTCAACAAGAGGAATTCCTCTGACTAAGTCCTTTTTGACTAGATCATTCATTGTCTTGAAATTCAAATGGGATAGGTTCTTGTGCCATAGCCAACTTTCAACTGGACTTGCTTTGCTGAAGAGACAAGTAATAGATTCTGCATCTGTAGAGTTGAAGTCAGCTAAGTATACATTTCCTTTTCTAACTCCAGTTAGAATCACTTTGTTGTCTTTCTTACTGGTGACAACACAGACTTCTGAATTGAAGGAAATTGTATTTCCTCTATCACATAGTTGACTGATGCTCAGTAAGTTGTGCTTGAGACCATCAACTAATGCAACTTCATCAATGATGACATTCCATGTTGAAATCAAGCCATATCCCATAGTAAACCCTTTGCTGTCATCTTCAAAGGTTATGCTAGGGCCAACTCTCTCCTTAAACTCAGTGAGCAGGGAGAAATCTCCTGTCATGTGTCTTGAACAGCCACTGTCCAAGTACCATAGATTTCTTCTTTTTCCCTGCACACCATAAAATCAATCAAGTTGATTTTGGTACCCAAGTTTCCTTGGGTCCATTCTTGTTAGCCTTTCTCCTAGACTTCATTCCTCCTGCATCTTTAGACTTAGGTAACTTTGAGTCAACCTTGATCTTAGATGTAGTTGGTTGAGGTGTAGGGTTAGTCACAGAATCATTTAGCACATTTGGAATTTGATAAGGCATGGATTGTGCAAGCATGTTATTCCATATTGGCATATTGTATGGCATTTGAGGCATACTAAATGCAGCAAGATAAGGATTGTTAAAATATGGCATGTTTGCAAAATGTGCATAAGGATTCTGTTGAGACATAACAGGCATAGCATGTAGAGGTGATGCAGACATATTAGGCATGGAAGAGGGTACAGGTATGGGAGTTTTCTTAATAGATTTGCAATTAGCAGATAAATGATAAACACTACTACAATGCACACAGCTTTTTCTAGGAGCATACTTATCAGGTGTGTAATTGTTATGTTTGTTAACCCCTACCTTCCCATTTCTATTAGATTTCCTTTTAGTTTCCTTTTTATCCTCAACCACTTTGAGCCTATTCTTTAACTGTTCTAAGGTCATGTGTCCTATATTCACCTTACTGAAATCTTTGGATGTGCTTGCTTCTCCTTTGACAAAGTTCTTGGAAGTTGAACCAAACTTTTTATTGAGTTTCTTTAGATTTTCACTTTTAGAAACATCTGCCTGTTTTAATTGAGGAACCTTCAACGGATGCTCCTTTTCTTCCTTCAACGGATAACTTTCATCATCCGTTGATTCCACATCCGTTGACAGCCCATCAATTAATTCCAGATTCTTTTTGTTTTTATCCCAGGCAGTCTCACAGAATGATTCAATTCCTTGGACCTTGGAAATTTGAGCACCAACATCCCTAGATGTCTTCCAGGCTTTAATCACCTCTTGCTCTCTCTCTAATTGATTGGAAAGTATTTCTACTTTCTTAACAGATTGAGCTAGTTCATTTTCAACAGATATACAATGTAGCTTAGTTTTTTCTAGGTCAATCAACTTATCTTCTAACACAGCATTTCTATTACTTAAAAACAGATTGTTCTCTTTAATCCTACTATTTTCTTTAGCAAGAGATTTAAGAGACACGCGCAAATGATACAGTTCAGTAGACATGTCATTAAAAGCATCATTGCACTCTTCTTTAGTAAGCTGTGTTAAATCAGTAGTGATTACCTGGTTGCTTGATGAACTAACTTCATTTTCCTCAGAATCAGCCATGAGAGCCAAGTTGACATATTCCACATCTTCATCCTCTTCTTCTCCATCAGCTGCCCAGTCTTTTTCTTGAGTAATAAAAGCCCTCTCCTTTTGCTTGAGCAGATCAAAATATTTCTTTTTGTAATCTACTTGGTCAAATTTCTTCTTTTCAGAAGTTGGCTTTCTGCACTCACTTGCAAAGTGTCCACTTATACCATAATTGAAACACTTGAACTTGGATTTGTCCACCATGTTCTTATGAGGTTTAGTGGCTCTAGTATTTTTCCTAAATTTCATCTTTGCAAATCTCCTGGACAGAAATGCAAGATGCTCATCAATACCATCAGAGTCATCTTGGCTGGAGTTGTCTTCATTCTCAGCAACTTGCTCCTTACCCTTGCTTGATTCTGATTTGCTTGTGCCATCTTTGGAGTTTGATGTAGATCTCACAGTTTCTTGTCTGCATTCTTTCTCATTTTCAGCTACCAAGGCAACTGAACCTCCTTTCTTTCTTCCCTTATCCGATACCTCATCCTGTTCCAGCTCTAGTTCATAAGTCTTCAAGATTCCATATAATCTTTCAAGAGTGAAGTCCTTATAATCTTGAGAGTTTCTCAAGGAGACAGTCATGGGTTTCCATTCCTTTGGCAAGGATCTTAAAAATTTAAGATTTGAATCCTTCACCTGGTACACTCTACCATACAGCTTCAGTCCATTCAACAACTTTTGGAATCTATTGAATGTGTCATTTAAAGATTCATTTTCTTCAAAATGAAAATACTCATACTGTTGAATGAGAAGCTGCATTTTGTTTTCTTTTACTTGTTCTTTACCTCCACACAGTAGCTGAACTGTGTCCCAAACCTCTTTGGCAGTTGTGCAATTTATCACATTATCAAACATATCCTTGTCAAGACCATTAAACAAAATGTTCATAGCCTTCTTATCCTTGTGGACTTCTTCTGTGTCTTCCATTGTCCATTCTGCTCTAGGTTTTGGAATGGATTGACCAACAGCAATTGTGGCCGTAGCAACTGTGGCTACTTTGTGGGGAATGTGAGGACCATTCTCAATGCAGTTTACATAACCTTCATCTTGGGAGAGTAGATGAAGGTGCATTTTCACCTTCCAATGGTGATAACTGTCTTTGTCAAGAACTGGGATTTTTACTCCAATATCCTTCTTACTCATCTTTGTTAGTTTCCAAGATCTTTAAACTCTTTGTGTGTCAAGAGCTTGCTCTGATACCAATTGTTATTCCTAGTGGACTAACAATGAGATTTACAGAAGGGGGGTTGAATGTAAATCTCAAAACTTTTTCAAGTTTTGAGCAGTTTTAAAGGCTTTGTGTTCAAGATAAACAAGTGTGTGAATTGCTTTAAGCTAATACAGACAAATATATATTCAAGCACTAATGTAAAGAACTCAACAGACCTTAAAAACTTTTCTGGTGGATTGTTGTTCCACCAGAGATGGTATTTCAGAAAATCTGTGATTCAAGATGTTGATCACAGCTGCGTCCTAGTACAAACTAGATAATTTTTCTCTCAAGATTTTTCTAAACAACACTGGAAAAAATTCTTATCTAATTACTAGCTGCTACTTGGTTTATATATCACCAAGTGTACAAGTGAAGACAAAGATAAAAATACAATAATAAAATGAGTTCTCCACTTGTTTCTTCTCCATATCACTCAAGTACTTTGTTGACTATTGCCTCTTTGTACTAGAGTAGAACGTTTGCTTTTTCTGATGTTCCTGAAATTAGGCTTCCACATTTTAGTTATCTCTGTCAACCCATGTGCCTCTGTCTGCTGTTACAACTACCACTCATCAACTGCTATTTAACAGAACATCCGTTGAAGCCTTCATCCGTTGATGGCTTTATCCGTTGATGTGTTAGCAGTTGAAGCTCTATCCGTTGAAGCTTTAGAGACATCCGTTGAAGCTTTGTTTCTCATGCGTTGAAGGTCTTTAAGACATCCGTTGATACCACTTCATTTATACAAAATTACAAGGCATGAAATATTTACAATTGGCCTTCCTATTTGCATATCTTCTAGTAGTCAACATGACTTATATTTTCTCTCAACTTCTAAGAATTATATCTTAAATACAGAGACTGAAATGTGCTACAACACTAGACTTATTTCTAAGTAAAGCTGCACCATCAACGGATAGCCAAAGTGGTCTTATCCGTTGAGGCTACAAACACTAAACTTATACTTAAGTGTTTTGTTAAACATATCATCAAACTAATGCACATATATTCCTAACAATATCAACTACTTATTGTTATCTGGTGTGATTCTATATACTCTGATAGTGTTTTGAATGTTCTGTGACTATTCAATCCAATGAGGATTACTGTGCTAGATGCTGACCTAGTAGTCTTTAACATACTAGAAATCTCATGTTTGAATTAGTTGTTTATGTGGAAATTCATTAACACAAGCAAATTCTGATTTTGTGCTTAGTCAAATTTACTTTGTGTATCTTATTACTAAGTCGCAAACTAGATTCTTGCTTCTTATCTGTCAAATTCTGATGTCTGTAAATCTTAAGTTTGAACTACATGCTGGATAATCCTCACTTATCTGAAGAAAAGAAAAGAAAAGAAAAAAAATTGAAGTCAAGTACTCCTTTGAGATCTAGAGTAATATATGTGAAAGGGAAGACCCAAGTGCATTGCTGGTATTAAGTTATATGCATTAGAAAAGCAAATAATTTTTTCTTGGTGACTTTTCACATTCTCTGATTACTAGAGAAATACTCTGATAATAGCATAAATTCTGATAGAAGTTGTGACTCACTTACACTGAGAAGCCACTGTAAAAAGGATGTCAAAAGATGCATAAACGAGCACAAACAGTTGAGGTGGACTCTTGCATAAATTTATTCTATAGTAGACTTCAAAATTAAAGACAGATTTTAAGCACTTTTCTTAGTTATGCCTTCATTCTAAGATATACCAAAATTTATCAGACTTTAATCATTTTCTGATCATTTGCAAATGCACACACTCTCACTCCATATGAATGATAAAAATTACTGTGGTGATTAAGTTGTTTTTGACAAACAGTTAAGTATCATTTGCATAAATTCTGAGGACAAGTTCTGATGATTAAACTCTGAAGAACCCAGTTAGTATTTGTATGAAGAATCACAGAAACAGACATTCACTTTTTGAGTACAGAAGCCATATTCTGATGACTGTTAAGTTTTGATAATAGTCAAGTTCTGATGTAAATTATGATGCTTACATGGCATTATTAAATTTACTTGACTTATTTGTGGTATTTTGCTGTAACGGTCATATTTTATCAAAAAATAATTAAGTGAGATGAAAAACAGTGATAATTATTTGATTAGTGGGAAACATGTTTGCCTTGACAACTGCATGTGCACAATAATTACTGCTTATTTCTCGTGCCCACTAACTATTGCTTTAACTATTTACTGGCTGACAGGTGTAACATGTCTATTTTAATTCCAAAAAGAGCTGTTGTCACATGGGATGTATAAATAAGAGAGTTAAAAGATTTTCTAATCTTTTACCTACTTTTCTCATTCACTAATCTCTCTTATTCTCTCTCTCTCTTTCTAATATTCTCTGATGCTCTATTTTTCACAGGCATTTTATCAAACACCTTCTATACACACCATTTTCTCACTTAATTCTCACAGAAATGGCACCAAAGGACATCATTTTCAATGGAGCCAAGTTTGTTCCAAACAACTACATGGCTATTCTTTCTAAGGATGAAGCTCCATCAGAACTTCACTTCATCCAAGATTTTCTATCTAGAAGTGAGATTGGGTTTGCTTTGACCCAACCAGAAGCACTCTCTAGAACTCAAGTGCTGGAGTTTTGGAGGAGTGGTGTTTATGATGATGGTGGTGCGAATGGGTCCCCAAGTATTATCTTTACAACATGAGAGGATGAACATGTGGTGACTATATCTACTGTTCACAAAGCTCTACATCTTCCAGAAAACTGTGTTTATAGTTCAGTAGTTGAGGAGCCAGCCCTTCAGCAAATGATAGCAAATTTAGGCTATGAAAAGTCTTTGGCCAAGCTGGGTCAATTGAAGAGACCACATATCAGGAGGGAGTGGAGTTTCTTCTTTGACTGTATTACTAAAACTTTCGCCAACAAGTGCTCCAATTTTGATGCAATCCCAAACCTGAGTCAGCAAATCGGGTATGCTCTCATCAATCAAACTCATTTTGATTATGCAAGTGCTGTGCTAGGATTTATTGGGGGTAGGATGCAAGATGACAGAAATAATGTATATTTTGCTAGATTTTGCCAACTTATTTACAGTTTCTGTAGCTCTGATAAGGCTCAACTAGCTAGTGAGTCGATTGAACCCTTTAGACTTGCTAAAAGGGCCTTCACTGACTTATTATCTACTGATAATAAGAAGACAATACTAAGACCCCTCCAAGTTTCTCAGTCAGTCAAACAGGTCTTAGTAAACTCTAACCCAAACACCTATGCTGCTCTATATCCTGGTATACAATCATCCCAACCTCCATCAACACCTACAACCAATCAACCACCTACCACTTCTCAACCTCAACCAACTCAACCAGCCATTAGAACATATTTCCAGCCAGCTAAATCATCTCAACCTCAACCATCAGTACCTACCATAAGACCTTCATCCTCTAGGCCTAAAAGGAATATTTTTGTACCCAAATCTCCACCAAGGAGAAGAAGGAAGATTCTTCAAAGGGATAAATCAGATGAAGAAGAAGCACAAGTTCATGCATCAGAACCTGTGACAGTTGAAGCTGACAAGGTAAATTCTCAAAAAGAAATTGAAGCTGAAAATGTTATTTTTCAGAAGACAGTAGAAGCTGCAGGGTCAACCCATCAGAAAAATACTGAAGCTGAGGGTTCTGATAATTTGAAGAGGAAAAGAACTGTAAGTTCTGATGCTGCTCAAGAAACTCCTTCTCTATCAAGGAGATTAAAGAAAATGAGGGCAGGAAGGTATATGGCTAAGCCTCCATCTGAGGATACTGAAGAAACTGAGGAAGGGGATCAGGAATCTCTGATCTCAAAGCCAATAGTAATTGAATCTTTGCCACCCCCAACTCAGGATGAAGACACTGTTCAGGATACATTGATCACACCTCCTGTCTCTCCTCTTCATGACAATGTTACAGTTGAAGATTCAGGATTAAGTCCTGAAATTGATATCCATAGGCTGCACATTCCAACTGTTCTTTATATGGAAGCTCCATCAACAATCAGCCATCTACAGTTAATTCTCCAATCTAACAGGCTGGGATCCCATCTACACCAATTCTGGATCAGGAACCTGGAGATCAGAATTTAGATAAAGTTGTTCCAGAATCTCCTATAGCCTCACACACACTTGTGTTATCAGAGGATAATGAGTCTTCTTCAAGTTCTGGAGACAGTGTTTCAGTAGATACTCCAGCTCTTACTCTTGGCAAGGAGGCACTGATTGAAAAATTTGTTGAACAAGCTGCTCCTGTTCCTTGGGAAAAAACTCACAGAGGAGTTGAGTGGACCAAGAAGTGGAATGAATCTGATTTCATTCCAAGCTCCAAAGTTCTGACAGAGCATATTGCTAAAGC
The DNA here is from genome assembly GCF_009905375.1 of Apium graveolens. Lineage (NCBI taxonomy): Eukaryota > Viridiplantae > Streptophyta > Magnoliopsida > Apiales > Apiaceae > Apium > Apium graveolens. Next base: position 177,273,520 of record NC_133657.1, read on the forward strand.
TGATGAGTTGTTACCAAACTCTGATTTCAAGACACAACTCAAAGTCACAACTCTAAGTACTAAACATCTTCAAGGTCTGCAATCCACAACTCATGAAAAAGTTGACCAACTTATAGAAAGAGCTGATAAGTTGGATATGGTGATCAAGCTAGAAAAGAACAGGTTTATCAGATTTATTTATGAAAAAGTTAAAGTAATTGAGAAAGTTCAAGAAAAGCAGTAGGCCCAATTGACTGAGGTCCTACAAAATCAGGCTGCTCAGTAAACTCAATTGAATGAAATTCAATCTTCAGTAGAACTTCTTCTCTCTCTCCTACTATCAGATGATGCCAAAAAGGGGGTGAAGGTAGTTAAGTCCAAATGCTCTAATGATCAAGTACTGAAGAAGAAAGATGATGATAAAGATGGCCAGGGAAACCCTAGCAAGGGCAAGGGTCAAGGTCAAGGGCAAAATAGCAAAGTTTCTTCAAGGAAACTAATTTCTGATGCTAGCAAGTCTTCTATACAGAAGAAGACAAGTTCTGAAGCCGTAGATGCTCAAGCTCTGATAACAAGTTCTGACAATCAAAATCTGATATCAAGTTTTGATGTTCTGATTCAAGCTGAAAGTCAAGACTCTCAGAAGTTCTTGCAAACTCTGAAGCTAAAGGGAAAGCAGACTACTGTCTACTACAAAGATCCTAAAATTCAGATACTTGATGAAGAAATTGCTAGAAGACTATTTCTTAAGCATAATCATGGAATGGATTTGGAAACACTCAAAGAGGAAGAAGCTAGATTTGCAGCTGAAAAGACAAATCTTAAGTCTAAAACTTCTACTGCTAAGAAACCTTCAAGGCCTAAGGAGAAAGGCATTGTGATCAAAGAAAAGTCAATTTCTGAGGCATCTAAAGTCAAGACTAGATCACAGATTGAGATTTATCCTAAAGATAAGGGGAAATGAAAAATTGATGAACCAATAAAGCCACAGGAGATGAAAATTCATCAAATCCTGATAAAACATGTATGCAAACTGGTTCAAGTATTTGATGATGCTGCTGCAGTAGATGAAACTGTTCAAACTATGAAAAGAAGGAAGATAACTGAAGAATCTAAAACAATATCTGACATAGCTCAAGTTGTTCCGAATGAAGAACATCAAGCTACAGAAGATACAACAAATTCTGATAAAGTCATCAAGACATCAACCTTTGACAGTGCTCAAGTTGATTTGAGTAAATTGACGTTTACTGATAAGAGAAAACTCCTATAGAAGAATGTTAATCCATCAGATCATAAGAAAAGCCAGCTGCTATGTGATTTCATGACTGTTGGATTGAAAGCCAGAGAAGCAAGAGACAGAGTTGGATTAGGTTCTGAAGAAGCCAAAATCAAGACAGGATTTGAAGTGCTTACAAGAGATCCATTTTTATCGACTGAAAAACCTCTTGAAGAAGTTACACAGAAACACCTTGATAAGGTTATATCTGTTCAAGTGGTACTGGATGTTCATGATAAGCATAATGTCAAAGAAAATCTGATTTTTATTTCTTGAAGATGGAAGAACATATCAAATGTCAGAATCAGATGTGCTGAACAAATCTCTGAAAGAACTTAAATTCTTTCATTATCTTTTAGAGATAAAGTCTGATATTACCAGGAGATGGTCAAATTTCATAATAAAGACCATAAGAGATAAAGCAAGAATTTCTGGTTCAAGGGTTACATAATTCATTCCTAATATTGTTGAAGATGATGGAAGTGAAAGTTAAATGAAGAAGGATTCTGCTAAACTGGAAGTGATTCTGAAAGAGAAATGTCTGTGCTACAATGAAGACTCTTCTCATCCAAAAGTAATCAGACTTGGTGATGGTATATAAAACTGTTGTTCGAAGGTTGATATATACAATGGTTTAATTTAATGGACTGTTGTAATACTTGTATTTAGTCAAGTATTTATAAGTGATTATTAATGGTTAAACTCTCTTAACACAACGGTTTTTACAAAATAATGTGTTATCTTGGATTAGTATAGTAAATAGTCTCTAAAATCCAATCCATTGTCTAAAATAAATGAATATAATGGTTTCGCTGTCTAAAATAATTGTGTGAATGCTCCTACTACAATATTTTAGATTTACTAAACTGTTGGCTGGAACATATTATTACAAGTTTTTGACACATACAAAGCATTGTCAAAAAGATATTGTTACAAGTTTTTGCTTCTAAGAAAAAATGTATTAATTACATTGGACAACGGTTTAGAAAACTAAAAACTGGAATATCATATTTAATACACAACAGTTTGACTATTTCATACGCAGCGTTTACAAAAGTGTTCTGAAATAAAATAACACAGTTTTCTTTAGCTAATTTCCTCACACAACTATCCTCTCATCTCCTAGCTTCCCTGGTCCACGCCAAAACTATTAATGATATTAATATAAACTCACAGGATGACCATGCACCAAGAGTGTTTGTGCCATAATATCAATCATACATAGTGAAGAGATAAATTGACCTGGTACACATGGAAGAAAGAAAGTGAAATCACATTAAGATACATTACCTTATAAACATCTTGGCGATGATTAATGAACTAAAAGGTAAGCAAAAAATATGGGCAATACCAAATGTATAGTTGGTTGGCCGGGCCTTGGAGCATATAAGGAGTACCTTGTGCAAACAAGAGTGACAAGATTTCTGAATGCTCTATAGTTCAAGAAGATTGCTGAAGGTATTCATGTCTTTATCATCCAGATTGTATAGTTCAGCCCACATATCCATAAGCGCAGGGTCCTGACTCGTGGCTATAAAAATTGCAGAGACTATGTTTACTCATCCGGTTAAAAAATGATTCCATCCTATCTAAGAAAATAGCAAACAAAATCAACATATATCACTATATCAGTACATCACAGGTCGATAGAACTTTTGGAAATTTCACTTCATTTATCTAATAGCTTCATAATGGCCTAGTATAGATTTGCTCTTATCTATTTTATATTTTGCACATCCTGGTATACTTTATAATCCAGATTACAGAAGTTATATTATGAAAGGTAAAATACAAAACATCAATACGAAACTTTGATTTATCCACTAGACAATTGATCAAGATAAGAAAGTCACCATGAAAAGTAAAATACATACTAGCAATTAAAACAATGATATCAACATATGTTTATAATGGATGAAGAAATTGTTTAATCAAACAATAAAGTTTTATTCTCAAGTATTAAGAGCACCATCCAATTAAAAAAAATCTAGAACTGATTATTATTGTATTTAAAATTGTAGGTTAAAAATCTTACTTTATCACTACAACTCTACCTCCTCCAGTTATTTCATGGTTCAACATGGTACATAACTAGCTAAATAATTTACAAGCAATTTCTAAAAGAGGAAGTATTTGTGCAGTAAAAAAACTCTGCCAAAGGATGAAAAGCATGCAATGAAGTAAGTTTCTCATATCAGGTAATCTCATTACATAAAATTTTAAAACACCACCCAATCCTGGCATTAAGCAGCATGATAAATATACCAGAAATCATAAAAATTTGAACTATAGAAAAATGTTGGACCTTATAGAAGCCTCAAGTATAAAATAGCACGAGGAATAAGCTCAACACACTGATTTGAATCCTAAATCACTGATGCACAATTTTCTTTTAAAAACACATTAATTGAGAATGCAAATATATATCTTTTAGTGAGAAATGTAATGTTAATGAAAGTAGAACATACATCCGAGTTTATGCTCAGCTACAGCATGGCCAAGAAGAGTCCATGTTTCAAACCAATACATTAAAGCAAGGTGAAAGACATCTGTTTGTGTCTCACTCTTCCAATCACCATGATACCTAACAAAGAAAACATAAATATAAACAACCTTAGTATAAAACTAAAAGTATAAAAGTATAAATAAACAATCCAAGACTATCAACTATCTGTACCCTAACCTATTATACTGCCCGGGGTATCCACCAACAATTTCCACAAGCTGATTGAACAAGCTCTTCAACACATCAATCTGAGTCGGCATCTTATCCAGAACCTCTAGAAAACAACAAACATATACATAAATAGATAAAAAAACATAGATTAATAAGAACAATAAAAGAAAGATAAACAGAGATTAATACGAACAATTAACGCATCAAATACCTTCTCTTGCTCCGGCCCATTAACATTCGCACCAAATCATAACTACACACACATACGGCATCATAATAACACATCAATTAACACAAAACCTAATAATCATATATGAAACTCAAAATTTTAGAAATTGAAAATATGAAAATTCAAAACCTAAAAGAATTAGTCTAATTCTTATAGGTTAATCTTTTAACCTCTTTCTGAAACTTTTCATCTTTCGCCGACACCGCAATCTATAGACAAATGTGTTTTTATTGGGTAAAAGATAGATACAAACCTCTCTAAGTAGGGTGAGAGAGAGAAAGAGAGTTAGTATTCCTATATCCTTCTGGGTTATGTGTTGAAGAAGATAAAAGGGGGAGAGGGAAAGTGAATTTCAAGGAAGCGGGGGATTGAAAACAAAAGGGGGAAATAAAATTTGGGGGGGGGGGACGAATTAGAACCAAAAAATTGGGTATAATTGCAACTCTACTTATAAAATATTTATATAAATGTTTGAAAAAAATTCACTTCATTATTTAAATAAAATTGAATAGATAAATTTGAATTTTTTTTGATAATTTTTCCATAAGACTAGAATCAGCATCTTACTCTTTTTAATACTCCCTTCAATAATTTTATTAGAATTACTTATTTTTAAATATAATTAATTAATTAATTTTTATTTTATTTAAAAATTTAAAAAATATTTATTTTTAGTATACGCTAACAATTATGGTGGTGTAGTGTAGCATCTCTTGCAACTTGAGTGAAATTTGTCCTAAAAAATATTCATTTCATGTAATTTTTTATTTACTTTTAAAATACTTAAATACAAATACTTATATAAATATTTAAAGATAATTATTTCTGAAATAATAGGTCTTAAACTGCTTTAAATACTAATTTGTGATAGACAATGGTTTCATAGAAATAATACGAAATCGTTGTACTTGTAGTATTTCTATAACAGTTTAGAACAAATGATTTATAAGAAGTTGTATGAGTTTCCGTTCTACAACGGTTAAGTGAGAATAAACTGTCGTCTGTAATCAAACGACAGATTATGTCGTAAAACCCGTTGTTTGATTAATTTTCAGACAATTGTAAACGAGTCTCATGTAAATATTAGTCATTTTACCGAATTTTCCTTATAAAATCATTCAAGATAAGTTTGAATTTTTTTTATAATTTTTTCATATGACTAAAATCTATATACTTTAACATCGGTACAGTTGGATCATTCAAAAAATCATTTAAAACAAATATTTTGTTGTCGGGAACGAATCTCATTATAGGGAATAGTACTTTTACCGAAATTTCCTTATAAAGTCATGCAAGATAAGTTTAATTTTTTTTTTTTATAATTTTTTCATATGACTTAAATCTATATACTTTAACATCTGTGCGGTTGGATCTTCTAAAAAATAATTTTAAAAAATAATTTTGTTATTCGAGAAAGAATCTCGTTGAGGGTAATAGTATTTTTACCAAATTTTCCTTATAAAGTCATGCAAAATAGGTTTAATTTTTTTATAATTTTTTCAAATGACTAAAATCTATATATTTTAATATCAGTACGGTTAGATCATCTAAAAAATAATTTAAAAAAATAATTTTGTTATTCGGGAAAGAATCTCGTTCTGGGTAATAGTACTTTTACAGAAATTTCCTTATAAAGTCATGCAAGATAAGTTTATTTTTTTATAATTTTTCCATATGACTAAAATCTATATACTTTAACCTCCGTACAGTTGGATTGTCTAAAAAATAATTAAAAAAAATAATTTTGTTATTCGGGAAAGAATCTCGTTGAGGGTAATAGTACTTTTACCGAAATTTTCTTATAAAGTCATTCAATATAAGTTTGAGTTTTTTTATAATTTTTTCATATGACTAAAATCTATATACTTTAACATCCGTACGGTTGGATCGTTCAAAAAATCATTTTAAAAAATTATTTTGTTGATCAGGAACGAATCTCATTATAGTGAATAGTATTTTTACCGGATTTTCCTTATAAAATCATGCAAGATAAGTTTTATTTTTTTGTAATTTTTTCACATGACTAACATCAATATAATTAAATATTCGTACGGTTGGATCGTCTAAAAATAATTAAAAAAAATTATTTTGTTATTTGGAAAAGAATCTCGTTTAGGGAAGTAGTACTTTTACCGAATTTTCTTTAAAAGGTCATTCAATATAAGTTTGAATTTTTTTTATAATTTTTTCATATGACTAAAATCTATATACTTTAACATCCGTACGGTTGGATCGTCTAAAAAATAATTTTAAAAAATAATTTTTAAAAATAATTTTTAAAATTTAAGAATTCGATATCACACAACAGTTTTTTAAAAAAACCGTTGTGTGACACCTACAGAAAATCAAGGACTCTTTTTGTGCCAACTAAGTGATCTAGGTGAAGTCAATCAATGTGTGAGATTTTGCCAACTAAGCGATCCGGGTGACATATTTTCCACCAATCAGATGGTGCCACGTTTTCCTATAAACAGACAGCGGTTATTGTCTTGTTAGAACCGTCGTCTAAACCTTATTTAAGAACCGTTGTTTGATGTATAATAAGACCAAACTTTTCATAAACACTTGTGTGAAAGGTAAATATCCAGCAGAAAGACTTCTAAATTAAGCGTTGTCTCGGGATCGCTTAGACAACAGCTTCATAAACTGTTGTCTTTTTATATTTACAAGACAACGGTTTTTTAAACCATTGTTATAGAGTTGGATTAACAAAAGATTTGAAAACCCGTTGTTTAACATTTTACAATGGCTACTCATCCTGTTGTGTGAAGCAAACCTTGGATTAGACAACGGTTATAGGAGGGCAAAATAAAACCGTTGTCTGTCATTTTGGGACAACGGTTCTTTCGTCAACTGTTGTCTAATTAGTGTTGTCTGAAACTATTTTTCTTGTAGTGCCGATTATTCACAATATTCCCCACATAATTTATATTAATATCACGAATTTTAATCAACAATTTCCTGAAATAAAAAGGAAATCAGATTAAAATTATAGAACTAACCAACTGCAACACAGAACAACAACAAACACACGCGCATAACAAATATATGCATACATGCCGCCACGCCGGTCGAAACCGGCGGCAACCGGAGAACAGAGGAACAAGCGGCACAGGCACAACACTCAATTGAGGGTACACATATATATACGGATACATATACATATTAACCCATCAAGGAAAAACCGAAATCACACAAAGCAAGCAACCTGAGCAACAACCAAAAACTCACCGGAGAACAGCGGGCAGAACGGGAATACGGTGGAGAAAGAAAATGAAGGTTGGAGGAGTTACAGAGAGAGAGGAGGGAGATGAACTGCAGAGAGAGAAACAAGATCGAGAGACTAAAAGAGAGACATGGAGATGAGAGGGGAAGACTGTGAAACAGTGGGGTTTGTTTTATTATTATTTTTTATTATTTTTTATTTTTTCCAATCAGTAATTGACACGCACAGAACAAATTGTTAAGGACTAAACACGTGTCCTTTCCCTTATTTTGACAGCCTATTTTCTCCCGTTTATGTAATTTAACGAATAATCGCGTGAATAAAATAATATGAAAAATTACCAAACAAATTTTAAAATTTCTGAAATAAATAAAAACTAAAAAAATAAAATTTTCATAATTTTTAAACCATTTTTGAAACACAACTTATACCCGCATTTAACGATTTAACAAACAAATGTGCGGGTAAAATTAATTCCAACAATTTCTAAAATAATTTTAAAATTCTCGAAATATTCTAAACTTAATAAAATAAGAGTTTCATAATTTTTGAAACTTTTCTGGATTTAATATCGAATTTAACAATAATTATACGAAATAAATCACACAGGATAAATAAATCAATAAAATAAATTTTCAAAATTTCTAAAAATCTCTAAAAATACATATTGAAATTATAAAACACTAAAAATAACTTTTGAAATAATTTCTAATTTTATAAAAATAAAACTGCAATTAAATCAATAAAATTATTCAATTTAATCGACAAAACACGATAGTGATAACTAAAATCACTTACTGTGAAATAATACAACACATATAATCCATAATGGCTACAACACATAGCTGACAACAATAATACATTTTTATGTACTCAATTATTCAAGAATTATACATTTAAATAATGCAAAAAAAAATACCTGTCATTATATCCTTCCCCCTTAAAAAGATTATGTCCTCAGAATCTGAACTAATTAAACTAGTGATGATATTTGTTAAGCATCTCTGACTATAACTCTCAAGTAGACTCTCTTACTCAAGGATTCTTTCAAAGCATACTCACTATAGGAACAAACGTATTCTTAAAGTCTCGCTTTACGATCTAGAATCTAGATTGATTCATACACATTGTCTTGGTTCCAATCAAGGATATATTCTTTTGACATAAAAACATAAAACACACTATGAGAATGCTACAGCTTTGGCAACAACGCTTGCTCATAGGCGAATTTACCTGCTTTTCTCAATACCTCAAACGGTTTAATTTACCTAGGACTCAGCTTGTCTTTCCATCCGAATCTGACCAATCCTCTTCAAGGTGACATTGCTAACAATACCAACGATCTTATTTCTCTATCCATATCTTCTTGATATAAGTTCGCGCTCTTTCTCTGTTTATCATGAGCTGCTGTTAACCTTGTCCGGATCAATATCTCTACGTCCTGGGTTTGCTGAACTAATTCAGCACTTTATAACTTCTTTCCTCCCACTTCATCTCAATAAGGTGGGGTTCCACACTTATGTCCATACAAGGCTTCGCAAGATGGAATTCCTATACTGACATGATTATTATTATTATTATTATAAGAAAACTCGGTTAATGGCAAATGATCATCCCAGTTCCTCTAAAATCCCAGCACATACTCTTAACATATCTACTATCGTCTAAATTATTCTTTCACTTGACCATCCGTTTGAGGATGATAGGCGGTATTCATCTTGAACTTAGTTCCCAACGTTCCTAGTCACCATAAGTTCTGCTTCAACTCTGGTACATCTTAGTGTTTCCCGGGTGGACGAAAACTTGAAATCATGGGTTTCTCGCCAAAATTTCACTCTTCAACTCAGTCACATTGGAAATCCATGTTTTCGAGGGAATCCTAAACATACTTTTTCTATTATTTTGAGTACAACTTCTTCTCCAGCCAAACTGTCCAACCATTTGATTCACGACCTCTTCTTCGCACTTCCTGATTCTTTCCATTACCTCTTGTGGAAAAGTGCTCTCATACAATGGTTCCAAACTATCTTCTGGCACCCGAACTTCAATTTCCAACTTTTCCGAATTCCTTTTACCAACTCCTCGACAATCGTAATGATATTCAATTTTTCTTTTTGACTCAAGGCATCTGTCACTAAGTGGACTTTTCCTGAGTAGTAATTAATAAAATAATCGCAGTCCTTAATCAATTCCGACCATAATTCATACTTTGAAAATTTAGAATACAGTTGATATTTTTCAATCCTTTATAGGAAAATCTTCAGGTGTTCGGCTTGGTCTTCCTTGGTCCTTGAATGGACAAGGATGTTATCAATAAATACAATTGCACTATCCAAGTACTCTTTATACGTTATGTTCATTAAATCCTTGTAGGTGAATGGTGCATTTTCTAATCCACATAACATTACCAGAAACTCGTAATGCCCATATCTCGCTTTAAACATAGCCTTTGGTATGACCTCAAACTTGATCTTAAGTCAATCCTCGAAAAATAACACACTCCTTAAATTAGGTCACATAAGTAATCGGTTGTAAATAGGGGTTACTTATTCTTATTCGTCATCTTATTAAATTTCTGATAATCGGTACATAATCTCATAATTTCATCCCCTTCTCCAATAACATCACTGGTGCACCCCACGGGGATAAATCTGGTAGGATCACCTCCCTTACCAATAACCTCTGCAATTACTTAACTAATTCTTTCATTCCTACTGGCCATATAACATGGATTTTGGCACTGGTTTGGTTCAGATTACTATATCAACGAGAAATTTTATCCCATAATATAGGATAATCTTAGTGATTCATCTAGAGAGACTCCCGGGCATTTATTTACTACTCGAATTTCTTCCAGTTTAAGTACTTTCTTCTTATATCTCTATATATGGTGGATCTACCGTATATCCTTAGCTTATTAACTCCTTTTTCTCGCATGATTGGAAGAACTTCTTATCTTGCTTCTTCCCTTAGAAGCTAACCTTAATATCAGCTTCCGTAGTTTAATAATTTGCTTCTTCTGGAAATCAATCTTTGCCTTATGACAGTTGAACCAATTCGTTTCTAAAATCACATCGAACTCTTCTAGCTCAAAGGGTGTCAGATCAGCTGAAAAGAATACTCATGGATTCTAATTGCCAGTTAAGACATAGGTGACTCACTGAAAGTCCATCTTGATTGACCACATTTATGGTTAAAGGCCCGGCTAAGTCTTCTAGCTAGTATCAAATTCATTTTATTCACACATTTCTTTGATATAAATGTCTTAGACGACTCAAATAAAACTGTAACAGGTACGGAGTTGGGAGAAAGCATACCTATGACTACGTCCGAGTCCTAAGCGTTAGATCTCTTAGTCATTTCGAAGGTTCTGGCCCTGGCTATGCTGGACGTTGGTCTTTGAGATACGGTACCTTGAGTAGCTATTTCACAACTCCTCGTAATATGTCCAACCTTCCCACAATTATAACAAGTAAATCCTGGATTTTCTGGCTTGCATTCTGAAGCATAATGACCCCTATGACCACACTTGAAACATTGAACATCCTTTTTGCACGAACTACCATGTCTCCTTCCACATGACGTACACTCTACTACCGACTTTACTGACTGGGCTGGAGTGAAAGCAACTGAAGTAGCACTAGACCTAGCCTGGGAGAAACTTTGTCTCCTGAATCTTTTATTCCTGCCTCGGCGAAGCCGTTTCTGAAGCTTCCGACTGGATTCTCATTGATCCGCTTTGTCGATAACACCCTCAGACTTCCTCTTCTTATCACCCTTTTCCTTGATGGCAAGATTCTGATCACTCTCAATTACTAAAGCAAGCTGAACTATGGAAGGATATGTCTTTAGTTGCAATGTCACAACTCCGCTGCGAATTTCAAGATTCAACCCTTGTTGAAACCTTCATGCCTTCTGGGTCTCCGTACTTACATACTCAAGAACTAGTTAGGATAATTTTGTAAAATTGGCCTCATATTCCAACGCACTTCGTTCACCTTGTTTCAGTTCTAAAAACTCAACTTCCAACTGATTCCTTAGACAATATGGAAAATACTTCTCCAAGAACAATTTTTTAAATCTCGTCCAAGAAACATGGCCTTCTCTTTCCAACGCACGGGTGGATTCCCACCAATAATTTGCTTCATTCTTAAGAAAATAGCTCGCATAATCTGTCTTAAGATTATCACTTACTTGAGTGAAGGTAAATGCTTTTTCCATTTCCTTAAGCCAATTTCCGGAAACAACAGGGTCCACTTCGCCCTTAAACTCTGGGGGATTAACAGAATGAAAGGATTTAAAACTTTTAGTTTGGTTTGGCTCTCTTTGCTGATGTTAATGCTGCTGAATTTGTTGGATTAACTGAAACTGTTGTTGCTGCTGTTAGCGTAATAAGTCTAGAATTTCATTTATAGCTGGACCCTCCGCCAAACTACTACTATTTTCTTTAGACTGGGTAGCTTTCTTGGGTGGCATTTTCCTGAAATATAGCAGGGAATTTATTCAAAAACATAATGAGAATGTATAATAGAAAATATCATCGTTCAAACGGTGCACCTGTGTCAGGAAAATGTTGCCCAATCAAAGTACCCATGTCTTTATTATCAGGATCCATTTATAAAAGATATCTAGATTAACAACACTAGAAACAATAACAATAATGACAGTATCAGAATCAACAACATTACAGGAAAACTGAAATATAAGGATACTAGACGTCATGGTATAGCTTCTCAATATAACAACAACTGATTAACGTCCCACCACTACTTAAGTGGAACACTAACTAATCCGATATACCGCACAACTGGGCTGGCTATATCTAGCACCAACTACAAAGAGCACTAGTAAACCGAGTTAAACTTAGGGAATTCTGGACTCTGCTGAGCCCACCCGTCCGAGTTCCAACCAACCCTTCCTCTACCGGGTTAACTTTTCTAAAGATGCAACCTCCTATATTGAATCCTGAATCCTCTCTGCTATCTTCATTTGTGAAGTAACAACCAGATGTAAAACTTCTATTTCTCTTGACAGTCAACTTTTATTTACTTGCAATAACCAAGATTGTCTAACTACATAGGTTACTGACGAATCCATTTCCATGGAATTTCAAAATCAAGAAATCAATTATAGAGGAAGGAAAGATGAAGAAGATATAAATATGACTGGGAGCAACCATACAAGTACATAAGATGGCCAGTCTTAGTACCATACAGTTTACAACACATAATACGGTGACGTCCCACCAGAATCTTTATCACACAGACAAACTGTCAAATCATATGCATTGTCTGCCCCAATCAATCGATAGAATCACCGAGGAAGGGAACAATGTTTAGATAGAAAATTCACATATAGGAAGGGGAAATCTGATTTATTATGAGATCAACAGAATCTTAAGTTGCTTAATTCGAACTTTGACTTTCTTACGGGAAAAACAAGCAACTAATTAAAAGGGTAAACAATTACTTTAGAAACATAATGCATTTCAGGAAAGGCGTGAAAGGGTTCAAGATATATACAACAGTACTGATCCCCATACACTAAGAGACTTGGATGTCATAGCCGCCACCGAATACTATCATCACATATTATCTGAACTCACTGAGGTCGCATACTCGGTCCAGTAACATTCCTTGACATAGAAAATATGATATTTAGAAATAACGTTGGTGTCTCTTCAGCTGACACATCAAGGGTCCGCTCAGGCACTGAACTCACGCGATCAACTCATTTTTCTCGAGAGGAAAACTAGAAATCTCTATCGGACATTACCAATAATACATATACGAAGGAGGCGTACTCTAAGCTAGGGCAATTCTAGCCAATCCTCAATAGACGTCAGGGTTACGCGTTCGAAACCCTCGACTAAACTCATAGACTCTCTCCTCTGATTGAGTTGCTAACTCACACCGTTATATAAACTTTTCTACATTCTTTTGACTCTACTCTTAACCTAAATCAGGGACTCAAACCTGTGGCTCTGATACTAACTGTGACGGCCTCAACCCTGGGATCAGGAGTTGATGTCATCAACAACAATAACAACCAACATAATATAATCCACTTTAATGATAAAACATAAACACGACCCCTTTTTACCAAGAACTTTTCCAGGTTTAAGTATGACTTAGGTTACAGTTATTATAAAACCAACTTATTACAAACAATCTTGACAATACTATCTTAATACAACAACTCAACATACCGTCTTTGGGATGACACAACTACCTCAGAGGAGCTTGATACGAAAGGAACTGGAACCCTGCCCTGACTACACACAAGAGTCTCCAAGGCATCTGTAATACATATATACAAAACATTCTGCAAGGGTGAGAAATCAATTGCTCAGCTGTACCACTATATGAATAACAAGTAAAACAATTTATGATAAGGCGGTTATAGGAACAAAATTCATAACTTGTTAGAAAACAAGTAAAACATGTATAAACTGGATATCAACACTAGCATGCCCTGTAAAACAATATCATCAGTCGTGTGCTGTGTATAAATACCAGAGTCCAATTTTAGCATGCTATTTTCATTTCCAAAACCACTGTTCCATTACAGGAACCACAAAACCATTTGTCCCGTTACGGGGATCACAAAACCATAATCAGATAAATATATTGGACAAATCCTAGGGACAACTGATTAGTCAATCCCACCACAAACCTGTTCCGGAACTCAAAGACTAGCTAGGTCTCTGTCACGTTGGACTCAGCGATTTAAATAGGGCGCGCAACTGACTTAGCCTCTTACGCAAACCCGCGAGGCCGTTACGGGCCTCTTACACAACCATCCAATAAATACCTATACCAGACATCTAGCAAGGTAGGGTTGTTAAAATATTTTTATCATAATTTGCAAGTAGGTTCACACAATATTTATTTATAATTATATAAGTATATACGCTCGACCGATCTTCTCGATAATTTACAGGATACGCTCCCTAATTTTCGAATTTAATTTTTCGAAAATTGGGCAGCGTCTCCTCTGTTTATCGGCCTACCCGTCGAACCATAAATCGACGTCAAATCACAACCAACAACCAATCGATCACTGTCCAAACCAATCACGCAATCCAAATAATCCCGATAATAAATATTTAACTACTATTTTTATTTTGAGAATTATAATATAAAATTTATAAATTTATTATTTATTTGTATTATATTACGACTCAGAATATTTATCACGGTCCACCATCAGCGCGCTGAGGCTCATCGCCGACGGTGGAAAATTTTATTGGTGCCTGATATTATTCGGGTTTCCAAATAAATTTCACCGATTATTCACAATATTCCCGCACAATTCATATTAATATCACGAATTTTAATCAACAATTTCCTGAAATAAAAAGGAAATCAGATTAAAATTATAGAAGTAACCAACTGCAACACAGAACAACAATAAACACACACGCATAACAAATATATGCATACAGGCTGCCTCGCCGGCCGAAACCGGCGGCAACCGGAGAACAGAGGAACAAGTGGCACCCAAGGCACAACAAGCACACACCACTCAATTGAGGGTACACATATACATACAGATACATATACATATTAACCCATCAAGCAAAAACCGGAATCACACAAAGCAAGCAACCGGAGCAACGGCCGGAAACTCACCGGAGAACAGCGGCCAGAAAGGAAATACGGTGGAGAAAGAAAATAAAGGGAGGAGGAGTTACAGAGAGAGAGGAGAGAGATGAACTGCAGAGAGAGAAACAATATCTAGAGACTAAAAGAGAGACATGGAGATAAGACGGGAGGACTGTGAAATAGGGGGTTTGTTCTATTATTTTTTTTCCAACCAGTAATTGACACACACAGAACAAATTGCTGAGGACTAAACACGTGTCCTTTCCCTTATTTTGACAACCTATTTTATCCCGTTTCTATAATTTAACAAATAATGGCGCGAATAAAATAATCCAAAAAATTACCAAAGAAATTTTAAAATTTTCGAAATAAATAAAAACTAATCAAATAAAATTTTTAAAATTTTTAAACCATTTTTGAAACGCGACTTATACCCGTATTTAACGATTTAATGAACAAATGTGCGGGTAAAATTAATCCCAACAATTCCCAAAATAATTTTAAAATTCTCAAAATATTTCAAACTTAATAAAATACGATATTCATAATTTTTAAAACTTTTCTTTATTTAATATCAAATTTAACAATAATTATACCAATTAAATCACACAGGATTAATAAATAAATAAAATAATTATTCATAATTTCTAAAAATCTCTAAAAATACATATTAAAATTATAAAACACTCAAAATAATTTTTGAAATAATTTCTAATCTTATAAAAATAAAACTGCAATTAAAGCACTAATAATTATTCAATTTAACCACAAAACACAATAGTGATAACTAAAATCACTTACTGTGAAGTAATACAACACATACAATCCATAATGGGTACAACACATAGCTGACAACAGTAATGCATTTTTATTTACTCAATTATTCAATAATTCTTTATCTATATAATAGCAGAACACGGGGTAAAAAATCGTGAGTCATTTTAATCCCGATAAAAAGACAATTTTACCCCTCTCTATTTGTCCTCTATTTGTCTATATTCTAGCCATCACTGTCTGAACAGGCCACCGCTGTCTGAACAAGCTACAAAGAATTCAAAGCTGTCCAAAAAGGAGGTTGATAATACATAGGATCGAAGGCGGGCCAAGCCGTAATTCTATCCTTGGGGTTGGGGACTGAAAAGGTGCGGGTCAATCATCATCGCTTAGAGTTTTGGGAATCGGGGTTTTGTAGATTAGGGATTGGGGGTTTGGACTGGTGGGTTTGCTTGGTTATATGGATCATGCTGGTGTGTTAGGTAATTGATGAGTTTGGTAATTTCAGTGTGGTTAGTTGTATACCTGTATGCTTATATTATTACATTGTGTTAGTAGGTGTGTGTAGTTTAAATGGGTTTTACAGTTGCTTGATGTAAGTAAACATTTAGATTAGGTACTTTAACTTGGTATTTGCTGAAATTTGAAATTTGAGAAGTGATGTGCTAGCTTGGTACATATACCAGCTTTGGCCTGTTTCAGTAAATATGAACCATTGAAGGATAAAAATGCTCTCTGTGCCAAAGACCTCTAGGTTCAGCTGTATTACCCTTCCTCCCTTTTTAGTATAGATACAGGCATGGATGGGTTTAGGCAGTCTATTATATTAAACTGATATACACATTAGTTTTTTTTTGTGATGTAAGTATGTTTAAGGTATAAATTACTTTGCATCCTTGTAAATAGGAACTTAAAAGCTTTGTTTCTCTTCCTGATAGGGGCTTGGAAATTATACAAATAATATCCTCTATCCCATAAATAATGTTTCCGGGGATTCAAATCTCGACAAAAATGGAGTTGTGAATAATTTTTTTCAAATAGGTTTTATTGGCATCACCCTGTGAAACATTCCCAATAAACTTGATGTCCATGGGACGGTATCAGAGAATTAACATATTGAAATCATGATTAACCTAATAATTTTAATAAATTTTATTATAAAATTATAAGTGTGAGTTGAATTAATAGAAATTTTATGTAAATCGTGATTAATCTCTAAAAATTAATGATAGTTGTCCAGATTATTTTACAAATCTGGTCTCCTCATTAAATTGTTTGAGCCGTGCACTTTTAACATGGTTCCCTCATTTAATTGTTTGGGCCGGGAACTTTCTTAATCACATGTTAAATGCTGGTTTGAGGGTGTAGAATCTATCATTATAGTATCAATTCATGTAGTGGCCTGGCCGCCGGGATAATATTATGAATAAAGCGCAGATACAAACAACGTAATTGACCACTAAGATTTGTCGGCTTAAGCTTAGGTATGCAAGTTCCTATCTCTCCCAAACACTCTCCCAATATGCGGTCCTTTAAATTAGCTTCCCCAAAATGATCAATAAATATTTAATTTATGCATTCCTGTTCAAACGGTAACCCTGCAATATGGGTCTGGGATTAGAAATAAACACATTCTTAATTATTTGAAATTAGAGGGTGGGAAGCAAAGTAACTAAAATTTGGCCAAACCTGCAGGGAATTATATGCCTAATAATTCTTGATCGACTTTGTGTTAACATGCAATTAACAAGTTGGGAAGTGTTTGTCTGATGGGTTCGCTGTTTGAGTAGTTTAGATATCGGAAACTATTGTAATGCAGAGCTTAGTTTTTCAGGATGTAGCACAACTAAAAAACCTGCATGACTATATGGTTGTTTTGCTGATACATGCAGGTCATTATATAGATTCAATTCAAGCACATAAAATGTCTAGATAAATTGTCTAAAATCGTAACCGTACTTTGATTCTAGGCGCGACCGTTATTTAGACCAATTTTTGGGAGCTGTGCTAAAGGATCGGCTCAGCCTTTGTATACTATGTACAACTAGATGATAATCTTGTAAGCTAATTTGGTTATAGTATGTGAAGCCAGGAAGAAATATAATTAAATTTTATAGTTTGTGGGATGAAATTTTTTATATGCTGATGAACATTTACCCATGTTATTAGTATAGTATCTGGAAACAATAGTAAGTCCAACTTTGATAGCATAACCACTTATATATATACTTGCATTGCTGCTATAGCTTTTACAGTCAAACCTCAAGTTGGAAGGGACCAGGAAGTCAATTGCTAACATGGGAGCAGTTCTACTCAGGAAGCTTATGTTTTGGATGTAAATGTTTAAACATTCACATCCAGCTGTTTGTTGAATTTCGCATCCAAATACTTCGTAGAAAAGTGAGGCATAATAATAATAAGGCGATAGTGTAGTGTTCAACATTGATGTTAAATTAAAAATAAAAATTAAAACTGTAAATATAATTACATATTTTTAATGAAATTGTCAAATTTAAAACTACAAAACTCTAAATGCAACTAATAAGATCGAGAACTTAAATAGGGCCCCATGCTCGCAAACTCGGTAAAAATTTGTTACAAAGCTCGATAAACTATAAAACTCGTTTACACACTCGATAAACTCGGGGGCTTGATCTTAAATTGTATGCTTAGTGAGTCGAGTATAGCAAGTCTTGAGTGCACATGGCAGCATTATATGGGGTTTCTTATTTCCTTTGTATGTTTATGTAGCCTGGCCCTCCCACATGATTTACAAATTTAACCTTCAATCAATTCAGAATTGTAATATCGAAAAACCAAATCAAATTGGTCGCACAATAGGGGCATTCAAACATCCTTTCTGCGCAGATTGTTAGGGTAGAGGCAGGATTACAACTAAATGTGCAAGTTATTGAAACCGTTTATGTCAGCACTTGATAGGTAAAGACGATATGGGCCCGGCTAAAAAAAGGGGTCATCCTCAGATTGCGGTGACTGAAGATGTTTTGGAAAGATGGAGGTTAGCAATGCAAAGATATAATGTACGCCGTTCAAAGAGTGAGTTATAATAAAAGTTTTGTAATTTGTATTTTTTAACAAGTACCTGCAAATTCACAGTTATATGCATTTCTAATATTTTCGCAGAATAAATACAGGCTTATTCGATGTTGTTAGTTGCTGCGCATAATGTTAAAACACATAGTGGGTTCCCTTCGCTTAAATTTTGTCCCCCAAATTTAAATATAGATTAGCTTTCATAACACTATACCCCAAGACTTAAATAAAAAGGTTTTAATTACTATAAATATGATTTTATGCATTTATTTTTTGTAATTTCTGTGACTGAAAGCAGGGGAAGGCCCTTCTAGAAAAAGAGGCAGGTCCAAGGGCGTGATAGACGAAGCTGTATTGAATTCGCAGAGCCTATCATTGCCAAGGCTTTAAACCTGCCCAATAATGAGTGAGCGCATCCAATATTATATGCATAAAACTCGTGATTCTGCATTTCCATAAATTTCTTCTTCCATGTGCCTCCTTTTGCAGGTATCATTGCTAGCGATGCTGAGTGTACACAGACAGGTACAGTTAATCTAATTCCATGTGAAATCTAAGCACAAGGTATCCTCCATGTATTACATTTCTTAATGTAGTCATTAAGTTCCGGTAAATTTTAATAAATTATGAGGTCTCCATTCTGTGCATCCACGTACCCGTGTCTGGCTTGTGTTGCAAATTTACCAAGTTTCAAGGGAAAGGAAAAATATAATAATTCTATTGTTCATGGTTTGCATATTAGTATAAGCTCCATAATATACATTTTAGAAAACTACAGTGGCATGTACAATGTAAGCACCATTTATGAAATTTATTATTGCACATACACATCAAATAAATAAAAGAAAAAAATTTACACTCGATAACTACCTTAACAAAGATAAAGTATGGCACATCGGAAATATAATATTGTGTGGGTTTGAGGTTTTCCGTATCCTGCTATTCAGAACATTATGAATGAGTCCTTTAATAAATCCAGATTTAAGACTTTAAGTTCTGCTATCTCATCTGCTCCAATCTTTTGTGGGCATATTAACATGATATTAAGCTGCATTAATTACCGGACCTAAGTCGATTATTAAGAGCATGGATTAATACCCGACCAATATAAATGAGCCAAGTTATGTTCAATTGTTCTCATAAATTCCTATGTCCAACAATTTATTTCTACAGAGAATAATGTGTCTGAGGCCTCTCACACAGATGCTGCATGGCCCCTCATTCCACCTACAAGCTCAACGCAAGGTAGCATCCATTCATTAATTTTTTATATGCACATTTACATCTTGATCCTTAGACTTTTTGTTTGTGGCTGTTTTAAATTTCATCCAGAAAACCAAAAATTGAGCGTAGTTCCAGGCAGGATGTAGTAATTCGCACAAAAAACGTAGATATAAACTAGACCTTTACACCTGCATTTTCTAACAATTGCCTGCACATTGTCCATCAAATGTTTATTCCTATTGGATTTACTAAATCCTAACATGATTCCACTTTTATGATTTAGTGTGCCAATTCTACACATTACTATTTTATATTTTTTATGCCCAAATATAGGGTAATGCTATTAGTTATTCGACATAACATTATATACTATAGATAGTAGCCTTTGTTTGTTATTGATTTATCATTATAACACCATTTTAAAGATATATATTTCCATATATTGTTGATCAAATTGTTGCAACCAGATGAGGAGCCTGCAGAAGGTGGAAAGGGGAACAAAGACCCCAACTCAGCAAGTGGCGGAGGAACAAACCAAGGTATTACTGTTTCTGTGCACCTTCTTCCGTATGCATTAATTATTACTCTGCCGAATGGCTTCACTGAGATTCTCATGCAAACGTTGTCCAACTCTGTAAAATATTCTCTAAATATCTTTGCTCCCAAATTATAGTTAATTCGCGGATATGCCTCCCACTAAAAATAAATAGGTATGATGCCTTTTTCCATGCTTATGTGTTAGTCTTCCATACTTCGCGGAATCACGGAGAATGTGCTTGTGACGCCCTCAATCTCGAGGTTAGGAAATGAGGACTCACACACCTCTAATCTAATAATTAAATATGCATAAACCCCGATTAAACTACTACCAGGATCAACAGGATAAAGTTTGAGACAAGATTACAACTACCAATCACAAAATATAACTTACAAACCCAAATTATTATTAAATAAACAATATTGATTCCGGCTGGGAACCGACATATAACCCATTGTATCTTTAAACGCTTCTTTCTAGGCGCGAGCTTACTCATAATTACCACTACCTGCTCTGGCAACCGGAAGCTCTCAACACGGTAGGGACCACCAGGTACGCTCTTACGACCAGTGCGCCTAAGCCTGTCCATCTTTTTGCTTAACTGCCATGGTTAGATTAAACAAAACAAATGAGTATAAAACTCAGCAAGTAACTATGTAGCAGTTCTACAATATCAAATCACAATATGCTTTACAAAACTCAGAGCATTCTACTTTATTTGATCTAGGTGGCAGATTTCCATCTTTTGGGGTAAGGAAAGGTTTTGAAGGATAATGTGGGGCTTTCCAAGGAACAAGGCTCAAAGCAGGACGAAAGCCGACATTCATCACATAATCAACAGTATTATGATCAACAATATTTCAATATATGGAATCAATCATATGATCAACAAATTTAAGTATCAGGGTTCTCGAGCTTTAAGCTTCACAATAACATAATCAACTCTTTTTTAAAGCAGTATAAACCATTTCCATTTTCAAGAATCAATTTACTGAACAGAAAGTTTCAGTTCCTTTTTTTTAAAAAAAAAATCAATTAAAACCCTTGATTGGATCAATTTATCTTTCCATTTCATTATATACGGGTGATCAGCCCGTATCGACCTCCATTCCGGTCTTTAAGGTACCAATCGACATAATTTCAGCCTTAAGTTGGACTAGCCCCGCTAGCCTCTTACCATGACTGGACTAGTCCCACTAGCCTCTTACGTCCCAATCCAATCCATCAGGAATTCATTTGGAAAACCTTGAGTTGGAAAAACAAATAGGTTTTCTAAAATTCATTTTATCATTACCAAGCATTTGAAATCATTTGGACTTTTTCAAGTCGAAACTCATTCTTAATTCAGATTTTAAGGAAACAAAGTTCAGGGAGTAATTCAAAGATACGCAAGGAACAATTCATAAGAATTCTGTATCAGGGATAACAAAGCACTTAAGTTAGAAGCATCAACATTTGTTTAGGGATCAATAGGGTGATCAGGAAGAACAGGGTATCATTAGACAGGGTTAAGAAGGATAATAAGTGGGTTCAATATATTTCATGGCTCAATACATAATTTGAACATGAAGGACATATTATCAAAGGGTGGAATCAATAAGCTTATCAATAACAAATTATCAAGAACAAGGGTACTTCAAATCAATATCAGGGTTTCATAATTAAACAGTTCAATACTCTACATGGTATGAACAACATTCTCTTTATAACCATTTACACAAGTAATCAGAGTTACTTGCCTGGATTTGCTTTCCTGAAGGTTGAACTACTGCCACCTAGTAAACCCTTTCCTTTCCTAGCCTGAATGCCCTCACGCTCCGAATCTACAATAAAACCAAACCTTAATCAGATTCTCAACTCTCGTTCTCGGAACGATCACTCTATACGATAACTCGATTATATCCTTGACTCGAGTATACGAATATAGCTTATACACATAAGGACATAGCACATAGCATATAGCATAATCCCTTTCTCGCAACTTTTATATCCTTAACAACCAAAGCGTACTTGCTTAACCTTGGCTATTTTCAATCACACTAACATAACTTTTTTTACTACCATAGCTATCACTTATAGCTCTTAATATCGAACAATTAAATTTTCTTTTTCTTTTATTCTTTAATTCGAACCATACATACAAAACACAACCATATATATTCAATTTTAATCTCATATAATCATGCACAACTAATGCAAATCACAAGAGTCATTTACTCAATTAACCTCATCCTTTTTAATAAAAAATCTGAATCACAAACACATTAAGAGTCAAAATCAACAACTTCTTTTAATCATCAAAAGTCGAACATAAACACTACCCCATCTTTATCATGCAATCAAGTTCTCACTAGCCATTAATATAATTGACAAAAAACCAACTTAATTCCTCTTTTATTCCTTAGAACCCATTCGGGTTTTCCATAAATCAAACATGCAAGAATGGATTTTGACATGCAAGGTTATATATCACATTTCCCACTTGTTTTAGTCCTTAACTAGATCATTCCATTCACTTAAACACCAAAACCAAGCATTACCTAGTCACTTTAGCTCTAATCAATTCATTCAATCAACAAGCATCCACTTAATCACCAAATTATCCCCTTTTAAGTTTATTTTCCATTCGGCAAGAACATGATTTACAACTCAAGGACTAAACATTGACATGCACCACTTGATCTTCCTTAAAACTAACATGCAATCACTCTTTAGGCTATATAAGCTTAGTGTTCACCAAGATCAACTTACAAAAATCAAATTCCTCTTTTAATTAGCATATAGCCGAATTAAAAACTCACATGCAAACCTTAATTTTTGATTTTCTAAGCAACAATCATTTACACACATCCATTTACTTCCTAAAACAATCAATGGAATCATTTTATCAATCACATATTCGAGTTTCAACACAAAAAAAACAAAACCCTTCTTCAAGCTTTCAAGAAACCATAACATGCAAAGCTAAAATCAAATTATCATATCATAGAAACTCCACTGGCTCTCCTTTGGATCATGGCCGGTGGTGGTCGAACTTGAGAGAGCCCATAACGGGTCTCCTCTCGAGTTTATGACCCCAAAAGTGCTTGAATTCACTCTCATGGTTTTGCATCAAGAAATCGTTTTCCTTGAACACTACCATAGTGATTAACCAACAAAACTTCTATAAACACTTACATGCAAATAGGAATCGAAGAGTATATCAAAAATAAAGTCTAAAGGTAGCAATATCTTTGAGTTTGGATGAGATTTGAGGGTTGCATGCAAGTGAAGGAGATGAGAGATGGAGAGAGCCGAGAGAGAGAGTGAGAGTGTTCGAGAGAGAAAGAAAAGAGAAGGGTAAGTGAGTGCACGGGAGGAAAAGAAAAAAAAGGGGAAAGGGAAGTGGGTTTATATACCACTAAAAACAAGGGCAAACTTGTAATTTACTAATTCCGTTTTATGCTCATTGTCCCTTTTCTTTTTACTCAAATGCAACAAAATTTAAATATAAAATATATCTCTCTCGGAAAGTCGAGAATTATTAAAAATGATAATTTTAATACGTAGGCCTCGAAATTAGCTTTTTAACCATTACCCATAATAGATTTTTGAGCAAACGGTTGATTTTATATGAATTTCGCAAGCTTGCTTTAATAATAACATTTCCACATAAAATCAATTTAAAAATGCAAAGACCATCAAATAAATTCACTCATCATTTTTAAAAAGTCTCTAGGACCACTATGAAGATAACAGAACAAATCCCATGTTTTTATCTTACTCGAATGATTTTATAAAAATGCGCGAAGGTTAATTAAACCTTTATTTAAGTCACATAATCCCTTTAAAATTCATAAAATTATCACAGAACACATAGTCATGCATACAGACAACAATCTCACATATATAATCACGTAACGACTCAGGTCTGTCATAGAATTTATCCTTATTTAATCTTTATCCTCTTTTACGCGTACCGGGTCACGTTCAGCCTGATGGCCCGACGCTCAGCATTTCGATTACGCTTCTCATTATCATTATCAATTGATACATCACTTAGGATGAAATACTTTATTTAAACATTCAGTTCATTCAATCACACATAATTTACATTTTATATTCTTTAACTCCCTATTAGGACGGGTTCCGTTCTACCTGACGGCCAGACACCACAGCTTAACTTCTAAGCTGACTCTTTCAATTGGAACGTTTTTTTATCCACGCTCCTATACTCTAATATACAGAAAAAACAATTAATCATCACTTAGTCACATAATTATAATCACATCACATAACACATACTTTATTGACTTAATTACGTCGCAAAATTCTCAGTCGTCACAATCTACCCTCCTTAAAAGGATTCTGTCCCCATAATCTAATCTAAGCAAATAGATGGGGATACTTTTCTTTCATTTCGATATCTAATTCCCAAGTCGATTCTTCGACTAATGGATTTCTCTATAACACTCTAACTAGAGGTACAAATTTATTTCTAAGCGTCCTTTCATTTCGATCCAAAATTCGCAATGGCTGTTCCACATAGGACAAATCTGGTTGGATTTCCACAGGTTCCAACTCGATCACATGGCTCGCATCAGCATTATACTTCTTTAGAAGGGAGACATGAAATACATTATGCAGATGTTGCATTTGCGGAGGTAGCGCCAATTCATACGCCACTTTCCCAACTCGTCACAATACTTCAAATGGTCCAATGTACCTAGGACTCAGCTTCCCTTTCTTTTCGAATCGGGTTAAACCTTTCCAAGGAGATATCTTTAACAAGACTTTGTCTCCAGATTCGAATTGCACATCTTTCCGTTCTTGATTTATGTACTTTACTTGGCGATCTTGAGCTGTAATTAATCTCTTTCGAATCGTTTCAACCTTTTCCTTCGTTTGCTGGACTAGCTCTGGGCCAATTAACTTGCGCTCAACAACTTCGTCCCAATAAGTAGGGGATCTAAACTTTCTTCCATACAACGCTTCATAAGGCGGCATGCCAATACTCACGTGATAACTATTGTTGTAGGAAAACTCAATTAAGGGCAAATGATCGTCCCAATTTCCTTTGAAATCTATTGCACAGGTTCGCAACATATCTTCAATTGTCTGAATCGTCCTTTCACTTTGTCCGTCTGTCTGCGGATGATATGCTGTACTCATTTTCAATTTAGCTCCCAAATGTTCATGGAATTGTTGCCAAAATCTCGAGTTAAATCTTGGATCTCTATCAGACACGATAGATACAGGAACTCCATGACGCATCACGATCTCATCCAGATATAATTTGACCAACTTTTCCAACAAAAACCTTTCATTTATTGGCAAGAAATGCGCTGACTTCGTCAACCGATCGATTACCACCCAAATCGCATCATGATTTGACTTGGTTTTAGGTAATCCTACCACAAAATCCATCGCTATATGTTCCCATTTCCATTCGGGTATGTCTAGTGGCTGAAGCAATCCACTTGGCCTTTGATGTTCCGCTTTGACTCTTTGGCACGTGTAACATTTACTTATCCATTCCGCAATTTCCTTTTTCATGTTGGGCCACCAATAACTTTCTTTTAAATCCTGGTACATCTTCGTACTCCCAGGGTAAATTGAAAATCTCGAGTTATGCGCTTCTTGCAAAATCTCGTGCTTTAGTTCCACAACATTAGGTATCCAAATACGTGAGTTAACACGGTATATCCCTTTACCATCCTTTTGAGCTTTAATTTCTTCTCCCGTCAACTTGTCCTTTTCACGATTCATCACTTGCTCTTGACAGCATCGAATCTTTTCCAGAATCTTGGGTTGAAATAACATTGCATATTGTTAGGTCACACACACTGTAGAGGGGGTGAATACAGTGTAAAATACAATCAAATCGAACTTTTAATATTTCAAGTAACAGAAAATAAACTTTATTGGAACAATAAACTCTGTTACAGTATGGAACTGTTACCTCTCAGTGATGAACAAATATCACGAGAGCTGCTAGGGTTACAATGAATAATCTCTTCGAATATGATAACACTTCTAGTGTAAACCCTATGTCTGTGTTTATATACTACACAGTTACAAGATAATCGCTAATTAATATGGAATATAATTCTCCTTCCTAAAATATATCAATCAGATATCTTTTCTTCCAAGTATTCCATTCTCACGGAACTCCTTCTTCATGCATGTCTCTTCTTATATTTATCTCGATCATCTTTCCTTTAATCAGCTACTATCCTTATCTGAACATACTCCAGCACTTAAGTTCTGATATCCATCTTCTGATGATTATCTCCTGATAATATAAGTACTGATATCCTTAAGTCCTGACTTCCAGTAAGTACTGATTTATCCTGTTTAAGTAAGATCTGAAAACTAAACATAAATCATATTAGCCATGACATTATCAAATATATCTAACAATCTCCCCCAACTTGTAAATTAGCATAATATACAAGTTTAACAGATATTTGATGATGTCCAAAACATTAAGTACACGTGCATGAGAATTAGACTAGATAACTACAACTTACAGTCCTTAAAGCTTTACCAATTTTTAACTTCTGATAAAAACTTCAGTATGTACAAATATCAGAATTTAAGCAGTTGTAGATCTTGACTTGGCTTCACTTTCTGATCTCTCTGATGTCAGGAGTTGTTCTGAGATAGTTCTTCAACAAACATCTCTCAGCATATCTAAGTTCATCAATCATTCTCCTTTTAGCATCTTTAAGCTCTGCATTATCTTCACCAATTTGAAAGATTGCAGCCCTGAGATCATTAATCTTTGCTTTTCTTATATCCTGATCCAGTCTGATCAAATAAGCTTTATCAGACTCAAGATTGAATTCCACAGCCCTGTAACCCAGAAAGGTAGTTATAATCTTAGCAGTGTTGGGCTTCATTTCAACTATATCACCCTTGTGATCTCTGTACTTTGGAACATATGTGCTGTCAGACTTAACATAATAAAGCCTTTTCTGTCTCTGAATCTGATCCTTCAAATAGTTTGCAGCACTTCCTGTCAATCTGTCATCCACATGAAGTAAGAATAGTACATGCTCCAGTTCTTCAAAATACTTCAATGGAATGACATTTTGCCTTATATGATAAACCCTACCATCTGTCATAAAGTACAACAGGATGTGTTCTTTCAAATAGGTATGGTAAACCATTTGTACAGATTCCAGTAGATTCAATCTCTCAGAAGTTGCTCCAATACCTAGTTCACTTAAGGAAGTTGGATCATTGGCAGTGTTCTGTATTCTTCTTTCATCAGCACTTCCCAATCCAGTTTTATCTCTTGCTTCCTTTCCAGTAACTACTCTTGCTTCAAAACCACTTGCAGTAGTCTTCAAAGGTTGAGTCTGTTTTGCTTTAGTGAATCCTGGTAGAAGTTTCTTTGGTCTATCTTCTGATATCAAGTTAACTTGAGCTATGTCAGAGGTTACTTGCTTCTTTGGAATATCAGAACTTACTGTCTCTTGACTCTGAACAACTTGAGCCATGTCAGAGGTTGTTTTAAGAATTTTTCTTGAAGTCAGAGCAAGATCATCCTTTTCATCAGTAATTTCTTCATTCTCAGGAGGCACATAAACCTTGATAGGTTCACCAACCTTTTTTTTACCCTTGGATCTTGGATCTATCTGCGGTTGTGATTTAGCCAATGTTGCTTCAGTATATGTCCTTTCTTTTATCACAATGCCTTTGAGTTTTGGAAGTGTCTTTTTACCAGAAGCTTCAGATTTAGATGTGACTTTTTCTGATTTAAGTCTGACTTCTTCTTCCATTAAACTCTCCAAGTCCATTCCTGGATTTTCCTGAAGAAATAACTGTCTTGACATTTCTTCATCAAGATCTAAAAGTTCATCAGAACTTATCCTTTTACCAGCATCAGAACTTGTCATGTGACTTGTAATTTCAGCTTTTCTTGATGAGAAACCTCTACCTTGACTATGACCTCTACCCATTCCAGGGTTTCCTTGATCATCCTTTTCATCATCCTTCCCTTTCAGTGTCTTGTCAGTCTTGCATTTGGACTTAATTACTTTCTCCCCCTTTTTGGCATCAGCAGGTAGTAGAAGAGAGAAAAGCAATTCCACTGAGGCTTGGATTTCAGTAAGTTGAGATTGCTGAGCAACTTGATTTATCAGAATATCATCAATCTGAGCTTGTTGTGTTTCTTGAGTCTTCTCAATATAAGCAATCCTGTCAAAGGTAGGTTGGAAGAACTTTTTCTTATCAATCTTGTGAACTTGTTCTTGCTTCATTAGTTCTTCCCTTAAGAGATGTAACTCTGCATGAGTATTTGAATGAAGACCTTGTAAATGTTTAGTACTCAATGCAGTGACTCTAAGCTGTGTTTTGAAATCATCAGTATTTAACATCTCATCAGCTTTTGTCAATTGCTCAGCCAGATTCTGTGCAGAAGGAGCACATGTGACTGAGTTCCATTCCTTAGTCCACTCTTGTCCTGCAGGAGTTTCACTCCAAGTAACTGGTGCTTCTCTTGTAACAAACTTCTTAACAAGTTCAGATTTAAGAACTGTTTGTTGAGGAGCATGTTCTGAAGGACCTGCTTCATCAGCATCTGCTTGTAGAGCAGCATCACCAGTATCTCCAGCATTTGCAGCATCAGAACTTACAGAATCAGTATCTTCTGATAAAACAATAGTGTGAGTAGCAATGGAGGCTTCAGCATCCTCTAATTGCTGATCTGGTTCTAAGTTCTGATCAACAACCATATCCTGATGCTCACCGAAATTCTGATCATCAGCATCTAGATGCTGAGAAGGTGTAGTAGACAACTCTGCAATTTGAACAACATCAGTAACAGGTGTTATTGAAGGATTAGCTGCTGTTGGAGCTTCTAAGAGAATTACTTCAGGCACAACCAAGGTCTGAATATCAATATCAGCACTTGTGCCTGGATCAACAGGAGATACAGATTTTTGAACAGGAGATGTAGATGGTGTGGTGGCCTTTTCAGTAACAGCTTCCTGAGTTGGAGTTGATGGAGAAGTAGAGACTGGAGCAGATTTCTTTTCTTGTGAGATCAGAGATTCCTGATCCCCTTCCTTAGCTGCTGCTTCTTCATCATCTGAAACTGGCCTTTTGCCCTCTGTTTCTTATATCTCTTTGTAGATATGGATTTCTTGGGAGTTTCAGGAACAGTCATTCTTCTAAGCCTCTTGAGAAGCCTAGATCCCCCAATTCCAAAATCCTTCTGAGAAGTCACTTTCTCAGCTTCTTTAACAACAGGTTCTGAAGAAGGAACCTGTTCCTCAGTATCAGATTCATCTCTTAAAGCAATCCTCCTTCTCTTTTGAGGTGTTTGAGGAACGGTCTTTGTCCTCTTAGGCTTAGAAGATGAAGGTTTCACAGGAGGTTCTGAGGATGAGGGTTAAACTGTCTGTGAAGTTGAGAGATATGATCTAAGATATTGCCTTAGTGTAGGTTGAGTAGTATGGGTGGTAGGTGCTGATGGTTGTTGTGGTGTTTGGGAGGTTGTTGTTGATTGGATATCAGGATAAATAGATTTATAAGTATCAGGATCAGCATTTACTAAGATCTATTTTACAGACTGAGGAATCTGTAAAGGTCTAACCACTGGTTTCTTAGTGTCAGCATTTACCAGGTCATTAAAGTATCGTTTTGCAACTTTAAAAGGTGGAGTTGAGGTACTAATTAGTTGAGGTTTATCAGTACAAAAAGTATATATAAGTTGACAGAATCGAGCAAAGTAGACAACATTCCTATCCTCTGTCATCCTATCCCCAATAAAACCAATTATAGCCGTTGCAAAATCAAAATGAGTTTGGTTTATAATGGCATACCCGATGTGCTGACTCATTATGGGGATGACATCAAAATTCGAACACTTGTTCCCAAAAGCTTTAGTGATGCAGTCGAAGAAGAAGCTCCATTCCCTCCTGATATGAGCCCGTTTCAACGCCCAAGCTTTTCCAAACTCTGTTCATATCCCAAACTGGCCATTAACTCCTGAAGAGCTGATTCCTCTGGAATTGAAAAAGTACATCCTTCTGGGAGATGTAGAGCCTTACATATTGTACCAGGAGTGACTGCATATGAAGAATCACCCACTTTGAAAACAATACTAGGAGTCCATTTGGACCACCATTATCAAAGTTTCCAGTCCTCCAAAGTGTCAGAACTTGTTGACTTGAGAAGACGGAAGGTTGCGTCAATGCATACCCGATTTCACTATGTGCAAGAAGATCTTGCACAAAATGCAATTCAGATGGAGCTTCAGCATTATCAAGAATAGCAGCATAATTGTTTGGAACAAATTTAGCTCCATCAATGATTAAATCCTTTGGTGCCATGAAATTAATCGAGATGTGTAAGTGCCTGTTAGGTGTTTGATAGAATGTCTATATGAAAAACCAACGTTGGAAGAAGTAAGAGAGTAAAAGCAAATAGAGAGAAAAAGTGTGAAAGGAAATAAAAGATTAAAAAAAAATCCTCTCTCTCTCTCTCTTACTTATACCTTAAAAAAAATGTAACCGTTGGACACCTATCAGACATGCAGTAATAACGGATAGTTACTGGGCTCGAGAAAACAGTAATCATTACTTACCCACTTGCAGTTTTTCAAGGAAAAACCGTTCCACTTACCCAGTTATTCCATTAATCAAGGTGAAACAGTTTTAATTCAAAATTAAAATCGTTCCCACTTATTTAATTATTTATCACTGCAACATCAATATTCTGAAAAAAAAATTCAAGTGAAAAGGACCATAATAAATCAGATGAGCAAGTACTGATAAAATAAAATCAGAACTTAAGTGAAAACAGAATTTATATGGTCATCAGAATATGAATATATATCAGGATTTATCAATGCATTACAAAATATCTCAGAGACAAGATCTTGAAACAAAAACAAATTTCATTAATATATCAAGAGAATACATTCATGAAATTTAAATTACATTAAAATTTGTACAAGATTTCCCTAAGCTGCTAAACCTAACGTCAACAGCCTTTGTCCTAGCTCAAGAAGCATGGCAAGGCTGATGATGAAGAAAAATAGGAAGAAGAAAATAAATCATTTCTTCTTCCTACTCTCGACAAACAGAATAGCGAGTCGAATGATTCGCTCTTGCTGGCGGAGAGCTTCCAGCCTTTCCTCCTCCAATCGCTCCAGATGGCGATGGTAATCCATATAGAAGAACAGGAGGTGGGTGAGAACCTTCTATGGAAAGGAGTCCCATATCTCATCAGGAATGGCAGTAACGTGCCATTCCTGCTGCCAATCAGCACAGCTCGGCTCCATGTTGAAAGTTTCGTAGTTCAAAAACATATTGTATCTGACCATGGTGTTTTTGATATAAAAAGTATGAAGGTGAGTTTGTGAGAAGAGATTTGATGGGAAGGCTGATGTGAAGTGGTTGCTTATATAGGCAAGAGAATGCCAGGAGACGTAAAGAAATTTAATGCTTACAGGTGGAATTAATTCTACCTCGTCTCCCCAGACTTGGAAAAAGAAAAATATTCATTGGAAAGAGAAAACATGGTTTAATGCGCACAAGAAGCAAGTAAAAGTTGACTGTTCAAGTACGAGTACCACTATCCCTAACCATAGTGACTATTAATCTTCCACTTCAACATATTCAGGTTTAAACTGAGACTGTTAGGTCAAATTTTATCCACAAATAAGTCAAGTAAAGAATCAGACGTGAATATCAGAACTTAGACTTATATCAGAACTTAACAGTCATCAGAACATAATCTCTTAACTTAAAAAATGAATGCCTATCTTAGTAAATCCTCACACAAATTCTGATTTATATTCTTCAGAACATAATCATCAGAACATGCAATCAAAACTTATCCTCAGAATTTGTGCAATGTGACACAATGACTGTTCATCTAAAACAACATAGATCACCACAGTGATTTTCATCATTCATATGGAGTGGTTAGTGTGTGCATTAAGCTAAATATCAGACAAAGAGTAAAGTCTGATTCACTTTAGTACATCTTAGAAATAAGGCATAACTAAAACTTTGCTAAAGAGCTGTCATTATCCTGAAACCTACTGGTGAATGAGTTCATGCTTGAGTCCACCTCAACTATTGTGTGCTAATTTTGTGCATCTTTTTAAATTAATTTTTACAGTGGCTTCTCAGTGTAAGTGAGTCACGACTGCTTATCAGAATTTATGCTATTATCAGAGTATTTCTCCAGTAATCATAGAGTGTGAAAAGTCACCAAGAAAATATTTTATTTGCTTTTCTGATGCATATTACTTAATACCAGCAATGCACTTGGGTCTTCCCTTCCACATTTTTACTCTAGATCTCAAAGGAGTACCTGATTTTTAATCCTTGTTTCATTTTTTTCTTTTGATAAGTGAGGTTTATCAGCACTTAGTTCATTCAACAGGTTTACTAGCATCAGAACTTAACAGATGAGCAGCATTATTCTAGTTTGTGACTTAGTAATAAGATAGACAAAGTAAACTCAACTAAGCTCAATTATCAGAATTTGCTTGTGTCAATAGATTTCCACAGAAATAATTACTTCTTACATGGGATCCCTTGTTTATTGAAGACTACTAGGTCAGCATCTAGCACAGTTATCCTCATAGAATTGAATAGTTACCTAAACAGACATATCACTATCAGAGTTTAGAAACATTGATCAGACAACAGACAATACTTAAACATATTTTTCATTTAAGCACAGAATACACAAAGATATTGAATTCTGTAAATACTGATCATAAAGTCTGATGTAACAGAACAAAACTAAGCAGATTTAGAGAAAGAACCTGAAACCATTCCAAGTTTATTTACCAATCTTGTAAAAGTAGCTTCACACAATGGTTTTGTGAAGATATCTGCTAGTTGTTGATCTGTTGGAACAAAGTGCAATTCCACTGTACCTTCATCTACATGTTCCCTGATGAAGTGGTACCTGATGCTGATGTGCTTTGTCATAGAGTGTTGAACTGCATTACCTGTCATAGCAATAGCACTTTGATTATCACAGTAAATAAGGATTTTGAAATATGTTAACCCATAATCCAGTAACTGATTCTTCATCCAAAGAATCTGTACACAACAACTTCCTACAACAATATATTCTGCTTCTGCAGTTGATTTGGAAATTGACTTTTCTTTCTTGCTAAACCAAGAAACCAATCTGCCTCCAAGAAATTGGCAGCTTCCACTTGTGCTTTTCCTGTCAATTTTGCAACCTGCAAAATCTGCATCTGAGTAACTTATTAGTTTAAAATCTGATTCTCTGGGATACCATAATCCCAGATCAATTGTTCCCTTAAGATATTTAAAAATTCTTTTCACAGCTGTTAAGTGAAGTTCTCTTGGATCTGCTTGAAATCTTGCACAAAGACAGGTATCATACATGATATCAGGTCTACTAGCAGTTAGATAGAGTAGAGAGCCAATCATACCTCTGTAATCAGTAATATCTACTGATTTACCAGTATCCTTATCCAGTTTTGTTACAGTGGCCATGGGAGTGGATGCACTTGAACAATCTTGCATTCCAAATTTCTTCAGCAAGTTTTTGGTGTACTTAGTTTGACAAATAAAAGTGCCTTCTTCATTTTGCTTGACTTGAAGGCCCAGAAAATAGCTAAGTTCCCCCATCATACTCATCTGATACCTTTACTGCATCAGTTTGGCAAACTTCTTGCAAAGTCTGTCATTTGTAGACCCAAAAATGATATCATCAACATAAATCTGGACCAGAAGTAAGTCCTTTCCATGGTTGAGGTAGAACAATATTTTATCTATTGTTCCTCTGTTGAATCCACTTTCCAGAAGAAACTGAGCTAAAGTCTCATACCATGCTCTATGAGCTTGCTTAAGTCCATAAAGTGCTTTATCAAGCCTGTAGACATAATCTGGATGTTTGGAATCTACAAAGCCCGGAGGTTGTTCAACATATACTTCGTCCTCCAATTCTCCATTGAGAAAATCACTTTTCACATCCATTTGAAAGACAGTAAACTTTTTGTGAGCAGCATAAGCCAAAAATATCCTTATGGCTTCTAACCTAGCAACTGGTGCAAATGTTTCATCATAATCAATTCCCTTTTGTTGAGAATATCCTTTTGCAACCAGCCTTGCCTTATTCCTTGTAATTATGCCATCACTGTCAGTTTTGTTTCTGAACACCCACTTTGTACCAACAACAGATCTATTCTTTGGTCTTGGCACTAGGGTCCAGACTTTGTTTCTTTCAAATTCATTTAACTCTCCCTGCATTGCTTACACCCAATCAGTATCTTGAAGAGCTTCTTCCACTTTCTTTGGCTCAGTCTGAGAGAGAAAAGAATTGTAAAGACATTCGTTTGAAGTACCTATTCTAGTTCTGACACCTGCATCAGGATTTCCAATTATCAAATCAGGTGTATGTGATTTAGTCCACTTCCTTGCAGATGGAAGGTTTTCTCTAGAACTGGATGCTCCCCCATGATCCATGCTGTCTTCATTTTCATTTTCTGATGCCCCCCTGAAACTATGCTATCTGAGTTGGATTCTTCAGAATTTAGATTTTTAGAACTATCAGAACTTGGCTTGTCAGAACTTGACGAATCAGAACTTGAAGAGCCAGATGTGTATTCTGATGCTTCTTGAGATGTGGTATGTTCTTGAGTATACTCCCTCTGCATAGGTGCATCTTCCTTTGGCGTAGTCACCACAGTTTCAATAACATCAGAGTTTAAACCATCAGAGTTTACAGTATCAGGACTTAGACTGTCTGGATTTTCAGTATCAGTACTTGAGTCTTCATTTTCAAATCTCAGCTGATCATGATCAATAAAATCTTCACGACCAGTAATATTCTTGTCATCAAAAGAGACATTGATAGATTCCATGACCACTCTTGTTCTCAAATTATAGACTCTGAAGGCTTTTGTGTAAAGTGGATATCCAACAAAGATTCCTTCATCAGCTTTTAGATCAAATTTAGATAGCTGTTCAGGATGAGTCTTGAGAACAAAACACTTGCATCCAAATACATGAAAGTACTTCAGATTTGGCTTCTTTTTCTTCACCATCTCATATGGTGTTTTTCCTTGCTTGTTAATGAGTGTTGCATTTTGAGTAAAACAAGCAGTCTGCACAGCTTCAGCCCAGAAAAAGGTTGGAAGCTTTGCTTCTTCAAGCATTGTACGTGCAGCTTCAATGAGAGTTCTATTCTTCCTTTCAACAACTCCATTTTACTGTGGAGTTCCAGGAGCAGAAAATTCCTGCTTAATTCCATGATTTTTGCAGAACTCTTCCATTATCAAATTCTTGAACTCAGTGCCATTATCACTCCTTATGGTTTTCACAGAATCTTTGACCAATTTATCCAGATGTTTGACATGATGAATCAAGATAGATGCAGTTTCACTTTTTGTGTGCAAGAAATACACCATGTGTATCTGGTGAACTCATCCACTATGACCAACGCATATTTCTTCTTTGCAATAGACATGACATTCACTGGATCAAATAGATCAACATGTAGTAGATGATAAGGCTCAAGAATTGATGATTCAGTCTTGCTCTTGAATGAAGATTTTCTTTGTTTGGCCTTCTGACAAGAATCACAAAGGCCATTAGGAGCAAATACTGACTTTGGCAGTCCTCTCACAAGATCTTTCTTGACTAGTTCATTTATATTATTGAAATTTAAATGAGAGAGTTTCTTGTGCCAATTCCAGCTTTCTTCAATTGATGCTCTACTCATCAGACAGATTGCAGAACCATCAGTACTTGTTGAAAGCTTAGCTTCATAAATGTTACCACGCCTGTATCCTTTTAGAACAACTTTGCCTTTGGATTTACTCACAACTTCACAGTGTTCTTCAAAGAAATCAACATTATAACCTCTGTCACATATTTGACTTATACTCAGCAGATTATGTTTAAGTCCTAAGACCGGAGCTACTTCTTTAATGATGACATTCCCTAGATTGATATTGTCATATCCCAATATTTTTCCAATGTTGCCATCTCCATAAGAAACAGTTGGGGCAGCTTTCTCCACAAAGTCTGATAGCAGGGCTTTATTTCCGGTCATATGTCCTGAACATCCACTGTCCAGAACTAGAATATTTTTCCTGTTGCCCTGCAATCACAAAGACCACTAATGATTAGTTTTAAGGACCCAGACTTGCTTGGATCCTTTGGCCTTATCAAGTTTGTTAACATTTGCAGTGGATTTAGCATCAGAGTTTATGTTAACATTTTTCTTATCAGAACTTACACTATCAGACTTTGAATCAGAATTTACACTAGAAGGAACAATGGAAACTTTCTTCAAAGAAGGTTTTAATTGATAATAATCATAGTACAAACTATGATATTCCTTACAAGTATAAATGGAATGCCATAAACTACCACAATGAAAACAAGGATTTTGTGGTTTATATCTAACAGACTGACTCTTAACTCCTGATTTTGAAGGTAAGGAGTTTATGTTCTTATCCTTCCTGCAAAAAGAGGCCAGATGGTTAGAACTTCCACAGTTATGACATGTTTTCCTAGGAGCATCAGAAACAGGTTTATAATCATTGCTTTTATTCACACCTTCCTTTCCATTCCTATTTTTCCTAGGTGATTTTACCTTGTTTGCATTCTTAACATCTTTCAGCTTATGCTTAAGCTGCTTTTTAGTCATTAAGCCTATGTTTACTTCAGCTGTCTTTTCCTATTTTAGTTTGTCAGAAGTTAATCCCTCTCTAACTTCTGATTTATCATTATCAGACTTTACAGTTACAAACTTAACAGGTTTTAACTTTGGCTTTTGCTTAACAACAGGCTTAATTTCTACAGTTCCTTTATCATTCTTATCCTCTCCATAACCTAAGCCCTCTTTCCAATTTTCACTACTTAGCAAATTTTGAGTTGTTCTGCCAGAGTTAGTCCAAGTCCTGATTATCTCTCTTTCCTTTTCTAACTCAGTTTTTAGAGATTCATTCATTTTTAGCACTTCATCCCTAACATAAAAAACATCATCTCTATCCTTCTGAGTTTGATGGAACATAACTAACTCTTTTTCTAAGAAATCATTTCTTTTCTTAAAAGCAAGATTTTCAGAAGTTAATCTTTCACATGTTAAAGTTTGATCTCTATAACTAACAAACATGGTTTTAAGATATCTTCTCAACTCATTAATATCATCAGTATGAAAAGCATAAGTAGTCTGAGGTACCTTTGTTTCAGCAGCTTCAGAACTGCTCTCAGCACTTTCTTTATCAGCATTTGCCATCAAAGCATAGTTCTCATCACTTTCAGAGTCTGAGGTGTCTGTCCAGCTTTTCTTTTTTGTGACCAGAGCCTTGCCTTTGTCACCCTTCACTTTCTTGCAATCAGGAGATATGTGGCCTTTCTCACCACAGTTATAGCATTTGACATTGGTATAATCTCCTCTATCAGACTTTCCTCCTCTACCCTCAGATCTTCTGAAATTTTTTTTATCAGAACTTGTGCCTTTCCTGGAAAACTTCTTTCCCTTCCTGAACTTCCTGTATGCAATCTTTGTGATCCCTTTCACCATAAGAGCACACAGCTTCATCATCTCCTTATCAGCATCAGTCTCAGGAAAGCTTTCAGAATCTGAGTCATCATCATTTTCAGAACTTGATGACTCAGTATCAAACTTTGTGAAAAGAGCTTTACCCTTGTCTTTTCTTGAGGTAGCTGCCTTGGGGGATTCTTCTTCAGCCTTTAGAGCAACTGTCTTTGACTTTCCTCCTTTCCTCTTGCTTCTTTGTTCCATCTCAAGTTCATGAGTCTTGAGCATTCCATAAATTTCATCAAGAGTTGTTTCATCAAGACTGTAGTTGTCTCTTATTGTTGTTGCCTTCAAATCCCAACATTCAGGAAGAGCTAACAGGAATTTAACGTTTAAATCTTCAAGATCATACTCCTTATTAACCAGTGACAGATCATTCAAGAGTTTGACAAATCTATCATATAAATCAGTCAATGACTCATTAGCCTTTGAGTCAAAGTGTTCATACTCTTGAGTGAGTATTGTCTTCCTATTCTTCTTAATTGTATCAGTTCCCTGACACCTTGTTTTCAGAGCATCCTATATCTCCTTAGCAGTCTTGCAGTTAATTACCCTGTTTGACATTACATTATCAATGGCACTATGCAGTAAGTGTCGTACCTTAGCATCCTTAGCAATTGATGCGATATCTTCAGCAGTATAATCACTCTTCTCCTTTGGTACGGTCTTTGCTGCTTAGCCTGCAACTGCAACAGTGAGCTTGGTTGGTTTGTGAGGCCCTTCCTTGATTCTATCAAGATATTCTGGATCTGTAGCTTCCAGAAACATGGTCATCCTCACCTTCCATATGGCAT
Organism: Apium graveolens; assembly: GCF_009905375.1. Taxonomy (NCBI): domain Eukaryota; kingdom Viridiplantae; phylum Streptophyta; class Magnoliopsida; order Apiales; family Apiaceae; genus Apium; species Apium graveolens. Next base: position 177,312,448 of record NC_133657.1, read on the forward strand.
ATTCAGATGGTCTCAGTATGGGAACTCTGATGGTTTCATACCGACTTTGAATTTGTGTCTTTGGAGGTTCTTCAGTTTTGGTAGGCTTAGTTGGAGTTTCTGTGTTAGACATGATTGTGTTTGGATCTTTAACTGTATGTATGTTAACAGATAGGCTCTGATACCACTTGTTAGGTCACACACACTGTAGAGGGGGTGAATACAGTGTAAAATACAATCAAATCGAACTTTTAATATTTCAAGTAACAGAAAACAAACTTTATTGAAACAATAAACTCTGTTACAGTATGGAACTCTTACCTCTCAGTGATGAACAAATATCACGAGAGCTGCTAGGGTTACAATGAATAATCTCTTCGAATATGATAACACTTCTAGTGTAAACCTTATGTCTATGTTTATATACTACACAGTTACAAGATAATCGCTAATTGATATGGAATATAATTCTGCTTCCTAAAATATATCAATCAGATATCTTTTCTTCCAAGTATTCCATTCTTCACGGAACTCCTTCTTCATGCATATCTCTTCTTATGTTTATCTCGATCTTCTTTCCTCTAATCAGCTACTATCCTTATCTGAACATACTCTAGCACTTAAGTTCTGATATCCATCTTCTGATGATTATCTCCTGATAATATAAGTACTGATATCCTTAAGTCCTGACTTTCAGTAAGTACTGATTTATCCTGTTTAAGTAAGATCTGAAAACTGAACATAAATCATATTAGCCATGACATTATCAAATATATCTAACACATATATAGCTTCACTTCCACATTCTGGAGTCTACACCTCTATTTCCATCTTTTCAAAGTCCTTGATCAATATTTCTGATGACGTAAACATATTCAACCTTTCTTTTCGACTTAAAGCATCAGCTACCACATTTGCCTTTCCAGGATGATAGTTTATCGCACAGTCATAATCTTTGATTAGTTCCAACCACCTTCTTTGTCGCATATTCAATTCTTTCTGGGTAAAAATATACTTTAAACTTTTATGATCCGTGTAAATCTCGCACTTTTCCCCGTACAAATAATGCCTCCAAATCTTAGGGGCAAACACAATTGCTGCCAACTCCAAATCATGCGTTGGATACTTTTGCTCGTGCGACTTGAGTTGCCTTGACGCGTATGCTATTACCTTCCCGTGTTGCATTAACACGCATCCAAGTCCTTTATATGAAGCATCACTGAATATCACAAATTCTCCTTTATCATCTGGTAGTACCAATACTGGGGCGGTTACCAATCTCTTCTTTAACTCTTGAAAACTTTCCTCGCACTTTTTTGTCCAAACAAACTTTCCGTTCTTTCTCGTCAATTTTGTTAATTGAACGGCAATCTTAGAGAAATCTTGCACAAATCTTCTATAATATCCGGCTAATCCCAGAAAACTTCTGACTTCCGTCGGAGTCTTGGGTCTTTCCCAATTCATTACAGCTTCTATCTTGGCTGGGTCACTTTAATTACTTCTTTATTAACTACATGACCAAGAAATTGCACTTCCTTTAGCCAGAATTCACACTTTGAAAACTTAGCATACAGTTTCTCTTTTCGCAGAATTTCCAAGGAAATCCTCAAATGCTCCTTATGACCTTCTTCCGTCTTGGAGTAAATCAGTATATCGTCGATAAACACAATAACAAACTTATCCAAATACTGCTTGAATACTCTGTTCATAAGATCCATAAATGCGGCTGGCGCATTCGTCAAGCCAAATGCCATTACCAAAAACTCATAGTGTCCGTATCTCGTTCGGAATGCTGTATTGGGTATATCTTCCGCTTTAATCATTAACTGAAGATACCCAGATCTTAAATCAATCTTTGAGAAACACGAAGCTCCTTTTAACTGGTCAAACAAGTCATCGATCCGCGGTAGAGGGTACATATTCTTGATCGTCAACTTATTCAGTTCGCAGTAATCAATGCACAACCTCATACTTCCATCCTTTTTCTTTACAAATAATGTAACGACCGGGAAATTTACGTTGTATTATATCATATTTATAATAAAATATGTGTATTAATATGTCATTTATATGTGATTAAATGTGTTGAGTCATTAAACCCTAACTGCTATGTGTTACGTGATATCTATTTTTATCCAAACGTGTTTTGGATATTTATTGAGTGTTTTATTGTAAGTTATATATCTTATATCAAAACCCGTACAGCTCAAAACCATGTTTTAAAAGCCCGTATTTCAAACAAAATCATTGGCCCTATTTTACCAAAAATGCCCTATACCATATCACTATCCTGAACCCCTAGACGTTTTACAAATTTACCTTTTTCGCGAAAAACGACTTTTCCGGCCCCCTTCGGGTACTAAAAACCCCACAAAAATCACTTTTTTATTTTTATATGATCATGAAATTATTATATATCATTTTTCTTTGCATTTTTGTAATATTCACAATTTTTGGGAATTTTTAGCATTTATTTTATATTTATTGGATATTTAAAAATTCAATATTAATACCCAAAAATTATAAAAATTGGGGCCAAATATTTTTATTAGGAGTGTAATTAGACCCTTAATTTTATTTAGGGATATTATTTTAATAAATATAAATACCTGAATTATAATTAATTATTCAGTTAATTACTATTAAAAATTAGAAAATAAACAGAAAATTCAGAAAAAAGAATTAGGGTTCTTGAGTGTTCTTGCGGATCAAAGCCAATTTGATCGTGATTCCGGTGTCAGAAATCGAAGTGTGAGTAACCGATTTGAAGCCCAAAGTCTGTTCTATCAGATTATCACGTCAAAATCATCAACAGAGGTATTGATTTGTATTTCGTAATTTTCGGATTTAAACTCGAATTAGGGGTTCTTGTTTGATTGATTGTTAGATGTTTTCGTTGCCATAGGCGTGTAGATCGTTAAATTCCCCGTCGATACATGTCTGTTTCGTCGATTTTGGTTGTGGTTTGCGTACTCGCCGGAAACCGCCGCTGTCGGCGGTGTTTCTTTGATTCTCCGGCTGTAGCGACGTCAAGGAGGCGGAAGTCGTCTGTGTCGACGTTGCTTGAAACTCGTGCTGCAGCTGAAGGCATGAAGTTGAGGAAGGGAGGAATCGAGCTTCCGTCGCTGTTTGTTGTCGTGGTTCGCCGGAAGCTGCCACCGGCGTCGGAATCTTCAGGGCAACTGTTGTTCATCCTCAACCTGGAGTCGACCCGGTTTCGACCCGGGAAACGACCCGGGTTTGATCCCCCAAAACCCAAAACCAATTTCTGTTTCCTGTTTCTGAAATATTAATTATTTATTTATATTTTGTAAAATTAAAAAATTAGTTTTGATTAATTCTATAATTCAATTAAAAATCAGTTTTGAATTCTGAAAAATAATATTATTAATTTTTGAATTATTTTATTAATTTATAAATTCGAATTTAATTATTTAATTAATTATTTAATTATTTATCTAATTATTTATTAGTTATCTAATTAATTAATAATTAGGTAATTAATTAGTAATTAGGTAATTAATTAAAGATTAAATAATACGATTAATGATCCGATAATTAGTAAATATTACGAGTAACTCGTATCTATAAGAGTAGTGATTCGATAATGAGAATTATTATTCGAGCGTTAGTTATTCGAATAATATTGCAGTAATTGTTTGTATCGTATAATTAAATACCAATAATTAATTGATTAACGAATCCTTTAAATTCCAATAATAATATATTAATTCGGTAGTATTCGAGAATAGTGCGTAGCTCGTATTTATACGAGTAATTGATTGTTGAGTTGGAATATGATTCGAATAATAACTAATTATCCGATAAATAATGTAACAGCTAGTTGTATCGATTATTTATTTATAAATAATCGATCTAATCGAATAAATAACGATGTGTTGTAAATATTTGTAATAAATTGTGATTAATCCTAATAATTAGGGATTAATTATTTTAAATTAGTAAATAATTATCTATTAATTATTTATTAGTTATTTATTTATTAAATATTTAAAAGCGATTAATTATTTCGATAATTGGTCACATAATTTTCAATAAATCATAACTTCTTCATTTTAACTCCAAAAATTATAGAAAAATTATTTTTGACTTTGATTTTTCTTAAATAATTATTTAAAAATTATTTTGGGATTTTTAAAATTAGCAATAATTATTTATATTGAATAATAAATGGAATTATCAGTGTTTAATTGATAATAATTCAACTGTTAGTCCGATTTGAGCGAAACAAAAGCCTGTTGACTCAGAAAAATGAATTCTTTTCACTAAAAATAATATGAAGACCTAATTTCTTCTCGAAATTAGTTGACCTTATTGATTGCTTGATTATCAATCGAAATGCGTGCCGAGACGAGTTCGAAAAATTCCGGAAAAATGGGAAATGAAGCAGAAGGTGATCAACGGAGCAATCAGCTAGTCGATTTCGATTCTAAAAATTGTTTTAACTATAAAAACGATTATGTGCTTATGTGCTTATGTGTATTATGTGGTTAATCGAGTCTTACTTGCTTATATGTAATATTCGAGTTGGTGATAAGCGTATGGGTAGATAATAAGAACAAAATGAAGTCGATGCAAGATGCAAATTGAAGTACAAAATGAATTAACCAGTCTATTTTGCTAACAGAAACTAAGCCAGCAAGGCAGGTTAAGTAGGGAATAGACGGAAGTGATTTAATTGTAGTAAGTCGCATAGAAGGCAAGTTTCTCCTCTATTCTATTTTCCAGAATAGTGATATTCTCTTCAGATTCTTATTACATTTGCATTACTTTAATTCCTTTATTCATATCTCAGTTCGATACTTAAATTATTCTTTTTATTTGATTTTATTATTCATATTCCAATTGTTACTCACAATTATTGATATATTCTGGTGATTAGAATATATCAAAGTATACCGATTGTTCCGGTTGCTATTCCAGGGACTAAATAACATTACTTTTGGGGATTAAGTTTACTTAATCCTAAGGACCGGGACATAACCGGATCCTTGAGATGGGCCGTAGTGCACTACTAGAAATAGTAGATAAAACATCGGTCCTTAGACATCGACATGTAATGCACCCGATGTTAAAATGCAGTTTAACATCGGTTTTGTAAAAAGCGATGTTGAATACGCATATTGACATCGGTTTCACTTAGTAGCTTCCCCCCCGCTTTTCAGTACACTTCCCCCTTTAATTTTAACAAAAAATTCACTTAACATATTTTCCCCCCCTTTTCCAAAAAATCTCCCGCGAGCCTCTCATCTCTCCCCGACCCTCGCCTCTCTCGTCTCTCTCGTCTCTCCCCTCCTTCTCTCTTAGTCTTCTTACCTTTCTTCTCTCTTATTACCTTAGTCTCTGTTAACCGTCTCTTCTCACTTTTCTCCGAAACCCTAATTTTAGCCCCAATTCTAATTCAAGATTTGGAGCTTCAAATTAGAGCAAATTAAACTTGAAATTGAGCTAGTATCTGGAGGTTGGAGCTAGTATCTAGAGGTAGACAACATCTGGAGGTTGGAGCACTGAGGTTTTAGAACATTGGGGTTTCGGAACATTGAAAGCATCCGGAGGTATACTCTTCTTTACTTCTTTACTGTTTATCTCCCTCATTTTTATGTTTAATATCTTCTTTGTGCATGTAAATGTTTTATGTTTATCTTCTTTTCTTCTTTACTGTTTATCTTTTTTGTGCATGTAAATGTTTTATGTTTTTGGGGGTTTTATGTTTGTTTCTTTTTGGGGGTTTTATGTCCTGTTTTTGGGAATTTTATGTCGTGTTAAATATTTTAGGTACACTGATGTAAATCAATGTTTTAGGTACATTGATGTAAATGTAAATGTTTCTGTTCTGTTTTTAATTATGTGTTTTCTGGGGGTTGTTCATACATATTAGTGTGTTTTGGGGGGGGGGGTTTTGGGGGCTGCATTTGAACAGGTCTCAGATATGAACAAGTCTCTGCATTTCTTATTTTGTATGATAGTCATTTCTCTGATATGAACAAGTCTCTGCATTCCTGATATGAACTATCCGTTACTTGTGTTGTATTATAGTAATTATTTTGTATAATTATCCTTCTCACAGATACAAGTAACAGATAATTTTAATTTATTTATTTATGGGCTGGATTTGTTTCAATACTCAAGTTCTCACTGAGTTTTATTTATGTGAAGGAAATTTAACAATTGTCTGGGCTGTGAATGTTGGAATTATTGATTTTTAATTATGTGATATTTTCAAATATCTTGGTTTAATTTGTTTTAATTATCTTGGTTTAATTTAGTCTAGTTTATAAATTTAGTCTAGTTTTGTAATTAATTGGGTTTATGTATATGATCTTAGAGTAATGAATTAGTACTATAAATTATTAGGATATCAAGGTATTTACTCCTTTCTAAGTTTATATAATTAATCCCTGCAGTAACCAACACAAATTTGATATGCCTTTTATTAAATAATTATAAATAGGTATGTGTTGGATTTTTAATATTTATAGTGGCTATCAGGTAGGGAAATTTGATGGATAAGACATGGATTTTGCAAGATAGGGATTCTTTAGCATTTGAAATGGGGGTGGAAAACTTCTTGATATATGCTAAAGAAAATTCCGAAGATCGTAACAAAATTCCTTGCCCTTGTGGACGATGCACCAATTTTAAAAAATTCTCTATAAAAACAATCAGGGGCCATATCTATGACAATGGCTTTTGTCTAGGTTATGTGCATTGGGTTTGGCACGGGGAGACTGCTTCTACGAGTCCTAAATCTTCAAGTGCTAGTTGTCCACCTGAAGAGCAAGCTCCAGACCCACCTCCTGAGCAAGCCTCTGATGAAGCATCAGAGCAAGATCAGGAGCATGTCGCTGCTTCGGAAACTGTTGATGTTTGTGAAGCGACATATAACTCGGGTCAATATGATAATGATTCATATCAGTTTAGGAGGTTCGTAGCTGATGCTGAGCAACCTCTATATGAGGGTAGTGACTGTACTAAGTTATAGTCGATGTTGAAGTTGCATAACTGGAAATCTAGGTTTGGTATTACCGATAGTGCCTTCACTGACCTCCTTTCTTCTGTTGGGTCCCTACTTCCCAAAGATAATGTGTTACCTAGTAATGCATATGAAGCAAAAAAACCCTCTCCAATTTAGGTCTAGAGTATATAAAGTTCCATTCATGTCCGAATGACTGTGTACTGTACATGGGTGTACATGCTGATGCAATCAAGTGTCCTAAGTGTCGACTTTCTCGGTGGAAGTTGACAAAGAAAGGTGAAGAGAGGGTTAATCTTCCAGCCAAAGTCATGTGGTATTTTCCGATAATTCCTAGATTTAAACGTATGTTTAAATCTCCTTCCACCGCTGAACTAATGTGTTGGCATGCGCAACAGCGGACACAAGATGGTAAAATGCGACATCCAGCCGACTCTCCATTTTGGAAAAATATAGATTATAGGTGGCCATCCTTTGTTAGTGAAACGAGAAACCTTCGCTTGGCTTTATCGGCGGATGGTGTAAACCCGCACAATAATGGCCTATCTAATAGATATAGTTGCTGGCCAGTCATATTGGTGACTTACAATCTTCCTCCCTGGTTATGTATAAAAAGAAAATTTATGACGTTGTCGATATTGGTCCCTAGCCCGCATGAGCCTGGTAATAACATCGACATCTACTTACAACCGATGATTGATGATTTAAAAAAGCTTTGGAAGGAAGGGGAATCAAATGTGTATGACGCGTATAACAAATCATTTTTCACTTTAAAAGCAGTTTTAATGTGGACGATAAATGACTTCCCTGTTTACGGAAATTTATCTGGCTGCGTTAATAAGGGTTATAAGTGTTGTCCAGTTTGTGGAGATGACACCGTAGCTAAATATTTGACTCATAGTAGGAAAATGTGCTACCAAGGGCATCGTCGATATTTGCCTCTACATCATCCTTATAGAAGGCAGAAGGCTGCTTTTAATGGACACCAAGAGTTTGGGTAGCCGCGTCGAACCCTATTTGGAGAAGAAGTGTTAGCAGAGTAAGAACAAATCAAATTTGAATTTGGGAAGAAAATGAAGAAGGCAAAGAAGGTTGAAAGTCCATGGAAGAAAAAGTCAGTATTTTTTGAGTTAGAATACTGGAAATTTCACCATGTTAGGCACTGTATTGATGTCATGCATGTCGAGAAGAATGTATGTGACAGTTTGATTGACACATTACTAAATATGCGCCATAAGACAAAGGATAGTGCGGCAGCCCGTCGTGATATGATGGAAATGGGCGTTAGATCTGATTTGGCTCCCCAAGTAGGAGTAAAGAAAACCTATTTGCCTCCTTCTCCCTTTACTTTGTCAAAGGCAGAAAAAAGGACTTTCTTGTCATCATTAATGTCGATGAAACTTCCATACGGACATGCATCGAACATAAAAAATTATGTTTCCATGCCTGATTTGAATATTTACGGGCTGAAGTCACACGATTGCCACATCTTTCCTCAACAATTACTCCCGGTTATAATACGCTCCGTTCTTCTGAAGCATGTTAGGGTCACAATTATTAGATTGTGTTTCTTTTTTAATGCTTTGTGCAACAAAGTAGTAGACGTGTCAAAACTGGATAAGTTGCAGTCAGATGTCATATTAACCTTGTGCGATCTAGAAAAGGTTTTCCATGCGTTATTTTTTGATGTAATGGTACATATAGTAGTCCACTTGGTCCAGGAACTACGCTTATATGGACCAGTATTTTATAGGTGGATGTATGCATTTAAATGGTTTAATAAAGTACTAAAGAGTTATGTTCGAAACCGTTATTATCCCGAAGGTTGTATGGCCGAGAGTTACCTTGGAGAAGAGTCCGTAGAATTCTGCACCGAGTTTCTTAGTCAGAATTACTCCACTGTCGGTCTTCGAAAGGACCAAGATAATAAGATATCAGGTCCATTATCCGCTGTGATAATAAAATCAGTGGAAGAGGAGCGAGATGAAGCACATCTACATGTCCTTCTAAACAACACTGAAGTGTTTCCAAATATTCTGTGAGTTTATGCAGTTTGTTATTTTCAATTCCTCATTATCCAGTAATTAGTCTTGTAATGTGTCTTTAATATATCATTCCATATGCATTTTTCAGAATGCATAATGAATATCTTGAAGAAATTCACCGAGGGAAAATGAAAAGCTTACATTGGCTCATGAGAGAGCACAATCGGCTCTTTGCTGATTGGTTTCAAAACAAAGTCAGTGTTGTATTAGGTTCTTTGACCTGTAGTGTAATGACGACTATTAGCTATTTAGGATTTAAAATTTCTTATCATATCTGTAGGTGAATGATGAACTAAGGGAGAACAACAAAGGTGTTTCAGATACGATAAGATGGCTCGCTGCCAAGCCATCATTTTCAGTACTAACTTATCAAGGTTATCTAGTGAATAGAGTGCGATATTTTACAAAGGAACGAGATGACATACGTGTTGTTCAAAACAACGGGGTGTCTGTCATTGCTAAAGCGGTCCAGGTTTCTAGTGCCAAGGACTTGAACCCCGTAGAAAGTGATTTGAAATTTAATGGTATCATACAAGAGATATGGGAATTAGACTACCATGCATTCAAAGCTCCCTTGTTCCTGTGTAAATGGGCAAGTAATGATAAAGGAATAAGGGTTGATGATCTTGGGTTCACACTTGTGGATTTTAGTCGACAAGGTCACAAAAAAGATAAATATATTTCTGTTGACCAAGTCAAGCAAGTGTTTTACCTTGAAGATCCCGTTGATGCTACCTGGTCTATTGTTCTGTCCTCCACAACTCGAGACTACCATGAATTGTATAATGAAGATGACTTAGGAGACACGATCATGGAACATCCCCCATTCTGCACTGAAATCCCCGCAACTGATGTCACTACTGATGATGTCGCTCATACTGCTAGACCTAATGTTGAGAGAATTTGGATTAAAAATACTGCTACTAAAACCCCTGCACCTAATGTCGTTACTCACTGATGATGTAGCTTTATGTAAAATATATATCTTAATGGGAATTTGGATAACTGAATGAACCATATATATTTGCCTTTAATTGTGTTATAATGTGTAAAATATATTGTTAAATTTATTTTTCTTTTGTTTTGCATTGTTATAATCATATAAGTAATTCATCCATAATTACTGATTGATGGCATTATTTTTTCTTTAATTATTTTGCATTATTTAATTGTACTTCTATAAAATGCTTTAGAGTTATTTCAGATGTGATTAATTATTGATTGCAGTTTAGGTAAATTATTGTTCTTGTATAGTTGTATTCGTACTTGCTGATTTTACAATTTATTATTTATGCTTGACTGTAATTAATGACGGACTGAAAATATATTGTTCAACTGATGGCTTTATTATTCAATTTAATGCAGACTAAGGGAGCAAAATGGTAAAGAAGCAAAAAGCCAAGAAAGTAATTTTCGAAGAAAATGACGGGAAGAATAACTCTGAAAAGGTTGAGGATGAGATGGTTCCTGATGTCAAAACTTCAGAGACTTGTAATGATAAGTTGGTTCAAGTCCCTCCGCAATATCAAACTCAAAGTAGTGGTGAAGAAACGATGACCACTTCTGAATCTGCAAAAAAAAGACTAGGAGGTGCGCGTGGTGTTTCAGCTCTTCACAAAGTAGTGGTGAAGAAAGCTCGGGGAAAGAAATTTAAAGTTAGATACAATGAATTTGGAGTTCCCATCGCAAATACCAGGCCTACTTTACAGTCTTACATAGGAATGCTCGCAAGGACAATGATTCCAATCGACACTGAAAACTGGCCAAAAGTGGATTGTGATCTAAAAGCAAAATTATGGGATGATGTCCAGGTAAATTATATCCCTTGTTGACTTCTTCATTTTATTTAAATTGTGACTGTAAATTATGTGGTTAATTTATATTATGTGGCTCTTTAGGACACATTCAAAATTGCCCCAGAAAGTGAAAAGCTTGTGCTACAATTGGCAGGTGAAAAATGGAGGCAGTTTAAAGCTGATTTAACTGCAAAATATGTGATGCCATTTATTGGAAAAAAGAAGAAATTGATGAAGCCTCCGAAGAAGTATGCGTTTGTTGGTAAAGAAACTTGGAAGAAATTTGTTGCAGAGAGGACGAGCCCCAAATGGCTGGTATGAATATATTCTACTAATAAAATATACAGGATTGCCATTTTACTTGCTAAATGATTAAATAGATTTTGGTTAAATAATATTTATTAATTTTTACTAATTTATTTTGGTGCAGGAATAACGTAAGTTACAGAGCAATAGAGTGGGTAAAAGGAAATATCATCACCGCTTGTCAAGGAAGGGGTATATTGGTTTGCGAGAAGAAGAAGTAAGAACCATATCTATTTGGCTTTGCAATTCTAGGTTTTAAGGGAGTTTAAACATTTTCTCTTTTTTAACAGATAAAGAAAGGGAACTTAAAGCGGAAAGAGAAACCTGATCGTGCAATTTTTTGGTGGAAGGCTAGGATGCCAAAGACTCCTGATGAGCTTATTGAAGAGCAAGCAGAAACAAATACGAGAATTGTAAGTGATATTTTTAATACTGCATTCCCTTCAAAGATAATTGCGTCATAAATAATGCACTAATTGTTTGCATTTATTTTACAGGCTGAGTTACTTGAAATGAAGGAGAAGGGTGAATTTGTTCCACATGGAACAAAAGATGTGTTGACTACGGCACTTCAGACTCCTGAGCACGCAGGAAGGGTTCGAGGGGTTGGCGGCTTTGTCACTCTAACAGCATTCTTCAATTTGCCGAAAGAGAAAAAGACTAAAATTACCAAGGTAGAGTTGTTGGATCAGTTGGAAAGAAATCAGCGGGAGATGGCTGAACTTAAGGCCTTGGTTAATGCTTCGAATGGTTACTCTCCTATGTTCTCTGACAAATCAAGTTATCAAGTACCTGTTAATAAAGAGGGAGCTGCTGATAAGCGGAATGTTGGAGTTGCTGTTAAACCGCTGAGTGCCAAACAGTTGTTGGTAAATGATGAAGACTTTGTTGGTTTTGACCCCTCTCCTCCGAGCGGAAAGAAGGTAAAATATTATTAAGATCTACTAGATATATGCCTACAGACTTGGGATTTATGCAATAAAATTAAATTGATCCCTCACTATAATGTAGGGTCCACAGTCATGTGAGCTTGCACTGGATTGTATAGAGAACAAGGTTGCTTTTGGAACAGTTTTTGATGATCACGAAGAGATGAATGTTTCAGTACATGGAGTGCCTCTAAAACCCAGACATGTTCGTGTGTCGGTTGACGGACACATCCAGCCAGAGGCGTCGGTTCCAGTGCCTATACCTGGTGAAATTGAGGTTGTACGCCAAACAGTTGGCTCTCACGTAGCATGGCCTCGTGAATTGATCATCTACCCAACTGTGGCGGTATGTTATATAAAAATTATGTCAATATACTCTGAATTGATTGTTGCATTCTATAGTAGTTATGTCAATAATAACCGATTATTCTTGTTTTATTTAATTTTGTGTAGAAAAAGAAAAAGGAAGTGTTGCAGGGGCAGTCTAAGCGGAAAGATGAGTTGCAGAAACTTCAAAATGATTATAGCAAAATGAAGCTAAACAGGAATGTGCCAAAGCAGTACAAGGTGTTATACAAACATGCTGCAGTTTTCATGAAAGCCACTGGGGAGTCAATACCGATTCCGTGTGATTCAGACGTGTTTGGGACTGAGAAAACAATTTATATATTGCATGAAAATGTGAAAGCATTGTTGGAGTTCGATATGATTGGCCAAGCTGCAATATCTGCTTATATGGCGTAAGTTAATTTTTTATCGTTACATATTCAATATTCATATTTTATACGGATATTATAAATAATGTAATTCACCCCCTGATAGGCTCTTGCAAAGACTGATTAAGATTGAGAGGAAGAATGATGATGTGGTCTTATATGGATTTTTCGATCCAGGAGCTACATTTACGTTGAACAAATCTCTTCATTCTTATTTTGTTAATCGGTTGAAAGAGAGTAGTCCCTATCGCATGTACTTCATGCCACATAATCATAAGTAACTATTTTTAATTTAGACATGCTTTTACAAATTAATATATTTAGGTAGTTTTTTTTAAATTTCTGACTTGTGTTTTTCTTTTTTCTTTTTTATAAACATAGTTGCCACTGGATTTTGGTTGTAATTTGGGATGGCGACATTTATATTCTGAACCCTCTGCCACATCCAACACATTTTGACGAGTTGGAAAAATCATTAACAGAGTAATATATTTCTGTTTACTATATATAAATATATATAGTAAATATTCTCCCTTTTGAAAAATAATCATGTATATTATTGTTGTTCTGCAATGTAGAGCGATGAAATCCTACAATGCTCAAACTGGAAGGGGAAATAAAGCTCCTCAGATAAAGAATTTTCTTGTAAGTTTTTTGTATTTTTTATCACTTTGTAATTTTAATTAATTTCTGGAGCTAATTCAGATTTTATATTGTAACAGGGATCTCCCAAATAACCAGGAGGGGTTGAATGTGGCTATGTTATAATGCGATACATGAAAGATATCATTGCTGATAAGGAGCTATCTTTTACTACCAAGGTATATATGCAAATCATTTCCGATAGATGGCATGTAGAATTTTTTTGTGTAGTTTTTCAGAACAGATAAATATGAGTGCCATTTTTATTATCAGTTTTTATTATTAGTGATTTCCAGATGGATCTTGTTTTTATTATTAGTAATGATAGATAACTATTAGTGATAAGGAACTATCTGGTATAGTTTTGGATTAACGAAGAAAATTACGGTTAAATATAGAAAAGGTCCTCTTCTGGTTAAATTATAAATAGTTGGTTCTGTTTATATTTAATTATACATATGGCAATTCTGGTTAATAATATTCTGGCTGCTAATTTTTACTTGTGTTTTATAGTGGGCAGCCAATACTTGAAAGTCCTACACAAGGCAGGAGCTGGATGAGGTGCGGATGGAGGTGCTTGAATTTATCCAAGACAAAATGTAAAAATGCTAAGTATCTATATATATAGCTTTCCTCTGAACTATGTGAATTGATGATGTGTTTGCTAGTGGTTGGTGGTTAATTAACGGATGTTTGGTGACAATTACATCCATCATTTTGATTTATGTTTGGAATTGTCGAAATTTGACAAGTGGTACATATTAACTAGTCAAATATGTTTAGAATGTTGGATGTAATAACTTTGGAATTTAGGTTTTATTTTTTTTAGTTGGGATGTTTATTTTAGACTTGGAAAGTAATGTCCGAATTGAGCTCTTGTTGGATTGAATGTTAGTAAATTTGGTATCAATGTATACGTCTATGTTTTTACAAATTTGGTTGGATGTATTGCATATTGTTGGTATTTTTCTGGTTGAAAATGCAATTGGTTCCCTGGGCTATTAATAGTACCAAGATGGCATAGGCAATTTATAATACATTAACATCAGAATGGTAATTTAAAACCAATGTAAAAATGAACAAAAGACATCAGGTGAAACAATATTAAAAACATCGAATTTTCAATAGCTGATGTCTTAAATTTTACAATATTAAAGATTAAACATCGATTAAAAAAACACTGATGTTAAACAAAAGGATTTAATATCACCAAATGAACGAAACCGATGTCTAACCCAGTATTTTACATCGGTTGATAAAAGTACCCGATGTCTGATGGACCATTTCACATCGGTCAGACAACATAACCGATGTCTGATCTAGACTTTCACATCGGTTTGTTTGAAAGATTTAAAAAAATGTCTTTTAGAGCTTGTAGGTTTCATGTTTTAATGGATAATTACCCCATAATATACTCATATTCACCTAAAAATACTGTAATATAAGCTGAAATTTGTTGCAAAGACATCAGAATTATTCTTAAAACCGATGTATAGCACTGTAATAGACATCGGTTGTGAACCGATGTCAAAGACTGATGACATTTAACATCACACGCGAAGACATCGGTTCAGTTTTTTTTAACATCGGTTCAGAACCGATGTCTGATCCCATATTTCTAGTAGTGGTGCCTGGGTGCCCGACGGGATCTATATAGTGAGATATAGATCTGCACTGTATCCTGGCTGATCAGCAGGGTATAGCTGCGAACTTGAGTCCAGTTTAGTTCATTTGCATTCGCCAGTAATGGCCTTCTTTTGATTCTTATGAGGTTATATCTTTGCAGATATACCTGGGTTATGGATTCGGTTATATTGCTTTAACATTGTGTATATTTTGTAGACTTGTTGAGCAATTTTGGCTCACCCCTTTTTGTTGTTATTCACCTTATTGTTTCAGTTAAGAAGGAATATGAAACCCGTGAGGACACGAGTGGTAAAGAAGCAGGTCAAGCCTCAGGATCCTCTTATACCCAAGGTGTTGATCCCAATCCAGGAAGAAAGTTTTGAGTTACCTGAGCAGGTGGAGTGTTGATAGATAATATGTGTGTTTGAATAAAAGCTGAACTTAGTTTAAAATGAATTAGACAATGGTTTGTAATAAAGAATGTTTGTGAGATTTTAAATGTTGGTTTGTAATAAAAGTAGTTAGTGGTTCTTGTTTTCATACTTCAACCTAAAAAGGTCCTGGTAGTTGTTAAGGGGTTTAGTTTCATTTCTTTATTAAATATTAATAAGCTTGTACAGGTTTGGTGATTAGCTCGTAACCCCCAGACTTATACCCCGGGTCTGGAGGGCGTTACAGTTTGGCATCAGAGCTGTAGGTTTGGTCCCTGAAAACAAGAACATTAGGATTAAGATAGGATAGAGAGATCACATAAGATAGGGATAGTCAGATTAGGAAGAATAGTGTTAGGATTTAGGTCAGATTAGAATAGGGAAATATAAATCTTAGAATTGTTTAATGACCTTTTCTTTTCTTTGGTATATTATTAGATGGCTTCTTCGTCAGAGCAGACTGAGTCAGACCCAGTACTAGCCCCAGTATCAGTGCAGATTTTTCCTCCATTGCCACTACCTCCACCATTGCCACCTGGACCAGCACCAAAGATACCACCTCCACTAGAGGTACCAGACTTTGTTGATTATTTCCCTTATTTTGAGTCAGAGATGCCTGACTTTCCACCTTTGGAGTTTCCGATGTTTGATGTTCCTGATATGATTGATCTTCCACAGTGGGAGGACTTAGAGCCGCAGATTCCAGTACCGCAGCCTGAGATTCCAGATATTCCACAGATGGAGCCAGAGGCAGAGCCACCAGTGTGTGCACCTATGGAGCAGCCAGTCTTATTTCCTGCCCCTTTAGCTATTTATGCCCCTGTTCCCGGGGTATATCAGTTTCCACAGCAGGAGTTCATGGATGAGATAGTAGTCGATGGGCCGTTACCTTCTCGAGGTTCTAGCACGGATCTTCGTGAGCATCATACAGTTACTTATCAGTGTTTTCAGGCGGAGAGAGAGGAGAGGGTTCGATGCCAGAACCAGTGCAGAGAGATCCTTGGATTGTTTGAGACGCAGGCAGATGGTCCCGTCCGAGCATTACGATCAGATTACATACTGAGGGAGAGGTTACGTCAGATTCACCGAGTTAGTTCTCAGCAGCTTATGGATCTGAGACAGCAGGTTATTAGTGCAGAGACAACATATCGTAGAGCATTGGGACTTACCGAGGCAGTGCTAGAGGCATTGCAAGAGGAGTTGAGTCACGTGCCACCAGGGTTCTGAGTCAGGGACAGTTGAGACAGTGACTTCAGAGTATAAATGTATATAGAGGCAGCATAGTATAACCTAGTGAGTAGTGTGTATGTGTGTACTAGTAGTTTAACCTGTAGTAGGTTTTGACCTGTAGTAGTAATATGACTTGTAGCCCCGATGACTTCCAGCGGAGCGAGACTTTTTGTATCAAGCATTTACACCTGAGGCTGGTGTCATATATATAAACTGAACTTTTCAAATTTCTTTTATTTAAATTTCAGTCTTTATAGTTTTACATCATTTACTTTCACTCTATTGCTTTACAGTCTTCCATACTATAATCCCTGTTTAAGAAATAAATAAATAATAAATGAAAAAGACAACCATTTTATTTAACTGCTTACATTTCTAGTTTTTATATTCAGCAACTGTTTTCTTTATATAAATCATGTTATTAATACAGGGTAAATTGTTTTTCTTACATACTGTCAATTGTTTATTAAACTGTTAAATAAATATCATCTGTTTTATTATCAGAAGAAGATGGCACCAAAAAGAAAGACTAGGGCTGAGACCTCTAACAACAATTTCGAAGGCCAGACTAATGAAACCATGAACCAAATGTTCCATCTGATGCAACAACAGATCATAATGATGCAGCAGTAGATGCAACATCAGCAACAACAGATACAACAACAAATGTTACAACAACCACCTCGTCCTGAGCCTCAACCTGTTGTTACTTTTAAGCAGTTTCAGTCAGTTAAACCTCCAGAATTTGACGGGTCTACTGATCCTATTAAACTACCACCTGGTTAAAGGAAATAGAGAAAGCTTTTGTACTAGTGAAGGTAGGTGAGGACCAGAAGACTGATTTTGCTAGTTACTTGTTGAAAGGAGAGGCAAATTATTGGTGGGAATCTAAAAAGGCTTTAGAGGGTAAAAATGTTATTGCTTGGGATAGGTTTAAAGAATTATTTTTAGAGAAGCATTTTCCTCGCTACGTAAGGAATCAGATGCAGATAAAGTTTTTAGAGCTGAAGCAGGGAAGTATGTCTGTAATAGAATATGAAGCCAAATTCAATGAATTGGCTAGGTTTGTTCCGAAACAGGTTGACACTGAAGAGAAACGAGTGCAGAGATTTCAAGAGGGATTACGACCATGGATACGTGGACAAGTTGTAGTTTTTGAATTAACAACATATACTGCTGTAGTCCAGAAAGCTTTGATCATCGAAGGGGAAAGTGAAAGATCTCAACGAGACAGAGGACAGGGAAGTTTCCAAGACCGTTCCAGCAGGAAGCCGGGATTTCAAACTCGGGCAAATCTGAATTTCAAAAGGATAGGACAGGGTACACAAAAAGCAGATAATCGTTTCCAAGTCTCCAACCAGCAGGGAATTGTTAAAGTTCCAGTTCCGTATTGCAAAACTTGTGGACGCAAGCACACCGGCGTATGTATTAAAACAGATGTGACATGTTTCAAATACAAGCAGAAAGGGAACTACTCTAACGAATGTCCGACTGGAAAAACATCAGAAATCACTTGTTATCAATGCGGAAAGAAAGGGCATATCGCTAGGAATTGTAAAGGACCAGCAATGGCAGCCAGTATTCCGAAAGTATTGGCATTACCTCCGCCACCACCTCCGAATCAACCCAGAGCAAAGACTTTTAACATGACAATGAAAGAGGCAGTGCAAAATCCAAGTGTAATTGCAGGTACGCTTTTGGTGAACTCCGTAGATTCAAAAGTATTAATTGATTCTGGAGCTACCCGTTCATTTATTTCTGAAGAATTTCTTGATAAGTTACATTGTGAAATTGAATGGTTGGGCGAGACGTTAATTATAAAATTGGCGAATGATGACCAAGTTCCGGTAGATCGAGTATGTCCTGCGTGTGATGTAGAAGTAGCCGGGCATCATTTTTCTCTAAATTTAATTCCTTTTAAGCTAGGAGAATTCGATATCATTTTGGGAATGGATTGGTTAACATGTCATAAAGCTCAGATAGATTGCGCGAATAAGAAAGTTGAATTGCGAATTTCGGAAAATACAACGGTAATATTCAAGGGCGAAAAGCAGCAGAATAGATACTGTAATGCAGACCAAACGATTGTTTCGACAAGGATGTGAAGCGTACATAGCTTACGTGTTAGATACTGAAAAAGGAAGTCCTAGAATAGAAGACATTCCAGTTGTATGTGAATTTCCGGACGTCTTTTCAGACGAGCTTCCAGGGTTACCGCCAGATCGAGAATTCGAGTTCACGATTGATCTAACACCAGGTACAGAACCAGTTTCGAAAGCTCCGTATCGAATGGCTCCAGTTGAGATGAAGGAATTGTAAACGCAACTGCAAGATCTTCTAGACCGAGGCATTATACGACCTAGTGTATCCCCATGGTATGCACCAGTGTTATTTGTGAAGAAGAAAGACGGCAACATGCGATTGTGCATTGACTATCGGGAGTTGAATAAGCTCACTATCAAAAATAAGTATCCTTTACCGAGAATCGACGATTTGTTCGATCAGCTAAAAGGAGCTGCATGGTTTTCAAAGATAGATTTGTGATCAGGCTATCATCAATTGAAGATTAAAGCTGAATATATTCCCAAGACTGCGTTCCGTACGAGATATGGACATTACGAGTTTCTTGTAATGACATTCAGTTTGACAAATGTGCCAGCTGCATTCATGGATTTGATGAACAGGATATTCAAGAAATATTTGGATAAATTCGTGATTGTATTAATTGATGACATCTTGATTTACTCCAAGACGGAAGAAGAGCATGCAGAACATTTGAGGATAGCTTTAGAAATTCTGAGGAAAGAGCAACTATATGCAAAATTCTCAAAATGTGAATTCTGGTTAAGGGAAGTACAATTTCTAGGGCATATCATCAGTAGAGAAGGCATCCAAGTTGATCCAGTGAAGATTGAAGCTGTGTTGAATTGGGAAAGACCAAAGACGCCGAAAAAAGTTCGAAGTTTCTTGGGATTGGCAGGATATTATTGAAGGTTTGTCAAAGATTTTGCGAAAATAGCAACGCCGATGACCAAGTTAACCCAAAAAAGTGAAAAGTTTGAATGGAATGATAAGTATGAAGAAAGTTTTCAAGAGTTAAAGAATCGGTTGGTGACCGCACCAGTACTTGTACTGCCAGACGAGCAAGGAAATTTCGTAATATACAGTGACGCTTCGTATCGCGGACTAAGATGTGTATTGATGCAACACGGTAACGTCATTGCATATGCTTCGAGACAACTTAAACCCCATGAGCAGAAATATCCTACGCATGATCTGGAATTAGCAGCGATCGTATTTGCATTGAAGCTTTGGAGACATTATCTCTACGGTGAAAAATGCGAAATCTACACGGATCATAAAAGTCTGAAGTATATCTTTACGTAAAAGGAATTGAACATGCGACAACGTCGATGGCTGGAATTAATTAAAGATTATAATGTCACGATCAGTTATCATCCAGGAAAAGCAAATGTTGTAGCGGATGCGCTAAGCAGAAAAGAAAGATTGAATCGGTTAACTTCATGCGAAGAATTGGCCAAGGAATTCGACAAATTGGAAATTGAGATTTGCATTCCCAACGAATCTGCAGGAGCTATTTACGCTATGACTTTCCAACCGGAGTTTCTAGAAAAGATTCACCGTTGTCAAGATGAAGTGATGAGTCAAGATGACGACTTAACAGGAGAAGAGATCACAACTCAGAAAGATAATGAAGGAATTTTACGCTTTGCATCGAGAATCTGGATCCCTAACGTGGCAGAATTAAAAGAAGAAATAATGCGAGATGCACACAATTCGAAATATTCCATTCATCCAGGAAGCACAACAATGTATCGCAATTTGAAGGAAAACTTTTGGTGGCCGAATATGAAGAAGGAAATAGCAGAATGGGTGAGTAAATGCTACACATGCCAGCGAGTTAAAGCAGAACATCAACGTCCAAGCGGATTATTGCAACCATTAGACATTCCAGAATGGAAACGGGAACATCTAGCGATGGATTTTGTGGTAGGACTACCAAGGACTAGGGAAAATCATGATGCGATATGGGTAATCATTGACAGACTTACGAAGTCGGCACATTTTCTACCAATTAATGAAAGATTTTCGCTCGACAAATTAGTGCACATGTATCTCAAGGAAATTGTGATGCGACATGGAGTTCCAATATCTATTGTATCGGATCGAGATCCTCGTTTCAACTTAAGATTTTGGAGATAATTTCAAGAATGCCTTGGGACTAAATTAAACATGAGTACCGCTTATCATCCGCAAACTGACGGGCAAAGTGAAAGAACTATTCAAACGATTGAAGACATGCTACGAGTTTGTGCGATCAATTTTGAAGGCAGTTGGGATGAGCATCTATCCCTGGTGAAATTTTCTTATAATAACAGCTATCACGCCAGCATTGGAATGCCACCGTATGAAGCACTATATGGGAGAAAATGCAGATCACCAGTGCATTGGGATGAAGTTGGAGAACGTAAAATTTTGGGTCCAGAATTAATTCAGCAAACGTAAGAAAAGATTGAACTTATTCGAAAACGACTCGATGCAGGGCAAAACAGGCAACGCAAATATGCAGACCAAACAAGGAAGGATATAGAGTATCAGGAAGGGGAACACGTATTACTTAAAGTATCGCCATGGAAAGGATTGACTAGATTTGGCAATAAGGGTAAATTGAAACCATGATACGTCGGACCATTTGAGATTTTGAAGAAAGTAGGAAAGCTTGCATATGAATTAGCGTTACCGCCTCATATGCAACATATTCATAATGTGTTTCACATGTCAATGCTTAAGCGATATAATCCTGATTTTAGGCATGTAATAGAATATGAACCGATAGATATCCAACCTGATTTATCTTTTGTATAGCAGCCAGTAAGAATTTTAGATCGGCGAGAGAAAGTGTTGAGAAATAAGTCTGTATATTTAGTGCGAGTGTTGTGGAGAAACCCAGTGGTTGAAGAATCAACCTGGGAGCTTGAAAGTGAAATGTTAGAGAAATACCCTCATTTGTTTTCGTAGAAGATTCTGAGGACAGAATCCTATTAAGGGGGGGGGGGGAATGTAACGACCGGGAAATTTACGTTGTATTATATCATATTTATAATAAAATATGTGTATTAATATGTCATTTATATGTGATTAAATGTGTTGAGTCATTAAACCCTAACTGCTATGTGTTACGTGATATCTGTTTTTATCCAAACGTGTTTTGGATATTTATTGAGTGTTTTATTGTAAGTTATATATCTTATATCAAAACCCGTACAGCTCAAAACCATGTTTTAAAAGCCCGTATTTCAAACAAAATCATTGGCCCTATTTTACCAAAAATGCCCTATACCATATCACTATTCTGAACCCCTAGACGTTTTACAAATTTACCTTTTTCGCGAAAAATGACTTTTCCGGGCCCTTTCGGGTAGCAAAAACCCCACAAAAATCACATTTTTATTTTTATATGATCATGAAATTATTATATATCATTTTTCTTTGCATTTTTGTAATATTCACAATTTTTGGGAATTTTTAGCATTTATTTTGTATTTATTGGATATTTAAAAATTCAATATTAATACCCAAAAATTATAAAAATTGGGGCCAAATATTTTTATTAGGAGTGTAATTAGACCCTTAATTTTATTTAGGGGTATTATTTTCATAAATATAAATACCTAAATTATAATTAATTATTCAGTTAATTACTATTAAAAATCAGAAAATAAACAGAAAATTCAGAAAAAGGAATTAGGGTTCTTGAGTGTTCTTGCGGATCAAAGCCAATTTGATCGTGATTCCGGTGTCAGAAATCGAAGTGTGAGTAATCGATTTGAAGCCCAAAGCCTGTTCTATCAGATTATCACGTCAAAATCATCAACAGAGGTATTGATTTGTATTTCGTAATTTTCGGATTTAAACTCGAATTAGGGGTTCTTGTTTGATTGATTGTTAGATGTTTTCGTTGCCAAAATCGTGTAGATCGTTAAATTCCCTGTCGATAAATGTCAGTTTCGTCGATTTTGGTTGTGGTTTGCGTACTCGCCGGAAACCGCCGCTGTCGGCGGTGTTTCTTTGATTCTCCGGCTGTATTGACGTCAAGGAGGCGGAAGTCGTCTGTGTCGACGTTGTTGCTTGAAACTCGTGCTGCAGCTGAAGGCATGAAGTTGAGGAAGGGAGGAATCAAGCTTCCGTCGCTGTTTGTTGTCGTGGTTCGCCGGAAGCTGCCGCCGGCGTTGGAATCTTCAGGGCAGCTGTTGTTCATCCTCAACCTGGAGTCGACCCGGGAAACGACCCGGGTTTGATCCCCCAAAACTCAAAACCAATTTCTGTTTCCTGTTTCTGAAATATTAATTATTTATTTATATTTTGTAAAATTAAAAAATTAGTTTTGATTAATTCAATAAATCAATTAAAAATCAGTTTTGAATTCTGAAAAATAATATTATTAATTTTTGAATTATTTTATTAATTTATAAATTCGAATTTAAATTTTTAATTAATTATTTAAGTATTTATCTAATTATGTATTAGTTATCTAATTAATTAATAATTAGGTAATTAATTAGTAATTAGGTAATTAATTAAAGATTAAATAATACGATTAATGATCCGATAATTAGTAAATATTACGAGTAACTCGTATCTATACGAGTAGTGATTCGATAATGAGAATTATTATTCGAGCGTTAGTTATTCGAATAATATTGCAGTAATTGTTTGTATCGTATAATTAAATACCGATAATTAATTGATTAACGAATCGTTTAAATTCCAATAATAATATATTAATTCGGTAGTATTCGAGAATAGTGCGTAGCTCGTATTTATATGAGTAATTGATTGTTGAGTTGGAATATGATTCGAATAATAACTAATTATCCGATAAATAATGTAACAGCTAGTTGTATCGATTATTTATTTATAAATAATTGATCTAATCGAATAAATAACGATGAGTTGTAAATATTTGTAATAAATTGTGATTAATCCTAATAATTAGGGATTAATTATTTTAAATTAGTAAATAATTATCTATTAATTATTTATTAGTTATTTATTTATTAAATATTTAAAAGTTATTAATTATTTCGATAACTGGTCACATAATTTTCAATAAATTATAACTTCTTCATATTAACTCCAAAAATTATAGAAAAATTATTTTTGACTTTGATTTTTCTTAAATAATTATTTAAAAATTATTTTGGGATTTAAAAATTAGCAATAATTATTTATATTGAATAATAAATTGAATTATCAGTGTTTAATTGATAATAATTCAACCGTTAGTCCGATTTGAGCGAAACGAAAGCTTGTTGACTCAGAAAAATGAATTCTTTTCACTAAAAATAATATGAAGACCTAATTTCTTCTCAAAATTAGTTGACCTTATTGATTGCTTGATTATCAATCAAAATGCGTGCCGAGACGAGTTCGGAAAATTCCGGAAAAATGGGAAATGAAGCAGTAGGTGATCAACGGAGCAATCAGCGAGTCAATTTCGATTCTAAAAATTATTTTAACTATAAAAACGATTATGTGCTTATGTGCTTATGTGTATTATGTGGTTAATCGAGTCTTACTTGCTTATATGTAATATTCAAGTTGGTGATAAGCGTATGGGTAGATAATAAGAACAAAATGAAGTCGATGCAAGATGCAAATTGAAGTACAAAATGAATTAACCAGTCTATTTTGCTAACAGAAACTAAGCCAGCAAGGCAGGTCAAGTAGGGAATAGACGGAAGTGATTTAATTGCAGTAAGTCGCACAGAAGGCAAGTTTCTCCTCTATTCTATTTTCCAGAATAGTGATATTCTCTTCAAATTCTTATTATATTTGCATTACTTTAATTCCTTTATTCATATCTCAGTTAGATACTTCAATTATTCTTTTCATTTTAATTTATTATTCATATTCCAATTGTTACTCATAATTATTGATATATTCTGGTGATTAGAATATATCAAAGTATATCGATTGTTCCGGTTGCTATTCCAGGGACTGGATAACATTACTTCTGGAGATTAAGTTTACTTAATCCTAAGGACCGGGACATAACCGGATCCTTGAGATGGGTCGTAGTGCCTGGGTGCCCGACGGGATCTATATAATGAGATATAGATCTGCACTGTATCCTGGCTGATCAGCAGGGTATAGCTGCGAACTTGAGTCCAATTTAATTCGTTTGCATTCACCAGTAATGGCCTTCTTTTGATTCTTATGAGGTTATATCTTTGCAGATATACCTGGGTTACGGATTCAGTTATATTGCTTTAACATTGTGTATATTTTGTAGACTTGTTGATTAATTTTGGCTCACCCCCTTTTTGTTGTTATTCACCTTATTGTTTCAGTTAAGAAGGAATAGG
Source organism: Apium graveolens (assembly GCF_009905375.1). NCBI lineage: Eukaryota > Viridiplantae > Streptophyta > Magnoliopsida > Apiales > Apiaceae > Apium > Apium graveolens. The sequence goes on from NC_133657.1 coordinate 177,337,532, forward strand.
AAACCCGTCAGGACACGAGTGGTAAAGAAGCGGGTCAAGCCTCGGGATCCTCTTATACCCAAGGTGTTGATCCCAATCCAGGAAGAAAGCTTTGAGTTGCCCGAGCAGGTGGAGTGTTGATAGATAGTATGTGTGTTTGAATAAAAGATGAACTTAGTTTAAAATGAATTAGACAATGGTTTGTAATAAAGAAAGTTTGTGAGATTTTAAATGTTGGTTTGTGATAAAAGTAGTTAGTGGTTCTTGTTTTCATACTTCAACCTAAAAAGATCCTGGTAGTTGTTAAGGGGTTGTTAAGGGGTTTAGTTTAATTTCTTTATTATTTATTAATAAGCTTGTACAGGTTTGGTGATTAGCTCGTAACCCCCAGACTTATACCCCGGGTCTGGAGGGCATTACAAATTACACCGATGCGCCCCACGGGGATACACTCGGTCGGATCACTCCTTTGTCCAACAATTCTTGCAACTGAGCTGCCAATTCCTTCATCTCGATCGGCGCCATGTGATAGGGAGCTTTTGACACTGGTTCCGTTCCAGGAGCCAAATCAATCGTAAACTCGATTTCTCTGTCTGGAGGCAGTCTAGGCAATTCATCAGGAAACACATCCGGAAAATCTCTTACTACCGGAATATCCTCGATCTTCACAGATTCTTTCTCCACGTCCACGACATGAGCCAAATAAACTTCGCATCCTTGACGTATTAATCTTCTTGCCTCAATAGCCGTTAAAAATTTCTTCTCTTGCTTCTTTCCTTTAAATATCACTTCTTCACCATCCTTGGTTCTTAACTTCACCTTTTTACTTTTACATTCTATTTGCGCTTCATGGTTTGATAACCAATCCATTCCTAGTATGACCTCAAATTCTCCTAACTTAAAATGAATTAAGTCAGCAGAAAAGTGCCGACCTTCTATAGTCACATCACAATCAGGACAAATCTTACTAACAATAATTTTCTCTTGATTTGCTACCTCTATAATCAAATTAGGCTTTAGAGGGTACGCAACACAATTTAACTTATCAAGAATACTTTCAGAGATAAAAGATCTAGTTGCTCCAGAATCCATCAAAACTTTTACTTCTACTGAGTTTATAACAAGCATACCTGCTACCACGTCCATATCTTGCACCGCATCTTTCATCGTCATGTTAAAGGTTCTAGCTCTGGGTTGAGCTGATGGTGCTGGTAGAGACGGCGATCCAGCAATTCTGAGAACATTAGCCTTTTGAACAGGCTCCTTGCAATTCCTGGCCATATGGCCCACTTTGCCATACTTGAAACATGCCGAATCAGGCTTCCTTGCTCCACTTGGGCATTCTGAAGAGTAATTCCCCTTCTGGTTACACTTAAAACACGTTATATCCAGCTTATTACACCTCCCCGGGTGTCTCTTTCCATAATTCCTGCATTCTTGAATCTGGGGTCTGCTATCCTTCCCCAGTTGTTCAGCCTTCTGGAAACGGTTCTTCTGAGCTCCATTACTGGGTCTAAACTTCTGGAACTTTTGGTTTTGACCTCCACCATTCTTTCCAAACTTCCCTCTGAACTTTGAGCTTCCTTGCTCTTGCTCAGAGCTTTCAAACTTCCTCTTTCTTCCTTCGTTTTCTCTTCTGGCAGCTTCCCGATCACCTTCTACTATCATTGCTATTTGAACCAAAGCAGCATAATTCTTGATCTCCAACATTGCTATTTGACTCCTAATCCACGACTTAAGTCTCTGCTGGAACCTCTTAGCTTTCTTCGCCTCTGTATTCACGTACTCAGGTACGAATCTAGACAATTCCGAAAACTTCATTTCATATTCCGCTACTGACATTTCCTCCTGTTTAAGATCCAGAAATTTCATCTCTAACTGATCTTGCATATAGCTTGGCAAATACTTCTCCAGAAACATCTCGGTGAACTTCTCCCAAGATAAGTCTTTGCCTTCCAACAACGCCTTTGAAGATTCCTACCAGAAACTTGCTTTATCTTTCAGGTAATAACTTGCGTACTGAGCTTTCTTGTCGTCCTTAACTTCTGCTAACTCAAAAGCTTTTTCCATTTCTCTCAACCATGACTGAGCTTTAATCGGATCTGGCAAACCTAAGAACTCTGGGGGATGAACAGATTGAAAGTGCTTAAAGTTTCCAACTTTAGGGGCCACAGGTTGTTGCAAAAGCTGAGCAAGTCTGCTCATCATAGTGGTTTATGGGTTTATTTCTCGGTCTTGGGTGGGAATTTCTTCTTCTTGGTGATCTGGTGAGTTGGCCATTTATTACAAACCTGATTGAGCAATTATTTAGCAATACGATGGCATGGCATATATATAATAATAGTTTCTATGAAATCTCTTTTGTGGGTTTTAAGTTTTACCCAATTTGCACATGCAATCCTATTACTACATAATTCTCATATCAGTGTTGTTTTATCATGGCACAGAACAGGGTTTTATGATCTTTAAACATGGTTATACGAAAACATGGTTGTATTAAAACATGGTATTGAGAACAGTTTATGCGATAGTTAGGGTGCACAATGGAAAGCAAGACAATGGATTTATTTAAACCAGGGGTACATAAAGATAGTTCTGGATATCACAGGTTCTGATATAAAGTACAATAAATAGCATGGTTAAACAGAGGAAAAACTGGAAAATATCCCCCTATCTACCCCTAACTTCCAACAACTACTACTACAACACTGATCTGAAATACAACGAAATAAATGAAAAAGGGATCCCGACATCTGACCAAGTATCCCAAAGCTTACCGGCGCTGAAAAACAACAATCCACGGGCTCAACCAACAGTCCCGTCTAATCATCTAAAATCTCTCTCAACACAACCAACATCCAGCAAATGATCTTATGCAGCCTCCGGGCCTCAGCATCAGCGTCACTAGTGGATGGTCCCTCATCCAATCTCCTCCTGGCAACCTGCTCCACCAACTGAATCCTAGCTCTCCACTCCTCCATCACTACTGAAGTCCTCTGCCTAGAATCTCGAATCAACCTATCCACCAAAGCTCCCAACTCAGGAATGCGGGAGTACACAAAGTCTCGATCCTGGGCTAACTTGCCACCAACACTGACAGGAACAGTCTTAGGCATCTCGGACTCTGGCTCAGGGGCATGGGTCTCTGAATCTAGCCTCAAGGGTGAAATCTGCATAGGGATCTCACTACTCTCAGAAGGGTCCTCCTCTGGGTCTGAACTAACATACACAGGCTCCTCTGGAGAGGGTGGAATGGGGTCCACAGGGGTACCAGACAAACTAATCTCTGAGTCTGAGTCACTACCACTACTAGGATCCTGAGAGAAAACACAAAACAGCAACCAAGAAACAATGTTAGGGTTAAATAAAGCTTCCAGCTAACTCACACCCTAACTCTAGTTTCCACTTCACCAATAAACACTTTCCTTAAACTATACCTAATAGTCTAACTCAACTCTATATGAGTCGAACTCTCTCGCGATATAGATATATTCCCAAAATACCCTTTTTTTTAAAAATCCTAACTTGTCTCAGGGACTAGATCCTGTGGCTCTGATACCAACTTGTGACGCCCTCAATCTCGGGGTTAGGAAATGAGGACTCACACACCACTAATCTAATAATTAAATATGCATAAACCCCGATTAAACTACTAACAAGATCAACATGATAAAGTTTGAGACAAGATTACAACTACCAATCACAAAATATAACTTATAAACCCAAATTATTATTAAATAAACAATATGGATTCCGGATGGTAACCGACAGATAACCCATTGTATCTTTAAACGCTTCTTTCTAGGCGCGAGCTCACTCATAATTACCACTACCTGCTCTGGCAACTGGAAGCCCTCAACACGGTAGGGACCACCAGGTACGCTCTTACGAGCAGTGCGCCTAAGCCTGGCCATCTTCTTGCTTAACTGCCATGGTTAGATTAAACAAAACAAATGAGTATAAAACTCAACAAGTAACTATGTAGCAGTTCTACAATATCAAATCACAATATGCTTTACCAAACTCAGGGCATTCTACTTTATTTGATATAGGTGGCAGATTTCCATCTTTTGGGTTAAGGAAAGGTTTTGAAGGATAATGTGGGGCTTTCCAAGGAACAAGGCTCAAAGCAGGACGAAAGCCGACATTCATCACAAATCATTAAAGGATCAGAATAGATCTTTCAAAAGAGGAAAACAACAATATTTCAATATATGGAATCAATCATATGATCAAGAAATTCAAGTATCAGGGTTCTCGAGCTTTAAGCTTCACAATAACATAATCAACTCTTTTTCAAAGCAGTATAAACCATTCCTATTTTCAAGAATCAATTTACTGAACAGAAAGTTTTAGTTCCTTTTTTTTAAATAATTATTTAGAACCCTTGATTGGATCACTTTATCTTTCCATTTCATTGTATACGGGTGATCAGCCCGTATCGACCTCCATTCCGGCCTTTAAGGTACCAATCGACATAATTTCAGCCTTAAGTTGGACTAGCCCCGCTAGCCTCTTACCATGACTGGACTAGTCCCACTAGCCTCTTACGTCCCAATCCAATCCATCAGGAATTCATTTGGAAAACCTTGAGTTGGAAAAACAAATAGGTTTTTTAAAATTCATTTTATCATTACCAAGCATTTGAAATCATTTGGACTCTTTCAAGTTGAAACTCATTCTTAATTCAGATTTTAAGGAAACAAAGTTCAGGGAGTGATTCAAAGACGCAAGGAACAATTCATAAGAATTCTGTATCAGGGATAACAAAGCACTTAAGTTAGAAGGATCAACATTTGTTTAGGGATCAATAAGGTGATCAGGAAGAACAGGGTATCATTAGACAGGGTTAACAAGGATAATAAGTGGGTTCAATATATTTCATGGCTCAATACATAATTTGAACAGGAAGGACAGATTATCAAAGGGTGGAATCAATAAGCTTATCAATAACAGATTATCAAGAACAGGGGTATTTCAAATCAATATCAGGGTTTCATAATTAAACAGTTCAATACTCTACATGGTATGAACAACATTCTCTTTATAACCATTTACACAAGTAATCAGAGTTACTTGCCTGGATTTGCTTTCCTGAAGGTTGAACTAGTGCCACCTAGTAAACCCTTTCCTTTCCTAGCCTGAATGCCCTCACGTTCCGAATCTATAATAAAACCAAACCTTAATCAGATTCTCAACTCTCATTCTCGGAACGATCACTCTATACGTAACTCGATTATATCCTTGACTCGAGTATACGAATATAGCTTATACACATAAGCACATAGCACATAGCATATAGCATAATCCCTTTCTCGCAACTTTTATATCCTTAACAACCAAAGCGTACTTTCTTAACCTTGGATATTTTCCATCACACTAACATAACTCTTTTTACTACCATAGCTATCACTTATAGCTCTTAATATCGAACGATTAAATTTTCTTTTTCTTTTATTCTTTAATTCGAACCATACATACAAAACACAACCATATATATTCAATTTCAATCTCATATAATCATGCACAACTAATGCAAATCATAAGAGTCATTTACTCAATTAACCTCATCCTTTTTAATCAAAAATCCGAATCACAAACACATTAAGAGTCAAAATCAACAACTTCTTTTAATCATCAAAATTCGAACATAAACACTACCCCATCTTTATCATGCAATCAAGTTCTCACTAGCCGTTAATATAATTGACAAAAAAACCAACTTAATTCCTCTTTTATTCCTTAGAACCCATTCGGGTTTTCCATAAATCAAACCTGCAAGAATGGATTTTGACATGCAAGGTTATATATCACATTTCCCACTTGTTTTAGTCCTTAACTAGATCATTCCATTCACTTAAACACCAAAACCAAGCATTACCTAGTGACTTTAGCTCTAATCAATTCATTCAATCAACAAGCATCCACTTAATCACCAAATTATCCCCTTTTAAGTTTATTTTCCATTCGGCAAGAACATGATTTACAACTCAAGGACTAAACATTGACATGCACCACTTGATCTTCTTTAAAACTAACATGCAATCACTCTTTAGGCTATATAAGCTTAGTGTTCACCAAGATCAACTTACAAAAATCAAATTCCTCTTTTAATTAGCATATTGCCGAATTAAAAACTCACATGCAAACCTTAATTTTTGATTTTCTAAGCAACAATCATTTACACACATCCATTTACTTCCTAAAATAATCAATGGAATCATTTTATCAATCACATATTCGAGTTTCAACACAAAAAAACAAAACCCTTCTTCAAGCTTTCAAGAAACCATAACATGCAAAGCTAAAATCAAATTATCATATCATAGAAACTCCACCGGCTCTCCTTTGGATCATGGCCGGTGGTGGTCAAACTTGAGAGAGCCCATAACGGGTCTCCTCTCGAGTTTATGACCCCAAAAGTGCTTGAATTCACTCTCATGGTTTTGCATCAAGAAATCGTTTTCCTTGAACACCACCATAGTGATTAACCAACAAAACTTCTATAAACACTTACATGCAAATAGGAATCGAAGAGTATACCGAAAATAAAGTCTAAAGGTAGAAATATCTTTGAGTTTGGATGAGATTTGAGGGTTGCATGCAAGTGAAGGAGATGAGAGATGGAGAGAGCCGAGAGAGAGTGAGAGTGTTCGAGAGAGAAAGAAAAGAGAAGGGGAAGTGAGTGGACTGGAGGAAAAGAAAGAAAAGGGGAAAGGTAAGTGGGTTTATATACCACTAAAAATAAGGGCAAACTTGTAATTTACTAATTCCATTTTATGCTCATTGTCCCTTTTCTTTTTACTCAAATACAACAAAATTTAAATATAAAATATATCTCTCTCGAAAAGTCAAGAATTATTGAAAATGACAATTTTAATTCGTACACCTCGAAATTAGCTTTTTAACCATTACTCATAATAGATTTTTGAGCAAACGGTTGATTTTATATGAATTTCGCAAACTTGCTTTAATAATAACATTTCCACATAAAATCAATTTAAAAATGCAAAGACCATCAAATAAATTCACTCATCATTTTTAAAAAGTCTCTAGGACCACTATGAAGATAATAGAACAAATCCCATATTTTTATCTTACTCGAATGATTTTATAAAAATGCGCGAAGGTTAATTAAACCTTTATTTAAGTCACATAATCCCTTTAAAATTCATAAAATTGTCACAGAACACATAGTCATGCATACATACAACAATCTCACATATATAATCACGTAACGACTCAGTTATGATCATAGAATTTATCCTTCTTTAATCTTTATCCTCTTTTACGCGTACCGGGTCACGTTCAGCCTGACGGCCCGATGCTCAGCGTTTCGATTACGCTTCTCATTATCATTATCAATTGACACGTCACTTAGGACGAAATACTTTATTTAAACATTCAGTTCATTCAATCACACATAATTTATATTTTATATTCTTTAACTCCCTATTAGGACGGGTTCCGTTCTACCTGACGGCCCGACACCACAGCTTAACTTCTAAGCTAACTCTTTAAATTGGAACGTTTTTTTTTATCCATGCTCCTATACTCTAATATATAGAAAAGATAATTAATCATCACTTAGTCACATAATTATAATCACATCACATAACACATACTTTATTGACTTAATTACGTCACAAAATTCTCAGTCGTCACAGTGCACATCCATAAATCGGAAGAAAAAAGATTTTTGTAAGACTTCAAGTTTGTGGATGATTGTTTCTTTTAATCATAGTGGAAATGCTCTTTTTAAATGAACTCGCTGCTGAATTGTCGGAACAGTGGAGAGCAAAAAAATCCTCAATATCGGTAGACAAGAAGAGATATGCGGTTTCTGCACAGCGCACATTTGGGCTGCTGAATTTACGGGCAGACATGTGGGTACAGGACCCAAGGGATATTCAATTTGTTGTGGTAAAGGGAAGGTTCAACTTCCTTTATTACGTGAAACACCTCCAGAATTGAACTACCTAATAGGTGCTAATGAGACAAGATCAAGTGTTTATTTTAGCAAGAGTCGTGTCTATAACAACATCTTTGCATTTTGTTCATTCGGGGGTAACGTTGATCATTCGGTTAATAATGGCAAGGGGCCATATGACTTTCGCGTCTGTGGACGTACTTATCATAGCCTCAGCTCTTTGACACCGAAATTTGCACAATTGTATATGTATGATGGTCAGGAGGCTGTGGATTCCCCGGTTAAGCTTTACAGGAAAGGCAGGGGAAGTGGATGCCACTATTGTCTCAATGTTGTAAGATATGTTGGAGCGGGAAAATGCTTTAGTCAGTATATTTAAGCAGGCGCATGAGCGATTTACAGGCGCTCAACCCGAACAGATTCATCTAAGATTGTTTGAAAGGCGGACTTCTGATGGTCGATTTCAGAATGTCCCAACTGCCAATGATTATGAGTTTGCTGGGATTGTGGTTGATAATGACTTTGCTAATAAGAGGGATATAGTTGTTAAGCATAAAAGAAATGGTCTACAACATATCAGTGAATTGCACCCTTCTTTTATGTCGTTGCAGTACCCTTTGTTATTCCCGTTTGGGGAAGATGGGTATAGAATCTATATTAAACATCGTAATGCAAACAATTCAGAAAGTGAAAAGGACGCGGTAAGTATGCGCGAATACTATGCGTTTAGGGCATAATATCGTGGTGCTGAAGGATATACTTTGTTGCTTGGTGGGCATTTATTCCTATAATTTATAGTTGATGCTTGGTGCTCAGTGGAGCGTGTGAGACTAGTATGGGTGCAGAGGCATCAATCTATCATAAAATCAGATCTTTATAATAATATTGTAGACAACCTAAGACGCGGTGATGTGGATGCCACAGAGGTAGGTAGACGTGTGATTTTATTGTCAAGTTTTACTGGTGGCTACCGATACATGCAACAAAATTTTCAGGAATCATTAGCCGTCAGCAAAGAATATGGACATCCCGACCTATTTATTACTTTTACGTGTAATCCGAAATGGTATGAAATTGAGGAGGCTATTCGGGCTTCTGGATCTCACAGTGCCTCTGTACGACCTAATATTATGGCCAGGGTATTTAAAATGAAGCTCAATGCTATGCTCAATGACTTCACCAAAAAACATGTTTTAAGGCGTGTGCTCGCAGGTATATTTTTTCTTAGTTTATGAATGCTACCACTACTTGACTTTGAATATTTCAGGGCTATATGTTAGTTAAATCTCGTCATAATACGAACTTGCAAACCAGAGAATGAAACCAAAACGTTTAAGTGGAAGCTCCTTACCATACAGGCAGATGTAAACACATACTTATACTTAATTCAGAAACTTGTGTACTACCTCATATTGTAGTACCTAATTACATGCTTCTGCACCGTCCCCTTTTAATATCTTTTAGGCAGTTGAGTTTTCTAATTGATGACCATCATCAGGTGCTTCAGGTTTTCTATAGTCGGAGTCTGCTGAGAACTTTTTTGCACTTAAGCCTAAGCATGGTTTTTCATCACAGTGTTTTCTTTGGAGATAAATGTCAACCATAAATATCAAGGTGTCCATGTCCATGTGCGGCATTAAAATGTAAAACTAACTATGGCCATGTAATTTAATAGACCTTTTATTACTTTATAAATTTGGTGCAGTTGTTTACTATGTTAACTTCAAAACTTTTATAAATCCAGTTAGGAATCCTGATTGGTATGTTAATTACAAACTTATTCAGCCTTAAGCCATAAATAATTTATAGTCCTGTCCTTTAAACTCCAATTATTCACATAAAATTGTCTATATAGAAGTATATTTCAATAATAGTGGGTCCCTGGCAGTATACACACATTCTTACCTTTATTTTATACTAAATTGCAGTGGTATACACAGTGGAGTTTCAAAAACGGGGATTACCACATGCTCATATTGTATTATGGTTGGGTGCTGCAGACAAGTTGCTGACTCCAGAGGACATTGATAATGTCATAAGTGCTGAAATTGCTGATAAGAAAGCAGATCCAATAGGGTACAAAGCAGTTTCCCAACTCATGATGCATGGACCATGTGGACCTGCAAATCCAAAATGTCCTTGCATATCAAACGGCCGATGCACAAAACTTTATCCCAAATCTTTCAGCGATAAAATGGCTGGGGACGCTGACGGTTACGCCTTGTATAGAAGGAGAGATACAAAAGTAACAGTGGAGTTTAACAGAATACATTTGGATAATAGGTACACACTTTTCTTCGACATCTTATTTTCAAGTCCTGAAAGAGTTTCGACATCAATATGACTACTTTAATCTTTTACATGTCAGTGTGTTTAGAACCCATATGCCTTTCCCATAAAAAATGGCATGCACATATATCCATAGGATCAGTAATATTGCTCATTTACCTAGATTAAAGTGTAGGAAACCCCTGCCACTTCTTCCACCCTCTGAAAGTGATTGCATGCTTACATCTTATTGTACTCTACATTATTAACTTTAATTAGAACAAACTCTTTTAACATTCAATCTTCGTTTTCTTTCACTAATAAAATCAATCTCCCTTCGACTAACGAGTTTGGGAAAGCTATATATAAATACATAGATGTGTTTGTGGTCATTCATATTACTTATTGTTAAATGAATGCTAACAATCACTATCATCCTGAAACATTGTATAACTATTATTTTTATGCATTTTTTTGGCAGTAGTATGTAGTTTAAAAAGTGGTTGCATCATAATCAACTATAAACACTGTGCCATATCAAACACTCTTCGTAATATAGATTTATAGAATAGATGTTCACTATATACATTCCAACAAATTTTTGAAATGACGGGCCAACATTTGCAATTATTATAATTTGCTTATTCTGCAATGTTGAATATAAAAAAATAATAAATAATTTTTTATAAAATGTCTATAATTTAGTAAGTTCTTTTTTTAATGGGTTCCTTTCTATCGTTAGGCATGTTGTCCCATATCATCGTGGATTGTTGGTGAAATATCAAGGGCACATAAATGTTGGTGTAATCGGTCTCTCTCTATAAAATATTTATTTAAATATATTGGAAAGAGTCCTGATACGGCAACTGCACGCTTAGAGAACGCTAACCAAAATCTCTGTAGCAATAGTGAGAGTTCATCGACTCTTAAAACTTCAAGTTCAGATGAAGTGAGCAATTATCTTTCACGTCGATATGTTTCGGCAGCCGAGTCATGTTGGCGTCTATTTGAGTTCCCCATTCATCACAGAGAGCCCTTTGTACAACGACTGTATTTTCACTTGGAAAATGAGCAGGTGGTTAGATTTCGTGACAATGAGACATTGTCTGAAGTTGTTCACAGAGTTGATCCTGATGGCACTATGTTCATTCAATGGATGTTATCTAACCGATATGACAACCTGGGTCACAATCTAACCTTTATCAAATACCCAACAAAGTTCTGATGGGATGCATCTGCTAAACATTGGTTCCGTCAAAAATAATATATTGATGTAATTGGGTGTATGGTTTACGTGCATCCTGCCTCTGGTGAACGATTTTACATGCGCTTGTTGTTAAACATTGTCGTTGGGGTGAAAATGTTTGAAGAAATCAGAACAGTTGATGGGATTGTTTACTCTACCTACAAAGAAGCATGCTTTCACAGAGGCTTGCTTGAATCCGGTAATGAATGGCATATTGCACTTACAGATGCCTCCCTATGGGCCAGTGCCTCTCAACTTCACAATTTGTTTGTCACTTTATTAGTTTTTGCGAAGTTAGTGACCCCTCAGAACTCTGGGCAAGCCACTGGGAAAATATGGCTGAAGATATTGAATACAAACGGCGTAAAATCATAAATTTTCCAAAACTGAAAATCAATATTGCTGACAAGGAGATGCTAGCCCTTGAAGTAATAAATGAATTGTTAAAGCAATATGGTTAAAAATTGGCTGATTACCCAGGTTTGCCAGAGCTAAATACTGTCTCCACTTCTAAATATAAAAATGAATTATTATTGGAGGAGATGATGTATGATTGCGAGAAACTTCATTTAAAAGCAAGTGAGGCCGTACATTGCTTGAACCAAATGCAGCGCATCATTTTTGACCAAATTGTGGAATCAGTGGACAAGGATATATGAGGATTTTACTTTGTGTATGGCCCTGGTGGAACTGGAAAGACCTTCTAATGGTCCACAATTATAGCCAGACTAAGGGGTGAGGGAAAAATAGTGCTTGCTGTTGTTTCATCTGGTATTACTTCACTCCTGATTGACGGAGGCAGAACAGCTCATTCACGCTTCAAAATACCGATTGATGCCGACAAATTTAGCTGTTGTGAAGTAAAACAAAATACGTTTCTCGCGGAGCTAATATGCAGCACAAGTTTGGTCATTTGGGATGAAGCTCCAATGACTCATCGTTTAGTATTCGAAGCTGTTGATCGCACATTCAGAGATATACGGTCCAAGGTTGACCCAAATGCCGGGACCTTGCCATATGATGGCCTGACTATGGTCTGGGGTGGGGATTTCTGACAGGTTTTACCTGTCATTCAAAAAAAGGGTCGCGAGGAAATAGTTGCAGCCTGCATTAGCAAGTCACCATTGTGGCAATACTGTAAAGTATTCACTCTACGTGAGAACATGAGGATTGAAAGGAATGTCCCAAAAGTTACAATCCGTGGTAAGAAAGTGCAATTTAGAGATTGGGTGTTGTCATTGGGAGATGGTTTAGAGCAAACAATTATAATCGGAGATGACCCAGAGCCATCATGGATAACATTACCCGAGGAGGTACATATTACACGCCCTGCCTATCCAAAATATAAACACTATCATTTTTAAATGGGTGCTAATAACCAGGAATTTTTCGAGTTGTTCCATTTATCATGTCACTCTGGCACACTATAAACATATATATACTTAGATTACGTATATTCAGGTTATATTGTTCTAAACATTCCATTACATATAATGATTAAATCAACCAAATTAACAACATAAACTAAATAACATACTTTCCATTCTCTTATTGGTGATAGAAAATCCACATATCTGCCCTCCTCCTTGCGTTTAATTTAATGGAAATTTATTTTGTGTAAACATTTGTTGCTGCCACTACTAACAAAGAAATAGATGCTTCAATGTTTTTTAAATATTATTCCACCTGCTATACTAGAATCTTGGTTATTAGCTATTCGCTAAATAAAATTCAGTTTAAAACCATTATCCTCTTAAGTTAGTCAAACATACACAATATGTTAAAGGGGGCACAAAACTATACGGAAATGCCTACAGATTCACACTTTCAGAGTAATTATTGGAACTGGAATTAGCTTACACTTGTCTTCACATGTGACGCATGGATTTGGTGGCTTCTTACACTTCAAATTTTAGGTAAGCATTATACCTGAGCACATATCCAATAAATTAAAAACTATGAGTGAGGTTTATTATTACCTCTGGTAAAGCACCTAATGTAATTATTTATGCCTCTTCCAGGATGCCACCAAGAACTGGAATAGACCCTTATGTTTTTGTTGGTCTGCTCTAGAAATACATCCTATATTTTCTGTTCTCTCTATTGGTATCTATGTTTCAATGGATCATTTCATGTAAGTTAGTTGATTCATATTGAACTATGTTATTAATATTTTTTTGGCTATACCACATACACTACTTGTGAGAGAACAAGATCAGAACCTTTTAAATTACAATATTTGATTTAACACAAATTAGTGTACCTGCATTAACCCCCTCTTAACATAAATTAATTCTTAACGTAGTAAATCGGCCTCTTAAACCATGGTAACCTAACATACTACAAAATGTTTTACAGGTCCTCGTCAATTATTCTGGTGATGCTATTGAGGCAATAGTCAATGAAATCTACAAAGACCTCCATCACAGACATGAAGATGTAGAATATCTACGTAATAGAGTTGTATTGACACCCCTCAATGAACATGTTGACATCGTTAATGTCACTGTTTTACGCAGACTTCCAGGGGAATTCAAAGTCTACAAGAGCTACGATAGTATTTGTAAAGGTTCGTCCACATCAGAGGCTGACGAGGTGTTATATCCACCCGAATATCTAAACTCACTAAAATCTAGTGGCATGCAAAATCATGAAATTGCGGTTAAGGTTGGTGCACCAATAATGTTGCTGCGTAATCTCAATGCCAAAAAGGGGTTGTGTAATGGCACTCGCCTCATAATCACTCGATGCTACCCGTTTCTAATCGAAGCGTTAATTATAACGGGTACCAGGATTGGCGATACAACATATGTTCCTAGAATAACAATGTGCCCAGCGGATAAGGCAGTGCCGTTCATCTTGAAAAGAAAACAATTTCTAATTGCAGTATGCTATGCAATGACCGTGAACAAAAGCCAGGGACAAACGGTTCAGAATGTGGGCTTGTACCTTCCAGACCCAGTATTTGGGCACGACCAGATGTACGTCACAGTTTCTCGCGTTACTTCTCCAAATGGGTTAAAAATTGTTACGGTTGATGATAACGAGGTCACCAAGGGTTACACCAAAAACATTGTCTACCGTGTGGTATTTGATAATCTTGTGCAGTCGTTGTCCCTATCAGGGATATCAAAATTCGTGACAGTTTTCCGCACTGTTACAGATTCTTTGATATGGCAAAATCACTAAATTTGGTATTTGGTTCCGAGATAACATGATTAGTGACTATGTGAGTAATTTTATTTAATTAGAGTAAGACAAGGTGCAACAATTTAGAATGTTTGCTCAGTCAATCTATTAGCCTGTAGTCAGGGTCGTGGTGGGTTGCCCCTTGCTTAGCTTCTATCAAACTAATTTCACGGTATAGATGATAATAGTAGCGCTGCATCTGTAAAGTGCATTATAATCTAGGCGTCGAAAAGCTGTCTTAATCAACACGTGCTATAGAAAAGCAGGTGTTTTATGACATATTGACATTGCACATAGTAGTTCGAGGTCCTTTTAAATTCTTATAAGGGTACTTATTCTTCCTTTAAGTTATATAGATGGAGGACTTTTACAATCTTTAGGTAATTGTATCCTCACCAGAACATCACCGCAGTACAACATGGAAGAAACTTATCTCACTGAAAACGTGAATTGCCCCCGCTAGCATTGGTAACAAAATTTAGTCCTTTGTTTGAAAGGGATTTAAATTCTAGGCATAACCTTTCATTGTCATCGTCCATACCATAGACGCACCTAGTATTTCTTCTATTTCTTAATAAATTTTGACATAAGTATTTTTGTTGTATTACCTAATATTTTCTTTCTATTTATATTTTTCCACAATTGTTTTGGTTGCATTACCTAACCTAAATGCAATTGAAATTTCATTAGGGCAACTGCTTATGTTAATGATGGACTGGTTTTTGAGGCGGAAAGGTCAGTTCCTTTTTCCGCAACGGGTACAAAATCTGATACAGATTTCATACGTGTCACTAAATATTGGAAGTGCATACACTTTCATTTATTTCACAATTTTGTAGGAACATATCAACTGTTGAGAATCTAATAGAGCCTATAACAGAGTTACCTAAATTTGCTTTAGGAAGCACTATAGCTCCTATCAAATACACAACCAACTAACGCTTAGAAACAGACTAAACCAGTATGCGCTGATACAATAAAACTAATATCATTCATTTACTTATCAGATCAATTAATGACACCTACAGGTGACATTTGCAGAACAAAAACGACAGACCACTACCCATTATCTAATAGACCTATTTTCAAACTCCAACAAAATCATAAACTGTTATTTTAAAACTAACAAACTACTTTCATGCACACCAAAAACATTTAGCATGAACTACTTGAAAACATATTTGTCATCCTATCAAGACAGCATAACAAACACTCATCGGTTGACGACATGTTATTGAGCAATGTTAGTTCTGAACCACCCAAGTGAATCGCACATGCCACTTCAATATCAAGTTCAATTGCAATATCTACATCATCAACATTGCACCGTATGGCCCGAAGATAATTCAGAGCAGGAATTATATCTCTTTCATGGTAAGGAGTGTTATATAAAGCAACAAGAGTTTGTAGTGTAGGATTTTTTTGGTTTTTCCTGCAAAAAATTCTTAAGATATAATTAGCAACCATCGATAAGAAATGACCCTCAGAGGTCAAAAAGTCAAGCTCAAGAAAATGGTCATTAATGCTTCCAACACCGAAAATAATATTCCTGCATTGTGTATACATTATAGCATCATCAACCACCAAGTGGTTGCTGATATCGAAAAATCTCTCAAAACAAGCAATATCACGAACACTCCCGCTTTTTCCAAACTTATAAAGCTCACGTAAAGGAAACTCCTTCAGCAACCGGACTATAACAACGGGTCTTTGCGCTTGTGCTCAAGCAATAAAAAAATTGAAACAATCTTCAAAACCACCCGCCAACATTAGCTGCATTATGGTAACAATCATGGTTGTGGGCAGGCTTTGGAGATTGGTACTACTACGCTTCATTGTATTAAGAAAAAAATTGCTTGTAAAAGAAAGTATAAAGTATATAACTCTGATACAGAACACTCATCAAACAAGATGGATAAGTTATGATGACAAACATCATATATATATATGCAAAAAATAACTCATTAAAATATACAATTATATGACTTTAAATGCATGCATTAATATTCATCAGTTACACCCGCTCAATTCAGATTATATTCATCCTATAAGTTGTAAAAGGCCCTTAGGATACCAAGCTCCTGTATTACCCACATTACTTAGAAATTTATTTTTGACGTTCCAAGAAGCTGCCAAACTCCCTTGCTTTTGCTTTTAGTATAGTACAAATATGGGGATAGAGCTTGACATACAACTCTTCGTCTGACACAGATCAAACCTAACTTATACATGTTGATTCAATTATGTCATTACTTGAATAAATAAATTAACTTGCATTCTTTTTTATCCGTATGATTTTTAATTTTTATTGTTTGAATATTTCTATGTAACTATTTATAAATCCTGTCTCATATGGATATATTTTTACATCTTAAATTCTTGAATAATTAATACTAATTTAATTTCACATACATATAAATAATCTATTAAATTTTTGATGTTTTCAATATTATTAAGTTTGGTATAATAATATATGTAAGTATATAGTAGTTTGTAAAATTCCGTTAGTTACTCATCATATTTTACTCATCCATACTGAAAGAATATAAAACATTACAATATTGGAATATAATTTTTGTTATTAGTGATTTTGCTTTTAAAATTAATTAAATATACGAAACCATCCTTTAAGGGCATAAAACTTAACACATTAGATGCAAAACACATACAATACAATTCTTAAAACATTAATTCAAATGCTAAACCATCGGCCATTTCAATTCATTTTAATTATCTCATTACAAACCCTTTCATTCAGCCCTTTTCCTATTCCTGCAGTTACTACCCCCTCTATATATATATATAGGAAAGATTGGAATTATTTGTCATAGAACACCCTCCCGCTTACAGTCTACCAGCATACAGTACACAGTCAATCATGCCTTAAAGCACAATGATATCAGCTTTAACATCCAACACAGAAAATCACACAATTCGTGTTCGTGTTGGCCTTATATGGGAAGCTATTAACAAGAAAACAAAGATGTTGTTGCACACCAATATCGTCTTACTTGATGAACAGGTATGCATTAACCTTACTGCTATTAATCATATTAACATGTTATGGTGGAAATGCGATATGTCCCCAAACTAAGAAAATTACTCATATGCTATTCCTGGATATAATTGTTTTGTAGGATAACCATATCTTGGCAACCGTTCGAAACAATCAAAAGCAGATTTATTTACCCCTGCTTAAGGAAGAAGGTGTCTACAACATCTCCAACTTCAAACTTGTACCAGCGCCTGCGTTGTACAGAAGTGTTGACAGAGACCTTGCAATCAGCTTCTATTACAAGACTAAGATCGAAGAGAAAACAAACATGAATGAGATTGCCCTTTACAAATTCGAACTCCAACCTTTTGACAGAGTGAAAAACTTGGTTGGACAAGTCAAATTTCTCATAGGTTAGAGCTAAAACACATATTACTTATTCGCTGCATGTTTATGATAATAGATGACTAATCATATGCTTTGTCAGATGTAATTGGCATGGTACTCAGTTATGGACAAATGGAAAAGAGGTCCAATGGCGCTGAAAAGATGGATGTCGTCCTCACCAATGACAAGTAAACATTCTTTTGCAACTCTTCGTGACTGACATTATAATTACAATTCATATGTGCCTATTATCCTTAACTTAATAATTGCTCCTATAAAAAAATGGTATGAAACTGCAATTTACATATTCTTTCATCTAATTTAATCATTAGGAACTTATTTACGTGAACATCAGTCCATACTTTTAAATATATGGGATATTACAGGGCCTCTAATTACATGATATCAACCACCTCATGTATATACAATACAGTTTGAGTAGATGACATACATGTTGTTGATTCCAATTTAAGTTTTAAATTTATAATTAGTTCAAAATAAGGTATTTGTTTTTCCATATTTTATCCACCTCACAAGAAATGTACATATAAAAATTAAGATAATCTTGTCATACTCCTTTTTGTGGTTTTTTCCCAATAGATTAGATATCCCGGTTTTAACATTTGAACTGGCCAATACACATTCTGCTTACTGGAAAAAAAACATTTTTAGTCCCTTTTGTACCATTCCGTGCTAAACTATATGATTGCTACCAAATCTGGAGATACAACATTTAAATTCAGTTGGGAAAGTACCGTTTACACAAGTTTATAAAACAATTTGAACTATAACAAAGATTTCAAGAAAAAATAAATTCATCCACCACTATTAATTCCATTAAAAAGTGTAGCTAACATTAAATTCAAAACTTAAGACCTGAGAGTTAATGTCTTCATTACAGCAAATACTTTACATAGGAATGCCCCAAAGACCCAGTCCCAACACAAATATCTTTCATATTTTTGTTGTCTTGCAGGAATGAGGCCATGGTGGTTACTCTATGGGAGGCCAGAGCAAAACAATTTTTCAAGGTATTTACCCCGTCAAATGATGGGCCTGTTTTTGTGGTCATTACCGGCCTACTTGCAAAGAAATTCTCAAGTAATAATTTACAGTTTTTGATAAGTATAGGTAAGCCGTGCACCAACAAACCGACACATGAAGCGTATCAAATGATCATTCTTACCAAAAAAGTAACATGTATATATATATATAAATGTATTTAGTTATCAAACAAAATACTATGTATATGAATAAGTAAAGAAATTTAAATTTATTTAATTATTAATTAGTTTATATATTCAAACGACTAAAAACAAGTTAAAATGCAGATGCAACATCCTTGTCAAGTACTGATGGCACTCGCTCTTATGTCAACATTGACTACCCCCCTCTGAATGCCCTTAAAAATGGTCTCACAACTGGTAGCACCGGAAAAAAGGAGCCACTGCCTACTCCAACAGTCGAACAATTTGTCACCTCAAACGTAGACCGTGTGCAGGAGATAACAGTAAATTCTATACTGGAAACTGTTATTCCAGATGGCACGCAGGTTAATCAGCTTTTTCAATAATCTTCAATAATACCTTGTCAGATTTGCCAAATTGGCTTCAAAAATTCAAATATATTAATATGCAGGCTGTCCGTTGCATCTGTCATGCTAAAATAGTTGGGATACTTGACGGAAATGGCTGGTATTACAATTATTGCCCTACTTGTGCTCGTGCATTTCGAGCCTTGGATGGAGCCTTTCTCTGCTTGGCATGTGATGAAGAAATTCCTTCACTAGCACAAAGGTAATACATGTACTAACAAGCCACAACTTCTCTAATACCCAACTGACATATTTTTTTTTGACTCAATCACAACTGACTATTCAGATACCTATAATAACACCCATAATGATAACACCTCTTTATTAAAAATTAGTCAATACCAAGCCAAAACGGAACAAAATATTTTATTTGGAACATACTCACACACTATATTGACTGACGCTTAATCTTATGCAGGTTCAGAATTGTGGTGCAGATTGAGGATCAGGCTGGATCTACAACCGTAACCTTATTTAATAAGGATGCAAAACAGCTTGTAGGCGTTCCTTTACAGAAACTCTTGGACGAGGCCGGAGAGGTATAGACCAGTTAATTTATAACAAAATAGATCCATTATAAAGTCGTTAACCAACTGATGAAATTTCTATTATGTTTCCCTCCAGGAATTGGTAGTCATTCCTCCTTCTGTCAATAATATCGTTGGAAAATTATGCGCCTTTCAGCTCAAAATCTCCCCATACCACATTATTCAGGGATGCGAGGAGTACACAGTCACAAGGGTGTCTGAGCTTAATGGCGTTGATTCTGGTACTGCCAATTTATCTCATTGTACAAGTGCTGGAAATCCAGTTGGACCCAACTCCACGAAGAAGCAGAAGGTGACTTAACTACTTCTAACAAGCATATCAGCACCACCTAATAAATATTTCAAGACTATATTTCAAATTCCCAGTTTATGGGTAGATTGTTATTTTAACAGACTTCATTTCTACGTTTCATCTTGCATGCTTGCACGACTAGGTCCGTATGCAAATCTTAAGTAATTTTCACTACTTATGAACAAAACATGGTGCACAGACTTTTTGCTGTAACCATCTTATTTGTCATTGATATTAATCATTTATATATTATGTCTTTGCCCCATTAATATCACTCGCTCCTTTACGCGTGTGTGTGTCTGAATAATTATAAAAAAATACTCAAGCTTTTTCCAGTTTAACACCTTAAACACTGAATTATAATCCTAGAAAATTATTATATGAACTTTAGTAATGAATCGCCTATTGGCATTTGACCAGACTAGCTAACAAATATATTGCAACATTTAAATATAATAAGAGCACCCCACATTGACCAACAATTCATTTAGGAAAAGGATAAAAATATTGGATTAATCTTAAACTTTATTAGTTTATTTCCAGTTTATTCTAAATAAATGTTTTATTTCTAGTTTGTTGAGTTAGTCAAATAATCAGTGGAGTTTTTTAGGATCGTGAGGTGGTGGAGATTTGCCAGGAAGTCAATATCTGTTAGCTCCTAATTTTTAGGTGCACATTGCTCTTGTATTTTCGTTAAAAAGCTTTGTATGTTTCCATTCTGAATAACCAAGTTGTTATAGCAGACTTGTGCGTATCTCTGAGTACATGTGTTCTTGTTCTTATAATTCACAAAAAGCTATACTATACATATATATCTGTCTGTTGATCGTGACAAGAAGTGGTATCAAAGCGAGGTTCGTAAGGTGAGCAGAACAGTACATGTAAAAGATAACAATGATGGAGTCAAGTAAAGGCAAAGGAAGATCGATGGGGCTGACTTATCCGACGCTGTCCAAAACCAATTATACCACCTGGGCGTTAAAGATGAAGGTTATGATGCAAGCTCATGGAGTGTGGGAGGCCGTGGAGCAAAGTGATCCAAAAGCCAACGTTGAGGAAAGAACAGATAAGATTGCCCTGGCTATGATCTATCAGGGTGTACCTGAAGAGATTTTGTTGTCACTCGCGGAGAAGAAACAAGCCAAGGATGCCTGGGAGGCAATTAAAACCATGTACCAAGGTGCAAAGAAGGTTAAGAGTGCAAAAATTCAAACACTGAAGGCGGAGTTTGAATCACTAGCTATGAAAGAAAGCGAATTAGATGATTTCTGGTCGAAACTGAATGGGATTGTCACAAATGTTAGGGCTCTTGGAGAAGAGATGAAGGACGCATATGTGGTCAAGAAATTATTGCGTGTAGTTCCCTCAAAGTTCTTGCAGATCGCATCGACCATATAACAGTTTGGGAATTTTGATACGATAACGGTGGGGGAAATTGTGGGATCGCTTAAAGCCCACGAAGAAAGAATGAGGGGCCAGAGTGATGGGTCAACTGGACAATTATTACTCACTGAGGAGGAGTGGTCCAAAAGAGAAAATGGAGAAGGAAAATTATTGTTGACAAGGGAAGAGTGGCTGAAACGAATGAAGGGAGGAAACAATGAAGGCAGCTCAAACTACAAAGGGAGAGGAGTTCGTGACAAAAGCAAAGTTCGATGTTTTAATTGCCAGCTGCTGGGGCACTTCGCAGCTGAGTGTAGGAGACCACGCCGGGAGAAGGAGGCACATCAGGAGGCTCGTCTAGCTAAGTTTGAAGAGGATGAACCAGCTCTCCTACTGGCAAATTATGTGAAAACAGAGGTTGAGATGGTTTTGTTAAATGAAAGGAACATAAGTCCAAAACTGAACACTGACAACAACGGAAATCAAACTGAGTCAAATGTTTGGTATTTAGATAATGGAGCAAGTAGCCATATGACAAGAATAAAATTGAAGCTTTGTGAATTGGATGAATCAGTCACGGGCCGTGTCAAGTTTGGTGATGGTTCTGTAGTTGAGATAAAAGGAAGGGGTTCAATGATCATAAAATGCAAGAATGGGGAGGAGAGAATGATACGCGATGTTTATTTTATACCAACACTACACAGTAACATACTGAGCTTGGGACAACTGGCTGAAGAAGGAAACAAGGTAGTGATGAACAACAACCATTTGTGGGTCTATGAAAAGCAAGGTAAAATGTTGATGAAGGTGAAGAGGTCATTCAATAGGCTGTACAAAATCATACTCGAAACCGTGGAGCATACTGTCCATTGTTAAAGTCTGATGAACTATCTCGGTTGTGGCATGTAAGATTGGGTCACGTTAATTTCAAGTCTATGGCATTAATGCATAAAGAAAACATGGAACGTGGGTTTCCTGGTATTCAAGAGGTTAAGGAAGTTTGCTCTGGTTGCTTGATGTCAAAACAGACGAGGAAACCTTTTCCGTCCAAGGCAAACTACACCGCTGTAAGGGCATTGGAATTGATACATGGTGATTTGTGTGGACCGATCGAACCAGCTACTATGGGAGGTAATAAATACTTTCTTCTGTTAGTAGATGACTTTAGTAGATATATATGTGGATATATTTTCTCAAGAGTAAAGATGAAGCATTTGGTATGTTCAAGTGGTTTCGAGCACTGGTGGAAAATGGTTCAGAAAAGAGGATAAAGGTGTTCAGGACTGATAGGGAAGGTGAGTTCAATTCTAAAGAATTCACATCATATTGTCTGGAAAACGGTATTGAAAGGCATTACACAGCTCCTTATACTTTACAACAAAACGGTGTCGTGGAGCGAAGAAATCGAACTATTGTTGAAATGGCTCGGAGCTGTCTGAAAGACAAGAAATTGCCTAGGGAATTATGGGGTGAAGTTGTACGACATTCAGTGTATCGACTAAATCACTTTCCCACTCGAGCTCTGTCAATTAAAACTCCATATGAGGTTTGGAAGGGAAGCAAGCCTAATATTGATCATGTACGTGTCTTTGGATGCATCGCACATATGAAGGTTCCAAAAGTTTTCACGAAGAAGCTAGATGATCATAGCTTAAAAGTGATTAACCTGGGCAGAGAACAGGGTACCATGGCATATAGGCTTTATGATCCAACATAGGGGCGTATACACATAAGTCGAGATGTGGAGTTTGAAGAAATGAAAGGTTGGTCATGGGACTTTTCTGAAGTAAATAACTACGAAGATCACAGCTATTTTTCAGTTCCAGATGTTGAGAACTCAGCTGAAGGTTACAATCAGGCTGAAGACAACGGAGAGAATAATCAAAGTGGGGGAGATGATCAGGAGTCAGGGGGAGATGATCAGGAGTCAGGGGGAGATGATCAGAATGCACCACCAGACTCACCAACACCGTTGTTGGATCCTGAAAACTATGATGATAGCTGTGAACCGAGACCTACCAGGAGAATCAGTGATATATATGAGGCCTTTGATATGGAGGATGAACTGATGCTCATGGGGATAGAAGAACCTGAGAACTACAGTCAAGCAAAGGGAAGTCGAGAGTGGAGATAGGCGATGAACAGAGAAATAGAGTCTATTGAAAAAAATGAAACTTGAATGTCAACAAAATTACCAGAAGGACATAAGGTGATTGGCTTGAAGTGGATCTACAAACTAAAAAGGGATGCTGATGGGAAAATAATCAAGCACAAGGAACGACTAGTGGCAAAGGGATATGTACAGGAGAAAGGAGTTGATTTCGACGAAATCTTTGCACCAATAACTCGCTTAGAGACAGTTAGACTGTTACTTGTATTGGCAGCGAAAAAGGGTTGGCAAGTGCACCACTTAGATGTCAAAACGGCATTCTTGAATGGGGATTTTAGTGAGGAGGTCTATGTCTCTCAACCTGAAGGATATGCAAAGAAAGGAGAAGAGGGACTGGTGTATCGCTTATTGAAGGCTTTGTATGGTTTAAGGCAGGCTCCTCGCGCCTGGTACGCCAAACTTAACAGGTGTCTTGAGAAGTTGGGTTTTAAACGCTGTGCATATGAACACGCTGAGTATGTAAAGAAAGATGGAAATGGAGTTTTAATTGTTGGAGTGTACGTGGATGACTTACTGATTACGGGCACGGACATAAAACTCATCGAGGAATTCAAAGAACAGATGAACCACAACTTCGAGATGAGTGACATGGGTTTGCTGTCTTACTATCTGGGTATTGAAGTAAAGCAAGGAGGGGGCTACATTGAATTAAGACAAACTGGCTATGCCAAGAAAATGCTCGAAAAGGCTGGTATGGCAAGCTGCAACTCGTCAAAATTCCTGATGGATCCTAAAGAACAGATAACCAAAGATGAACAGGGAAAGCTGGTTGATGCAACGCAGTACAGAAGCTTGGTGGGGTGTCTTCGATACCTGGTTCATACCAGGCCAGATGTCGCTTATTCTGTAGGCATTGTGAGTCGCTATATGGAGCTTCCAACTGAAATGCATCTAAATGCTGTGAAGAAAATTCTTCGATATGTCAAAGGAACTTTAGACTATGGACTTGTGTCCTCTAAGAATGGTGGGAACAACATTTTAAGTGGATACTCTGATAGTAATCTGGTTGGAGACCATGATGATCGAAGGAGTACCGGAGGTCTTGTGTTTTATATAAACGATAGTGTTATTACATGGATGTCCTAGAAACAGAAGTGTGTAGTATTGTCTTCCTGTGAGGCTGAATATATGGCTGCAACTGCTGCTGCGTGCAAAAGTATTTGGCTGCAAAATGTACTAAGCCAAATAACAGGTGAAGCTGTGAGTCCAGTGATCATATATGTTGATAACAAGTCAGCCATCAACCTTGCAAAGAACCCGGTGTTCCATGGTCGTAGCAAGCATATTGATGTACGCTTTCATTTCATCAGGGAATGTATCGAACGTGGGGAGATAGAGATTAAGTACATAGCAAGTGATTTCCAGCGAGCTGATATCATGACGAAAGCACTGTGCGTGGCCAAGTTTGAGAAGATGAGGAAGCTTCTGGGTGTTCGTGAGCTAGCATGATGGAGTTTAAGATTAAGGGGGAGATTTTTGGATTAATCTTAAACTTTATTAGTTTATTTCCAGTTTATTCTAAATAAATGTTTTATTTCAAGTTTGTTGAGTTAGTCAAATAATCAGTGGGGTGTTTTTAGGACCGTGAGGTGGTGGAAATTTGCGAGGAAGTCAGTATCTGTTAGCTCCTAATTTTTAGGTCCATGTTGCTCTTGTATTTTCGTTAAAAAACTTTGTATGTTTCCATTCTGAATAACCAAATTGTTATAGCAGACTTGTGCGTATTTCTGAGTACATGTGTTCTTGTTCTTAAAATTCACAAACAGCTATACTATGCATATATATCTGTCTGTTGATCGTGACAAGAAAAAAGAAGTGGAGAAGATGATGAAGTTATAATTGAGAAACAATATGATGGATTGCTGAAATCTAGAATAATATATTGGTTTATTGATTAAGTTATGATTTATAATGTACTATAGTCAAGTGTATACTATCATACTACTGGATCTACAGTTCTTCTTTTCATAATTCTTTACTCTTTCTCGGTCTTTTCATTTGCTCTTATTAGGGAACGGGTCGGTCTTGGCCGTTTACCTTTTATATTCTATATTTATGTGTGTATATTAAGTTACAGACATGAACAGGCTGCATCGACGTATAATCATGGTTTGTAAAAATCGGTAATCGGTACTAATCAGTTTAGGTACCGATTAGGGATTAATCGGCAAATCAGGGATTAATCGGAGGGATTAATCGGAACAAAAATCAGATATATTTAATTATTTTAATAATATAATATTTAATAATATTTTAATATTATTAAAATATTATTTTAATAATATTTAATATATTTACCTTATTTTAATATATTTAATATGTTTAAGATATACTGTAGTTTGAAGGGAGTCTGTATCTGGTTTTACGAAACTAGAACTGTGTAGGTGTGCTTCCCTTCTGTTACTGCAAACCGGAAACTGTGGATACGTTTCCAGTTTCTCAACTTCCTATTTGTTCAAGATTTAGTCGCGCTTTCTTTTCCTGCTATCCTAATTATTACTCGGGGTTAGCATCCCTTGCTTACATCTTCTACAGTATTATAGATGCTTCCTTCTGTTAGAACTTATTTTCTGCATTGCTTTAGTTTCAAGGGGAATCCATCCTCAACCGCAAATCAAACATAACAAAGCAAAGTTTGGAAGCTCAACTACGTTACACCCCATCCAGACATGGTTTTTAGGACAAAATAATAAAATAAATTAATAATCTGCATGTACAAAAGACACAGCCATACATCCTTCATAGCATTCAAAACACTGGAAATAGGTATTGCATCAAAAAATGGGTAAATCACTAGAAAATGACCCGTGCCTCGCACGGGTTGTTATGCTAGTTATACATATAAATAATGCAACAAAAAAATACCAGTCGTTATACTTGCTTCTTGTTCTTTCCTGCAAATGTTGTTCCTTCTCCTCCTCAACCATCATCCCTTGGCTTGGTTACTTCATCATCTTCCCCTCAGAGACCTGACCCTTTGGTCACTGATTATGGAATTATTTATGACTTGTGTGCGATGTGCGTTGCTTACGGTGCAATGACTGTTTTAAAAGAAGTATTGTCATCAAGAATGTCTTCAGCAGCATTACAAGATGTGTCTGTGCATCAGCATACAGTGGCTGCACTTGCTTGCATTTGTCTATTGCAGAGCTCATAAGCATTTCAATTTTCTATACAATTTTCAGGTACAGTATAATTTTATAGATTTAAACATCTTAGTTTTTTTATTTGTGCTTTGTACGAATATAGTTTTTGCACATACCTGACCTATTCCAATGTTCATTTTTGTTAGTAAGCATCATAAAATCAAATGTCTACAAAGTTATGTGAATATATATAGGGAGAGACTCACGAAGAGAAAATATTTAGGGGGTCCAACATGAAGGATTACTAGAGACAAACCAAGTACTGGTCCTAAGGGGACCTGGATCACAACATAAACATGTATGACATTGTAGCATGCATATTTTCACTAGATAAGTACATGTTAACAGAGTCTAATATCTGATAGTAAAAGTCTTTGTGCAAAGATCTAAAACTGTGAGAGAGCCATTGTAAACGTGGTTTAAAGTACTGGTCTACATCTGATGATGTTCGAAACCTTAAATTTTATTAGTGGAGGAAGACATTTGTTGTTAAGAATGCAAGCATTTCTCTACATATATAACTGATAAAATTGGTTTCCATTAGTTAATGTTTCAATCTGTATTATCTGTAGCCTGCTCTGAGCATGCTTCATGATTGCATGTGGAAGTTTTGAAATCGTTTCATGCTTCATGTTTCAATCATTTTATGATTCGAATAATAACTAATTATCCTATAAATAATGTAACAGCTAGTTGTATCGATTATTTATTTATAAATAATTGATCTAATCGAATAAATAACGATGAGTTGTAAATATTTGTAATAAATTGTGATTAATCCTAATAATTAGGGATTAATTATTTTAAATTAGTAAATAATAATCTATTAATTATTTATTAGTTATTTATTTATTAAATATTTAAAAGTGATTAATTATTTCGATAAATGGTCACATAATTTTCAATAAATTATAACTTCTTCATTTTAACTCCAAAAATTATAATAAATTTATTTTTGACTTTGATTTTTCTTAAATAATTATTTAAAAATTATTTTGAAATTTAAAAATTAGCAATAATTATTTATATTGAATAATAAATTGAATTATCAGTGTTTAATTGATAATAATTCAACCGTTAGTCCGATTTGAGCGAAACGAAAGCCTGTTGACTCAGAAAAATCAATTCTTTTTACTAAAAATAATATGAAGACTTAATTTCTTCTCGAAATTAGTTGACCTTATTGATTGCTTGATTATCAATCGAAATGCGTGCCGAGACGAGCTCGGAAAATTCTGGAAAAATGGGAAATGAAGCAGAAGGTGATCAACGGAGCAATCAGCGAGTCGATTTCGATTCTAAAAATTATTTTAACTATAAAAACGATTATGTGCTTATGTGTATTATGTGGTTAATCGAGTCTTACTTGCTTATATATAATATTCGAGTTGGTGATAAGCGTATGGGTAGATAATAAGAACAAAATGAAGTCGATGCAAGATGCAAATTGAAGTACAAAATGAATTAACCAGTCTATTTTGCTAACAGAAACTAAGCCAGCAAGGCAGGTCAAGTAGGGAATAGACGGAAGTGATTTAATTGCAGTAAGTCGCACAGAAGGCAAGTTTCTCCTCTATTCTATTTTCCAGAATAGTGATATTCTCTTCAGATTCTTATTACATTTGCATTACTTTAATTCCTTTATTCATATCTCAGTTCGATACTTGAATTTTTCTTTTCATTTCAATTTATTATTCATATTCCAATTGTTACTCATAATTATTGATATATTCTGGTGATTAGAATATATCAAAGTATACCGATTATTCCGGTTGCTATTCCAGGGATTGGATAACATTACTTTTAGGGATTAATTTTACTTAATCCTAAGGACCGGGACATAACCGGATCCTTGAGATGGGTCGTAGTGACTGGGTGCCCGACGGGATCTATATAGTGAGATATAGATCTGCACTGTATCCTGGCTGATCAGCAGGGTATAGCTGCGAACTTGAGTCCAGTTTAGTTCGTTTGTATTTGCCAGTAATGACCTTCTTTTGATTCTTATGAGGTTATATCTTTGCAGATATACCTGGGTTACGGATTCAGTTATATTTCTTTAACATTGTGTATATTTTGTAGACTTGTTGAGCAATTTTGGCCCACCCCCTTTTTGTTGTTATTCACCTTATTGTTTCAGTTAAGAAGGAATATGAAACCCGTCAGGACACGAGTGGTAAAGAAGCGGGTCAAGCCTCGGGATCCTCTTATACCCAAGGTATTGATCCCAATCCAGGAAGAAAGCTTTGAGTTGTCCGAGCAGGTGGAGTGTTGATAGATAGTATGTGTGTTTGAATAAAAGCTGAACTTAGTTTAAAATGAATTAGACAATGGTTTGTAATAAAGAAAGTTTGTGAGATTTTAAATGTTGGTTTATAATAAAAGTAGTTAGTGGTTCTTGTTTTCATACTTCAACCTAAAAAGGTCCTGGTAGTTGTTAAGGGGTTTAGTTTCATTTCTTTATTATTTATTAATAAGCTTGTACATGTTTGGTGATTAGCTCGTAACCCCCAGACTTATACCCCGGGTCTGGAGGGCATTACAAATAACACCGATGCGCCCCACGGGGATACACTCGGTCGGATCAGTCCTTTGTCCAACAGTTCTTGCAACTGAGCTGCCAATTCCTTCATCTCGATCGGCGCCATGCGATAGGGAGCTTTTGACACTGGTTCCGTTCCAGGAGCCAAATCAATCATAAACTCGATTTCTCTGTCTAGAGGTAGTCCAGGAAATTCATCAGGAAATACATCCGGAAAATCTCTTACTACCGGAATATCCTCGATCTTCACAGATTCTTTCTCCACGTCCATGACATGAGCCAAATAAACTTCGCATCCTTGACGTATTAATCTTCTTGCCTCAATAGCCGTTAGAAATTTCTTCTCTTGCCTCTTTCCTTTAAATATCACTTCTTCACCATCCTTGGTTCTTGTTGGGTCCCAATATGTTTGTAGAAGGGGGGTTGAATACAAACAGTACCGAATAATCGAATAAAATGCGGAATAAAAAAAATGTGAAACAAAATTCAAGTTAAATAAAAATATTATTAAACTTGAAATGTGTTACAACAACTGTATCGATTACAAGGTATTAATCTCAAATCAATTATCACAAATTTAGAATAAATTCGACATGAACTTTTTCTATTTTTGCAATAATTAGAATCAAATGCTAAACGCGATTTGAGATTAAGTTCTAGGGATTTTAATCCGCTAGATTGATACACAAGAACAAGATAAAGATTTCTAGTGGATTAGATTTAACATTACAATCTAGAAATTATGATCTTGATGTAAGCAGAGAAGAAAATAAAATGTTTCAGGAGGCGGCTGCTTTTGTTCTTGACTTGTGTGTTTTTTGATTGAGATTAAAAACAATTGCTGCTTCTCTGCTTCTATTTAAACAATCAGCTGAGTTAATTGAATTGGAATGACAATCCTTTAAGCTTGTATGACTTTCGGTAGGACAATTGAATGAACTAGCAAGACAATCTGAATGAACTAGCAAGACAATCAGAATGAACTAGCAAGACAATCAGAATGAACTAGCAAGACAATCACCCTCCCAGAGTGACTTTCGGTGTAACAATTGAATTTGGCCTAGCATGACAATCGGTATGACAATCCTGATTGTCATGCTAGTTCATTTTCAATTGTTTTGCTGATTTAAAGCTTAAATTTAATCCAATTAAACTTCTGAAAATTCCTAAAATTCCTAGAATTAAATCAGAATTAATTAATCAATTAATTCAATTAATAAATAAATTATTCTTCACAGATATAATTTATTTTCTTAATTAAATTAGATGAATTAATTAATTAATAGAGAATTAATTCTAGTCTTGAGCAGCAACCATTCTTCTGCAAATCTTCTGAAAATCACTGAAAATTATGAATCAATTCCACCACTTCAACGTTGACACTCGATGTACTGTCTGGTTCATGAGTGACTAACTTCCGTGACGTTTCTTCATGTCTTGACTTTGACACTTTGATTTTCTTCAGATTAAATCCTTGTAATTTATTGATACCCTGACGAGATCTCTGTCACTTGATTAAATCCACGATCTTGACTTATATCACTGAGGCATGATCAACTTCTTGAACTTCTTCCAGTGAATTAACTCCTCAAGTCTGTAGATGAACATTGTCTCTGAATCCTTTGACAGATATTACTTTACGAGATCTCTCTGACGGTCGATCCACTATTTACTTATTACATTCTTATTTGAGTTGAGTTGAATCCTCGAATATACAAATAGGTCTATGACATATGACTTACAATCTCCCCCTATTTGTTTGTTAGACAATAACACACAAATACCTAGAGGATAACTCAACTAACAAATAAGAAAAAGATATAAACATACATGCAAAGTAAATAGTAGAAAAGTTCTGGATGACATTTAACATTTTCCAGATTCCAAGTAGATGTTCCTCTAGACTGAACATATCTTCAAGTAGTTCCATCTTCATTTGTACAACCACATTTCCTGTTGAGAAGCCCATATCTCTTGCTTCTCCCCCTATGAGAATCAACTGATTAAAGAAGATCACCTTCGTTTTACCACCTCTCCCGTACAATAGGATCCGCAGATAAAAACCAATGGTACTCCCCTAACAGCTTCTTCCCTTATCAGAAAATCACCTTGTGTTTACCACCTCTCCCGTACAATAGGATCCGTAGTTACAAACAACAATGGTGTGGTGTAGTGTACATATAGGATCTTTTTCTTCCTCCCTGCTATTTCTCCCCCTTAGTTGAGGAATCCTCCAAACTATAACTCAAGCTTTTATCTCCCCCTTAAAGAAGGAATGTATGCCGTCGTCAGAAGGAGTTCTCATATTTCACTTGGTTGGAAAAGAAATAACAAGTAGTTTCTGTTTCTTCCTCACTGTGAGTGTGTGATTGTGTTTTAGTGTACCTCACATGTGTTTCACTCTTCTCTCCACTCGTGTTTACACTCATTCTCACAAGTGTATCACTCTTCTCTCATAGCTCCATAATCCAGCTGTACCTGCAAGGAAAATCACCTTAGCCATCCTTAAAGGAGGTCACAGGTGGTGCAATGGGAGTTCACAAATCCCCATCCTTGTTAAACTCGTCAGATAAATCTGAGTCATAATCTACAAGTTGCTAGTTTCCCTTTTAGGGTTCCAGATTTGAATTCTGGGAAGGTAAACAATGATCCAACGAATTTAGCATAAAGATCAAGGTTCCCTTCTAATGTCTGTGAAGACATTTCCTTGTGACTTATCAGGTAATATCTGAATCATTGTCAACAAGTTGCCGATCTGCGCCTATGTCAGATCCACTATCCGCAGATGCATCCAGGGGATTTAAGCCTGGGAAGGTAGACACTGACCACTGACATATGGCTTTTGGATCAGTATCCTCTCCTAACACCTGTAAAGGCAATTGGTCCACTAACGAACCTTGAACAATCGAATCTGACCTTAAAATGGTCGAAACTCTTGTTTCCGTCAACTCATCCTTTGTGTGTGTAACCTCTCCTTGTGCATCAAGAATTGATTATGTTTGAAGTGGTGACACTACATCGGATACCTTGGCCGACAGGCAAAATTCAATAGACTCACCCTGTTGAGAGAATGAATCTAGTAACTGTTTTTGTACCTTTTCAGCCATTACATCTTTTTGAGAAGATGTATGGGGGCTAGCAGTTGTCTCGGTTTAAATACTACTCATCTATGTATGAGACAGAGCTACTGGGTTGACTACAGAACCTTCCTTATGTGGTGCACTAGGCACTATCTCCCTCACGCTCATTCATACTACTTTTAGTGGTAAAAGAGTGTTGGTTGGTTCTGTTTTTGTGTTTGTCTTTACAGTCTGGGATAGACGTTGTGGGTTTTCAACCTCATGACTGTCAATGAAAGAAAGTCATTGGAGACTGAACCTGTATCATAGAACATATGGTAATAGAGAGAAAATGATTTACAATAGTGATTTCAAAAGATTTTACATGACATAAGAAATCACTAATGTAGAAAGAAGTTTGATTTTGTTTTTCAATATGAATGAGTTTTTGATAAAACATTGATCACTTAGGGTAAAGTCTAAGTAATTCTCATTCATATCAAAAGCTTACAAATATCTGCAACATAATGTTAACAAGATATCATTGACCGATACTTGTCAAGTACTTTAGATACTAATTGTTATGTTGCATAATCAATATACCACTACACATATAAAACAATATGATTGTGCTTAGTGATAAGAGAGTTATAAATATGACGACTCTACTAGTTCATATAACATTATAACTTCTGTTAGAGTGCCATACCATGTCCTTGACGATTGCTTGAGCAGTACACTAGTTCATACCAACCTGAAGTGAGATTGTGAAGAAGAGATTGCATAGTCCAATAGATCTGCAGCTGCAAAGTCCATGAACTGTGGTGCACTGACTTCCTCTTTTAACTCACCAACCAGGAGTACACTTGTACACATCTTACTAGAGTACAATTCCAAGTGTAATGTGCAGCAAGTGTCTGATATGTCGTAATATTCTCAAGTCTCGTCACTGGTGCTATATGTTAGATACTGCTTCCTGATAATAACCTAGCACAATATACAAAATTTCACTGATAACATTCCCAGCTTGCAAACAGCCATATCCCTCAGATAAACCTTTGCTGTTATCTCCAAAGGTAACCAGGGGGCCAGCTTTCTCAACCACATTTGATAGCAGGGCTCTATCTCCGGTCATATGTCTTGATGATCCACTGTCAAGAATCCACACTACCGGTTATACCTGTATACAGCCCTGCACTTCAAATGGATTAGACCTTCTTCGGAACCCAAACTTGGTTGGGCCCGGCATACTTGTAGAACTGACCTTTGTCAGACAAAACAACATTTTTAATTTTAACGATCTCAACATTCTCAATGACTGAACATTTGACCTTGTAAACAGCCTTAACAAATTTCTGTTTAAGCTTAGGCACAAATGTCTCCTTTCTAGCCTTAGAAGGACTAGCAGTCTTAGACCTATCATGCTTCTTGTTATTCACATGCTGACGAGGAGTAGTCTTATCATTAGACACATGCTTACCATTAAAATAAGCATACATCATATTAAAAGCACAAGACATACAATTAGCAACACCACATGCTTTATGAGAGTGATTAATAGCAGGCAATTTATGCATGGTAGACATGGCATTATTGTTATCCAACTCATATGTGTCTGAGTTAGTCTCAGTTGCTTTCACAACTTTGACTGGAACTTTCGACTCACTTGACTTGGAAACAATCTTCTCATAAGCATGATCTTCAGCACGTATTTCTTCTTGAATAACAGAAGAGGTCGCATCAAATGGTTCAGCAATTGATGCTTTATAGAGGGGTTCATCAACACCCTTAAGCACATGTGGTACTTCCCTCCCTTTAGCACAGACATGGGGAGGGGAGTTTATGCCTAATTCTCCAATAGCAGCATTGTAATCATAACCTATTCCAGATGTTTGATTAACAGCTTGCTTACTGTAGAACTCTTTAGCCTTCGAACAAGAATTGAAGTAGGCTCTAACCTTAGTCTCAAGACCGGTGATCTTGTCTTTGAGAATAGTTTCGAGTTTTCTATAACAGTCAACTCTATTCTCTAGAAAAGATACCTGTTCTTTTAATTTGTCTTGATTAATGTGCACAAGTCTTAATTCATTGACCTCTTTCTCAAGGTCTGTGATCTGTAAACTTAACAGTTCATTATCACGACGTGCACAATCTAAGTTACCTCTTAGATGATAAACCATTTCAGCATCAGAAAGTTTTACCTCTATTCTTGACGATGAAGCTTTTCCATCAATAGCCATAAGAGCAAGATTTCCTTCATCTTCATCTTCACTGTCAGTATCATCCCAGCTTCTTCCCTTTGCCAGATAAGCCCTTTCAGAGTTCTTTCTTACTTGCTTTGGCTTTCTACATTCTGTGGCAAAGTGTCCCAACTCATTGCAGTTATAGCATCTAATGGTGCTCCGATCAACCATCCCTGTTTTGTATCCACCACTGCTGGTGTTAGAGGATGAAGATCCACCTTTCTGGAATTTGTTGTAGTTGGACTTGTACTTCAGCTTGGGATTCCTCTTGAATCTGACATGGGAGAATCTCTTGACAATTTGGGCCATTGACTCGTCTTCCAATTGCTCCAGCTCTTCCAAGGAATAAAAATCATCACTTGATTGATTTGTAGTAGGAGGATCATATTCTGCTACTAACTCATTTTCCTCACCCTTGGAAAACTGTACCATTCTCTCCGACTGTTGAGATTGCTGTTGTTGTTGACCTTCAGCTACAAGTGCAGTAGATGTGCTGACCATTCTATCCTTCCCGTAGACTTCCTTCTGTTGAATCTGCTCCAACTCATAGGTTTTTAACACTCCATAGAGCCTGTCCAAAGAAATCTCACTCAGATTTCTAGCTTCTCTAATGGCAGTGATTCTATGTTCAAGATGAGCTGGCAGTGTTAAAAGGAACTTTTTGTTGACCTCCCTGATTGAATAAAACTTTCCATTGATGTTCAGGTTGTTGATCAACGCATTGTACCTCTCAAACACTTCAGTAATTCCTTCTCCTGGATTTGATTTGAAATGTTCATATTCAGAGGTTAGGATTTCCAACTTGTTCTCCCTAACTTCCTCTGTGCCTTCATTAATTACCTCAATAGTTTCCCACATGTGTTTAGCATTTTTACAGTTCATCACATGTCTGTTCATTAGGGGATCAAGGGAATCAATTAATATTAATTGAAGGCTGGCATCCAAGGAGAATTCTTCCTTCTCAGCAGGAGTAAAATCTTCAGGATCTTTTGGATAGGTTCTAGCTTCAGTAGTCACCACACCATTTATTATTACCTCCGGTTCAATAACCATCGGAGTTTTTATACCCTTCTTTAACAAGTTTGAATATTTGGGATTAGCAACTTGTAAAAATAAGAGCATCTTCTTCTTCCACATTATATAATTCTCATTATCAAATTGTGGAATTTTAACGGTTCCAACTTTATGTGAAGTCATTATGAATTTTTGAACAAATAAAAATTCAAGGAGTTGAAAAATCACAAAAGTCTAGGATCTTGATTTGTTCGTTAATCAGAAGGCTCTGATACCAATTGTTGGGTCCCAATATGTTTGTAGAAGGGGGGTTGAATACAAACAGTACCGAATAATCGAATAAAATGCGGAATAAAAAAAATGTGAAACAAAATTCAAGTTAAATAAAAATATTATTAAACTTGAAATGTGTTACAACAACTGTATCGATTACAAGGTATTAATCTCAAATCAATTATCACAAATTTAGAATAAATTCGACATGAACTTTTTCTATTTTTGCAATAATTAGAATCAAATGCTAAACGCGATTTGAGATTAAGTTCTAGGGATTTTAATCCGCTAGATTGATACACAAGAACAAGATAAAGATTTCTAGTGGATTAGATTTAACATTACAATCTAGAAATTATGATCTTGATGTAAGCAGAGAAGAAAATAAAATGTTTCAGGAGGCGGCTGCTTTTGTTCTTGACTTGTGTGTTTTTTGATTGAGATTAAAAACAATTGCTGCTTCTCTGCTTCTATTTAAACAATCAGCTGAGTTAATTGAATTGGAATGACAATCCTTTAAGCTTGTATGACTTTCGGTAGGACAATTGAATGAACTAGCAAGATAATCTGAATGAACTAGCAAGACAATCAGAATGAACTAGCAAGACAATCAGAATGAACTAGCAAGACAATCACCCTCCCAGAGTGACTTTCGGTGTAACAATTGAATTTGGCCTAGCATGACAATCGGTATGACAATCCTGATTGTCATGCTAGTTCATTTTCAATTGTTTTGCTGATTTAAAGCTTAAATTTAATCCAATTAAACTTCTGAAAATTCCTAAAATTCCTAGAATTAAATCAGAATTAATTAATCAATTAATTCAATTAATAAATAAATTATTCTTCACAGATATAATTTATTTTCTTAATTAAATTAGATGAATTAATTAATTAATAGAGAATTAATTCTAGTCTTGAGCAGCAACCATTCTTCTGCAAATCTTCTGAAAATCACTGAAAATTATGAATCAATTCCACCACTTCAACGTTGACACTCGATGTACTGTCTGGTTCATGAGTGACTAACTTCCGTGACGTTTCTTCATGTCTTGACTTTGACACTTTGATTTTCTTCAGATTAAATCCTTGTAATTTATTGATACCCTGACGAGATCTCTGTCACTTGATTAAATCCACGATCTTGACTTATATCACTGAGGCATGATCAACTTCTTGAACTTCTTCCAGTGAATTAACTCCTCAAGTCTGTAGATGAACATTGTCTCTGAATCCTTTGACAGATATTACTTTACGAGATCTCTCTGACGGTCGATCCACTATTTACTTATTACATTCTTATTTGAGTTGAGTTGAATCCTCGAATATACAAATAGGTCTATGACATATGACTTACAGTTCTTAACTTCACCTTTTTACTTTTACATTCTATTTGCGCTTCATGGTTTGACAACCAATCCATTCCTAGTATGACCTCAAATTCTCCTAACTTAAAATGAATTAAGTCAGCAGAAAAGTGCCGACCTTCTATAGTCACATCACAATCAGGACAAATCTTACTAACAATAACTTTCTCTTGATTTGCTACCTCTATAATCAAATTAGGCTCTAGAGGGTACGCAACACAATTTAACTTATCAAGAATACTTTCATAGATAAAAGATCTAGTTGCTCCAGAATCCATCAAAACTTTTACTTCTACTGAGTTTATAACAAGCATACCTGCTACCACGTCCACATCTTGCACCGCATCTTTCATCGTCATGTTAAAGGTTCTAGCTCTGGGTTGAGCTGATGGTGTTGGTAGAGACGGCGGTCCAGCAATTCTGAGAATATTAGCCTTTTGAACAGGCTCCTTGCAATTCCTGGCCATATGGCCCACTTTGCCATACTTGAAACATGCCGAATCAGGCTTCCTTGCCCCACTTGGGCATTTTGAAGAGTAATTCCCCTTCTGGTTGCACTTAAAACACGTTATATCCAGCTTATTACACCTCCCCGGGTGTCTCTTTCCACAATTCCTGCATTCTTGAATCTGGGGTCTGCTATCCTTCCCCAGTTGTCCAGCCTTCTGGAAACGGTTCTTCTGAGCTCCATTATCGGGTCTAAACTTCTGGAAATTTTGGTTTTGACCTCCACCATTCTTTCCAAACTTCCCTCTGAACTTTGAGATTCCTTGCTCTTGCTCAGAGCTTTCAAACTTCCTCTTTCTTCCTTCATTTTCTCTTCTGGCAGCTTCCCGCTCACCTTCCACTATCATTGCTATTTGAACCAAAGCAACATAATTCTTGATCTCCAACATTGCTATTTGACTCCTAATCCATGGCTTAAGTCCCTGATGGAACCTCTTAGCCTTCTTCGCCTCTGTATTCATATACTCAGGTACGAATCTAGACAATTTGAAAACTTCATTTCATATTCCCCTACTGACATTTCCTCCTGCCTAAGATCCAGAAATTTCATCTCCAACTGATCTTGCATATAGCTTGGCAAATACTTCTCCAGAAACATCTCGGTGAACTTCTCCCAAGATAAGTCTTTGCCTTCCAACAACGCCTTTGAAGATTCCCACTAGAAACTTGCTTTATCTTTCAGGTAATAACTTGCGTACTGAGCTTTCTTGTGGTCCTTAACTTCTGCTAACTCAAAATCTTTTTCCATTTCTCTCAACCATGACTGAGCTTTAATCGGGTCTCGCAAACCTAAGAACTCTGGGGGATGAACAAATTGAAAGTGCTTAAAGTTTCCAACTTTAGGGGCCACAGGTTGTTGCAAAAGCTGAGCAAGTCTGCTCATCATAGTGGTTTCTGGGTTTATTTCTGGGTCTTGGGTGGGTATTTCTTCTTCTTGGTGATCTGGTGAGTTGGCCATTTTTTACAAACCTGATTGAGTAATTATTTAGCAATACGATGGCATGACATATATATAATAATAGTTTCTATGAAATCTCTTTTATGAGTTTTAAGTTTTACCCATTTTGCACATGCAATCCTACTACTACATAATTCTCATATCAGTGTTGTTTTATCATGGCACAGAACAGGGTTTTATGATCTTTAAACATGGTTATACGAAAACATGGATGTATTAAAACATGGTATTGAGAACATTTTATGAGATAATTAGGGTGCATAATGGAAAGCAAGACAAAGGATTTATTTAAACCAGAGGTACATAAAGATAGTTCTGGATATCACAGGTTCTGAAATAATGTACAATAAATAGCATGGTTAAGCAGAGGAAAAACTGGAAAATATCCCCCTATCTACCCCTAACTTCCAACAACTACTACTACAACACTGATCTGAAATACAACAAAATAAATGAAAAAGGGATCCCGACATCTGACCAAGTATCCCAAAGCCTACCGGCGCTGAAAAATAACAATCTACGGGCTCAACCAACAGTCCCGTTAAATCATCTAAAATCTCTCTCAACACAACCAACATCCAGAGAATGATCTTATGCAGCCTCCGGGCCTCAGCATCAGCATCACTAGTGGATGGTCCCTCATCCAATCTCCTCCTGGCAACCTGCTCCACCAACTGAATCCTAGCTCTCCACTCCTCCATCACTACTGAAGTCCTCTTCCTAGAATCTCGAATCAACCTATCCACCAAAGCTCCCAACTCAGGAATGCGGGAGTACACAAAGTCTCGATCCTGGGCTAACTTACCACCAACACTGACAGAAACAGTCTTAGGCATCTCGGACTCTGGCTCAGGGGCATGGGTCTCTGAATCTGGCCTCAAGGGTGAAATCTGTATAGGGATCTCACTACTCTCAAAAGGGTCCTCCTCTGGGTCTGAACTAACATACACAGGCTCCTCTGGAGAGGGTGGAACGGGGTCCACAAGGGTACCAAACAAACTAATCTCTGAGTCTGATTCACTACCACTACTAGGATCCTGAGAGAAGACACAAAACAGCAACCAAGAAACAATGTTAGGGTTAAATAAAGCTTCCAGTTACTCACACCCTAACTCTAGTTTCCACTTCACCAATAAACACTTTCCTTAGACTATACCTAATAGTCTAACTCAACTCTATATGAGTCGAACTCTCTCGCGATATAGATATATTCCCAAAATACCCTTTTTTTTAAAATCCTAACTTGTCTCAGGGACTAGATCCTGTGGCTCTGATACCAACTTGTGACGCCCTCAATCTCGGGGTTATGAAATGAGGACTCACACACTTCTAACCTAATAATTAAATATGCATAAACCCCGATTAAACTACTAACATGATCAATAGGACAAAGTTTGAGACAAGATTACAACTACCAATCACAAAATATAACTTACAAACCCAAATTATTATTAAATAAATAATATGGATTCCGGCTGGGAACCGACAGATAACCCATTGTATCTTTAAACGCTTCTTTCTAGGCGCGAGCTTACTCATAATTATCACTACCTACTCTGGCAACCGGAAGCCCTCAACACGGTAGGGACCACCAGGTACGCTCTTACGAGCAGTGCGCCTAAGCCTGGCCATCTTCTTGCTTAACTTCCATGGTTAGATTAAACAAAACAAACGAGTATAAAACTCAACAAGTAACTATGTAGCAGTTCTACAATATCAAATCACAATATGCTTTACCAAACTCAGGGCATTCTACTTTATTTGATCTAGGTGGCAGATTTCCATCTTTTGGGTTAAGGAAAGGTTTTGAAGGATAATGTGGGGCTTTCTAAGGAACAAGGCTCAAAGCAGGACGAAAGCCGACATTCATCACAAATCATTAAAGGATCAGAATAGATCTTTCAAAAGAGGAAAACAACAATATTTCAATATATGGAATCAATCATATGATCAACAAATTCAAGTATCAGGGTTCTCGAGCTTTAAGCTTCACAATAACATAATCAACTCTTTTTCAAAGCAGTATAAACCATTCCCATTTTCAAGAATCAATTTACCGAACATAAAGTTTTAGTTCCTTTTTTTTAAATAATAATTTAGAACCCTTGATTGGATCACTTTATCTTTCCATTTCATTATATACGGGTGATCAACCCGTATCGACCTCCATTCCGGCCTTTAAGGTACCAATCGGCATAATTTCAGCCTTAAGTTGGACTAGCCCCGCTAGCCTCTTACCATGACTGGACGAGTCCCACTAGCCTCTTACGTCCCAATCCAATCCATCAGGAATTCATTTGGAAAACCTTGAGTTGGAAAAATAAATAGGTTTCCTAAAATTCATTTTATCATTACTAAGCATTTGAAATCATTTGGACTCTTTCAAGTCGAAACTCATTCTTAATTCAGATTTTAAGGAAACAAAGTTCAAGGAGTGATTCAAAGATACGCAAGGAACAATTTATAAGAATTCTGTATCAGGGATAACAAAGCACTTAAGTTAGAAGGATCAACATTTGTTTAGGGATCAATAGGGTTATCAGGAAGAACAGGGTATCATTAGACAGGGTTAACAAGGATAATAAGTGGGTTCAATATATTTCATGGCTCAATACATAATTTGAACAGGAAGGACATATTATCAAAGGGTGGAATCAATAAGCTTATCAATAACAGATTATCAAGAATAAGGGTACTTCAAATCAATATCAGGGTTTCATAATTAAAAAGTTCAATACTCTACATGGTATGAACAACATTCTCTTTATAACCATTTACACAAGTAATCAGAGTTACTTGCCTGGATTTGCTTTCCTAAAGGTTGAACTACTGCCACCTAGTAAACCCTTTCCTTTCCTACCCTGAATGCCCTCACGCTCCGAATCTACAATAAAACCAAACCTTAATCAGATTCTTAACTCTCGTTCTCGGAACGATCACTCTATACGATAACTCGATTATATCCTTGACTCGAGTATACGAATATAGCTTATACACATAAGCACATAGCACATATCATATAGCATAATCCCTTTCTCGCAACTTTTATATCCTTAACAACCAAAGCGTACTTTCTTAACCTTGGATATTTTCAATCACACTAACATAACTCTTTTTACTACCATAACTATCACTTATAGCTCTTAATATCGAACGATTAAATTTTCTTTTTCTTTTATTCTTTAATTCGAACCATACATACAAAACACAACCATATATATTCCATTTCAATCTCATATAATCATGCACAACTAATGCAAATCATAAGAGTCATTTACTCAATTAACCTCATCCTTTTTAATCAAAAATCCGAATCATAAACACATTAATAGTCAAAATCAACAACTTCTTTTAATCATCAAAATTCGAACATAAACACTACCCCATCTTTATCATGCAATCAAGTTCTCACTAGCCGTTAATATAATTGACAAAAAAACCAACTTAATTCCTCTTTTATTCCTTAGAACCCATTCGGGTTTTCCATAAATCAAACCTGCAAGAATGGATTTTGACATGCAAGGTTATATATCACATTTCCCACTTGTTTTAGTCCTTAACTAGATCATTCCATTCACTTAAACACCAAAACCAAGCATTACCTAGTGACTTTAGCTCTAATCAATTCATTCAATCAACATACATCGACATAATCACCAAATTATCCCCTTTTAAGTTTATTTTCCATTCGGCAAGAACATGATTTATAACTCAAGGACTAAACATTGACATGCACTACTTGATCTTCTTTAAAACTAACATGTAATCACTCTTTAGGCTATATAAGCTTAGTGTTCACCAAGATCAACTTACAAAAATCAAATTCCTATTTTAATTAGCATATAACCGAATTAAAAACTCACATGCAAACCTTAATTTTTGATTTTCTAAGCAACAATCATTTACACACATCCATTTACTTCCTAAAATAATCAATGGAATCATTTTATCAATCACATATTCGAGTTTCAACATAAAAAAACAAAACCCTTCTTCAAGCTTTCAAGAAACCATAACATGCAAAGCTAAAATCAAATTATCATATCATGGAAACAACACCGGCTCTCCTTTGGATCATGGCCGGTGGTGGTCGAACTTGAGAGAGCCCATAACGGGTCTCCTCTCCAGTTTATGACCCCAAAAGTGCTTGAATTCACTCTCATGGTTTTGCATCAAGAAATCGTTTTCCTTGAACACCACCATAGTGATTAACCAACAAAACTTCTATAAACACTTACATGCAAATAGGAATCGAAGAGTATACCGAAAATAAAGTCTAAAGGTAGCAATATCTTTGAGTTTGGATGAGATTTGAGGGTTGCATGCAAGTGAAGGAGATGAGAGATGGAGAGAGCCGAGAGAGAGAGTGAGAGTGTTCGAGAGAGAAAGAAAAGAGAAGGGGAAGTGAGTGGACGGGAGGAAAAGAAAGAAAAGGAGAAAGGGAAGTGGGTTTATATACCACTAAAAATAAGGGCAAACTTGTAATTTACTAATTCCATTTTATGCTCATTGTCCCTTTTCTTTTTACTCAAATGCAACAAAATTTAAATATTAAATATATCTCTCTCGGAAAGTCGAGAATTATTGAAAATGACAATTTTAATACGTAGGCCTCGAAATTAGCTTTTTAACCATTACTCATAATAGATTTTTGAGCAAATGGTTGATTTTATATGAATTTCGCAAACTTGCTTTAATAATAATATTTCCACATAAAATCAATTTAAAAATGAAAAGACCATCAAATAAATTCACTCATCATTTTTAAAAAGTCTCTAGGACCACTATGAAGATAATAGAACAAATCCCATATTTTTATCTTACTCGAATGATTTTATAAAAATACGCGAAGGTTAATTAAACCTTTATTTAAGTCACATAATCCCTTTAAAATTCATAAAATTGTCACATAACACATAGTCATGCATACAGACAACAATCTCACATATATAATCATCCAACGACTCAGGTCTGATCATAAAATTTATCCTTCTTTAATCTTTATCCTCTTTTACGCGTACTGGGTCAAGTTCAGCCTGACGGCCCGACGCTCGGCGTTTCGATTACGCTTCTCATTATCATTATCAATTGACACGTCACTTAGGACGAAATACTTTATTTAAACATTCAGTTCATTCAATCACACATAATTTACATTTTATATTCTTTAACTCCCTATTAGGACGGGTTCCGTTCTACCTGACGGCCCGACACCACAGCTTAACTTCTAAGCTAATTCTTTAAATTGGAACGTTTTTTTTATCCACGCTCCTATACTCTAATATACAGAAAAGAAAATTAATCATCACTTAGTCACATAATTATAATCACATCACATAACACATACTGTATTGACTTAATTACGTCGCAAAATTCTCAGTCGTCACAGTGCACATCCATAAATCGGAAGAAAAAAGATTTTTGTAAGACTTCAAGTTTGTGGATGATTGTTTCTTTTAATCATAGTGCAAATGCTCTTTTTAAATGAACTCGCTGTTGAATTG
This sequence comes from Apium graveolens, assembly GCF_009905375.1. Lineage (NCBI taxonomy): Eukaryota > Viridiplantae > Streptophyta > Magnoliopsida > Apiales > Apiaceae > Apium > Apium graveolens. The sequence continues at coordinate 177,382,126 of NC_133657.1, forward strand.
TCGGAACAGTGGAGAGCGAAAAAATCCTCAATATCGTTAGACAAGAAGAGATATGCGGTTTCTGCACAACACACATTTGGGCTGCTGAATTTACGGGCAGATATGTGGGTACAGGACCCAAGGGCTATTCAATTTGTTGTGGTAAAGGGAAGGTTCAACTTCCTTTATTGCGTGAAACACCTCCAGAATTGAACTACCTAATAGGTGCTAACAGGACAAGATCAAGTGTTTATTTTAGCAAGAGCCGTGTCTATAACAACATCTTTGCATTTTGTTCATTCGGGGGTAACGTTGATCATTCGGTTAATAATGGCAAGGGGCCATATATCTTTCGCGTCTGTGGACGTAAATATCATAGCCTCGGCTCTTTGACATCGAAATTTGCACAATTGTATATGTATGATGGTCAGGAGGCTGTGGATACCCGGTTAAGCTTTACAGGAAAGGCAGGGGAAGTGGATCCCACTATTGTCTCAATGTTGCAAGAAATGTTGGAGCGGGAAAATGCTTTAGTCAGTATATTTAAGCATGCGCATGAGCGATTTACAGGCGCTCAACCCGAACAGATTCACCTAAGATTGTTTGAAAGGCGGACTTCTGATGGTCGATTTCAGAATGTCCCAACTGCCAATGATTATGAGTTTGCTGGGCTTGTGGTTGATAATGACTTTGCTTATAAGAGGGATGTAGTTGTTGAGCATAAAAAAATGGTCTGCAACATATCAGTGAATTGCACCCTTCTTTTATGTCGTTGCAGTACCCTTTGTTATTCCCGTTTGGGGAAGATGGGTATAGAATCAATATTAAACATCGTAATGCAAACAATTCAGAAAGTGAAAAGGACGCGGTAAGTATGCACGAATACTATGCGTTTAGGGCATAATATCGTGGTGCTGAAGGACATACTTTGTTGCTCGGTGGGCATTTATTCCTACAATTTATAGTTGATGCTTGGTGCTCAGTGGAGCGTGTGAGACTAGTATGGGTGCAGAGGCATCAATCTATCATAAGATCAGATCTTTATAATAATATTGTAGACAACATATGACGCGGTGATGTGGATGCAACAGAGGTAGGTAGACGTGTGATTTTACTATCAAATTTTACTGGTGGCTACCGATACATGCAACAAAATTTTCAGGAATCATTAGCCGTCTGCAAAGAATATGGACATCCCGACCTATTTATTACTTTTACGTGTAATCCAAAATGAGATGAAATTGAGGAGGCTGTTCGGGCTTCTGGATCTCACAGTGCCTCTGTACGACCTGATATTGTGGCCAGGGTCTTTAAAATGAAGCTCAATGCTATGCTCAATGACTTCACCAAAAAACATATTTTAGGGCGTGTGCTCGCAGGTATATTTTTTCTTAGTTTATGAATGCTACCACTACTTGACTTTGAATATGTCAGGGCTATATGTTAGTTGAATCTCATCATAATACGAACTTGCAAACCAGAGAATGAAACCAAAACATTTAAGTGGAAGCTCCTTACCATACAGGCAGATGTAAACACGTACTTAAACTTAATTCAGAAACTTGTGTACTACCTCATATTGTAGTACCTAATTACATGCTTCTGCACCGTCCCCTTTTAATATCTTTTAGGCAGTTGAGTTTTCTAATTGATGACCATCATCAGGTGCTTCAGGTTTTCTACAGTCGAAGTCTACTGAGAACTTTTTTGCACTTAAGCCTAAGCATGGTTTTTCATCACAGTGTTTTCTTTGGAGATAAATGTCAACCATAAACATCAAGGTGTCCATGTCTATGTGCGGCATTAAAATGTAAAACTAACTGTGGCCATGTAATTTAATAGACCTTTTACTACTTTATAAATTTGGTGCAGTTGTTTACTATGTTAACTTTAAAACTTTTATAAATCCAGTTAGGAATCCTGATTGGTATGTTAATTACAAACTTATTCAGCCTTAAACCATAAATAATTTATAGTCCTGTCCTTTAAACTCCAATTATTCACATAAAATTGTCTATATAGAAGTATATTTCAATAACAGTGGGTCCCTGGCAGTATACACACATTCTTACCTTTATTTTATACAGAATTGCAGTGGTATACACAGTGGAGTTTCAAAAATGGGGACTACCACAAGCTCATATTGTATTATGGTTGGGTGCTGCAGACAAGTTGCTGACTCCAGAGGACATTGATAATGTCATAAGTGTTGAAATTGCTGATAAGAAAGCAGATCCAATAGGGTACAAAGCAGTTTCCCAACTCATGATGCATGGACCATGTGGACCTGCAAATCCAAAATGTCCTTGCATGTCAAACGGCCGATGCACAAAACTTTATCCCAAATCTTTCAGCGATAAAATGGCTGGGGACGCTGACGGTTACGCCTTGTATAGAAGGAGAGATACAAAAGTAACAGTGGAGTTTAACAGAATATATTTGGATAATAGGTACACACTTTTCTTCGACATCTTATTTTCAAGTCCTGAAAGAGTTTCGACATCAATATGACTACTTTAATCTTTTACATGTCAGTGTGTTTAGAACCCATATGCCTTTCCCATAAAAAATGGCATGCACATATATCCATAGGATCAGTAATATTGCTCATTTACCTAGATTAAAGTGTAGGAAACCCCTGCCACGTCTTCCACCCTCTGAAAGTGATTGCATGCTTACATCTTATTGTACTCTACATTATTAACTTTAATTAGAACAAACTCTTTTAACATTCAATCTTCGTTTTCTTTCACTAATAAAATCAATCTCCCTTCGACTAACGAGTTTGGGAAAGCTATATATAAATACATAGGTGTGTTTGTGGTCATTCATATTACTTATTGTTAAATGAATGCTAACAATCACTATCATCCTGAAACATTGTATAACTATTATTTTTATACATTTTTTTGGTAGTAGTATGTAGTTTAAAACGTGGTTGCATCATAATCAACTATGAACACTGTGCCATATCAAACACTCTTCGTAATATAGATTTATAGAATAGATGTTTACTATATACATTCCAACAAATTTTTCAAATGACGGGCCAACATTTGCAATTATTATAATTTGCTTATTCTGCAATATTGAATATAAAAAAATAATAAATAATTTTTTATAAAATGTCTGCAATTTAGTAAGTTCTTTTTTTAATGGGTTCCATTCTATCGTTAGGCATGTTGTCCCATATCATCGTGGATTGTTGGTGAAATATCAAGGGCACATAAATGTTGGTATAACCGGTCTCTCTCTATAAAATATTTATTTAAATATATTGGCAAGAGTCCTGATACGGCAACTGCACGCTTAGAGAACGCTAACCAAAATCTCTGTAGCAATAGTGAGAGTTCATCGACTCTTAAAACTTCAAGTTCAGATGAAGTGAGCAATTATCTTTCATGCCGATATGTTTCGGCAGCCGAGTCATGTTGGCGTCTATTTGAGTTCCCCATTCATCACATAGAGCCCTTTGTACAATGATTGTATTTTCACTTGGAAAATGAGCAGGAGGTTAGATTTCGTGACAATGAGACATTGTCTGAAGTTGTTCACAGAGTTGATCCTGATGGCACTATGTTCATTCAATGGATGCTATCTAACCGATATGACAACCTGGGTCACAATCTAACCTTTATCAAATACCCAACAAAGTTTCGATGGGATGCATCTGCTAAACATTGGTTCCGTCAAAAATAAAATATTGATGTAATTGGGCGTATGGTTTACGTGCATCCTGCCTCTGGTGAACGATTTTACATGCGCTTGTTGTTAAACATTGTCGTTGGGGTTAAAATGTTTGAAGAAATCAGAACAGTTGATGGGATTGTTTACTCTACCTACAAAGAAGCATGCTTTCACAGAGGCTTGCTTGAATCCGGTAAGGAATGGCATATTGCACTTACAGATGCCTCCCTATGTGTCAGTGCCTCTCAACTTCACAATTTGTTTGTCACTTTATTAGTTTTTGCGAAGTTAGTAACCCCTCAGAACTCTGGGCAAGCCACTGGGAAAATATGGCTGACGATATTGAATACAAACGGTGTAAAATCACAAATTTTCCAAAACTGAAAATCAATATTGCTGACAAGGAGATGCTAGCCCTTGAAGCAATAAATGAATTGTTAAAGCAATATGGTTAAAAATTGGCTGATTACCCAGGTTTGCCAGAGCTAAATACTGTCTCCACTTCTAAATATAAAAATGAATTATTATTGGAGGAGATGATGTATGATTGCGAGAAACTTCATTTAAAATCAAGTGAGGCCGTACATTGCTTGAACCAAATGCAGCGCATCATTTTTGACCAAATTGTGGAATCAGTGGACAAGGATATAGGAGGATTTTACTTTGTGTATGGCCCTGGGGGAACTGGAAAGACCTTCTTATGGTCCACAATTATAGCCAGACTAAGGGGTGAGGGAAAAATAGTTCTTGCTGTTGTTTCATCTGGTATTGCTTCACTCCTGATTGACGGAGGCAGAACAGCTCATTCACGCTTCAAAATACCGATTGATGCCGACGAATTTAGCTGTTGTGAAGTAAAACAAAATACATTTCTCGCGGAGCTAATATACAGCACAAGTTTGGTCATTTGGGATGAAGCTCCAATGACTCATCGTTTTGTATTCGAAGCTGTTGATCACACATTCAGAGATATACGGTCCAAGGTTGACCCAAATGTCGGGACCTTGCCATATGATGGCCTGACTATGGTCTTGGGTGGGGATTTCCGACCGGTTTTACCTGTCATTCAAAAAAAGGGTCGCGAGGAAATAGTGGCAACCAGCATTAGCAAGTCACGGTTGTGGCAATACTGTAAAGTATTCACTCTACGTGAGAACATGAGGATTGAAAGGAATGTCCCAAAAGTTACAATCCGTGGTAAGAAAGTGCAATTCAGAGATTGGGTGTTGTCATTGGGAGATGGTTTAGAGCAAACAATTATAATCGGAGATGACCCGGAGCCATCATGGATAACATTACCCGAGGAGGTACATATTACACGCCCTGCCTATCCAAAACATAAACAATATCATTTTTAAATGGGTGCTAATAACCATGAATTTTTCGAGTTGTTCCATTTATCATGTCACTCTAGCACACTATAAACATATATATACTTAGATTACGTATATTCAGGTTATATTGTTCTAAACATTCCATTACATATAACGATTAAATCAACCAAATTAACAACATAAACTAAATAACATACTTTCCATTCTCTTATTGGTGATAGAAAATCCACATATCTGCCCTCCTCCTTGCGTTTAATTAATGGAAATTTATTTTGTGTAAACATTTGTTGCTGCCACTACTAACAAAGAAATAGATGCTTCAATGTTTTTTAAATATTATTCCACCTGCTATACTAGAATCTTGGTTATTAGCTATTCGCTAAATAAAATTCAGTTTAAACCATTATCCTCTTAAGTTAGTCAAACATACACAATATGTTGAAGGGGGCACAAAACTATACGGAAATGCCTACAGATTCACACTTTCAGAGTAATTATTGGAACTGGAATTAGCTTACACTTGTCTTCACATGTGACGCATGGATTTGGTGGCTTCTTACACTTCAAATTTTAGGTAAGCATTATACCTGAGCACATATCCAATAAATTAAAAACCATGAGTGAGGTTTATTATTACCTTTGGTAAAGCACCTAATGTAATTATTTATGCCTCTTCCAGGCTTCCACCAAGAACTGGAACAGACCCTTATGTTTTTGTTGGTCTGCTCTAGAAATACATCCTATATTTTCTGTTCTCTCTATTGGTATCTATGTTTCAATGGATCATTTCATGTAAGTTAGTTGATTCATATTGAACTATGTTATTAATATTTTGTTGGCTATACCACATACACTACTTGTGAGAGAACAAGATCAGAACCTTTTAAATTACAATATTTGATTTAACACAAATTAGTGTACCTGCATTAACCCCCTCTTAACATAAATTAATTCTTAACGTAGTAAATCGGCCTCTTAAACCATGGTAACCTAACATACTACAAAATGTTTTACAGGTCCTTGTCAATTATCTTGGTGATGCTATTGAGGCAATAGTCAATGAAATCTATAAAGACCTCCATCACAGACATTAAGATGTAGAATATCTACGTAATAGAGCTGTATTGACACCCCTCAATGAACATGTTGACAGCGTTAATGTCACTGTTTTACGCAGACTTCCAGGGGAATTCAAAGTCTATAAGAGCTACGATAGTATTTGTAAAGGTTCGTCCACATCAGAGGCCGACGAGGTGTTATATCCACCCGAATATCTAAACTCGCTAAAATCTAGTGGCATGCCAAATCATGAAATTGCGGTTAAGGTTGGTGCACCAATAATGTTGCTGCGTAACCTCAATGCCAAAAAGGGGTTGTGTAATGGCACTCGCCTCATAATCACTCGATGCTACCCATTTCTAATCGAAGCGTTAATTATAACGGGTACCAGGATTGGCGATACAACATATGTTCCTAGAATAACAATGTGCCCAGCGGATAAGACAGTGCTGTTCGTCTTGAAAAGAAAACAATTTCCAATTGCAGTATGCTATGCAATGACCGTGAACAAAAGCCAGGGACAAACGATTCAGAATGTGGGCTTGTACCTTCCAGACCCAATATTTGGGCACGGCCAGATGTACGTCGCAGTTTCTCGCGTTCCTTCTCCAAATGGGTTAAAAATTGTTACGGTTGATGATAACGAGGTCACCAAGGGTTACACCAAAAACATTGTCTACCGTGAGGTATTTGATAATCTTGTGCAGTCGTTGTCCCTATCAGGGATATCAAAATTAGTGACAGTTTTCCGCACTGTTACAGATTCTTAGATATGGCAAAATCACTATATTTGGTATTTGGTTCCGAGATAACATGATTAGTGACTACGTGAGTAATTTTATTTAATTAGAGTAAGACAAGGTGCAACAATTTAGAATGTTTGCTCAGTCAATCTATTAGCCTGTAGTCAGGGTCGTGGTGGGTTGCCCCTTGCTTAGCTTCTATCAAACTAATTTCACGGTATAGATGATAATAGTAGTGCTGCATCTGTAAAGTGCATTATAATCTAGGCGTCAAAAAGTTGTCTTAATCAACACGTGCTATAGAAAAGCAGGTGTTTTATGACATATTGACATTGTACATAGTAGTTCTATGTCCTTTTAAATTCTTATAAGGGCACCTATTCTTTCTTTAAGTTATATAGATGGAGGACTTTTACAATCTTTAGGTAATTGTATCCTCACCAGAACATCACCGCAGTACAACATGGAAGAAACTTATCTCACTGAAAACGTGAATTGCCCCCGCTAGCAATGGTAACAAAATTTAGTCCTTTGTTTGAAAGGGATTTAAATTCTAGGCATAACCTTTCATTGTCATCGTCCATACCATAGCCGCACCTAGCATTTCTTTTATTTCTTAATAAATTTTGACACAAGTATTTTTGTTGCATTACCTAATATTTTCTTTCTATTTATATTTTTCCACAATTGTTTTGGTTGCATTACCTAACCTAAATGCAATTGAAATTTCTTTAGGGCAACTGCTTATGCTAATGATGGACTGGTTTCTGAGGCGGAAAGGTCAGTTCCTTTTTCCGCAACGGGTACAAAATCTGATACAGATTTCATACGTGTCACTAAATATTGGAATTGCATACACTTTAATTTATTTCACAATTTTGTAGGAACATATCAACTGTTGAGAATCTAATAGAGCCTATAACAGAGTTACCTAAATTTGCTTTAGGAAGCACTATAGCTCCTATCAAATAGACAACCAACTAACGCTTAGAAACAGACTAAACCAGTATGCGCTGATACAATAAAACTAATATCATTCATTTACTTATCAGATCAATTAATGACACCTACAGGTGACATTTGCAGAATAAAAATGACAGACCACTACCCATTATCTAATAGACCTATTTTCAAACTCCAACAAAATCATAAACTATTATTTTAAAACTAACAAACTACTTTCATGCACACCAAAAACATTTAGCATGAACTACTTGAAAACATATTTGTCATCCTAGCAAGACTGCAGAACAAACACTCATCGGTTGACGACATGTTATTGAGCAATGTTAGTTCTGAACCACCCAAGTGAATCGCACATGCCACTTCAATATCAAGTTCAATTGCAATATCCGCATCATCAACATTGCACCGTATGGCCCGAAGATAATTCAGAGCAGAAATTATATCTCTTTCATGGTAAGGAGTGTTATATATAGCAACAAGAGTTTGTAGTGTAGGAATTTTTTGGTTTTTCCAGCAAAAAAATTTTAAGATATAATTAGCAACCATCGATAAGAAATGACCCTCAGAGGTCAAACAATCAAGCTCAAGAAAATGGTCATTAATGCTTCCAACACCGGAAATAAAATTCCTACATTGTGTATACATTATAGCATCATCAACCACCAAGTGGTTGCTGATATCGAAAAATCTCTCAAAATAAGCAATATCACGAACACTCCCGCTTTTTCCAAACTTATAAAGCTCACGTAAAGGAAACTCCTTCAGCAACCGGACTATAACAACGGGTCTTTGCGCTTGTGCTCAAGCAATAAAAAAATTGAAAAAATCTTCAAAACCACCCGCCAACATTAGCTACATTATGGTAACAATCATAGTTGTGGGCAGGCTTTGGAGATTGGTACTACTACGCTTCATTGTATTAAGAAAAAAATTGCTTGTAAAAGAAAGTATAAAGTATATAACTCTGATACAGAACACTCATCAAACAAGATGGATAAGTTATGATGACAAACATCATATATATATATGTAAAAAATAACTCATTAAAATATATAATTATATGACTTAAAATACATGCATTAATATTCATCAGTTACACCCGCTCAATTCAGATTATATTCATCCTATAAGTTGTAAAAGGCCCTTAGGATACCAAGCTCCTGTATTTAACCCACATTACTTTGAAATTTATTGTTGACGTTCCAAGAAGTTTCCAAACTCCCTTGCTTTTGCTTTTAGTATAGTACAAATATGGGCATAGAGCTTGACATATAACTCTTCGTCTGACACAGATCAAACCTAACTTATACATGTTGATTTAATTATGTCATTACTTGAATAAATAAATTAACTTGCATTCTTTTTTTTCCGTATGATTTTTAATTTTTATTGTTTGAATATTTCTATGTAACTATTTACAAATCCTGTCTCATATGGATATATTTTTACATCTTAAATTCTTGAATAATTAATACTAATTTAATTTCACATACATATAAATAATCTATTAAATTTTTGATGTTTTCAATATTATTAAATTTGGTATAATAATATATGTAAGTATATACTAATTTGTAAAATTCCGTTAGTTACTCATCATATTTTACTCATCCATACTGAAAGAATATAAAACATTACAATATTGGAATATAATTTTTGTTATTAGTGATTTTGCTTTTAAAATTAATTAAATATATGAAACCAGCCTTTAAGGGCATAAAACTTAACACATTAGATGCAAAACACATACAATACAATTCTTAAAACATTAATTCAAATGCTACACCATCGGCCGTTTCAATTTATTTTAATTATCTCATTACACACCCTTTCATTCAGCCCTTTTCCTATTCCTGCAGTTACTACCCCCTCTATATATATAGGAAAGATTGGAATTATTTGTCATAGAACACCCTCCCGCTTACAGTCTACCAGCATACAGTACACAGTCAATAATGCCTTAAAGCACAATGACATCGGCTTTAACATCCAACACAGAAAATCACACAATTCGTGTTCGTGTTGGCCTTATATGGGAAGCTATTAACAAGAAAACAAAGATGTTGTTGGACACCAATATCATCTTACTTGATGAACATGTATGCATTAACCTTACTGCTATTAATCATATTAACATGTTATGGTGGAAATGCGATATGTCCCCAAACTAAGAAAATTACTCATATGCTATTCCTGGATATAATTGTTTTGTAGGATAACCATATCTTGGCAACCGTTTGAAACAATCAAAAGCAGATTTATTTACCCCTGCTTAAGGAAGAAGGTGTCTACAACATCTCCAACTTATAATTTAGTTCAAAATAAGGTATTTCTTTTTCCATATTTTATCCACCTCACAAGAAATGTACACATAAAAATTAAGATAATCTTGTCATACTCCTTTTTGTGGTTTTTTCCCAATAGATTAGATATCCCAGTTTTAAGATTTGAACTGGCCAATACACATTCTGCTTACTGGGAAAAAAATATTTTTAGTCCCTTTTGTACCATTCCCTACTAAACTATATGATTGCTACCAAATCTGGAGATGCAACATTTAAATTCAGTTGGGAAAGTACCGTTTACACAAGTTTATAAAACAATTTGAACTATAACAAAGATTTCAAGAAAACAAAATTCATCCACCACTATTAATTCCATTAAAAAGTGTAGCTAACATTAAAATCAAAACTTAAGACCTGAGAATTATTGTCTTCATTACAGCAAATACTTTGCATAGGAATGCCCCAAAGACCCAGTCCCAACACAAATATCTTTCATATTTTTGTTGTCTTGCAGGAATGAGGCCATGGTGGTTACTCTATGGGAGGCCAGAGCAAAACAATTTCTCGAGGTATTTACCCCATCAAATGATGGGCCTGTTTTTGTGGTCATTACCAGCCTACTTGCAAAAAAATTCTCAGGTAATAATTTACACTTTTTGATAAGTATAGGTAAGTCGTGCACCAACAAACCGACACATGAAGCGTATCAAATGATCATTCTTACCAAAAAAGTAACATGTATATATATATATATATACATAAATGTATTTAGTTATCAAACAAAATACTATGTATATGAATAAGTAAAGAAATTTAAATTTATTTAATTATTAATTAGTTTATATATTCAAACGACTAAAAACAAGTTAAAATGCAGATGCAGCATCCTTGTCAAGTACTGATGGCACTTGCTCTTATGTCAACATTGACTACCCCCCTCTGAATGCCCTTAAAAATGGTCTCACAACTGGTAGCACCGGAGAAAAGGAGCCACTGCCTACTCCAACAGTCGAACAATTTGTCACCTCAAACGTAGACCGTGTGCAGGAGCTAACAGTAAATTCTATACTGGAAACTGTTATTCCAGATGGCACGCAGGTTAATCAGCTTTTTCAATAACCTTCAATAATACCTTGTCAGATTTACCAAAGTGGCTTCAAAAATTCAAATCTATTAATATGCAGGTTGTCCGTTGCATCTGTCGTACTAAAATAGTTGGGATACTTGACGGAAATGGCTGGTATTACAATTATTGCCCTACTTGTGCTCGTACACTTCGAGCCTTGGATGGAGCCTTTCTCTGCTTGGCATGTGATGAAGAAATTCCTTCACTAGCACAAAGGTAATACACGTACTAACAAGCCACAACTTCTCTAATACCCAACTGGCATATTTTTTTTTGACTCAATCACAACTGACTATTCAGATACCTATAATAACACCCATAATGATAACACCTCTTTATTAAAAATTAGTCAATACCAAGCCAAAACGGAACAAAATCTTTTATTTGGAACATACTCACACACAATATTGACTGACGCTTAATCTTATGCAGGTTCAGAATTGTGGTGCAGATTGAGGATCAGGCTGGATCTACAACCGTAACCTTATTTAATAAGGATGCAAAACAGCTTGTAGGCGTTCCTTTACAGAAACTCTTGGACGAGGCCGGAGAGGTATAGACCAGTTAATTTATAATAAAATAGGTCCATAATTAAGTCATTAACCAACTGATGAAATTTCTATTATGTTTCCCTCCATGAATTGGCAGTCATTCCTCCTTCTGTCAATAATATCGCTGGAAAATTATGCGCCTTTCAGCTCAAAATCACCCCATACAACATTATTCAGGGATGCGAGGAGTACACAGTCACAAGGGTGTCTGAGCTTAATGGCGTTGATTCTGGTACTGCCAATTTATCTCATTGTACAAGTGCTGGAAATCCAGTTGGACCCAACTCCAGGAAGAAGCAGAAGGTGACTTAACTACTTCTAACAAGCATATCAGCACCACCTAATAAATATTTCAAGACTATATTTCAAATTCCCAGTTTATGGGTAGATTGTTATTTTAACAGACTTCATTTCTACGTTTCATCTTGCATGCTTGCACGACAAGGTCCGTATGCAAATCTTAAGTAATTTTCACTATTTATGAACAAAACATGGTGCACAGACTTTTTGCTACAACCATCTTATTTATCATTGCTATTAATCATTTATATATTATGTCTTTGCCCCATTAATATCACTCGCTCCTTTACGCGTGTATGTGTCTGAATAAATATAAAAAAATACTCAAGCTTTTTCCAGTTTAACACTTTAAACACTGAATTATAATCCTAGAAATATGTTACATGAACTTTAGTAATGAATCGCCTATTGGCATTTGACCAGACTAGCTAACAAATATATTGCAACAATTAAATATAATAAGAGCACCCCACATTGACCAACAGTTTATTTAGGAAAAGGATAAAAATATTGGATTAATCTTAAACTTTATTAGTTTATTTCCAGTTTATTCTAAATAAATGTTTTATTTCAAGTTTGTTGAGTTAGTCAAATAATCAGTGGAGTTTTTTAGGATCGTGAGGTGGTGGAAATTTGCCAGGAAGTCAATATCTGTTAGCTCCTAATTTTTAGGTGCATATTGCTCTTGTATTTTCGTTAAAAAGCTTTGTATGTTTCCATTCTCAATAATCAAGTTGTTATAGCAGACTTGTGCATATCTCTGAGTACATGTGTTCTTGTTCTTATAATTCACAAAAAACTATACTATACATATATATCTGTCTGTTGATCATGACAAGAAGTGGTATCAAAGCGAGGTTCGTAAGGTGGCAGAACAGTACATGTAAAAGATAACAATGATGGAGTCAAGTAAAGGCAAAGGAAGATCGATGGGGCTGACTTATCCGACGCTGTCCAAAACCAATTATACCACCTGGGCATTAAAGATGAAGGTTATGATGCAAGCTCATGGAGTGTGGGAGGCCGTGGAGCAAAGTGATCCAAAAGCCAACATTGAAGAAAGAACGAATAAGATTGCCCTGGCTATGATCTATCAGGGTGTACCTGAAGAGATTTTGCTGTCACTCGTGAAGAAGAAACAAGCCAAGGATGCTTGGGAGGCAATTAAAACCATGTACCAAGGTGCAGAGAAGGTTAAGAGTGCAAAAATTCAAACACTGAAGGCGGAGTTTGAATCACTGGCTATGAAAGAAAGCGAATTAGATGATTTCTGGTCGAAACTGAATGGGATTGTCACAAATGTTAGGGCTCTTGGAGAAGAGATGAAGGAGGCATATGTGGTCAAGAAATTATTGCGTGTAGTTCCCTCAAAGTTCTTGCAGATCGCATCGACCATAAAACAGTTTGGGAATTTTGATACGATAACGGTGGAGGAAATTGTGGGATCGCTTAAAGCCCACGAAGAAAGAATGAGGGGCCAGAGTGATGGGTCAACTGGACAATTATTACTCACTGAGGAGGAGTGGTCCAAAAGAGAAAATGGAGAAGGAAAATTATTGTTGACAAGGGAATAGTGACTGAAACGAGTGAAGGGAGGAAACAATGAAGGCAGCTCAAACTACAAAGGGAGAGGAGTTCATGATAAAAGCAAATTTCGATGTTTTAATTGCCAGCTGCTGGGGCACTTCACAGCTGAGTGTAGGAGACCACGCCGGGCGAAGGAGGCACATCAGGAGGCTCGTCTAGCTAAGTTTGAAGAGGATGAACCAGCTCTCCTACTGGCAAATTATGTGAAAACAGAGGTTGAGATGGTTTTGTTAAATAAAAGGAACATAAGTCCAAAACTGAACACTGACAACAAAGGAAATCAAACTGAGTCAAATGTTTGGTATTTAGATAATGGAGCAAGTAGCCATATGACATGAATAAAATCGAAGCTTTGTGAATTGGATGAATCAGTCACGGGCCGTGTCAAGTTTGGTGATGGTTCTGCAGTTGAGATAAAAGGAAGGGGTTCAATGATCGTAAAATGCAAGAATGGGGAGGAGAGAATGATACGCGATGTTTATTTTATACCAACACTACACAGTAACATACTGAGCTTGGGACAACTGGCTGAAGAAGGAAACAAGGTAGTGATGAATAACAGCCATTTGTGGGTCTATGAAAAGCAAGGTAAAATGCTGATGAAGGTGAAGAGGTCATTCAATAGGCTGTACAAAATCATACTCGAAACCGTGGAGCATACTGTCCATTGTCAAAGTCTGATGAACTATCTCGGTTGTGGCATGTAAGATTGGGTCACGTTAATTTCAAGTCTATGGCATTAATTGTAATAACCCCAATTTTTGGAAATTTTTTTGAAACCCTTATGAATAGTGTTTTTGCTGAATGAGAAAAATTTTCATGCCACGCTATGTAGGGGTTCTGTTATTGATCTTATGGAATATTATTAGTACTCTATGTGGTATATAAGTGTATGTAAAGATCGTCAGAATCCAATTCCGAACACTTTGATTTTTCCCGGAAATCCAATAGATACGGAAAGAATTGAGTATAAGGTAACAGGATAAAAGGATTTAAAATAAAGGATTATAATAGAGGATCATAAAAAGGAATTTAATGTATTGAGAAAGGTTAAGGGAACCTAAGTAATAAGATCCCGGGTATGATCCCTCGAACGATAAATGAAAACGAAAGTTAAGCGAACCGTATAACAGATCAGCGGTCATTAGGCAAACAATTAAAAGCTAATCAAAGGGATTAGTGGGGGTGATGTCATCCAACCAATAGAAAGAGGACAAAGGAGGGGTGATGACATCACAAAGTGATGTAGGCATGACATAGAAGGGAAGGAAGTGTGGCTGAATTATAACCACACAAAATCAAGGTTAATTAAGTCATTAACCAAAAACAACACAAAAAATCAACCAACCAAGCAAATCATTTCATTTTCATCAAACAAAACACAAAAACCTCTTTCTTCCCAAGCTAACTCTTGGCTTCTTTCTTAAAATTTGAAGATCCAAGCTCCACCACTTACTATTTAGCAAGGTAATTATCTAAGCTTCCCCATGGATAGTTACATACTTCCTATAAGTTTAAGCTTCTAATTCCAAGCCAATCTTTTTCTATAAATCAAGGAAGAAGATGGTGAATAGTAACCTTCAAGAAATAACTTTAGTTTTCTTGAATTTTTATGAAAGATTAAGGTGATACAAGCAAGGATCAAGGTTCTTTAGGCATTCAAAGCTCTTGTGTTGTGTTAAAAAGCTTCAAGGAAGGTATAATCTCTTAACCAAGCTTTGTTATTGAATGTTAAGGGCATAATATGAGTATTTTAGTTCATGAGAGGCTTGATGGTTGTGTATGTAGAGATTAGTGAGTTTTGGGATGTTGTTGGATTGGTAAATGTTGTTGTTTTGATTTAAAGAACTTAAGTATGATTAAAGTTAAGCTTAGGCATAAGTATGAATGATTAAATTGAATTGGTTGGGGTTGTTATGATGTGAAAAGGATGGATGTTGGTTGTATGTTGGATTTGAGGTTGATTTGGGATGGTTTTGAATGGTTTAAAATTGGGAAATCGCGTAAACATAGCCGTCGTAACGTCCGATTTTCTTTGGACTGTTTTTGTGCATAGCATTAGGACCCGAGAACCCCCTGCTAGATTATGACCACTGCCATGTTTAGATAACTCATGTTACGAGCTTCGTTTTGATATGTAGTTCGTTCGATTCCGATGCACGGTTTAGGAGAAACGACCGTTTCAAGTAACGGCGTTTCGCGAACGAAACTTTTCCCCTCGCCTTACTTTGAAACATAGGTTAAAGACCAAAAAGGGTTAATTAATGTATGAAACATTTATGGTAAGTGTTTTAGGCAGTTGGTAAGACATTCGCGAAGGAATCGCTTTAAAACTCGTAAAGGTTAAATTATTAAAAATGGTGGAGCCGAGGGTACCCAAGTGACTTAAGCGAATCAGTGAGCGCAAAACAAGCGTTAGAGTCTAAGTTAGTTAAAGTATAGATTTACAAGTGACTTTGGTTTAATTCCAACTTACTTGTTGTTTATAGGTTACCAGACTCGTCCCGAGCCATTCGTAACTCCAGTCGCTCAGGCAAGTTTTCTACCCGTTATACTGTTGTTGTGATGTAAATATATGTATATGCATTATCTTGTGATATTGCATGATTGTTATTAGCAAATTTTGCGATATATTGGAGCATGCTAATATGGTATATATGCATGTCTGTTTCGTAATCTGGTTATCTATCTGTTGATTTCAATGCTTATAGTTGCATAATACCTATGCTAGAAATAAGCAAGTAGTTGCGTATACCCTTAGTATAGGGGATAAAAGGTGAACATATTTCTAAACCGGGAGTCGATGTTCTCGAGTATATTATATATATATTTATATATATATATATATATATATATATGGATATAGTTTTTAAAATTATGGATCGAATAAGGTTTATTCGATACCTTTATTTTATTATTTGAATATTATTTGAATATTCATTCGAGGGCTTATGACTCAGTTTATTTTATTATTTGAATATTATTTGAATATTCATTCGAGGGCTTATGACTCAGTTTATATTATTATTGAATATTACTTGGATATTCATTTGAGGATGTATGACTCCTTTATTTTATTTAATGAATATTATTTATAATATTCATTCGAGGTATTATGACTCCGCTTATTACTGAAATATATTCTTTATTTCATTAGAGAATAAAGTGTTAATAATCAAACTTATTTTCGATTATTCAAATAAAGATAATACTTTCATATAAGTATATCTTTGGTTATTTAATGTTTATTTCAAGTATAAGTTTTAATACTTCTACTTCAATTATTTTTATAAAGATAATTCTTTATGAGAATATTATTTAAATAATAATATTCAGATATTTTCTAATATGCCGGGACTGATTTATTTCATTAAATCAGTTTTACTCCAAACACTCTTTAAAGTGTTTTCGAGTCTTCAAAATGATTTTTAAAAGTTAGAGCGGATCCCAAAACTCATTTTTATATTTAAGATCTTCCTTTTAAGGGGATTTAAATACTCGCTCAAAACCTGAGGGATCCGGCTCTATGGTGTATTTTATATTCGCAACAAGATTGCTGTTTTGATAAATGAATTGATTACTTGCCCAATGTTCGGGAAGTAAGCCCATCTAATTGAGTCGGCATAAGCGACAGGCCGGGGTACGGTCTATCAAAGTGTAAGTGGCTGGGTGGCAGTCCATCAACGCGTAAGAGGCCGGGTGGCGGTCCAGCACAAGGTCCTTATGTGGCCAGGGTGATGACCGGTGGGGGATTCATCCATCTACTAGTAGAAAAGGTTACTTATTGGTATCTTTGCCTGATTAGCAAGATATCTGGTTTATGCCAAAATTCTTTTCCTTCCAAATTCATTGGATATTGCAACTCTGTTCATACTTTACATGACAGAGGTTTTCAGGAAATGTATGGGAGATATATATGAATATATTTATATATCGGGTCTTAATGAAGTATCTCGTAACTTCATTATTTATAATGATATTCAAAGATTGAATCTATTCAAATCTTGTCTTGTAGTCTCATCTATGTGATGAACCTTTGAAACTGATTATAACTTGAACGGGGGTAGTTCAAGTAGTATTTGGGAAAGATATAAGTATTGTGGGGTATCTTGTAACTTCATCTTTTAAACTTATATCTAATTAATAATTGTCTTATGAATGACTAAGATTTTCAGAAAAATGTTGAGACAAGGTTAGATATATGAGATCACCTTGCAACGATATTTTTTTTATACAGTTATACACTGGGACTTTGTGTATATTATGCATGGAAGAGGACTTCCAATATTTTGAAAAGTATATATGTATATATACTGAATATTTTGTGACTTCATCACATTAAGATATCAAACTTGGTTCATTTCTTTTGACCAAGACTTTCATGAGTATTATGAGTAGGCTCATATACTATTAATCATTATACATATTATTTTGGTGGGCTTGCTGCTCACCCTTGCTTTCTTCTTTTATCACACAACAACAGATAGAAAAGATGAACAGAACCAAGCTCCCGATTCACAAGCGATTAGGAGACGTTCCGCAGTTTTCTAGAAGCATTGATGCCGCCGTAGCTGAGGTAGGAACTACCAATAGGCTAGGCTTTCAACTTTTGATGAACCAGATTTATTTATATTTATGAATTGTAATAATGGCAAAGAAATGTAAATTTATTCAGAAAACCTTTTAAGGTGTATTGGCAGATAATTGTGGAATAAAATGACTTGTGGTTATTTTTGGATGTTCATCTCTGAGACTATAACGTGTGGTGTGTGTGTTTATTGTGGGGTCACAGTACAGAGTAGTTGAGTAATTATTAAGATTGGGTGTTATTAAGGGAAATGGAACTCGTGACGACCCGGATCCCCGACCCCGGATCTGGGGGTGTTACAGAAATGGTATCAGAGCTAAGCGTTATAAACCTCAGAGATGATGGGACGTTAAGATAATAAGTTCACTAAGATAATAAGAACTCTTGCCAAGTTCATAGTCGGGCTACCTGACGTAGCACTGATAGTTAAAACACTTATGGGAACCCTTATAGGTATCGTGATAGTAACATAGTTTGTTCTCGTATAGGGCAGCGGGGCACCAAACCTTGAGGTTCAGGAGCATCAGCATGAGGATGTTTTATTACAAGTTGGAGATCAAATTGTGAATCCGATGGAGTACCCTAATGAGGGACCAGATGAGGTTCAGATAGAGAATGCTGCGGTTGAGGATGTTATTCCGGAAAGGATTGTGGCTGAGGAGGATCTCATGGAGGATCCTGATGAGAATGAAAAGAGGACCGTTGAGGAACAGATGACCGTAGTCAGGGCGACTACCAGAGCAAGAATGGCCGCGAGGGTGGCACTAGAGGATGAAGAGTTACCAAGGGCACAAAGGTTAATGAGGGCAGAAGGAGTGGGGCCTTCCACGACCCCAATTATACCAGTATCAGACCCTCTTCCAGAGGCTCCTGTAGACATCCATGAGGTTCCACCAATTCCTGTTCCCTCCCCTGTACAGAGCCCAGCACATACTGAGGAAATGCCACCTTTGTCCCCTGCACCATTGTCACCTGATACCGTGCTTGGTTATCCATTTGGATCCCCTGGGTCTGCACCACCTGCCCCCCATGGACTGCTAGATGCTACCACTCAGGCTTCTCTTATCGCTGATTATCATATGACTTTGGGTGGCCTGTCAGAGGCCCGGAATGTTAGGAGTGATCTGTTGGATCGACTTACTGCACCAAGGATTGAGGGTGGGATACTTCCGGCAGGATTAGCGTATAGCATGGAAAGGATTGAGGCTACCACCCGTGTTACAGCTAGGGGCCATCTTGAGGGTCAGGTTGATCCAGCTCTACTTGCGACTATCTTAGACCTCATCACCTCTGTGATGGAGCAGGTTAGGGATGTCGTGCGTGCTCGCATCTCTTAATCCATGGTAGTGTGCAGAGCCAGAGCAATCAAACAAGGGTCTCATGTAGCACCGCTTTTGGAGGATTAGCCTAAGTTATGAATGATTAGTTTTAATGACGAGATGACTATCTATGGTAGTACTTTTGGGATAGGAGCGATAAGTTCATATGATGTAATCCTCTTTAATATGTTCAGTTGTTGTACCCTCAAATAAATGGTTATGTATATATTCGTTAATTTCAGTTCAGGTCAGTTTGTTTGTGATAAATCACATTGTTAATTGCTCTATTAGCACTTAAGAGAGTGTCATGAAGTTTATCGAACTTAAGAATTCATAATTTGCAATCGTGCAAGGACTAAACGAGGGGAAGACTTAAGCAAAGTAAGTAAGACAAATATCCGGAGATTCTCAAAAAATTTTCCAAGTAATATGCCCCCACAAGGAAAAAGATTAAGCGCAAACCTGGAACGTGATAATCAGGGAGGTTGCAATTAAGATATAAAGAACCCGGAATATAATAAAGTGGAAAATGAAGATTTTAAATTAAAAGATGACTCCAATTATGGGGAGTAGGAAGAAATATTTAGACTAAGAAAGCAAAAGTCGAGCGAGATAAGGAGACCCGAGACGGTACTCCTATACGGAAATTCATGAACCTGTCTAAACAGAACTTATATTTTATTCCCAACCACCACCTTGAGGAAACAATGTGGTGTGAAATTCTTTCAGAACCTCTAAGTCGCTAAGCTCTCAGAGTTCCAAGGAACAAGCTGGCCCAGTCAAGGCAAGAGCCTGGCTAAAGGAAATATAGGAATCATTTAAGATTCTAAATGATTGACGAATCACAAAAGACTGTTTTTATCACTTACCCTCCTAAGAGAGAGACCACCCGCCGGTGAAAGGCCAAGGAAGGCACGGAGCAAGAGATTATAATAAACTGATTTAAGTTCAGTCAATTGTTTTTGGGAAATTAATTCCCAAAGATAAGGAGATAGTGTAAAAGCTTTAGAGCCAGAACAAAGGCAGACGAGTATGATAAATTATGAATCTAAGTTGTAAAAGTTATCAAGATTCGTTCTGAGGACACGAATCCAGAATGACGGGATGTTTGAAATCAATGCTTATGTTGTGTTGGTTTAAAAAGAGAAAAATGGTAAGAGAAAGGAAAATAAAAAGAAACTGAAGTGGAAAGGAATACAAGGGCAATAGAGTTGAGGTATGATAAGGGAGTTGGGTATGAGGAAACCCTAAAGACTCGTAGCAATAGAAATAGAAAAGTATGTAATTGTCAGGATGAGGGTGATTCACCATGAGTTAAAATAGATGGTTGAAGGTGTAAGAGATACATATATTTATCCCCTGTAAGTTGGGAGGATTCGAGGAAACCTTTAGATAGTTCGAAGGATAAATAATAAGACGCGGATAGACTAAGGAGACAAGAAAGTAGGAAAGTTGGATGAAGGAAGTGACCTTCAATAATGTGAAATGTAAGACCGGTGGCTCGATACCCAGAAAGGGAGGCGCCAGGTATGAGAGATATCCCAACATTGAGGTGACTGTTGAGATAAACAACGAAAGTAAATAAGGAATTATTAAGAAGAAGTTCACGTTGAACATGACAAATATCTTCCAGAATATCCATGTTATTGTTACCAAGTTAGGCAAGAAAAGCGGATGACCATTGTTATCTTTTGGAGGCCATATGGATTGACCTCAATTTGAATAAGGATGCTATTATGAAATTAGGCATAGACTATCGAGGTGGAAATGACGAATAAGATAATCTATCAAGGATATATGACTAGATTTGTCCATGGAAGGATACAAGTACCTTTTTAAAGGAGGGATTAAGGTTATAACTTCGATAACTTGAGATGAACCATAGGGGGAATGCATGAAGGTTGGCATTTCACCCTTAATAGGGATAGTATGAGTTTTGACAGTATGAATTGGAAAATATTAAGGTAATGATGACCTTTAAGTATCAGTGGAGAAAATTTTTCAGAAACATATAGATAATGGTTCTAGTATTAGTATAGGGTATGTTGATATGCCCTGTATCTAAGGAATACAGGAGGAACGAATCAAGGATAACCTTAGAGGTTTTACAAGGAGAAAAGTAATATTCAAAATTTTCAAGAATAGAAATGTTGATAAAGGAAATATGACGTAATTATAATGTTGCCAAGTGGGGCACGTGTTAAACCACGAGAAAGTATGGATCGAACCAGTAATGGTCGAAATTATTCAGGGCAATTAGGACTTAAGATAAAAGATGTTCTAATTATGATTGAGAGTCAGTGATGACACTGATTAACCTCTAAAGACTGAGGCAACAACTTATGGAAAAATGGTGATTTTTTTTTTACTTATCAGATATTAAGGAAAACATCTTCACATAAGCTGTGATTGAAATGAGGTAGACAATTTAGTTGAAGGTGGTTAAAAGACATTGATTATAAGGAACTATTACTATCAGGGAAGGCCAAAGAGGTGGCCAACACTTTAAAGGTAAGTGGATAATTATAGGCGCGTGTGCCAAAAGAATACAGTGATGATGGTTAAAAATGTGAAGGTTGAATTATGGTTTGGAAGATTGACATTCCTTCTGATGACTGTGCAACACCCAACCGTAATAGTAGTTGGTAAAGGTTTAATTTGTGTAATCACCATGAACGGGCTATCTATCTTAGAAGGTCCCATCTTGAGATAAGCCAGGACCATGTTTCAAAAAGGACCAAACAAACCTTTGAGTTAAGTCTTCTATTGAAGGCATATGATTAAGAATGGTATTAACCTGCTATCGGTGCTTTGATTGAAACTCTTCTGCAATTTTATATGCTTCATGTCATGTATGTATGTCAGAATCAGGAGTGTACTCCATGAATCATGAATGGTGATTATGTTATCTCCTTAGAAGGATTTGATACGACATGTATGGACTCCGTATGGTTAGCTATTAAGACTTCATGGAAAATGAATGACTACAGTAGGTCAGTGGTGGACCATGGTAAGGCAGCAATGATTATGCGAGTATTAAGCTGATTATAACCATGAGAGTTGTATTGGAATGGGTGTTGAGATTGAGTACCACTAATCGGGTCGTGGTAGTGTATAAGTTATCATTGATAGACTAATTAAGTAGAGTATCTACCTAGTGAATAATTATTCTTTCTTATCAATAGAGAGTCGTATTATTATACGAGGAAGGTTGCGGTGCAAGCTTAGAATTCTAGTAACGATGATGTATAGAATGAGATCCCAGATTCGATTTTCGATGTCGAGGGAGTTTCAAAGGTGATTATGTATAAGCTCGAGGAAGAGTGTGGGTCCATAGAATGATGGACGGGATAGCGAAAATATTTAGGCATGGGAAATACGAGGCTATAATGCTTAATGTTGATTTATATACGTATATGAATTGTTCTCCTATGACAAACCTCTATAGTTCAGAGGTAGGTTCCAAGCCAGATATTTTGTGGCAGTATATTTTTTTTCACATATACAGTTCTCTTCAATTCGTTCTTTTCTCTTCTTTTCATTTCATGTAAGCTGAGAAGAACAACCCTTCCAGAAAGGGGAGGTATTGCCGAATGACTATCTATCTATGTGATAGAAGCCTAGTAGGATACCAACTATTGTTTAATCGATGGTCAAGTACTAAAGGCTGGCCACCTTCTGTACTAACTAAGCGATATAACAAGTGTTCATGATCATAGTGATCTCTCAACAAATTCCTTTACTTCTATTTGATTGATCAAATTTTGGAAAATAGAAACAACTGAAAAAGGAGTAATAAAGTGGTGGTAGTATGCGGAATGGGAACACATTCGTGATACTAAGGTTGACGTGGTTATTAAAAGGTTATAGAACGCTAACGAGCAAAAGTATAACCAGTATAATATTAGGAACGGAAGGTAGTAGCGATTATGAACTGGAAAAGAATGGGTATTGAGAAGCAGAAGCTCTAATGCTAAAAGCTATAATGAGAGTCTGTGCAATAGACTTGAAAGAAATTGGAATGATCACTTAACACAGATTGAGTTTTCTTACGACAATAGATCATATGTCAGTATTGAGATGTCGCCTTATGAGATCCTTGAGGGAAGACAATGTCGATCTCCCTTATGTTAAGATGAAGTTGTAGAGCGCAAGATGCTCGGATCCGCAGTAGTCCAAAGGACCAAGGATATGATAGATCTAATCAGAGGACGGCTGGTAGTAGCCCAAGATGGACATGACATGAAAGGACAAAGAGTATGAAATAGGGGACCTAGTAATGTTATAGGTATGCCTTGGAAAGGATTGATGAGGTTCGGAAAGAAAGGAAAGCTAAGTCTACAATTTGTTGGACCCTCGGATATATTAAGAAGTATTGGGAAGTTAGCATATGAGCTAGCCTTACCCCAGAGCATGTAGCAAGTCATAACGGGTTTCACGTATCAATGTTAAGAAAGTGTAATTCGGATTCTAGACAAATAGGGGCATATGAGCGCATAGACATGCAACCAGACGTAACCTATATGGAGCAACCAGGAAGGTTATACAGTGAAAAGGAACAAGTGCTTAGGAGAAGGATTATCAAACTAGGCAGAGTTGGTGGTAGGACCACAATGTCGAAAATTGACTAGAGAGTTAGAAGGCACAATGCTAGAAAAGCATCCCCAACTGTTTTCTATCTGATTCCGGGACGGAATCCTTTAAAGGAGGGGAGACTGTAATAACCCCAATTTTTGGAAATTTTTTTGAAACCCTTATGAATAGTGTTTTTGCTGAATGAGAAAAATTTTCATGCCACACTATGTAGGGGTTCTGTTATTGATCTTATGGAATATTATTAGTACTCTATGTGGTATATAAGTGTATGTAAAGATCGTCAGCATCCAATTCCGAACACTTCGATTTTTCCCGGAAATCCAATAGATACGGAAAGAATTGAGTATAAGGTAACAGGATAAAAGGATTTAAATTAAAGGATTATAATAGAGGATCATAAAAAGGAATTTAATGTATTGAGAAAGGTTAAGGGAACCTAAGTAATAAGATCCCGGGTATGATCCCTCGAACGATAAATGAAAATGAAAGTTAAGCGAACCGTATAACAGATCAGCGGTCATTAGGCAAACAATTAAAAGCTAATCAAAGGGATTAGTGGGGGTGATGTCATCCAACCAATAGAAAGGGGACAAAGGAGGGGTGATGACATCACAAAGTGATGTAGGCATGACATAGAAGGGAAGGAAGTGTGGTTGAATTATAACCACACAAAATCAAGGTTAATTAAGTCATTAACCAAAAACAACACAAAAAATCAACCAACCAAGCAAATCATTTCATTTTCATCAAACAAAACACAAAAACCTCTTTCTTCCCAAGCTAACTCTCGGCTTCTTTCTTAAAATTTGAAGATCCAAGCTCCACCACTTACTATTTAGCAAGGTAATTATCTAAGCTTCCCCATGGATAGTTACATACTTCCTATAAGTTTAAGCTTCTAATTCCAAGCCAATCTTTTTCTATAAATCAAGGAAGAAGATGGTGAATAGTAACCTTCAAGAAATAACTTTAGTTTTCTTGAATTTTTATGAAAGATTAAGGTGATACAAGCAAGGATCAAGGTTCTTTAGGCATTCAAAGCTCTTGTGTTGTGTTAAAAAGCTTCAAGGAAGGTATAATCTCTTAACCAAGCTTTGTTATTGAATGTTAAGGGCATAATATGAGTATTTTAGTTCATGAGAGGCTTGATGGTTGTGTATGTAGAGATTAGTGAGTTTTGGGATGTTGTTGGATTGGTAAATGTTGTTGTTTTGATTAAAAGAACTTAAGTATGATTAAAGTTAAGCTTAGGCATAAGTATGAATGATTAAATTGAATTGGTTGGGGTTTTTATGATGTGAAAAGGATGGATGTTGGTTGTATGTTGGATTTGAGGTTGATTTGGGATGGTTTTGAATGGTTTAAAATTGGGAAATCGCGTAAACATAGCCGTCGTAACGTCCGATTTTCTTTGGACTGTTTTTGTGCATAGCATTAGGACCCGAGAACCCCCTGATAGATTATGACCACTGCCATGTTTAGATAACTCATGTTACGAGCTTCGTTTTGATATGTAGTTCGTTCGATTCCGATGCACGGTTTAGGAGAAACGACCGTTTCAAGTAACGGCGTTTCGCGAACGAAACTTTTCCCCTCGCCTTACTTTGAAACATAGGTCAAAGACCAAAAAGGGTTAATTAATGTATGAAACATTTATGGTAAGTGTTTTAGGCAGTTGGTAAGACATTCGCGAAGGAATCGCTTTAAAACTCGTAAAGGTTAAATTATTAAAAATGGTGGAGCCGAGGGTACCCGAGTGACTTAAGCGAATCAGTGAGCGCAAAACAAGCGTTAGAGTCTAAGTTAGTTAAAGTATAGATTTACAAGTGACTTTGGTTTAATTCCAACTTACTTGTTGTTTATAGGTTACCAGACTCGTCCCGAGCCATTCGTAACCCCAGTCGCTCAGGCAAGTTTTCTACCCGTTATACTGTTGTTGTGATGTAAATATATGTATATGCATTATCTTGTGATATTGCATGATTGTTATTAGCAAATTTTGCGATATATTGGAGCATGCTAATATGGTATATATGCATGACTGTTTCGTAATCTGGTTATCTATCTGTTGATTTCAATGCTTATAGTTGCATAATACCTATGCTAGAAATAAGCAAGTAGTTGCGTATACCCTTAGTATAGGGGATAAAAGGTGAACATATTTCTAAACCGGGAGTCGATGTTCCCGAGTATATTATATATATATATTTATTTATATATATATATGGATATAGTTTTTAAAACTATGGATCGAATAAGGTTTATTCGATACCTTTATTTTATTATTTGAATATTATTTGAATATTCATTCGAGGGCTTATGACTCAGTTTATTTTATTATTTGAATATTATTTGAATATTCATTCGAGGGCTTATGACTCAGTTTATATTATTATTGAATATTACTTGGATATTCATTTGAGGATGTATGACTCCTTTATTTTATTTAATGAATATTATTTATAATATTCATTCGAGGTATTATGACTCCGCTTATTACTGAAATATATTCTTTATTTCATTAGAGAATAAAGTGTTAATAATCAAACTTATTTTCGATTATTCAAATAAAGATAATACTTTCATATAAGTATATCTTTGGTTATTTAATGTTTATTTCAAGTATAAGTTTTAATACTTCTACTTCAATTATTTTTATAAAGATAATTCTTTATGAGAATATTATTTAAATAATAATATTCAGATATTTTCTAATATGTCAAGACTGATTTATTTCATTAAATCAGTTTTACTCCAAACACTCTTTAAAGTGTTTTCGAGTCTTCAAAATGATTTTTAAAAGTTAGAGCGGATCCCAAAACTCATTTTTATATTTAAGATCTTCCTTTTAAGGGGATTTAAATACTCGCTCAAAACATGAGGGATCCGGCTTTATGGTGTATTTTATATTCGCAACAAGATTGCTGTTTTGATAAATGAATTGATTACTTGCCCAATGTTCGGGAAGTAAGCCCATCTAATTGAGTCGGCATAAGCGACAGGCTGGGGTACGGTCTATCAAAGTGTAAGTGGCTGGGTGGCAGTCCATCAACGCGTAAGAGGCCGGGTGGCGGTCCAGCACAAGGTCCTTATGTGGCCAGGGTGATGACCGGTGGGGGATTCATCCATCTACTAGTAGAAAAGGTTACTTATTGGTATCTTTGCCTGATCAGCAAGATATCTGGTTTATGCCAAAATTCTTTTCCTTCCAAATTCATTGGATATTGCAACTCTGTTCATACTTTACATGACAGAGGTTTTCAGGAAATGTATGGGAGATATATATGAATATATTTATATATCGGGTCTTAATGAAGTATCTCGTAACTTCATTATTTATAATGATATTCAAAGATTGAATCTATTCAAATCTTGTCTTGTAGTCTCATCTATGTGATGAACCTTTGAAACTGATTATAACTTGAACGGGGGTAGTTCAAGTAGTATTTGGGAAAGATATAAGTATTGTGGGGTATCTTGTAACTTCATCTTTTAAACTTATATCTAATTAATAATTGTCTTATGAATGACTAAGATTTTCAGAAAAAAGTTGAGACAAGGTTAGATATATGAGATCACCTTGCAACGATATTTTTTTTATACAGTTATACACTGGGACTTTGTGTATATTATGCATGGAAGAGGACTTCCAATATTTTGAAAAGTATATATGTATATATACTGAATATTTTGCGACTTCATCACATTAAGATATCAAACTTGGTTCATTTCTTTTGACCAAGACTTTCATGAGTATTATGAGTAGGCTCATATACTATTAATCATTATACATATTATTTTGGTGGGCTTGCTGCTCACCCTTGCTTTCTTCTTTCATCACACAACAACAGATAGAAAAGATGAACAGAACCAAGCTCCCGATTCACAAGCGATTAGGAGACGTTCCGCAGTTTTCTAGAAGCATTGATGCTGCCGTAGCTGAGGTAGGAACTACCAATAGGCTAGACTTTCAACTTTTGATGGACCAGATTTATTTATATTTATGAATTGTAATAATGGCAAAGAAATGTAAATTTATTCAGAAAACCTTTTAAGGTGTATTGGCAGATAATTGTGGAATAAAATGACTTGTGGTTATTTTTGGATGTTCATCTCTGAGACTATAACGTGTGGTGTGTGTGTGTTTATTGTGGGGTCACAGTACAGAGTAGTTGAGTAATTATTAAGATTGGGTGTTATTAAGGGAAATAGAACTCGTGACGACCCGGATCCCCGACCCCGGATCTGGGGGTGTTACATTAATGCATAAAGAAAACATGGTACGTGGGTTTCCTGGTATTCAAGAGGTTAAGGAAGTTTGCTCTGGTTGCTTGATGTCAAAACAAACGAGGAAACCTTTTCCGTCCAAGGCAAACTACACCGCTGCAAGGGCATTGGAATTGATACATGGTGATTTATGTGGACCGATCGAACCAGCTATTATGGGAGGTAATAAATACTTTCTTCTGTTAGTAGATGACTTTAGTAGATATATGTGGATATATTTTCTCAAGAGTAAAGATGAAGCATTTGTTATGTTCAAGCGGTTTCGAGCACTGGTGGAAAATGGTTCAGAAAAGAGGATAAAGGTGTTCAGGACTGATAGGGGAGGTGAGTTTAATTCTAAAGAATTCACATCATATTGTGAGGAAAACGGTATTGAAAGGCATTACACAGCTCCTTATACTCTACAACAAAACGGTGTCATGGAGCGAAGGAATCAAACTATTGTTGAAATGGCTCAGAGCTGTCTGAAAGGCAAGAAATTGCCTAGGGAATTATGGGGTAAAGCTGTACGACATTCAGTGTATCTACTAAATCACTTGCCCACTCGAGCTCTGTCAACTAAAACTCCATATGAGGTTTGGAAGGGAAGCAAGCCTAATATTGATCATGTACGTGTCTTTGGATGCATCGCACATATGAAGGTTCCAAAAGTTTTCACGAAGAAGCTAGATGATCGTAGCTTAAAAGTGATTAACCTGGGCAGAGAACAGGGTACCAAGGAATATAGGTTTTATGATCCAACAGAGGGGCGTATATACATAAGTCGAGATGTGGAGTTTGAAGAAATGAAAGGTTGGTCATGGGACTTTTCTGAAGTAAATAACTACGAAGATCACAACTATTTTTCAGTTCCAGATGTTGAGAACTCAGCTGAAGGTGACAATCAGGCTGAAGACAACGGAGAGAACAATCAAAGTGGGGGAGATGATCAGGAGTCAGGGGGAGATGATCAGAATGCACCTCCAGACTCACCAACACCGTTGTTGGATCCTAAAAACTATGATGATAGCTGTAAACCGAGACGTACCAGGAGAATCAGTGATATATATGAGGCCTTTGATATGGAGGATGAACTGATGCTCATGGGGATAGAAGAACCTGAGAACTACAGTCAAGCAAAGGGAAGTCGAGAGTGGAGATAGGCGATGAACAGAGAAATAGAGTCTATTGAAAAAAATGAAACTTGGATGTTAACAAAATTACCAGAAGGACATAAGGTGATTAGCTTGAAGTGGATCTACAAACTAAAAAGGGATGCTGATGGGAAAATAATCAAGCACAAGGAACGACTAGTGGCAAAGGGATATGTACAGGAGTAAGGAGTTGATTTTGAAGAAATCTTTGCACCAATAACTCGCTTGGAGACAGTTAGATTGTTACTTGTATTGGCAGAGAAAAAGGGTTGGCAAGTGCACCACTTAGATGTCAAAACGGCATTCTTGAATGGGGAAATTAGTGAGGAGGTCTATGTCTCTCAACCTGAAGGATATGCAAAGAAAGGAGAAGAGGGACTAGTATATCGCTTACTGAAGGCTTTGTATGGTTTAAGGCAGGCTCCTCGCGCCTGGTACGCCAAACTTAACAGGTGTCTTGAGAAGTTGGGTTTTAAACACTGTGCATATGAATACGCTGTGTATGTAAAGAAAGATGGAAATGGAGTTTTAATTGTTGGAGTGTACGTGGATAACTTACTAATTATGGGCACGGACATAAAACTCATCGAGGAATTCAAAGAACAGATGAACCACAACTTCGAGATGAGTGATATGGGTTTGTTGTCTTACTATCTGGGTATTGAAGTAAAGCAAGGAGGGGGCTACATCGAATTAAGACAAACTGGCTATGCCAAGAAAATGCTCGAAAAGGCTGGTGTGGCAAGCTGCAACTCGTCAAAATTCCTGATGGATCCTAAAGAACAGATAACCAAAGATGAACAGGGAAAGCTGGTTGATGCAACGCAGTACAGAAGCTTGGTGGGGTGTCTTCGATACCTGGTTCATACCAGGCCAGATGTCGCTTATTCTGTAGGCATTGTGAGTCGCTATATGGATCTTCCAACTGAAATGCATCTAAATGCTGTGAAGAAAATTCTTCGATATGTCAAAGGAACTTTAGACTATGGACTTGTGTCCTCTAAGAATGGTGGGAACAATATTCTAAGTGGATACTCTGATAGTAATCTGGCTGGAGACCATGATGATCGAAGGAGTACCGGAGGTCTTGTGTTTTATCTAAACGACAGTGTTATTACATGGATGTCCCGGAAACAGAACTGTGTAGTATTGTCTTCCTGCGAGGCTGAATATATGGCTGCAACTGCTGCTGCATGCCAAAGTATTTGGCTGCGAAATGTACGAAGCCAAATAACAGGTGAAGCCGTGAGTCCAGTGATCATATATGTTGATAATAAGTCAGCCATCAACCTTTCAAAGAACCCGGTGTTCCATGGTCGCAACAAGCATATTGATGTACGCTTTCATTTCATCAGGGAATGTATCGAACGTGGGGAGATAGAGATTAAGTACATAGCAAGGTATTTCTTGCGAGCTGATATCATGACGAAAGCACTGTGCGTGGCCAAGTTTGAGAAGATGAGGAAGCTTCTGGGTGTTCGTGAGCTAGCATGATGGAGTTTAAGATTAAGGGGGAGATTATTTGATTAATCTTAAACTTTATTAGTTTATATCCAGTTTATTCTAAATAAATGTTTTATTTCAAGTTTGTTGAGTTAGTCAAATAATCAGTGGAGTGTTTTTAGGACCGTGAGGTGGTGGAAATTTGCGAGGAAGTCAGTATCTGTTAGCTCCTAATTTTTAGGTGCATATTGTTCTTGTATTTTCGTTAAAAAACTTTGTATGTTTCCATTCTGAATAACCAAATTGTTATAGCAGACTTGTGCGTATCTCTGAGTACATGTGTTCTTGTTCTTATAATTCACAAACAACTATACTATGCATATATATATGTCTGTTGATCGTGACAAGAAAAAAGAAGTGGAGAAGATGATGAAGTTACAATTGAGAAACAATATGATGGATTGCTGAAATCTAGAATAATATATTGGTTTATTGATTAAGTTATGATTTATAATGTACTATAGTCAGGTGTATACTATCATACTACTGGATCTACAGTTCTTCTTTTCATAATTCTTTAGTCTTTCCCAGTCTTTTTATTTGCTCTTATTAGGGAACAGGTCGGTCTTGGCCGTTTACCTTTTACATTCTATATTTATGTGTGTATATTAAGTTACAGACATGAACAGGCTGCATCGACGTATAATCATGGTTTGTAAAAATCGGTAATCGGTACTAATCAGTTTAGGTACCGATTAGGGATTAATCGGCAAATCGGGGATTAATCGGAACAAAAATCAGATATATTTAATTATTTTAATAATATTTAATATATTTACCTTATTTATTATGAAATATATATTTCAAAAATAATTTATAAATATTAATCAGATTTCAAAAAATAAATCGGCCAAATATTTTTTAAGGATTAATCGGGGATTAATCGTGAATTTTTTTAAAAATCGGGGATTTTTAGAACACTGCGTATAATGTATGTGATCACATAAAAACAAACATTAAATTTAGGGGCTCGTAAAATTGATTTGTTGTTAACCCACATGGTTGCTCAGATGGTTGTAATCTAGACTTACTAGTCTAATCATCTAAAAGTCCTAAGTACAATTTCGAGTAAAGGTTCGAATTTAAGTAGACTTGCCCGAACACATTTTAATTAAAAGCTTCCGGTGGACACATGTATAGAGTTATTGCTATATGACTTTTTCTTGATAAATATATATGACATTTTAATACTAAGTTATTTCGTGACGTAATCAACCTACTTATTGATAACTCCGGTGAGCGGGCGGCTCCGTCGTCGGCGTTCCTGGACCTTGTGCGCGTGAGAGAGGTGTAGCTGCAGGTTGGGCACCTGCAAAACAACACCGGAAGGGGGGTTTGGCTCCCACGGCGCCTCCGGTGTGAGAGTAAGAACAGGCTTTGGAGAAGATGAAGGTATATGTGTTTATGTAATTTCGAGGCTGTTGTGTGTGTGTTTATATGTGATGGCTGCTGTGTGTTTTTGAGTGTATGAGAAAGTGTGTGAGTGTAAGAGTAAAAAATATTTTCCAACCCCTAAACCCTTCAGTCTTGGGGGTATATATAGCCCAAAGGTAGGGTTTAGGGGTAGTTACCTCTAAATATGGGCCGTTGGATGCTGGGACCAGAGGACGCCTGGCTTGGGTGGATTGCTTACGCGTGTCCAGGGGAGGACCACCTCCAGAGTACCCTAACGGCATCTGACACGCGCCGTGCTTGTCTGGTGTGCTGGTTGTTGATAGCTGTCATAGTCACGTGCCCACGTACCTTTGCTTGGCGGGTTGTGGGATGTGCATGTGCTTGCTGGGACTTCCCTCATTGTGGTTTCGGCCTTGATCCGGATCCGGGTATGCAGGCGGATCCG
This sequence comes from Apium graveolens, assembly GCF_009905375.1. Classification (NCBI taxonomy): domain Eukaryota; kingdom Viridiplantae; phylum Streptophyta; class Magnoliopsida; order Apiales; family Apiaceae; genus Apium; species Apium graveolens. The sequence continues at coordinate 177,415,009 of NC_133657.1, forward strand.
GATCCGGGAAGTAGGATAGGCCCGGGCCTGGGCTCCTATGCTTGATTGGCCTGGGAGAGGGGGGTCTTAGCAGGTTGGTTGATCCTGCCTCCCTTTAGTCCAGGTTGACACCTACCCGGGTCTATTATGCCCTATCATTTGCCCCCACTCCCTTATGCAGATTTTCTGGATGAGGGAGTATATTAGGATCGCATATTTGGCTTAGAGAAAAATTTCTGCCCCTGAATCTGGATCTGGTGCAATGGATATCAATCCGGATTAAAGTGTAGTAGTTTGTTTAGAAAAATTTCTGCTCCTGGTTGTCCCCCAATCCGGATCTGGTGTAATGGATACCAATCCGGATTAAGGTAGAATAGTTGCTCCAGAAAAATTTATGCTCCTGGTTTCCCCCCAATCCGGATCTGGTGTAGTGGATACCAATCCGGATTACGGTAGAATAGTTGGTCCAGAAATTTTTTTTGCTCCTGGTTGCCCCCCAATCCGGATCTGGTGTGATGGATACCAATCCGGATTAAGGTAGAATAGCTACTCCAGAAAAATTTCTGGTCCTGGTTGCCCCCCAATCCGGATCTGGTGTAGTGGATACCAATCCGGATTAAGGTAGAATAGCTGCTCCAGAAAAATTTCTGGTCCTGGTTGCCCCCCAATCCGGATCTGGTGTAGTGGATACCAATCCGGATTAAGGTAGAATAGTTGGTCCAGAAAAAATTTCTGGTCCTGGTTGCCCCCCAATCCGGATCTGGTGTGGTAGATGCCAATCCTGATTGAGGTAGAGTGGTTGCTTTAGAAAAAGTACCCGGATTGGTCCTGGGTGGTTTTTGCTTCCAAATCTGTATCTGGATGAAAATGATCCGGATCAGGGCTCTTGATCCGGGTAGTGTGTAGTGGAATTTGAAAAGTCGAGGAGTTATAACGTCTTTCAGTTTATTCCCTCCCACGAATTTGAATTTTTGGGCAGTTATTTCCTAAAAACTCGGCCCATAATCATTATGGGTTTTAAATGTGTCATTATTTGTATTTGTTTAAATAAACAAATATTTACTTATGCATTTTTTTTGTAACTGCTCCCCCTGGCCAATTGTCCTTTGCCACGTGGCCGGGGCTCTTTAATTCTCCTTGCCTATAAAAGGCTGCACCTCCTCTTCCAACTTACTCTTTATTCACATCAAGAAAGAAAAAGAAAACCAAAAGTCGCCATTTTCTTCTCCCGTTCGAAGTAATTTTTAAGAATTTGGAGGCTTGGGCTTTGTTCTTTGCTTTCTCTGTTCTCCGATTTCTGCCGTGCTACAAATCTGTAAGTCCTTACTTTCTTTTCGATTTTCATAGTTTTCTCCGAGTTCTTGCATGCTTTGGATTAATGGTAGATTTGTGTGTTTTTTGGTTTGTTTTGTATTGGGTTTGCTCGTTTTTGTTTATGTATGTATAGATCTATGGATGTTTGGGTATTTTGGTGCGTTTTTGGTTTGATTTTTGTTGATTTTGTTCGGGATTTTCTGGGTTTTCTTGGCTGTTCTTGTTCTTGGAAGAAAATTTATGTATGTATATGAAAAGTGTGTGTGTTTTGCTCTTTGATTCTCAAAATAACTGTTTGTGGGTTAGGGTTTTAACTTTGATCCGAGTCTGGATTTGGGGGAGGTTTATGATAGGATTGTATAACTTAGGTTTTATCTGTTTTTGGTTGCTTTTGATCCGGGCCTGGGTGTTTGCCATTGGGATCCGGGTATATGGGTTTTGTTTTATGTTTTTTGTTGCTATGAATCCGGATCTGGGTATTTGCCACCAAGATCCGGGTCCATGGGGGGTTTGCTTTTGTGGTTTGCAGTTAACATGATCCGGATCGTTGATGTTTTTCCGGGTTGGACTTGCATTGGTGGTCCGAATCATTAGGTTATGATAAAATAACGTACCTGATCCGGACCACTTAGGAAGACAAATAAAATCTGTAGGGTACAGACTAACTGACCTTCAATTTAATAGGTATATGGTCCGGACCAAGGAGCGAGCTAGGAAAGTATATAATTGCTATCCAAGCTTTTCTGAGGAAGAGAGTGATCCGGATTCGTCTGGTAGAGAACAGATCCAGGGCGAGATGGTTAGAAAGGGGTCTGGGTCCGTGGGAACAATTACGAGCTTCCGGTTCAAGAGGCTTCCAGAAAACTCTGTTATTTTTACGCCAGAGGGCCGCTGGTCTGATATTAAGTATCATTTCGTGAGAAAGCCACCCGGGTTCGAGGATAGCATTTATTATACCCGGGTCAGATATGAGAGGCACGAGGATGGGCACCCGGGTATTTATGACCAAGGTGCTCTGGAAGCAGCTTTTGCTTCCTTTGGGATCAGCCGGGATCATTACCAGCTGAAGGATTTTCATGCTGAGGCTGACCCGGGTGATATGGACAAGGCGATCCGGGCTGCTTTTCAATTGACCAGTGATATTGCTTGGAGGTGGCCCGAACCGTATGAGAGGATCTTCCATCGTCCTGCGGATGGTTTTGTTCCGGTTTGGCTGGAGCATCTAAGGTCCGGGTGGAGCCCCAGGTGGCACATTTTTCTGAAGCACCTTTGTAAGTATGTCTACAGGATTTCTCCTATGCAGATAACTCCGAATGGGATCAAGTCTATGACCTGGTTCATAGCTTGCTGTAACAAGTCCAGGCTCCTTCCTACCTTCAAGTTATTCCACCAGATTTTTTACCTTTCTAGGTCAAGCCAGAAACTTTTCTACAAGCTGAGGTTCCGGGCAGCAGAGTGCGGATTCGGTCCGGGTAGGTCCAAACCAGTTATGCACCAGACCTCTTTGAAGCATTGGAATGGGGAGATACTGATATTGAAGGGTTACGATTTGGAGTATCTTCCTTATTTCACAACTGGGGAGGTTAAGACGAAGTTCAACCCAGAGATTTTAGAGGGGGAGGCTGTAGACCAAGTTAGAAAATTTTGTGGTAGTCTCGGGTTCCAGCCAACCCGGGATACGTTTATGAACCATAAACTCATGTTCCAACTTGGCCGTAAGTTCTTTTTTAACATGCTCTTTCTTTTTCTTTTTTGATCCGGGTCTCCATCCAAGCTTGGAGAACCGGATTACCTTTCTTTTGCTTGTAACTTGTAATCTTTGGTCCGGATCAACATACCTTTTGTTTTTTACTTGTAGCTGATTTGCATAAAACGTCTTGACATGGTCCGGGCTTACTGCATTATTCTATTTCCGGATTCGGTAGTCTTTGCATTTTTATCGATCCTATGCTGATAGTTTCTCTTTTCAATTTTTCAGGTTTGCCGCATTACAACCCTGCATCCCGGGCCATAATGTCTTCTTCAGCTTATGCAGCAGCTTTTAACTCGTTGGGATTGGCGTACAAAACAACAAAGGGGGCCCCTGGTACCGGATCCGGATCTGTGGATGCAGAGGGTGGTTCCGAATCTTCTGCCCCCCGGAATGTGTCTGATCCGGTCAATGTGCCCTTGGCCAAGGACCCGGACGTTCAGGAAATCTCTGAAGAGGAACCTCCTTCGAAGAAGAGGAAGTCCGCCCCGGGAAGGCCTCCCCGCGGAAAAACTGTTGTTGCTGACCGGGTCATATGCGATTCGGAGGGAAAGGGACCGGATGGGGCTCCTATCCGGGTAGGGACAAAGAGCCTTATTGATCTGGCCGGGTTCATGTCCAGTATCCCCTCAGAAGAAGATTGGGAGGAGGTCGAGGGCTACAACATGGCTGCTGCCTTGAAGAGGGTCACTGGTCAATGGGGGCAGGTAATTTCTGGATTTTTATGCTCTTAGTTCTGGATTATGCCCCGAATTTACTTTGTGCTTTGCTCATAGTATATTTTTTTTTCTCTTTTCTCAGCTTGGGAGTGCAATATCCATTTGCTCCGACGTTGCTTTCACTGAGCTCAAGGAGGCCAACAACCGGACCAAAGTAGAGAAGATGCTTTCTGATTCCCTGAGAGGTGAGCTGGAGGAGGCCCGGGAGGGGTTTCGTGTAGTGGAGTCCGGGTTGAACGAGAAGCTGAAGGATTCGGAGACCTGGGCTGAGGGGCTGGCCAAAGAAGTTGAGAGGCTCAAGTCCGAGCTTGCTGCTAAGGAGAATCTGAATAAGGAGGCCATAATTGCTGAGTTTAAGGCCAGCGACGTTTATGATTTCGAGGTTGCTCAGGCCGGGGTTCCCGAGGTGCGCAGGTCCTGGGTTGTTGCTGAGCGCCATATAAAGACAGACCCCTTTGCTTCTTGGGAGAGCTTTATTCAAGAGTTTCTTGCTGGAAAGGCTGCAGTTGAACAGGGTCAAGGGGAACCGGAACCCTATGATGGCCCGAGCCCCAGCTTCCTCTAAATCCGGACCAGCTTTGCAAAGCTTCTCGGGCTCAGCCCATGTAATTTCATTTTCTAGGATTTCCAATTCTCGTACTATTTGAACTGTTTGTAATATTTGGATTTGTTCCGGATTGATGTCAATCCGGATCCTCCTTTGAACTTTTTCCCCGTTGTAGAAAATGTTTGCTTTTCTTTCTTCTGTTGTTTTTATTTTTATGAGTAATCCGGATCATGGCTATATTGTGCAAATGATCCTGACCCAGGTTGTGGCTATAGCCCCCGATCCGGATGGGCTTTATATCCGGATTGCTCCGGGTATGAAGTCGTATCCGGATTTGCCCTTGAAATTGTTTTTAATCCGGGTATGATGGCCACCTGGGTTGAAGTATTATTTTTTGCTTTATGTACTTGGAAAATTTAAGTACATGATGGTTGTTTGCAACCTGGATTTGAATGTTAATCCGGGTTGTTTGTTGCTTTTAAATTTGCTTTCAATCCGGGTATATGAACCACCCGGGTTGATGTTTGCTTTTTTGCTTTATGTACTTTGAAAATTAAAGTACATGATGGTTGTTTGCAACCTGGATTTGAATGTTAATCCGGGTTGTTTGTTGCTTTTAAAATTGCTTTCAATCCGGGTATATGAACCACCCGGGTTGATGTTTGCTTTTTTTGCTTTATGTACTTTGAAAATTGAAGTACATAATGGTTGTTTGCAACCTGGATTTGAATGTTAATTCGGGTTGTTTTTTGCTTTTAAATTTGCTTTCAATCCGGGTATACGAACCACCCGGGTTGATGTTTGCTTTTTTGCTTTATGTACTTGGAAAATTGTACATGATGGTTGTTTGTAGCCCGGATTTGAATGCTAATCCGGGTTGTTTTTTTTTTTTTGAATTTAAATTTGCTTTCAATCCGGGTAAGTCTAACCCGGATTGGTGATTGCTCCATCTACTTAGAATTTTTCTAAGCAAATAGTGGTTGCTTTGGTTTTTTGCTTCTAACCCGGGTGCGAGAAGGTACCCGGGTTGTTATTTGCATCCATAACTGGTAATTTAAAAGTAATAACTTTCTGAGAAGGGAAAATTCTTTTCATTGATTTGAAAATTTTTTCATACAAAATATCGGATCATAGATTGGTTGCTTGCCATAGGCTACAAGTTCTGGTTGCTTTTGGTTGCTTTTCTACTGGTAAAACTTTCTGAGCCTGAGTCCATGCCATGTATTTGGTACTTCAGAGTCATCCATGTTCATGAGCTTGTATGTTCCTGGCCTTAAAACTTCTTTGACTTTGTATGGGCCTTCCCACTTTGGCATTAGCTTTCCGGTATTAGTGGGATCTGAAGCTTCTGTGTCTCGTAGGACCAGATCTCCCACTTGAAAGTTTTTGACCCGGGACTTCTTGCTGAAGTGCTCTCTTGTTTTCTGCTTATATTTTTCCATTCTTGCCACTTCCTGGTCTCGAACTTCATCAATTAGCTCAATATTCGTTCTGAGCCCCTCCTCGTTTGCTATTTCATCAAAGTTGATTGCTCGATGGGAGGGGGATCCTACTTCAATTGGTAGCATGGCTTCAGTTCCATAAGCCAGCTTGAAGGGGGTTTCTCCTGTGCTTGTTCTGGGGCTTGTTCTGTATGCCCAGAGTACATTAGGCAACTCTTCTGGCCATTTGGTTTTGCTTTCCCTGAGTCTCTTTTCTATCCCCCTGAGAAGTATTCGGTTTGTTACTTCAACTTGCCCATTTCCTTGAGGGTAGGCTACTGATGACTTCTTGTGCCGGATGCCCCTTTCTTGAAGGTATGATTCGAATTCTGAACCAACGAACTGTGGACCATTATCTGAGACTAGTACCCTCGGGATCCCAAACCTCATCAATATGTTGTCCATAAACTTGATGCAGTCTTGTTGGTTTATTGTCCTCATTGCCTTTGCTTCTACCCATTTTGTCATATAGTCAATTGAGACTAGTAAGTACCTGAGGTCTCCTCTGGCTCTGGGAAAGGGTCCCATGATATCAATTCCCCATACAGCAAATGGGATTGGTGACAAGACTGAGGAGGGTAAGACTGGGCTCATCCGTGTCACATTGCTGAAGAGTTGGCATTCCTTGCATTTTTTCACAAAGTCTATTGAATCCTGGTGGATAGTAGGCCAGTAGTACCCCTGCCTTATGATTTTGTGAGCTAGTGCTTTTGCGGACATGTGGTCTCCGCAGATTCCTTCGTGAACTTCCATGAGGCAGTATTGTGCCTCTCCTGGGCCTATGCACTTGAGGATTGGGGAGGAAAAGGTCCGGCGGTAGAGTATTTCCTCTTCCATGAAGAATTTCGAAGCTTTTGCCTTTAACCTTTGAGCCTTCCCTTTATCCTCCGGGAGCTCTCCCTTCTCCAAGTATTTAATGAATGGAGTCATCCAATTCGGACTGTTTTCTATCTCCATGACTTCCTCAGGCTCTGTGCTTGGTTTCTGCAATTCTTCGAAGTAGACGAAGCAATCCAGGTCTGATGAGTTTTGAACAAGTTTGGACAATTCATCAGCTTCTGAATTCTCCTCTCTGCTGATTTGGATGACTTGGACTGTTGGTATGGAGGCTAGATAGCTTTGGACCAGAGCCTGGTAATTGGCTAGAACTGGATCCTTGGCTATGTACTCGCCATTTGTTTGCTTTACGACGATCTGGGAGTCGCTGTAGATTTTGAGATTCTGGATCCTGAGTGTTGTTGCTAGCTTCAATCCTGCAATCAAGGCCTCGTACTCTGCCTGGTTGTTTGTTGCTGAGAATGCAAAGGAGATTGCTGTTTGGATTGTGAACCCTTCTGGGCTCTTTAGGATGAGGCCGACTCCCGATCTTTCATTTGTTGAAGAACCATCAACTTTGAGAGCCCAGGCTTCTGTTTCTTGATCTGTGTTTCTCTCAGGGTCAATGCTCATGGGCACGGGCTCTTCTTCTGGAAAATTGCATTCTATGATGAAATCAGCTAGAGCCTGGGCTTTGATTGCTGTTCTAGGAATGAAACTTAAATTGAACTGACTTAGCTCAACTGCCCAATTTACCAATCTCCCTGAGACATCTGGCTTGTGTATTATCTTTCTTAATGGTTGATTTGTTACAACTCGTATCTCCCTTCCCTGGAAGTAGTGTCTGAGTTTCCTGGATGCTGTGACTAAGGCGTAAGCAAACTTTTCTAGCCTCGGGTACCGGGTTTCTGCATCTTTTAGCACTTGGCTCACATAATAAACTGGTTGCTGTTTGCCATTCTCTTCCCTGATCAAGGCTGCTCCAACTGCCAGGGCCCCTGCTGACAGGTAAAGGGATAGGGGTTCCCCGGGTTGAGCTTTTGTTAACACAGGGGGTTGAGAAAGGTACCTTTTGATTTCTTCAAATGCGCTTTGGCATTCTGGGCTCCAATTAACTTCTCTCTTGTTGGTTGCTCCTTTTAATAGGTCAAAGAAGGGTAGGCATCTCTCAGCTAGCTTGGAGATGAATCTTCTGAGTGCTGCTAGCGATCCTGCTAGCTTCTGCACATCTTTTTGTGTTCTGGGAGCCTTCATCTCTTGAATTGCCTTTATCTTTTCTGGGTTGGCTTCAATTCCTCGGTTGCTTATCATGAATCCAAGGAATTTTCCTGCCCCTACTCCAAATGTGCATTTTTCTGGATTAAGCCTGAGTGAGTATTTTCTCAAGTTGTCGAAGCATTCTCTCAGGTCTCCTATGTGCCCGGGGACGCTTGTAGATTTTCCAATCATATCATCCACATAGGATTCCAGGTTCCTTCCAATCTGGTCCTTGAATATCTTATTCATTGCCCTTTGATATGTTGTTCCCGCATTAGTCAATCCGAACGGCAGCATTACATAGGCATAGACCGCCCTGTGGGTGATGAAGGCTGTCTTTAGAATGTCTCTGGGATTCATCTTGATCTGGTTGTACCCCGAGTAGGCGTCCATGAAACTTAGCATCACATGCCCAGAGGTTGCGTCGATCAATTGATCAATATTTGGCAAAGGGTAGGGGTCTTTTGGGCATGCACTGTTCAAGTCTGTGTAATCGATACACATTCTCCACTTTCCGTTTGCTTTTTTTACCATCACTACATTTGCCAGCCATTCTGGGTACTTGACTTCGCATATTATTCCAGCTTCTAGTAGTTTCTCAATTTCTTCATCGATTGCTTTCTGCCTCTCCGGGGTGAAATTTCTTCTCTTTTGCTTGACTGGCTTCCTCTCCGGGTTGACGTCCAAGCTATGCATTGCTATGGATTCATCCAACCCGGGCATGTCTCTTGGTGTCCAAGCAAATATGTCAGAGTACCCTTGGAGTAGCGAAACCAGGTCTTTTCTAAAATTAGGGTCGAGCCCGGATCCTATCTTTATCTTTTTGGAAGGATCGCTTGTATTGATCAGAATTGTTTCCGTTTCAACGGCAGCCTCTATCTTGGATTGATCCGTATTTGATACCATCTTCTGTATCCGAGCCTCTGCGTTCTTTTTCATATAAATCTGAGCCTGGGCTGTCATCTCTTTTTCTGGGTTGGTTGCTTGCACAGTAGGGTTTGTTTGGCCAAGGCCTAGGCTCGATTCAACCCCTTCTGTGACTTGGTTGCTTTTTTGCTCTTTTGAGCTTGGTTTGGTTGCTTCCGGATTTGAGAGGGACTCTATGACCTGAACTTCTTTCCTAGCATCGTCTCTTGAGTGGGGGCGATGTTTCTTAATACTTTGTTGTTTCCGGAGTACCACGGCCTTTCTCTTGTTGCCTTGGTGGGTTTCAGCCATTACCAGAGCCTGGCTGTAACATCTTTCAGCTACTTCATAGTCTCCCTTGATTTCTCCTACCCCGGTCGGAGTTGGGAATTTGATTTTCAAATGTGATACGGAGGTGATTGCTTGGATCCTGGTCAAGGCCGAGCGCCCGATGATGCCGTTATAGGATGAAGGAGTATTGATCACGTAGAACTTTATCACATGGGTAACTTGGTTTGAGCCCGATCCGAATACGACTGGCAAGTATAAAGTTCCCTGGATCGGGACCAAGTTGTTCCCGAACCCATACAGAGGGTCCTCTTGGCATTCATTGGAGCGTACGCTCCCAAGCTTCATCCTGTCCACGGTATGCTTGAAGAGTATGTTTACAGAGGATCCATTATCGATCAACATCCTTCTTACTTCGTTGTCAAAGATATCAAGTGTTACAACCAAGGCTTCATTGTGATTCGGGTTGACTCTTTCATAATCCTTGCTGCTGAATGAGATCATCATCTCCGGGTAGGATTGGATTGAGAATACCTCATCCCCTGAGCCCGGGCTCCTAGGGGGAGAGTGTGAGCCTCCCAGGACCACATTTACCACATTTTTACCCTTTCTTGGCCTTTCTTCTCTCTAATTTTGCTCCCTTGAGATGTATTGATTCAGGTTGCCTTTCCTGACTTGATCTTCAATGAAGTATTTTAGAGAGAGACAATTCTCAGTCTTGTGTCCATGGGTTTCATGATAGTCGCACTGCCTGTTGTAAGGCCTGCTCTCTGGGGGAGTCTGCATTGGCTTTGGAGGATAGTAGAATGGCTTTCCCTTGATCTCCTTCAGTATCTCTTCCCGGGTTCTGTTTAGTTGCGTCCATTCTGGCTCTTGCCTGGGCTCCCTTTGCTGCCTAGGGGGATCGTGATCACTTTTGGACTCTGTTTTAGGACCCAATCTTTGGAAAATTGTGGTGTTTTGTACCACATTTGTTTGCTGGGTTTGGTTGCTTTGTTTGAACTTTTTCTCCTGATGGTAACCCCCTTTCGGTCGGTCATCAGAAGATTTGTTCCTGTTCCCTCCATTCCGAGTCATTCTCATCGCCTGGAGAACATCTGTTTGTTTTATGAACCGGGCTGCCATGGAATAAGCCGCGGCCAGGCTTTGGGGCTCTTTGTTTATCAACTCCACAATATACCTCTCATTGTGTTCTGGATCCAGGTTTCTTCGAAATATGCTTAGAGCCTCCCTTTCATCGAGATTCGAGACTTTGTTGATGGCTTCCTGGAACCTCCGCATATAGGCTGAGAGTGCTTCGTTATCATATTGGCGGATTGTCTCCAGGTGGCACATATGCATTTCATGTGTTTTATTGGCTCTGAATCTTCTAAGGAAGGCTCCTCTGAATTCTTTCCAGGAGTGGATGCTTCTTGACGGGATTCTGCTGAACCATCTTTGAGCCCCCCTTTGAGGGTCGAGGCGAAAAATCTGGATTTCGTCAAGTCATTGTAATAGTATATCTGAGCTATCTGTTCAAAGTAGTTGAGGTGCTCTTCCGGATCCCCCAGTCCGTCGAAAGAGTCAAAGTTGTAATGTTTGAGATTTTTCTGTCGAGGGATGGCTTCTAGGGAGTGACTGAAGGGCGTGAGGGTCTCCCCAACTTCCACCCCGGATTCTTTCTCCATTTTTCTCTAGAGCTCGTAAATCATGTCCTTCAGATCTTTCTGACCCTCCTCTTCGTCATCAGAAATAAGTTCGGGGGTAGGGTCCCTCCGAGTTCTTTTGCCTCTTGCTTTAGCTAGGAGCCTCTCCTCCTCCAGTTGCATTCTTTTCTGTATTTTTTGCTCCAGCTTTTCCTCCTCTTTTCTTATCTTTTCTCTGATTTCTTCTAGCTTTTTCTTTCTGGTTGCTTCTGTCTCCTTCTTGCTAGGCTCCTTTTGATTCTTTTTTGCCTTAGCCCCAATTCGGTCGAAGACAGATCTCCTGGATTGCTGAGAGTCCCCGGACTCTTCTTGCTCATCATCTTGCTCAAATTCCATTTGAGCCCGGGCTTGTTCATCTCTGTAGAGCCTGATTGCTTCAGCAAGTTCATGGCTTGTTAAGTTAGCCATATGCTCCTCTGCAACCGGAACATTGGTGTACTTGTACTGATTTAGCTCTATGACATTTCTAGCATCCCTGATTGGGGTATGCTGTGTCAGTGGTTGCTCCTGGAAAGTCTCCCTGTCTCCCCCAGGTTCTTGAACCTGAGAGGGGTCTTGATCCTGAATGTGGGTACTGGCGGAGGGCCTACCAGCTGTACTTTTTCCTGCTCTTGCCATTACCACAATTGTACAAACAACTAACCAAGATTTGAGGCTACAAATGTGGATCTGAGGTTGCTTTTTTGAATATTACAGAAATTGTCCAGAATAACAGCAAGCAAACTTTCTGGGTTTTGCTAAAAATAATACCAAACAAGAACAGCAGGCTCTTGAACACAAAAAAAAATACGCAAGCTAAAACAGTTCTGGGTTTTAAACCACCAAGACTATTAAACCCCAGGCTTCGAGATTACCAAGACTATCAAACCCTAAACAACTAAAACTTAACAAACAAGGGCGGGCTCACACAACCACGGCCTAAAGCAAGAAGCTCATACAAACGTGGCTAAAATGAAAACTCATAATCAAGAAAGGGTTTGGTTATTTATGTTCTTACAAGTTTGAAAGTGGACTCTCTCAAGAGTTTGCTGATGAAGATGAATCCAGGGGCACCGAGACCCAAGGATGTTCGGCCCTCCTTCTAGCGCCAAATGATAACTCCGGTGAGCGGGCGGCTCCGTCGTCGGTGTTCCTGGACCTTGTGCGCGTGAGAGAGGTGTAGCTGCAGGTTGGGCACCTGCAAAACAACACCGGAAGGGGGGTTTGGCTCCCACGGCGCCTCCGGTGTGAGAGTAAGAACAGGCTTTGGAGAAGATGAAGGTATATGTGTTTATGTAATTTCGAGGCTGTTGTGTGTGTGTTTATATGTGATGGCTGCTGTGTGTTTTTGAGTGTATGAGAGAGTGTGTGAGTGTAAGAGTAAAAAATATTTTCCAACCCCTAAACCCTTTAGTCTTGGGGGTATATATAGCCCAAGGTAGGGTTTAGGGGTAGTTACCTCTAAATCTGGGCGTTGGATGCTGGGACCAGAGGACGCCTGGCTTGGGTGGATTGCTTACGCGTGTCCAGGGGAGGACCACCTCCAGAGTACCCTAACGGCATCTGACACGCGCCGTGCTTGTCTGGTGTGCTGGTTGTTGATAGCTGTCATAGTCACGTGCCCACGTACCTTTGCTTGGCGGGTTGTGGGATGTGCATGTGCTTGCTGGGACTTCCCTCATTGTGGTTTCGGCCTTGATCCGGATCCGGGTATGCAGTCGGATCCGGATCCGGGAAGTAGGATAGGCCCGGGCCTGGGCTCCTATGCTTGATTGGCCTGGGAGAGGGGGGTCTTAGCAGGTTGGTTGATCCTGCCTCCCTTTAGTCCAGGTTGACACCTACCCGGGTCTATTATGCCCTATCACTTATTTATATACTTGGTAATGACTAATTTTAATATAAGAACTGCAAATGAAAATGATTTCTTGATATATATATTTTCCATAATTTCCTGTGACACTCTTTTCATAAAAAAGGTTCCATTAATGTGTCCTCACCAGAAGTTTAAGTATATGCATAACAGTATGAGAAAATTTAGATTACATACTTGTGTGTATATATCTATGCACACATGTGTTTTAAGAACCTTAAATTTAGGATTTTGTAGGAGAGCAAAGGTAAAGTGCTGTGTGAAATGTTTACGTCAGTCACCAGTCTTTTAATCACAGCCTGCACATAAATGTATAAATGACATAAGTTATCCTTGCAAACATGTGCTTTTAAGAGTATGCATAATCGGTGATGTCAATTTTTTAAGAAAAAATCACAAAATCCTCACATCTTCAAATACACGACTTAGAACGAGGGGATCGTATCGGCTGATGGAATTGCTTCAGAGAACCAAGTAGGATTGTACCATCTTTTCAGGCCTCCTAATTGGATAAACTATATTTAATTAAATCATGCAAAATGTATCTACCATGTTCCTAATGCAAGTGGTCAGAATCATTTGAATATAGTTACTAGTGGAAATAGAGTTTGAAGGGAGCCTGTAGTTTGAAGGGAGTCTGTATCTGGTTTTACGAAACTAGAACTGTGTAGGTGTGCTTCCCTTCTGTTACTGCAAACCGGAAACTGTGGATACGTTTCCAGTTTCTCAACTTCCTATTTGTTCCATATCAATTAAAGATTTAGTCGCGCTTTCTTTTCCTGCTATCCTAATTATTATTCGGGGTTAGCATCCCTTGCTCACATCTTCTACAGTATTATAGATGCTTCCTTCTGTTAGAACTTATTTTCTGCATTGCTTTAGTTTCAAGGGGAATCCATCCTCAACCGCAAATCAAACATAACAAAGCAAAGTTTGGAAGCTCAACTCCGTTACCCCCCCTCCAGACATGGTTTGTAGGACAAAATAATAAAATAAATTAATAATCTGCATGTACAAAAGACACAGCCATACATCCTTCATAGCATTCAAAAAACTGGAAATTGGTATTGCATCAAAAAATGGGTAAATCACTAGAAAATGACCCGTGCCTCACACAGGTTGTTATGCTAGTTATACATATAAATAATGCAACAAAAAAATACCAGTCGTTATACTTGCTTCTTGTTCTTTCCTGCAAATGTTGTTCGTTCTCCTCCTCAACCATCATCCCTTGGCTTGGTTACTTCATCATCTTCCCCTCAGAGACCTGACCCTTTGGTCACTGATTATGGAATTATTTATGACTTGTGTGCGATGTGCGTTGCTTACGGTGCAATGACTGTTTTAAAAGAAGTATTGTCATCAAGAATGTCTTCAGCAGCATTACAAGATGTGTCTGTGCATCAGCATACAGTGGCTGCACTTGCTCGCATTTGTCTATTGCAGACCTCATAAGCATTTCAATTTTCTATACAATTTTCAGGTACAGTATAATTTTATAGATTTAAACGTCTTAGTTTTTTTATTTGTGCTTTGTACGAATATAGTTTTTGCACATACCTGACCTATTCCAATGTTCATTTTTGTTAGTAAGCATCATAAAATCAAATGTCTATAAAGTTCTGTGAATATATATAGGGAGAGACTCACGAAGGGAAAATATTTAGGGGGTCCAACATGAAGGATTACTAGAGACAAACCAAGTACTGGTCCTAAGGGGACCTGGATCACAACATAAACATGTATGACATTGTAGCATGCATATTTTCACTAGATAAGTACATGTTAACAGAGTCTAATATCTGATAGTAAAAGTCTTTGTGCAAAGATCTAAAACTGTGAGAGAGCCATTGTAAACGTGGTTTAAAGTACTGGTCTACATCTGATGATGTTCGAAACCTTAGATTTTATTAGTGGAGGAAGACATTTGTTGTTAAGAATGCAAGCATTTCTCTACATATATAACTGATAAAATTGGTTTCCATTAGTTAATGTTTCAATCTGTATTATCTGTAGCCTGCTCTGAGCATGCTTCATGATTGCATGTGGAAGTTTTGAAATCGTTTCATACTTCATGTTTCAATCGTTTTACGATTCGAATAATAACTAATTATCCGATAAATAATGTAACAGCTAGTTGTATCGATTATTTATTTATAAATAATTGATCTAATCGAATAAATAACGATGAGTTGTAAATATTTGTAATAAATTGTGATTAATCCTAATAATTAGGGATTAATTATTTTAAATTAGTAAATAATTATCTATTAATTATTTATTAGTTATTTATTTATTAAATATTTAAAAGTGATTAATTATTTCGATAAATGGTCACATAATTTTCAATACATTATAACTTCTTCATTTTAACTCCAAAAATTATAATAAATTTATTTTTGACCTTGATTTTTCTTAAATAATTATTTAAAAATTATTTTGGAATTTAAAAATTAGCAATAATTATTTATATTGAATAATAAATTGAATTATCAATGTTTAATTGATAATAATTCAACCGTTAGTCCGATTTGAGCGAAACGAAAGCCTGTTGACTCAAAAAAATCAATTCTTTTTACTAAAAATAATATGAAGACCTAATTTCTTCTCGAAATTAGTTGACCTTATTGATTGCTTGATTATCAATCGAAATGCGTGCCGAGACGAGCTCGGAAAATTCCGAAAAAATGGGAAATGAAGCAGAAGGTGATCAACGGAGCAATCAGCGAGTCGATTTCGATTCTAAAAATTATTTTAACTATAAAAACGATTATGTGCTTATGTGCTTATGTGCTTATGTGTATTATGTGGTTAATCGAGTCTTACTTGCTTATATGTAATATTCGAGTTGGTGATAAGCGTATGGGTAGATAATAAGAACAAAATGAAGTCGATGCAAGATGCAAATTGAAGTACAAAATGAATTAACCAGTCTATTTTGCTAACAGAAACTAAGCCAGCAAGGCAGGTCAAGTAGGGAATTGATGAAAGTGATTTAATTGCAGTAAGTCGTACAGAAGGCAAGTTTCTCCTCTATTCTATTTTCCACAATAGTGATATTCTCTTCATATTCTTATTACATTTGCATTACTTTAATTCTTTTATTCATATCTCAGTTCGATACTTGAATTATTCTTTTCATTTCAATTTATTATTCATATTCCAATTGTTACTCACAATTATTGATATATTCTGGTGATTAGAATATATCAAAGTATACCGATTGTTCCGGTTGCTATTTCAGGGACTGGATAACATTACTTTTGGGGATTAAGTTTACTTAATCCTAAGGACCGGGACATAACCGGATCCTTGAGATGGGCCGTAGTGCCTGGGTGCCCGACGGGATCTATATAGTGAGATATAGATCTGCACTGTATCCTGGCTGATCAGCAGGGTATAGCTGCGAACTTGAGTCCAGTTTAGTTCGTTTGCATTCGCCAGTAATGGCCTTCTTTTGAATTTTATGAGGTTATATCTTTGCAGATATACCTGGGTTACGGATTCAGTTATATTGCTTTAACATTGTGTATATTTTGTAGACTTGTTGAGCAATTTTGACCCACCCCCTTTTTGTTATTATTCATCTTATTGTTTCAGTTAAGAAGGAATACGAAACCTGTCAGGACACGAGTGGTAAAGAAGCGGGTCAAGCCTCGGGATCCTCTTATACCCAAGGTGTTGATCCCAATCCAGAAAGAAAGCTTTGAGTTGCCCGAGCAGGTGGAGTGTTGATAGATAGTATGTGTGTTTGAATAAAAGCTGAACTTAGTTTAAAATGAATTAGACAATGGTTTGTAATAAAGAAAGTTTGTGAGATTTTAAATGTTGGTTTGTAATAAAAGTAGTTAGTGGTTCTTGTTTTCATACTTCAACCTAAAAAGGTCCTGGTAGTTGTTAAGGGGTTTAGTTTCATTTTTTTTATTATTTATTAATAAGCTTGTACAGGTTTAGTGATTAGCTCGTAACCCCCAGACTTATACCCCGGGTCTGGAGGGCATTACAAATAACACCGGTGCGCCCCACGGGGATACACTCGGTCGGATCACTCCTTTGTCCAACAATTCTTGCAACTGAGCTGCCAATTCCTTCATCTCGATCGGCGCCATGCGATAGGGAGCTTTTGACACTGGTTCCGTTCCAGGAGCCAAAGCAATCGTAAACTCGATTTCTCTGTCTGGAGGTAGTCCAGGCAATTCATCAGGAAACACATCCGAAAAATCTCTTACTACCGGAATATCCTCGATCTTCACAGATTCTTTCTCCACGTCCACGATATGAGCCAAATAAACTTCGCATCCTTGACGTATTAATCTTCTTGTCTCAATAGCCGTTAGAAATTTCTTCTCTTGCCTCTTTCCTTTAAATATCACTTCTTCACCATCCTTGGTTCTTAACTTCACCTTTTTACTTTTACATTCTATTTGCGCTTCATGGTTTGACAACCAATCCATTCCTAGTATGACCTCAAATTCTCCTAACTTAAAATAAATTAAGTCAGCAGAAAAGTGCCGACCTTCTATAGTCACATCACAATCAGGACAAATCTTACCAACAATAACTTTCTCTTGATTTGCTACCTCTATAATCAAATTAGGCTCTAGAGGGTACACAACACAATTTAACTTATCAAGAATACTTTCAGAGATAAAAGATCTAGTTGCTCCAGAATCCATCAAAACTTTTACTTCTACTGAGTTTATAACAAGCATACCTGCTATCACGTCCACATCTTGCACCGCATCTTTTATCGTCATGTTAAAGGTTCTAGCTCTGGGTTGAGCTGATGGTGCTGGTAGAGACGGCGGTCCAGCAATTCTGAGAACATTAGCCTTTTGAACAGGCTCCTTGCAATTCCTAGCCATATGGCCCACTTTGCCATACTTGAAATATGCCGAATCAGGCTTCCTTGCTCCACTTGGGCATTCTAAAGAGTAATACCCCTTCTGGTTGCACTTAAAACACGTTATATCCAGCTTATTACACCTCCCCGAGTGTCTCTTTCCATAATTCCTGCATTCTTGAATCTGGGGTCTGCTATCCTTCCCCAGTTGTTCTCTTTCCTCCTGTCTAATATCCAGAAATTTCATCTCCATCTGATCTTGCATATAGCTTGGCAAATACTTCTCCAGAAACATCTCGGTGAACTTTTCCCAAGATAAGTCTTTGCCTTCCAACAACGCCTTTGAAGATTCCCACCAGAAACTTGCTTTATCTTTCTGGTAATAACTTGCTTACTGAGCTTTCTTGTCGTCCTTAAGTTCTGCTAACTCAAAAGCTTTTTCCATTTCTCTCAACCATGACTGAGCTTTAATCGGGTCTGGCAAACCTAAGAACTCTGGGGGATGAACAGATTGAAAGTGCTTAAAGTTTCCAACTTTAGGGGCCACAAGTTGTTGCAAAAGCTGAGCAAGTCTGCTCATCATAGTGGTTTCTGGATTTATTTCTGGGTCTTAGGTGGGAATTTCTTCTTCTTAGTGATCTGGTGAGTTGGCCATTTCTTACAAACCTGATTGAGCAATTATTTAGCAATACGATGGCATGGCATATATATAATAATAGTTTCTATGAAATCTCTTTTGTGGGTTTTAAGTTTTACCCAATTTGCACATGCAATCCTATTACTACATAATTCTCATATCAGTGTTGTTTTATCATGGCACAGAACAGGGTTTTATGATCTCTAAACATGGTTATACGAAAATATGGTTGTATTAAAACATGGTATTGAGAACAGTTTATGAGATAATTAGGGTGCACAATGGAAAGCAAGATAATGGATTTATTTAAACCTGGGGTACATAAAGATAGTTCTGGATATCACAGGTTCTGAAATAAAGTACAATAAATAGCATGGTTAAGCAGAGGAAAAACTGGAAAATATCCCCCTATATACCCCTAACTTCCAACAACTACTACTACAACACTGATCTGAAATACAACGAAATAAATGAAAAAGGGATCCCGACATCTGACCAAGTATCCCAAAGCCTACCGGCGCTGAAAAATAACAATCTACGGGCTTAACCAACAGTCCCGTCTAATCATCTAAAATCTCTCTCAACACAACCAACATCCAGCGAATGATCTTATGCAGCCTCCGGGCCTCAACATCAGCATCACTAGTGGATGGTCCCTCATCCAATCTCCTCCTGGCAACCTGCTCCACCAACTGAATCCTAGCTCTCCACTCCTCCATCACTACTGAAGTCCTCTGCCTAGAATCTCGAATCAACCTATCCACCAAAGCTCCCAACTCAGGAATGCGGGAGTATACAAAGTCTCGATCCTGGGCTAACTTGCCACCAACACTGACAGGAACAGTCTTAGGCATCTCGGACTTTGGCTCAGGGGCATGGGGCTCTGAATCTGGCCTCAAGGGTGAAATCTGCATAGGGATCGCACTACTCTCAGAAGGGTCCTCCTCTGGGTCTGAACTAACATACACAGGCTCCTCTGGAGAGGGTGGAACGGGGTCCACAGGGGTACCAGACAAACTAATCTCTGAGTCTGAGTCATTACCACTACTAGGATCCTGAGAGAAAATACAAAACAACAACCAAGAAACAATGTTAGGGTTAAATAAAGCTTCCAGCTAACTCACACCCTAACTCTAATTTCCGCTTCACCAATAAACACTTTCCTTAGACTATACCTAATAGTCTAACTCAACTCTATATGAGTCGAACTCTCTCGCGATATAGATATATTCCTAAAATACCCTTTTTTTTAGAAATCCTAACTTGTCTCAGGGACTAGATCCCTGGCTCTGATACCAACTTGTGACGCCCTCAATCTCGGGGTTAGGAAATGAGGACTCACACACCTCTAATCTAATAATTAAATATGCATAAACCCCGATTAAACTACTAACAGGATCAACAGGATAAAGTTTGAGACAAGATTATAACTACCAACCACAAAATATAACTTACAAACCCAAATTATTATTAAATAAACAATATGGATTTCGGCTGGGAACCGAAAGATAACCGAAAGATAACCCATTGTATCTTTAAATGCTTCTTTCTAGGCGCGAGCTCACTCATAACAACCACTACCTGCTCTGGCAACCGGAAGCCCTCAGCACGGTAGGGACCACCAGGTACGCTCTTACGAGCAGTGCGCCTAAGCCTGACCATCTTCTTGCTTAACTGCTATGGTGAGATTAAACAAAACAAATGAGTATAAAACTCAACAAGTAACTATGTAGCAGTTCTACAATATCAAATCACAATATGCTTTACCAAACTCAGGGCATTCTACTTTATTTGATCTAGGTGGCAGATTTCCATCTTTTGGGTTAAGGAAAGGTTTTGAAGGATAATGTGGGGCTTTCCAAGGAACAAGGCTCAAAGTAGGACGAAAGCCGATATTTATCACAAATCATTAAAGGATCAGAATAGATCTTTCAAAAGAGGAAAATAACAATATTTCAATATATGGAATCAATCATATGATCATCAAATTCAAGTATCAGGGTTCTCGAGCTTTAAGCTTCACAATAACATAATCAACTCTTTTTTAAAGCAGTATAAACCATTCCCATTTTCAAGAATCAATTTACAGAACATAAAGTTTCAGTTCCTTTTTTTTAAATAATAATTTAGAACCCTTGATTGGATCACTTTATCTTTCCATTTCATTATATACGGGTGATCAGCCCGTATCGACCTCCATTCCGGCCTTTAAGGTACCAATTGGCATAATTTCAGCCTTAAGTTGGACTAGCCCCGCTAGCCTCTTACCATGACTGGACAAGTCCCACTAGCCTCTTACGTCCCAATCCAATCCATCAGGAATTCATTTGGAAAACCTTGAGTTGGAAAAATAAATAGGTTTTCTAAAATTCATTTTATCATTACTAAGCATTTGAAATCATTTGGACTCTTTCAAGTCGAAACTCATTCTTAATTCAGATTTTAAGGAAACAACGTTCAGGGAGTGATTCAAAGATACGCAAGGAACAATTCATAAGAATTCTGTATCAGGGATAACAAAGCACTTAAGTTAGAAGGATCAACATTTGTTTAGGGATCAATAGGGTGATCAGGAAGAACAGGGTATCATTAGACAGGGTTAACAAGGATAATAAGTGGGTTCAATATATTTTATGGCTCAATACATAATTTGAACAGGAAGGACAGATTATCAAAGGGTGGAATCAATAAGCTTATCAATAACAGATTATCAAGAACTAGGGTACTTTAAATCAATATCAGGGTTTCATAATTAAACAGTTCAATACTCTACATGGTATGAACAACATTCTCTTTATAACCATTTACACAAGTAATCAGAGTTACTTGCCTGGATTTGCTTTCCTGAAGGTTGAACTACTGCCACCTAGTAAACCCTTTCCTTTCCTAGCCTGAATGCCCTCACGCTCCGAATCTACAATAAAACCAAACCTTAATCAGATTCTCAACTCTCGTTCTTGGAACGATCACTCTATACGATAACTCGATTATATCCTTGACTCGAGTATACAAATATAGCTTATACACATAAGCACATAGCACATAGCATATAGCATAATCCCTTTCTCGCAACTTTTATATCCTTAACAACCAAAGCGTACTTTCTTAACCTTGGATATTTTCAATCAGACTAACATAACTCTTTTTACTACCATAGCTATCACTTATAGCTCTGAATATCGAATGATTAAATTTTCTTTTTCTTTTATTCTTTAATTCGAACCATACATACAAAACACAACCATGTATATTCAATTTCAATCTCATATAATCATGCACAACTAATGCAAATCATAAGAGTCATTTACTCAATTAACCTCATCCTTTTTAATCAAAAATCCGAATCACAAACATATTAAGAGTCAAAATCAACAACTTCTTTTAATCATCAAAATTCGAACATAAACACTACCCCATCTTTATCATGCAATCAAGTTCTCACTAGCCGTTAATATAATGGACAAAAAAACCAACTTAATTCCTCTTTTATTCCTTAGAACCCATTCGGGTTTTCCATAAATCAAACCTACAAGAATGGATTTTGACATGCAAGGTTATATATCACATTTCCCACTTGTTTTAGTCCTTAACTAGATCATTCCATTCATTTAAACACCAAAACCAAGCATTACCTAGTGACTTTAGCTCTAATCAATTTATTCAATCAACAAGCATCCACTTAATCACCAAATTATCCCCTTTTAAGTTTATTTTCCATTCGGCAAGAACATGATTTACAACTCAAGGACTATACATTGACATGCACCACTTGATCTTCTTTAAAACTAACATGTAATCACTCTTTAGGATATATAAGCTTAGTTTTCACCAAGATCAACTTACAAAAATCAAATTCCTCTTTTAATTAGCATATAGCCGAATTAAAAACTCACATACAAACCTTAATTTTTGATTTTCTAAGCAACAATCATTTACACACATCCATTTACTTCCTAAAGTAATCAATGAAATTATTTTATCAATCACATATTTGAGTTTCAACACAAAAAAACAAAACCCTTCTTCAAGCTTTCAAGAAACCATAACATGCAAAGCTAAAATCAAATTATCATATCATGAAACTCCACCGGCTCTCCTTTGGATCATGGCCGGTGGTGGTCGAACTTGAGAGAGCCCATAACGGGTCTCCTCTCGAGTTTATGACCCCAAAAGTGCTTGAATTCACTCTCATGGTTTTGCGTCAATAAATCGTTTTCCTTGAACACCACCATAATGATTAACCAACAAAACTTCTATAAACACTTACATGCATATAGGAATCGAAGAGTATACCGAAAATAAAGTCTAAAGGTAGCAATATCTTTGAGTTTGGATGAGATTTGAGGGTTGCATGCAAGTGAAAGAGATGAGAGATGGAGAGAGCCGAGAGAGAGTGTGAGAGTGTTCGAGAGAGAAAGAAAAGAGAAGGGGAAGTGAGTGGACGGGAGGAAAAGAAAGAAAAGGGGAAAGGGAAGTGGGTTTATATACCACTGAAAACAAGGGCAAACTTGTAATTTATTAATTCCATTTTATGCTCATTGTCCCTTTTCTTTTTACTCAAATGCAACAAAATTTAAATATAAAATATATCTCTCACAGAAAGTCGAGAATTATTGAAAATGACAATTTTAATACGTAGGCCTCGAAATTAGCTTTTTAACCATTACTCATAATAGATCTTTGAGCAAACGGTTGATTTTATATTAATTTCGCAAGCTTGCTTTAATAATAATATTTCCACATAAAATCAATTTAAAAATGCAAAGACCATCAACTAAATTCACTCATCATTTTTAAAAAGTCTCTAGGACCACTATGAAGATAATAGAACAAATCCCATGTTTTTATCTTACTCGAATGATTTTATAAAAATGCGCGAAGGTTAATTAAACCTTTATTTAAGTCACATAATCCCTTTAAAATTCATAAAATTGTCACAGAATACATAGTCATGCATACAGACAACAATATCACATATATAATCATGCAAAGACTCAGGTCTGATCATAGAATTTATCCTTCTTTAATCTTTATCCTCTTTTACACGTACCGGGTCACGTTCAGCCTGACGGCCCGACGCTCAGCGTTTCGATTACGCTTCTCATTATCATTATCAATTGACACGTCACTTAGGACGAAATACTTTATTTAAACATTCAGTTCATTCAATCACACATAATTTACATTTTATATACTTTAACTCCCTATTAGGACGGGTTCCATTCTACCTGACGGCCCGACACCACAGCTTAACTTCTAAGCTAACTCTTTAAATTGGAACGTTTTTTTTTATCCACGCTCCTATACTCTAATATACAAAAAAGACAATTAATCATCACTTAGTCACATAATTATAATCAAATCACATAACACATACTTTATTGACTTAATTACGTCGCAAAATTCTCATTCGTCACAGTGCACATCCATAAATCGGAAGAAAAAAGATTTTTGTAAGACTTCAAGTTTGTGGATGATTGTTTCTTTAAATCATAGTGCAAATGCTCTTTTTAAATGAACTCGATGTTGAATTGTCGGAATAGTGGAGAGCGAAAAAATCCTCAATATCGGTAGACAAGAAGAGATATGCGGTTTCTGCACAGCGCACATTTGGGCTGCTGAATTTACGGGCAGACATGTGGGTACAGGATCCAAGGGCTATTCAATTTGTTGTGGTAAAGGGAAGGTTCAACTTCCTTTATTGCATGAAACACCTCCAGAATTGAACTACCTTGTAACACCCCCCAGATCCGGGGTCGGGGATTCGGGTTGTCACGAGTTTCATTTCTCTTATCAATACTTAATCTTAATAGTCAACCAACTACTGCGTATTGTGACCCCACAATATACACACACACACACCATAAGTTATAGTCTCAGAGATGAATACCAAAAATAACACAAGTCATTTTATTCCACAAGTATAAGTCATTACACCTCAAAAGGGTTTCTGAATAAATTTACATTTCCTTGCCATTATTACAATTCATAAATATACATTAGTCTGGTACAACAAAATTTGAATTCCTAGCCTATTGGTAGTTCCTACCTCAGCTACAACGGCATCAACGCCTACAGGAAACTGCGGAACGTTTCCTATCCGCTCACGAATTGGGAGCTTGGTCCTGTTCATCTTGTCTATCTGTTGTTGTGTGATGAAAGAAGAAAGCAAGGGTGAGCAACAAGCCCACCGAAATAATATGTATAATAATTAACAATATAAGAGCATTCTCATAGTACTCATGAAAGTCTTGGTCAAGAAGAAATGAACCAAGCTGATATCTTAACGCGACCAAGTCGCAAAATATTCAGTATATATATACATATATACTTTTCACAATCTTTGAAATCCTCTGACATTTAAAATATACACAGAGTTCCAGTTTATAACTTCCAGGCCATTTGGGCCAATATAATAAGGCTGGGCCGGCGCCACTCGACCACTTACGCCACTCCTAGTTCAGATGAAATCCATGACTCTGAAACTTAAAGCTCGTCCCCCCTTTCCCCAAGTAGAAACTTGTTGATACGGCTCCACCAAGAATTCGTATCTAGTTGGAAAGGAAAACTCACCGATATTTCCCAGGCGATGCCTGTTAATGGATTAACTTGTTCCAAGAATTTTACTTCCCGAGTGTTGGGTAAGTAATCAAAAACTCTTTTATCAAAATAGCAACCTTGTTGCGAATATAAAATACACCATATAACCGGATCCCTCAGGTTTTGAACAAGTATTTAAATCCCCTTCGAAAGGAAGATCTTAAATATAAAAATGGGTTTTGGGATCCGCCCTAACTTTTAAAAATTATTTTGAAGACTCGAAAACATTTTTAAGAATGTTTGGAGTAATGTTGATTTAATAAAATAAATCAGTCCCGATATATTAGAAAATATCTGAATATTATTATTTAAATAATATTCCCATAAGGGTGATCCTTATAAAAATAACCGAGGTAGGAGTTTTAAAACTCATACTTGAAATGAATAATAAATAACCAAAGATATACTTATACGAAAGTACGATCTTTATTTTAATAATCGAAAATAAGTTTGATTATCGAAACATTATTCTTTAATAAAATAAAGAATATTATTTAATAAATATGCGGAGTCATAAGTCCTCAAATGAATATTCAAAATAATATTCATTAAATAAAATAAACGGAGTCTTAAGTCCTCGAATGAATATTCAAAATAATATTCATTAAATAAACTAAACGGAGTCATAAGTCCTCGAATGAATATTCAAAATAATATTCATTAAATAAAATAAAGTTATCGAATAAACCTTATTCGATTAATAGTTTTGAAAACTATATATATATATATAAATATATATATATATATATATTATACTCGGGAACATCGACTCCCGGTTTAGAAATATGTTCACCTTTGGGTCCCCTATACTAAAGGTATACGCAACTACTGCTTATCTCTAGCATTGTATTATACAACTTATAAGCAATTGAATCAACAATTAGATATCAAGATTACAAAACAGACATGCATATATACCATATCAACATGCTCCAATATATCGCAAGATTTGCTAATAACATTCATGCACTTATCACAAGATAATGCATATATATATATACATCACAACAACAGTATAACGGGTAGAAAAGTTGACTGAGCGACTGGGGGTGGTAAAAGGCCTGGGACGAGTCTGGTAACCTATAAACAACATATAAGTTGGAATTAAACCAAAGTCGCTTAAGAATCTATACTTTAACCAATTAGACCCTAACGTTCGCTTTTGCGCTTAACGATTAACTTAAGTCGCCCGAGTACCCTCGGCTCTACCATTTTTAATAAATTAACCATTAAGAATTTTAAGGTGATTCTTTCGCGAGTACTCTTCCAACTGCCTAATACACTTTAAATAATTGTTTCATACTTCAATTAGTCATTTAAGGACCTTAACCAAGGTTTCAAAGTAAGGCGAGGGGTAATGGTTCGTTCGCGAAACGCCGTTACTTAAAACGGTCGTTTCTCCTAAACCGTACATCGGATTCAAGCGAACCACATATCAAAACGAAGATCGTAACATGAACTATCTAAACATGAAATGGTCAGAATCTAATAGTGAGTGCACGGGTCCTGAAGTTAAGAACAAAAACAGTCTAAGGAAAATTGGGCATTACGACGACTATAACTTAGCAATTCCCAAATTTTTACCCAATCAATTCAATATTAAACCACCACCAATCAACACCATTCCACCATCATTCAACCACAAATCAACCATACAACCAAACTTCATCCAAACCCTATTAAATCAGTACATTACTTTATGTTTTATCCATTTTATTCAATCACAACAAGAGCTATTAACTATACTTAAGGTTCATTAACCACTAACCAAGATTTACAACCCAAACTCATTACAAATCCAACCAAACTCTAAATATACATGAATCATTCTCTCATGAACTATAATCAACAAAACCAAACCTAATACTCAAAGTAAAGCTAGGGTTTGGAGGGGTTATACCTTCCTTGGAGTGATTAGAGTAGCTAGGAAGCCTTAAGAAGCCTTGATATAGCTTAGGAATGCTTGGATCTTAAAGGAAATCAAAGAAAATAAAGTTAGTAATCTTGAAACACTATTTATCATCTTCTTCCTTGATTTATTGGAAGAGATTCATGAAGAATTGGAGGCTTAAACTTATAGGATAGCCAGAACTAATCATAAGGAACCTTGGATAATTACCTTGTAATTTAACAAAGCTTGAATCTTGATTTTTGGAATTTTTTTCTTCTTTAGGATGAAGAAGCCAAGAGCACTTGTTCTTGGGAGGGTTTTTACTTTGCTAAATGAGTTTGTGGTGGAAAATGGAAGTGAATAAGATATTTGGGTGATTAATTGGTTGAATAAAGTGAGTGGAGTGTGACTAAGCATGACATCACCTTGGTGACTTCATCAATTGCCACTTGTCATCACTTGGTGGTGGATGTAATAACCCCAATTTTTGGAATTTTTGAAACCCTTATGAATAGTGTTTTGCTGATTATGCTGAATAAGAAAACTTTTCATGCCCCACTATGTAGGGGTTCTTTTACTGATCTTCTGGGATTTTATTAGTACTTTATATGGGATATAAGTGTATGTAAAGATCGTCAGAATCCAAATTCGAACACTTTGATTTTTCCCGGAAATCTACCATGTTAGGTCGCACACACACTGTAGAGGGGGTGAATACAGTGTATAATACAATCAAATCGAACTTTAATATATTAAGTAATAGAAAATAAACTTTATTGAAACAATAAACTCTGTTACAGTATGGAACTGTTACCTCTCAGTGATGAACAAATATCACAAGAGCTGCTAGGGTTACAATGAATAAACTTCTCGAATATATGATAACACTTATAGTGTAAACCCTATGTCTGTGTTTATATACTACACAGTTACAAGATAATCGCTAATTGATATGGAATATAATTCTGCTTCCTAAAATATATCAATCAGATATCTTTTCTTCCAAGTATTCCATTCTTCACGGAATTCCTTCTTTATGCATATCTCTTCTTATGTTTATATCGATCTTCTTTCCTTTAATCAGCTACTGTCCTTCTCTGATCATCCTTCAGCACTTAAGTTCTGATATCTAACTTCTGATGATTATCTCCTGATAATATAAGTACTGATATCCTTAAGTCCTGACTTCCAGTAAAAGTACTGATCAACAGTTAAGTACTGATTTATCCTGTTAAGTAAGATCTGAAATCTAAACATAAATTATATTAGCCATGACATTATCAAATATATCTAACAATCTCCCCAACTTGTAAATTAGCATAATATACAAGTTTAACAGATATTTGATGATGTCAAAAATATTAAGTACAAATGCATGAGAATTAGACTAGATAACTACAACTTACAGTCCTTAAAGCTTTACCAATATTTAACTTCTGATAACAACTTCAGTCTGTACAAATATCAGAATTTAAGCAGTTGTAGATCTTCGACTTGGCTTCATCATCTGATCTCTCTGATGTCAGGAGTTGTTCTGAGATAGTTCTTCAACAAACATTTCTCAGCATATCTGAGTTCATTAATTATTCTCCTTTTGGCATCTTTAAGCTCTGCAGTATCTTCACCAGTTTGAAAGATTGCAGCTCTGAGATCATTGATCTTTGCTTTTCTCAACTCCTGATCTAGTCTTATGACATAGGCTTTGTCAGACTCCAGATTGAATTCAAGTCCCTTAATACCAAGATATGTTCTGATCTGTGTAGTATTAGGCTTCATATCAACAATATCACCATTGTGATCTCTGTACTTTGGAACATATGTGCTGTCAGACTTAACAGAATAAAGCCTTTTCTGTCTCTGAATCTGTTCTTTTAATTAGTTTGCAGCAGTTTTTGTTATTCTGTCATTCACTTGAAGTAAGAAAAGTACATGCTCCAATTCTTCAAAATACTTCAATGGAATGGCATTTTGTCTTATATGATAAACCCTACCATCTGTCATGAAATTCAACATGATGTATTCTTTCAAGTAGGTATGGTAAACCATCTGTACAGATTCCAGTTGATTCAATCTCTCAGGAGTTGCTCCAATACCTGGTTCACTCAAAGAAGTTGGATCATTGGTAGTGTTGTGTACTCTTCTTTCATCAACACTTCCCAATCCAGTTTTATCTCTTGCTTCCTTTCCAATAACTACTCTAGCTTTAAAACCACTTGTAGTAGTCTTCAAAGGTTGAGTCTGTTTTGCTTTAGTGAATCCTGGTAGGAGTGTCTTTGATCTATCTTCTGATATCAAGTTAACTTGAGCTATGTCAGAGGTTACTTGCTTCTTCTGAATATCAGAACTTACAATTTCTTGACTCTGAACAACTTGAGCCATGTCAGAGGTTGTTTTAAGAACTTTTCTTGAAGTCAGAGCAAGATCATCCTTTTCATCAGTAATTTCTTCATCCTCAGGAGGTACATAAACCTTGATAGGTTCACCAACCTTTTCTTTACCCTTGGATCTTGGATCTATCTGTGGTTGTGATCTAGCCAAAGTTGCTTCAGTATGTGTCCTTTCTTTGATCACAATGCCTTTGAGTTTTGGAAGTGACTTTTTACCAGAAGCTTCAGATTTAGATGTGACTTTCTTTGATTTAAGTCTGGCTTCTTCTTCCTTTAAACTTTCCAAGTCCATTCCTGGATTTTTCTGAAGAAATAACTGTCTTGACATTTCCTCATCAAGATCTAAAAGTTCATCAGAACTTAGCCTTTTACCAGTAGCAGAACTTATTCTCTTCCCAGTATCAGAACTTGTCCTGTGACTAGCTTGTCTTGATGTGAATCCTCTACCTTGACTATGACCTCTACCCATTCCAGAGCTTCCTTGATCATCTTTTTCATTATCCTTTCCTGTTAGTGTCTTGCCAGTCTTGCATTTGGACTTAATCACTTTTTCCCCCTTTTTGGCATCAGCAGGTAGTAGAAGAGAGATAAGCAATTCCACTGAGGATTGGATTTCAGTTAGTTGTGATTGCTGAGAAGCTTGATTTTTCAGAATTTCATCAATCTGAGCTTGTTGATGATCTTGAGTCTTCTCAATATAAGCAATCCTGTCAATGGTAGGTTGGAAGAACTTTTTCTTATCAATTTTCCAAACTTGTTCCTGTTTGATAAAGTTCTCCTGAATCTTGTGTAGCTCTGCATGAGTAGTTGAATGAAGACCTTGTAGATGTTTAGTACTCAATGCAGTGACTCTAAGCTGGGTTTTAAAATCATCAGAATTTAACATTTCATCAGCTTTAGTCAAGTGCTCAGCAAGATGCTTTTCAGTTGGAACACATAAAACTGAGTTTCATTCCTTAGTCCACTCCTGACCTGCAGGAGTTTCACTCCAAGGTACTGGTGCTTCCCCGGTAACAAACTTCTTAACCAGTTCAGACTTAGGAAGAGTCTGTTGAGGAGTATGTCCTGAAGGACGTGCTTCATCAGCATCTACAGTTGGAGCAGCATCACCAGTATCTCCAGCATTTGCAGCATCAGAACTTAAAGAATCAGTATCTTCTGATAAGACAACAGTGTGAGTAGCAATGGAGGCTTCAGCATCCTCTAATTGCTGATCTTGTTCTAAGTTCTGATCAACAGCCATATCCTGATGCTCACCTAAATTCTGATCATCAGCATCTTGATGCAGAGAAGGTGTTGTTGATAACTCTGGAGTTTGAACAGCATCAGTAACAGGTGTTGTGGAAGGAATATTTGCTGTTGGAGCTTCTAAGAGAAGTACTGCAGGCACAACCAAGTTTTGAACATCAATATCAGCACTTGTGCCTGGATCAACAGAAGACACAGAAGGTGTGTTAGCCTTTTCAATAAACAGCTTCCTGAGATGGAGTTGATGGAGAAGAAGTGACTGGAGCAAATTCCTTGTCTTGTGAGATCAGAGATTCCTGATCCCCTTCCTTAGCTGCTTCCTCTTCATCATCTGAAACTGGCCTTTTTGCCCTCTGTTTCTTGTATCTCTTCGTTGATTTGGATTCCTTGGGAGTTTCAGGAACTATCATTCTTCTAAGCCGTTTGAGAAGCCTAGATCCCCCAATTCCAGAATCCTTCTGAGAAGTCACTTTCTCAGCTTCACCAACAATATGTTCTGAAGAAGGAACCTGTTCCTCAGTATCAGATTCATCTCTCAGTACAGTCCTCATCCTCTTTTGAGGTGTTTGAGGAATAGTTTTTGTCCGCTTTGGCTTGGAGGATGAGGGTTGAACAGTCTGTGAAGTAGAGAGATAGGATTTGAGATAAGTCCTGAGGGTAGGTTGAGTAGTATGAGTGGTAGGTGCTGAGGATGATGGTCTTTGGGTGTATGTGGTTGGTTGCACATCAGAGTAAACAGATCTATAAGTATCAGGATCAACATTTACTAGGATCTGTTTTACAGACTGAGGAATCTGTAATGGTCGAACCACTATTTTCTTAGTATCAGCATTTACCAGATCATTAAAGTATCGTTTTGTAACTCTAAAAGGTGGGGTTGAGGAACTGACTAATTGAGGTTCATCAGTACAAAAAGTATATATAAGTTGACAGAATCTAGCAAAATAGACAATATTTCTATCCTCTGTCATCCTATCCCCAAAAAACCAATTATTCCAGTTGCAAAATCAAAATGAGTTTGATGGATAATAGCATACCCTATATGCTGACTCAGAATTGGGATATCATCAAAATTCGAACATTTGTTCACAAAAACTTTGGTGATGCAGTCAAAGAAGAAACTCCATTCTCTTCTGATATTAGCCCTTTTTAACTGCCCAAGCTTTGCCAAACTCTTTTCATATCCCAAATCAGCCATTAACTCCTGAAGTGCTGATTCCTCTGGAGTTGAAAAAGTACAATTTTCTGGGAGATGTAGAGCTTTGCGTATTGTACCAGGAGTGACTGCATAAGATGAATCACCCACTTCAAAAACAATACTGGGAGTGCCATATTTACCACCATCATCAAAGTGCCCAGTCCGCCAAAACGTCAGAACTTGTTGACTTGAAAAGACTTCAGGCTGAGTTAATGCGTACCCAATCTCACTGTGTGCAAGAAGATCTTGCACAAAATGTAATTCAGATGGAGCTTCAGCATGATCAAGAATTGCAGCATAGTTGTTTGGAACAAACTTAGCTCCATCAATGATTAAATCCTTAGGTGCCATGTGAAAAATTAAGATTTAAAAGTGCCTGTTAGGTGTTTGATAAAATGTCTATATGAAAAACCAACGTGAGAGAAAGAGAGAGTAAAAGCAAGTAGAGAGAAAAAGTATGAAGGAAATAAAAGATTAAAGAAATCCTTTCTCTGTCGTACTTATACTCAAAAAAAAATATTACCGTTGGACACCTGTCAGACAGGCAGTAATAACGGATAGTTACTGGGCTCGAGAAAACATGAATCATTACTTGCCCAGTTGCCTGTTTTCAAGGAAAAAACTGTTCCACTTACCCAGATATTCCATTAATCAAGATGAAACAATTTTAATTCAAAAGTGAAACCGTTCCCACTAATTTAATTAATTTTCACTGCATCATTAATATTCTGAAAATAAATCAAGTGAAACTGACCAAGATAAATTAGATGAGTAAGTACTGATAAAGGAAAGTCAGAACTTAAATTAAAACAGAATTTATATGGTCATCAGAATATCAATCAGGATTTGTCAATGCATTACAAAATATCTTAGAGAAAAAACTTGAAATAAAGACAGATTTCATTAATATATCAAGAGAATACATTCATGAAATGGAAATTACATCAGTACTTATACAAGATTTCCCTAAGCTACTAAACCTAACATCAACAGCTTTAGTCCTAGCTAAGAAGCCTGACAAAGCTGATGATGAAGAAAAATAGGAAGAAGACAAGATTAAATCATTTCTTCTTCTTCCTACTCTCGACAAACAGAATGGCGAGTCTGATGATTCGCTCTTGCTGGCGGAGAGCTGCCAGTCTTTCCTCCTCCAATCGCTCCAGATGGCGATGGTAATCCATATAGAAGAACAGGAGGTGGGTCAGTACCTCCTGTGGGAAAGAGTCCCATATCTCCTCAGGAATGGCTGTGACATGCCATTCCTGCTGCCAGTCGGCACAGCTTAGCTCCATATTGAAGTTTTGGTAGTTCAAAAACATGTTGTATCGGACCATTGTGTTTTTGAAAGAAAAAGTATGAAGATAAGTGTGTGAGAAAGAATTTGATGGGAAGGCTGATGTGAAGTGGCTGCTTATATATGAAAGGAATATGTCCTAAGTCCAATCATGTATTAGGATTTAGGAATAACTTTTTATGTAATCTGTTTTGATTTCATTTAATAAAAGACTTGTTTTATTTATATTACGGGCTCTATCTATTTAAGTGTTTAAATAAGATATACCATAGTTTAGAGTAAAGCTTTTTATGGATTATGATGAGATC
Organism: Apium graveolens; assembly: GCF_009905375.1. NCBI lineage: Eukaryota > Viridiplantae > Streptophyta > Magnoliopsida > Apiales > Apiaceae > Apium > Apium graveolens. The sequence goes on from NC_133657.1 coordinate 177,448,006, forward strand.
ATAATAGTGAGACCTAAAAGATGATAACTCTAAATTTAAATAGTTCCTGGTCGTAGGATTACTAACTGGTAATTAATAATCCACAAAGATTGGTACATACTATGCTTGCTTAATTATGAAGGATGTCTGTTTTCATAGACATTTGTGTGGTGACACTATAGCTAGTATGTAGGTGCTTATTATAGAATAAGTTCACTGAACATGACTCGCACAGCTGAACAACTGATGGAGTTCACTCACGTGTCAGCAATTGTTCACATAGTGATAGTTGTATAAGTATCCTTAGACTTGAGGTCATCATAGTCATCTTATGTACACTGAACTATGCTTTGGTTTAGTTCTTAGTCTCCAGGGACAATTATTAGGGAGCTACTGGGTATAGGAATTTGTACACGAAGATAGTGTATGATCAATAAAGGATCTACCCCTTCCAGTGAAGGAAGCGAATGTTCAAGGCTGATCCACTTATGCTAGTTCAGGAATCTCTGGCCAGAGTAAATGAAATTAGAAAGGGGTTTCTAATTTGCATAGAACTACGCATAGTAAATGGTAAGCAAGTGATTGGATTAGATAAGGCTTGACATGAGATCCATGCCTTGTATTTAATCGGAACATTGTAGGGTAGAAGGAGTTTATTGTACGATAACTATTCACTGACAGGTTCTTGGTATTCTAAGCAGTGAATTCATATTATCCGGATAGTCGCGATATATTGAGAAGCATCACTCACGATGTAGAATAAATGTGATTAATTAATTAATCATATTTAATAAATTAGAGAATTTATATAAATAATGATAAAATAGTTTTATTATTATTTATTTCTACTACCGGCTTAATATTGAACCTACAGGGTCACACTATAAAAAGAGAATGATTTAATGGTGGAGGAATTAATTAATAATTGCTAATAATTATTTATTTGTGAAATAAATAATTAATTGGCAAATTTAATAATTGATTAAATGAGATTTAATTGATTATAAATTAATTAAGAAAAGTTCTTAATATTATTAATTAAGGATTTAATTTTTGGAAATTAAATCAAGAGAGAATTATTTCTAAAGTGTTTAGAAAAAGGATTAATAATTAAAAGGTGTTTTAATTATTAATGAGAATAATAAATGGGATAATAATAATATTATTTATGGGAAAATTTCAGCTGAAAATTTTGCCTATAAATACACTATTATAGACCCTATTTTATTCCAACCCACATTCTAACCCGAAAACCCAAAAAGTTTGGAAAACCCAATTCTCTCCACCTTCTTCATCCTCCTTAACATCGTTTTCTTGGTGGATACCGATGGAGTGCTTCACACTTGAGGAGCAACTGCTAATGATCTCTGATCGTTATCTCCGAATTATTTTAAAAGGTTAGATTCGAACCCTCGAATTTTTATTCATGATCTGTATGCTTTTATTTGGATTTTGTATGTGTAAAAGTATTTTGCCATGCCCCCGCTGCGTTAAAAATCCAACAACGGTATCAGAGCATAGGTTGTATGCATATAGATCTGTGGTAAAAATTTCAGAATTTTATGTGCTTGTATGAATTAATTATGATTTTTACAAGTTATATTATGGATTAATTTTGTCTGATGAGAAATCGTTTCTCATAATAATTTTGATTATTGATCTGGGTTCTACAAGTGCTGTAGATCGTCTGGGTATTTTTTTCATAATTTTATGATGTATAGATTTTTTATTATGAATTTTTAAAGTTCTTGTAATTAAATTCGTAATTAAATAAGTATAAATATATGTATATATAGTATATATATATATGTTTGTATCAGCTGTATATGTTTCTGCTGTTCTGCTATATCTGTTTGAATGCACAGACATGGTACAGTAATGGCAGGCGCGGAAATCCGTGCGAGGAAGAAGCTGTCGGCTGCTGCAGAAAAAAAGAAAAAAAAATAGGGGTGTAACGCATTCCGGGAATGCGTTACACACCTGTGGCGCATTCACGGAATGCGTTACACCCTTTAATGGCTTAAAAGGGGTGTAACGCATCACCGAAATGCGTTATAGGGCTAGTAACGCGTTCCTATAATGCGTTACAGCCCGACTGTCCATATTAAAATTGATTTTCTGGGAGTTTCGTAACTCCGTTTTGGGCGTGCAATATACCGTTGGATTCGTTTTTCCGAGAAGGATCTAATGGAGTGATCAATTTTAGTTTATATAAAACTTTTGAACTGTTTATATTTCCATGAAGTATTTTAAAGCTGTTTTTGACTGTTTTTAATTGCTTTTAAATGCTTCATGTGATACATAGAGATGTATAATGCTTAGACTAATATGCTAGATGATGTAACATGCCTACCTTGATGTTTATTCATGTTTATATATGTGATATATGCTTAGTTTATCATGCGATGATAGATTTAGGTGAACTTGAATGAACATAAGGCGTTTGTTAGACAACCTAGTATAGTGAAATTGTTTCATAACCTTAAGAATAATATTATGAATACAATCATGAGATTCTTGTGTTTTGAAACACGTAATTGAATATGAATTTTCGATATGAGAGAAAGGATGATTCTGTCAACAACATATTTCTATCTGTAAGAAAGGGTTATTAAGTGACGCCTCTTGACAATGCTCCACCCGATCTGGGAATCATCTGATTATTGATTATTGATTTGAAATATTTAATTTAAAAGGAAGAATCTCTTTATAATATGATTATGATTGTAACATAATATAATCCCTCTAAAATTAAATAATATCAAGTAGTAATTGGCCAATGATACAACGGGCTTGTGTCGGTCATAGCCTTCCAACATGATAGAAAAGTAGTTCTTATTTTTGAATCATTGTCGGTTCGTGCTACAGCCGAGGGCTTTGATTTCGAAATAAGAAATACTTGTCTATTACATAGAGATGTGTACATTGAATAAGAATCTAAAGGTCGGTACGTGCTACAGCCGTGGGCCTTTGGGGACTGATTCATCTGTACGGAATGTTGGGTTAGACTTGACTTAGAATATTGAGTTTGTCATGCTACAGCCGAGACTCAATTATTCAAGAGGCTAAAGTTTGATTAGGGAATAACATAAGATGTAATTGACAAGAGTTGTCTGCCTATTGAACATTACATGGCGGTTCATGCTACAGCCGGGGTCGTGTAATGGAATGTAGGATCCCTATTCCCACTAGCATTATGAATGCTTAATTTTTCACGTAGGGGGTTGAATAAATTAGGAAAACTAGTGGGAGCCACTTATGAATAAAGACCCGATTCATATAGCGTTTTGAAATGAAATCGAATATTTGCTAAGTGTTGTTATGTGTTTATCATTTACAGATTTACTTTGTACGTTATGTCTTCTGCACTATCACTCGGGAGTATACTAGATGCTCACAAGTTGACTGATCCTAATTTAGCTGTATGCTTTCACTGTAACAAGTTAGGGCACTGGAAGAGAAACTGCAAGGTTTACCTTGCAGAATTGAAGAAGAAGAAGGGTAGTAAGACTACCGCTTCTAATTCAGGCATGTTCATGATCAAAGTTAATATGTCACTAGGTCAAATTTCTACTTGGGTATTAGATACCGCCTGTGGTTCTCATATTTGCAATTCGTTGCGAGGACTAAAGGAAAGTAGGAATCTTGAAAAAGATGAGGTGATTCTACGTATGGGCAATGGAGCAAGGGTTGCGGCCATAGCTGTAGGATCATTTAGTTTACATATGCCTACAGGCAAGACTATTATTTTGAATAATTGTTATTACGTTCCCTCTATCGTGAGGAATATTGTTTCTATCCCTATGTTGGATTTGGATGGTTTTTCATTTATTATTAAAAATAATGAATGTTCTATCCTTAGAGATAATGTTCTTTATGGACGTGGAATTTTAAATAATGGTCTGTATGTATGTGACGTAGAGCATGATTTACTTCAGATTGAACAAACTAATAAAAGAAAACGAGATGATGAAAATCTGACCTATTTATGGCACTATCGACTAGGTCATATTAGTGAAAATAGACTTTGGACATTGCATAAGGAAGGGTTACTAGACCCCTTTGATTTTCAATCATATCCTACATGCGAGTCTTGTCTATTGGGTAAAATGACCAAATCTCCATTTAGTGGACATGGAGAGAGGGCTGCAGATTTGCTAGGATTGGTACACACAGATGTATGTGGACCAATGTCCACGCAAGCCATGGGAGGATTTTCGTACTTCATTACTTTCATAGATGATAGATCTAGATTCAGATATATGTATTTGATGAAACACAAGTCTGAAGCCTTTGAAATGTTCAAGGAATATAAACATGAAGTGGAGAAACAAACCAAACACAGTATTATAACTCTTCGATCAGATCGAGGTGGTGAATACTTGAATGGAGAGTTTCTAGATTATCTCAAAGAAAATGGTATAGTCTCCCAGTGGACTCCTCCATATACTCCACAGTTGAATGGGGTATCTGAAAGGAGAAATCGAACTCTGTTAGACATGGTTCGGTCAGTGATGAGCTATGCGAATCTTCCAGTATTCCTATGGGGTTACGCATTAGAAACCTCAGCATATTTACTGAATAAGGTGCCTTCCAAATCTGTTCCTCAAACTCCGTATGAGATATGTAAAGAAAGGAAACCGAGTCTTAAACACGTTAAGATTTGGGGATGTCCAGCTTATGTCAAGAAAGTTGACCCAGATAAGCTGGAATCTCGATCCGTAAAATGTAGTTTTATGGGATATCCTAAAAAGACTTCAGGGTATTACTTTTACACCGATCATCGGGTGTTTGTCTCCAGACATGCTACCTTCTTGGAAAAGGATTTTATCCTTGAAGGAAACAGTGGGAGCAAAATTGAACTTGATGAAGTTCAAGAAGCACAAACTACTACGGTTCAAGTGGAAACACCTGTTCAGACTAAAAAACCTTCTGTGGAACAACCCATTCGTAGGTCAGAGAGAGTGTCTCGCCAACCTGAGAGGTATTATGGCCTTGTCATTGAGAATGACAATGAGTTGTCAATCATTGATGAAGACGACCCTAAGACCTATAATGAGGCTATGAGTAGTGTTGACTCAGAGAAATGGCATAGTGCCATGATATCCGAAATGGAATCTATGTATACCTACCAAGTATGGACTCTGGTTGAAGCGCCTGAAGGTGTTAAGCCTATTGGGTGCAAGTGGGTATATAAGAGAAATATTGGAGCAGATGGCCAGGTAGAGACCTATAAGGCTAGGCTAGTGGCAAAAGGATTTAATCAAAGACAAGGGATTGACTTTGATGAAACCTATTCGCCTGTAGCCCTGTTAAAATCAATTCGGATTTTGCTTGCGATTGCTACTTACTAAGACTATGAGGTCTGGCAAATGGACGTGAAAACGGCCTTCCTCAATGGGGAACTTGAGGAGGAAGTGTATATGACACAGCCGGAAGGTTTTCTTTTCAAGGGAAATGAACACCTAGTGTGTAAGCTGCTGCGAACCATATATGGTTTAAGGTAAGCTTCTCATAGATGGAACACCCGTTTTGATGAGACAATCAAAGAGTTTAATTTTATCAAAAACATGGATGAACCATGTGTCTACAAGAAGGTTAGTGGGAGCGCGGTAACATTTCTTGTATTGTATGTGGATGACATACTTCTTATAGGAAATGATATACCGATGCTGCAATCAGTCAAGGTATGGCTATCAAAGAACTTCACCATGAAGGACTTGGGAGAAGCATCCTACATTCTCGTATGAAGATCTATAGAGATAGATCTAGAAGAATGATAGGTCTTACCTAGGGTACATACATCCAGAAAGTGCTTAAAAGGTTTAGCATGGAAAACTCCAAAAGAGGTCTCAAACCGATGAGTCATGGAGTGTCCCTTTCCGAAAAAATGTCTCCTAAGACACCTGATGAAAGAGAGCGTGTGAGTAAGATTCCTTATGCTTCAGCAATAGGATCTATCATATAAGCGATGTTGTGTACAAGGCCTGATGTTGCTTATTCAATTAGTGTGACGAGCATATATCAGTCCAATCCAGGTGAAGACCACCGGAAAGCAGTGAAAAACATCCTAAAGTACTTGCGAAGGACTCAAGACATTTTTCTTGTTTTTGGCGGTGAATCTGAGTTGAAAATAGAGGGTTATACTGACTCTAGTTTTCAATCAGAGAGTGATAGCAAATCCATGTCAGGGTACGTGTTTACTCTAAACGGTGGTGCGATAAGTTGGAAGAGTTCCAAACAGACGACAACGGCTGACTCCACAGCGGAAGCAGAATATATAGCTGCAAGTGAGGCTGCAAAAGAAGCTGTTTGGATGAGGAAATTTGTTTCTGAGTTAGGAGTTGTTCCTAGCGTCAAAGAGTCTATTGTGTTGTATTGTGATAACAACACAACAATAGCACAAGCCAAGGAACCTAGGTCTCATAAAAATTCCAAACATGTCCTGCGGCGCTTTCATCTGATTAGGGAGATTGTTGAAAGAGGAGATGTCAACGTCGAGAGAGTTGACACACATAACAACGTAGCAGACCCACTCACAAAGCCACTTTCTCAGAGTCACTTTGATCGTCATAAAGACAAGATGGGTATTAGATACCAGAGTGATTGGCTTTAGTACAAGTAGGAGATTGAAAGGAATATGTCCTAAGTCCAATTATGTATTAGGATTTAGGAATAACTTTTTATGTAATCTATTTTGATTTCATTTAATAAAAGACTTGTTTTGTTTTTATTACGGGCTCTATCTATTTAAGTGTTTAAATAAGATATACCATAGTTTAGAGTAAAGCTTTTTATGGATTATGATGAGATCATAATAGTGAGACCTAAAAGATGATAACTCTAAATTTAAATAGTTCATGGTCGTAGGATTACTAATTGGTAATTAATAATCCGCAAAGATCGGTACATACTATGCTTGCTTCATTATGAAGGATGTCTGTTCTCATAGACATTTGTGTGGTGACACTATAGCTAGTATGTAGGTGCTTATTATAGAATAAGTTCACTGAACATGACTCGCACAACTGAACAACTGATGGAGTTCACTCACGTGTCAGCAGTTGTTCACACAGTGATAGTTGTACAAGTATCCTTAGACTTGAGGTCATCATAGTCATCTTATGTACACTGAACTATGCTTTGGTTTAGTTCTTAGTCTCCAGGGACAATTATTAGGGCTCTACTGGGTATAGGAATTTGTACACGAAGATAGTGTATGATCAATAAAAGATGTACCCCTTCCAGTGAAGGAAGCGAATGTTCAAGGCTAATCCACTTATGCTAGTTCAGGAATCTCTGGCCAGAGTAAATAAAATTAGAAAGGAGTTTCTAATTTGCATAGAACTACGCATAGTAAATGGTAAGCAAGTAATTGGATTAGATAAGGCTTGACACGAGATCCATGCCTTGTATTTAATTGGGACATTGTAGGGTAGAAGGAGTTTATTGTACGGTAACTATTCACTGACAGGTTCTTGGTATTCTAAGCAGTGAATTCATATTATCCGGATAGTCGCGATATGTTGAGAAGCATCACTCACGATGTAGAATAAATGTGATTAATTAATTAATCATATTTAATAAATTAGAGAATTTATATAAATAATGATAAAATAGTTTTATTATTATTTATTTCTACTACCGGCTTAATATTGAACCTATAGGGTCACACCATAAAAAGAGAATGATTTAATGGTGGGGGAATTAATTAATAATGGCTAATAATTATTTATTTGTGAAATAAATAATTAATTGGAAAATTTAATAATTGATTAAATGAGATTTAATTGATTATAAATTAATTAAGAAAAGTTCTTAATATTATTAATTAAGGATTTAATTTTTGGAAATTAAATCAAGAGAGAGAATTATTTCTAAAGTGTTTAGAAAAAGGATTAATAATTAAAAGGTGTTTCAATTATTAATGAGAATAATAAATGGGATAATAATAATATTATTTATGGGAAAATTTCAGCTGAAAATTTTGCCTATAAATACACTATTATAGACCCTATTTTATTCCAACCCACATTCTAACCCGAAAACCCAAAAAGTTTGGAAAACCCAACTCACTCCACCTTCTTCCTCCTCCTTAACATCGTTTTCTTGGTGGATACCGGTGGAGTGCTTCACACTTGAGGAGCAACTGCTAAGGATCTCTGATCGTTGTCTCCGAATTATTTTAAAAGGTTAGATTCGAACCCTCGAATTTTTATTCATGATCTGTATGCTTTTATTTGGATTTTGTATGTGTAAAAGTGTTTTGCCATGCCCCCGCTGCGTTAAAAATCCAACAATATAGGCAAGAGAATGCCAGGAGACGTAAAAGTTTTTAATGCTGACAGGTAGAATTAATTCTACCTCGTCTCCCTAGACTTTGAAAAAGAATAACATTCATTGGAAAGAGGAAACATGGTTTAAAGCGCACAAGAAACAAGTAACAGTGGACTGTTCAAGTACGAATACCATTAACCCTAATCATAGTGACTATTAATCTTCCACTTCAACATATTTAAGTATTAACTGAGACTGTTATCAAATTTTATTCACAGATAAGTCAAGTGAAATATTAGACTGTAATATCAGAACTTAGACTTATATCAGAACTTAATAGTCATCAGTAAATAATTTCTTAACTCAAAAAAGGAATGCCTATCTTAGTAAGTCCTCATATAAGTTCTGAGTTATACTCTTCAGAACTTAATCATCAAAATATGCAACCAGAGCTTGTCCTCAGAGTTTGTGCAAAATGACACAATGATTGTTTATCTAAAATAACATAGACCTCCACAGAAATTTTCATCATTCAGATGGAGTGATTAGTGTGTGCATTAAGCTAAATAACAGACAAAGAGTAAAGTCTGATTCACTTCAGTACATCTTAGAAATAAGGCATAACTAAAATTTTGCTAAAGAGCAGTCATTGTCCTGAAACCTACTGATGAATGAGTTCATGCTTGAGTCCACCTCAACTGTTTTGTGCTAATTTTATGCATCTTTTGAAATTCTATTTTACAGTGGCTTCTCAGTGTAAGTGAGTCACGACTGCTTATCAAAATTTATGCTATTATCAGAGTATTTCTCCAGTAATCATAGAGTGTGAAAAGTCACCAAGAAAATATTTTGCTTTTCTAATGCATATTTACTTAATGCCAGCAATGCACTTGGGTCGTCCCTTCCACATTTTTACTCTAGATCTCAAAGGAGTACCTAATTTTATTCTTTGATCTTTTTGCTTTTTCTTTTGATAAGTGAGGTTTATCAGCACTTAGTACATTCAGCAGTTTTACTAGTATCAGAACTTAACAGATGAGTAGCATTATTCTAATTTGTGACTTAGTAATAAGATAAACAAAGTAAACTCAACTAAGCTCAATTATCAGAATTTGCTAGTGTCATAAGATTTCCACTGAAATAATTACTTCTTACATGGAATCATTTGTTTATTGAAGACTACTAGGTCAGTATCTAGCACAGTTATCCTCATAGGATTGAATAGTTACTTGAACAGACATATCACTTATCAGAGTTTAGAAATATATATCAGACAACAATCAGTACTTAAACGCGTATTTCAATTAATCACAGAATAAACAAAGAGATTACATTCTGTAAATACTGATCATAAAGTCTGATGTATCAGAACAAAACTAGACAGATTTATAAAAAGAACCTGAAACCATTCCAAGTTCATTTACCAAACTTGTAAAAGTGGCTTCACATAGTGGTTTTGTGAAGATATCTGCCAGTTATTGATCTGTTGGAACAAAGTGCAATTCCAATGTACCTTCATCCACATGTTCCCTTATGAAGTGGTACCTGATGCTGATGTGCTTTGTCATAGAGTGTTGAACTGGATTACCTGTCATAGCAATAGCACTTTGATTATCACAGTAAATAGGGTTTTTGAAATATGTTAACCCATAATCCAGTAACTGATTCTTCATCCAAAGAATCTGTGCACAACAGCTTCCTGCAGCAATATACTCTGCTTCTGCAGTTGATGTGGAAATTGACTTTTGTTTCTTGCTGAACCAAGAAACCAATCTGCCTCCAAGAAATTGGCAGCTTCCACTTGTGCTTTTCCTGTCAATTTTGCAACCTGCAAAATCTGCATCTGAGTAACTTATAAGCTTAAAAATCTGATTCTCTAGGATACCATAATCCCAGATCAGCTGTTCCTTTAAGATACTTAAAGATTCTTTTCACAGCTGTTAAGTGAGGTTCTCTTGGATCTGCTTGAAATCTTGCACAAAGACAAGTAGCATACATGATATCAGGTCTACTAGCAGTTAGATAGAGTAGAGAGCCAATCATACCTCTGTAGTCAGTAATATCTACTGATTTACCAGTATCCTTATCCAGTTTTGTTGCAGTGGCCATGGGAGTGGATGCACTTGAACAATCTTGCATTCCAAATTTCTTCAGCAAGTTTCTGGTGTACTTGGTTTGACAAATAAAAGTGCCTTCTTCATTCTGCTTGACTTGAAGGCCCAGAAAATAGCTAAGTTCCCCCATCATACTCACCTGATATCTTGAATGCATTAGTTTGGCAAACTTCTTGCAAAGTTTGTCACCAAAAATGATATCATCAACATAAATCTGGACCAGAAGTAAGTCCTTTCCATGGTTGAGGTAGAACAGTGTTTTGTCTATTGTTCCTCTGTTGAATCTACTTTCCAGAAGAAACTGAGCTAAAGTCTCATACCATGCTCTAGGAGATTGCTTAAGTCCATAAAGTGCTTTATCAAGCCTATAGACATAATCTGGATGTTTGGTATCTACAAAGCCTGGAGGTTGTTCAACATATACCTCCTCCTCCAATTCTCCATTGAGAAAAGCACTTTTCACATCCATTTGAAAGACCGTAAACTTTTTGTGAGCAACATAAGCCAAAAATATCCTTATGGCTTCTAACCTAGAAACTGGTGCAAATGTTTCATCATAATCAATTCCCTCATGTTGAGAATATCCTTTTGCAACCAGCCTTGCCTTATTCCTTGTAATTATGCCATCACTGTCAGTTTTGTTTCTGAATACCCACTTTGTACCAACAACAGATCTATTCTTTGGTCTTGGCACTAGGGTCCAGACTTTGTTTCTTTCAAATTTATTTAACTCTTCCTGCATTGCTTGCACCCAATCAGCATCTTGAAGAGCTTCTTCCACTTTTTTTGGCTCAGTCTGAGAGAGAAAAGAATTGTAGAGACATTCATGTGAAGTACCTGTTCTAGTTCTGACACCTGCATCAGGATTTCCAATTATTAAATCAGGTGTATGTGATTTTGTCCACTTCCTTGCAGATGGAAGGTTTTCTCTAGAACTGGATGCACCCCCATGATCCATGCTGTCTTCATTTTCATTATCTGATACTCCCCCTGAAACTATGCTCTCTGAGTTGGATTCTTCAGTATTTAGATTTTCAGCACTATCAGAACTTGGCTTATCAGAACTTGACGAATCAGAACTTGAAGAGTCAGATGTATGTTCTGATGTTTCTTGAGATGTGGTAGGATCTTGAGTATGCTCCCCCTGCATAGGTGCATCTTCCTTTGACGTAGTCACCATAGTTTCAATAACATCAGAGTTTAACCCATCAGAGTTTACAGTATCAGGACTTAGACTTTCAGGATTTTCAGTATCAGAATTTGAGTCTTCATTTTCAAATCTCAGCTGATCATGGTCAATGAAATCTTCAAGACCAGTAATCTTCTTGTCATCAAAAGTGACATTGATAGATTCCATGACCACTTTTGTTCTCAAATTATAGACTCTGAAGGCTTTTGTGGAACGTGGATATCCAACAAAGATTCCTTCATCAGCTTTTAGATCAAACTTTGATAGCTATTCAGGATGAGTCTTGAGAACAAAACACTTGCATCCAAATACATGAAAGTATTTCAGATTTGGCTTCTTTTTCTTCACCATCTCATATGGTGTTTTTTCGTGCTTGTTAATGAGTGTTGCATTTTGAGTAAAATAAGCAGTCTGCACAGCTTCAACCCAGAAATAGGTTGGAAGCTTTGCTTCTTCAAGCATTGTACGTGCAGCTTCAATGAGAGTTCTATTCTTTCTTTCAACAACTCCATTTTGCTGTGGAATTCCAGGAGCAGAAAATTCCTGCTTTATTCCATGGTTTTTGCAGAACTCTTCCATTATCAAATTCTTGAACTCAGTGCCATTATCACTCCTTAAAATTTTCACAGAATCTTTGACCATTTTATCCAGATATGTGACATGATCAATCAAGATAGATGCAGTTTCACTTTTTGTGTGCAAGAAATACACCCATATGTATCTGGTGAACTCATCCACTATGACCAACGCATAGTTCTTCTTTGCAATAGACATGACATTTACTGGACCAAATAGATCAACATGTAGTAGATGATAAGGCTCAAGAATTGATGATTCAGTCTTGCTCTTGAATGAAGATTTTCTTTGTTTGGCCTTCTGACAGGAATCACAAAGACCATCAGGAGCAAATACTGACTTTGGCAGTCCTCTCACAAGATTTTTCTTGACCAGTTCATTTATATTGTTGAAATTTAAATGAGAGAGTTTCTTATGCCAATTCCAGCTTTCTTCAATTGATGCTCTACTCATCAGACAGATTGCAGAACCATCAGTACTTGTTGAAAGCTTAGCTTCATAAATGTTACCACGCCTGTATCCTTTCAGAACAACTTTGCCTTTAGATTTACTCACAATTTCACAATGTTCTTCAAAGAAATCAACATGATAACCTCTGTCACAGATTTGACTTATACTCAGTAGGTTGTGTTTAAGTCCTGAGACCAGCGCTACTTCTTTAATTATGACATTTCCAAGATTGATATTGCCATATCCCAATGTTTTTCCAATGTTGCCATCTCCATAAGAAACATTTGGGCCAGCTTTCTCCACAAAGTCTGATAGCAGGGCCTTATTTCGGGTCATATGTCCTGAACATCCACTGTCCAGAACTAGAATATTTTTCCTGTTGCCCTGCAATCACAAAGACCACTAATTATTAGTTTTAAAGACCCAGACTTGCTTGGATCCTTTGGCCTTATTAAGTTTGTTAACATTTGCAGCGGATTTAGCATCAGAGTTTATGTTAACATTTTTCTTATCAGAACTTACACTATCAGACTTTGAATCAGAATTTACACTAGAAGGAACAATGGAAACTTTCTTCAAAGAAGGTTTTATTTGATAATAATCATAGTACAAACTATGATATTCCTTACAAGTATAAATGGAATGCCATAAACTACCACAATGAAAACAAGAATTTTGTGGTTTGTATCTAACAGACTGACTCTTAACTCCTGATTTTGAAGGTAAAGAGTTAATATTCTTATTCTTCCTGCAAAAAGAAGCCAGATGGTTAGAACTTCCACAGTTATGACATATTTTCCTAGGAGCATCAAGAACAGGTTTATAATTATTGCTTTTATTCATACCTTCCTTTCCATTCCTATTTTTCCTAGGTGATTTTACCTTGTTTGCATTCTTAACATCTTTCAGCTTATGCTTAAGCTGCTTCTTTGTCATTAAGCCTATGTTCACTTCAGCTGTCTTTTCCTATTTTAGTTTGTCAGAAGTTAATTCCTTTGTAACTTCTGATTTCTCATTTTCAGACTTTACAGTTACAAACTTAACAGGTTTTAACTTTGGCTTTTGCTTATCAACAGGCTTAATTTCTTCAGTTCCTTTATCATTCTTATCTTCTCCATAACCTAAGCCCTCTTTCCAGTTTCCACTACTTAGCAAATTTTGAGTTGTTTTGCCAGAGTTAGTCCAAGTCCTGATAATCTCTCTTTCCTTTTCTAACTCAGTTTTTAGAGATTCATTCATTTTTAGTACTTCATCCCTAACATAAAAAGTATAATCTCTATCCTTCTGAGTTTGATGGAACATGACTAACTCTTTTTCTAAGAAATCATTTCTTTTCTTAAATGCAAGATTTTCAGAAGTTAATCTTTCACATGTTAAAGTTTGCTCTCTATAACTAACAAACATGGTTTTAAGATATCTTCTCAACTCATTAATATCATCAGTATGAAAACATAAGTAGTCTGAGGTACCTTTGTTTCAGCAGCTTCAGAACTGCTCTCAGCACTTTCTTTATCAGCATTTGCCATCAATGCATAGTTTTCCTCACTTTCAGAGTCTGAGGTGTCTGTCCAGCTTTTCTGCTTTGTGACAAGAGCCTTGCCTTTGTCACCCTTTACCTTCTTGCAATCAGGAGATATGTGGCCTTTCTCACCACAGTTATAGCATTTAACATTGGTGTAATCTCCTCTGTCAGACTTTCCTCTTCTGCCTTCAGATCTTCTGAAATTCTTCTTATCAGAACTTATGCCTTTCCTGGAAAACTTCTTTCCCTTCCTGAACTTCCTGTATGCAATCTTTGTGATTCCTTTCACCATAAGAGCACACAGCTTCATCATCTCCTTATCAGCATCAGTCTCAGGCAAGCTTTCAGAATCTGAGTCATCATCACTTTCAGAACTTGATGACTCAGTTCCAGACTTTATGACAAGAGCTTTACCCTTGTCTTTCCTTGAGGAAGCTGCTTTGGGGAATTCTTCTTCAGCCTTAAGAGCAACTGTCCTTGACTTTCCTCCTTTCCTCTTGCTTCTTTGTTCCATCTCAAGCTCATGAGTCTTTAGCATTCCATAGATTTCGTCAAGAGTTGTTTTATCAAGATTGTAGTTGTCTCTTATTATCGTTGCCTTCAAATCCCAGCATTCAGGAAGAGCTAACAGGAACTTAAGGTTTGAATCTTCAAGATCATACTCTTTATCAACCAATGACAAATCATTCAAAAGTTTGACAAATCTATCATATAAATCATTCAATGACTCATTAGTCTTTAAGTTAAAGTGTTCATACTCTTGAGTGAGTATTGTCTTCCTGTTCTTTTTAATTGTGTCAGTTCCCTGACACCTTGCTTCCAGAGTATCCCATATCTCCTTAGCAGTCTTGCAGTTAATTACCCTGTTTGACATTACATTATTAATGGCACTATGCAGTAAGTGTCGTACCTTGGCATCCTTAGCAATTGATGCTATATCTTCAGCAGTATAATCACTCTTCTCCTTTGGTACGGTCTTTGTTGCTTCACCTGCAACTGCAACATCGAGCTTGGTTGGTTTGTGAGGCCCTTCCTTGATTCTATCAAGGTATTCTGGATCTGTTGCTTCCAGGAACATGGTCATCCTTACCTTCCATATGGGATATTCAGATGGTCTCAGTATGGGAACCCTGATAGTCTCATACCGACTTTGAATTTGTAGCTTTGGAGTTTCTTCAGTTTTGGTAGGCTTAGTTGGAGTTTCTGTGTCAGACATGATTGTGTTTGGATCTTTAACTGTATGTGTGTTAACAGATTGGCTCTGATACCACTTGTTAGGTCACACACACACTGTAGAGGGGGTGAATACAGTGTATAATACAATCAAATCAAACTTTAATATATTAAGTAACAGAAAACAAACTTTATTAAAACAATAAACTCTGTTACAGTATGGAACTGTTACCTCTCAGTGATGAACAAATATCATGAGAGCTGCTAGGGTTACAATGAATAAACTTCTCGAATATATGATAACACTTATAGTGTAAACCCTATGTCTGTGTTTATATACTACACAGTTACAAGATAATCGCTAATTGATATGGAATATAATTCTGCTTCCTAAAATATATCAATCAGATATCTTTTCTTCCAAGTATTCCATTCTTCACGGAATTCCTTCTTCATGCATATCTCTTCTTATGTTTATCTCGATCTTCTTTCCTTTAATCAGCTACTGTCCTTCTCTGATCATCCTTCAGCACTTAAGTTCTGATATCTAACTTCTGATGATTATCTCCTGATAATATAAGTACTGATATCCTTAAGTCCTGACTTCCAGTATAAGTACTGATCAACAGTTAAGTACTGATTTGTCCTGTTAAATAAGATCTGAAATCTAAACATAAATTATATTAGCCATGACATTATCAAATATATCTAACATACCAGATACAGAAAGAATTAATTATAAGGTAACAGAATAAAAAATGATTTAAATTCAAGGATTATAAGAAAGGATCATGAAAGGAATATAATGTATTGAGAAAGGTTAAAGAAACCTAAGTAATAAGATCCCGGGTATGATCCCTCAAATGATAAATGAAAACGAAAGTTAAGCGAACCGCATAACAGATCAGCGGTGATTAGCCAAGTAATTAGAAGCTAATCAAAGAGGTTAGTGAGGATGATGTCATCAAACCAATCAGAGGAGGACAAGTGGGGGAGGATGACATAACAAAGTGACATAAGCATGAAAAAGAAAGGTGTGTTGTTGGTTGATTTAGAACCACACAAAAGTTACCATGGTAAAAAGTAATAAATCAAAACAAAAACCAAAAAAAACAACCAACCAACATTCATTTCACCAAAAACACAAAGTTGACTCATTTCTTCATCAAGCTCTCGGCTTTTTTCATTTTCAAAGGAAAGAAAAATCCAAAACCAAGATCCAAGCTTTGTTAAATAATGAGGTAATTATCTAAGGTTCCTTGTACATAGATATGGATATCCTATAAGTTTAAGCTTATAATTCCTTCACAATCTCTTCCAATAAATTAAGGAAGAAGATGGTGAATAGTAACCTTCAAGAAATAACTTTGGTTTTCTTGATTTTTATGAAAGTTCAAGGTAGCTTAAGCATAGACCAAGGCTTCCATGGGCATTCCAAGGATCTTTCATTGATTAAAACCTTCAAGGAAGGTATAACCCCTCCAAACCCTAACTTTATTTGAGTAATTAGGTTAAGTTTTGTTGATTATAATTCATGAGAGGCTTGTTTGTTGTGAATGTAGAGATTAGTTAGTTTTGTGAAGTTTTGGAGTGGTAATTCTTGGATTGTTGATTAATGAACTTAAGTGTAGTAAAAAGTCATGTTTAAGAATAGTATAAATTTATAATATGGAGTTGTTAGGGCTGTTATGGTGAGGTATGGATGGAGTTTTGATTGGGTTGTGATTGTGGATTGATTGTGGGTTGATTTGGAGTGGTTTAAATTTGGGTAATCGCGTAAATATAGCCGTCGTAATGTCCGATTTACTTTAGGCTGTTTTTATTCTTAACATTAGGACCCGTGAACTCACTGCTAGGTTTTGACCATTTCCATGATTAGATAGTTCATGTTACGAGCTTCGTTTTGATATGTAGTTCGTTTGATTCCGATGTACGGTTTAGGAGAAACGGCCGTTTTAAGTAACGACGTTTCGTGAACGAATCAATACCCCTCGCCTTACTTTGAAACATAGGTTAAAGACCTAAAAGGACTAATTGGAGTATGAAACATTTATGTAAAGTGTGTTAGGCAGTTGGTAAGACACTCGTGAAAGAATCGCCTTAAAACTCGTAATGGTTAATTTATTAAAAATGGTGGAGCCGAGGGTACTCGAGCGACTTAAGAGAATCATTAAGCGCGGAAGCGAACGATAGGACTCTACATGGTTAAATTCTAGTTTCTTAAGCGACCGGGGTTTAGTTCCGATTTATGTTGTTCATAGGTTATCGGACCCATCTAAGCTTAAGTCTATCCGGGAGCACTCAGGCAAGTTTTCTATCCGTTATACTGTTGTTGTGATGTATACACTTGTACATGCATTATCTTGTGATAGATGCATAATGGTTATTTAGCAAATTCTTGCGATATATTGTAGCATGTGATATGGTATATATGCATGCCTGTTTCGTATTCTTGATACATATATCTGTTGATTCAGTTGATAATACCTATGCTAGAGATAAGCGGTAATTTGCATATACCCTTAGTATAGGGGACCCAAAGGTGAACTTTTTTAAAAACCGGGAGTCGAGGCTCCCGAGTATAATATATATATATATATATTTTTTTTATATATATATGAATAGTTTTCGAAACTATGAATCGAATAAGGTTTATTCGATAACTTTATTTCATTAATGAATATTATCTTGAATATTCATTCGAGGGCTTATGACCCCGTTTATTTTATTATTGAATATTATTTTGAATATTCATTCGAGGGCTTATGACCCCGTTTATTTTATTATTGAATATTATCTTGAATATTCATTCGAGGGCTTATGACTCCGTTTATTTTATTAATGAATATTATTTTGAATATTCATTCGAGGACTTATGACTCTGATTATTTACTAAATAATATTCTTTGTTTTATTAAAGAATAATGTGTCGATAATCAAACTTACTTTTGATTATTCAAATAAAGATAAAACTTTCGTATAAGTACATCTTTTGTTATTTAAGATTCATTTCAAGTATAAGTTTTACAACTTCTACTTCAATTATTTTTATAAAGATTATTCTTTATGGGAATATTATTTAAATAATAATATTCAAATATTTTCTAATATATTGGGACTGATTTATTTTATTAAATCAGCATTACTCCAAACATTCTTAAAAATGTTTTGCGAGTCTTCAAAATGATTTTAAAAGTTAGAGCGGATCCCAAAACTCATTTTTATATTTAAGATCCTCCTTTCGAAGGGGATTTAAATATTCGCTCAAAACCTGAGGGATCCGGCTCTGTGGTAGGTTTTATATTCGCAACAAGGTTGCTATTTTGATAAAAGAGTTTTGATTACTTACCCAATACTCGGGAAGTAAAATTCTTGGAACAAGTTAATCCATTAACAAGCATCGCCTGGGAAATATCGGTGAGTTTTCCTTTCCAACTAGATACGACTTCTTGGTGGAGCCGTATCAACAAGTTTCTACTTGGGGAAAGTGGGGACGAACTTTACGTTTCAGAGTCATGGATTTCATCTGAACTAGGAGTGGCGTAAGTGGTCGAGTGGCGCCGGCCCAGCCTAATTATATTGGCCCAAATGGCTTGGAAGTTCCGCTAAGACGGTCCATTCCTTAGGAGTCCAGTGTTCGGTTGAGAAGTTAATCCGACAGGTTCTCCTCTATATGTAGAAAATGGTGGGGTTGTACTACTGCGACTGATCATCGTAAGTGGTCTTCCTGGCGCGACAAACTCCCGTAAGGAGTTCATCATCCAATTGCATATTTCTGCAACACTACCCAGAGCACTTCGATAGAAAGGCTACGGTTGGGCGATTGTTGAGTGTTGGCAGGGTCGAGTTTTCAAAATGATGTTTGCATCAAATGAAGTATCTCGTAACTTCATTTTATTTTGATGATATTTTATAGATTGATTCTATACAAGTTTTGTCTTGTAGCTTAATCTATGGGAGGAACTATTTATACATTGAACGGTGGTAGTTCAAGTAGTATTTAGAAAAGATATAAGTATATTGGAGTATCTTGTAACTTCATCTTTTAAACTTATATCTAGTAAATGATTATCTTGTGCATGTCAAAGATTTTCAGAAAAACGTTGAGACAAGGTTAGATATATGAGATCACCTTGTAACGATATTTTTATACAGTTATAAACTGGAACTCTGTGTATATTATACATGTCAGAGGATTTCAAAGATTGTGAAAAGTATATATGTATATATATACTGAATATTTTGTGACTTGGTCGCGTTAAGATATCAGCTTGGTTCATTTCTTATTGACCAAGACTTTCATGAGTACTATGAGAATGCTCCTATTTGTTAATTATTATACATATTATTTCGGTGGACTTGTTGCTCACCCTTGCTTTCTTCTTTCATCACACAACATCAGATAGACAAGATGAACAGGACCAAGCTCCCAATTCGCGAGCGGATAGGAAACGTTCCGCAGTATCCTTTAGGCGTTGATGTCGTTGTAGCTGAGGTAGGAACTACCAATAGGCTAGGCTTTCAACTTTTGATGTACCAGACTTATGTATCTTTATCAATTGTAATAATGGCAAAGAAATGTAAATTTATTCAGAAACCCTTTTAAGGTGTAATGGCATATAATTTTGGAATAAAATGACTCGTGTTATTTTTGGATATTCATCTCTGAGACTATAACTTGTGCTGTGTGTGTTTATTATGGGGTCACAGTACAGAGTAGTTGATTGTTTATTAAGATTGGGTGTTATTAAGGGAAATGGAACTCGTGATAACCCAAATCCCCGACCCCGGATTTGGGGGTGTTATAGAAATGGTATCAGAGCTAAGCGTTATAAACCTCAGAGATGATGTGACATTAAGATTATAAGTTCATTAAGATAATAAGAACTCTTGCCAAGTTCATAGTCGGGCTACCTAACGTAGTACTGACAGTTAAAACCCTTATGGGAACCCTTATAAATATCGTGATAGGAGCGTAGTTCGTTATCATATATGGTAGCGGGACTCCGAACCCTGAGGTTGAGGAGCAACAACGCGATGATGTTTTATTAGTTATTGGAGATCAGATTGTGGATCCGATAGAGCGTCCTAACACGGGACCGGATGATGTTCATATTGAGGATGTAGCGGTTGAGGATGTTGTCCTAGAAGGGATTATCGCTGAGAAGGATCCTGATAAGAATGAATAAAGGACCACTGAGGAATTGATGACCATGGTTAGGGCAACTACCAGAGGTAGGATTGGCCGGTCACTACCAGAGGTTCGTTCAAGTTTGTAAAGATAGTAGCCCCTTTAACGCGGCTTACTCATAAGACTGAGAAGTTTGAATGGACAGAGAAATGCGAGAACAACTTTTAAGAACTGAAGCAAAGATTGGTGGCGGCCCCTATGATGACATTGCCGGATGGAAAAGGAGATTTTGTGATGTGTAGTAACGCTTCGCATAAGGAATTAGGGTGCTTCTTATACAGCACAACAAGGTAATCACGTACGTGTCAAGACAATTAAGGGAATATAAAATTTGATATCCCCACCCATGAGCTTGGGCTCGTGGCAACAGTTTTGCCCTAAAGATTTGAGGCACTACTTGTATGGAGAGAAGTGCGAGATTTACCTAAGCCATAAGTGCTCTAGTGCATTTTCACGTAGAAAGAGCTCAACATACGCTAGAGGAGGCGGTTAGAGCTAATCAAGAATATTGATTGGGAGATTCTTTATCATTCGGGGAAAGCCAATGTGGTGGCTGATGCCCTTAGTAAAAAGGAGAAGCTCAAGATGAAAATGTCTTTGGGAGAGTTGATAAGAGATTTTGAGAAAATGGAAATAGAATTGAAGGTAACCGGAGCCGGTACCGAAAAGCTGTTTGAGATTGCAATACAGCCCAAATTATTGGAAAAGAACAGATTGTGCCAGAAAAAGTGATGAATGAAGGCAGAGAGCCAACAAATAGATAAGAGATTAATACCGAGAAAGATGATAAGGGAATAATGAGGTATTCCTACAGAATTTGGGTTCTAAATGTTCAAGAGCTTAAAGATGAGATCTTAGATGAAAGCTAGTTTGAGGAATAAGATTTAGAGCAAACCCTGAACGTGATAGTCAGGGAGGTCGCCATCAAGATAGAAGGAACCCATAATATAATGGAGTGGAAAATGAGGATTTTAACGTATAAGATAACCCCAAGTATGGGAGAAGGATGAAACATTTCATACTAAGGAAACAGAAAGTCGAGTAAGGGAAGGAGACCCGAGACGGTACTCCTATACGGCAATTCATGGACCTGTCTAAAAAGAACTTAGACTATTATCCCCAACCACCACCTTGAGGAAACAATGCGGTAGGAAATTCTTTCATGAACTTTAAGTCGCTAAGCTCTCAGAGTTCCAAGGAACAAGCTGACCCAGTCAAGGCAAGAGCCTGGCTAAAGGAAATATAGGAATCATTTGAGATTTTAAATGATTGACGAATTACAAAAGACTGTTTTTGTCACTTACCCTCCTAAGAGAGAGACCACCCGCTGGTGAAAGGCCAAGAAAGGCACGGAGCCAGAGGTTATGATAAACTGATTAAAGTTCAGTCAATTGTTTTCGGGAAAGTCATTCCCAAGGATAAGGAGATAGTGTAAAAGCTTTGGAGCTAGAACAAAAGCGGACGAATATGATGAATTATGAATCTAAGATTGTAAAAATTGTCAAGATTCGTTCCGAGGACACGAATCCAGAATGACGGGATGTTTGAAATCAATGCTTATGTTGTGTTGGTTCGTGAAATAATGATAAGAGAAAGGAAAATAAAAGAAACTGAAGTGGAAAGGAATATAAAGGCAATAGAGTTTGAGGAATGATAAGGGAGTTGGGTATGAGGAAACCTTAAAGACTCATACCAATAGAAATAGAAAAGTATGTAATCGTCAGGATGAGGGTGATTCACCATGAGTTAAAATTGATGGTTGAAGGCATAAGAGATACATATATTTTATCCCCTGTAAGTTGGGAGGGTTCGAGGAAACCTTGAGATAGTTCGAAGGATAAATAATGAGACGCGGATAGACTGAGGAGACAAGGAAGTAAGAAATTAGGAAAATTGGATGAAGGAAGTGACCTTCAAGAATGTGAAGTGTAAGACCGGTGGCTTGATACCCAGAAAGGGAGACGCCAGGTATGAAAGATATCCCAACATTGAGATGACTGTTGAAATAAACAACAAAAGTAAATAAGGAATTATTAAGAAGAAGTTCACGATGAACACGACCAATATCTCCCAGAACATCCCTGTTGTCATTACCAAATTAGGCAAGCAAAGCGAAAAAAAAACCGTTGTTATCTTTTGGAGGCCATATGGATTGACCTCAGTTTGAATAAGGATGCTATTGTGAAATTAAGTATAGACTATCGAAGTGAGAATGATTGAATAAGGTAATCTATCAAGTATATATGACTTGATTTATCCATAGAAGAGTGTAAGTATCTTTTAAAGGTGGAATTAAGGATAGAACCTCAGTAACTTAAAATGAATCCTAGGGGAATGCATAAAGGTTGGCATTTCACCCTTAATAGGGATAGTATGAGTTTTGACAGTATGAATTGGAAAGGATTAAGTTAATAACAATCTTTAAGGATCAGTGGAGAAATTTTTCAAAAGTATATAGACAATGGTTCTAGTATTAGTAAATGGTATTTTGATATGCCCTGTATCTAGGGAATACAGGAGGAACAATTCAAGGATAACCTTAGAGGTCTTACAAGGAGAAAAGGTAATATTCAAAGTTCTCAAGAATAGAAATTTTGATAAAGGAAATATGACGTAATTATAATAATGACAGGTGGGGCACGTGTTGAACCATAAGAAAGTGTAGATCGACCCAATGAGGGTCGAGATTGGTGAAAACAAGAAGGACCCAAGATAAGAGACGTCCTAAGTATGATCGAGAGTCTGTCGTGGCAATGTTCACATCTAATGACTAAGGCAATGACTTATGGAAAAAAAAATGGTGATTTTTTTTCTTCTCACCAGGACTTAAGAAAATCATTTTCACATAAGCAGTGATTAAAATGAGGTAGAAAATTTATTTGGAGGTGGTTAAAAAAAATGACATTTATTGTAAGGAAATTTTACTATCAGGAAATGTCAAAGAGGTGGCCGACACTTTAAGTGTAAGAGGACAATTATAAGCACACGTGCCGGAGGGATACAGTAATGATGGTTAAAGCCGTGAAGGTTGTATTATGGTTTGAAAGATTGATATTTCTTCTGATGATTATACGATACTCAATCGTAATAGTAGTTTGGTAAAGATTTAATTCATGTTAGCACTGTGAGCGGGCTATCTATTTTAGAAGGTCCTATCTTGAGAATAATCCAGGACCATATTTTAAAAAGGACTAAACAAACCTTTGAGTTAAGTCTTCTATTGAAGGCATATGATTAAGAATCGTATTAACCTGCTATCGGTGCTTTGATTAAACTCTTCTGCAATTTTATATGCTTCATGTCATGTATGTATGTCAGGATCAGGAGTGTTCGTCATAAATTATGAATGGTGATTATGTTAACTCCTTAGAAGAATTATATACTACATGTATGGACTCCGTATGGTTAGATATTAAGATTTCATGGAAAGTGAATGACGACAGTAGGTCAGTGGTGGACCATAGTAATGCAGCAATGATTCTGCGAGTAATGAGCTGATTACAACCGTGAGAGTTGTATTGGAATGGATGTTGAGATTGAGTACCACTAATCGTGTCATGTTGACGTATAAGTTATCTTTGATAGAAAAACTAGGTCGATTATTTACCTATTGAATATTTATTCCTTCTTATCAATAGAGAGTCGTATTACTATACGAGGAAGGTTGCGATGCAAGCATAGAATTCTAGTAACGATGATGTCTAGAATGAGATCCCAGATTCGATTTTCGATATCGAGGGAGTTTCAAAGGTGATCGTGTATAAGCTCGAGGAAGAGCATGGGTCCATAGAATGATGGACGAAATAGCAAAAATATTTAAGCATGCAAAATATGATGCGATAATACTTGATGTTGATATATATATATACATATGTTTTGTTCTCCTATGACAAACCTCTATAGTTCAGAGGTAGGTTTCAAGCCAGATATTTTGTGGCAGTATATTTTTTTTTCATATGTACAATTCTCTTCAATTCGTTCTTTTCTCTTCTTTTCATTTCATATAAACTGAGAAGAACAACCCTTCCAGAAGGGGAGGTATTGCCGAATGACTATCTATCTGTGTGATAGAAGCCTAGTAGGATACCACATGTTGTTTAATTGCTTGTCAAGTACTAAAGGCTGGCCACCTTCTGTACTAACTATGCGATATAACAAGTGTTCATGATCATAGTGATCTCTTAATAAATTCTTTTACTTCTATATGAAGGACCAAGCTTTCGAAGATGGAAGCAGCTAAAGAAAGTAGTATCAGTACGGTGGTATTCTGATTCTAACGCGTTCATGATACTAAGGTTGACGTGGTTATTAAAAGGTTATAGAACGCTAACGAGCGAAAGTATAACCAGTATAATATTAGGAACGGAAGGTAGTAGAGATTACGAACTGGAAAAGAATGGGTATTGAGAAGCAAAAGCTCTAATGCTAAAAGCTATAATGAGAGTCTGTGCAATAGACTTGGAAGAATTTGGAATGATCACTTAACGCGGATGAGTTTTCTCACGATAATAGATCGTATGTCAGGTATCGAGATGTCGTCTTATGAGATCTTTGAGGGAAGAAAATGTCGATCTCCCTTATGTTAGGATAAAGTTATAGAGCGCAAGATGCTCGGAGCAGCAATGGTCCAAAGGACCAAGAAGATAATAGATCTAATCAGAGGACGGCTGGGAGTAGCCCAAGATGGACATGAGAAGTATGTTGAATTGACACGAAAGGACAAGGAATAGGAAGTAGGGGACCTAGAGCTGTTATAGGTATTCCCTTGGAAAAGATGGATGTGGTTCAGAAAGAAAGGAAGGCTAAGCCCACGAAGTGTTGGACCCTGGGAGATATTAAGACGTATTGGGAAGTTAGCATATAAGCTAGCCCTACCCTGAACATGTAGCAAGTCATAACGTGTTTCATGTATCAATGTTAAGGAAGTGTAATTCGGATGCCAGATAAATAGGGGCACATGAGCGCATAGACATGCAACCAGACGTAACCTATATGAAGCAACCAGGAAGGGTTATAGATTAAAAAGGGACAAGTGCTTAGGAGAAGGGTTATCAAACTATTCAGAGTTTGATGGAAGAACCACAATGTGGGAAAAATTACGTAAGAGTTTGAAAGTGCAATGCTAAGAAAGTATCCCTACTCATTTTCTATCTGATTCCGGGACGGAATCCTTTTAAGGAGGGGAGACTGTAATAACCCCAATTTTTGGAATTTTTGAAACCCTTATGAATAGTATTTTGCTGATTATGCTGAATAAGAAAACTTTTCATGCCACACTATGTAGGGGTTCTTTTACTGATCTTCTGGGATATTATTAGTACTTTATATGGGATATAAGTGTATGTAAAGATCGTCAGAATCCAAATTTGAACACTTTGATTTTTCCCGGAAATCTACCAGATACAGAAAGAATTGAGTATAAGATAACAGAATAAAAAAGGATTTAAATTCAAGGATTATAAGAAAGGATCATGAAAGGAATATAATGTATTGAGAAAGGTTCAAGAAACCTAAGTAATAAGATCCCGGGTATGATCCCTCAAACGATAAACGAAAACGAAAGTTAAGCGAACCGCATAACAGATCAGCGGTCATTAGCCAAGTAATTAGAAGCTAATCAAAGAGGTTAGTGAAGATGATGTCATCAAACCAATCAGAGGAGGACAAGTGGGGGAGGATGACATAACAAGGTGACATAAGCATGATAAAGAAAGGTGTGTTGTTGGTTGATTTAGAACCACACAAAAGTTACCATGGTAAAAAGTAATAAATCAAAACAAAAAAAAAACAACCAACCAACATTCATTTCACCAAAAACACAAAGTTGACTCATTTCTTCATCAAGCTCTCGGCTTTTTTCATTTTCAAAGGAAAGAAAAATCCAAAACCAAGATCTAAGCTTTGTTAAATCATGAGGTAATTATCTAAGGTTCCTTGTACATAGATATGGATATCCTATAAGTTTAAGCTTCTAATTCCTTCACAATCTCTTCCAATAAATTAAGGAAGAAGATGGTGAATAGTAACCTTCAAGAAATAACTTTGGTTTTCTTGATTTTTATGAAAGTTCAAGGTAGCTTAAGCATAGACCAAGGCTTCCATGGGCATTCCAAGGATCTTTCATTAATTAAAAGCTTCAAGGAAGGTTTAACCCCTCCAAACCCTAACTTTATTTGAGTAATTAGGTTTAGTTTTGTTGATTATAATTCATGAGAGGCTTGTTTGTTGTGAATGTAGAGATTAGTTAGTTTTGTGAAGTTTTGGAGTGGTAATTCTTGGATTATTGATTAATGAACTTAAGCGTAGTTTAAAGTCATGTTTAAGAATAGTATAAATTGATAATGTGGAGTTTTTGGGGCTGTTATGGTGAGGTATGGATGGAGGTTTGATTGGGTTGTGATTGTGGATTGATTGTGGGTTGATTTGGAGTGATTTAAATTTCGGTAATCGCGTAAACATAGCCGTCGCAATGTCCGATTTACTTTAGGCTATTTTTGTTCTTAACATTAGGACCCATGAACTCACTGCTAGGTTCTGACCATTGCCATGATTAGATAGTTCATGTTACGAGTTTCGTTTTGATATGTAGTTCATTTGATTCCGATGTACGGTTTAGGAGAAACGACCGTTTTAAGTAACGACGTTTCGCGAACGAATCATTACCCCTCGCCTTACTTTGAAACATAGGTTAAAGACCTAAAAGGACTAATTGGAGTATGAAACATTTATGTAAAGTGTGTTTGGCAGTTACTAAGAAATTCGCGAAAGAATCGCCTTAAAACTCGTAATGTTTAATTTATTAAAAATGGTGGAGCCGAGGGTACTCGAGCGACTTAAGAGAATCATTAAGCGCGAAAGCGAACGTTAGGACTCTAAATGGTTAAAGTCTAGTTTCGTAAGCGACCGGGGTTTAATTTCGACTTATGTTGTTGTTCATAGGTTATCGGACCCATCTAAGCTTAAGTCTATCCGGGAGCACTCAGGCAAGTTTTCTATCCGTTATACTGTTGTTGTGATGTATACACTTGTACATGCATTATCTTGTGATAGATGCATAATGGTTATTTAGAAAATTCTTGCGATATATTGTAGCATGTGATATGGTATATATGCATGCCTGTTTCGTATTCTTGATACATATATCTGTTGATTCAGTTGATAATACCTATGCTAGAGATAAGCGGTAATTTGCATATACTCTTAGTATAGGGGACCCAAAGGTGAACTTTTTTAAAAACCAGGAGTCGAGGCTCCCGAGTATAATATATATATATATATATATATATATTTTTATATATATATGAATAGTTTTCGAAACTATGAATCGAATAAGGTTTATTCGATAACTTTATTTCATTAATGAATATTATCTTGAATATTCATTCGAGGGCTTATGACCCCGTTTATTTTATTATTGAATATTATTTTGAATATTCATTCGAGGGCTTATGACCCCGTTTATTTTATTATTGAATATTATCTTGAATATTCATTCGAGGGCTTATGACTCCGTTTATTTCATTAATGAATATTATTTTGAATATTCATTCGAGGACTTATGTCTCCGATTATTTACTAAATAATATTCTTTGTTTTATTAAAGAATAATGTGTCGATAATCAAACTTACTTTTGATTATTCAAATAAAGATAAAACTTTCGTATAAGTACATCTTTGGTTATTTAAGATTCATTTCAAGTATAAGCTTTACAACTTCTACTTCAATTATTTTTATAAAGATTATTCTTTATGGGAATATTATTTAAATAATAATATTCAGATATTTTCTAATATATTGGGACTGATTTATTTTTTTAAATCAGCATTACTCCAAACATTCTTAAAAATGTTTTGCGAGTCTTCAAAATGATTTTAAAAGTTAGAGCGGATCCCAAAACTCATTTTTATATTTAAGATCCTCTTTTCGAAGGGGATTTAAATATTCGCTCAAAACCTGAGGGATCCGGCTCTATGGTAGGTTTTATATTCGCAACAAGGTTGCTATTTTGATAAAAGAGTTTTGATTACTTACCCAATACTCGGGAAGTAAAATTCTTGGAACAAGTTAATCCATTAACAGGCATCGGCTGGGAAATATCGGTGACTTTTCCTTTCCAACTAGATACGACTTCTTGGTGGAGCCGTATCAACAAGTTTCTACTTGAGGAAAGTGGGGACAAACTTTACGTTTCAGAGTCATGCATTTCATCTGAACTAGGAGTGGCGTAAGTGGTCGAGTGGCGCCGGCCCAGCCTAATTTTATTGGCCCAAATGGCCTGGAAGTTCTGCTAAGACGGTCCATTCCTTAGGAGTCCAGTGTTCGGTTGACAAGTAAATCCGACAGGTTCTCCTCTACATGTAGAAAATGGTGGGGTTGTACTACTACGACTGATCATCGTAAGTGGTCTTCCTGGCGTGACAAACTCCCGTAATGAGTTCATCATCCAATTGGATATTTCTGCAACACTACCCAGAGCACTTCGATAGAAAGGCTACGGTTGGGCGATTGTTGAGTGTTGGCAGGGTCGAGTTTTCAAAATGATGTTTGCATCAAATGAAGTATCTCGTAACTTCATTTTATTTTGATGATATTTTAAAGATTGATTCTATACAAGTTTTGTCTTGTAGCTTAATCTATGGGAGGAACTATTTATATATTGAACGGTGGTAGTTCAAGTAGTATTCAGAAAAGATATAAGTATATTGGAGTATCTTGTAACTTCATCTTTTAAACTTATATCTAGTAAATGATTATCTTGTGCATGTCAAAGATTTTCAGAAAAACGTTGAGACAAGGTTAGATATATGAGATCACCTTGTAACGATATTTTTATACAGTTATAAACTGGAACTCTGTGTATATTTTACATGTCAGAGGATTTCAAAGATTGTGAAAAGTATATATGTATATATATACTGAATATTTTGTGACTTGGTCGCGTTAAGATATCAGCTTGGTTCATTTCTTCTTGACCAAGACTTTCATGAGTACTATGAGAATGCTCTTATATTGTTAATTATTATACATATTATTTCGGTGGGCTTGTTGCTCACCCTTGCTTTCTTCTTTCATCACACAACATCAGATAGACAAGATTAACATGACCAAGCTCCTAATTCATGAGCGGATAGGAAACGTTCCGCAGTTTCCTATAGGCGTTGATGTCGCTGTAGCTGAGGTAGGAACTACCAATAGGCTAGGCTTTCAACTTTTGATGTACCAGACTTATGTATCTTTATCAATTGTAATAATGACAAAAAAATGTAAATTTATTCAGAAACCCTTTTAAGGTGTAATGGCATATAATTTTGGAATAAAATGACTCGTGTTATTTTTGGATATTAATCTCTGAGACTATAACTTGTGGTGTGTGTGTTTATTGTGGGGTCACAGTACAGAGTAGTTGATTGTTTATTAAGATTGAGTGTTATTAAGGGAAATGGAACTCGTGACAATCCAAATCCCCGACCCCGGATTTGGGGGTGTTACAGTGGAAGCAACTTTCATGCTAATCCTTGCTTAGTTGCTTGATTATCATCCATAATCCTTGCACTAATCTCTCTTGCATTACCTGTCGTTTAATTGTTTTGCGACTCGTTTATCGTTTGTTCTTACTAATCGTTTGAGGGATCATATCCGGGATCTTATTACTTGGGTTTCCTTAACCTTTCTCAATATATTATATTCCTTTTATGATCCTATCTTATAATCCTTGAATTAAAATCCTTTTAATCATGTTACCTTATACTCAATTCTTTCGGTATCTGGTGGATTTTTGGGAAAAATCAAAGTGTTCGAATTTGGATTCTGACGATCTTTACATACAGTTATTTACTTTATGGAATACTAATACGATCTTAGAATTTCCATAACAGTAGTCCTATATATCGTGGTCTGATAATTTTCCTAAATCAGCATCATCAACAAAAGTTACTATTCATTAGGGTTTCAAAAATTCCAAAAATTGGGGTTATTACAGTCTCCCCTCCTTTAAAGGATTCCGTCCCGGAACCAGATAGAAAATAAATAGGGATACTCTCTTAGCATTGCACTTTCTAACTCTCGAGTAAATTTTCCCACATTATGGTTCTACCATCAAACTCTGACTAGTTTGATAACCCTTCTCCTAAGCACTTGTTCCTTTTCAATCTATAACCCTTCCTGGTTGCTCCATATAGGTTACGTCTGATTGCATGTCTATGCGCTCATATGCCCCTATTTGTATGGCATCCGAATTACACTTCCTTAACATTGATACGTGGAACACGTTATGAACTTGCTACATGTTCGGGGGTAGGACTGGCTCATATGCTAACTTCTCAATACGTCTTAATATATCCAAGGGTCCAATAATTCGTGGGCTTAAACTTTCCTTTCTCTCCAACCCTCATCAATTCTTTTCAAGGGAATACTTTTAACAATACAAGGTTCCCTCCTTCATACTCTTTGTCCTTTCAAGTCAAATCAGCATACCTCTTATGTTCATCTTGGGCTACTACCAGCCGTCCTCTGATTAGATCTATTATATCCTTGGTCCTTTGGACTACTGCGGGTCCGAGCATCTTGCGCTCTACAACTTCATCCTAACATAAGGGAGATCGACATTGTCTTCCCTCAAGGATCTCATAAGGCGATATCTCGATACTGACATACGATTTATTATCGTATGAAAACTCAATCTGCGTTAAGTGATCATTCCAAATTCTTTCAAGTCCATTGCACAGAATCTCATCATAGCTGCTAGTATTATAGCTTTTGCTCCTCAATACCCATTCTTTTCCAGTTCGTAATCGCTACTATCTTCCGTTCCTAATATTATACTGGTTATACTTTTGCTCGTTAGCGTTCTCTAACCTTTTAATAACCACGTCAACCTTAGTATCACGAACGCGTTAGAATCGGAATACCATCGTACTTGGTACCATTTCATCTCTAGCTGCCTCCATCTTCAAAAGCTTGGTCCTTCATATAGAAGTAAAAGAATTTATTGAGAGATCACTATGATCATGAACACTTGTTATATCGCATAGTTAGTACAAAAGGTGGCCAGCCTTTAGTACTTGACAAGCAATTAAACAACATGTGGTATCCTACTAGGCTTTTATCACACAGATAAATAGTCAGTCGGCAATACCTCCCCTTCTGGAAGGGTTGTTCTTCTCAGCTTACATGAAATGAAAAGGAGAGAAAAGAACGAATTGAAGAGAATTGTATATATAAAAATATACTGCCACAAAATATCTGGCTTGGAATCTACCTCTGAACTATAGAGGTTTATCATAGGAGAACAAAATATATACGTATCTATATCAATATCCAGTATTATCGCATCATATTTCACATGCTTAAATATTTTTGCTATTCTGTCCATCATTCTATGGACCCATGCTCTTCCTCGAGCTTATACACAATCACCATTGAAACTCCCTCAACATCGAAAATCGAATCTGGGATCTCATTCTAGACATCATCGTTACTAGAATTCTATGCTTGCACCGCAACCTTCCTCGTATAGTGATACGACTCTCTATTGATAAGAAGGAATAAGTATTCAATAGGTAGATAATCTACTTAATTTGTCTATCAGTGATAACTTATACACCACCACGACCCGATTAGTGGTACTTAATCTCAACATCCATTCCAATACAACTCTCACGGTTGTAAGTAATCGGTTCATTACTCGTAGAATCATTCCTGCATTACTATGGTCCACCGTTGACCTACTGTAGTCATTCGTTTTCTATAAGTCTTAATAGCTAACCATACGAAGTCCATACATATCGTATCAAATTCTTCTAAGGAGGTAACATGATCACCGTTCATGATTCATGAAGGACACTATAAGATAGATAGCCCGCTTACGGCGATTGCATAAATTAAATCTTTACCAAACTACTATTACGGTTGAGTATCGCACAATCATCAGAAGGAATTTCAATCTTTCACACCATAGTACCACCTTCACGGCTTTAACCATCATTACTGTATTCCCATGGCATGAGCGCCTATAATTTCTCTTTTATAGTTAGAGTGTCGGCCACCTCATTGGCCTTTCCTGATAGTAATAGTTCCTTACAATCAATGTCCTTTGAACGATCTTCAACTAAATTTTCTACCTCATTTCCATTCACTGCTGGTGTGAAAATGCTCTTCCTTAAGCTTTGGTGAGAGAAAAAAAATATCGCAATTTCCCCACAATGTATTTCCTCGATCTTTGAATGTGAACATTGTCACGACTGACTCTCGATCATACTTTGGACGTCGTTTATCTTGGGTACTTCTCATTGTCACCAATCTCGACCTTCATTGGGTCGATCTATAGCTTCTTATGGTTTAACACGTGCCCCACCTGACATTATTATAATTACATCATATTTCCTTTACCAAAGTTTCTACTCTTCAGAACTTTGAATATTACCTTCTCCTTGTAAAACCTCTAAGGTTATCCGTGAATCGTTCCTCCTGTATTCCCTAGATACAGGGCATATCAAAATACCATTTACTAATACTAGAACCATTGTCTATGGAGTTCTAAAAACTTTCTCCACTGATCTTTAAAGATTGTTGTTGCCTTAATCCTTCATTCCGTATTACCCAAACTCATAATGTCCCTATTAAGGGTGAAATGCCAACCTTTATGCATTCCCTTATGGTTCATCTCAAGTTATCGAGGTTCCATCCTTAATCCCACCTTTTAAAAAGGTAATTGCATCCTTCCATAGATAAATCAAGTCATGTATCCCTGATAAGGGTGTCTTATTCAATCATTCCCACCTCGATAGTATATGCCTAATTTCACGATAACATCTGCATTCAAAATGAGGTCAATCAATATGGCCTTCAAAAGATAACAACGGTTATCCGCTTTTCTTGCCTGATTTAGTAATGATAACATGGATGTTCTGGAAGATATTGGACGTGTTCAACGTGAACTTCTTAGTTCTAACTATTCATTTATCTCTGTTATTTATCTCAATAGTCATCTCAATGTTGGAATACCTTTTATACCTAGAGTCTCCCTTTTGGGCATCAAGCCACAAGTGTTACGTACACTTCACATTTTTGAAGGTCACCTCCTTCATCCCATTTTCCTAAATTCTTGTTATCCTGTCTCCTCAGTCCATCCGTGTTTCCTTATTAATCCATCGATCTATCTCAAAGTTTCATCGAATACTCTCAACTTCAAGGGAATTAACTATACGTTTCGCTTACACCTTCAAACCTTGAATTTATCTCATGATCAGTCACCATCGCGCTGATGATGACACACTTCTCTATATTTATTTCAAGGGTTTATTAGGGTTTCCCATACCTAACTCCCTTATCATTTCTCAACTCTATTTCCTTTATATCCCTTTATACTCCTTCCCCTTTCAGTCTTTTATTTTCATTTCTATTACAACCATTACATGAACCAACACGACATAAGCATTGATTTCAAACATCCCGTCATTCTGGATTCGTGTCCTCATAACGAATCTTGATAACTTTTACAACTTAGATCCATAATTCATCATACTCGTCCACTTTTGTTCTGGCTCTAAAGCTTTTACACTATCTCCATAACCTTGGAAATTACTTTCCCGAAAACAATTGACTGAACTTTAATCAGTTTATTATAATCTCTGGCTCCATGCCTTTCTTGGTCTTTCACCAGTGGGTGGCCTCTCTCTTATGAAGGTAAGTGACAAAAATAGTCTTTTGTACTTCGTCAATCATTTAGAATCTCAAATGATTCCTCTATTTCCTTTAGCCAGGCTCTTGCCTCGACTGGGTCAGCTTGTTCCTTGGAACTCTGAGAGCTTAGCGACTTAAAGGTCCTAAAAGAATTTCCCACCGCATTGTTTCCTCAGGGTGGTGGTTGGGGTAAAAGTATAAGTTTTGTTTAGGCAGGTTCATCATTTTCCCCATAAGAGTACCATCCTGGTTCTCCCTATCTTGCTCGACTTCTCTTTTCTTAGTATGAAATGTTTCATCCTTCTCCCATAATCGGGGTTATCTTATACATTAAAATCCTTATTTTCCACTTCATTATGTTATGGGTTCCGTCCATCTTGATGGTGACCTCCCTGACTATCACATTCAGGGTTTGCCCTAAATCTTATTCCTCGAACTATGACTTTCATCTAAGATCCCGTCCTTAAGCTCTTGAACGTTTGGAACCAAAATTTTGTAGGAACACCTCATTATTCCCTTATTATATTTCTCGGTATTAATATCTTCTCCAGTCATTGGCTCTCTGCCTTCATTCATCATTTTTTCTTGGCACAATATGATCTTTTTCGATAATTCGGGTTGCATTGCAATCTCGAACAGCTTTTCGGTACCGGCTCCGATTACCTTCACTTCTATTTCTATTTTCTCTTAATCTCTTACCAATTCTTCCGAATACATTATCATCTTGAGTCTCTCCTTTCTGCTAAGGGCGTCAGCCACCATATTGGCTTTTCTTGGATGATAAAGAATCTCATAATCGTAATCCTTGATTAGCTGTAACACCCCCAGATCCGGGGTCAGGAATCCGGGTCGTCATGGTCTTTCTTTCCACAATATCACTTCACTTAATTAATAAATAACCTTATGTTATGACCCCACACTAACACACACCACAACCTGTTATAGTCTCAGAGATGAAATTGAAATAAGTACAAGTCCTTGAATCCACAATTAAAAGTTATTACAACCCAAAATGATTACTTGATAAATTTACAGTTAATTGCCATTATCTGCCACAAGTTATAATTATACATAATTTGATTCTCAAAAGTAGAATGCCTGATCTACAAATAGATCTACCTCTGCAGCTATAGCAGCTACAACATCAACGGGAAGACGCGGGACGCTTCACACGCGCTTGCACTGGGTCTGCTGGAGTCTGGCCATCTTTCCTAACTGTTGTTGTGTGATGAAGAAATAAAGCAAGAGTGAGCCTTAAAGCTCGCAAGATAATATATAGCGATAACAATAATACAAGTATCTAAATGGATACTTACTAGAATCTTATCATGTGTAAGATAATTACTTACTAGATATAAGTTTTAAAAGAAGATGAAGTTAACAATTACTTCACTATACTTATACCATTTTTAGAAATCTACTTGAACTACTACTGTTCAAAGTATAATAAGATTCACGAGGTCACCCCATAGATGAGACCACAAATAAAACTTGAAAATATTTGATCTTTGAAATATTTTGAAAAGAAATGAAGTTACGAGATACTTCATTCAATGGATACACCAATAAAACTATTTGACCCTGTCAATGCTTCGGCAACCACCCATTAGTAGCCTTTCGATCGAAATGCTACGGGTAGGGTTGCAGAATTATCCAAATGGATGATGAATTTATTACGGGAGTTTGCCGCGCCAGGAAGACCACTTACGATGATCAGTCGTAGTAGTATAACCCCACCATTTTCTACATGTAGAGGAGAACCTGTCGGATTTACTTGTCAACCGAACACTGAACTCCTAAGGAATGGACCGCCTTAGCGGAACTTCCAGGCCATTTGGGCCAATATAATAATACGGCTGGGCCGGCGCTACTCGGCCACTTACGCCACTCCTAGTTCAGATTAAATCCATGACTCTGAAACGTAAAGCTCGTCCCCACTTTCCCCAAGTAGAAACTTGTTGATACGGCTCCACCAAGAAGTCGTATCTAGTTGGAAAGGAAAACTCACCGATATTTCCCAGGCGATGCCTGTTAATGGATTAACTTGTTCCAAGAATTTTACTTCCCGAGTATTGGGTAAGTAATCAAAAACTCTTTTATCAAGACAGCAACCTTGTTGCGAATATAAAACACACTACAGAGCCGGATCCCTCAGGTTTTGAGCGAGTATTTAAATCCCCTTCGAAAGGAGGATCTTAAATATAAAAATGAGTTTTGGGATCCGCTCTAACTTTTAAAAATCATTTCAAAGACTCGAAAACACTTTAAAGAGTGTTTGGAATAATGCTAATTTAATAAAGTAAATCAATCTCAATAAAAAGAAATATCTAGATATTATTATTTAAATAATATTTCCATAAAGAATAATCTTTATAAAAATAATTGAAGTAGAAGTTTTAAAACTCTTACTTGCAATGAATATTAAATAACCAAAGATATACTTATACGAAAGTACTATCTTTATTTGAATAATCAAAAGTGAGTTTGATGATCGACACATTATTCCTTAATAAAATAAAGAATAATAATTAGTAAATAATCGGAGTCATAAGTCCTCGAATGAATATTCAAAATAATATACATTAATAAAATAAACGGGGTCATAAGCCCTCGAATGAATACTCAAAATAATATTCAATAATAAAATAAATGGAGTCATAAGCCCTCGAATAAATATTCAAAATAATATTCATTAATAAAATAAACGGAGTCATAAGCCCTCGAATGAATATTCAAAATAATATTCATTAATAAAATAAACGGGGTCATAGGCCCTCGAATGAATATTCAAAATAATATTCATTAATAAAATAAACGGGGTCATAAGCCCTCGAATGAATATTCAAAATAATATTCATTAATAAAATAAACGGGGTCATAAGCCCTCAAATCAATATTCTAAATAATATTCATTAATAAAATAAAGTTATCGAATAAACCTTATCCGAATAATAGTTTTGAAAACTATTCATATATATATATAAATATATATATATTATACTCGGGAACATCGACTCCTGGTTTTAGAAAAATATTCACCTTTGGGTCCCCTATACTAAGGGTATATGCAAATTACCGCTTATATCTAGCATAGGTATTATCAACTGAATCAACAGATATATGTATCAAGAATACGAAACAGGCATGCATATATACCATATCACATGCTACAATATATCGCAAGAATTTGCTAATTAACCATCATGCATCTATCACAAGATAATGCATATACATATGTATACATCACAACAACAGTATAACGGGTAGAAAACTTGCCTGAGTGCTCCCGGATAGACTTAAGCTTAGAGTGGGTCCGATAACCTATGAACAACAACATAAGTCGGAATTAAACCCCGGTCGCTTAAGAAACTAGACTTTAACCAATTGAACCCTAATGTTCGCTTATGGTCACTCCTACGCTTAACGAATCACCTAAGTCGTTCGAGTACCCTCGGCTCCACCATTTTTAATAAATTAACCATTAAGAGTTTTAAGGTGATTCTTTCGCGAGTGCTTTACCAACTGCCTAATACACTTTACATAATTGTTTCATATCCCAATTAGTCATTTAAAATCCTTAATCAAGGTTTCAAAGTAAGGCTAGGGGTAATGGTTCGTTCGCGAAACGCCGTTACTTAAAACGGTCGTTTCACATCGCTCGTAACTCGGATTTAGGCGAACGACATATCAAAACGAAGCTCGTAACATGAACTATCTAAACATTGCAATGGTCAAAATCTAGCAGGGGGTTCTCGGGTCCTAATGTTATGAACAAAAGCAGTCTAAAGTAAATCGGACATTACGACGGCTACGTTTACACGATTTCCAATTTAATTATCACTCTAAATTCTCATCAATTCACTCACAACCACCAACACAACAATATTCAACCATCATACTACAACTCAGTCCCCAACTCCAAATTTTACCAATTTATCCAACCTATCAAAGACCCAATATTCAAATCCAATACAAATCCACCAAAACTACTTATAATCAAAGATCAAGCCTTAATACTAATAATGCTTCAATAAAACTTAATTTAATCATAAAATCAAAGCTAGGGTTTGAAGTTTATACCTTCCTTGGGAGGTGTTAAGTTGCTAGGAAACCTTAGGGAGCCTCCTACAAGCTTGCTCTCGGCCAAAACCAGAGCAGCAACTTCAAACTGCCATATCTCCTTCAATACTCACTCAAATGATGGGATTCCGTCCCGGAATCAAATAGAAAACAAACGGGGGTACTTTTCTAGCATTGCGCTCTCTAGTTCCCAAGTTGATTCTTCTACATTATGATTCTGCCATAGTACTCTGACTAGCTTGATCACTTTGTTCCGAAGCACCTGCTCCTTCTTATCTATAATCCTTACTGGCTTCTCCACATAAGTCAGATCTGGTTGCATATCCACCTGCTCGTACTCCACTATGTGTCTGGCATCCCGATGACACTTCCTTAGCATTGACACATGGAACACATTATGAACTTGTTGCAAGTTAGGGGGTAAGGCTAGCTCGTAAGCTAACTTTCCAATCCGTTTTAATATCTCAAAAGGTCCAATATATCTTGGGCTTAGTTTTCCTTTCTTTCCGAACCACATCCATCATTTCCAAAGGTATACCTATAACAACACGAGGTCCCCTACTTCCTATTCTTTGTCCTTTCATGTCAAATCAACATACTTCTTATGTCCATCTTGGGCTACTACCAGCCGTCCTCTGATTAGATCTATTATATTACTGTAATAACCCCCAAAATTTTCAACTTTTTGTAACCCTTATGAATAGTGTTTTAGGTGAATGAGAAAACTTTTCATGCCACACTATATAGGGGTTCTGTTATGGATATTCTGAGATTTTATTAGTACTCTTTATGGTATATAAGTGTATGTAAAGATCGTCAGAATCCAATTCCGAACACTTTGATTTTCCCGGAAATCCACTAGATACGGAAAGAATTGAGTATAAGGTAATAGGATAAAAAGGATTTAAATTAAAGGATTATAAGAGAGGATCATAAAAGGAATATAATATATTGAGAAAGGTTAAGGTAACCTAAGTAATAAGATCCCGGGTATGATCCCTCAAACGATAAACGAAAACGAAAGTTAAGCGAACCGTATAACAGATCAGCGGTCATTAGGTAAACAATTAGGAAGTTAATCAAAGGGATAAGAGAAGATGATGTCACCCAACCAATGAGAAGAGGACAAAGAGGGGAAGGTGACATCATAACATGACATAAGCATGACATGGGAAGGAAGGAGGTGTGGTTGAATGAGAACAACACAAAGTCCAAGGTTAAATAGGTAATTAACTAAAACAAAAACAAAACTAAATCAACCAAGCCAAACAAATCATTTTCATCAAAACACAAAATCATTTCTTTCTCTTCAACAAAAGCTTCCTCTCGGCTTTTTACTATTTCAAAGGCAAGAAAATTCAAAACTCAAGACCAAGCTTCCAATTCGCAAGCGGTTAGAAAACATTCCGCAGTTTTCTGTAAGCGTTGATGCCGCCGTAGCTGAGGTAGGAGCTACCAATAGGCTAGGTTTTCAACTATTGATGAACGAGACTTATGTATAATATGAATTGTAATAATGGCAAAGAAATGTAAATTTATTCAGAACCTTCTTGAGGTGTAATGGCTTATTATGTGGAATAAAATGACTTGTGTTATTTTTTTGGTATTCATCTCTGAGACTATAACTTGTGGAGTGTGTGTATATTGTGGGGTCACAATACGGAGTAGTTGATTGTTTATTTAGATTGGGTGTTATTAAGGGAAATGGAACTCGTGACAACCCGAATCCCCGACCCCGGATTTAGGGGTGTTACATTAGCTCTAACCACCTCCTCTGGCACATGTTGAGCTCTTTCTGCGTGAAAATATACTTGAGCTCTTGGGGTTTGTGTAAACCTCGCACTTCTCTCCATAAAAGTAGTGCCTCTAATATTTAGGGAAAAACTATTGCCACGAGCCTAAGCTCATGTGTGGGGATATCGAATTTTATTTTCCCTTAATTGTCTTGATGCATACACGATTACCTTGCTGTGCTGTATAAGAAGCACCCTAATTCCTTATGCGAAGCGTCACTACACATCACAATATCTCCTTCTCCATCCGGCAATGCCAACATAGGGGCCGTCACCAATCTTTGCTTCAGTTCTTAAAAGCTGTTCTCGCATTTCTCTGTCCATTCGTACTTCTCAGTTTTACGAGTAAGCCACGTTAAAGGGGTACTATCTTTACAAACTTGAACGAACCTCCGGTAGTGACCGGCCAATCCTATCTCTGGTAGTTTCCCTAACCATGGTTATCAATTCCTTAGTGGTCCTTTATTCATTCTTGTCAGGATCCTCCACGGGATCCTCCTCAGCAACAATACCTTCTAGGACAACATCCTCAATCGCTACATCCTCAATATGAATATCATCTGGTCCCTCATTAGGACGCTTTATCGGATCCACAATCTGATCTCCAATAACTAATAAAACATCATCGCGTTGTTGGTCCTCAACCTCAGGGTTCGGAGTCCCGCTACCATATACGATAACGAACTACGTTTCTATCACGATATTTATAAGGGTTCCCATAAGGGTTTTAACTGTCAGTACTATGTTAGGTAGTCCGACTATGAACTTGGCAAGAGTTCTTATTATCTTAGTGAACTTATTATTTTAACGTCACATCATCTCTGAGGTTTATAACGCTTAGCTCTGATACCATTTCTGTAACACCCCCCAGATCCGGGGTCGGGGATTCGGGTTGTCACGAGTTCCATTTCCCTTATCAATACTTAATCTTAATAGTCGACCAACTACTGCGTACTGTGACCCCATAATATACACACACACACCCCACACGTTATAGTCTCAGAGATGAATACCAAAAATAACACAAGTCATTTTATTCCACAAGTATAAGTCATTACACCTCAAAAGGGTTTCTGAATAAATTTACATTTCCTTGCCATTATTACAATTCATAAATATACATTAGTCTGGTACAATAAAAGTTGAAAGCCTAGCCTATTGGTAGTTCCTACCTCAGCTACAACGACATCAACGCCTACGGGAAACTGCGGAACGTTTCCTGTCCGCTCACGAATTGGGAGCTTGGTCCTGTTCATCTTGTCTATCTGTTGTTGTGTAATGAAAGAAGAAAGCAAGGGTGAGCAACAAGCCCACCGAAATAATATGTATAATAATAAACAATATATGAGCATTCTCATAGTACTTATGAAAGTCTTGGTCAAGAAGAATTGAACCAAGTTGATATCTTAACGCGACCAAGTCACAAAATATTCAGTATATATATACATATATACTTTTCACAATCTTTGAAATCCTCTGACATGTATAATATACACAGAGTTCCAGTTTATAACTGTATAAAAATATCGTTACAAGGTCATCTCATATATCTAACCTTGTCTCAACATTTTTCTGAAAACCTTTGTCATTCATAAGATAATCATTAACTAGATATAAGTTAAAAAGATGAAGTTACAAGATACTCCAATATACTTATATCTTTTTCCGAATACTACTTGAACTACCACCGTTCAAGGTATAAATAGTTCATCCCATAGATGAAGCTACACGACAAAACTTGTATAGAATCAATATTTGAAATATCATCAAAATGAAATGAAGTTACGAGATACTTCATTTGATGAAAATATCATTTTAAAAACTCGACCCTGCCAACACTCAATAATCACCCAGCCGTAGCCTTTCTATCGAAGTGCTCTGGGTAGTGTTGCAGAAATATCCAATTGGATGATGAACTCATTACGGGAGTTTGCCGCACCAGGAAGACCACTTACGATGATCAGTCGTAGTAGTGCAACCCCACCATTTTATACATGTTGAGGAGAACCTGTCGGATTTACTTGTCAACCGAACACTGGACTCCTAAGGAATGGACCGTCTTAGCGAAACTTCCAGGCCATTTGGGCCAATATAATAAGGCTGGGCCGACGCCACTCGACCACTTACGCCACTCCTAGTTCAGATGAAATCCATGACTCTGAAACTTAAAGCTCGTCCCCCCTTTCCCCAAGTAGAAACTTGTTGATACGGCTCCACCAAGAATTCGTATCTAGTTGGAAAGGAAAACTCACCGATATTTCCCAGGCGATGCCTGTTAATGGATTAACTTGTTCCAAGAATTTTACTTCCCGAGTGTTGGGTAAGTAATCAAAAACTCTTTTATCAAAATAGCAACCTTGTTGCGAATATAAAATACACCACAGAGCCGGATCCCTCAGGTTTTGAACAAGTATTTAAATACCCTTCGAAAGGAAGATCTTAAATATAAAAATGGGTTTAGGGATCCGCCCTAACTTTTAAAAATCATTTTGAAGACTCGAAAACATTTTTAAGAATGTTTGGAGTAATGCTAATTTAATAAAATAAATCAGTCCCGATATATTAGAAATATCTGAATATTATTATTTAAATAATATTCCCATAAGGGTGATCCTTATAAAAATAATCGAGGTAGGAGTTTTAAAACTCATACTTGAAATGAATAATAAATAACCAAAGATATACTTATACGAAAGTACGATCTTTATGTGAATAATCGAAAATAAGTTTGATTATCGAAACATTATTCTTTAATAAAATAAAGAATACTATTTAATAAATAAGCGGAGTCATAAGTCCTCAAATGAATATTCAAAATAATATTCATTAAATAAAATAAACGGAGTCTTAAGTCCTCGAATGAATATTCAAAATAATATTCATTAAATAAACTAAACGGAGTCATAAGTCCTCGAATGAATATTCAAAATATTATTCATTAAATAAAATAAAGTTATCGAATAAACCTTATTCGATTAATAGTTTTGAAAACTATATCTATATATATATATATAAATATATATATATATATATATATATATATATATATATATATTATACTCGGGAACATCGACTCCCGGTTTAGAAATATGTTGACCTTTGGGTCCCCTATACTAAGGGTATACGCAACTACTGCTTATCTCTAACATATGTATTATGCAACTTATAAGCAATTGAATCAACAATTAGATATCAAGATTACAAAACAGACATGCATATATACCATATTAGCATGCTCCAATATATCGCAAGATTTGCTAATAACATTCATGCACTTATCACAAGATAATGCATATACATATATACATCACAACAACAGTATAACGGGTAGAAAACTTGCCTGAGCGACTAAGGGTGGTAAAAGGCCTAGGACGAGTCTGGTAACCTATAAACAACATATAAGTTGGAATTAAACCAAAGTCGCTTAAGAATCTATACTTTAACCAATTAGACCCTAATGTTCGCTTTTGCGCTTAACGATTAACTTAAGTCGCCCGAGTACCCTCGGCTCCACCATTTTTAATAAATTAACTATTAAGAATTTTAAGGCGATTCTTTCGCGAGTACTCTTCCAACTGCCTAATCCACTTTAAATAATTGTTTCATACTCCAATTAGTCATTTAAGGACCTTAACCAAGGTTTCAAAGTAAGGTGAGGGGTAATGGTTCGTTCGCGAAACGCCGTTACTTAAAACGGTCGTTTCTCCTAAACCGTACATTGGATTCAAGCGAACCACATATCAAAATGAAGATCGTAACATGAACTATCTAAACATGCAATGGTCAGAATCTAACAGTGAGTGCACGGGTCCTGAAGTTAAGAACAAAAACAGTCTAAGGAAAATTGGGCATTACGACGGCTATAACTTAGCAATTCCCAAATTTTTACCCAATCAATTCAATATTAAACCACCACCAATCAACACCATTCCACCATCATTCAACCACAAATCAACCATACAACAAAACTTCATCCAAACCCTATTAAATCAGTACATTACTTTATGTTTTATCCATTTTATTCAATCACAACAAGAGCTATTAACTATACTTAAGGTTCATTAACCACTAACCAAGATTTACAACCCAAACTCATTACAAATCCAACCAAACTCTAAATATACATGAATCATTCTCTCATGAACTATAATCAACAAAACCAAACCTAATACTCAAAGTAAAGCTAGGGTTTGGAGGGGTTATACCTTCCTTGGAGTGATTAGAGTTGCTAGGAAGCCTTAAGAAGCCTTGAGATAGTTTAAGAATGCTTGGATCTTAAAGGAAATCAAAGAAAATAAAGTTAGTAATCTTGAAAACACTATTTATCATCTTCTTCCTTGATTTATTGGAAGAAATTCATGAAGAATTGGAGGCTTAAACTTCTAGGATAGCCATAACTAATCATAAGGAACCTTGGATAATTACCTTGTAATTTAATAAAGCTTGAATCTTGATTTTTGGAAATTTTCTCTTCTTTAGGATGAAGAAGCCGAGAGCACTTGTTCTTGGGAGGGTTTTTACTTTGCTAAATGAGTTTGTGGTGGAAAATGGAAGTGAATAGGATATTTGGGTGATTAATTGGTTGAATAAAGTGAGTGGAGTGTGACTAAGCATGACATCACCTTGGTGACTTCATCAATTGCCACTTGTCATCACTTGGTGGTGGAAGCATCTTTCATGCTAATCCTTGCTTAGTTGCTTGATTATCATCCTTAATCCTTGCATTAATCTCTCTTGCATTACCTGTCGTTTAATTGTTTTGCGACTCGTTTATCGTTCGTTCTTACTAATCGTTTGAGGGATCATATCCGGGATCTTATTACTTGGGTTCCCTTAACCTTTCTCAATATATTATATTCCTTTTATGATCTTCTCTTATAATCCTTGAATTAAAATCC
Organism: Apium graveolens; assembly: GCF_009905375.1. Lineage (NCBI taxonomy): Eukaryota > Viridiplantae > Streptophyta > Magnoliopsida > Apiales > Apiaceae > Apium > Apium graveolens. The sequence continues at coordinate 177,492,929 of NC_133657.1, forward strand.
TTTTAATCATGTTACCTTATACTCAATTCTTTCGGTATCTGGTAGATTTTCGGGAAAAATCAAAGTGTTCGAATTTGGATTCTGACGATCTTTACATACACTTATTTACTTTATGGAATACTAATACAATCTTAGAATTTCCATAACAGTACTCCTATATATCGTGGTCTGATAATTTTCCTAAATCAGCATTATCAGCAAAAGTTACTATTCATTAGGGTTTCAAAAATTCCAAAAATTGGGGTTATTACATACCTAATAGGTGCTAACGGGACAAGATCAAGTGTTTATTTTAGCAAGAGCCGTGTCTATAACAACATCTTTGCATTTTGTTCATTCGGGGGTAACGTTGAATATTATTCGGTTAATAATGGCAAGGGGGCATATGTCTTTCGCGTCTGTGGACGTACTTATCATAGCGTCGGCTCTTTGACACCGAAATTTACACAATTGTATATGTATGATGGTCAGGAGGCTGTGGATACCCGGTTAAGCTTTACAGGAAAGGCAGGGGAAGTGGATCCCACTATTGTCTCAATGTTGCAAGAAATATTGGAGCGGGAAAATGCTTTAGTCAATATATTTAAGCAGGCGCATGAGCGATTTACAGGCGCTCAACCCGAACAGATTCACCTAAGATTGTTTGAAAGGCGGACTTCTGATGGTCGATTTCAGACTGTCCCAACTGCCAATGATTATGAGTTTGCTGGGCTTGTGGTTGATAATGACTTTGCTAATAAGAGGGATATAGTTGTTGAGCATAAAAGAAATGGTCTACAACATATCAGTGAATTGCACCCTTCTTTTATGTCGTTGCAGTACCCTTTGTTATTCCCCTTTGGGGAAGATGGGTATAGAATCAATATTAAACATCGTAATGCAAACAATTCAGAAAGTGAAAAGGACGCGGTAAGTATACGCGAATACTATGCGTTTAGGGCATAATATCGTGGTGCTGAAGGACATACTTTGTTGCTCGGTGGGCATTTATTCCTACAATTTATAGTTGATGCTTGGTGCTCAGTGGAGCGTGTGAGACTAGTATGGGTGCAGAGGCATCAATCTATCATAAGATCAGATCTTTATAATAACATTGTAGACAACCTAAGACGCGGTGATGTGGATGCCACAGAGGTAGGTAGACGTGTGATTTTACTGTCAAGTTTTACTGATGGCTACCGATACATGCAACAAAATTTTCAGGAATCATTAGCCTTCTGCAAAGAATATGGACATCCCGACCTATTTATTACTTTTACGTGTAATCCGAAATGGGATGAAATTGAGGAGGCTGTTCGGGCTTCTGGATCTCACAGTGCCTCTGTACGACCTGATATTGTGGCCAGGGTCTTCAAAATGAAGCTCAATGCTATGCTCAATGACTTCACCAAAAAACATGTTTTAGGGCGTGTGCTCGCAGGTATATTTTTTCTTAGTTTATGAATGCTACCACTACTTGACTTTGAATATGTCAGGGCTATATGTTAGTTAAATCTCATCATAATACGAACTTGCAAACCAGAGAATGAAACCAAAACGTTTAAGTGGAAGCTCCTTACCATACAGGCAGATGTAAACACATACTTAAACTTAATTCAGAAACTTGTGTACTACCTCATATTGTAGTACCTAATTACATGCTTCTGCACCGTCCCCTTTTAATATCTTTTAGGCAGTTAAGTTTTTTAATTGATGACCATCATCAGGTGCTTCAGGTTTTCTACAGTCGGAGTCTGCTGAGAACTTTTTTGCACTTAAGCCTTGTTAGGAATATGTGTATTAGTTTGATGATAAGTTCAGCAAAACACTTAAGTAGAAATCTAGTGTTTGTAGCCTCAACGGATAAGACCATCTTGTCTATCCATTGAAGGAGTAGCCTTCTTAGCAATAAGTTTGGTATTGTAGCATATCTCACTTTGTGATTTCAAGCTGTAATTCTTAGATGTTGTTAGGAGATAATCAGTCATGTTGACTGCTAATGGATGTACAAATAGGAGGGCTAATTGTAAATATTTCATGCCTTGTAATTTTGTATAAGTGAAGAAGTGTCAACGGATGTTGAAGACCTTCAACGGATAAGAAACTAAGCTTCAACGGATGTCTCTAATGCTTCAACGGATAATATCCATCAACAGATAAGTGCTTCAACGGATAAAGCTTCAACTGCTAGAGCATCAACGGATAAAGCCATCGACGGATGAAAGCTTCAACGGATACACTGCTAGAGCATCAACGGATAAAGTCATCAACGGATGAAAGCTTCAACGGATGGTCAGTCTCATAGCATTTGATAGTGACAGTTAACAAAGCTGACAGAGGCACATGGATTGACAGAGATGTGGTAGCCTATTTCAGGAATAGCAGAAAAAGTAGCCATTTTTAGTCTGGTTCATAATGGAAAGTCAACAGATAATTCCATATTACACTGGATAAAAATGGAATAGAAACAAGTGGAGAACTATTGTCTTATTGTACTTTATCTTTGTCTTCACTTGTAAACTTGGTGTTATATAAACCAAGTAGTAGCTAGTAATTAGGTGTGAATTTTCCCTGAGCTGTTTAGAGATATCAAGAGAGAAAATCATCTAGTTTGTACTCGGAAGCAGCTGTGATTTAATTTTGAATCACAGATTTTCTGAAATAAAACATCTCTGGTGGAACAACAAATCCATCAGAAAAGTTTTTAAGTTCTTTGTGTTCATTACATTTGTGTTTAAATATATATCTGTCTGCATCAGCTCCAAGCAATTCACACACATTTGATCACTCAAACACTTAGTCTTACAAATTGCTCAAAACTTGAAAAAGTTTTGAGATTTACATTCAACCCCTCTTCTGTAAATCTCATTGTTAGTCCACTGGGAATAACAATTGGTATCAGAGCAAGCTCTTAACATACAAAGAGTTTAAAGACCTATTCTGCTAACATCATGAGTAAGAAGGATATTGGTGTAAAGATTCCAATCCTGGAAAGAGATAACTATCATCACTGGAAGGTGAAGATGCATTTACATCTTCTCTCTCAAGATGAAAGCTACATCAACTGCATTGAGAATGGTCCTCACATCCCACACAAGGTGGCCACAGCTGCTACTGCTACAGTTGCTGTTGGACAGTCTATTCCCAAGCCAAAGGCAGAATGGACTGTTGAAGATATTGAAGAGGTCCACAAGGACAAGAAAGCCATGAACATTTTGTTTAATGGCCTGGATCAAGATATGTTTGACAATATCATCAATAGCCAAACTGCTAAGGAAATTTGGGATACTGTGCAGCTTATCTGTGAAGGCACTGAGCAAGTTAGAGAAAACAAAATGCAGCTTCTCATTCAACAATATGAATATTTCCACTTTGAAGAAGGAGAATCATTGAATGATACATTCAACAGATTTCAGAAACTATTGAATGGATTAAAGCTGTATGGGAGAGTGTACCAAGTCAAGGACTCCAATCTAAAATTTCTAAGGTCTCTACCAAAGGAATGGAAGCCTATGACTGTTTCTCTAAGAAATTCTCAAGATTATAAGGACTTCACACTTGAAAGATTATATGGAATTTTGAAGACTTATGAACTTGAGATGGAGCAAGATGAGCTGTTGGAAAAGGGAAAGAGAAAAGGAGGATCAGTTGCACTTGTAGCTGACAGTGAAAAAGTTGAAGCCAGAAATGAGGAAAAGACAATGCCAAGTCTCAAAATTGGCACAAGCAAATCAGAATCAAGCAAGGGTAAAGAGCAAGTTGCTGAGGATGAAGACAATTCCAGTCAAGATGAATCTGATGATATTGATGAACATCTGGCCTTTCTGTCCAGGAGGTTTGCAAAGATGAAGTTCAGGAAAAACACAAAGTTCACTAAGCCAAACAAAAACATGGTGGACAAATCAAAGTTCAAATGTTACAACTGTGGCATTAGTGGACACTTTGCAAGTGAGTGTAGGAAGCCAAATTCTGAGAAAAAGAAATTTGAGCAAGTTGATTACAAAAGGAAGTATTTTGATTTGCTCAAACAAAAGGAAAGAGCTTTTCTCACTCAAGATGATTGGGCAGCAGATGGGGTAAATAAAGATGATGATGTGGAATATGTCAACCTAGCCCTGATGGCTAATTCTGATGAAAATGAAACTAGTTCATCAAGCAACCATGTAATTACTACTGATCTCTCTCAGCTTACTAAACATGAATGCAATGAAGCCATAAATGATATGTCCAATGAATTATATCATTTGCGTGTTTCTCTTAAATCACTAGCTAAAGAAAACACTAGGATCAAAGAAAATAATGTGTTTTTAAGTGATAGGAATGCTGTGTTAGAGAGTCAGGTAATTGAGCTTGAAAAGATTAAACTTAAATGCTTGACTGTCGAGAGTGAACTAGAAGAAGCTGTTAAGAAAGTAGAAATTCTTTCTAAACAGTTAGAAAGTGAGCAAGAGGTAATCAAGGCCTGAAAAACATCTAGGGATGTTGGTGTTCAAATTGCCAAGGTTCAGGGAATTGAATCATTCTGTGAGGATGCCTGGAAGAAAAACAAAAAGAAGTTAGAATTAATTGATGGATTGTCAACGGATGTGGAATCAACGGATGATGAAAGTTATCCGTTGAAGGAAGAAAAGGAGCATCCGTTGAAGGCTCATCAATTAAAACAGGCAAGTTCTTTTAAAAATAAAAAGAATGATTCAACTCTCAAGAACTTTGTCAAAGAAGGAGCTAGCACATCCAGAGATGTTAGTAAGGTGAATATAGGACACATGACTTTAGATCAGTTGAAAGATAGGCTTAAGTTGGTTGAGGATAAGAAGGAAACTAAAAGAAAATCTAAAAGAAATGGGAAGGTAGAGATTAATAAACATAACAATTACACACCTGATAGGTATGCTCCTAGAAAAAGTTATGTACATTGTAAAAGTGTTAATCACCTATCTGATAATTGCAAATCTGTTAAAAACGCTCCCATGCCTTCAAATCCCTCCATGCCTAACATGTCTATGTCACCTCTGCATGCTATGCCTGTTATGTCTCACCAGAATCCCCATGCACATTTTGCAAACATGCCATACATTAACAATCCTTACTTTACTGCATTTAGTATGCCTCAAATGCCATACAATATGCCTATGTGGAATAACATGTTTGCACAACCTATGCCTTATCAAATTCAATCAAATGTGTTAAATGATTCTGTGACTAACCCTACACTTCAACCAACCACATCTGAGACCAAGGTTGACCCAAAGTTACCTAAGTCAAAAGATGCAGGAGGAATGAAGTCTAGGAAAAAGACTAACAAGGCTGGACCCAAGGAAACTTGGGTACCAAAATCAACTTGATTGATTTTGTTGTGTGCATGGACAAAGAAGGAATCTATGGTACTTGGACAGTGGTTGTTCAAGACACATGACAGGAGATTTCACCCTGCTCACAGAATTTAAGGAGAGAGCTGGCCCTAGCATAACCTTTGGAGATGACAGCAAAGGATTCACTATGGGATATGGCTTGATTTCAAAAGAAAATGTCATCATTGATGAATTTGCATTGGTTGATGGTCTCAAGCACAATTTATTGAGCATCAGTCAACTATGTGACAGAGGGAATACTGTTTCCTTCAATTCTGAAGCCTGTATTGTCACAAGTAAAAAGGACAATAAAGTGGTTCTAACTGGAGTTAGAAAAGGAAATGTGTACTTAGCTGATTTCAACTCTACAGATGCAGAATCCATTACTTGTCTTCTCAGCAAAGCAAGTCCAGTTGAAAGTTGGCTATGGCACAAGAAGCTATCCCATTTGAATTTCAAGACAATGAATGATCTAGTCAAAAAGGACTTAGTTAGAGGAATGCCTCTAGTGGAATTCACAGGGGATGGACTGTGTGATGCTTGTCAGAAAGGAAAGCAAAAGAAAGTATCATTCAGTAAGAAGCTTGAATCTGCAATTGATGAACCACTGCAACTTCTACACATAGATCTTTTTGGACCAGTCAATGTATTGTCAATTTCAAGGAAAAGATACTGCCTAGTGATTGTAGATGATTTCTCAAAGTTTTCATGGGTTTATTTTCTTGGATCAAAGGATGAAGCTAGTGAAATCATCATCATTCATATCAAGCAAGTCAACAATCATCCTGATTTCAAAGTAAGGAATATTAGGAGTGACAATGGAACTGAGTTCAAGAATTCAACCATGAAGATGTTCTGTGGAGTAAATGGGATCATGCATGAGTTCTCAGCTCCAAGAACTCCACAACAAAATGGTGTGGTGGAAAGGAAGAACAGATCACTAATTGAAGCTGCAAGGACAATGCTTGAGGAGTCAAAGCTCCCAACTTATTTTTGGGCTGAGGCTGTTAACTGTGCATGTTACACTCAGAATATTTCTCTAATCAATCAAGCAAAATGCATGACTCCCTATCAATTATTTAAGAGAAGAAAACCAACTTTAAACTTTCTACATGTCTTTGGTTGCAAATGTTACATCTTAAGGAATCAATCTGATCACAAAGGAAAGTTTGATGCAAAGGCTGATGAAGGAATATTTGTTGGTTATTCTGCTGGAAAATCATATAGGGTCTACAATCTAAGAACCAACATTGTCATGGAATCTGTACATGTTGTGTTTGATGATAAAAAGATTGATGGACTAACAGATGAGGGACATCATGAAGGACTCAAATTTGACAATATTGAGATATATTGTGATGATAGTGAAGATGAGAATGATGAAGAAGGCATCTCAAGAAGAAACCAGAGTCTGCCTTTGGATAATGCACAGAATGCTGCATCCGTTGAAAGTCAAAATTCAGCTTCCGTTGAAAGAAGCAATGCAGCATCCGTTGAAAGACAAAGTGCATCATCCGTTGAAGTTCATAACGAAGCATCCGTTGATCACAGTCTGTCAACGGGTAATCACTTCACCTCATCAGTTGATAGAACTCCCAATTCCTTTCAAAGGATCAGCAACTCAGGGGGAGTTTCAACAAATCAATATTCTATCTCACATCATGACAATACTGAGGCAACCTCATCAAGGGCTAATCTACCACCTCAAAGGAAATGGACCAAGAATCACCCTTTTGAACTGATCATTGGTGATGCTACATCTAAAGTACAAACTAGAAGGGCTACTCAAGATGAATGTCTGTATAGTAGCTTTCTATCACAGGAGGAACCTAAGCGAGTGGAAGAAGCTCTTTTAGATCCAGATTGGATTTTATCTATGCAAGAGGAGCTAAACCAATTTGAGAGGAACAAAGTGTGGAAGCTGGTACCCAAGCCAAAGAACAAGAGTTCTATTGACACAAAATGGGTATTCAGAAACAAGATAGATGAAAATGGCATTGTCATAAGGAATAAAGCCCGATTGGTTGCCAAAGGCTATTCTCAACAAGAGGGAATAGATTTTGATGAAACATTTGCTCCAGTTGCAAGACTTGAAGCCATCAGAATCTTTCTAGCCTATGCAGCTAATGCCAATTTCAAAGTCTATCAGATGGATGTCAAGAGTGCATTTCTAAATAGGGAATTGGAGGAAGAAGTTTATGTAAGCCAACCTCCAGGTTTTGAAGATCCCAATTTTCCAGACCATGTGTATTATCTGTTGAAAGCACTCTATGGACTAAAGCAAGCACCTAGAGCCTGGTATGAGACTTTATCAAAGTTCCTTCTAGATAATCACTTCACAAGAGGTACTGTTGACAAAACTCTCTTCTTTAGAAATGTTAATGGCTCTAAGATACTTGTACAAATTTATGTAGATGATATTATATTTGGATCTACAGATGATAAACTTTGTAAAAAGTTTGCTAAATTAATGCAAAGTAAATATGAAATGAGCATGATGGGAGAGCTAACTTACTTTCTTCGTTTACAAGTTAAACAAGTTAGTGGTGGAATTTTCATTAGTCAAACTAAATATATTTATGATCTTTTAAAGAAGTTTGACTTAATGGATTGTTCACCTGCAAAAACTCCCATGGCCACTGCCACCAAGCTTGAATTAAACAAGGCTGAAAAGTCTGTGGATATTACAAGTTATAGAGGCATGGTTGGCTCACTTTTATATTTAACTGCCAGTAGACCTGATATTATGTTTTCTACATGTCTCTGTGCTAGATTTCAAGCTGACCCTAAAGAATCTCACTTAGTGGCTATTAAAAGAATTTTCAGATATCTCAAGGGGACTCCAAATCTAGGAATTTGGTACCCTAGAGAGTCTGGTTTTGATCTAATTGGCTACTCAGATGCAGATTATGCAGGTTGCAAAATAGACAGGAAAAGCATAACAGGCACCTGTCAATTTCTAGGAAACAAACTTGTATCATGGTTCAGCAAGAAGCAGAATTATGTTTCCACATCAACAGCTGAAGCTGAATACATTGCAGCTGGTAGTTGCTGTGCACAAATACTGTGGATGAGGAACCAGTTATTTGACTATGGTATAACTGTTGACAAAATTCCAATATTTTGTTACAACACAAGTACCATTACCATTACTGAAAATCCAGTGCAGCACTCAAGAACCAAACACATTGATATCAAGTACCACTTCATTAGGGAACATGTGCTGAAAGGTACAGTGGAACTTCATTTTGTTCCAAGTGAAAAGCAGATTGCAGACATATTTACCAAGCCACTTGATGAATCAACATTCACAAGATTAGTAAGTGAGTTAGGTATGCTTAACTATTCATAATCTATGTCATCTATGTAATCTGTCTCGTAGCCTGAAATGAATTTGCTGCAAGAACAAAGTTGGCTTTAATCAAGACTTATCCTATCAACGGATATTCCCTATCCGTTGAAAGCCAAAATTATTCTATCAACAGATATTCATTATCCGTTGAAAGACAAATACATTTCTGGTAATTTTATCCTTCAACGGATAAAATAGGGTTGTTCATCAACGGATAACTATTTACCATATCCGTTGATGTGTCACGACAGTGAGTCACAGCCGTTGATTTTTTTACTCAACCGTTGATACAGATATACAGTGTTGTATGTATTTGTATTTACGGTAGTTTTCAGAATTTCTATAGTTTCATTTATTCATGAACGGCTTTCACTTACTTAAAAGTATCATTTAATTATTTTACTTGTGTTTTAATTCAAGAAAGTATAAAAGCCCAATTGAATTCTTATTTTCACTTTACGCTTTCTTGCAATTATCATTCTCTTTCTCTCTCAATTCTCAAGTTCTTCTCTGCAACCTCTACTCACAGCAATGGCACCAGTAGTCAAAATTATGTCTCAAACAGGATTTGTTTATGAAAAGAATAATTTCATAGTCTTGGTTGAAAGAAAGGAAGCCCATTCTGATTATCACAAGATGATGGACTTCATCAAGAACTGCAAACTGAGCTATGCAATGCTGGAAGCCCCAACCATCTACTGTGAAGTGATTGAGGAGATTTGGACAACTGCAGAGTTCAACTCCACAGATATGACTATCGCCTTCTCTCTCAAAGGTAAGGACTATTGCATTAATTGTGATGATTTACAATCTTGCTTTAAGTTGCCTGAGAATAATGCCATGACACCACATACTGATAAAGATGTCTCTGCTATGCTAGATTCCATAGGCTATGCTTTTGATTCTGCTAGTTTAGGTAGTATTAGAAGGAAATGCCTTAGGAAAGAATGGAGTTTCTTGGAGATGCCTTTATTAAGGTTTTTTCTGGGAAGATTAGCAATTTTGATGCTATCACTTCATCTCTTGTTAATATGCTCTATATGCTAGTTTCTGATAGGTACTTTAATTTTAGCAACTGTGTTATGCTAGAATTAGGTTCCAGATTAGGTAACAAAGCTAATAGACCACATAACATCTACTTTGCTAGACTCTTTATGTTATTGGCTAACCATGTTGTTGAAGGTTTGGTTATATCCAATGAGAATAATAAACTCAAATGTTGGGCACAAGAGAAAAGGGTCCTTGCAGAGCTTTTGAGAATGAACCTCAACAGCCAGGTGCCATTGGTATACTTGCCAATCATGAATGCACCACAGGTAAGTGAGGTAAATGTTTCTATAACTCCTACTATTTCCAACCCCAATGTTTATTTGCCTTCTAGTGTGGCTATGGAACCTGTGTCATTGTCCAAACATGCTCCTACCAAAGCCACCAAATCTAAAATCTCCAAAGTCAAGTCAAAGAAACCTACCTCTGTTGTTTCTCAAAAGACAACAGTTGTAACAACTACCATAAACCCTGAAGGGAGTGAACAGGGTGTGAGTGGTGAGGGGAGGGGTGAACATCAAAAAGCCCCCCAGGATAAGGTGGGAGAGGTGAGTGGTACCCAATCCAGCCAAGCCACAGTCTCTCAAAAGACTGTAGTGGTTTAAAAGGAGTCCAGCACATCCCTAGTTGCATCCTCCCAAAAGGATGTAACTATTGAAAATAGTTCCCAACCAGGGACACAAAACAAAAGAGGGAGGGACACTGAAACTACACATTCACGAATTCAAGCCTTTTCAAGGAAGAAGAAGGCCAAAACCTTAGTTTCCACACAAGGGACACACACATCACAGATACACCCACCAGTATCTGTGCCTTCTCAAATTCAGCTTGATGTGATTCCAGCAAATGTGGAATCACAGCCCCATTCTCTCAATATAGAAACACATCATTCCTCAAACTCTCCAACACCCTCTCTGGATGTGGATATAATATTCACATCAATTCCTGATTCTCCCTCATTAAAACTTAGGGATGAGCCCCACTCAAAACCTGGTGATCATCGTCTTTTAGATGATTTGTTGGATCATCAGCCAATTCTTTCAGATGTAGTTGCAGAATCTGTGTCACCACACTTAAAATCAATCTACACCGATTCAACAATTATATCACTTTCTATCTCTACATCATTTCCTTCTTCAACGGATATCTCTCATCCGTTGACAAGTGGTTGTTCTTCAACGGATAAGCTTAACAGCAGTTATCCGTTGATACCATCAGTTTCTACTTCAACGGATACTCCCTATCCGTTGATGGCCTCTACACACTTAACAGAAACAACTCCAACTGTAGAGGACATGGCAACTGTACAATCACTTTTAGGCTTGAGGGCAGGGAATGATTTTTTGAGTGAGAGGCTGGGTTGCTCCCAGGCAAAAGGAGAGGTTGAGCGTCACCAAATGCATGCTATTTCTTCCAGCATGGCAAAAGTAAGTGAGAGGAGTGCCACCTTAGAAGGTGAAGGTGAGGGTGTGAGGGTGTGTATGTGAGCCAGGGGGAGCCCCTGATGCAAGAAAAGAGAGAAATTGAGAGAAAGGCAGGTACAGAAGCTATAAGGGTGGATCCAGCCATTGCTAGTGAGTTAATGAAAGTGGATGATGCAGATAAGGAAAGACAATTTCAGCAACACTACAAAGCTGTCATTGATAACATTTCCTTGGATGCTGATACTTTTACTCACCCTGTTTCAGCCTATCAATTATTGGCTGCACAGGGCAATGTGGAGGTAGAACAGACACTACACATTGTACACACTTCAGAATCTCTTCTCAGAGACAAAGCTGCTGTCAACAGGCTGCCTTCTCAAGCTGGTGAGCCATCTGAAGAATTTGGAGTAAATTCTAATGATGATGACTCTAATTCCTTGAATGAGAGCATGAACTTAGGGGGAGTAGCAGGCCCAAGTTCTGTTCCTAATCTTCCTGCATGGGCATGGGCAAAACCATCAACACCAGGAGAGTTTGGTGTCACTTTGGTCAAATAAGTCATGACAATTCAGCAGGCCATTCAGGAGACTCAGGATGCTGGTAACAAGGCAATTCTTCAAGCTCATCTGGAATCTCTGCATCTCTTGTAGTTGCAGCATTACCAGCAAAATCTAAGTGTGGATGAGCTCAAGCTGGACATTGCTGATCTGAAATCCTACAATGCTGAGAAATTGGATTCAGTTATACCCTATGGTACTATGCAAGATTTGTTGGGGAGACTAAGGAAGGCCTCTGATACTGACAAGAGGCTGGCAAGATTAGAAGATAGGGTTCAAATCATTGAAGACTCTATGGTCACCATTCTTCAGAATCAACAAACTCAAACAAATCTACTCATGCAGCTGGCACAAGCACAAGGCTTGACCCCTACCCTTGATGATAATAAAAAGGGGGAGAATAAAGGGGAAGGGGAAGGAGAGCCATCTACAACAGTTCAGATTTCTCAAGTGCTAGTTCCTGTCATCACAACTTCTCCACCAATTCAAGTCAAAGGAAAGCTAGATGGAATTGATCTAATCCAGATAGCAGCAGCTGAATTGCAAGTCAAAGAGCGAAGGAAGAAGATTGATGAAAAGATGCAACTAATATTTGGTTCTACAACTTCTCAATCACAATCTGTGAAGCATAGCACAAAAGTGGAATCAATTATTATGGAACTCAAGCCAGTAGGGAGGCATAAGGATGGAGAAACTTCTTCCAAAGATCTGCAACCTATGGTTCTCAAGCCCAACAACAGATCCAATAAGGACTCTACAAAGAATCCTCTAAAAGAGGTGGATTTTCCTCTTCCAAAAGCTGATGAGGACAAGCTTTTAGGTAGAAGTATTGCATATCTCAAAGAGACCATGGATGAGGTTGTAAGGAGAAACATGGCTATTATCTTCAGAGAGGGAAATAGCATATGTGTGATGCAAGGACATCCCAAATTCTCAATAGCCAAGAGGGAAGAAACCAAAAGGTTGAAGGAAGAAGCCAAACAGCTAAAGGCTGACAAAAGTGCACAAGCAAAGCTTGAAAAACAGCTAAAGTCAAGTCAGGCTGAAGAACAGAAAGAAATTGAAGACAAAGGTGAAGATGAAGCTATGGGGGACATGGTTGGTACTGAGATGGAGGAAAGAAGTAAGGAAGAATAGAAGAAAGGGAAAAGAAAGAAGGTCAATGCAAAGAGAAAGAAGGTAGATAAGACTGAAGAAACCCAATCAATATCCAAACCACTACCCTCTATTCCTGAACCCATTGTACCTGACCCCTTCATGAACATTCATGGTGAAACAATCATTCCCAAGGAGGAACCAATTGATTGGGACACCATCAAATTGCCCACCTTTCTAACCTCTTCTCCACCATCAAAGAAGCAGAAAAGAAGAATCAAATCAACACCCTCTAAAGCCTCAATCAAATTCACACAGAAACCTATGCCTAAACCTCAAACCTCTAAAGATGATTATGTTCACATATGTGACATAAAAGAATTTTCAGACATTGAACTCTATCTGGATGAGCTGGAGGATGTAAGGGGAATAGCTGCCTACAGACAGCTACCAGAAAGACTAGTGTTCAAATACAAAGGAGCTGGGGAAAGAACATGGCCTCTTCAAAGAATTCTGAATGAAGGCTACTCTACCTTGATTAGAGTTTACTCAGTCATACATAAGGATTCTGGCTTTACCAGAACTGCCAGGACTGAGATTCTCAACAAGATTGCCATCATAAGGAAAACTTGGAGGGAGCCCAATGCCTTGCCTAGAACTTTACTCATTCAAGAGAGAGGTATTATAATTCACAAATCACCTCATTGGTTGATGGAGTTCAGAGACAACAAAGGAGTCAGAAGATTTTTCAGAATTGAAGATCAGCTAAAGATTGCCAGTAATGAAACTCTCAAGGATATGCAATCTAAGTTAGATATCAATGAAGAAGATGAAGCTGAATTCTACAGACAACTTCAACTTCAAATAGAGGAGAATGACAGGAGGCTAGGAAAGAAAACCAGGGATCAAAGGAAAAGAAAGTAATTTGCTCAGGCTAAAGGAGCACCCTTGGAAACAATGTATTTCTTCAATTTCATCTCAGCATATACACTTTTGCAGCACTTTTGAATTTCTGCTTTGTTACAGTTTATATATTTGTTAAGTGTTTTGTTATCATCAAGCTAAACCCAAATTTATGCCTACAGTTCTAGTAGACATAAATAGGGGGAGATTGTTCGGAATATGTGTATTAGTTTGATGATAAGTTCAGCAAAACACTTAAGTAGAAATCTAGTGTTTGTAGCCTCAATGGATAAGACCATCTTGTCTATCCGTTGAAGGAGTAGCCTTCTTAGCAATAAGTTTGGTATTGTAGCACATCTCACTTTGTGATTTCAAGCTGTAATTCTTAGATGTTGTTAGGAGATAATCACTGATGTTGACTGCTAATGGATGTACAAATAGGAGGGCTAATTGTAAATATTTCATGCCTTGTAATTTTGTATAAGTGAAGAAGTGTCAACGGATGTTGAAGACCTTCAACAGATAAGAAACTAAGCTTCAACGGATGTCTCTAATGCTTCAACGAATAATATCCATCAACGGATAAGTGCTTCAACGGATAAAGCTTCAACTGCTAGAGCATCAACGGATAAAGCCATCAACGGATGAAAGCTTCAACGGATGCACTGCTAGAGCATCAACGGATAAAGTCATCAACGGATGAAAGCTTCAACGGATGCTCAGTCTCATAGCAGTTGATAGTGACAGTTAACAAAGCTGACAGAGGCACATGGATTGACAGAGATGTGGTAGCCTATTTCAGGAATAGCAGAAAAAGCAGCCATTTTTAGTCTGGTTCATAATGGAAAGTCAACAGATAATTCTATATTACACTGGATAAAAATGGAACAGAAACAAGTGGAGAACTATTGTCTTATTGTACTTTATCTTTGTCTTCACTTGTAAACTTGGTGTTATATAAACCAAGTAGTAGCTAGTAATTAGGTGTGAATTTTCCCTGAGCTGTTTAGAAATATCAAGAGAGAAAATCATCTAGTTTGTACTAAGAAGCAGCTGTGATTTAATTTTGAATCACAGATTTTCTGAAATAACACATCTCTGGTGGAACAACAAATCCACCAGAAAAGTTTTTAAGTTCTTTGTGTTCATTACATTTGTGTTTAAATATATATATCTGTCTGCATCATCTCCAAGCAATTCACACACATTTGACCACTCCAACACTTAGTCTTACAAATTGCTAAAAACTTGAAAAAGTTTTGAGATTTACATTCAACCCCCCCTTCTGTAAATCTCATTGTTAGTCCACTGGGAATAACAAGCCTAAGCATGGTTTTTCATCACAGTGTTTTCTTTGGAGATAAATGTCAACCATAAATATCAAGGTGTCCATGTCCATGTGCGGCATTAAAATGTAAAACTAACTGTGGCCATGTAATTTAATAGACCTTTTATTACTTTATAAATTTGGTGTAGTTGTTTACTATGTTAACTTCAAAACTTTTATAAATCCAGTTAGGAATCCTGATTGGTATGTTAATTACAAACTCATTCGGCCTTAAGCCATAAATAATTTATAGTCCTGTCCTTTAAACTCCAATTATTCACATAAAATTGTCTATATAGAAGTATATTTCAATAATAGTGGGTCCCTGGCAGTATACACACATTCTTGCCTTTATTTTATACTGAATTGCAGTGGTATACACAGTGGAGTTTCAAAACGGGGACTACCACATGCTCATATTATATTATGGTTGGGTGCTGTAGACAAGTTGCTGACTCCAGAGGACATTGATAATGTCATAAGTGCTGAAATTCCTGATAAGAAAGCAGATCCAATAGGGTACAAAGCAGTTTCCCAACTCATGATGCATGGACCAGCAAATCCAAAATGTCCTTGCATGTGAAACGGCAGATGCACAAAACTTTATCCCAAATCTTTCAGCGATAAAACGGTTGGGGACGCTGACGGTTACGCCTTGTATAGAAGGAGAGATACAAAAGTAACAGTGGAGTTCAACATAATACATTTGGATAATAAGTACACACTTTTCTTCGACATCTTATTTTCAAAAGAGTTTCGACATCAATATGACTACTTTAATCTTTGACCTGTCAGTGTGTTTAGAACCCATATGCCTTTCCCATAAAAAATGGCATGCACATATATCCATAGGATCAGTAATATTGCTCTTTTACCTAGATTAAAGTGTAGGAAACCCCTGCCACGTCTTCCACCCTCTGAAAGTGATTGCATGCTTGCTCTTTTATAAAATGTCTACAATTTAGTAAGTTCTTTTTTTAATGGGTTCCATTCTATCGTTAGGCATGTTGTCCCATATCATCGTGGATTGTTGGTGAAATATCAAGGGCACATAAATGTTGGTGTAACCGGTCTCTCTCTATAAAATATTTATTTAAATATATTGGCAAGAGTCCTGATACGGCAAATGCACGCTTAGAGAACGCTAACCAAAATCTCTGTAGCAATAGTGAGAGTTCATCGACTCTTAAAACTTCAAGTTCAGATGAAGTAATCAATTATCTTTCATGCCGATATGTTTCGGCAGCCGAGTCATGTTGGCGTCTATTTGAGTTCCCCATTCATCACAGAGAGCCCTTTGTACAATGACTGTATTTTCACTTGGAAAATGAGCAGGAGGTTAGATTTCGTGACAGTGAGACATTGTCTGAAGTTGTTCACAGAGTTGATCCTGATGGCACTATGTTCATTCAATGGATGTTATCTAACCGATATGACAACCTGGGTCATAATCTAACCTTTATCAAATACCCAACAAAGTTCCGATGGGATGCATCTGCTAAATATTAGTTCCATCAAAAATAAAATATTGATGTAATTGGGCGTATGGTTTACATGCATCCTGCCTCTGGTGAACGATTTTACATGCGCTTGTTGTTAAACATTGTCGTTGGGGTCAAAATGTTTGAAGAAATCAGAACAGTTGATGGGATTGTTTACTCAACCTACAAAGAAGCATGCTTTCACAGAGGCTTGCTTGAATCCGGTAAGGAATGGCATATTGCACTTACAGATGCCTCCCTATGTGCCAGTGCCTCTCAACTTCACAATTTGTTTGTCACTTTATTAGTTTTTGCGAAGTTAGTAACCCCTCAGAACTCTGGGCAAGCCACTGGGAAAATATGGCTGATGATATTGAATACAAACGGCGTAAAATCACAAATTTTCCAAAACTGAAAATCAATATTGCTGACCAGAAGATGCTAGCCCTTGAAGCAATAAATGAATTGTTAAAGCAATATGGTTAAAAATTGACTGATTACCCCGGTTTGCCAGAGCTAAATACTGTCTCCACTTCTAAATATAAAAATGAATTATTATTGGAGGAGATGATGTATGATTGCGAGAAACTTCATTTAAAAGCAAGTGAGGCCGTACATTGCTTGAACCAAATGCAGCGCATCATTTTTGACCAAATTGTGGAATCAGTGGACAAGGATATAGGAGGATTTTACTTTGTGTATGGCCCTGGTGGAACTGGAAAGACCTTCTTATGGTCCACAATTATAGCCAGACTAAGGGGTGAGGGAAAAATAGTGCTTGCTGTTGTTTCATCTGGTATTGCTTTACTCCTGATTGACGGAGGCAGAACAGCTCATTCACACTTCAAAATACCGATTGATGCCGACGAATTTAGCTGTTGTGAAGTAAAACAAAATACATTTCTCGCGGAGCTAATATGCAGCACAAGTTTGGTCATTTGGGATGAAGATCCAATGACTCATCATTTTGTATTCGAAGCTGTTGATCGCACATTCAGAGATATACGGTCCAAGGTTGACCCAAATGTCGGGACCTTGACATATGATGGCCTGACTATGGTCTTGGGTGGGGATTTCCGACAGGTTTTACCTATCATTCAAAAAAAGGGTCGCGGGGAAATAGTGGCAGCCAGCATTAGCAAGTCACGGTTGTGGCAATACTGTAAAGTATTCACTGTACGTGAGAACATGAGGATTGAAAGGACTGTCCCAAAAGTTACAATTCATGGTAAGAAAGTGCAATTCAGAGATTGGGTGTTGTCATTGGGAGATGGTTTAGAGCAAACAATTATAATCGGAGATGACCCGGAGCCATCATGGATAACATTACCCGAGGAGGTACATATTAGACGCCCTGCCTATCCAAAACATAAACACTATCATTTTTAAATGGGTGCTAATAACCAGGAATTTTTTGAGTTGTTCCATTTATCATGTCACTCTAGCACACTATAAACATATATATACTTAGATTACGTATATTCAGGTTATATTGTTCTAAATATTCCATTACATATAACGATTAAATCAACCAAATTAACAACATAAACTAAATAACATACTTTCCATTCTCTTATTGGTGATAGAAAATCCACATATCTGCCCTCCTCCTTGCGTTTAATTTAATGGAAATTTATTTTGTGTAAACATTTGTTGCTGCCACTACTAACAAAGAAATAGATGCTTCAATGTTTTTTAAATATTATTCCACCTGCTATACTAGAATTTTGGTTATTAGCTATTCGCTAAATAAAATTCAGTTTAAAACCATTATCCTCTTAAGTTAGTCAAACATACACAATATGTTAAAGGGGGCACAAAACTATACGGAAATGCCTACAGATTCACACTTTCAGAGTAATTATTGGAACTGGAATTAGCTTACACTTGTCTTCACATGTGACGCATGGATTTGGTGGCTTCTTACACTTCAAATTTTAGGTAAGCATTATACCTGAGCACATATCCAATAAATTAAAAACCATGAGTGAGGTTTATTATTACCTTTGGTAAATCACCTAATGTAATTATTTATGCCTCTTCCAGGCTGCCACCAAGAACTGGAACAGACCCTTATGTTTTTGTTGGTCTGCTCTAGAAATACATCCTATATTTTCTGTTGTCTCTATTGGTATCTATGTTTCAATGGATCATTTCTTGTAAGTTAGTTGATTCATATTGAACTATGTTATTAATATTTTGTTGGCTATACCACATACACTACTTGTGAGAGAACAAGATCAGAACCTTTTAAATTACAATATTTGATTTAGCACAAATTAGTGTACCTGCATTAACCCCCTCTTAACATAAATTAATTCTTAACGTAGTAAATTGGCCTCTTAAACCATGGTAACCTAACATACTACAAAATGTTTTACAGGTCCTCGTTAATTATCTTGGTGATGCTATTGAGGCAATAGTCAATGAAATCTACAAAGACCTCCTTCACAGACATGAAGATGTAGAATATCTACGTAATAGAGCTGTATTGAGACCCCTCAATGAACATGTTGACAGCGTTAATGTCACTGTTTTATGCAGACTTCCAGGGGAATTCAAAGTCTACAAGAGCTACGATAGTATTTGTAAAGGTTCATCCACATCAGAGGCTGACCAGGTGTTATATCCACCCGAATATCTAAACTCACTAAAATCTAGTGGCATGCCAAATCATGAAATTGAGGTTAAGGTTGGTGCACCATTAATGTTGCTGCGTAACCTCAATGCCAAAAAGGGGTTGTGTAATGGCACTCGCCTCATAATCACTCGATGCTACCCGTTTCTAATCGAAGCGTTAATTATAACGGGTACCAGGATTGGCGATACAACATATGTTCCTAGAATAACAATGTGCCCAGCGGATAAGGCAGTGCCGTTCATCTTGAAAAGAAAACAATTTCTAATTGCAGTATGCTATGCAATGACCGTGAACAAAAGCCAGGGACAAACGGTTCAGAATGTGGGCTTGTACCTTCCAGACCCAGTATTTGGGCACGACCAGATGTACGTCACAGTTTCTCGCGTTACTTCTCCAAATGGGTTAAAAATTGTTACGGTTGATGATAACGAGGTCACCAAGGGTTACACCAAAAACATTGTCTACCGTGTGGTATTTGATAATCTTGTGCAGTCGTTGTCCCTATCAGGGATATCAAAATTCGTGACAGTTTTCCGCACTGTTACAGATTCTTAGATATGGCAAAATCACTAATATTCGGTATTTGGTTCCGAGATAACATGAGTAGTGACTACGTGAGTAATTTTATTTAATTAGAGTAAGACAAGGTACAACAATTTAGAATGTTTGCTCAGTCAATCTATTAGCCTGTAGTCAGGGTCGTGGTGGGTTGCCCCTTGCTTAGCTTCTATCAAACTAATTTCACGGTATAGATGATAATAGTAGTGCTGCATCTGTAGAGTGCATTATAATCTAGGCATTGAAAAGCTGTCTTAATCAACACGTGCTATAGAAAAGCAGGTGTTTTATGACATATTGACATTGCACATAGTAGTTTTAGGTCCTTTTAAATTCTTATAAGGGTACCTATTCTTCCTTTAAGTTATATAGATGAAGGACTTTTACAATCTTTAGGTAATTGTATCCTCATCAGAACATTACCGCAGTACAACATGGAAGAAACTTATCTCACTGAAAACGTGAATTGCCCCCGCTAGCATTGGTAACAAAATTTAGTCCTTTGTTTGAAAGGGATTTAAATTCTAGGCATAACCTTTCATTGTCATCGTCCATACCATAGCCGCACCTAGCATTTCTTTTATTTCTTAATAAATTTTGACACAAGTATTTTTGTTGCATTACCTAATATTTTCTTTCTATTTATATTTTTCCACAATTGTTTTGGTTGCATTACCTAACCTAAATGCAATTGAAATTTCTTCAGGGCAGCTGCTTATGCTAATGATAGACTGGTTTCTGAGGCGGAAAGGTCAGTTCCTTTTTCCGCAACGGGTACAAAATCTGATACAGATTTCATACGTGTCACTAAATATTAGAATTGCATACACTTTAATTTATTTCATAATTTTGTAGGAACATATCAACTGTTGAGAATCTAATAGAGCCTATAACAGAGTTACCTAAATTTGCTTTAGGAAGCACTATAGCTCCTATCAAATACACAACCAACTAACCCTTAGAAACAGACTAAACCAGTATGCGCTGATACAATAAAACTAATATCATTCATTTACTTATCAGATCAATTAATGACACCTATAGGTGACATTTGCAGAATAAAAACGACAGACCACTACCCATTATCTAATAGACCTATTTTCAAACTCCAACAAAATCATTAACTGTTATTTTAAAACTAACAAACTACTTTCATGCACACCAAAAACATTTAGCATGAACTACTTGAAAACATATTTGTCATCCTAGCATGACTGTAGAACAAACACTCATCGGTTGACGACATGTTATTGAGCAATGTTAGTTCTGAACCACCCAAGTGAATCGCACATGCCACTTCAATATCAAGTTCAATTGCAATATCTGCATCATCAACATTGCACCGTATGGCCCGAAGATAATTCAGAGCAGAAATTATATCTCTTTCATGGTAAGTAGTGTTATATATAGCAACAAGAGTTTGTAGTGTAGGAATTTTTTTGGTTTTTCCTGTAAAAAAATCTTAAGATATAATTAGCAACCATCGATAAGAAATGACCCTCAGAGGTCAAACAGTCAAGCTTAAGAAAATGGTCATTAATGCTTCCAACACCGGAAATAAAATTCCTGCATTGTGTATACATTATAGCATCATCAACCACCAAGTTGTTGCTGATATCGAAAAATCTCTCAAAACAAGCAATATAACGAACACTCCTGCTTTTTCCAAACTTATAAAGCTCACATAAAGGAAACTCCTTCAGCAACCGGACTATAACAACGGGTCTTTGCGCTTGTGCTCAAGCAATAAAAAAATTGAAAAAATCTTCAAAATCACCCGCCAACATTAGCTGCATTATGGTAACAATCATAGTTGTGGGCAGGCTTTGGAGATTGGTACTACTACGCTTCATTGTATTAAAAAAAATTGCTTATAAAAGAAAGTATAAAGTATATAACTCTGATACAGAACACTCATCAAACAAGATGGATAAGTTATGATGACAAACATCATATATATATATGCAAAAAATAACTCATTAAAATATACAATTATATGACTTTAAATGCATGCATTAATATTCATCAGTTACACCCGCTCAATTCAGATTATATTCATCCTATAAGTTGTAAAAGGCCCTTAGGATACCAAGCTCCTGTATTTAACCCACATTACTTAAAAATTTATTTTTGACGTTCCAAGAAGCTGCCAAACTCCCTTGCTTTTGCTTTTAGTATAGTACAAATATGGGGATAGAGCTTGACATACAACTCTTCGTCTGACACAGATCAAACCTAACTTATACATGTTGATTCAATTATGTCATTACTTGAATAAATAAATTAACTTGCATTCTTTTTTGTCCGTATGATTTTTAATTTTTATTGTTTGAATATTTCTATGTAACTATTTACAAATCCCGTCTCATATGGATATATTTTTACATCTTAAATTCTTGAATAATTAATACTAATTTAATTTCACATACATATAAATAATCTATTAAATTTTTGATGTTTTCAATATTATTAAATTTGGTATAATAATATATGTAAGTATATACTAATTTGTAAAATTCCGTTAGTTACTCATCATACTTTACTCATCCATACTGAAAGAATATAAAACATTACAATATTGGAATATAATTTTTGTTATTAGTGATTTTGCTTTTAAAATTAATTGAATATATGAAACCAGCCTTTAAGGGCATAAAACTTAACACATTAGATGCAAAACATATACAATACAATTCTTAAAACATTAATTCAAATGCTACACCATGGGCCGTTTCAATTTATTTTAAATATCTCATTACACACCCTTTCATTCAGCCCTTTTCCTATTCCTGCAGTTACTACCCCCTCTATATATATAGGAAAGATTGGAATTATTTGTCATAGAACACCCTCCCGCTTACAGTCTACCAGCATACAGTACACAGTCAATAATGCCTTAAAGCACAATGATATCAGCTTTAACATCCAACACAGAAAATCACACAATTCGTGTTCGTGTTGGCCTTATATGGGAAGCTATTAACAAGAAAACAAAGATGTTGTTGCACACCAATATCATCTTACTTGATGAACATGTATGCATTAACCTTACTGCTATTAATCATATTAACATGTTATGGTGGAAATGCGATATGTCCCCAAACTAAGAAAATTACTCATATGCTATTCCTGGATATAATTGTTTTGTAGGATAACCATATCTTGGCAACCGTTTGAAACAATCAAAAGCAGATTTATTTACCCTTGCTTAAGGAAGAAGGTGTCTACAACATCTCCAACTTCAAACTTGTACCAGCACCTGCGTTGTACAGAAGTGTTGACAGAGACCTTGCAATCAAGTTCTATTACAAGACTAAGATTGAAGAGAAAACAAACATGAACGAGATTGCCCTTTACAAATTCAAACTCCAACCTTTTGACAGGGTGAAAAACTTGGTTGGACAGGTCAAATGTCTCATAGGTTAGAGCTAAAACACATATTACTTATTCGCTGCATGTTTATGATAATA
The DNA here is from genome assembly GCF_009905375.1 of Apium graveolens. Classification (NCBI taxonomy): domain Eukaryota; kingdom Viridiplantae; phylum Streptophyta; class Magnoliopsida; order Apiales; family Apiaceae; genus Apium; species Apium graveolens. The sequence goes on from NC_133657.1 coordinate 177,516,114, forward strand.
GATGACTAATCATATGCTTTGTCAGATGTAATTGGCATGGTACTCAGTTATGGACAAATGGAAAAGAGGTCCAATGGCGCTGAAAAGATGGATGTCATCCTCACCGATGACAAGTAAGCATTCTTTTGCAACTCTTCGTGACTGACATTATAATTAAAATTCATATGTGCCTATTATCCTTAACTTAATAATTGCTCCTATAAAAAAATGGTATGAAACTGCAATTTTCATATTCTTTCATCTAATTTAATCATTAGGAACTTATTTACGTGAACATCAGTCCATACTTTTAATTATATGGGATATTACAGGGCCTCTAATTACATGATATCAAACCACCTCATGTATATACAATACAGTTTGAGTAGATGACATACATGTTGATGATTCCAATTTAAGTTTTAAATTTATAATTTAGTTCAAAATAAGGTATTTCTTTTTCCATATTTTATCCACCTCACAAGAAATGTACACATAAAAATTAAGATAATCTTGTCATACTCCTTTTTGTGGTTTTTTCCCAATAGATTAGATATCCCAGTTTTAAGATTTGAACTGGCCAATACACATTCTACTTACTGGAAAAAAAATATTTTTAGTCCCTTTTGTACCATTCCCTCCTAAACTATATGATTGCTACCAAATCTGGAGATGCAACATTTAAATTCAGTTGGGAAAGTACCGTTTACACAAGTTTATAAAACAATTTGAACTATAACAAAGATTTCAAGAAAACAAAATTCATCCACCACTATTAATTCCATTAAAAAGTGTAGCTAACACTAAATTCAAAACTTAAGACCTGAGAATTAATGTCTTCATTACAGCAAATACTTTGCATAGGAATGCCCCAAAGACCCAGTCCCAACACAAATGTCTTCATTACTCTATAGGAGGCCAGAGCAAAACAATTTCTCGAGGTATTTACCCCATCAAATGATGGGCCTATTTTTGTGGTCATTACCGGCCTACGTGCAAAGAAATTCTCAGGTAATAATTTACACTTTTTGATAAGTATAGGTAAGCCGTGCACCAACAAACCGACACATGAAGCGTATCAAATGATCATTCTTACCAAAAAAGTAACATGTATATATATATATACATAAATGTATTTAGTTATCAAACAAAATACTATGTATATGAATAAGTAAAGAAATTTAAATTTATTTAATTATTAATTAGTTTATATATTCAAACGACTAAAAACAAGTTAAAATGCAGATGCAGCATCCTTGTCAAGTACTGATGGCACTCGCTCTTATGTCAACATTGACTATCCCCCTCTGAATTCCCTTAAAATTAATATTGCAAAACTTAATATTTTGTAAATCACTTTATACAAAAATTATAATTTTTATTAAAAACTTGCAAATCTCATAGAATACTACAAAACATATAATTGTACAAAATATGATTAGTTTGCAGAAACTAAATATAAATGTTCACATTACAGAATGTACATGTTGTACTTGTAAAATGTATTAGATTTGTATTTTATTAATATAGTAATATTTGTAAAACATAATTTGCAAAATAATATTTTTTGAAATTTTTACTTACAAAAGACATATATGAACTCGAGGAATTAGATGAAAATTATATATATATATATATGTTCATATAAATATTCATGTTGCAGAACATACATATTTAGTTACAGAACATACATATTGTAGTTATCAATGTATGAGATTTGTATGATTTTGGTGAACTAATGATATTTGAGAAACATGTTGTTAGATCCCAATATGTTTGTAAAAGGGGGTTGAATATAAACTATACCGTTTAATCGAATTTTGTGCGGAATAAAAAATTGAAACAAAATTCAAGTTAAATAAAAATATTATTAAACTTGAAAGGTGTTACAACAACGGTATCGATTACAAGGGATTAATCTCAAATTAATTATCACAAATGTAGAATAAATTCGACATGAACTTTTTCTATTTTTGCAATGAAAAGAATCAAATACTAAATGTAATTTGAGATTAAGTTCTAGGGATTTTGATCCGCTAGATAGTTACACAAGAACAAGAGAATGATTTCTAGTATTTTGGATTTAACTTTAAAACTAGAAATGTATAACCTTGAATTCACCAAAGAGATAAAATATTTCTTCTGCGACTGCTATTCTTGAATTGGTTGATGTTAAAAATGTCTTCTAATGCTTCTGTCTTTTATATTTCACTCAACAGAATCCACTTGAACTAGCATGACTATCTGAAAATTGGCATGACTTTCAGTGAGACAATCCGTTGAGCTATCAAGACAATCTGTTGAACCACCATGACTCTCAGTGAGACAATTGAATGAACTAGCAAGACTATCAAAATGAACTGGCAAGACAATCCTCCTTCCAGTAGAACTTTCGTTGAGACAATCAGGAATGGCCTAGCATGACAATCGGTATGACAATCCAGATTGTCATGCCAGTTCAATCTCAATAGTTCAATCTCAATTGTCTTACTGAATTAAAACTGATTTTAATTCAATTTTAATTCAGAAAATTCTTAATATTAATTCAGAATTAATTAATCAATTAATTCAATTAATCAATTAATTCAATTAATAAATAAATTAATCTTTGCAGATTTAATTTTTTTTTCTTAATTAAATTATATTACTTAATTAATTAATAGGGAATTAATACTACTCTTGAACAACAACCATTCTTCTGAGAATTAATATATATTGGAAAACAACCACAAATAAGATAGGGTACCTTTTCAACATGCTAAACGGTGCAAAATGTTAACCACATGGATGTTAATAAATATGTCTTACCCCTGACCTGATAATATTAAGAATAATGCTTGTGCTGGAAATATGTCGGAACCTCTGGGGACACATAATGTAGTTAATATTTTAAATTATTACTGGTGTATGATTTTCTAAAGTGCTAATTTGTTTTTAAGTCCTGACTGCATAATTTATTATGTTTCAAGTCTGGACAGAATGTTATTAAGTTATTTGAAGCCAAAAAGGAGCACGCACAAACACATCCTCATCTGCTACAATTGTAAATGCCTTTCACCGACTCTTTGGTTGTAAATCTTTAGCACAAATAAAAGACCAAAAAATCATGTATATTCATATATATATATAGTGGTTATTATGAAACTTCTCTGAATGAACTAATCTTATTGGTTCTACATATGCTGCATAGTTCAACTTTGCATTTATACTCCTAGACAAAATCATTGGACCAGAAGCAGTATGCATAACCTAAACTTGTTTTGATGTGGTGCCATTCTCCCCCACCCCTAAACTTGTTTTGACGTGGTGCCATTCTCCCCACCAGATCTCTTTTTTTTTTATTAGAATTGGTAGATGGTGAATGATAAATTTAGTGAATATTAAGTGATGGGTTTTTAGTTGGTTGATGATGAATTTTGGTTGTAATGGCGGAGTTTAGTTTTTTTTATAATAACTAATGTTTATTCTAACTAATGTTTATTCTAAGTATTATATTAGTTTTTTTTCTGGTATCCTTGTAGCATTGTCAAGATTAATTAGTTTTTTTTGCCAATATTTTTTTTGACCAAATGCAATTTTATTACTCGAAAAGATCATTCAAGATACAATGCTTAACGTTGATTGGAGCATCATTCCAATCAAACATACGATCAGGATACACATAGGACACACGAGCAAGTTCATGTGCCACTATATTCGCAGACCGTTTAATAAAATACAACCTTACGTTGTTTAATTCATTAACTAACTTCCTGCATTCTTTAACCACCATACCAAGTCTGGACCGTAAAGGAGTTGCACTACGAATCAGCTGAAGAACTACCAAACAATCTGATTCAAGCACCACTACATTCCTACTCCACTCCTTCACCCAGCTTAAGGCTTCTTTAACAGAGAGAGATTCAGCTAGAATCGGGTCCAAAACCTCATCATACCGCCTGGTTTTTGCTAGAATTAGATGGCCATCATGATTACGAGCAATCAATCCCTTACCAAAACTCCGTAGTCCTTAAATAATGTTGTGTCTATATTGCTCTTTACTTCATTGAATTGTGGCTTCACCCAGTAAATTACCCCATCTCCTACCTCAGAGGGATGAAGAGGAACATTAACACACCTTCCCTGAGCTAATTTCCACTATGAAAGATACTCATTTTCCTTAGCAACAATTCTTAAAGGACTCGAATATTTATTGTTCCACAATAAGTCATTCCTTGATCTCCATATGGACCTGCATACAGTGATAATCTGTTCTATTACCGACGTTAACTGCCCAGATAAAATCGTACTCAGCCAACCTGCAAAATCAAAACTTCGATCCGTACTAATTCTTTGGTCCAAAATTTGCCAATTTGAACAAGTTTCGTTTGTAGAATAGCCTTAGTCGGTAAGCAGAAATACGTAACCCTCTAAACTAAGCTCAACACCTTTGGAGGGGCTTTGATGCTCCATAATTTCCTCCAGAAATTATTATTTTGAGAACCTGTCCAAGCACCTTTTTGTCTTTGTAGCAACCTGTAAGCACTTTTAACAGAGTACTATCCCGTGTTTTCAAGGTTCCAGACCAGAATGTCCCTGTCCAACTCCTGCTCCACCTTAGTATTTATGATACAACTTCTATCTCATTCTTCAAAACAATTGTTGATCACCTCCATGTCCTAGTCTTGAGTTCCAGGATGAAACAGGGATTCTAGAACTTGATTTGCCAGCACTGCGGAGACTGTAGAAACAAAAGGATTGTCTGCATTATTAAGCCATGGTTGACCAATAATCTATATGTCTTTACATGTACTAATTCTCCAGCTGTACCCTGCAGAAAGAAACTTCTTTGTCTCGATTATGCTTCTCCAAATAAAACTTGGGCTACTTTCCAATCTAGCATACATGAATTCCGTATCTGCAAAATATTTAGCTTTATAAACACGAGCAACCAAGCTATTTGGATTTGTGATTAGCCTCCAATATTATTTTCCCAACATAGAAATATTAACATCATGAAGACATTTGAAACCTAAACCACCAGCCTATTTGCGATGTGTCAATCGATCGCAAGACATCCAATTTATCTGAGATTTGTTTTTCTGAGATGAAGACCAGAAGAACTTGGCCATGGATTTTCTAAATCTTGAATTAATTCAAGAGGGAGGAGAAAAACGCTCATTGCATACGTAGGCAAAGTCTGAGCTACATTCTTTATTAGAATTTCCTTTGCTGGTCTGGAAACATTCCTTTCATACAAGTTCTGAATGCTAGCTTTTACTTTCTCTTTTAAATAACCAAAAATCACAGACTTATTCCTCCCCAAGGTATTAGGAACACCTAAATACTTAGAGGATTCACCAGCTTCCTGAATTTACAGCAACTGATAGATAAGATCTTTATTATACTGAATTACGTTTCCACTAAAAAACACGGTCGACTTACTTTTGTTAATTCTCTGACCTGAGCTTTTTCATAAATATGTAATAGTTCCAACACCTTTTCAGCCCCACCTGTCTCAGCTTTACAGTAAAGATAGCTATCATCAGCAAATAGCATGTGACTTATTACTCGAGCTTTTCTGCAAATAAGAATTCCTTGTAACCACTTCCTAGCTTCAAAATGTCTGATCAAAGCTGATAGACCTTCAGCACGAATGATGAAGAGATAAGGAGATAGGGGATCTCCTTGTCCCAATCCCCTACTTGGTTTTATTGGGCCCATTTGATACTCTCCATGAACGATAGTATAGTCAATAATAGAAACACATTACATAACTAAGTGAGTCCACCATTTATCGAACCCCATTCTGAGCAACATTTTATACATAAATTTCCATTCTATACGATCATACGCTTTGGACATGTCGAGCTTGAGAGCCATAAAGCCTTCCTTTCCAAACTTCTTTTGCTTAAGGTAGTGCGTAACTTCAAAAGAGATCATAATATTGTCAGTGATCAGCCTACCAGGGAAAAATGCACTCTGTGTGTCTGAGATAACCATATCCAACACCTTCTTTAATCTATTTGCCATCATCTTTGTAAGGATCTTCATAATAACATTACACAAGGCTATTGGGCTCAACTCTGTGCATGTTGTTGGGTTTTTTTTCTTGGGGATGAGGACAGTATTAGTAGCATTAACCTTTCCGTACAGAGTCCCTGAAGCGAAGAAATCACATACCATCTGAACCACTGCATCGCGTATCACACTCAAATTCTTTTGAAAGAAACCCGGGGTCATACCGTCAGGCCCTGGAGCTTTATCAGGAAACATACAGAAAATAGCATCTTTTACTTCTCTATCAGACACAAGTCCGAGTAAAGCTCTATTCTGTTGTTCAGATATTACACTAGGTATACAGCTGAGTACTTCTTCTCATTGTGTTTGATCTGCAGTAAAGAGATGTTGATAGTATTCTTTGAAGACATCATGTAACCCTTCCTTCCATGCTACCCAAACACCCTCTTCGTTTTTCAATCTCTAAAAATGATTAGCATGTTTCCTCCTTTTACAAGCTGAGTAGAAGTATTTGGTATTTTTTCACCAGCTTACAACCAAAACTGTTTGGACCTTTGACGCCAAAAAATCTCACGTTGATCTAAAATTAAAAACAATTATTTCCTAATGGTTTCATACTCTGTGACGGAGATAGCGTCCCTCTTTCCCCTTAGTAATTTCAACTTCATTTTGCACTCTTTAATGCGTCTCCTAAAATAACCTATAATCTCCCGCCCCCAAACTTCCAAACTATCAGCACATCTGTTTAACTTCTGTATTACATTATCGTTCGACTCATCCTTCCAGCATTCTTTGATAATCTGGAAGCAAATAGGCTCGGTGAGCCAAGCGTTTTCAAAATGAAAGGAACGTTTCTTGTTACCTCTCTGTTGCACTTCCGGACATAATAGCAGAGGACTGTGATCAGATGGAGAGCCTTCAAGGTTATAGACTTTTTCCCCATCAAAGAAATCTAACCACTGTGTATTAGCTAGCACTCGATCTAATCTTATTTCCACCCAATGATAAGACTTTCGACCTTTTTCCCAAGTAAACTGATGACCGGTGAGAGGGAGATCATACAATTCTGCATCACGAAGACAGTCATTAAACCCTTATATGAGATGATTAGGATAAGGGGGACCACCTCTTTTATCTGAATGAGAAGTAACATTGTTAAAGTCTCCCACCAAAACCCAAGGCAGATTAGCATCTTGAAAAAAATTTATCAATAGGTCCGAAGTTTTATGTCTATGTGATCTTATAGGTTCCCCATATATACCTGTCAAGCGCCAATCATTAACACCATTTGATCTTACTGATATATCTATATAAAATCGTGAATAACTAAGCAAGCTAACTGCATCTGCATTTTTCCTGAACAGAGCAATTCCCCCACTTTTTCCTTGAGGCTCCACAGCTATAAAATTTTCAAAACGCAGCTTATTGCGCAAACTCTCCATTTTACTGTAACTACTTATTGTTTCACACAAAAAAACAAAAAATGGTTTCTCAGTAGGGGTTACATCTTGTTGGAAGCGAACTTTTCCAGGTGAACCCAGGCCCTGGCAGTTCCAAGATAATGCATTCATGATGACTGGCGGGACTGCATAACAGTGCCCGCCATTAGCTCGTTTTTTGATTCAGTAGAATCATCATTCTGTGTTTCCATATGTGTGTCCTCTACATGAGGGGTAGAGACTGGAATATTATGGTCCAAGCCCACTCTTCGTCTTTTTGGATCCACAATAATTAAGTAAACCGTGTCCAGCCCATTACCATCTCCCTCCAAAACATTTTTCGAATTTTGAATGTTTACCTGATTATCCTCCTTTATCTTTGATTTATCCAATTTACCATCAATTCCGCCTACACGTTCTCTCTGAGCCATCCTAAAAGAATGAATATCCTTCCCTACATTAACGCTAAATAGTTGTCCTGTTGCACCAATTATGGGGTTTTCCTTATTCACGTTTCTTCCGCCATTCTCACCGGAATTCATCCCTTGAGCATTTCCTCCATTACGAAGCCATTTTTCCCCCATAGTATGAGTTATCCTTCTTGGATTTGCCCTAAGCCATGGACCAAATGATTTTTTGATCTTTTCTACCGGAGTATCGAAAACACGCTCACAGAACCGTTGTCCATGACCTATCATCCCACAAATGAAACAAAATATAGGTATAGCTTCATATTGAAATTTACCCAGCACCACTCTTTCTGTGACTTCTTTAGCTTCATTCTACGTTTAACAGGATAATCTAGTGACATTGAAACTCGAATACGTAAATAGTCTCTCTACACCCCTATGACCCAATGTAGTTTCCTATATCAGTAGCTACGCGTTATGACATAAAACCTACAGACATACCATGCAATTGAACCCAGAGATCAATCTTTTTAATCTCTACCATCCTGGGATTATCTCCCTGTTTGAGACGTTCCATAACTAAATGAAAGCGCCCAAACGAACAAGGGCTTCCTTCGATCACCCTTCTGATGTCCATCTCATGGTAAAATTGGAAAAGAAACCTGTTGTCATCCAGTTGCTTTACATACATACCACGGCCAGGCCTCCATGACGATGCCATCTTGTGCTGCATCTCTTGAAAGTCTATATGAGATTCAGTAAGAAATCGTCCCACTAAACACCACCTAGTATCAATCTCACTTAAATCATTTGCACTATTTTCATAACTGAGTCCACCTTGTTCCTGTTCTTCAATTTGAATCGCTGCGAAAGCCTCCTCCATATCTTGCAGATACCTCTGTTGTTTGTCCATTAGAAATAACCAGAAAAGCCTTATTGATAAAAGTAATTATAAACGACAATCGCAACTCCAAACCTTAGATATAAAAGGAAGAGATTACAAATCTCACAGAGCCATACATGTCAAAAGACAAGACAATTGTGTAAATAAGATTTGGTGAGATGGGAAGTCTTGAAACTAGGATTTTTTTCGCCAATAAAAAATCATTGTATAGTATGTTTTTAGCCAACAAGGACATTCATAAAAAGTGTTAATATGAGTCATATCTTAGAAAATCAAAGTTTAATAAAAGTGTTGTGTGTAAGAAAGTATGATAGTGGTTTGTATTTTAATGAAAAAACCATTTTGTGAAATGACAAAATACAACAACTCAAAACATAAACTATTGTATAAATTATTTTTAAGAACGGTTCTTAAATTGATACTAGGCTAAAACCACTGTCATGCACTGATTGTATTATTTTTGATATTATATAATTTTTGAATTTAAATTGAAGTGAAAATTTTAAACTCTGAAATTTATTTATTAGAAATTTTTGATAATATGATTTAATAATTATTATTTTAAATATGAATGTGTATAATTTATCATAGTTTTAGTTTTTGAAGAAATATCAGTAAATGTAAGATTTAGTTTTGTTAAAATTCATAGGTGTTTATAAAATATAATTATATTTTAATTAAAAGATAAATTTTAACTCAAATCAATAGTAAACAAAATATCTTTATTTGGTATACTAAAAAAATCTAAATAATTATATTCAAATTTTATTTTGTTTACGTGTCAATAAGAAAAAGTTTTTGTTAATGCGAATAAAAGTACTTATTACTTTATTTTACCTGTTATAGTTATTTTCTTATTTTAATATTGATTTATCATGAATCAATTCTATAATTTTTAACCCCATCAATATCATGTATTGATTTATTTTAGTCACGCAATTATACTTACTAAGGAATCATCTCTATATTCATTTTATTAAAATAATTTTGAATATTACACAAATTGAAAAAAACGTGTAATTAGATTTGATCCCACTTATCCCAGAATCCTAAGCATATATTATACCTAACAACTAATTAGGTAGACTTTAATTTTATTTTAACACAGATCAATAATATAAAAATTACCTTTAATTTGAATTTAATTTTAGTTTTAAAGTAAATTAATAATGTATATTAATTGTTTTTTTTCTTAGTCCCATTATATCAACCATCTAATTATATTTAATTTATTTTATTTTAGCTATGGTTAAATATTATTTTATTTTATTGTTTTTATTTTATTTTATTTTATTTGTATGACATTATACGGACCAACACAATATGTTGTAGCCCGGTTTTATAAAATATTTTTTAGCAAGATCGGTAGTATTTATTTTATTATTTTCCCCCTGAGGTAGCAATTCTCATTTTGGTCTCATACCTGCTATGTCAACCAAATCTAGCTAATTACATTTAGTTTTTTTTTTATTTCATTTTAGCCCGAAATGAATATTATTATGTTTTAGACCGAACTGGGGCCTGTGCCCAAATTATGCATGCGATGTTTAATATTTGGAAAATAAACTCATTATTTTATTTATATTTTAAATTTTCATTATTTCAAAAAATTTATATTGCTTTAAAGAAACAATTGTCATTCGGAATTGAAGAATTAACTCGTGGTACAAAACTTTAAAAACAACTCTTATGACATAACATATTCCTTAATAAGCTACAAACAAAAAAATATATTAACACATGTATGAACTTAGTTATTCTCGCAATAATATATTAATTTGGAGCAATCTAAATTTGTTTAAATGAATGAATGTGATTGTGAATAAATAATTAATTGGTGGTAGCACGACTTTAAAACAACTCTTGATCTTTTATTATAATTTTAAAAAATTCATAACTTTAGATCTTCTATAAAACACTAATTGGAAAATTTAATATTATAATAATATTAAGATTATAGTAATTATAGTCAACACATACCGATCATAGCATATAAAAATACAAAAAAAATTAAGTGGTTTCATAAATTAAGTTCATTACAAAATATGGTACTTAAGAAGTTTAACAAAATGACAAATATTGATTTTGCCAAAAAATCATTTTCTTTGAACAACATAAGAAATAGTGTTATTATCCTCCATTGTGATAAAATATAGTTTGTCATTCACACAAAAATTATTCTCCTTGATAAACTTATTTACCCAGATGAGAATCTTGGTTTGGAAGTTGAACTGAAAACTCTAACCTTCCACTTCTGTAAATACCCAGAAATTAACAACTGTTTTGTGTCATATTAAATACGTATTGCATGATTTATGATGTTATAAATTTTGATTGAGCATAAAAGAGTATATGTTATGTGCTTTATGTGTTGTGTGTGATTGGAGTTATTTTTCTTCTAGTTTAGTATGTGTTAAATCGATTTTTATAAAAAGTTATACTTTCCAATTTTTTCTTAATAGTTGTTATTTAGTGTATAACAATTGGCCTTGTTATGTATCATATGGCGTATACCATATTGATTTTCCGAACATTCAGTTAATTTAGAAATATTTTATTTCATGAAAAATGACTTTTCAGGGCCTCTACCATGACGTCAGGGCCCACAAAAATCATATTTTTATTTTTATAAAATTGTGAGACTATCAAATATTCAATATTTTTGCATCTTTGGATAATTCGTAATTTATGGGAAATTTTGTGATAATTTTTGTATTTATTGAATTAAAAATTATGCCCCGATAATTATTAATATTTGGCTAATTATTTTTATTAAATGATATAATTAGGCCCCAAATAATTTTGGGGAGTATAATTTCTATAACTATAAATACACCTTAACTATTATTTAATTATTAATTAATTATATAAACATTAGAAAAATATTAAAAATTCAGTTTATTCTCTCAAATAATTAGGGTTAGGGTTTATGTGTTCTTGGCAATCAAATGCAGATTTGAAGGTGATATGGGACTTCAAATCACAAGTGTAAATATTCGTTTTGAAGCCCTTGATCCCCTCTATCATACTCTGCCATCAATTTGTTCAAACAACTGGTAATTTTTCAAACCCGATTTCTAGGGTTCTTGGTTCGAATTGGGGTTTTTAATTCTCGGGGTTTTTGTTTGTTTTTGATGATTAGAGTAGCTTCATAGTGGTTCTTAGATTCAATATATATTTAATTGCATCGTTGCATTACCGGAACTCTTAATTGGAGTTTTGGGTTTTAATGTGTTTGTTTTTAATTTTCTGATCTATCCATGTTATGGCTGCTAATTTGGTAGATGTGAATTGATTGTAGAATGTATAAGCTTCGTTTTTGTATATAAATTGTTGTAGTTGGTTAAAGTTTTTGTAATCACCGGAAAATCCCCGATTTTTAGTCAGGATTCGCCGCGAAGTCGTCGAAATCGGCGACGGGTTTTTTTTTCTGGTGTCTACAGATTCCTGTGTGTTTTGTTGATATATATGGTAGATTTGCAACAAGAAAGCGGGCAGAACCGGGTTCGATCCAGAATTCCCAATTCCCATTTACAAAACGTGTTTGTACAGATTTTGTTTTAAAATTAATTCAAAAATATTTCTAATTTAAAATTTTATTTAGTTTAAATCCAAATTCAATTTAGTTAATTATTTAAAATAATTAATAAAATCATTTTAACTCCAGAAAATTATTTTCATTATTTTTTTTCAAAAATTTTAAATTTGATTTAATTATTTATAATTTATTTTAATTATTTATTTATGGATTTAATTATTTGATTAATTCATTTAATTAATTAATTAATTAATTCTATCTATAAATAATTAAGTAAAATGTAATTATTTATAATTAAGTCAGATAATGATATAAAAATCATTTTGAAAATTTTAAAATTACACAAAGGTATTTAAAAATTCAATTTATATTATTATTATTTGAATTATTCTTATTTTATTCAAAATAAATAGACCGTTCGTTTCTTTAATACGAAACGAACGCGTCTAGACTAAGAAAAATATTCTGATTCTATTAAAAATACTTTCAAGACATAAAATCTTTCATTTCGAGAGGTTGCTTGATTTTGTAAATGTTTCTGAGTTGCGTAATTAAAAAAAATTTGTATTTTGACTCGATTTCAATTTTAAACACAACGAGTCGAGCGTTTTGACAAATTGAATCATATGTTATATGAATTATGTGATACGTGCGTTATGTGTTTATGTGTTATATGAGTTATGAATCGATGTGTCTTTTAAACGTTATCTGATTAAAATATGATCCTTATATGTTATTATTGGGTGGGTAGACGATAAGGATAAACGTAAAATAGATAATTATATATTGTCAGATAATTGAAATGGTATCTTTTATGATAGATACACATAGAGTGAGGTGTTCAAAGGCAGACATAGAGATTTAAAAGTAAAGCTTGTCTATATGAAATACATGAGACAAGTAAATACAAAAATAAGATAAACATATGATGGTGATTTACAAGAAGGGACAGATAACCTGTAAAAGATCTGAATTTGAGGGGTTATCTGTATATTTGTTTGAATAATAAGGTCTATATTGTTTAAAGTTGTTTGGTGACACCCAATCCTGACCCCGGACTTGGGGATGTTACAGTTGGTATCAGAGCCACAGGTTATTGGTCCCTGAAATAAGAATAGGTTGAACATAAGATAATATTGACAAGTCATATAAGATAGGGAAGACCTTAAATAAACTCATGTTGAGTTAAGTAAAGATTATTATATACCGTATTAGTTATTAAGATAGGTGTGAGGTGAATATGTTGACGCTATTAGTATATTGAGTACCCAGATCCTATAGTTACGAGGGGTCGACAGCTCGACAAATATTAGGTATATTATTCTGATTTTCATATGGTTTTAAAATGAAACTGAGAGTGATGCTTTTGATAATTTCGTATAAAGAGAGATAGATGAGTTTTAGTATGATTTAATTTAGAATTCTGTAGTAGGATAAGCTCCATGATGGACGAAACGAATTAATTGAAGCTGATAGAGGTCCAATGTTGCAAATTTCAAAGGCACCACCGTTGCGAGAAGTTTCTTATCACTTTTCGTGCGCCGCGCAAGGAACAACAGTTACCTTACTAAGTATACTTAAAGTTAATAAGAGATATGACCTTTTCTAAGGATAAAATGTCGAATTACGTCAATTGGTTGTAACTATGACATTAAGGACGACGACGACAATATCAATGATAATCCCAGATGTCAGCATTGGAGTTAGAGTTCCAAATAAGATAGTATGCAATGGTAAATGAAGTTTTGTCGGCTAATGAATGCGAAATAAAACTGAGAATGAGTAGAAGATATATATGAAGATGAATGGACCTTTATGTGGTCGTTTCTTTAATTATGTACCCTATTAGTAGATTATGAGAATAAAAAGCAACTCATATAGTATGGATGACCATCTGAGCAATTTTCAATATTTTAAACAAGTTTCAAAAAAGATTTCTTAACAAAATTTCTAAAAGATCTTACCCGGAAGAATACTTGATCTGGACCCAGTAGTATCAAATTCAGAGGGTCAAATGGACCAGCTATTACAGACAAGTTCAAAATCTTCCCGATAGAGAAAAGTGCGAACCTTGTTTAATAATATCAATAATAGAGTCAACATACGGAAACTTTATTTACCAAATTCATGAAACTATTAAATTTTAAAAAGATTCTTTGACCTAAAAGAAGCTAGAAGATGATTGAAGAAAATGAAGGAATCTTCCAAATGATTGAAGAAGAATAATATTCCTATTGACGGAGTCGAGGTGTTGCATGACCGATAATTATCCTACGCGACATAGATGAAATTAGAAGCGATGATTATGAATCTCGTAAGGATGCAATGATGGTCAAATTATTAAAGTATCGAATGTGGAGACACGACGCTAAAAAAATTGGCATAGTAGGTGAATTTACGAAGGCATTTCCCAAGGACTCTCCAAAGTTATTATATGACTTGGATTTGTAATCTGTTACTCGAACGAGCCTGAAGGTATATATAAGGGCAAAGTGAATGGCGACCAACGATATTATTCTTTTCTATAACACGACAACGTATATTCACCTAAATTCTTGAATAAATATAAATTTCTTTCATTATTCTGTTCAATGAGACAATAAAGAAGAAGAGGTTATTGTATCCCTTTTTAAATTATCCTTCCTTTAAAATATTTCCTTCTAATTGAGACGAGCAGTGTTATGGTGTAACGCTTTGTCGAAATGATTAGGAGTCTGGTGGGACGCCACCTAATCATGTTTTGTATACCATATAGTATGAAAGACTGGTCATCTTGAGCACAAATATGGTTGTTTCATTCATATCTAAATCATCACTCATTCTTTCGATGACAATCATGATTTAATTGATTTATGGACCCCTCCAACTATTTTTTCGCGCGATTGTTCTTTAGAAAGCTTTCCAATCAGAATCATACACACAAGTTTTCTTCTGATGTAAGGTCTACTCTTTGAGCATTTTAAAAAGGAGTGAAATAATCTCTTGTAGCAGATCTCTCAGATCTGAAAAGATGACTTATCAAAATAAAGACTTTTTCCATTCAGATTTACAGTAATTAAAATTGAAATGTGGAGTCGGCAAAAGGAGCATTATCAATAATCGGTAAAGATCCATCCAAAAGTTGTATACAAATATATGGCTTCCCAGTATGAATAACTTTTCTATGACGGTGTAGGAAACATGATGTCTAGAGAGAGGGAGAGAGAGAGAAGTCCAGTGGAGTGTATATAGAAATGGGTGGATTTAAAAGGTTTCTTGAAAAAAAAGAATATATTTGTATGGCTAGGATCAAATTTAGATGTAAAATATTTGTGGTTTAGATAGTATATAAGTTATAAGTTAAAAGAGAGTCTCATTTAGACACTTGCCTATACATATTTTAGAAAAGTCTAGTTGAAAATATATTATTATTTGTTTGATATCTCGTACTCATAAAATATAATAATCAATATGTAATTAAGAAATTTAGGAATTATCTGGTATATGTACTTAACATTTTTTTAAGTACACATGGTTAATTTCAATTTATTTTCTTTCGACTTATGTAGAGATATTATATACTATGAAATAAAAATGGTATTTAAATGTACTAAATTCAATTCAAAAGAAGATATAAAAGATAAATTTATGACAAAAGATACCAAAATATTAGATGTATTTATTATATTATATCCAAATATAAAACAATTATTCATTAAGTTTTGGAATCCAAAAAGATACTAAGATTTATATATTTTAACAATGAAATCCAAATAAAAAATAAAATTCAAAGGTACTTGTCACTTAAAACATAAAACGACTATGATGCTAGCATAAAATGTCACAAGAAAATTATCTAATTATCTATGGTTCTGAAAACCCCCGAAACTCTCCATATTTGAGATCTTAGACCAATCTATATCAACTAAATATGTATACAACTCGACCTCCCTGAATATTTCCTTAATCTTGAAATGGGATCTAGTAGAGCATTTCCACATGAGTTGGCCAAAGATATTGAAGATTTAAACAATATGACTTCCAACGTATATCCTTATTCCGACTCCATATACTTGACTTACTTCGACTACCCTGCACCATTCATATCGATCCTTCTGACCAACCCATTATCTAAATCGACCTCGATGTTATATGTAATACTAAAGTTTGTTGGCTAGGTTACTGGACCTGGTGATTTACCTGATTTTGATGCAATAGAAGATGTGTGAGAAGCTCCTATAGGTAAAATCTTTGAACCATATCCACCACAAGGATCCGACCCGATTTTTGAACCCTACACAACCTGCTGGCCGAACCCGAATTCCACCACTTTGATGGGGCCGATAAGTTAAAAGAAAATGGGGAAGTAAGGGGATGCTAATGGCACAAGCTTGAGGATCAGCTTGGTTTAGGGTCAAGGTTATAAAATGTGGAAAGAAATGCCCAAAATGAAGGCCTCTCACTGTGCTTAGAAACCCATAAAAGTCATAATTTATAGACCCTTTCGGGCTATTTTCTGACAATTTCGGCAAACCATTTTTTGTTTTTTGGGTTTAGATCATAACTCGTATCTCTTGTAGTTTCCTTTTTTTTATTGTGTTTGTCTGTTTTTGTTATGTTTACTTAGGTAATTTATTTTCATAAAAATTTATTGTTAGTCTTGTTATACGATTTATATATACACTTTTCTTATTTGTTATTACTTTTTGGTTTTTATAAATTTTTAAAGACTTCGACCGAGTTATCTTGTCATCTATTCTCATTTCTTTTAGTTGATAATATTCTTGGATTTTTTTTTGGAATAAAATGCAATCACCACATACTTAACTTCTCATTAAAAGCTAATTTGTATAAGTCGAAACTAACAGTCCAAACAAAATACTTTCATGTGATATTTCTTGTATTTTATTTTAACTCTTTTTTTGAGTTAAAGGCGAATGTTGCATTTTTTAATAAATATAAAAAAATATTTTAGTGAATATTTATGTCAACTCACTTTCTTTTCGAGTAAAAGGTAATTTGTATAAATCCATGTATTTGTTTGAAATATTAAGTGATATAAATATAGTTACACTCAAATACAAGGAATATTTGTACAAACCTCATATTATTATTTAGAGATAGAAACTAAGTTCTCTCTTGAATATTTGTAAGTTTATTTTTAACTTGAACTTGAAGCATAAAGTCTTTATGATTAATCTCATATTACTATTCAGAAATAAAATCAATACTTTCCTTTAAGACTTAAATATTTTAATTCTACATTGAATCAAAAGTTTATATGGCCTCTTGTATAAATAATTATTATTATAATCGAGCCTCAAATTGTAATTTGTTTAAAGTAAACATATATTGATTTGAGTTAGAAAAATATTAGTATAAGGTGATATAAGAAATGAAAGTCTTTTTTTAAATCGTACGTCCTAATATGTTATAAACAACTTAGACTTTTCTAAACGTACTTTGGCTAATTCAAGTCCACTTATATTTAATTAGTACATTTATTTTTTCGGTTTTGATATATTTTTGGGTGATATTACATGCTTTCATTTTTTTGTGCTTTTATTTAACATACACACTTTATTATTTGTATACATGTGCTCTTACATTCTGTAGATGGGTCCTAGTAATTTACTCCAACTTACATTTACATGCATATATGAGAGAAAATTTCAGTGAAGACCCATATATATTTGAAGACTGGTAGACCAACTATTAACAGTTGGATTTTTTTTAATACAATGGTGGTTAATAATCTAAACATTCTTCCTGCACCCATTTTGGTGATTATCTCTTTCTTTTGTCCGTTTTATAAATTTAAAACCAACTTAAGATAAAATAACAACAACAACAATGATAATGATAATAATAATAATGAGTTATTTCAATAGTTGGAGCAAAAAATAAAATCCACGTCAAATATTATAAAAGAAATAACATTTAAGGCAACAAAAGAATGCTCACCCCACCTAACAATTCAGCAGAGGTTAGTCCCAAAAATCTAGCAGTTTGGTACTTAACTTGTATCTATAAATATAAAGGCCCCATATACTCTTCTTCTTATAGATGCCACGTCTTCTTAAAGCCTACAACTGCACCAAGGCAACTCTGGTAGTGTTGTGTATGTGTCTAGGGTTTAGGTATATTTCTGTGTATAAGGTGCAGAATGGAATATAGAATCAAGAGAAGAACTATGTATTCTGGGCTTCTAGTATATACTGTATATTTCAATCTTTTCAATCTTATTAAAAACAATATAATCTTCTCCTTTATATAATAGGAGAATATAAAACATCATACATGAATTAAAATAGATACATCTACTGAGTTCTTTGAACCATACTTAATGCAACCTCTTATATTCTTCTACATTCTCTGAACCAACAATATGCATGAATATTCCTGAATTCCAGGAGTTAGTTTACTTGTTCAACATATTCCTCCCTTAAAGTAACTCCTTTCGATCCTTCATTCCCATCAGCCTTTTGTATGTATCAAATAGAGGTTTGGACAGCGGTTTGGTAAGTACATCTGCTATCTGATCATGACTTACTACATGACGCAACTCGACATCTTTTTCCTTCACATGCTCTCGAATAAAATGGAATCTAACATCAATGTGTTTACTTCTTTCGTGATGTACTGGATTCTTGGCGAGCTCAATCGCAGATTTGTTGTCGATTCTAATTTCTGTTGTTCCTTGCTGTGAGAACCTTAATTCACTGAGCAACCTTCTCAACCATATAGCATGACAGACACAATAAGATGCTGCCACATATTCTGCCTCACAAGTTGATAATGAAACTATAGGCTGCTTCTTAGAATACCATGTAAAAGCTGTATCTCCCATAAAAAACAAGTAACCAGATGTGCTTTTACGATCATCCACATCTCCACACCAATCACTATCAGAATATCCCAATAATTTATAATCTGCAGCCCTAGAATAAAATAGTCCCAAAGACTTTGTACCTTGAATATAACGCAGAATCCTTTTGATTGCCTTCCAGTGTTCCTGTTTTGGATCCTTCATTTATCTGCTTACTACCCCAACACTATATGCAATGTCAGGTCTTGTGCATGTAAGATATCTCAAGCTTCCCACCAAGCTTTGATATAAATTTTTCTCCACTGAAGCTCCTCCCTCAAATTTAGAAAGCTTTGTACCAAGTTCCATAGGTGTTGCCACTGGATTGCTATGTTCCATTCTGAATTTCTTTAAAATACTATCGGCATATGATTCTTGAGAGATAAATATTCCTGACTTATCTTGTTTCACTTCAATACCAAGGAAGTATCTCATCAAGCCCAAATCAGTCATCTCGAACTCTTGAGTCATCTCCTTTTTAAATTCTTTTATCATGTCTTCATTGTTCCCCATAAAGATAAGATCATCAACGTAAAGTGCAACAAGTAATAAATTACCTTGCCTTTCTTTGACATAAACAGCAGCTTCATAAGGACATTGCACAAATCCATTCTTCTTGAAATAGTTGTCAATACGTTTGTTCCATGCACGAGGCGCCTGTTTTAGGCCGTATAACGCCTTATACAATTTTAACACCATGCTCTCCTTTCCTTCTTTTGCATATCCAGGAGGTTGGTTCACATACACCTCCTCTTCTAGCTTGCCATTTAAAAAAGCTGATTTTACGTCCATCTGGTATATAGACCACCCATATTGAGCTGCTTGAGAAATTAGAAGCCTTATTGTCTCCATTCTGGCCACGGGTGCGAAGACTTCATCATAGTCTATTCCAGCCTTTTGCCGGTAGCCCTCTGCAACTAACCGCGCTTTGTATCTTTCTACTTCTCCTTGAGCATTCACCTTCTTCTTATAAACCCATTTAACATCGATAGGTTTACAATTTTCTGGAGGTTCCACAAGTTCCCAAGTTTTGTTCTTCTCAATTGCTTTGATCTCTTCATCCATTGCAGCCTTCCACTTCTTGTCTTGCACAGCTTCTTCAAAGCTCACATTCTCTGCATCCGCCACCAAACACACCAGGTGCACCTCACTTGTTGTTTGATATAAATCTTGCAAACTTTTGATTCTAGGATTCCGGGGCTCATCATCATTCACTTCATATTCTTCTGGTGCATCAATATTTGTTGGTGAGATTTTTGAAATTGGAATATCTTCATGTGATTCTTTTTCTGGTGCTTTACTCCAGTTCCATGCATCATCTTCTTGTATATATGCATCACGACTTACATCCACCTTCATTGTGATTGGGTCAAAAAACCTGTAAGCTTTTGTTTTTTCATCATACCCGATGAATATATACTTCTTGCTCTTGTCGTCCAACTTTGTCCTTCTTTGATCTGGTATATGAGAATATGCTATGCTCCCAAAGACTTTTAGATGCGACACAGTAGGCTTCCTTCCACTCCACAATTCTTGAGGTGTTTTATTTCCCAAGTTTGAATGTGGGCAGCGATTCTGAATATAAACAGCACACTGTACTGCTTCTGCCCAGAGTTCTTTTGGCAGTCCCTTGCCTTTTAACATCGCTCGAACCATATCCAGAATAGTCCGGTTTTTCCTCTCAGCCACACCATTCTGCTGTGGAGAATATGGAGCTGTTAAGAATCTTCTAATGCCTTGCTCTTCACAATATTCTGTGAAAGCATTTGATGTATATTCTCCGCCTCTATCAGAACGCAGTGCCTTGATATACATTCCAGTCTTCTTTTCCACCAAAATTTTGAATTTCTTGAATACTTTTAAGGCCTCGGATTTTTCATTCAAGAAATAAACCCATGTTCTTCTAGAATAGTCATCAATAAAGGTTATGAAGTACCTTTTAGAACTATATGACTGGGGCGTGATAGGACCACAAATATCAGTGTGCACCAACTCGAGAGGTTTTGCAGCACTATATATAGCCTTCTTCTGGAAAGAATTCCTTGTTTGTTTTCCCAGAACACATTCTTCACAAAAACTTCTTGTAAGATCCATGCTTGGCAGTCCATGAACCATTCCTTTGCTTGCCATCTCCTTTAAACCTCCATAGTGTAAGTGTCCCAATCGCCTGTGCCATAAGGATGCTTTGTCCTCCATCTTCATTTGCATACATGTCTGTTGTATATTTCTCAAATTTAATTTGAACATCCGATTTTGAGACATTTGTACACGTGCTATCATCCTGCCACTTTTGTCCTTCATGAACATTGCTTTTTCTCCCATGAAAATAGAATATCCTTTTTCAACCAATTGTCCAAGGCTAAGAATATTGTTTTTCATGTTTGGAACATAAAAAACATCTTCTATTTTTCCTCTCCTGCCATCCTTTCCAGGGAAACACACATCACCCTTTCCTTTAACTTCAATTTTTGATGCATCTCCAAAAGATACATGTCCAAAATCTACCTCCTTTAAATTAGTGAAAAGATGCTTGAGACCAGACATATGGTTGCTGGCGCCGCTGTCAAGATACCAAAGAACATCATCTTCTGGAATCATATCTTTGTAGGCCATTAGCAGAATATCATCTTTCTGTTGCTCCTCCGTTTTGGCCAAATTTGCATTCTCCTCGACCTTTTTAAACCAGCAATCTTTGGCAAAGTGTCCAAATTTGCCACAATTATAGCATTCATTTGTTCTGCTACCTCTGCCAGGGGCTGTTCTTCCACCTCTGCCGCGACTACGTCCTTGTCCGCGCCAATATTGTTGATTTGCTTGCACCTTTTTTTCATAATTGTTGCTTATGTGTCCACGTCCTCTACCTTGATTAAAATTCTGATTTGCACGGCCACGTCCTCTTCCTCTGGAATATTGTGTGTACAACGCCTTATCTTTGTCTTCCACAGAAACATTACTTTTCAGTACTTGAGATTCCGTCTCCTCCTTCTTTACCAGCCTTTCTGAATATGCTTGCAAGGATCCCATAAGTTGATCCACGGTCATGGTCTCCGTATCATTTGATTCCTCAATAGAGATGCCAACAAGTTGCAACTTTGTATTCAAAGATCTCAGAATCTTCTCATTGACACGAGAATCCTCAATTTTTTCTCCATAATTCTTCATTTGGTTTACCACAGAGGAAACCCTTGTAAAATAATCTGGAACAGATTCTGTCTCTTTCATTTGCAATGATTCAAATTCTCCACGTAGAGTTTGTAATCGTACCTTTTTTACTTTGTCGACTCCTTTGAAATTATTCTGCAGAATCTCCCAGGCCTCCTTTGCTTTTGTTGCAGATGCAACTTTTTCAAACATGGCTTCATCTAAGCCCATGTGTAATATTGACAAAGCTTGTTGATCTTGCTTCCGTGACTTTGCTAGAGTATTTTTCTGCGCCTGATTCAACGCACCTTCATTCTCTGGTTCATCGTAGCCTTTCTCTACAACTTCCCATGCCTCCTGTGAGCCAAGTAGAGCCTTCATGCGTATACACCAGTGTGCATAATTATCTTTGGTAAGCTTTGGAACAGATAGAAAATTATTCATCCTTGGATAGCTCTGATACCAATCTGTTGTGTATGTGTCTAGGGTTTAGGTATATTTCTGTGTATAAGGTGCAGAATGGAATATAGAATCAAGAGAAGAACTATGTATTCTGGGCTTCTAGTATATACTGTATATTTCAATCTTTTCAATCTTATTAAAAACAATATAATCTTCTCCTTTATATAATAGGAGAATATAAAACATCATACATGAATTAAAATAGATACATCTACTGAGTTCTTTGAACCATACTTAATGCAACCTCTTATATTCTTCTACATTCTCTGAACCAACAATATGCATGAATATTCCTGAATTCCAGGAGTTAGTTTACTTGTTCAACAGGTAGTGCATAACACTTCTGGGCCTAGCTTTAATGTCATTTATAACATACCAGCCCATAATCGAATCTCAATGCATACCAAACCCAACCTAATGTGAATGCTCTAACAACTCAATGCAAGCAACTCCAAAAAAGTTAGCAATTTGATACCCATTGACTTGTTTCTAAAATTATCACAAATATTTTTATTCTTATTAAGGTAGAATGTTACAAAAGACATACACACATAAATTGATATATTTATCCGAAAAAAGTGTTTTAAAATAGAAGATTAATTGTTTGATATCTTTTGTATATTGACCAAAAGTTATAAATTAATATTTAATAAAAGAATTATATATGTAATGCTAAATACAATTAGAATCGCATACAATTTGTTTCAAATTCTACATCTGTCCGACAATTCTTTAAACTAGGTCTTCACCTTAGGGAAGGCGCTCCACTCGCTCTTATAAAATGTATTTGTGTAATTTATTTTTTTAAAATTTTTCTTCTAAATAAAAATATAATATTCAAGTGTTTATACAATAAAAGAAAATTTTAAAAATAAATTACGGAACTATACTTTATTGTATTGTAAATTTAAAATATGTGGCAAACATGAGAAGAAAAGATAAAGAAATGAGTAGGAGAGAGAGAATATGAAATAAAAATAATATCTAATATACCACTTAAAAGATAACAAAATATCAGCTCTATACATTATGTAATATCCGAATATGACACAGTTACTCATTAAAATATAAAATCTAAAAGATACCGAGGTTTGAATACATTAACAAAAAAATTTAAATAGATTAAAAAATCCAAAAGATACTAGTCGGTTACAACATTAAACAACAGCTCTACATGCATAAAACGCCAGCAAATTATTTAGTGCATCTACCATTCTGCAAACCCCCTAAGTTTCATACCATTCTCAGCTGCATCTCCTTGGCTTGTTTTCTTGATCTTAAAATGGGATCTAGTGGAGCATTTCCACCTGAGATGGCAAAAGTAATAAAAGATATAAACAACATAACCTCAGACGTAGATACTTTCCCAGGCGCCTTGTACTCTACTCACTTCGGGTACCATGTGCCATTTTCATTCGACCCTTCTGAGAAACCCATCCTCCAACCCCATCTAGATGTTAGATCCGGCTCTGACTGCTTAATTGGTGACTTGCCCAGCCTGATGGACTTACCCTCATTCCATGCAATCGCTGATGCGTGGGAAAGTCCCACAGGCAAAAGATCAGAACCAGAGTTACCACCTGGATCCCACCAGATTTCAAGCCCAAATGGAAGGCCGAGTTGGCTTCCAGATGGTTGGAAGATAACGTCCCAGCCTCGCATGAATGGGGCTAGTGCTGGACTGGTTGATAAGGTAAAAAAAATTCCACTTGCCTCACTGTAATTAAATGAAATTTATAAATTTTGTTTTTAGTTGTTGTGTAGTTAAATTGGTTTTTGGTTTAGAATTTTTGATGAAATCTAATTGTTGTTTGATTATGAATTATCAGTTTAGATTTTCATAATAGTGTAATAATCTGTATGTATTTTTTTGAATGTGTCTTCTATGGGCCTTGATTGAGCAAGAGAGTAAGGTATATTTTAATGTAAATGCAAATAATGACCGCAAGTATGAAAATTAATGAAACAAATTTGTTCTTACTCATAAAAATGTTACTAATTTAATATTAGAAGCGAGGGCTTGTAGTGTTGATCTAAGTATCTGACTTGATAATTTTCTTTTCTTTTTGTTGTCGAGTAATGTGTGAAAAGTATTTCTTTTATATTCGAATAACTTTAATTTTTGTAATTAACCTTATGCGTGCGAAATTTTTTTCAACATGATATTTCTTTTTATGTCATTAGAGTATATGTTGGGATGATATGACTCATTATTTTCGGTTGTAAATTTTTTATGGTAAGCCTTGTATATGCTATGCAAACATATATTTTAGATATACTCCTAGATTATATTATAAAAATGGTATGCATTACTCACTTGATAACAATTCACGTACTTGTAGGCTTTAAGAAAAATGGTATGCATTACTCACTTGATAACAATTCACGTACTTGTAGGGTTTAAGAATTAAAAGTTCTGCGGAAAACATATATGCTCTATTCATGGTAAAGTGTGTTTTTGCAGTATTATACGAAGCCAATAACAAACAAGCGATTTCGTTCAAAGAAAGCGGTGATCAAGCATCTACAAGAATGTTGTGCTGAGGAAGGCAACTCCAATTAGAAAATAAGGTGAACCTAGATAAAGAATTTTATATTTGTAATATGTGTGAGAATGTTTGTAAAATATTCAAGTGAACCTAGTCAAAGATTTTTACATATGTAATTATTCTGAGAATGTTTTCAATGAATTTCATGGTGGAGGAGTGGGGGTTTTTAGTAATTTAATTCCAATTCATGTTTCTTTCTCTGTTAACCATAAGACTACTAATTTATGATACAAATTATAAAGTCAATGATCTTCATGAATCAATGATCTTATTATTTTCTAAATCTTCTTACCACCATTAAAATTATAAACCCCATTAATAATGATGCATCAAATTAAAGACTTACATAATAAGTTGATGGGAAGCTAAAGCCATACATTCAATTATACATCAAACATCTTAGAAAACAACAAAGTACATAATGATAACTCCTGGTGGCGGGGCCGCTCCTTCGACGCCGTGCCTAGATCCTTCGC
Source organism: Apium graveolens (assembly GCF_009905375.1). Classification (NCBI taxonomy): domain Eukaryota; kingdom Viridiplantae; phylum Streptophyta; class Magnoliopsida; order Apiales; family Apiaceae; genus Apium; species Apium graveolens. The sequence continues at coordinate 177,541,859 of NC_133657.1, forward strand.
CGTTGTGGGGGTGTAGCTGTGGTGGAGCTCCTACAAAATAACACCGGAAGGGGGTTTGGTCCCAGGGCGCCTCCGGCGTGAGAGTAAGAACTCGCTATTTGGGAAGATGAAGATAGATATGAATGAATGTAGGTGGCTGTGTGTGTATATGAGTGTGAGAGAGTGATTAACCCCAAAACCTCACCTTCTTGGGCTATTTATAGCCCAAGGGTGGGGTTTTGGGGTAGGTACCTTTAAATCGTAGCCATTGGTTCTGGGAGAGGGGGACACCTGGCTGGCGTGGATGCTTTACACGTGTCAGTGTGGGACTGGCTGAGGAATTTTCTAAGGATCCTATGACACGTGTCCTGATTATTCCCATGATTGATGTGTGACACTTGTCCCCATCATGTGCATGGGCCAGTGTTTCACGCGCTGGGATTCATCAAGGTTGGGCTTGTGGAACTGGGCCTGTCAAGACTGGTAGTGTGCAGGACTAGTACTTGGAGGAGCTGCGTGGAGTTAGGAGTCTAGCACTAGTCCTTCGAGGAACTATATAATTAGGAGTGTGGAACTAGTCCTTCGAGGAGCTATATAGTTCGGAGTGTGGTACTAGTCCTTCCAGGAGTTGTATAGAGTAAGGAGTCCGATGTTAGGTCCTGCAGGAGCTATATGTCCTATCACATAATGTGAAGTTAAATATATACGATTTGGATCTGAACAAGAGGTTGGTGAGTGTGTTTAGAAGATGTTCTCCAAAGTTCATATAAGAAAGAACAATTGTAACAAAGAACACTATATACTACCAACAATTGTAACAAAGAACAATAATAGTTAGACGGAATAATATTCCACAAAATAAACCAACCTATATGACTAATCATTCCCATAGTTTTATGAACCATAGCTTTACCTGGCCTTGTCAACTTTTGGCTAACTCATCAACAGGAGGCATCTCCCATGTTTAAAAAATGTTGTAGTTACAAATGTATAAATAAACAGTACAGTCTTCTTCTTTTATAGCCTACAAAAAGACACCGTACAGGAGGACATTACAAGAAGCATGAAGAGATTGTGCCTTCAACATATACTCTCCACCATGACAAATAAATTATATTGGAAATGAGGATTATAATTTTACTGTGAGAAATAATGTTACATATGTGCCTACTTATTAAGTATGTCTTGGTTTACAGGAGTAGTATATGTGAAAATAATATTTAAGTGATTACTATATGAAATATATAGTTTTAGTGTCATTAAAAATATTTTTATAAAATTATCTAAGTGTGATAAAATCATTAAATCCGTTATGTTATCTTCATAATACTTTTATGTACTCTTTAAAAACATAGGCTGAATTTATTTAATAATTATGCCTTTTTTAAATTTTTTTACAAACATTATTATATTTATCGTGCATAAATTTTGTACAATTCTTATAAAAGCATTGATATTTATAAATAAAATTTTACAAATACCTGTGAAGAGATACTTTTTATTTTTCCCAACAACTATCAAGTAGCTATATATTGTACAAAATAGTTTGTATAAGGTTTTAGAAAAAATGTTTTTAAAAAAAATCTTACTTAACCCATTTATACCCAGGTAGCCTAATCTATCTCCCTCTCATCAAGAGATGCACAAAAAACCATTACTTAATCTCCATAATCCATTATTTAAATTCTCATAGGAGATGCACAAAAAGTACACAAAAAGTCCATTCATCTGGGCTGTATCCAAAATTTAATTAATTTGGCCCATGGGCATTGTCAGATTGAATCATTTTTTTATCCAGTTTTTTTTATATTAATATTGTTTCCTGCCATCACTTATATGAGTAGTTTTTTTTTTTTTTTTTTTTGACGAACAAAGATAATTTTATTAATACGAATCAGCAATCAAAGCATTTTCTACACCAATAGGAACAGAACTCCTATCGAAAACGCGATCTGGAAAAGAATATGACACTCGAGCAAGCTCGTGAGCTGCCATATTAGCAGACCGTTTAATGAATAACAACGACACTGTGTTTTGATTTTCCAACAACCTTCTACAGTCTTCGATTATGCGCCCATAAGGAGACCTCATACGAACCTTGCTCCTTACCGCTTGAACTGCAGCCAAACAATCTGATTCAATCACAACTTCCTGCCATGCTTGAGATTTAATCCAGCTTAAAGCTTCTTTTATGGCTAGACCTTCAGCCATTTCTGCTGAGACAACATCACCGAAATACACCGTCCTGGCCAAAAGCATCTCTCCCTTGTCATCTCTTGCAACCATCCCTATACCTGAGGACTGAAATTCTCGAAATGTTGCTGCGTCGACTGAGACCTTTATCTGCATCATCTGTGGCTTAACCCAAGCACTCCCTCCATCTCCTTCATGTAACTGAGGAAATCGAGTGATTGTTGTAATTCTTTGGGCATATCTCCATTGCTCAAGGTACTGCTTTGCCTTCGCAATTATCACATAAATTCGAGAACTTATGTTATTCCACACCACCTCATTCCTTGACTTCCACAGCGACCAACAAATAGCAGCAATTTCAGCCCTTTTGTCACTGTCGAAAATATTCAGAATACTCTCCCACCACTTAAATAGGTCATCTCCTGCGATCTGAACACCTGGTAAGGCTATTTGCCAACATTGAACAGCCTGTGTACATCGCATAAAAACATGCTCTATTGTTTCGTTCCCATTCTTGCACACTGGGCATATGCCAGAAATTGAAATACCCTTTTGTTGCAACATAACCGTTGTAGGAAGACAGTATGATAACGATCGCCACACTAAGTTCAAAACTTTTGGTGGCGCCTTGATACGCCAAATCTTCCTCCAAAAACCATTGTTATCCTCCTCTCTCCAGTACTGTTTTTGGTCTTGCAATAGTCTGTATGCGCTACGTACTGAGTAATTCTCGTGGTTCTCCTTACACCAATAAATCTCATCACATTTATCCGGCTCCCCTACATCAACCTTATTTATACAGTGCTGATCTCTTTCATTAAAAAGATCTTTCAAAATCTCTTGATCCCATCCTCTGCGATTCATATCTATCAAAGATGCCACACTGTTATTAATAAGACTTGGAGAGTCTGAAGTAATATAAGGATTGTCTGACTCAATCAGCCACGGCTGTCGTAATATGCTAATAGACTCTCCAGACTCCACTCTCCACCTTGTACCAGCAACAACTATGTCCTGAGCCTCCATAATCGACCTCCATATATAACTTGGATTATCACCCATGCGAGCTTCTAGAAAATTGCTATTAGGATAGTACCGAGCTTTAAACACTCGGCTTACCAAACTGTTAGGCTTTGACAGGAATCTCCACCCTTGCTTTCCTAGAAGTGCCAAATTAAAATCTCTGAAATCCCTGAAACCCATACCTCCTATTGCTTTATGCTGACTTAGACGCGTCCAACTCATCCAAGAAATACCTCTGTGATTACCAGTCTTAGAACTCCACCAAAATCTAGTAATAGCTCTCTCCATTTCCTTTATAATTTCCAAAGGCACAAGAAATACGCTCATGGCGTACGTAGGAAGAGCTTGGAGCACCGACTTTACCAGCACTTCCTTTCCCCCTTGAGATATTAACTTGTTATCCCAGCTCGATATCTTTTTCTTAACTTTCCTTTTCAGAAATCCCATTGTAGCCACTTTACTCCTCTTCATCATGTTGGGCAATCCCAAATAGGTACAATCATCGTCGGCCTCCTCCATACTCAGTAACTCACACATCTGCACTTTCTTCTCTACTATGGTGTTCGAACTAAAGAAGATTACTGATTTCTGTAGGTTGACTTTCTGACCAGAGGCCCCTTCAAAAAACCTGCAGTAGTTGTAAAATGTGTCCAGCCTGCTCCTCTTCAGCTTTGCAGTAGAGATAACTATCATCAGCGAAGAGCATGTGTGATATACTAGGCGCTCTTCTACACACTTTTATCCCTTGAATCCATTTGTTCTGCTCGTATCTAGCTATTAGTGCAGACAATCCTTCTGCGCAGATTATAAACAGATAAGGAGACAGAGGATCCCCTTGCCTGATGCCTCGGCTTGGATGAATAGGCCCAATGTCCCTGCTGTCATGAACTATATTGTATGATACCGAGCACACGCATTGGTTAATCAAATGGATCCACCAGTCACTGTATCCCAGCTTACTCAGAATTGCTCTCAGATAAGGCCACTCAACTCTATCGTATGCTTTTGACATATCTAGTTTTATGGCCATATGAGTATCCCTCCCTCTTCTTTTTCTTTTCAAAAAATGCATAACTTCATACGACACCATCACATTGTCTGAAATCAATCTTCCCGTCATGAAAGCACTTTGATTATCCGATATGACTGATTCAAGAGTCGTTTTCAATCTATTCGCTATCACTTTAGTAATGATTTTAACAATAACATTACAAAGGGATATGGGCCTTAGATCTCCGATTGCAGATGGATTTTTCTTTTTAGGAATCAACACAATATTTGTATTATTTACCTCTCCCTGAAGATTGCCCGTAGCAAAGAACTCCCGCACCATATTCCCAATATCCTTGCCAACTATTTTCCAGTGCTTCTGAAAAAAACCTGGTGTCATCCCGTCGGGCCCTGGAGCCTTATCTGGGTTCATCTGAAACAATGCTATCCTCACCTCCTCATCCGTTACTACAGCTAAAAGATCTTCATTCTGTTCATCTGTTACTTTCCTGCTCACGCAATCGATCACTTCTTGCCAGCTAGATTCTGTTGCTGTGAAGATTTTTTCGAAGTACCCCTGCATTAGATCAGATAAGCCAGTCTCCCAATCAACCCATTGACCCTCATCATTCTGAAGTTTCTATATCATATTCGTTCTTCTTCTATGACTCGCCGATTTATGAAAATACTGAGAGTTTTTATCTCCTGCATTTAACCACAACTGTTTCGCCCTTTGCCTCCAAAACATCTCTCTTTGATTGAAAATTAGATTTAGTTTTTCCTTAGCTTCTGCATATTTTCCAATCGATTCTGCATCTCTGCCTCCCCTGTACCATTTTAGAGTCTCTTTGCATTCTCTTATTCTTCCACTGAAATTCCCCGTAATTTCTTTCCCCCATATAGCTAAACTTTCGCTACACGCTTTTATTTTCTCTTGCACACTGAGCATCTGGCTCCTTTCCCATTCTTCGCGCACTATCTGTTCGCATAAAGGTTCCGTAGTCCATGCATTCTCGAACTTGAACCTATATGGTCTCTGTCTTCTCGTTTTAACTTGGGGAACCAGAAGAAGAGCATTATGATCTGAAGGTGTTCCCTCTAAATTGTACAACTTCGCTAACGGGAATTTAGTTAACCAATCATCCGTAGCTTGAGCTCGATCCAGTCTTACCTCCGTCCAATCTTCTCTGCCTCTATTTCTTTCCCACGTAAATTGATGCCCCGTTAATTGTATATCCGTAAGTCCTGAGTCCTGCAACGCCTCACTAAATCCCTCCATTAACCAGTCGGGATACGGGTCTCCTCCCACCTTATCAGCTGCACTCATAACATTATTCATGTCTCCAATTACACACCACGGCAAGTTCGCGTCTCGAGCCAAATTTCTAAGCAAATCCCAAGTTTTTTTCCGTTGATTTCTATCCGGTTCTCCATACATCCCTGTAAGTCTCCAGTCAACCAGATTATCAACCTTCACCTTTGCATCTATATGGTGCTGTGAAAATCCCATAATGTCCACCTGATCTTTTTCTTTCCATAGTAATGCAATACCACCACTTCTTCCTACAGGCTCAACCACAAAGAGTCCCTCATAACCCAATTCATTCTGCACATACTCAAGCTTCGATTTTCCTGCCAATGTTTCACATAAGAAAATAAAAGAAGGCTGTTCTTGACGTACAATGTCAACTAGGAACTGAACTTTCCGAGGACGCCCTACTCCCCGGCAGTTCCAACTTAATGTAATCATAATGATTGGCGGGTCTGCCTTGCAGCACCCGCCGTCAACAAGTTTTTTGGATCCTCCTCTGCATTATTCAGACTATCAGCCATTTCCCAGTCTGTACTAGTATTATTTCCTGTTGGGACAGTTCTTGTGGGCTCATCAACTCGACTCCTCTTTTGTTCCCGAAAAATTAGTCCATTTGTCTCCTTCAGAAGCACGTCATCCTTCCCGCCATTATTCAAACTATTTTCAACTATTTCTGGTTTATCACGTGCGGAATTTTCTCGCTTATCCCATCCTTGCCCATCTTCCTTATCAATTATCTCCTTATCATTGGTTACCCCTGATCTTCCGTTACTATTTTCGCCAGTACCGCTATTCATGGGATATGCCATTCTGTTTTCCGAGTTTTGCGGAACCGTAACAACTTGCATCCCTGAATTTATGGGATTATCATCTCTCCTCATCCCGTCCTGGGAACCCATCGGAAAATCTCTTTCTTCCACCGGATTTACCAAACTTCCATCTGGACTTCGCAGCCATTGATTGGTACTGTTAGTTGCTTGCCTTTGTACTTGGGCTCTGAGCGAATTGTCATATTTACGAACATCTTTATCTTCTGGATTATCAAACAGAGCCTCACAGAATTTCTCTGTATGCCCAATCCTACCACAGTAGAAACAAAAAGAAGGTAGACGTTCATATTTAAATTTTATCCAGAACCACTCACCTCCACTCTTCTTTATGCGCATCTGACATTTTAATGGACTTCGAATGTCTATGCTCACTAAGATCCGTAGATAATTCCTCCACATTCCTTGAAAGTTTTTTGGATCAGACTTCATAAACTTACCAACATAATTCCCTATTGATTTCAGAATGAATTCAGATTTGAATCCCATGGGTAGTTCATACACCTGCACCCACATCGCGACTTCGAGTAGTTGTATATTAGCTAGTTGTTGATCTGCTTCAAATCTTTTAACTATAAGAACTTGTTGGTTAAACGTCCACGGACCATCCTCTAACACTCTTCGTACATCTAACTCATGGAAAAATTTAAAGAGAAACAAGTTTGGGTAAGATGTAGCCTCCATGAAAACACCTTTAACCGGCCTCCATATAGATGACAATGTCTCTTGCATCGCCATAAAATTAACCCTCCTGGTTGTTAGCAATCTTCCCACCAAACAGTGAGTATAATCCGGCCCTGCCTCTCCACCAGATGGTTCCTCTAGAATCAAGCCTTCATCATCATCATCATGAATAGATAGATTTGCGTAATCTTCCAAGATACTTTTTCCTCGTAATGTACCAGCCATTGCTACAGGAGATTGATTTTCTACTATTTTGATATAAAACTCATCAATAAGATGAGACAGAAAAACTCATCAATAAGATGAGACAGGAATAAGTTAACCCTAATTTTAACTAGGTTTTCTTTCTCTTTGTCACCTTCCTAGTTTACATATAAAAGAAAATAATTTTGAGTAAAATTTTATGGAGTTCTTATTTTTTGTTATGTCTAATATTGCAAAACTTAATATTTTGTAAATCACTTTCTAAAAAAATTATAATTTTTATTAAAAACTTACAAATCTCATAGAATACTACAAAATATATAATTGTACAAAACATGATTACTTTGCAGAAACTAAATGTTCACATTGCAGAATGTACATGTTGTACTTGTAAAATATATTAGATTTGTATTTTATTAATATAGTAATATTTGTAAAACATAATTTGCAAAATAATATTTTTTGAAATTTTTACTTACAAAAGACATATATGAACTCGAGGAATTAGATGAAAATTATATATATATATATGTTCATATAAATGTTCATGTTGCAGAACATACATATTTAGTTACAGAACATACATATTGTAGTTATCAATGTATGAGATTTGTATGATTTTATTGAACTAATGATATTTGAGAAACATGTTGTTAGATCCCAATATGTTTGTCAAAGGGGGTTGAATACAAACTATACCATTTCATCGAATTTAGTGCGGAATAAAAAATTAAAACAAAATTCAAGTTAAATAAAAATATTATTAAACTTGAAAGGTGTTACAACAACGGTATCGATTACAAGGGATTAATCTCAAATTAATTATCACAAATCTAGATTAAATTCGACATGAACTTTTTTTTTTGCAATAAAAAGAATCAAATGCTAAACACAATTTGAGATTAAGTTCTACGGATTTTGATCCGCTAGATAGTTACACAAGAACAAGAGAATGATTTCTAGTGGTTTGGATTTAACTTTAAAACTAGAAATGTATAATCTTGAATTCAGCAAAGAGATAAAATATTTCTTCTGCGACTGCTGTTCTTGAATTGGTTGATGTTAAAAATGTCTTCTACTGCTTCTGTCTTTTATATTTCACTCAACAGAATCCACTTGAACTAGCATGACTATCTGAAAATTGGCATGACTTTCAGTGAGACAATCCATTGAGCTAGCAAGACAATCTGTTGAACCACCATGACTCTCAGTGAGACAATTGAATGAACTAGCAAGACTATCAAAATGAACTGGCAAGACAATCCTCCTTCCAGTAGAACTTTCGGTGTGACAATCAGGAATGGCCTACCATGACAATCGGTATGACAATCCAGATTGTCATGCCAGTTGAATCTCAATACTTCAATCTCAGTTGTCTTACTGAATTAAAACTGATTTTAATTCAATTTTAATTCAGAAAATTCTTAATATTAATTCAGAATTAATTAATCAATTAATTCAATTAATCAATTAATTCAATTAATAAATAAATTAATCTTTGCAGATTTAATTTATTTTCTTAATTAAATTTTATTACTTAATTAATTAATAGAGAATTAATAGTACTCTTGAACAGCAACCATTCTTCTGAAAATAAATAGGCTATGACATATGCCTTTCAATCTCCCCCTATTTGTTTGTTAGACAATAGTGGTTAGGGAGCTGGTAAAATAAGTTTGAGATTAAGGGAGGCAATGTTGGGTTTAATCTCAAACTTTAGTGTCTAAATAAATTAGCTTGTGTTTTATTTAGTTGTGTCCGTTATTTTCATGACCTGGTCATGCTGGTTTTATGCAGTATTTGTAGGAGTTTTGTTTTCAAGTTAGTAGTCGAGTCAGTTTAGGAGATCAGCTAGAGGTGGTCCTATTTCTTAGTTGTTCAGTTTCTTTGTACTTCGTATTTATGTCAAGTATTAGTTAATGAATAAGATTAAGTCTTTTGACACTTACTGAGCAGTCCTACTTACCCGTTTCATATAAACAGATAATATATTTGTATGCAACACTCTTTCATTTTATTATGTAAAAATATATATTGGAAAACAACCACAAATAAGATAGGGTACCTTTTCAACATGCTAAACGGTGCAAAATGTTAACCACATGGATGTTAATAAATTTGTCTTACCCCTGACCTGATAATATTAAGAATAATGATTGTGCTGGAAATATGTCGGAACCTCTGGGGACACATAATGTAGTTAATATTTTAAATTATTACTGGTGTATGATTTTCTAAAGTGCTAATTTTTTTTAAGTCCTGACTGCATAATTTATTATGTTTCAAGTCTGGACAGAATGTTATTAAGTTATTTGAAGCCAAAAAGGAGCACGCACAAACACATCCTCATCTGCTACAATTGTAAATGCCTTTCACCGACTCTTTGGTTGTAAATCTTTAGCACAAATAAAAGACCAAAAAATCATGTATATTCATATATATATATATATAGTGGTTATTATGAAACTTCTCTGAATGAACTAATCTTATTGGTTCCACATATGCTGCATAGTTCAACTTTGCATTTATACTCCTAGACAAAATCATTGGACCAGAAGCAGTATGCATATCCTAAACTTGTTTTGACGTGTTGCCATTCTCCCCCACCCCTAAACTTGTTTTGACGTGGTGCCATTCTCCCCACCAGATCTCTTTTTTTTGGTTAGATTTGGTAGATGGTGAATGATAAATTTAGTGAATATTAAGTGATGGGTTTTTAGTTGGTTGATGATGAATTTTGGTTGTAATGGTGGAGTTTAGTTTTTTTATAATAACTAATATTTATTCTTAGTATTATATTAGTTTTTTTTCTGGTATCATTGTAGCATTGTCAAGATTAATTAGTTTTTTTTGCCAATATTTTTTTTGACCAAATGCAATTTTATTACTCGAAAAGATCATTCAAGATACAATGCTTAACGTTGATTGGAACATCATTCCAATCAAACATACGATTAGGATACACATAGGATACACGAGCAAGTTCATGTGCCACTATATTCGCAGACCGTTTAAGAAAATACAACCTTACTTTGTTTAATTCATTAACTAACTTCCTGCATTCTTTAACCACCTTACCAAGTCTGGACCGTAAAGGAGTTGCACTACGAATCAGCTGAACAACTACCAAACAATCTGATTCAAGCACCACTACATTCCTACTCCACTCATTCACCCAGCTTAAGGCTTCTTTAACAGTGAGAGATTCAGCTAGAACTGGGTCCAAAACGTCATCATACCGCCTAGTTTTTGCCAGAATTAGATGGCCATCATGATTACGAGCAATCAATCCCTTACCAAAATTCCGTAGTCCTTAAATAATGTTGTGTCTACATTGCTCTTTACTTCATTGAATTATGGCTTCACCCAGTAAATTACCCCATCTCCTACCTCAGAGGGATGAAGAAGAACATTAACACACCTTCCGTGAGCTAATTTCCACTATGAAAGATACTCATTTTCCTTAGCAACAATTCTTAAAGGACTCGAATATTTATTGTTCCATATTAAGTCATTCCTTGATCTCCATATGGACCAGCATACAGTGATAATCTGTTCTGTTAATGACGTTAACTGCCCAGATAAAATCGTACTCAGCCAACCTGCAAAATCAAAACTTCGATCCGTACTAATTCTTTGGTCCAAAATTTGCAAATTTGAACAAGTTTCGTTTGTAGAATAGCCTTAGTCGGTAAGCAGAACGACGCAACCCTCTAAACTAAGCTCAACAACTTTGGAGGGGCTTTGATGCTCCATAATTTCCTCCAGAAATTATTATTTTGAGAACCTGTCCAAGCACCTTTTTGTCTTTGTAGCAACCTGTAAGCACTTTTAACTGAGTACTATCCCGTGTTTTCAAGGTTCCAGACCAGAATGTCCCTGTCCAACTCCTGCTCCTCCTTAGTATTTATGATACAACTTCTATCTCTTTCTTCAAAACAATTGTTGATCACCTCCATGTCCTAGTCTTGAGTTCCAGGATGAAACATGGATTCTACAACTTGATTTGCCAGCACTGGGGAGACTGTAGAAACAAAAGGATTGTCTGCATTATTAAGCCAATGTTGACCAATAATCTGTATGTCTTTACATGTACCAATTCTCCAGCTGTACCCTGCAGAAATAAACTTCTTTGTCTCAATTATGCTTCTCCAAATGAAACTTGGGCAACTTCCCAATCTAGCATACATGAATTCCGTATCTGCAAAATATTTAGCTTTATAAACACGAGCAACCAAGCTATCTGGATTTGTGATTAGCCTCCAACATTATTTTCCCAACATAGAAATATTAACATATAGAAGACATTCGAAACCTAAACCACCAGCCTATCTGTGATGTGTCAATCGATCGCAAGACATCCAATTTATCTGAGATTTGTTTTTCTGAGATGAAGACCAGAAGAACTTGGCCATGGTTTTTCTAAATCTAGAATTAATTCAAGAGGGAAGAGAAAAACGCTCATTGCATACGTAGGCAAAGTCTGAGCTACATTCTTTATTATAATTTCCTTTGTTGGTCTGGAAACATTCCTTTCCTACAAGTTCTGAATGCTAGCTTTTACTTTTTCTTTTAAATAACCAAAAATCACAGACTTATTCCTCCCCAAGGTATTAGGAAGACCTAAATACTTAGAGGATTCACCAGCTTCCTGAATTTGCAGCTACTGACAGATAAGATCTTTATTATACTGAATTACGTTTCCACTAAAAAACACGGTCGACTTACTTTTGTTAATTCTCTGACCTGAAGCTTTTTCATAAATATGTAATAGCTCCAACACCTTTTCAGCCTCACCCGTCTCAGCTTTACAGTAAAGATAGCTATCATCAGCAAATAGCATGTGACTTATTACTAGAGCTTTTCTGGAAATACGAATTCCTTGTAACCACTTCCTAGCTTCAAAATGTCTGATCAAAGATGATAGACCTTCAGCACAAATGATGAAGAGATAAGCAGATAGGGGATCTCCTTGTCTCAATCCCCTACTTGGTTTTATTGGGCCCATTTGATACTCACCATGAACGATAGTATAGTCAACAATAGAAACACATTGCATAACTAAGTGAGTCCACCATTTATCGAACCCCATTCTAAAAAACATTTTATAGATAAATTTCCATTCTATACGATCATACACTTTGGACATGTCGAGCTTGAGAGCCATAAAGCCTTCCTCTCCAAACTTCTTTTGCTTAAGGTAGTGCGTAACTTCAAAAAAGATCATAATATTGTCAGTGATCAGCCTACCAGGGAAAAATGTGCTCTATGTGTCTGAGATAACCATATCCAACACCTTCTTTAATCTATTTCCCATCATCTTTGTAAGGATCTTCATAATAACATTACACAATGCTATTGGGCTCAACTCTTTGCATGTTGTTGGGTTTTTTTTCTTGGGGATAGGGACAATATTAGTAGCATTAACCTTTTCGTACAGAGTCCCTGAAGTGAAGAAATCACGTACCATCTCAACCACTGCATCACGTATCACACTCCAATTCTTTTGAAAGAAACCCGGGGTCATACCGTCAGGCCCCGGAGCTTTATCTGGAAACATACTGAAAATAACATCTTTTACTTCTCTATCAGACACAAGTCCGAGTAAAGCTCTATTCCGTTGTTCAGATATTACACTAGGTATACAGCTGAGTACTTCTTCTCCTTGTGCTTGATCTGCAGTAAAGAGATGTTGATAGTATTCTTTGAAGACATCATGTAACCCCTCATTCCATGCTACCCAAACACCCTCTTCGTTTTTCAATCTCTGAAAATGATTAGCATGTTTCCTCCTTTTACAAGCTGAGTAGAAGTATTTGGTATTTTTTTCACCAGCTTGCAACCAAAACTGGTTGGACCTTTGACGCCAAAAAATCTCACGTTGATCAAAAATTAAAAACAATTATTTTCTAATGGTTTCATACTCTGTGACGGAGATAGTGTCCCTCTTTCCCCTTAGTAATTTCAACTTCATTTTGCACTCTTTAATGCGTCTCCTAAATAACCTATAATCTCCCGCCCCCAGACTTCCAAACTATCAGCACATCTGTTTAACTTCTGCATTACATTATCGTTCGACTCATCCTTCCAGCATTTTTTGATAATCTGGAAGAAAATAGGCTCGGTGAGCCAAGCGTTTTCAAAATGAAAGGAATGTTTCTTGTTACCTCTCTGTTGCACTTCTGGACATAATAGCAGAGGACTGTAATCAGATGGAGAGCCTTCAAGGTTATAGACTTTTGCCCCGTCAAAGAAATCTAACCACTGTGTATTTGCTAGCACTCGATCTAATCTTATTTCCACCCGATGATCAGAATTTCGACCTCTTTCCCAAGTAAACTGATGACCGGTGAGAGGGAGATCATACAGTTCTGCATCACGAAGACAGTCATTAAACCCTTATATGAGATGATTAGGATAAGGGGACCACCTCTTTTATCTGAATGAGAAGTAACATTGTTAAAGTCTCCCACCAAAACCCAAGGCAGACTAGCATCTTAAGAAAAATTTCTCAATAGGTCCCAAGTTTTATGTCTCTGTGATCTTATAGGTTCCCCATATATACCTGTCAAGCGCCAATCATTAACACCATTTCATCTTACTGATATCTATATAAAATTGTGAATAACTAAGCAAGCTAACTGCATCTGCATTTTTCCTGAACAGAGCAATTTCCCCACTTTTTCCTTGAGGATCCACAACTATAAAATTTTCAAAATGCAGCTTATTGCACAAACTCTCCATTTTACTGTAACTACTTATTGTTTCACACAAAAAAAACAAAAAAATGGTTTCTCAGTAGGGGTTACATCTTGTAGGAACTGAACTTTTCCAGGTGAACCCAGGCCCTGGCAGTTCCAAGATAATGCATTCATGATGACTGGCGGGACTGCATAACAGTGCCCGCCATTAGCTCATTTTTTGATTCAGTAGAATCATTATTATGTGTTTCCATATGTGTGTCCTCTACATGAGGGGTAGAGACTGGAATATTATGGTCCAAGCCCACTCTTCATCTTTTTGGATCCACAATAATTAAGTAAACCGTGTCTGGCCCATTACCATCTCCCTCCAAAACATTTTTCGAATTTTGAATATTTACCTGATTATCCTCCTTTTGCTTTGATTAATCCAATTTACCATCAATTCCGCCTACACGTTCTCTCTGAGCCATCCTAACAGAATGAATATCCTTCCCTACATTAATGCTAGATAGTTGTCCTGTTGTACCAATTATGGGGTTTTCCTTATTCACGTTTCTTCCGCCATTCTTACCGGAATTCATCCCCTGAGCATTTCCTCCATAGTATGAGTTTTCCTTCTTGGATCTGCCCTAAGCCATGGACCATATGATTTTTCGATCTTCTCCATCGGAGTATCGAAAACACGCTCACAGAACCGTTGTCTATGACCTATCATCCCACAGATGAAACAAAATATAGGTATAGCTTCATATTGAAATTTACCCAGCACCACTCTTTCTGTGACTTCTTTAGCTTCATTCTACGTTTAACAGGATAATCTAGTGGCATTGAAACTCGAATGCGTAAATAGTCTCTCTACACCCCTATAAAATTATTAGGGTCTCCATCACTGTATGACCCAATGTAGTTTCCTATATTAGTAGCTACGCGTTATGACATAAAACCTATAGACATATCATGCAATTGGACCCAGAGATCAATCTTTTTAATCTCTACCGTCCTGGGATTATCTACATATTTGAGACGTTCCATAACTAAATGAAAGCGCCCAAACGAACAAGGGCTTCCTTCGATCACCCTTCTGATGTCCATCTCATGGTAAAACTGGAATATAAACCTGTTGTCATCCAGTTGCTTTACATACATACCACGGCCAGGCCTCCATAACGACGCCATCTTGTGCTGCATCTCTTGAAAGTCTATATGAGTAAGAAATCGTCCCACTAAACACCACCTAGTATCAATCTCACTTAAATCATCTGCACTATTTTCATAACTGAGTCCACCTTGTTCCTCTTCTTCAATTTGAATCGCTGCGAAAGCCTCCTCCATATCTTGCAGATACCTCTGTTGTTTGTCCATTAGAAATAACAAGAAAAGCCTTATTGATAAAAGTAATTATCAACGACAATTGCAACTCCAAATCTTAGATATAAAATGAAGAGATTACAAATCTCACAGAGCCATACATGTCAAAAGACAAGACAATTGTGTAAATAGGATTTGGTGAGATGGGAAGTCTTGAAACTAGGATTTTTTTACCAATATAAAATCATTGTATAGTATGTTTTTAGCCAACAAGGACATTCATAAAAAGTGTTAATATGAGTCATATCTTAGAAATTCAAAGTTTAATAAAAGTGTTGTGTGTAAGTATGATAGTGGTTTGTATTTTAATGAAAAAACCATTTTGTGAAATGACAAAATACAACAACTCAAAACATAAACTATTGTATAAATTATTTTTAAGAACGGTTCTTAAATTGATACTAGGCTAAAACCACTGCCATGCACTGATTGTATTATTTTTGATATTATATAATTTTTGAATTTAAATTGAAGTGAAAATTTTAAACTCTGAAATTTATTTATTAGAAATTTTTGATAATATGATTTAATAATTATTATTTTAAATATGAATGTGTATAATTTAGCATAATTTTAGTGTTTGAAGAAATATCAGTAAATGTAAGATTTAGTTTTGTTAAAATTCATAGGTGTTTATAAAATATAATTATATTTTAATTAAAAAATAAATTTTAACTCACATCAATAGTAAACAAAATATCTTTATTTGGTATACTAAAAAAATCTAAATAATTATATTCAAATTTTATTTGGTTTACGTGTCAATAAGAAAAAGTTTATGTTAATGCGAATAAAAGTACATATTACTTTATTTTACCTGTTATAGTTAGTTTCTTATTTTAATATTGATTTATCATGAATCAATTCTATAATTTTTTAGCCCCATCAATATCATGTATTGATTTATTTTAGTCCCGCAATTATACTGACTAAGGAATCATCTCTATTTTCATTTTATTAAAATAGTTTTGAATATTACAGAAATTGAAAAAAACGTGTAATTAGATTTGATCCCACTTATCCGAGAATCCTAAGCATATATTATACCTAACAACTAATTAGGTAGACTTTAATTTTATTTTAACACAGATCAATAATATAAAAATTACCTTTAATTGAATTTAATTTTAGTTTTAAAGTAAATTAATAATGTATATTAATTGTTTTTTTCTTAGTCCCATTATATCAACCATCTAATTACATTTAATTTGTTTTATTTTAGCTATGGTTAAATATTATTTTATTTTATTGTTTTTATTTTATTTTATTTTATTCTTATGACATTATACAGACCAACACAATATGTTGTAGCCCGATTTTATAAAATATTTTTTAACTAGATCGGTAATATTTATTTTATTGCTTTTCCCCTGAGGTAGCAATTCTCATTTTGGTCTCATACCCGCTATGTCAACCGAGCTAATTATATTTAGTTTTTTTTTTAATTTCATTTTACCCCAAAATGAATATTATTATGTTTTAGACCAAACTGGGGCCTGTGCCCAAATTAAGCACGCGATGTTTAATATTTGGAAAATCAACTCATTATTTTATTTATATTTTAAATTTTCATTATTTCAAAAAATTTATATTGCTTTTAACACATTATCAAAACTCTACTTTTTAAAGAAACAATTGTCATTCGGAATTGAACAATTAACTGGTGGTACAAAACTTTAAAAACAACTCTTATGACATAACATATTCCTTAATAAGCTACAAACAAAAAAATATATTAACACATGTATGAACTTAGTTATTCTCGCAATAATATATTAATTTGGAGCAATCTAAATTTGTTTAAATGAATGAATGTGATTGTGAATAAACAATTAATTGGTGGTAGCACGACTTTAAAACAACTCTTGATCTTTTATTATAATTTAAAAAAATTCATAACTTTAGATCTTCTATAAGAAATAATGTTATTATCCTCCATTGTGATAAAATATAGTTTGTCATTCACACCAAAATTATTCTCCTTGATAAACTTATTTACCCAGATGAGAATCTTGGTTTGGAAGTTGACCTGAAAACTCTAACCTTCCACTTAACTACCCAGAAATTAACAACTGTTTTGTTTCATATTAAATATGTATTATATGATTTATGATGTTATAAATTTTGATTGAGCATAAAAGAGTATATGTTATGTGCTTTATGTGTTGTGTGTGATTCGAGTTATTTTTCTTCTAGTTTAGTATGTGTTAAAAGGATTTTTATAAAAAGTTATACTTTCCATTTTTTTAATAGCTGTTATTTCGTGTATAACAATTCTCCTTGTTATGTATCATACGGCGTATACCATATTGATTTTCCGAACATTCAGTTAATTTAGAAATATTTTGTTTCGTGAAAAATAACTTTTTCGGGCCTCTACCATGACGTTAGGGTCCACAAAAATCATATTTTTATTTTTATAAAATTGTGAGACTATCAAATATTCAATATTTTTGCATCTTTGGATAATTCGTAATTTTTGAAAAATTTTGTCATAATTTTTGTATTTATTGAATTAAAATTTATGCCCCGATAATTATTAATTTTTGGCTAATTATTTTTATTAAATGATATAATTAGGCCCCAAATAATTTTGGGGAGTATAATTTCTATAACTATAAATACAGCTTAACTATTATTTAATTATTAATTAATTATATAAACATTGGAAAAATATTAAAAATTCAGTTTATTCTCTCAAATAATTAGGGTTAGGGTTTATGTGTTCTTGGCAATCAAATGCAGATTTGAAGGTGATATGGGACTTCAAATCACAAGTGTAAATATTTGTTTTGAAGCCCTTGATCCCCTGTATCATAGTCTGCCATCAATTTGTTCAAACAACTGGTAATTTTTCAAACCTGATTTCTAGGGTTCTTGGTTCGAATTGGGGTTTTTAATTCTCGGGGTTTTTGTTTGTTTTTGATGATTAGAGTAGCTTCATAGTGGTTCTTAGATTCAATATATATTTAATTGCATCGTTGCATTACCGGAACTCTTAATTGGAGTTTTGGGTTTTAACGTTTTTGTTTTTAATTTTCTGATCTATCCATGTTATGGCTGCTAATTTGGTAGATGTGAATTGATTGTAGAATGTATAAGCTTCGTTTTTGTATATAAATTGTTGTAGTTGGTTAAAGTTTTTGTAATCACCGGAAAATCCCCGATTTTTAGTCGGGATTCGCCGCGAAGTCGTCGAAATCGGCGACGGGTTTTTTTTTTCTGGTGTCTACAGATTCCTGTGTGTTTTGTTGATGTATATGGTAGATTTGCAACAAGAAAGCGGGCAGAACCGCGTTCGATCAAGAAAACGTGTTTGTACAGATTTTGTTTTAAAATTAATTCAAAAATATTTCTAATTTAAAAATTTATTTAGTTTAAATCCAAAATCAATTTAGTTATTTATTTAAAATAATTAACTAAATCATTTTAACTCCAGAAAATTATTTTCATTATTATTTTTCAAAAAAATTAAATTTGATTTAATTATTTATAATTTATTTTAATTAATTATTTATGGATTTAATTATTTGATTAATTCATTTAATTAATTAATTCTATCTACAAATAATTAAGTAAAATGAAATTATTTATAATTAAGTCAGATAATGATATAAAAATGATTTTGAACTTTTTAAAATTACACAAAGGTATTTAAAAATTCAATTAATATTATTATTATTTGAATTATTCTTTTTTTATTCAAAATATATAGACCGTTCGTTTCTTTAATACGAAACGAACGCGTCTAGACTAAGAAAAATATTCTGATTCTATTAAAAATACTTTCAAGACATAAAATCTTTCTTTTCGAGAGGTTGCTTGATTTTGTAAATGTTTCTGAGTCGCGTAATTAAAAAAAATTCGTATTTTGACTCGATTTCAATTTTAAACACAACGAGTCGAGCGTTTTGATAAATTGAATCATATGTTATATGAATTATGTGATACGTACCTTATCTGTTTATGTGTTATATGAGTTATGAGTCGATGTGTCTTTTAAACGTTATCTGATTAAAATATGATCCTTATATGTTATTATCGGGTGGGTAGACGATAAGGATAAACGTAAAATAGACAATTATATATTATCAGATAATTGAAATGGTATCTTTTATGATAGATACACATAGAGTGAGGTGTTCAGAGACAGACATAGAGATTTAAAAGTAAAGCTTGTCTATATGAAATACATGAGACAAGTAAATACAAAAATAAGATAAACATATGATGGTGATTTACAAGAAGGGACATATAACCTGTAAAAGATCCGAATTTGAGGGGTTATCTGTATATTTGTTTGAATAATAAGGTCTATATTATTTAAAGTTGTTTGGTGACACTCAATCCTGACCCCGAATTTGGGGATGTTACAGTTGGTATCAGAGCCACAGGTTATTGGTCCCTGAAATAAGAATAGGTTGAACATAAGATAATATTGACAAGTCATATAAGATAGGGAAGACCTTAAATAAACTCATGTTGAGTTAAGTAAAGATTATTATATACAGTATTAGTTATTAAGATAGGTGTGAGGTGAATATGTTGAGGCTATTAGTATATTGAGTACCCAGATCCTATAGTTACGAGGGGTCGACAGCTCGACGAATATTAGGTATATTATTCTGATTTTCATATGGTTTTAAAATGAAACTGAGAGTGATGCTTTTGAGAATTTCGTATAAAGAGAGATAGATGAGCTTTAGTATGATTTAATTTAGAATTATGTAGTAGGATAAGCTCCATGATGGACGAAATGAATTAATTGAAGCTCATAGAGGTCCAATGTTGCAAATTTCAAAGGCACCACCGTTGCGAGAAGTTTCTTATCACTTTTCGAGCGCCGCGCAAGGAACAACACTTACCTTACTAAGTATACTTAAAGTCAATAAGAGATATGACCTTCTCTAAGGATAAAATGTCGAATTACGTTAATTGGTTGTAACTACAACATTAAGGACGATGACGACAATATCAATGATAATCCCAGATGTCAGCATTGGAGTTAGAGTTACAAATAAGATAGTATGCAATGGTAAATGAAGTTTTGTCGGCTAATGAATGAGAAATAAAACTGAGAAGGAGTAGAAGATATATATGAAGATGAATGGACCTTTATGTGGTTGTTTCTTTAATTAGGTACCCTATTAGTGGATTATGAGAATAAAAAGCAACTCATATAGTATGGATGACCATGTGTGCAATTTTTAATATTTTAAACAAGTTTGAAAAAAGATTTCTTAACAAAATTTCTAAAAGATCTTACCCGGAAGAATACTTGATCTGGACCCAGTAGTATCAAATTCAAAGGGTCAAATGGACCAGCTATTGCGGAGAAGTTCAAAATCTTCCCGATAGAGAAAAGTGCGAACCTTGTTTAATAATATCAATAATAGAGTCAACATACGGAAACTTTATTTACCAAATTCATGAAACTATTAAATTTTAAAAAGGTTCTTTGACCTAAAAGAAGCTAGAAGATGATTGAAGAAAATGAAGGAATCTTCCAGATGATTGAAGAAGAATAATATTCCTATTGACGGAGTCGAGGTGTTGCATGACCGATAATTATCCTACGCGACATAGATGAAATTAGAAGCGATGATTATGAATCTCGTAAGGATGCAATGATGGTTAAATTATTAAAGTATCGAACGTGGAGACATGACGCTAAGAAAATTGGCATAGTAGGTGAATTTACGAAGGCATTTCCCAAGGACTCTCTAAAGTTATTATATGACTTGGATTTGTAATCTGTTACTCGAACGAGTGTGAAGGTATATATAAGGGAGAAGTGAATGGCGACCAACGATATCATTCTTTTCTATAACATGACAACGTATATTCACCTAAATTCTTGAATAAATATAAATTTCTTTCATTATGCTATTCAATGAGACAATAAAGAAGAAGAGGTTATGGTATCACTTTTTAAATTATCCTTCCTTTAAAATATTTCCTTCTAATTGAGACGAGCAGTGTTATGGTGTAACGCTTTGTCGAAATGATGAGGAGTCTAGTGGGACGCCACCTAATCATGTTTTGTATGCCATATAGTATGAAAGACTGGTCATCTTGAGTACATATATAGTTGTCTCATTCATATCTAAATCATCACTCATTCTTTCGATGACAATCATGATTTAATTGATTTGTGGATCCCTCCAACTATTTTTTCGCACGATTGTTCTTTAGAAAGCTTTCCAATCAGAATCATACACACAAGTTCTCTTCTGATGTAAGGTCTACTCTTTGAGCATTTTAAAAAGGAGTGAAATAATCTCTTGTAGCAGATCTCTCAGATCTGAAAAGATGACTTATCAAAATAAAGACTTACATGATATATGTTTCCATTCAGATTTACAGTAATTAAAATTAAAATGTGGAGCCTGCAAAAGGAGCATTATCAATAATCGGTAAAGATCCATCCAAAAGTTGTATACAAATATATGACTTCCCAGTATGAATAACTTTTCTGTGACGGTGTAGGAAACATGACGTCGAGAGAGAGGGAGAGAGAGAGAGAAGTCCAGTGGAGTGTATATAGAAATGGGTGGATTTAAAAGGTTTCTTGAAAAAAAAGAATATATTTGTATGGCTAGGATCAAATTTAAATGTAAAATATGTGTCGTTTAGATAGTATATAAGTTCTAATTTAAGAGAGAGTCTCATTTAGACACTTGCCTATACATATATTAGAAAAGTCTAGTTGAAAATATATGATTATTTGTTTGATATCTCGTACTCATAAAATATAATAATCAATATATAATTAAGAAATTTAGGAATTATCTGGTATATGTACTTAACATTTTTTTAAGTACACATGGTTAATTTCAATTTGTTTTCTTTCGACTTATGTAGAGATATTATATACTATGAAATAAAAATGGTATTTAAATGTACTAAATTCAATTCAAAAGAAGATATAAAAGATAAATTTATGGCAAAAGATACCAAAATATTAGATGTATGTATTATATTATATCCAAATATAAAACAATTATTTATTAAGTTTTGGAATCCAAAAAGATACTGAGATTTATATATTTTAACAATGAAATCCAAATAAAAAGTAAAATTTAAAGGTACTTGTCACTTACAACATAAAACGACTATGATGCTAGCATTAAATGTCACAAGAAAATTATCTTATTATCTATGGTTCTGAAAACCCCAGAAACTCACCATATTTGAGATCTTAGACCAATCTATATCAACTAAATATGTATACAACTCGACCTCCCTGAATTTTTCCTTAATCTTGAAATGGGTTCTAGCAGAGCATTTCCACATGAGTTGGCCAAAGATATTGAAGATTTAAACAATATGACTTCCAACGTAGATCCTTATTCTGACTCCATATACTTGACTTACTTCGACTACCCTGCACCATTCATATCGATCCTTTATCTAAATCGACCTCGATGTTAGATGTAATACTAAACTTTGTTGGCTAGGTTACCGGACCTGGTGACTTACCTGATTTTGATGCAATAGAAGATGTGTGAGAAGCTCCTATAGGTAAAATGTTTGAACCATATCTACCATAAGGATCCGACCCGATTTTTGAACCCTACACAACCTGCTGGCCGAACCCGAATTCCACCACTTTGATGGGGCCGATAAGTTAAAAGAAAATGGGGAAGTAAGGGAATGCTAATGGCACAAGCTAGAGGATCAGCTTGGTTCAGGGTCAAGGTTATAAAATGTGGAAATAAAGGCCCAAAATCAAGGTTATAAAATGAAGCCCATAAAAGTCATAATTTATAGACCCTTTCGGGCTATTTTCTGATAATTTTGGCAAACCATTTTTTATTTTTTGGGTTAAGATCTTAACTCGTATCTCTTGTAGTTTCCTTTTTTTATTGTGTTTGTCTGTTTTTGTTATGTTTACTTAGGTAATTTATTTTCATAAAAATTTATTGTTAGTCTTGTTATACGATTTATATATACAATTTTCTTATTTGTTATTACTTTTTGGTTTTTATAAATTTTTAAAGACTTCGACGGAGTTATCTTGTCATCTATTCTCATTTCTTTTAGTTGATGATATTCTTGGATTTTTTTTTGGAATAAAATTCAATCACCACATACTTAACTTCTCATTAAAAGCTAATTTGTATAAGTCGAAACTACCAGTCCAAACAAAATACTTTCGTGTGACATTTCTTGTATTTTATTTTAACTCTTTTTTTGAGTTAAAGGCGAATGTTGCATTTTTTAATAAATATAAAAAAAATATTTTAGTGAGTATTTATGTCAACTTACTTTCTTTTCGAGTAAAAGGTAATTTGTATAAATCCATTTATTTGTTTGAAATGTTAAGTGATATAAACATAGTTACATTCAAATACAAAGAATATTTGTACAAACCTCATATTATTATTTAGATATAGAAACTAAGTTCTCTCTTGAAGCATATTCAACTTGAAGCATAAAGTCTTTATGATTAATCTCATATTACTATTCAGAAATGAAATCAATACTTTCCTTTAAGACTTAAATCTTTTAAATTTACATTGAATTAAAAGTTTATAAGGCCTCTTGCATAAATAATTATTAGTATAATCGAGCCTTAACTTGTAATTTGTTTGAAGTAAACTTATATTGATTTGAGTTAGAAAATTATTAGTATAAGGTGATATAAGAAATGAAAGTCGCCCGGAAGGGTTGACTCAGTTGATTAAAGAGAGGAAAACTATGCTCTTGGTCACAGGTTCGAATCCCACGGGAGGAGAATTTATGATTATGCCTCATGAGCCAGAGCCTGTCGCTTAAATGAGGTTTACCTTGGTTCACGTGGTTTGCAGGCTATTGCGTGAACCCGTAGGGTTTACCCAGTGCGCACCCGAAGGGTAGCGGCTGCGGGTTACCTACGATAAAAAAAAGAAAAGAAATGAAAGTCTTTTTTTAAATCGTACGTCCTAGTATGTTATAAACAACTTAGACTTTTATAAACGTACTTTCGCTAATTCAAGTCCACTTATATTTAATTAGTACATTTATTTTTTCGATTTTGATATATTTTTGGGTGATATTACATGCTTGCATTTTTTTGTGCTTTTATTTAACATACACACTTGATTATTTGTATACATGTACACTTACATTCTATAGTTCTGGTCGTGTTACGAGTAATTTACTCCAACTTACATTTACATGCATATATGAGAGAATTATTCCAGTGAACACCCATATTTATTTGAAGACCGGTAGACCAACTATTAGTCGTTGGATTTTTTTTAATACAATGGTGGTTAATAATCGAAACATTCTTAATACACGCATTTTGGTGATTATGTCGTTCTTTGTCGTTTTTATAAATTTAAAACCAACTTAAGATAAAATAACAACAACAATAATAATAATGATAACAATAATAATGATGAGCTATTTCAATAGTTGGAGTAAAAAATAAAATCCAAGTCAAATATTACAAAAGAAATAACATTTAAGGCCACAAAAGAATGCTCACCCCACCTCACCGGATCTAACAATTCACCATAGGTAAGTCCCAAAAATCTAGCAGTTTGGTACTTAACTTGTATTTATGAATATAAAGGCCCCATATAGTCTCTCCTTCTTATAGATGCCACATCTTCTTAAAGCCTACAAGTGCACCAAGGCAACTCTGGCAGTGCATGACACTTATGGGTCTAGCTTTAATGTCATTTATAACATCCAAGCCCACAATCGAATGTGAATACATACCAAACCCAACCTAATGTGAATGCTCTAACAACCCAATGCAGGCAACTCCAAAAAAGTTAGCAATTTGATACTCATTGACTTGTTTCTAAAAATGTCACAACCATTTTTATTCTTATTAAGGTAGGATGTTACAAAAGACATACATACATAAATTGTTATATTTATGAGGAAAAAGTGTTTTAAAATGGAAGATTAATTGTTTGATATTTTGTGTATATTGACCAAAAGTTATAAATTAATATTTAATAAAAGAATTATATATGTAATGCTAAATACAATTATAATCGCATACAATTTGTTTCAAATTCTACATCCGTCCGACAATTCTTTAAACTAGGTCTTCAACGCGGCTGGACTCGCTCTTATAAAATATATTTGTATAATTTATTTTTTTTAAATTTTTTCTTCTAAATAAAAATATAATGTTCAAGTTTCTATACAATAAAAGAAATTTTAAAAATAAATTACGGAACTATACTTTATTGTATTGTAGATTTAAAATATGTGGCAAACATGAGAAGAAAAGATAAAGAAATGAGTAGGAGAGAGAGAATATGAAACAAAAACAATATCTAATATAGTAAATTTAAATTAAAAGATGATTCAAAATATCAATACCACTTAAAAGATAACAAAATATCAGCTCTATACATTATGTAATATCCAAATATGACACAGTTACTCATTAAAATATAAAATCTAAAAGATAGGGAGGTTTGAATACATTAACAAAAAAATTTAAATAGATTAAAAAAATCCAAAAGATACTAGTCGGTTACAACATTAAACAACAGCTCTACATGCATAAAACGCCAGCAAATTATCTAGTGCATCTACCATTCTGCAAACCCCCTAAGTTTCATACCATTCTCAGCTGCATCTCCTTGCCTTGTTTTCTTGATCTTAAAATGGGATCTAGTGGAGCATTTCCACCTGAGATGGCAAAAGTAATAAAAGAT
This sequence comes from Apium graveolens, assembly GCF_009905375.1. NCBI lineage: Eukaryota > Viridiplantae > Streptophyta > Magnoliopsida > Apiales > Apiaceae > Apium > Apium graveolens. The sequence goes on from NC_133657.1 coordinate 177,567,816, forward strand.
ATAAACAACATAACCTCAGACGTAGATACTTTCCCAGGCGCCTTGTACTCTACTCACTTCGGGTACCATGTGCCATTTTCATTCGACCCTTCTGAGAAACCCATCCTCCAACCCCATCTAGATGTTAGATCCGGCTCTGACTGCTTAATTGGTGACTTGCCCAGCCTGATGGACTTACCCTCATTCCATGCAATCGCTGATGCGTGGGAAAGTCCCACAGGCAAAAGATCAGAACCAAAGTTACGACCTGGATCCCACCAGATGTCAAGCCCAAATGGAAGGCCGAGTTGGCTTCCAGATGGTTGGAAGATAACGTCCAAGCCTCGCATGAATGGGGCTAGTGCTGGACTGGTTGATAAGGTAAAAAAAATTCCACTTGCCTCACTGTAATTAAATGAAATTTATAAATTTTGTTTTTAATTGTTGTGTAGTTAAATTGGTTTTTGGTTTAGAATTTTTGATGAAATCTAATTGTTGTTTGATTATGAATTATCAGTTTAGATTTTCATAATAGTGTAATAATCTGTATGTATTTTTTTAAATGTGTCTTCTATGGGCCTTGATTGAGGAAGAGAGTAAGGTACCTTTTAATGTAAATGCAAATAATGACCCCAAGTATGAAAATTAATGAAACAAATTTGTTCTTACTCATAAACATGTTACTAATTTAATATTAAAAGCGAGGGCTTGTAGTGCTGATCTAAGTATGTCACTTGATAATTTTTTTTTCTTTTTGTTGTCGAGTAATGTGTGAAAAGTATTTCTTTGATATTGGAATAACTTTAATTTTTGTAATTAACCTTATGCGTGCGAATTTTTTTTCAACATGATATTTCTTTTTATGTCATTAGAGTATATGTTGAGATGATATGACTCATTATTTTCGGTTGTAAATTTTTTATGGCAATCCTTGTATATGCTATGCAAACATATATTTTAGATATACTCCTAGATTATATCATAAAAATGGTATGCATTACTCACTTGATAACAATTCACGTTAAGAATTAAAAGTTCTCTGGAAAACATATATGCTCTATTCATGGTAAACTGTATTTTTGCAGTATTATACGGAGCCAATAACTAACAAGCGATTTCGTTCAAAGAAAGCGGTAATCAAGTATCTACAAGAATTTTGTGCTGAGGAAGGCAACTCCAATTAGAAAATAAGATGAACCTAGATAAAGAATTTTACATTTGTAATATGTGTGAGAATGTTTGTTAAACATTCAAGTGAACCTAGTCAAAGATTTTTAAATATGTAATTATTCTGAGAATGTTTCCAATGAATTTCATGGTGGAGGAGTGGGGGTTTTTAGTAATTTAATTCCAATTCATGTTTCTTTCTCTGTTAACCATAAGACTACTAATTTATGATACAAATTATAAAGTCAATGATCTTGATGAATGAATTGTCTTATTATTTTCTAAATCTTCTTACCACCATTAAAATTATAAACCCCATTAATAACTGGATTTTTCTAAACCCGACAGGCTAGATGAATTTCAAATTTTTTAATAATTTTTTCATATGACTAAAATATCTTCACCTCCATACGGTTGGATCGTCGAAAAAATCATTTTAAAAATTAATCTTGTCGATCGGGAACGAGTCTTGTTGTCGGAAGGGGTACATTAACTGGATTTTTCTAATCCTGACATGCAAGATGAATTTCAAATTTTTGAATAATTTTTTCAAATGAATAAAATTGATATATCTTAACATCCGTACGATTGGATCGTCGAAAAAATCATTTTAAAAATTAATCTTATCAATCGGGAACGAGTCTCGTTGTCTGGGGTACATTAACTAGATTTTTCTAATCTTGACATGCTAGATGAATTTCAAATTTTTTAATAATTTTTTCATATGACTAAAATTGATATATCTTAACATCCGTACGGTTGGATCGTCGAAAAAATCATTTTAAAAATTAATCTTGTCAATCGGGAACGATTCTTGTTGCCGGGAGGGGTACATTAAATGGATTTTTCTAAACCTGGCATGCAAGATGAATTTCAAATTTTTTAATAATTTTTTCATATGACTAAATCTGATAAATCTTAACATCCGTACAGTTGGATCATCGAAAAAATCATTTTAAAAATTAATTTTGTCAATCGGGACCGTGTCTCGTTGTCGGGAGGGGTACATTAACTGGATTTTTCTAATCCTGACATGCAAGATAAATTTCAAACTTTTTTAATAATTTTTTCATATGACTAAAATATCTTAACATCCATACGGTTGGATCGTCGAAAAAATCATTTTAAAAATTAATCTTGTCGATCGAGAACGAGTCTCGTTGTCGGGAGGGGTACAGTAACTGGATTTTTCTAATCCTACATGCAAGATGAATTTCAAATTTTTTAATAATTTTTTCATATGACTAAAATTGATATATCTTAACATCCGTACGGTTGGAACGTCGAAAAAATCATTTTAAAAATTAATCTTGTCAATCGGGACCGAGTCTCGTTGTCGGGAGGGGTACATTAACTGGATTTTTCTAATCCTGACATGCAAGATGAATTTCAAATTTTTTAATAATTTTTTCATATGACTAAAATTGATATATCTTAACATCCGTACGGTTGGATCGTCGAAAAAATCATTTTAAAAATTAATCTTGTCAACCGGGAACGAGTCTCGTTGTCGGGAGGCGTACATTAACTGGATTTTTCTAATCCTGACATGCAAGATGAATTTCAAATTTTTTAATAATTTTTCATATGACTAAAATTGATATATCTTAACATCCGTACGGTTGGATCGTCGAAAAATAATTTTAAAAATTAATCTTGTCAATCGGGAACGAGTCTCGTTGTCGGGAGGGGTACATTAACTGGATTTTTCTAATCCTGACATGCAAGATGAATTTCAAATTTTTTAATAATTTTTTCATATGACTAAATTGATATATCTTAACATCCGTACGGTTGGATCGTCGAAAAAATCATTTTAAAAATTAATCTTGTCAATCGGGAACGAGTCTCGTTGTCGGGAGGGGTACATTAACTGGATTTTTCTAATCCTGACATGCAAGATGAATTTCAAATTTTTTAATAATTTTTTCATATGACTAAAATTGATATATCTTATTATCCGTACGGTTGGATCGTCGAAAAAATCATTTTAAAAATTAATCTTGTCAATCGGGAACGAGTCTCGTTGTTGGGAGGGGTACATTAAATGGATTTTTCTAAACCTGGCATGCAAGATGAATTTCAAATTTTTTAATAATTTTTTCATATGACTAAATCTGATAAATCTTAACATCCGTACAGTTGGATCTTCAAAAAAATCATTTTAAAAATTAATTTTGTCAATCGGGACCGAGTCTCGTTGTCGGGAGGGGTAGAGTAACTGGATTTTTCTAATCCTGACATGCAAGTTGAATTTCAAATTTTTTAATAATTTTTTCAGATGACTAAAATTTATATATCTTAACATCCGTACGGTTGGATCGTCGAAAAAATTATTTTAAAAATTAATCTTGTCAATCGGGAACGAGTTTCTTTGTCGGGGAGGGTACATTAGCTGAATTTTTCTAATCCTGACATGCAAGATGAATTTCAAATTTTTTAATAATTTTTTCATATGACTAAAATTGATATATTTTAACATCCGTACGGTTGGATGGTCGAAAAATTATTTTTAAAATTAATCTTGTCAATCGGGAACGAGTCTCATTGTCGGGAGGGGTACTTTAACTGGATTTTTCTAATCCTGACATCCAAGATAAATTTCAAAATTTTTAAAAAAATATTCATATGACTAATATTGATGTACCTTAACATTCGTACGGTTGGATCGTCGAAAAAATAATTTTAAAAATTAATCTTGTCAATCGGGAACGAGTCTCGTTGTGGGGAGGGGTACATTAATTGGATTTTTCTAATCCTCACATGCAAGATAAATTTTAAATTTTTTAATAATTTTTTCATATGACTAAAATTGATATATCTTAACATCCGTACGGTTGAATCGTCGAAAAAATCATTTTAAAAATTGATCTTGTCAATCTGGAACGAGTCTCGTTGTGGGGAGAGGTACATTAACTGGATTTTTCTAATCCTGACATGCAAGATGAATTTCAAATTTTTTAATAATTTTTTCATATGACTAAAATTGATATATCTTAACATCCGTACGGTTGGATCGTCGAAAAAAATCATTTTAAAAATTAATCTTGTCAATCGGGAACGAGTCTCGTTGTCGGGAGGGGTACATTAACTGGATTTTTCTAAACCTGACATGCAAGATGAATTTCAAATTTTTTAATAATTTTTTCATATGACTAAAATTGATATATCTTAACATCCGTACGGTTGGATCGTCGAAAAAAATCATTTTAAAAATTAATCTTGTCAATCGGGAACGAGTCTCGTTGTCGGGAGGGGTACATTAACTGGATTTTTCTAATCCTGACATGCAAGATGAATTTCAAATTTTTTAATAATTTTTTCATATGACTAAAATTGATATATCTTAACATCCGTACGGTTGGATCGTCGAAAAAAATCATTTTAAAAATTAATCTTGTCAATCGGGAACGAGTCTCGTTGTCGGGAGGGGTACATTAACTGGATTTTTCTAATCCTGACATGCAAGATGAATTTCAAATTTTTTAATAATTTTTTCATATGACTAAAATTGATATATCTTAACATCCGTACGGTTGGATCGTCGAAAAAATCATTTTAAAAATTAATCTTGTCAATCGGGAACGAGTCTCGTTGTCGGGAGGGGTACATTAACTGGATTTTTCTAATCCTGACATGCAAGATGAATTTCAAATTTTTTAATAATTTTTTCATATGACTAAAATTGATATATCTTAACATCCGTACGGTTGGATCGTCGAAAAAATCATTTTAAAAATTAATCTTGTCAATCGGGAACGAGTCTCGTTGTCGGGAGGGGTACATTAACTGGATTTTTCTAATCCTGACATGCAAGATGAATTTCAAATTTTTTAATAATTTTTTCATATGACTAAAATTGATATATCTTAACATCCGTACGGTTGGATCGTCGAAAAAAATCATTTTAAAAATTAATCTTGTCAATCGGGAACGAGTCTCGTTGTCGGGAGGGGTACATTAACTGGATTTTTCTAATCCTGACATGCAAGATGAATTTCAAATTTTTTAATAATTTTTTCATATGACTAAAATTGATATATCTTAACATCCGTACGGTTGGATCGTCGAAAAAATCATTTTAAAAATTAATCTTGTCAATCGGGAACGAGTCTCGTTGTCGGGAGGGGTACATTAACTGGATTTTTCTAATCCTGACATGCAAGATGAATTTCAAATTTTTTAATAATTTTTTCATATGACTAAAATTGATATATCTTAACATCCGTACGGTTGGATCGTCGAAAAAATCATTTTAAAAATTAATCTTGTCAATCGGGAACGAGTCTCGTTGTCGGGAGGGGTACATTAACTGGATTTTTCTAAATCCTGACATGCAAGATGAATTTCAAATTTTTTAATAATTTTTTCATATGACTAAAATTGATATATCTTAACATCCGTACGGTTGGATCGTCGAAAAAATCATTTTAAAAATTAATCTTGTCAATCGGGAACGAGTCTCGTTGTCGGGAGGGGTACATTAACTGGATTTTTCTAAATCCTGACATGCAAGATGAATTTCAAATTTTTTAATAATTTTTTCATATGACTAAAATTGATATATCTTAACATCCGTACGGTTGGATCGTCGAAAAAATCATTTTAAAAATTAATCTTGTCAATCGGGAACGAGTCTCGTTGTCGGGAGGGGTACATTAACTGGATTTTTCTAATCCTGACATGCAAGATGAATTTCAAATTTTTTAATAATTTTTTCATATGACTAAAATTGATATATCTTAACATCCGTACGGTTGGATCGTCGAAAAAATCATTTTAAAAATTAATCTTGTCAATCGGGAACGAGTCTCGTTGTCGGGAGGGGTACATTAACTGGATTTTTCTAATCCTGACATGCAAGATGAATTTCAAATTTTTTAATAATTTTTTCATATGACTAAAATTGATATATCTTAACATCCGTACGGTTGGATCGTCGAAAAAATCATTTTAAAAATTAATCTTGTCAATCGGGAACGAGTCTCGTTGTCGGGAGGGGTACATTAACTGGATTTTTCTAATCCTGACATGCAAGATGAATTTCAAATTTTTTAATAATTTTTTCATATGACTAAAATTGATATATCTTAACATCCGTACGGTTGGATCGTCGAAAAAAATCATTTTAAAAATTAATCTTGTCAATCGGGAACGAGTCTCGTTGTCGGGAGGGGTACATTAACTGGATTTTTCTAATCCTGACATGCAAGATGAATTTCAAATTTTTTAATAATTTTTTCATATGACTAAAATTGATATATCTTAACATCCGTACGGTTGGATCGTCGAAAAAATCATTTTAAAAATTAATCTTGTCAATCGGGAACGAGTCTCGTTGTCGGGAGGGGTACATTAACTGGATTTTTCTAATCCTGACATGCAAGATGAATTTCAAATTTTTAATAATTTTTTCATATGACTAAAATTGATATATCTTAACATCCGTACGGTTGGATCGTCGAAAAAATCATTTTAAAAATTAATCTTGTCAATCCGGGAACGAGTCTCGTTGTCGGGAGGGGTACATTAACTGGATTTTTCTAATCCTAACATGCAAGATGAATTTCAAATTTTTAATAATTTATTCATATGACTAAAATTGATATATCTTAACATCCGTACGGTTGGATCGTCGAAAAAATCATTTTAAAAATTAATCTTGTCAATCGGGAACGAGTCTCGTTGTCGGGAGGGGTACATTAACTGGATTTTTCTAATCCTGACATGCAAGATGAATTTCAAATTTTTTAATAATTTTTTCATATGACTAAAATTGATATATCTTAACATCCGTACGGTTGGATCGTCGAAAAAATCATTTTAAAAATTAATCTTGTCAACCGGGAACGAGTCTCGTTGTCGGGAGGGGTACATTAACTGGATTTTTCTAATCCTGACATGCAAGATGAATTTCAAATTTTTTAATAATTTTTTCATATGACTAAAATTGATATATCTTAACATCCGTACGGTTGGATCGTCGAAAAAATCATTTTAAAAATTAATCTTGTCAATCGGGAACGAGTCTCGTTGTCGGGAGGGGTACATTAACTGGATTTTTCTAATCCTGACATGCAAGATGAATTTCAAATTTTTTAATAATTTTTTCATATGACTAAAATTGATATATCTTAACATCCGTACGGTTGGATCGTCGAAAAAATCATTTTAAAAATTAATCTTGTCAATCGGGAACGAGTCTCGTTGTCGGGAGGGGTACATTAACTGGATTTTTCTAATCCTGACATGCAAGATGAATTTCAAATTTTTTAATAATTTTTTCATATGACTAAAATTGATATATCTTAACATCCGTACGGTTGGATCGTCGAAAAAATCATTTTAAAAATTAATCTTGTCAATCGGGAACGAGTCTCGTTGTCGGGAGGGGTACATTAACTGGATTTTTCTAATCCTGACATGCAAGATGAATTTCAAATTTTTTAATAATTTTTTCATATGACTAAAATTGATATATCTTAACATCCGTATGGTTGGATCGTCGAAAAAAATCATTTTAAAAATTAATCTTGTCAATCGGGAACGAGTCTCGTTGTCGGGAGGGGTACATTAACTGGATTTTTCTAATCCTGACATGCAAGATGAATTTCAAATTTTTTAATAATTTTTTCATATGACTAAAATTGATATATCTTAACATCCGTACGGTTGGATCGTCGAAAAAATCATTTTAAAAATTAATCTTGTCAATCGGGAACGAGTCTCGTTGTCGGGAGGGGTACATTAACTGGATTTTTCTAATCCTGACATGCAAGATGAATTTCAAATTTTTTAATAATTTTTTCATATGACTAAAATTGATATATCTTAACATCCGTACGGTTGGATCGTCGAAAAAATCATTTTAAAAATTAATCTTGTCAATCGGGAACGAGTCTCGTTGTCGGGAGGGGTACATTAACTGGATTTTTCTAAATCCTGACATGCAAGATGAATTTCAAATTTTTTAATAATTTTTTCATATGACTAAAATTGATATATCTTAACATCCGTACGGTTGGATCGTCGAAAAAATCATTTTAAAAATTAATCTTGTCAATCGGGAACGAGTCTCGTTGTCGGGAGGGGTACATTAACTGGATTTTTCTAATCCTGACATGCAAGATGAATTTCAAATTTTTTAATAATTTTTTCATATGACTAAAATTGATATATCTTAACATCCGTACGGTTGGATCGTCGAAAAAATCATTTTAAAAATTAATCTTGTCAACCGGGAACGAGTCTCGTTGTCGGGAGGGGTACATTAACTGGATTTTTCTAATCCTGACATGCAAGATGAATTTCAAATTTTTTAATAATTTTTTCATATGACTAAAATTGATATATCTTAACATCCGTACGGTTGGATCGTCGAAAAAATCATTTTAAAAATTAATCTTGTCAATCGGGAACGAGTCTCGTTGTCGGGAGGGGTACATTAACTGGATTTTTCTAATCCTGACATGCAAGATGAATTTCAAATTTTTTAATAATTTTTTCATATGACTAAAATTGATATATCTTAACATCCGTACGGTTGGATCGTCGAAAAAATCATTTTAAAAATTAATCTTGTCAATCGGGAACGAGTCTCGTTGTCGGGAGGGGTACATTAACTGGATTTTTCTAAATCCTGACATGCAAGATGAATTTCAAATTTTTTAATAATTTTTTCATATGACTAAAATTGATATATCTTAACATCCGTACGGTTGGATCGTCGAAAAAATCATTTTAAAAATTAATCTTGTCAATCGGGAACGAGTCTCGTTGTCGGGAGGGGTACATTAACTGGATTTTTCTAATCCTGACATGCAAGATGAATTTCAAATTTTTTAATAATTTTTTCATATGACTAAAATTGATATATCTTAACATCCGTACGGTTGGATCGTCGAAAAAATCATTTTAAAAATTAATCTTGTCAATCGGGAACGAGTCTCGTTGTCGGGAGGGGTACATTAACTGGATTTTTCTAATCCTGACATGCAAGATGAATTTCAAATTTTTTAATAATTTTTTCATATGACTAAAATTGATATATCTTAACATCCGTACGGTTGGATCGTCGAAAAAATCATTTTAAAAATTAATCTTGTCAATCGGGAACGAGTCTCGTTGTCGGGAGGGGTACATTAACTGGATTTTTCTAATCCTGACATGCAAGATGAATTTCAAATTTTTTAATAATTTTTTCATATGACTAAAATTGATATATCTTAACATCCGTACGGTTGGATCGTCGAAAAAATCATTTTAAAAATTAATCTTGTCAATCGGGAACGAGTCTCGTTGTCGGGAGGGGTACATTAACTGGATTTTTCTAATCCTGACATGCAAGATGAATTTCAAATTTTTTAATAATTTTTTCATATGACTAAAATTGATATATCTTAACATCCGTACGGTTGGATCGTCGAAAAAAATCATTTTAAAAATTAATCTTGTCAATCCGGGAACGAGTCTCGTTGTCGGGAGGGGTACATTAACTGGATTTTTCTAATCCTGACATGCAAGATGAATTTCAAATTTTTTAATAATTTTTTCATATGACTAAAATTGATATATCTTAACATCCGTACGGTTGGATCGTCGAAAAAATCATTTTAAAAATTAATCTTGTCAATCGGGAACGAGTCTCGTTGTCGGGAGGGGTACATTAACTGGATTTTTCTAATCCTGACATGCAAGATGAATTTCAAATTTTTTAATAATTTTTTCATATGACTAAAATTGATATATCTTAACATCCGTACGGTTGGATCGTCGAAAAAATCATTTTAAAAATTAATCTTGTCAATCGGGAACGAGTCTCGTTGTCGGGAGGGGTACATTAACTGGATTTTTCTAATCCTGACATGCAAGATGAATTTCAAATTTTTTAATAATTTTTTCATATGACTAAAATTGATATATCTTAACATCCGTACGGTTGGATCGTCGAAAAAATCATTTTAAAAATTAATCTTGTCAATCGGGAACGAGTCTCGTTGTCGGGAGGGGTACATTAACTGGATTTTTCTAATCCTGACATGCAAGATGAATTTCAAATTTTTTAATAATTTTTTCATATGACTAAAATTGATATATCTTAACATCCGTACGGTTGGATCGTCGAAAAAATCATTTTAAAAATTAATCTTGTCAATCGGGAACGAGTCTCGTTGTCGGGAGGGGTACATTAACTGGATTTTTCTAATCCTGACATGCAAGATGAATTTCAAATTTTTTAATAATTTTTTCATATGACTAAAATTGATATATCTTAACATCCGTACGGTTGGATCGTCGAAAAAATCATTTTAAAAATTAATCTTGTCAACTCGGGAACGAGTCTCGTTGTCGGGAGGGGTACATTAACTGGATTTTTCTAATCCTGACATGCAAGATGAATTTCAAATTTTTTAATAATTTTTTCATATGACTAAAATTGATATATCTTAACATCCGTACGGTTGGATCGTCGAAAAAATCATTTTAAAAATTAATCTTGTCAACCGGGAACGAGTCTCGTTGTCGGGAGGGGTACATTAACTGGATTTTTCTAATCCTGACATGCAAGATGAATTTCAAATTTTTTAATAATTTTTTCATATGACTAAAATTGATATATCTTAACATCCGTACGGTTGGATCGTCGAAAAAATCATTTTAAAAATTAATCTTGTCAATCGGGAACGAGTCTCGTTGTCGGGAGGGGTACATTAACTGGATTTTTCTAATCCTGACATGCAAGATGAATTTCAAATTTTTTAATAATTTTTTCATATGACTAAAATTGATATATCTTAACATCCGTACGGTTGGATCGTCGAAAAAATCATTTTAAAAATTAATCTTGTCAATCGGGAACGAGTCTCGTTGTCGGGAGGGGTACATTAACTGGATTTTTCTAATCCTGACATGCAAGATGAATTTCAAATTTTTTAATAATTTTTTCATATGACTAAAATTGATATATCTTAACATCCGTACGGTTGGATCGTCGAAAAAATCATTTTAAAAATTAATCTTGTCAACTCGGGAACGAGTCTCGTTGTCGGGAGGGGTACATTAACTGGATTTTTCTAAATCCTGACATGCAAGATGAATTTCAAATTTTTTAATAATTTTTTCATATGACTAAAATTGATATATCTTAACATCCGTACGGTTGGATCGTCGAAAAAATCATTTTAAAAATTAATCTTGTCAATCGGGAACGAGTCTCGTTGTCGGGAGGGGTACATTAACTGGATTTTTCTAATCCTGACATGCAAGATGAATTTCAAATTTTTTAATAATTTTTTCATATGACTAAAATTGATATATCTTAACATCCGTACGGTTGGATCGTCGAAAAAATCATTTTAAAAATTAATCTTGTCAATCGGGAACGAGTCTCGTTGTCGGGAGGGGTACATTAACTGGATTTTTCTAATCCTGACATGCAAGATGAATTTCAAATTTTTTAATAATTTTTTCATATGACTAAAATTGATATATCTTAACATCCGTACGGTTGGATCGTCGAAAAAATCATTTTAAAAATTAATCTTGTCAATCGGGAACGAGTCTCGTTGTCGGGAGGGGTACATTAACTGGATTTTTCTAAACCTGACATGCAAGATGAATTTCAAATTTTTTAATAATTTTTTCATATGACTAAAATTGATATATCTTAACATCCGTACGGTTGGATCGTCGAAAAAATCATTTTAAAAATTAATCTTGTCAATCGGGAACGAGTCTCGTTGTCGGGAGGGGTACATTAACTGGATTTTTCTAATCCTGACATGCAAGATGAATTTCAAATTTTTTAATAATTTTTTCATATGACTAAAATTGATATATCTTAACATCCGTACGGTTGGATCGTCGAAAAAATCATTTTAAAAATTAATCTTGTCAATCGGGAACGAGTCTCGTTGTCGGGAGGGGTACATTAACTGGATTTTTCTAATCCTGACATGCAAGATGAATTTCAAATTTTTTAATAATTTTTTCATATGACTAAAATTGATATATCTTAACATCCGTACGGTTGGATCGTCGAAAAAATCATTTTAAAAATTAATCTTGTCAACCGGGAACGAGTCTCGTTGTCGGGAGGGGTACATTAACTGGATTTTTCTAATCCTGACATGCAAGATGAATTTCAAATTTTTTAATAATTTTTTCATATGACTAAAATTGATATATCTTAACATCCGTACGGTTGGATCGTCGAAAAAATCATTTTAAAAATTAATCTTGTCAATCGGGAACGAGTCTCGTTGTCGGGAGGGGTACATTAACTGGATTTTTCTAATCCTGACATGCAAGATGAATTTCAAATTTTTTAATAATTTTTTCATATGACTAAAATTGATATATCTTAACATCCGTACGGTTGGATCGTCGAAAAAATCATTTTAAAAATTAATCTTGTCAATCGGGAACGAGTCTCGTTGTCGGGAGGGGTACATTAACTGGATTTTTCTAATCCTGACATGCAAGATGAATTTCAAATTTTTTAATAATTTTTTCATATGACTAAAATTGATATATCTTAACATCCGTACGGTTGGATCGTCGAAAAAATCATTTTAAAAATTAATCTTGTCAATCGGGAACGAGTCTCGTTGTCGGGAGGGGTACATTAACTGGATTTTTCTAATCCTGACATGCAAGATGAATTTCAAATTTTTTAATAATTTTTTCATATGACTAAAATTGATATATCTTAACATCCGTACGGTTGGATCGTCGAAAAAATCATTTTAAAAATTAATCTTGTCAATCGGGAACGAGTCTCGTTGTCGGGAGGGGTACATTAACTGGATTTTTCTAATCCTGACATGCAAGATGAATTTCAAATTTTTTAATAATTTTTTCATATGACTAAAATTGATATATCTTAACATCCGTACGGTTGGATCGTCGAAAAAATCATTTTAAAAATTAATCTTGTCAATCGGGAACGAGTCTCGTTGTCGGGAGGGGTACATTAACTGGATTTTTCTAATCCTGACATGCAAGATGAATTTCAAATTTTTTAATAATTTTTTCATATGACTAAAATTGATATATCTTAACATCCGTACGGTTGGATCGTCGAAAAAATCATTTTAAAAATTAATCTTGTCAATCGGGAACGAGTCTCGTTGTCGGGAGGGGTACATTAACTGGATTTTTCTAATCCTGACATGCAAGATGAATTTCAAATTTTTTAATAATTTTTTCATATGACTAAAATTGATATATCTTAACATCCGTACAGTTGGATCGTCGAAAAAATCATTTTAAAAATTAATCTTGTCAATCGGGAACGAGTCTCGTTGTCGGGAGGGGTACATTAACTGGATTTTTCTAAACCTGACATGCAAGATGAATTTCAAATTTTTTAATAATTTTTTCATATGACTAAAATTGATATATCTTAACATCCGTACGGTTGGATCGTCGAAAAAATCATTTTAAAAATTAATCTTGTCAATCGGGAACGAGTCTCGTTGTCGGGAGGGGTACATTAACTGGATTTTTCTAATCCTGACATGCAAGATGAATTTCAAATTTTTTAATAATTTTTTCATATGACTAAAATTGATATATCTTAACATCCGTACGGTTGGATCGTCGAAAAAATCATTTTAAAAATTAATCTTGTCAATCGGGAACGAGTCTCGTTGTCGGGAGGGGTACATTAACTGGATTTTTCTAATCCTGACATGCAAGATGAATTTCAAATTTTTTAATAATTTTTTCATATGACTAAAATTGATATATCTTAACATCCGTACGGTTGGATCGTCGAAAAAATCATTTTAAAAATTAATCTTGTCAATCGGGAACGAGTCTCGTTGTCGGGAGGGGTACATTAACTGGATTTTTCTAATCCTGACATGCAAGATGAATTTCAAATTTTTTAATAATTTTTTCATATGACTAAAATTGATATATCTTAACATCCGTACGGTTGGATCGTCGAAAAAATCATTTTAAAAATTAATCTTGTCAATCGGGAACGAGTCTCGTTGTCGGGAGGGGTACATTAACTGGATTTTTCTAATCCTGACATGCAAGATGAATTTCAAATTTTTTAATAATTTTTTCATATGACTAAAATTGATATATCTTAACATCCGTACGGTTGGATCGTCGAAAAAATCATTTTAAAAATTAATCTTGTCAATCGGGAACGAGTCTCGTTGTCGGGAGGGGTACATTAACTGGATTTTTCTAATCCTGACATGCAAGATGAATTTCAAATTTTTTAATAATTTTTTCATATGACTAAAATTGATATATCTTAACATCCGTACGGTTGGATCGTCGAAAAAATCATTTTAAAAATTAATCTTGTCAATCGGGAACGAGTCTCGTTGTCGGGAGGGGTACATTAACTGGATTTTTCTAATCCTGACATGCAAGATGAATTTCAAATTTTTTAATAATTTTTTCATATGACTAAAATTGATATATCTTAACATCCGTACGGTTGGATCGTCGAAAAAATCATTTTAAAAATTAATCTTGTCAATCGGGAACGAGTCTCGTTGTCGGGAGGGGTACATTAACTGGATTTTTCTAATCCTGACATGCAAGATGAATTTCAAATTTTTTAATAATTTTTTCATATGACTAAAATTGATATATCTTAACATCCGTACGGTTGGATCGTCGAAAAAATCATTTTAAAAATTAATCTTGTCAATCGGGAACGAGTCTCGTTGTCGGGAGGGGTACATTAACTGGATTTTTCTAATCCTGACATGCAAGATGAATTTTAAATTTTTTAATAATTTTTTCATATGACTAAAATTGATATATCTTAACATCCGTACGGTTGGATCGTCGAAAAAATCATTTTAAAAATTAATCTTGTCAATCGGGAACGAGTCTCGTTGTCGGGAGGGTACATTAACTGGATTTTTCTAATCCTGACATGCAAGATGAATTTCAAATTTTTTAATAATTTTTTCATATGACTAAAATTGATATATCTTAACATCCGTACGGTTGGATCGTCGAAAAAATCATTTTAAAAATTAATCTTGTCAATCGGGAACGAGTCTCGTTGTCGGGAGGGGTACATTAACTGGATTTTTCTAATCCTGACATGCAAGATGAATTTCAAATTTTTTAATAATTTTTTCATATGACTAAAATTGATATATCTTAACATCCGTACGGTTGGATCGTCGAAAAAATCATTTTAAAAATTAATCTTGTCAATCGGGAACGAGTCTCGTTGTCGGGAGGGGTACATTAACTGGATTTTTCTAATCCTGACATGCAAGATGAATTTCAAATTTTTTAATAATTTTTTCATATGACTAAAATTGATATATCTTAACATCCGTACGGTTGGATCGTCGAAAAAATCATTTTAAAAATTAATCTTGTCAATCGGGAACGAGTCTCGTTGTCGGGAGGGGTACATTAACTGGATTTTTCTAATCCTGACATGCAAGATGAATTTCAAATTTTTTAATAATTTTTTCATATGACTAAAATTGATATATCTTAACATCCGTACGGTTGGATCGTCGAAAAAATCATTTTAAAAATTAATCTTGTCAATCGGGAACGAGTCTCGTTGTCGGGAGGGGTACATTAACTGGATTTTTCTAATCCTGACATGCAAGATGAATTTCAAATTTTTTAATAATTTTTTCATATGACTAAAATTGATATATCTTAACATCCGTACGGTTGGATCGTCGAAAAAATCATTTTAAAAATTAATCTTGTCAATCGGGAACGAGTCTCGTTGTCGGGAGGGGTACATTAACTGGATTTTTCTAATCCTGACATGCAAGATGAATTTCAAATTTTTTAATAATTTTTTCATATGACTAAAATTGATATATCTTAACATCCGTACGGTTGGATCGTCGAAAAAATCATTTTAAAAATTAATCTTGTCAATCGGGAACGAGTCTCGTTGTCGGGAGGGGTACATTAACTGGATTTTTCTAATCCTGACATGCAAGATGAATTTCAAATTTTTTAATAATTTTTTCATATGACTAAAATTGATATATCTTAACATCCGTACGGTTGGATCGTCGAAAAAATCATTTTAAAAATTAATCTTGTCAATCGGGAACGAGTCTCGTTGTCGGGAGGGGTACATTAACTGGATTTTTCTAAACCTGACATGCAAGATGAATTTCAAATTTTTTAATAATTTTTTCATATGACTAAAATTGATATATCTTAACATCCGTACGGTTGGATCGTCGAAAAAATCATTTTAAAAATTAATCTTGTCAATCGGGAACGAGTCTCGTTGTCGGGAGGGGTACATTAACTGGATTTTTCTAATCCTGACATGCAAGATGAATTTCAAATTTTTTAATAATTTTTTCATATGACTAAAATTGATATATCTTAACATCCGTACGGTTGGATCGTCGAAAAAATCATTTTAAAAATTAATCTTGTCAATCGGGAACGAGTCTCGTTGTCGGGAGGGGTACATTAACTGGATTTTTCTAATCCTGACATGCAAGATGAATTTCAAATTTTTTAATAATTTTTTCATATGACTAAAATTGATATATCTTAACATCCGTACGGTTGGATCGTCGAAAAAATCATTTTAAAAATTAATCTTGTCAATCGGGAACGAGTCTCGTTGTCGGGAGGGGTACATTAACTGGATTTTTCTAATCCTGACATGCAAGATGAATTTCAAATTTTTTAATAATTTTTTCATATGACTAAAATTGATATATCTTAACATCCGTACGGTTGGATCGTCGAAAAAATCATTTTAAAAATTAATCTTGTCAATCGGGAACGAGTCTCGTTGTCGGGAGGGGTACATTAACTGGATTTTTCTAATCCTGACATGCAAGATGAATTTCAAATTTTTTAATAATTTTTTCATATGACTAAAATTGATATATCTTAACATCCGTACGGTTGGATCGTCGAAAAAATCATTTTAAAAATTAATCTTGTCAACCGGGAACGAGTCTCGTTGTCGGGAGGGGTACATTAACTGGATTTTTCTAATCCTGACATGCAAGATGAATTTCAAATTTTTTAATAATTTTTTCATATGACTAAAATTGATATATCTTAACATCCGTACGGTTGGATCGTCGAAAAAATCATTTTAAAAATTAATCTTGTCAATCGGGAACGAGTCTCGTTGTCGGGAGGGGTACATTAACTGGATTTTTCTAATCCTGACATGCAAGATGAATTTCAAATTTTTTAATAATTTTTTCATATGACTAAAATTGATATATCTTAACATCCGTACGGTTGGATCGTCGAAAAAATCATTTTAAAAATTAATCTTGTCAATCGGGAACGAGTCTCGTTGTCGGGAGGGGTACATTAACTGGATTTTTCTAATCCTGACATGCAAGATGAATTTCAAATTTTTTAATAATTTTTTCATATGACTAAAATTGATATATCTTAACATCCGTACGGTTGGATCGTCGAAAAAATCATTTTAAAAATTAATCTTGTCAATCGGGAACGAGTCTCGTTGTCGGGAGGGGTACATTAACTGGATTTTTCTAAATCCTGACATGCAAGATGAATTTCAAATTTTTTAATAATTTTTTCATATGACTAAAATTGATATATCTTAACATCCGTACGGTTGGATCGTCGAAAAAATCATTTTAAAAATTAATCTTGTCAATCGGGAACGAGTCTCGTTGTCGGGAGGGGTACATTAACTGGATTTTTCTAATCCTGACATGCAAGATGAATTTCAAATTTTTTAATAATTTTTTCATATGACTAAAATTGATATATCTTAACATCCGTACGGTTGGATCGTCGAAAAAATCATTTTAAAAATTAATCTTGTCAACCGGGAACGAGTCTCGTTGTCGGGAGGGGTACATTAACTGGATTTTTCTAATCCTGACATGCAAGATGAATTTCAAATTTTTTAATAATTTTTTCATATGACTAAAATTGATATATCTTAACATCTGTACGGTTGGATCGTTGAAAAAATCATTTTAAAATTAATCTTGTCAACCGAGAACGAGTCTCGTTGTCGGGAGGGGTACATTAACTGGATTTTTCTAATCCTGACATGCAAGATGAATTTCAAATTTTTTAATAATTTTTTCATATGACTAAAATTGATATATCTTAACATCCGTACGGTTGGATCGTCGAAAAAATCATTTTAAAAATTAATCTTGTCAATCGGGAACGAGTCTCGTTGTCGGGAGGGGTACATTAACTGGATTTTTCTAATCCTGACATGCAAGATGAATTTCAAATTTTTTAATAATTTTTTCATATGACTAAAATTGATATATCTTAACATCCGTACGGTTGGATCGTCGAAAAAATCATTTTAAAAATTAATCTTGTCAATCGGGAACGAGTCTCGTTGTCGGGAGGGGTACATTAACTGGATTTTTCTAATCCTGACATGCAAGATGAATTTCAAATTTTTTAATAATTTTTTCATATGACTAAAATTGATATATCTTAACATCCGTACGGTTGGATCGTCGAAAAAATCATTTTAAAAATTAATCTTGTCAATCGGGAACGAGTCTCGTTGTCGGGAGGGGTACATTAACTGGATTTTTCTAATCCTGACATGCAAGATGAATTTCAAATTTTTTAATAATTTTTTCATATGACTAAAATTGATATATCTTAACATCCGTACGGTTGGATCGTCGAAAAAATCATTTTAAAAATTAATCTTGTCAATCGGGAACGAGTCTCGTTGTCGGGAGGGGTACATTAACTGGATTTTTCTAATCCTGACATGCAAGATGAATTTCAAATTTTTTAATAATTTTTTCATATGACTAAAATTGATATATCTTAACATCCGTACGGTTGGATCGTCGAAAAAATCATTTTAAAAATTAATCTTGTCAATCGGGAACGAGTCTCGTTGTCGGGAGGGGTACATTAACTGGATTTTTCTAATCCTGACATGCAAGATGAATTTCAAATTTTTTAATAATTTTTTCATATGACTAAAATTGATATATCTTAACATCCGTACGGTTGGATCGTCGAAAAAATCATTTTAAAAATTAATCTTGTCAATCGGGAACGAGTCTCGTTGTCGGGAGGGGTACATTAACTGGATTTTTCTAATCCTGACATGCAAGATGAATTTCAAATTTTTTAATAATTTTTTCATATGACTAAAATTGATATATCTTAACATCCGTACGGTTGGATCGTCGAAAAAATCATTTTAAAAATTAATCTTGTCAACCGGGAACGAGTCTCGTTGTCGGGAGGGGTACATTAACTGGATTTTTCTAATCCTGACATGCAAGATGAATTTCAAATTTTTTAATAATTTTTTCATATGACTAAAATTGATATATCTTAACATCCGTACGGTTGGATCGTCGAAAAAATCATTTTAAAAATTAATCTTGTCAACCGGGAACGAGTCTCGTTGTCGGGAGGGGTACATTAACTGGATTTTTCTAATCCTGACATGCAAGATGAATTTCAAATTTTTTAATAATTTTTTTCATATGACTAAAATTGATATATCTTAACATCCGTACGGTTGGATCGTCGAAAAAATCATTTTAAAAATTAATCTTGTCAACCGGGAACGAGTCTCGTTGTCGGGAGGGGTACATTAACTGGATTTTTCTAATCCTGACATGCAAGATGAATTTCAAATTTTTTAATAATTTTTTCATATGACTAAAATTGATATATCTTAACATCCGTACGGTTGGATCGTCGAAAAAATCATTTTAAAAATTAATCTTGTCAATCGGGAATGAGTCTCGTTGTCGGGAGGGGTACATTAACTGGATTTTTCTAATCCTGACATGCAAGATGAATTTCAAATTTTTTAATAATTTTTTCATATGACTAAAATTGATATATCTTAACATCCGTACGGTTGGATCGTCGAAAAAATCATTTTAAAAATTAATCTTGTCAATCCGGGAACGAGTCTCGTTGTCGGGAGGGGTACATTAACTGGATTTTTCTAATCCTGACATGCAAGATGAATTTCAAATTTTTTAATAATTTTTTCATATGACTAAAATTGATATATCTTAACATCCGTACGGTTGGATCGTCGAAAAAATCATTTTAAAAATTAATCTTGTCAATCGGGAACGAGTCTCGTTGTCGGGAGGGGTACATTAACTGGATTTTTCTAATCCTGACATGCAAGATGAATTTCAAATTTTTTAATAATTTTTTCATATGACTAAAATTGATATATCTTAACATCCGTACGGTTGGATCGTCGAAAAAATCATTTTAAAAATTAATCTTGTCAATCGGGAACGAGTCTCGTTGTCGGGAGGGGTACATTAACTGGATTTTTCTAATCCTGACATGCAAGATGAATTTCAAATTTTTTAATAATTTTTTCATATGACTAAAATTGATATATCTTAACATCCGTACGGTTGGATCGTCGAAAAAATCATTTTAAAAATTAATCTTGTCAATCGGGAACGAGTCTCGTTGTCGGGAGGGGTACATTAACTGGATTTTTCTAATCCTGACATGCAAGATGAATTTCAAATTTTTTAATAATTTTTTCATATGACTAAAATTGATATATCTTAACATCCGTACGGTTGGATCGTCGAAAAAATCATTTTAAAAATTAATCTTGTCAATCGGGAACGAGTCTCGTTGTCGGGAGGGGTACATTAACTGGATTTTTCTAATCCTGACATGCAAGATGAATTTCAAATTTTTTAATAATTTTTTCATATGACTAAAATTGATATATCTTAACATCCGTACGGTTGGATCGTCGAAAAAATCATTTTAAAAATTAATCTTGTCAATCGGGAACGAGTCTCGTTGTCGGGAGGGGTACATTAACTGGATTTTTCTAATCCTGACATGCAAGATGAATTTCAAATTTTTTAATAATTTTTTCATATGACTAAAATTGATATATCTTAACATCCGTACGGTTGGATCGTCGAAAAAATCATTTTAAAAATTAATCTTGTCAATCGGGAACGAGTCTCGTTGTCGGGAGGGGTACATTAACTGGATTTTTCTAATCCTGACATGCAAGATGAATTTCAAATTTTTTAATAATTTTTTCATATGACTAAAATTGATATATCTTAACATCCGTACGGTTGGATCGTCGAAAAAATCATTTTAAAAATTAATCTTGTCAATCGGGAACGAGTCTCGTTGTCGGGAGGGGTACATTAACTGGATTTTTCTAATCCTGACATGCAAGATGAATTTCAAATTTTTTAATAATTTTTTCATATGACTAAAATTGATATATCTTAACATCCGTACGGTTGGATCGTCGAAAAAATCATTTTAAAAATTAATCTTGTCAATCGGGAACGAGTCTCGTTGTCGGGAGGGGTACATTAACTGGATTTTTCTAATCCTGACATGCAAGATGAATTTCAAATTTTTTAATAATTTTTTCATATGACTAAAATTGATATATCTTAACATCCGTACGGTTGGATCGTCGAAAAAATCATTTTAAAAATTAATCTTGTCAATCGGGAACGAGTCTCGTTGTCGGGAGGGGTACATTAACTGGATTTTTCTAATCCTGACATGCAAGATGAATTTCAAATTTTTTAATAATTTTTTCATATGACTAAAATTGATATATCTTAACATCCGTACGGTTGGATCGTCGAAAAAATCATTTTAAAAATTAATCTTGTCAATCGGGAACGAGTCTCGTTGTCGGGAGGGGTACATTAACTGGATTTTTCTAATCCTGACATGCAAGATGAATTTCAAATTTTTTAATAATTTTTTCATATGACTAAAATTGATATATCTTAACATCCGTACGGTTGGATCGTCGAAAAAATCATTTTAAAATTAATCTTGTCAATCGGGAACGAGTCTCGTTGTCGGGAGGGGTACATTAACTGGATTTTTCTAATCCTGACATGCAAGATGAATTTCAAATTTTTTAATAATTTTTTCATATGACTAAAATTGATATATCTTAACATCCGTACGGTTGGATCGTCGAAAAAATCATTTTAAAAATTAATCTTGTCAATCGGGAACGAGTCTCGTTGTCGGGAGGGGTACATTAACTGGATTTTTCTAATCCTGACATGCAAGATGAATTTCAAATTTTTTAATAATTTTTTCATATGACTAAAATTGATATATCTTAACATCCGTACGGTTGGATCGTCGAAAAAATCATTTTAAAAATTAATCTTGTCAATCGGGAACGAGTCTCGTTGTCGGGAGGGGTACATTAACTGGATTTTTCTAATCCTGACATGCAAGATGAATTTCAAATTTTTTAATAATTTTTTCATATGACTAAAATTGATATATCTTAACATCCGTACGGTTGGATCGTCGAAAAAATCATTTTAAAAATTAATCTTGTCAATCGGGAACGAGTCTCGTTGTCGGGAGGGGTACATTAACTGGATTTTTCTAATCCTGACATGCAAGATGAATTTCAAATTTTTTAATAATTTTTTCATATGACTAAAATTGATATATCTTAACATCCGTACGGTTGGATCGTCGAAAAAATCATTTTAAAAATTAATCTTGTCAATCGGGAACGAGTCTCGTTGTCGGGAGGGGTACATTAACTGGATTTTTCTAATCCTGACATGCAAGATGAATTTCAAATTTTTTAATAATTTTTTCATATGACTAAAATTGATATATCTTAACATCCGTACGGTTGGATCGTCGAAAAAATCATTTTAAAAATTAATCTTGTCAATCGGGAACGAGTCTCGTTGTCGGGAGGGGTACATTAACTGGATTTTTCTAATCCTGACATGCAAGATGAATTTCAAATTTTTTAATAATTTTTTCATATGACTAAAATTGATATATCTTAACATCCGTACGGTTGGATCGTCGAAAAAATCATTTTAAAAATTAATCTTGTCAATCGGGAACGAGTCTCGTTGTCGGGAGGGGTACATTAACTGGATTTTTCTAATCCTGACATGCAAGATGAATTTCAAATTTTTTAATAATTTTTTCATATGACTAAAATTGATATATCTTAACATCCGTACGGTTGGATCGTCGAAAAAATCATTTTAAAATTAATCTTGTCAATCGGGAACGAGTCTCGTTGTGGGGAGGGGTACATTAATTGGATTTTTCTAATCCTCACATGCAAGATAAATTTTAAATTTTTTAATAATTTTTTCATATGACTAAAATTGATATATCTTAACATCCGTACGGTTGGATCGTCGAAAAAATCATTTTAAAAATTAATCTTGTCAATCCGGGAACGAGTCTCGTTGTCGGGAGGGGTACATTAACTGGATTTTTCTAAATCCTGACATGCAAGATGAATTTCAAATTTTTTAATAATTTTTTCATATGACTAAAATTGATATATTTTAACAATCCGTACGGTTGGATCGTCGAAAAAATCATTTTAAAAATTAATCTTGTCAATCGGGAACGAGTCTCGTTGTCGGGAGGGGTACATTAACTGGATTTTTCTAAACCTGACATGCAAGATGAATTTCAAATTTTTTAATAATTTTTTCATATGACTAAAATTGATATATCTTAACATCCGTACGGTTGGATCGTCGAAAAAATCATTTTAAAAATTAATCTTGTCAATCGGGAACGAGTCTCGTTGTCGGGAGGGGTACATTAACTGGATTTTTCTAATCCTGACATGCAAGATGAATTTCAAATTTTTTAATAATTTTTTCATATGACTAAAATTGATATATCTTAACATCCGTACGGTTGGATCGTCGAAAAAATCATTTTAAAAATTAATCTTGTCAATCGGGAACGAGTCTCGTTGTCGGGAGGGGTACATTAACTGGATTTTTCTAATCCTGACATGCAAGATGAATTTCAAATTTTTTAATAATTTTTTCATATGACTAAAATTGATATATCTTAACATCCGTACGGTTGGATCGTCGAAAAAATCATTTTAAAAATTAATCTTGTCAATCGGGAACGAGTCTCGTTGTCGGGAGGGGTACATTAACTGGATTTTTCTAATCCTGACATGCAAGATGAATTTCAAATTTTTTAATAATTTTTTCATATGACTAAAATTGATATATCTTAACATCCGTACGGTTGGATCGTCGAAAAAATCATTTTAAAAATTAATCTTGTCAATCGGGAACGAGTCTCGTTGTCGGGAGGGGTACATTAACTGGATTTTTCTAATCCTGACATGCAAGATGAATTTCAAATTTTTTAATAATTTTTTCATATGACTAAAATTGATATATCTTAACATCCGTACGGTTGGATCGTCGAAAAAATCATTTTAAAAATTAATCTTGTCAATCGGGAACGAGTCTCGTTGTCGGGAGGGGTACATTAACTGGATTTTTCTAATCCTGACATGCAAGATGAATTTCAAATTTTTTAATAATTTTTTCATATGACTAAAATTGATATATCTTAACATCCGTACGGTTGGATCGTCGAAAAAATCATTTTAAAATTAATCTTGTCAATCGGGAACGAGTCTCGTTGTCGGGAGGGGTACATTAACTGGATTTTTCTAATCCTGACATGCAAGATGAATTTCAAATTTTTTAATAATTTTTTCATATGACTAAAATTGATATATCTTAACATCCGTACGGTTGGATCGTCGAAAAAATCATTTTAAAAATTAATCTTGTCAATCGGGAACGAGTCTCGTTGTCGGGAGGGTACATTAACTGGATTTTTCTAATCCTGACATGCAAGATGAATTTCAAATTTTTTAATAATTTTTTCATATGACTAAAATTGATATATCTTAACATCCGTACGGTTGGATCGTCGAAAAATCATTTTAAAATTAATCTTGTCAATTGGGAACGAGTCTCGTTGTCGGGAGGGGTACATTAACTGGATTTTTCTAATCCTGACATGCAAGATGAATTTCAAATTTTTTAATAATTTTTTCATATGACTAAAATTGATATATCTTAACATCCGTACGGTTGGATCGTCGAAAAAATCATTTTAAAAATTAATCTTGTCAATCGGGAACGAGTCTCGTTGTCGGGAGGGGTACATTAACTGGATTTTTCTAATCCTGACATGCAAGATGAATTTCAAATTTTTTAATAATTTTTTCATATGACTAAAATTGATATATCTTAACATCCGTACGGTTGGATCGTCGAAAAATCATTTTAAAATTAATCTTGTCAATCGGGAACGAGTCTCGTTGTCGGGAGGGGTACATTAACTGGATTTTTCTAATCCTGACATGCAAGATGAATTTCAAATTTTTTAATAATTTTTTCATATGACTAAAATTGATATATCTTAACATCCGTACGGTTGGATCGTCGAAAAAATCATTTTAAAAATTGATCTTGTCAATCTGGAACGGGTTTTGTTGTGAGGAGGGGTACATTAACTAGATTTTTCTAATCCTCACATGCAAGTTGAATTTCGAATTTTTTAATAATTTTTTCATATGACTAAAATTGATATATCTTAACATCCGTACGGTTGGATCGTCGAAAAAATCATTTTAAAAATTAATCTTGTCAATAGGGAACGAGTTTTGTTGTCGAGGAGGGTACATTAACTGGATTTTTCTAATCTGACATGCAAGATGAATTTCAAATTTTTAATAATTTTTTCATATGACTAAAATTGATATATCTTAACATCCGTACGGTTGGATCGTCGAAAAAATCATTTTAAAAATTAATCTTGTCAATCGGGAACGAGTCTCGTTGTCGGGAGGGGTACATTAACTGGATTTTTCTAAACCTGGCATGCAAGATGAATTTCAAATTTTTTAATAATTTTTTCATATGACTAAATCTGATGAATCTTAACATCCTTACGGTTGGATCATCGAAAAAATCATTTTAAAAATTAATCTTGTCAATCGGGAACGAGTCTCGTTGTCGGGAGGGGTACATTAACTGGATTTTTCTAATCCTGACATGCAAGATGAATTTCAAATTTTTTAATAATTTTTTCATATGACTAAAATTGATATATCTTAACATCCGTACGGTTGGATCGTCGAAAAAATCATTTTAAAAATTAATCTTGTCAATCGGGAACGAGTCTCGTTGTCG
Source organism: Apium graveolens (assembly GCF_009905375.1). Lineage (NCBI taxonomy): Eukaryota > Viridiplantae > Streptophyta > Magnoliopsida > Apiales > Apiaceae > Apium > Apium graveolens. The sequence continues at coordinate 177,593,969 of NC_133657.1, forward strand.
GGAGGGGTACATTAACTGGATTTTTCTAATCCTGACATGCAAGATGAATTTCAAATTTTTTAATAATTTTTTCATATGACTAAAATTGATATATCTTAACATCCGTACGGTTGGATCGTCGAAAAAATCATTTTAAAAATTAATCTTGTCAATCGGGAACGAGTCTCGTTGTCGGGAGGGGTACATTAACTGGATTTTTCTAATCCTGACATGCAAGATGAATTTCAAATTTTTTAATAATTTTTTCATATGACTAAAATTGATATATCTTAACATCCGTACGGTTGGATCGTCGAAAAAATCATTTTAAAATTAATCTTGTCAATCGGGAACGAGTCTCGTTGTCGGGAGGGGTACATTAACTGGATTTTTCTAATCCTGACATGCAAGATGAATTTCAAATTTTTTAATAATTTTTTCATATGACTAAAATTGATATATCTTAACATCCGTACGGTTGGATCGTCGAAAAAATAATTTTAAAAATTAATCTTGTCAATCGGGAACGAGTCTCGTTGTCGGGAGGGGTACATTAACTGGATTTTTCTAATCCTGACATGCAAGATGAATTTCAAATTTTTTAATAATTTTTTCATATGACTAAAATTGATATATCTTAACATCCGTACGGTTGGATCGTCGAAAAAATCATTTTAAAAATTAATCTTGTCAATCGGAACGAGTCTCGTTGTCCGGAGGGGTACATTAACTGGATTTTTCTAATCCTGACATGCAAGATGAATTTCAAATTTTTTAATAATTTTTTCATATGACTAAAATTGATATATCTTAACATCCGTACGGTTGGATCGTCGAAAAAATCATTTTAAAAATTAATCTTGTCAATCGGGAACGAGTCTCGTTGTCGGGAGGGGTACATTAACTGGATTTTTCTAATCCTGACATGCAAGATGAATTTCAAATTTTTTAATAATTTTTTCATATGACTAAAATTGATATATCTTAACATCCGTACGGTTGGATCGTCGAAAAAATCATTTTAAAAATTAATCTTGTCAATCGGGAACGAGTCTCGTTGTCGGGAGGGGTACATTAACTGGATTTTTCTAATCCTGACATGCAAGATGAATTTCAAATTTTTTAATAATTTTTTCATATGACTAAAATTGATATATCTTAACATCCGTACGGTTGGATCGTCGAAAAAATCATTTTAAAAATTAATCTTGTCAATCGGGAACGAGTCTCGTTGTCGGGAGGGGTACATTAACTGGATTTTTCTAAACCTGACATGCAAGATGAATTTCAAATTTTTTAATAATTTTTTCATATGACTAAAATTGATATATCTTAACATCCGTACGGTTGGATCGTCGAAAAAATCATTTTAAAAATTAATCTTGTCAATCGGGAACGAGTCTCGTTGTCGGGAGGGGTACATTAACTGGATTTTTCTAATCCTGACATGCAAGATGAATTTCAAATTTTTTAATAATTTTTTCATATGACTAAAATTGATATATCTTAACATCCGTACGGTTGGATCGTCGAAAAAATCATTTTAAAAATTAATCTTGTCAATCGGGAACGAGTCTCGTTGTCGGGAGGGGTACATTAACTGGATTTTTCTAATCCTGACATGCAAGATGAATTTCAAATTTTTTAATAATTTTTTCATATGACTAAAATTGATATATCTTAACATCCGTACGGTTGGATCGTCGAAAAATCATTTTAAAATTAATCTTGTCAATCGGGAACGAGTCTCGTTGTCGGGAGGGGTACATTAACTGGATTTTTCTAAACCTGACATGCAAGATGAATTTCAAATTTTTTAATAATTTTTTCATATGACTAAAATTGATATATCTTAACATCCGTACGGTTGGATCGTCGAAAAAATCATTTTAAAAATTAATCTTGTCAATCGGGAACGAGTCTCGTTGTCGGGAGGGGTACATTAACTGGATTTTTCTAATCCTGACATGCAAGATGAATTTCAAATTTTTTAATAATTTTTTCATATGACTAAAATTGATATATCTTAACATCCGTACGGTTGGATCGTCGAAAAAATCATTTTAAAAATTAATCTTGTCAATCGGGAACGAGTCTCGTTGTCTGGGAGGGTACATTAACTGGATTTTTCTAATCCTGACATGCAAGATGAATTTCAAATTTTTTAATAATTTTTTCATATGACTAAAATTGATATATCTTAACATCCGTACGGTTGGATCGTCGAAAAAATCATTTTAAAAATTAATCTTGTCAATCGGGAACGAGTTTCGTTGTCGAGGAGGGTACATTAACTGGATTTTTCTAATCCTGACATGCAAGATGAATTTCAAATTTTTTAATAATTTTTTCATATGACTAAAATTGATATATCTTAACATCCGTACGGTTGGATCGTCGAAAAAATCATTTTAAAAATTAATCTTGTCAATCGGGAACGAGTCTCGTTGTCGGGAGGGGTACATTAACTGGATTTTTCTAAATCCTGACATGCAAGATGAATTTCAAATTTTTTAATATTTTTTTCATATGACTAAAATTGATATATCTTAACATCCGTACGGTTGGATCGTCGAAAAATAATTTTAAAAATTAATCTTGTCAATCGGGAACTGAGTCTCGTTGTCGGGAGGGGTACATTAACTGGATTTTTCTAATCCTGACATGCAAGATGAATTTCAAATTTTTTAATAATTTTTTCATATGACTAAAATTGATATATCTTAACATCCGTACGGTTGGATCGTCGAAAAAATCATTTTAAAAATTAATCTTGTCAATCGGGAACGAGTCTCGTTGTCGGGAGGGGTACATTAACTGGATTTTTCTAATCCTGACATGCAAGATGAATTTCAAATTTTTTAATAATTTTTTCATATGACTAAAATTGATATATCTTAACATCCGTATAGTTGGATCGTCGAAAAAATAATTTTAAAAATTAATCTTGTCAGCCGGGAACGAGTCTCGTTGTTGGGAGGGGTACATTAACTGGATTTTTCTAATCCTGACATGCAAGATGAATTTCAAATTTTTTAATCATTTTTTCATATGACTAAAATCGATATATCTTAACATCCGTAAGGTTGGATCGTCGAAAAAATCATTTTAAAAATTAATCTTGTCAATCGGGAACGAGTCTCGTTGTCGGGAGGGGTACATTAACTGGATTTTTCTAATCCTGACATGCAAGATGAATTTCAAATTTTTTAATAATTTTTTTCATATGACTAAAATTGATATATCTTAACATCCGTACAGTTGGATCGTCGAAAAAATCATTTTAAAAATTAATCTTGTCAATCGGGAACGAGTCTCGTTGTCGGGAGGGGTACATTAACTGGATTTTTCTAATCCTGACATGCAAGATGAATTTCAAATTTTTTAATAATTTTTTCATATGACTAAAATTGATATATCTTAACATCCGTACGGTTGGATCGTCGAAAAATCATTTTAAAAATTAATCTTGTCAATCGGAACGAGTCTCGTTGTCGGGAGGGGTACATTAACTGGATTTTTCTAAACCTGACATGCAAGATGAATTTCAAATTTTTAATAATTTTTTCATATGACTAAAATTGATATATCTTAACATCCAGTACGGTTGGATCGTCGAAAAAATCATTTTAAAAATTAATCTTGTTGATCGAGAACGAGTCTAGTTGTCGGGAGGGGTACAGTAACTGGATTTTTCTAATCCTGACATGCAAGATGAATTTCAAATTTTTTAATAATTTTTTCATATGACTAAAATTGATATATCTTAACATCCGTACGGTTGGATCGTCGAAAAAATTATTTTAAAAATTAATCTTGTCAATCGGGAACGAGTTCTCGTTGTCGGGGAGGGTACATTAACTGGATTTTTCTAATCCTGACATGCAAGATGAATTTCAAATTTTTAATAATTTTTTCATATGACTAAAATTGATATATCTTAACATCCGTACGGTTGGATCGTCGAAAAATTATTTTCAAAATTAATCTTGTCAATCGGGAACGAGTCTCAGTTGTTGGGAGGGGTACATTAACTGGATTTTTCTAATCCTGACATGCAAGATAAATTTCAAATTTTTTAATAATTTTTCATATGACTAATATTGATATACCTTAACATCCGTACGGTTGGATCGTCGAAAAAATAATTTTAAAAATTAATCTTGTCAATTGGGAACGAGTCTCGTTGTGGGGATGGGTACATTATTTGGATTTTTCTAATCCTCACATGCAAGATAAATTTTAAATTTTTTAATAATTTTTTCATATGACTAAATCTGATGAATCTTAACATGCTTACGGTTGGATCGTCGATAAAATCATTTTAAAAATTAATTTTGTCAATCAGGAACGAGTATCGTTGTCGGGAGGGGTACCTTAACTGGATTTTTCTAAACCCGACAGGCTTGATGAATTTCAAATTTTTTAATAATTTTTTCATATGACTAAAATATCTTCACCTCCATACGGTTGGATCCTCGAAAAAATCATTTTAAAAATTAATCTTGTCGATCGGGAACGAGTCTTGTTGTCGGAAGGGGTACATTAACTGGATTTTTCTAATCCTGACATGCAAGATGAATTTCAAATTTTTGAATAATTTTTTCATATGACTAAAATTGATATATCTTAACATCCGTACGGTTGGATCATTGAAAAAATCATTTTAAAATTAATCTTGTCAACCGGGAACGAGTCTCGTTGTCGGGAGGGGTACATTAACTGGATTTTTCTAATCCTCACATGCAAGATGAATATCAAAATTTTTAATAATTTTTTCATATGACTAAAATTGATATATCTTAACATCCGTACGGTTGGATCGTCGAAAAAATCATTTTAAAAATTAATCTTGTCAATCGGGAACGAGTCTCGTTGTCGGGAGGGGTACATTAACTGGATTTTTCTAATCCTGACATGCAAGATGAATTTCAAATTTTTTAATAATTTTTTCATATGACTAAAATTGATATATCTTAACATCCGTACGGTTGGATCGTCGAAAAAATCATTTTAAAAATTAATCTTGTCAATCGGGAAAGAGTCCCGTTGTCGGGAGGGGTACATTAATTAACTGGATTTTTCTAATCCTCACGTGCAAGATGAATTTCAAATTTTTAATCATTTTTTAATATGACTAAAATTGATATATCTTATTATCCGTACGGTTGGATCGTCGAAAAAATCATTTTAAAAATTAATCTTGTCAATCGGGAAAGAGTCTCGTTGTTGGGAGGGGTACATTAAATGGATTTTTCTAAACCTGGCATGCAAGATGAATTTCAAATTTTTTAATATTTTTTTCATATGACTAAATCTGATAAATCTTAACATCCGTACAGTTGGATCTTCAAAAAAATCATTTTAAAAATTAATTTTGTCAATCGGGACCGAGTCTCGTTGTCGGGAGGGGTACAGTAACTGGATTTTTCAAATCCTGACATGCAAGATGAATTTCAAATTTTTTAATAATTTTTTCAGATGACTAAAATTGATATATCTTAACATCCGTACGGTTGGATCGTCGAAGAAATTATTTTAAAAATTAATCTTGTCAATCGGGAACGAGTTTCGTTGTCGGGAGGGTACATTATCTGATTTTTCTAATCCTGACATGCAAGATGAATTTCAAATTTTTTAATAATTTTTTCATATGACTAAAATTGATATATTTTAACATCCGTACGGTTGGATCGTCGAAAAATTATTTTCAAAATTAATCTTGTCAATCGGGAACGAGTCTCATTGTTGGGAGGGGTACTTTAACTGGATTTTTCTAATCCTGACATCCAAGATAAATTTCAAAATTTTTAAAAAAATATTCATATGACTAATATTGATATACCTTAACATCCGTACGGTTGGATCGTCGAAAAAATAATTTTAAAAATTAATCTTGTCAATTGGGAACGAGTCTCGTTGTGGGGATGGGTACATTATTTGGATTTTTCTAATCCTCACATGCAAGATAAATTTTAAATTTTTTAATAATTTTTTCATATGACTAAATCTGATGAATCTTAACATGCTTACGGTTGGATCGTCGATAAAATCATTTTAAAAATTAATTTTGTCAATCAGGAACGAGTATCGTTGTCGGGAGGGGTACCTTAACTGGATTTTTCTAAACCCGACAGGCTTGATGAATTTCAAATTTTTTAATAATTTTTTCATATGACTAAAATATCTTCACCTCCATACGGTTGGATCGTCGAAAAAATCATTTTAAAAATTAATCTTGTCGATCGGGAACGAGTCTTGTTGTCGGAAGGGGTACATTAACTGGATTTTTCTAATCCTGACATGCAAGATGAATTTCAAATTTTTGAATAATTTTTTCAAATGACTAAAATTGATATATCTTAACATCCGTACGATTGGATCATCAAAAAAATCATTTTAAAAATTAATCTTATCAATCGGGAATGAGTCTCGTTGTCTGTGGTACATTAACTAGATTTTTCTAATCTTGACATGCAAGATGAATTTCAAATTTTTTAATAATTTTTTCGTATGTCTAAAATTGATATATCTTAACATCCGTACGGTTGGATCGTCGAAAAAATCATTTTAAAAATTAATCTTGTCAATCGGGAACGAGTCTCGTTGTCGGGAGGGGTACATTAACTGGATTTTTCTAAACCTGACATGCAAGATGAATTTCAAATTTTTTAATAATTTTTTCATATGACTAAAATTGATATATCTTAACATCCGTACAGTTGGATCATCGAAAAAATCATTTTAAAAATTAATCTTGTCAATCGGGAACGAGTCTCGTTGTCGGGAGGGGTACATTAACTGGATTTTTCTAATCCTGACATGCAAGATGAATTTCAAATTTTTTAATAATTTTTTCATATGACTAAAATTGATATATCTTAACATCCGTACGGTTGGATCGTCGAAAAAATCATTTTAAAAATTAATCTTGTCAATCGGGAACGAGTCTCGTTGTCGGGAGGGGTACAGTAACTGGATTTTTCAAATCCTGACATGCAAGATGAATTTCAAATTTTTTAATAATTTTTTCAGATGACTAAAATTGATATATCTTAACATCCGTACGGTTGGATCGTCGAAGAAATTATTTTAAAAATTAATCTTGTCAATCGGGAACGAGTTTCGTTGTCGGGGAGGGTACATTAGCTGAATTTTTCTAATCCTGACATGCAAGATGAATTTCAAATTTTTTAATAATTTTTTCATATGACTAAAATTGATATATTTTAACATCCGTACGGTTGGATCGTCGAAAAATTATTTTCAAAATTAATCTTGTCAATCGGGAACGAGTCTCATTGTTGGGAGGGGTACTTTAACTGGATTTTTCTAATCCTGACATCCAAGATAAATTTCAAAATTTTTAAAAAAATATTCATATGACTAATATTGATATACCTTAACATCCGTACGGTTGGATCGTCGAAAAAATAATTTTAAAAATTAATCTTGTCAATTGGGAACGAGTCTCGTTGTGGGGATGGGTACATTAATTTGGATTTTTCTAATCCTCACATGCAAGATAAATTTTAAATTTTTTAATAATTTTTTCATATGACTAAATCTGATGAATCTTAACATGCTTACGGTTGGATCGTCGATAAAATCATTTTAAAAATTAATTTTGTCAATCAGGAACGAGTATCGTTGTCGGGAGGGGTACCTTAACTGGATTTTTCTAAACCCGACAGGCTTGATGAATTTCAAATTTTTTAATAATTTTTTCATATGACTAAAATATCTTCACCTCCATACGGTTGGATCGTCGAAAAAATCATTTTAAAAATTAATCTTGTCGATCGGGAACGAGTCTTGTTGTCGGAAGGGGTACATTAACTGGATTTTTCTAATCCTGACATGCAAGATGAATTTTAAATTTTTGAATAATTTTTTCAAATGACTAAAATTGATATATCTTAACATCCGTACGATTGGATCATCAAAAAAATCATTTTAAAAATTAATCTTATCAATCGGGAATGAGTCTCGTTGTCTGTGGTACATTAACTAGATTTTTCTAATCTTGACATGCAAGATGAATTTCAAATTTTTTAATAATTTTTTCGTATGTCTAAAATTGATATATCTTAACATCCGTACGGTTGGATCGTCGAAAAAATCATTTTAAAAATTAATCTTGTCAATCGGGAACGATTCTCGTTGACGGGAGGGGTACATTAAATGGATTTTTCTAAACCTGGCATGCAAGATGAATTTCAAATTTTTTAATAATTTTTTCATATGACTAAATCTGATAAATCTTAACATCTGTACAGTTGGATCATCGAAAAAATCATTTTAAAAATTAATTTTGTCAATCGGGACCGTGTCTCGTTGTCGGGAGGGGTACATTAACTGGATTTTTCTAATCCTGACATGCAAGATAAATTTCAAACTTTTTTAATAATTTTTTCATATGACTAAAATTGATATATCTTAACATCCGTACGGTTGGAACGTCGAAAAAATCATTTTAAAAATTAATCTTGGCAATCGGGAACGAGTTTCGTTATTTGGAGGGGTACATTAACTAGATTTTTCTAATCCTGACATGCAAGATGAATTTCGAATTTTTTAATAATTTTTTCATATGACTAAAATTGTTATATTTTAACATCCGTACGGTTGGATTGTCGAAAAATAATTTTAATAATTAATCATGTCAATCGGGAATGAGTCTCGTTGTCGGGAGGGGTACCTTAACTGAATTTTTCTAAACCTGACATGCAAGATGAATTTCAAATTTTTTACTAATTTTTTCATATGACTAAAGTATCTTAACATCCATACGGTTGAATCGTCGAAAACATCATTTTAAAAATTAATCTTGTCGATCGGGAACGAGTCTCGTTGTCAGGAGGGGTACATTAACTGGATTTTTCTAAGCCTGACATGCAAGATGAATTTCAAATTTTTTAATAATTTTTTTAAATGACTAAAATTGATATATCTTAACATCCGTACGGTTGGATCGTCGAAAAAATCATTTTAAAAATTAATCTTATCAATCGGAAACAAGTCTCGTTGTCTGGGATACATTAACTGGAATTTTCTAATCTTGACATGCAAGATGAATTTCAATTTTTTTAAAAAAAAATTCAGATGACTAAAATTGATATATCTTAACATCCGTACGGTTGGATCGTCGAAAAAATCATTTTAAAAATTAATCTTGTCAATCGGGAACGAGTTTCGTTGTTGGGGAGGGTACATTAACTGGATTTTTCTAATCCTGACTTGCAAGATGAATTTGAAATTTTTTATAATTTTTTCATATGACTAAAATTGATATATTTTAATATCCGTACGGTTGGATCGTCGAAAAATCATTTTAAAAATTAATCTTGTCAATCGGGAACGAGTCTCGTTGTCGGGAGGGGTACATTAAATGGATTTTTCAAATCCTGACATGCAAGATGAATTTCAAAATTTTTCAATTTTTTTTCATATGACTAAAATTGATATAGCTTAACATCCGTAAGGTTGGATCGTCGAAAAAATAATTTTAAAAATTAATCTTGTCAATAGGGAATGAGACTCGTTGTAGGGAGGGTTACATTAACTGGATTTTTCTAATCCTGTCGTGCAAGATAAATTTCAAATTTTTTAATAATTTTTTCATATGACCAAAATTGATATATCCTAACATCCGCACGGTTGGATCGTCGAGAAAATCATTTTAAAAATTAATCTTGTCAATCGGGAACGAGTTTCGTCGTCGGGAGGGGTACATTAACTAGATTTTTCTAATCCTGACATGCAAGACGAATTTCGAATTTTTTAATAATTTTTTCATATGACTAAAATTGATATTTTTTAACATCCGTATAGTTGGATCGTCGAAAAAATCACTTTAAAAATTAATCTTGTCAATCGGGAACCAGTCCCGTTGTCAGGAGGGGTACATTAATTAACTGGATTTTTTTAATCCTGACGTGCAAGATGAATTTCAAATTTTTTAATCATTTTTTAATATGACTAAAATCGATATATCTTAACATCCGTAAGGCTGGATCGTCAAAAAAAATCATTTTAAAAATTAATCTTGTCGATTGGGAACGAGTTTCATTGTCGGGAGGGGTAGATTAAGTAGATTTTTCTAATCCTGACATGCAAGATGAATTTCAAATTTTTTAATAATTTTTTTATACGACTAAAATTGATATATCTTAACATCAGTACGGTTGGATCGTCGAAAAAATCATTTTAAAAATTAATCTTGTCAATCGGGAACGAGTTTCATTGTCGGAAGGGGTACATTAACTCGATTTTTCTAATCCTGACATTCAAGATGAATTTCGAATTTTTTAATAATTTTTTCATATGACTATAATTGATATATTTTAACATCCGTACGATGGATCGTCGAAAAATCATTTTAAAAATTAATCTTGTCAATTGGAAACGAGTCTCGTTGTTGGGAAGGGGTACCTTAACTGGATTTTTCTAAACCTGACATGCAAGATGAATTTCGAAATTTTTAATAATTTTTTCATATGACTAAAATATCTTAACATCCATACGGTTGGATCGTCGAAAAAATCATTTTAAAAATTAATCTTGTTGATCGAGAACGAGTCTAGTTGTCGGGAGTGGTACATTAACGGGATTTTTCTAATCCTAACATGCAAGATGAATTTCAAATTTTTTAATAATTTTTTCAGATGACTAAAATTGATATATCTTAACATCCGTACGGTTGGATCATCGAAAAAAATATTTTAAAAATTAATCTTGTCAATCGGGAACGAGTTTCGTTGTAAAGGAGGGTACATTAGCTGGATTTTTCTAATCCTGACATGCAAGATGAATTTCAAAATTTTTAATAATTTTTTCATATGACTAAAATTGATATATTTTAACATCCGTACGGTTGGATCGTCGAAAAATCATTTTCAAAATTAATCTTGTCAATCGGGAACGAGTCTCGTTGTCGGGAGGGGTACTTTAACTGGATTTTTCTAATCCTCACATGCAAGATAATATCTACAACGGTTTGTAATCGTTGTGTTAAATATCTACAACAACACTATATTTAAAAAACCTTTGTTTGACTCGATGAGAGGATACAACTTGTACAACAGTTTAAAAAAGATGGATATCCGTTGTTTGTTCTGGAGCTCACACAACTGTTTTTTCTGCAAAATCAATTCACCGTTGTTTAATTTTTTAGGACGACGGTTTTTTTTAACCATTATCTGTCAAGTGTTGTCTGATTGCAAATTTCTTGTAGTACACAAATAAAGATTTTAAATTATCTTTTATGGCTAATGATTAAGATAAGACTTTTATTAAGAACCTAGCCACCAAGAGAGAATATGGAGAGAGCAAAAAGGAATATTTGTATGCTAGTACACATTCGATCCTTGCGTTTAAGTTTTCCTGTTAATACTGATAGAGCGTAGATCGCGAGAGCACGATACGTGGTGTTTGAACAAGCTTTGCATCTCCATTAGCCAAAAAAATTATAAAGTTTCTTAAAGTAAACAATCTCATCTATGAATTAAATATTTTTTTTTCACATGAATTTTGCGTAAGATTGTGAAAATTCTCGTTATTCACGTTTTTATTACTATTTTTGTTGCCATTTATACATCGAAACCCTTGACAAAGTACCTACATAACCTATATTTATAGGAATCAAATTCCATGTAATTCTGAGATTTTCGAATCCTTTACTTGATAAGAAAATCGCGTTTTGACAAGTCATTCCAAGTGTCAAATGTTTATCCAACTGTTACCAAGTGAGTTCCTATTATCTTAGCTCTTGCGCTCACTCAAAACCTAATTAATCCATATTTAAGTGTAATTATCCGATAAATCTTGTATATATCATTTACCTAGGAGTTATCACCACATTTTTAGTGGTTGAAATGCATTAGGAAACCATTCCTTGAAGATAAAATCCATTCCCTTTGATTTTTACGAGGTATAATCTTTGTTCAATAATGATTCTTTTGAGCGAGGTGCGTAGGTATGCATGTACAAACACCTCTCCAGCCTGAACAGCTACCACAATGCTTCCAACACCTCACCTACCTAACCAAGGCTACACCTATCGACAAACAACACACTACGCCATAGATTGGATTCTGCAACCCTTCAGGGTGGGGTTGCAAAGAAAAGTGTAATAGTAGCGTTGAAAACCAATGTCTACCGCAACCCCTCTTTTTTAATATTGTCGTAGAGTCAAAATGTGTTACCAAAATGACATATATAATTAAAGATGATTTTTTTAGAATTTAAATAATTAGTAATTTTTTACATAGAAATGAAATAATAATTGAAATATATATTTTATTTATTTTTAGAAGTTAATAATATTAGTGCAGTGATTTAAAATATTATAAAGATAAATTGAACGCCTTATAAAACTTAACAAGTGACTAATGAATGTATTTACAATATTCACTACCCCATAAACGACCTTCTACAACATTATTAAATGATGTTGCCATAGAAAATGTTGCCCCAACACAACATTAATCTAACCTATTACAACATATTTTAATTATGTTAGCAAAGAAGTAAAAAATGTTGTCAAGGCTATTATAAATAAAAATATTTAATTTTTTATTAATATTATGTTGACGTGTCACTGGGGTCTCTACAAGTGGGTCACATATTGCTGATGTGGCAACTGTGAGAGAAACAATTAATTTTTTAGTTAATAAAAAAATATAAAAACTTATGAAAAAAGTAAATTAAATATATTTAATAAAAAGCATACAAGTGTTATAAAATTAATTAATATATTTTTTATAATATAAACAGTTGTACATGGATTTGGTGAGCGAGAAATGTACCGCCTACTAACTTTGAGGAAAATATTGAAGGCTCCTCCTCTCAAAACCCTACTTATCAGCTCCCCCAATTCTCATTCACAACCCTAAAAACAAATATTACAATTCTATCTCTATCTCTATCTATATACTTGAAGCTATACAACACACACTTTCTCTCTTCATAATAATCAGTTTTATTTCTACAGACTCTAGTGAATCAGATTTGATTATCCCATGATTTGATTGTTATTTAAATTGGATTCAGTCAGCAGTCTAAAAATAATATCAGAGATTTACTCAAATACTCTGCTCAGATGCTCTCCCAACTTCGCACTTCCAGGCTCTCTCTCTCTCTCTCTCTCTCTCTCTCTCCCTCTCTGAGTCACCACTGTATCAGTGGTACAGTGTGTAAACTGATTATGATTTAGGTGATGTTATATTCGAGAACTCGGTTTCGGTGTTTCTTGTTTATGTTACTATTTATGTTGCTTTAAATGTTTTGTTGTATTTCGTTTTCTCGGGACACTGGTTTGTGTAATTTGGGGCTAATGAGATATTGGTGGTGGGGATGGAGTGTATATGTTAATTAGGATTTAGGGGATGTTAAGTTAGAGAACTCAGTTTTTTGGGGTTTCTGTTACATTGTTACTGTATATGCTCCTTTAATGTTTTATTGTCTTTCAGGTTTTTTAGGACACTAGTTTGTATAATTTGGGGCTACTGAAATGTTGGGTGTAGGGGTGGTGTTCGTAAGCTGATTAGGATTTTGGGGATGTTAAATTAGAGAACTCGATTTTGGTTTTATCTTGTTTTGCATTGTTATGCTGCTTTAATGTTTTTTATCTTTTTGTTCTGGTTTGTGTAAAATGTACAAGGCTAAAGAAATATGACTGACTTATTGTTTCGCGCCTTGTTTGGTAGTTGAGGTGAAGCTTTATATGTCCTTTACGTATTTTTTGTTTATAACTCCTCGAGATATTACATTTTATTGTTTGGGTATGTAATAGGATTGATTGGGGAGTGGGATCTTTTGGTGTTAGATTTAGTATATTCATGGTTTATGAATGTTGATCTCTTATTAATTTGTGTACACTTGTTTTAGTTTTTGCGGAACATTTTATTAATTTGTTTATGAATTAGATTCTTTCTTGGTGGGTCATATGTGTGTGGAAGTAGATGTATGTAACTCTTTGTGGATGACAATTTTGATTATAATGATCTGATGGTGTTACTTGTAGATATAGGAAGTAGTAAAGGGAATGGCATGGGGCAAAAAACACATAAAAAATAATGGCTATTGTGGTGGGATGATAAGTTGGTTCTGGTCTTTTTATTGCTTGCTTGCTGGTTCTTAAATCAGCTTTTAAGAAGAAATATGAGGTTAAGTATTAAGATTGCTGATACAAAATAACAAAGGTGCGTTATAATTTCTCTGCTCATCTATATTGTAATTCATGATTGTAAAAGTTGGTGTTAATTGTTCTTGAGCACACTTATTACTTGGATGTATATACATGTCAACGAGATGTCTAATTTCAGTTGTGTATTCCAGCAGGAAAATATGAACATAAGGATGGGTGGACAAAGAGATTTGGAAAGTTATATAAGCTATATGTTCGGAAAAGATCAGTTGCTTCTGAGCTTTAATTTTTATTGCCAACTGTTATTTTGCCACCAGCCTACATTTCTAATATCTTATTGCAACATATGAAGTAAATATGTGTTGGACATATGAGTGACTCTGCTTTATGTTGTTTACTAACTTTTATTCCTTTTGTATCTGCCTCCGTGGCATCTGTTTATAGCCAACAGGGACGCAGTTGTTAGGAACCTCAATCTACTCATCAGATGTCATCTCTGCCACTTTCGATGTGTTCAATACTACTGCTTGATCCCTATTTCCTTCTGTTGAGGTGTTGACATGTATGTAGTGTAAGGATCTTCAAATGCTTTATCATCATACCTACTAGTTGTCAACTACTCTGGCTGCTCTATTTTGCTCAAGTTTGCCAAATCTTTATGTTCGATATTTGCACATTATTTAATGAAGACTAGACTGGAGACTAAATCAACAACAGTCACTGGGATTAAATCTCCGTCTTTTCTTTGTAAAGAGGTTTGTGATCTGTTGATCTAAACCGTAATACAAGGGGACATGACTTGAGATTTTCTTCATCTCCAAGTATCTCCAGATGTATATATTTATATTTTACACTTATATAATATAGGAAAACACATAAGTTTAATTACATTTTAATCTAGAGAAAGCATATCTGTTAAAGGATTATAATAGTTGTAGTTAGGTTAGTATGCTTTGTTTGAAACTGAATGTAGCATTCACAAATGGTTGGAAAGTGACATACTAATATGAATGGATATGAAGTAGTTGCTTTAATTTTTTTTGCCAACTGTTGTTTTTGTTATGGTGTATATCTTTTTCCTTCTGCAGTATAATCCTCATGTGCTTGCGTTGTTTTTTGTTTGATTGATTATATTTTAACTTGTTTGTTAAAATCAAAATTTCAGCTATGTATCAGACTATATCGGCTGCCTATAAGGATTACGTGGTGCCTACGGAGTTGTAAGTCTTCCATTGTGAATCAGAGAAGGTAGTAGTGTGTTCTTAAATGGTCGTGCCCCCTTCTTATATAAGTTTGAAGTTATGAATATATATAATTTTATCTGATATATAACAGCGCGTGCAAAATTGTTATAAAATTTTTCTCATATAGACAAAGACAATACCAGTTATGAAAAATATCAGTTTTGTTTGCTATGACTATTGATTATATATCTTGTACGTATCTTTTTGGTGCATAAACACATGCGTTTATGCAATAAGAATTCAAGAAGCGGTCCTGCCCCCATCTTTAGATGGAGTGCAAGCTAAATTTTGTTCAAGATATATATAATAAATCTATCGTTCTCTATTATATCAGTAAATTGTAATATATACAGACATCTTTAGTATGAAGATAGAATTTTTTGGATAATACCAAAGCTAATGACGTCAAAGAGCATGTCACCGACTTCTTGAAGATAAGAATGAATAGCTTTAGGTGCTGAAAACTAACGTTATATAATACTACTAGTCATATCATACTTTAAGTTAAAGTTGAACTTTCCTTCGTGTCAAACTAACCAAACGGAAATTATAACCTGAATATTAAATTACATTACAGAAGGACATTGACTTGATGAAGGACATGGGAATGGATGCTTACAGATTCTCAATTTCATGGTCAAGAATCTTTTCGAGTAAGCTGAAATTTGCCGCTATGAAATGGTGTAATACCTAGCGATAAGCCGATAACCTGTCTTAACATTACAATTTTGTATATACAGATGGAACAGGAGAACCAAATCCAGATGGATTAAAATACTACAACAAGCTATTAGATTATTTACTGGAAAAAGGTCAGTTAGTAAACACTGTAAATTATACAAAGAACTTTCGTGTTATTAAGTCTATACAGCGGTTTTAAAGAGTCTGATGTAGCTTCCTGTCAGGAATTCAGCCTTATGTAACTTTATACAACTGGGATCTTCCGCAGATGCTCAAAAATAGAAATGAAGGATGGTTAAGTGACCATATCGTGTAAGTGATTTAAACTCCATCCTGTATATATTAGTCAATATAAACCTAAACACTTATTTATACTAAGGCTCATATTTTGCTTATAGAAAAGATTTTGAGCATTATGCTTTTACCTGTTTCAAGGCCTTCGAAGACAGAGTGAAGTATTGGATCACCTTTAATGAACTTTATAATACAGCAATGCAAGGTTATGACTTCGGAACTCAGGCTCCCGGTAGGTGTTCAATTCTAGGGCATCTTTTTTGCAAGGCAGGAAAAACTAAGCAACCATGTCCAAAACTTGGGTGATCTAACTGGAGAAGGAAACATTGAGAGTATGCTTTTAGTCGAGATGGGATTAAAGGAGATGGTTGCCTTGAAGGTCTTCTTATGAAGAGATTACCTTAAACTATCTCATATCCATTAATTGTAGTCTAGACCTACATGACTACAATCTACAGTTTGGCTATA
The DNA here is from genome assembly GCF_009905375.1 of Apium graveolens. Classification (NCBI taxonomy): domain Eukaryota; kingdom Viridiplantae; phylum Streptophyta; class Magnoliopsida; order Apiales; family Apiaceae; genus Apium; species Apium graveolens. The sequence continues at coordinate 177,610,784 of NC_133657.1, forward strand.
AAGTTGAAGTATTATCGTTCTACTTTGTTTTTCTCAGTACTACGATGTTTATATTTTGAAGTGTGTAACTATAACTTGTTAAAACTTTCGCTTTTATTTTATGGTTGGTAGACAATTGGTGGTATAAGGATGGTAATATGTTGATGGTGAAGGTAGTGGTGTTTATTTGGGATAATTGATGTTATGGTTGGTAGATTGGTTGATTGTGTTGGTTTTAAGACAATGGTCTTATTTATGGGAATGCCAATTTACAAACAGTTCCTTGCATATTTTTTTTAAAAGCGTTGCAATAGGTCTTTTTAGTGTTGCTAATAATTAGTGTAAGATGTTACAAAAAATACTAAAAAGCGTTACAAAAAACACTAAAAAACGTCGCAAAAAACACTAAAAAGCGTTGCAAAAAGGTTGCATCGATACCCCATATGTGGGCCCTATTATGGGGCCCACAAATATTTTACTGATAGCCCAAACCCTACTATAACACTTTTTAAGACCTATTGCAACCCCATTGGTGTTGCAATAACACGTTTCTGTAATGGATAAATAAGGGTTGCAATAGGGTGTCACCGGGGTTGCAAAAAACTCTATGGCAACGCCTAAAATTGCAACCCTGAAAAAGAGTCGACATAGCCTTTTTTGGCCTTTAGCAACACTTTTTGGCCTTTAGTTACGGTTTCTTGGGGTTGTGGAATCCAATCTATGACGTAGTGACACTTTCCGTGACCATGCCTGCCCGCCTAAAATCCAGTTAAACCTCTACTAGTCAGTTTTAACCTCTTATGGTGGCCTGCAGCTTCTTAGGTTGCAGGTTTCCAAGGTACGCTGCACTTCAGTATAAGTACCTCCTAAACCATCAATCCACGGGCCAAACTTACACCCAACCATGAAATTTTGGCTCAATCTCCTTATAGGCCTTAAATCGAACCCATGTGAGATTTTGGATACCCCCCGTTTCCTTGTTGTATAAAATATAAACAAAACCTCAAAAATAGATTGTTCAACCTTCCCTTATCCTTCTTAGTTAAATACGTAGCTTTTATATCGTGCTTCCAAGCTTAAATGAACTAACTAAGCGTAAGAAATAGGAAACACGACACTTATGCATACAAACCTCACTCTGAATTTTTAAATGAAAAAGTGTCTTGTATGCCCTCTGAGACAGAAATGTCATGCCAATTCATACCATTAGCTTCCTAGCTTTATCCCATGCTTATCAAATTTGAGCTGCAGATGAAGGTAGATTTCCTCAACACGACCACCGCTTCTTCCATAAAAGAGATTATTTTCGAGACCCTAGTTCATTTCACCTCCTTTTCCATTGTTGTTTGAGTCGTTTTCTCATCTATCATGTTGGTCTCCATGTAAGAATCCCATTAAATATCTTCTGAAGCTCCAGCAGTTTTAAATAAACTTCTCCCTTTCAAACTCGAGCTACTAAAATAACTAGAAGAAGTATTTAGAAGAATGAATGCATATTCAAAACCGTTAATTCCTTCATAATTTAGCAGAACCTTGGCAAACAAACTGTTCAAGAAAAAATACCTTAACTATTAGAAGTTCCCACTCTTCCATCTCGATGTACCTCTTAAGATGTTACAAAAAAAATTCGAGACTTTTTGAATAATGCCCATAAATTATATGGCTTTTCCAAATCGTGCCCATATATCTTGTGATTTTTCCAAACCTTGCCCATATATCATGGGACTTCTTTAAATCCCCAAGTGGGACCATTGCAAGGTTATAGAGACCTTCTTAAGTTGTTAATATGTCTTTTTGTGTGGTTACATTTAGGGTGCATATAACATCCCTAGATATCTATTAACTATTTAAGCTAGCAATTTGAAAATATAATTTTGAAAGTTATGTATAAGATAAGTACATATTAATGGTTCAATAACACACTTCATGTAAATCTGTGTAAGTTTCATGCCTTGAATCACACAATTAGTGTATTTAGATAAAGTGAGTGCATATAAGATAAATAATGAACCATTTCAAAATATAAGGTTCGTATTGAGAACCTTTTACCAAAATTATTTAACAATTTTATGTATGCACATTAGTCATGCATGATGATGAATATGTAAAAATTGTGAGAGTAAAACTTATCTCCTTTTACTGCGTTATTTTAGTCTGTTCAGGAACATCATCAAACCTCTATGCTGGAAGCTCCTTTCTGTGAGAGAAGATTTATTTTGTATATGTCTGCAGTCCTTCCATACCTATTTTTATGTTTCCTTGCTTTCTTTTTGGATTCATGCTCTTGTTTGAACCTCCCATGTTAATGCCCTAGATTCTGAATTTATTTGTTTGACATGTTGGCCTTAAGGGTGCAAAAAATTTGAAGCTTCAAGGTTCCATTCACTGAACACGCGTATCTAGGTTGTTATTTTAAGCACTAAGAAAAAACTTTAACCTCTAAATTTTAAATAATGTCCTAAAATACTCTTATCTACCTAATAAATTTAACTCATTTATTAAAACACTTTAGCATGATCATGACATATTGTTCTTACAAGATATTTTCCTATGGTTATATTACTACAACTGATAACTGCTTGAATACGTAACCAATCTAAGGCTCTTATGTATAGATAATCTACGAATAAGCTATTAAAATATAAGACTTTTTTTACCATTTTAAATCTTGTTTTCAAATTAGCCTCCATGTATATATTAACTTAAAATTAAATGGAACTTACAAAATAGTTTCCTTAACTCAAATTCCTATTTTAATTTAGAACTAAATTATATCTAAATAAACTGAATCACGCGTGTTAAACTCATTTTTTGACGTACCAATACAGCTTGTACCCGTAGCTAAAGTTATACCATGAACTTATTATAACACGAAATATTAGTCAGCTTATTCATTATCGCTCAAAAAGATTACTTAGATTAACCTAAAGGTAGTACTAACAAATTCCCTAATTAAGCACGGGATACAACTTGCTAATTTAAAAGAATTATTCTTCGCATACACACATTTTACCTTAGAAAATAATATAAATATAAATAAACATAGGATTACTTTAATATTTATCGACGACCTTTTAAATATATGCTCAATTCAACTTATTCCAAGATTCACACCGGAACCTGAACTTACATTCTTACAAGTTCATTATTCCTTGTGCAAGTTCCTTACACTCAATTCCAATCCATACTTATGCAAGACTTCACAGGATCTACACTAGCAAAGCTTCCATGAAATCAAGATGCACCTGTGAAAAGGTTCCCTCATATGTGCCTACCCTCTCAAGAATCTATCCAATGAGGTTCAAGTACCCGTACAAACATATATTATAAGTCGTGTATTTACATAAACTCAATGATTATATATGTGTGTGTGAATATATATATATTTTAATATATATATATATATATATATATATATATTCTTTAATAAGTTAAACCTTACCCCCAAAAGGAGTTACGTAGGTTAATTAGGAACCTCAGCACCTTAGAGGATTCATATTGGTTAATCATTAGGGTCCTTCCCAAGTCTATCTATCACTACCTTCCTAACGTCTCCCATAAAAAATATTACCCAATATGTTACCTTAGATACAACACTTTTGAGCTAATTTAAAAATATGTTTTTTGTGTTACCTTTGCCAAAAACTTCATGTTACGTTAGGTAAAAAGTGTTGGAGCTTGCAAATTCTTGTCAAAGTGTTACCTTAGAGTATTGAAAGATAAATATAATATTTTTGAACTTCAAATATGAATTTTACAAGAAGGTGATATACAAATTTAATAAATGAGATACATGAATTTTTTTAACATAATTATGTTTTAACATTAAAAAATAAATTTTGGAAGCAATATATTTTAAAATTTTAATATTGGAATTTTGAAAGTAATAAAAAGTGGAAATAGTAAAAGACCCTCTCGTTTTTATATGAGCATTAATATATAAGTTTTAAAAATGAAAAAGATTAAATACGGATTATACAAATTTATAAAAGTAATTAAGAAAATATAAATAATTTATTTTATTTTATTTATTACAAATAATAAAGTATAAATACGATATAAATAAGTTTATATTAACATATCATATTTTTTATGATTTAATTCTACTTTGCACCAAACACACCACCAATAATTCCTGGTTAGTTATGGTTCACATTATATTGCTCTTTATGTACGTGTATCGTCTTCCTGGTTAGTTATGGTTCATATTATGTACGTGTGGCTTCTTTATGTGTTTTCATACTATCCCACAAGTATGATCCCTGATAAAATTGTTAAGTGTTCTTGTTGTCTAAATTGTAGGATAAAGTGAAGAAAATGGAAGCATGAGTTGATCAGAAGGTGCAATAAAACATGACATTTGTTCCTAAAAAAATGGAGAAGCCAATCTTGACATCATAATTGATATCCAAGAGTTGTGTGTGATTATTGCAAGTGAAAATGAGGACATGACACCTTTAACCGGAGGCAATGGGATCTTAGTTTTAGTATGATTGCTTTTAAAATTTACAAGCTTATAATGCCACTACTAAGTAATTCGCGAACTAGTTTAAGTTAAAAATATTGTAATTTTCATAGGTTTAGACTTTGATGGTTAATTTGAGTAATTTTAGTTGATTTGGATGTAGTAGTCTATTATGACGGAATTGTATTTTAGGATTGCCAACATTGTGGTTGCCATAGTCTTTGAGTTGTTATGGTCTATCTGAAGGGTTTTCAGCACATAAACGCAATGAAAATAGTAATTAAAACGTGAAAATCAGAAAATTCGAAACCCACCGCAGGATCCATGCGAAAAATAGATATTTAATTCATAGATCAGATGGTTTATCTTATGAAGCTTTACAAATTGGTTGACTAATGGAGATCCAAAGCTTGTTCAATCATCACGCATCCCGCTCTCATGATCTCCGCTGTATCGGTATCCACACGAATGCTTGAACGTAAGGATTGAATGTGTACTATCACAAACTCTTTTCTTCTTGCTCTCTCCATCTTCGCTCTTGGTGGCTAGGGCTTTAGTAAAAGTCGTGCCCATAAAATCACCCACACAAGAGATATTATATAGAGAGTAGAAAAAGAATTATAACTCTCAACTAATTAGGAGTTATTATTAATTCGAAATTCCTATTTGTATAATAATTAAGTCACACATAATTATTTAACAACTGAATTTCATAATTAATATTAGTGAATTCCAATATCAATATTTATCTAATTAATTAAGTCATACTTAATTAATATTATAAATAATTTTAATTACTTTAATATAATTAAAATCCAATTTAAAGTAAATAATCCTTGAAGCATTCTTTGTGTGTGACTCTATAGGTTATTATTAAGTTGGCAACAAATTTATATCTAATTTAAAATCGTAAATAATGAGCGGTATCTAGCAATACATCATTGCTACCCAAGTAATAATAATTGAATCGATGATCGATTAAACCTTTCGTGAATAATGTACAATGTAATATAATCCCTTTAACCAAATATTATAGATTAAACTAGAGGAATATAATGTCTCATCCTCATCATAGTTTAATCTAAATTTCTTAGATCAATGAGTAGACTATCATACCAAATCAACATTTGAGCGTGACCACACATTTCACAGTCTAGCTCACACAAGAGGCCAATAATATCAGTCCTAAAATAGGAGGGTTAAATCCCATATAGATCATTCATATTTCTCATACGATTCATAACATACCCAATGTCCACTTTTATCATTACCCGGTGAAGGATAACTTTTAATGGAATCAATGTATATTAATTCTCGTATATAAATATAACGACTTCAGATCTAAGGACCATTACTTTATTATCACGGTCACAATTACATATGACATAACATACATGTAGAATCTCACATCGGGTCTGTCCAGCAACATGTACATTTACATATGCTTGTGTTTTTGACTTCAGTATCACTATACCTATGATCAATGAAATGTGATCATCAATCAATAAAGACACAAGTATTAATGCATTATTATTGTCCCTTAATAATAATACTCGACTAGGGACCTTTAGGAATATTGATACTATTCTCATAATCTCATTTCTAAGTCACGTACTTAGAGATATAAAATTGCATATCATATTCCAAGGACATTTGCAGTAAATTAAGAATTAAAAAATTATAAAGGGAATAATCGATAGAACATAAACATTAATAATCCAAATGTCTTAAACTAAAACATCATAGTGTTGTCTCTAGGGCACAAACACTAACACTATCACAGTAGTTTTCTTTGGTATGAATGTTTGGATGGTTGGATATTTGGATGGTTATATATTTGGATGTTTAATTTTTGGGTTGGATGCAGTATTTTAAAGTTATGAAATTTTATTATTGGGATTCTCCAGTATTCAGTATGAGCATTTCAACTTTTTTCTGCTGAAGTGTTAAAATAGCCTCCTAAATTGTTATCATAGTATGTTAAAAAAGTTTTAGTAGGCTAGTTATAAATGTTACAACAGATTTTTAAAGTGTTACACTAGGTTCTATATATGGCACAATAAATGTGGGCCCCACTTGTCACATCAGCTGACTGGTCAACTGCCACGTCAGCTAGTGGGACCCACAACAAGACCCACATGCAACATAATCACGACACCTTAACCCTATGGGGTCCACATCTGGGCCCCACACCTGCCATGTCACACTCTTTTAAAAAATTGAAACACCCCAAGGTAACATATATCAATGTTGCACTAGTCCTATATCTTATAATAGGACTCTATGGTAACATAAAATATCATGTTACACTAGGGGAAAAATAATATACCTTAGGGACCCTAATGTATCATCCAATTAGATAACATATATTTTATGTGACCTTAGGAAATAATGGCCTGTGATAATATTTAGTCCCTCCTATATTGTAATATTTTTTTTATTACCGTAGGTTGTTTATGGTGTAGTGTATTTTCCATACATACTTGGTGTATTATCCATAGACCATACCACACATATCATATATTTCATGTATACTTAACATATAAACCATATGTTATTCGATATCCAGGTCCGTAATTTCTTGCGTACATCATTTCCTTATTTAAGTATTATACCCATTTCGAAGTATGCATCCACACATACCTTATGTATAGTCCGTATATGATACAATTCATATATAATCCAAACCACCTTACATGATTTCATTTACCAGCTATAAACAAGTTAGAGCCATCTCCGAAACCAAGCGAAACCCGCAGCTATCTTCAAATCCAAGCTACGCCACTAGATATATTCCTAGCTACACCCATAGCTACTTCAACTCAATGTCTGTAAATTTAATTAAATTTTTTCAGTGTGTAGTGATTCCATACTGACATTCGCTTCCTATCCAATATAAAACGTGATGACCAGTGGTTCATATGTCTGAGATACTGTTACACATACAATCCTCTCAATCTTCTTAAATTATATTTACAAATATCATTACCTATAGACATGTATTTATTATGAATAATAAATAATCTTCTAATGCAACCCATGCATAAGGTCTAATCCTTAGTTTTAAAATTTTAACATTTTATCAACAATATTGTTTTTGTTACGAGTTATATTAACTAAATTTTAACAATAACATTTTAACTACAAGCTTGAGTTGGCTCAAACCTCCAACTATATTACTAATGCTTCGTGTCATCTACGCATGTTCAGGTACGACCTTTTCTTCACCTTCTATAAGTGAAGTTGCTTGCAGTTGTAACTTTAGAAGAAGCTACTTCTTGAATGACAATAGCCTATTTTACATAATTATAAGTGTTTCATACATGATTTTTTCTTAGACATTTACAAACCCGAGTCCATTCCAAATGAGATTCTTTTCTTAGCTCCATTAATTTCTTGATCTTTTGTAGCTCGTGCTACTTCCTTTAATAGGTTCATAACTGATCCTCGCATCAGCTTTGTCATGTGCCGAACGACAATTTGTACCTTTTTCTTCTTGAATCTTAAGCATATTACGAAGCTCTATAGTCGTTGATTGAAACTGTCAGCTTCAACTAAGTATCAATGAATCTTGAAATTGAAGCTACATGATATTTAGGAACATAGGTGAATTATGGGGCTATTATCTCCGTACAAATACCTATGAACCTGCGAGTTGTGAGTTATATGTATGTAATATGTAACCTTTTTAACAATTACATATCATGAAACCCGTTAGTATTAAGTTGATATCATGGTACCTGCAAGATATTAGTTATATATATATTTACACATTGAGTATAAACTTAAATGAACATACATCCATCCGTATGTCATTGAAACTGTTAAGCTCAGGTGAGCTTTAGCAAAACCCGTGAAGCACATGTGAGCTTCTCCAGAACCTCAAAGGTAACCGGGAGTTCCATCTAACCTGCAAGTTGATGTTTACTAACAATGATCCTACAAACTATAAATTCTAAGAATTGACCCGGGAAGATGTGTGTTAGTTGTAACGATGATACTACTACAAATAATGTTTGTATATATGTATGTATATTTTAATAATTTTAGAAAGTAGCGCTGGTTGTGTATTGGGGTTTTTAAATGCCCATATTAAATTCTCAGTCTAATAATTAAGGGTCTCACTAGAGTATATCTATATATATCTATTTATATATATTATCCACCCGTTTCATTTCTTTCTCAGACATAATATCTCTCCCCCTGCCTACATATATATTCTAGATTAACACTATAATGGATAGAATTAGAGAAGGTCAAGCAAGTACTTTCAAAGAATCACTTCATATATATACATATACATACATATATTAGATACGTAATTTTTTAATTTTTTGTATTTATTAGGCTAAATTGTTAAATAATATGAACCAACGATGCACGAGCCTCTGAGATTACGAGAGAGATGAATGGAGAGACATTGAGAGATAGAGAGAGATATGGAGGTGTAAACGAGAGAGGGGAGAGGGAGAGACACGCGAGATTGCATCATATGAGGGTGGTCACATGCAACAAGTGATTGAGTGATGACCTATGATTTATTTCTCGGATATATTGTATTTTTGCTTTTAGGGTGCACATAGGCACCCTGAGCTTTTAGTGATTTATTTTTAAAAAAATTAAGTGCTTTGTGTTCAAATTTGGTGCTTTGTGCACAAATTTTAATGCTTTGTTTGGAAAATTTTAAATGCTTTATGTTGAAATTCATGGCTTTGTGTGATTTTTTTAGTGTTTTTCTTAAAATTCTTTGTATTTTATTAAAAATTCGATGCTTTGTGCTCAATTTTTAGTTCTTTAATTTGAATTTTTAGTACTCTGTTGAATTTTTAGGATCTGGTATTTTTTGCATATGATGATAATGACAATGTGGTGGTGATTTTTACATGTGATAAAGATGACGTTAACGACCGCTAATTGTAGTGCTAATGGTGGTGAAGCAATGGTAACCATAATGGTGTTAAAGTGAAGAAGGTGGTAATAATGATGATGGTTAATTGTGATACTAGATGTTCGATGATCAACGATGATAACTAACCGTGAATGTATTATGTATATATTTTTTAATAAAATTTAAGATTCTATATTTCTCGTCTACTTTGAATATGGGTCTCATTATTAGAGCAGCCTATAGATAAATATATATATAAGGGCTACTCTAATGAGACCCTTGTTATAATTAGAACTAAGTATGGACCTTAAAAAAGCCGAATACAAAACAAAAAATCGGTGATACTTTGGAAAATTATAAAAATGTACCTACGTACATTGCTTACAGTAGTAGCATTACAACTGAATACACCTTCCCAGGTTAAAATAGCATTCTTCTACGAATTACACTATCCGTGTTCTAAACTAAAATTAAACAAATTATCAACGAAGTTTTATAGTTTTTAACACAATTCACTCCTAAAATCGTTGTGCTTTTGAATGCGAGAGCTTCTTAAATAGTTAAGAAAGAAACACATCGATACTCTCGCCACTATCCTCATACACAACAATCACTAAAAATTTAAAGAAAGCACTTAAAATTCAACCCAAAACACCCAATTTGAATATAAATCACTAAACAATCAATAAGAAGAACCTCACAAAAAGCAACGAATTTTAACACAAAACACCTAAAACTAATACAAATCACCAAATATCACCAACACTACTAAAACATAATTTGCTTTACATACCACCACCATAACCACCATCTTTAACATAAACTTCACCCCTCTAGTCCTCTACCATCATCATAACCGTCATAACTACTCCTTTACTTGAATATACTAGATGTATATAATCTGAAAGTTTCAATATAAAAAAGGTGATTTGTATTACAAAAAGGTGACTTGTATGCAAAAAATCACCAGGTTTTAACATAAATCACATAATTTCAAAATAAACCCCCTAATTTTTTTATAAAAAATTACCAGAGTATCCACTGACTCTGTCATAAGTACCACTACGATAACTATAATCTCGATCACAACCTTCGCCCACACAACTATACAATCACAATAACTACATCTTTTTAAAAATCATAGGACCCAAGATATGATGAATCTAAAATTCCAATCACTATATCATCGAATCAAGTGCTTTCATCTCTCAAATCTTCAATATTTTTATTCCCATCCATTTATTTTTTCATCTCAAATCTCTAAAGATATCACTGTATGAAAAAGAGATCAGAAAACGTAGTGAAAATAGATGAAGGAAGATGAAGAAAAAGAAAGATCCGGAACTCAAAAGAAGAGAGAGAATGGGAGAGGCATGGAGAGAGAGAGAGATTATAAATGGGTGATAAAAATTAAGTCTAGAAATGGGTGGATGAGTATTCAGGGAGGAGAGAGAAATAAAAGATATATGCACACGATATACGTATAAAAGTTAGATGAGAAATATGTGATCCAAATTAAAAGTAAATATATAATTCTAGTGGCTGAGATTTGATCTATGTTTTAATTTTTAGAGATGGACCTTATTTGAACAGTTGCCTATATGCCTACACACACATACACACACATAAGAAACCCTTCTTAGAGTTGGAACTTAGTATGAGCCTGAAAATAAGCCTAATAGAAAGAACCTGATCAGAATATTTAAATTATGAATTTTCTTACAATATACAAACCCGTTACATACAAGAACAATCATTGTCCATCAACAAATATCGCCATGCGTGCTTCACTATGACACAATAAGAATTACCATAACTTCACCACCATTATCGTGACATTTAATGTAGAATCAACTCTATAATTTAGAATCACAATATTTAATTTTAAATCATAAAAAAATTCAATACAAAACACCAAATTTCAAAATAAAGCACTAAAGATTCAACACAGAACACAAAATTTTGACTTAAAGCACAAAATTTCAAGACAAAGCACTAAAACATGAACACAAACCATCAAATTTTAACACAAAACATCAATTTTTTTAAGACAACACACCTAAAAACTAACACAAATTATTAAATATCACCAACATACCACTAAAAAACATGAGCTCCATCATATATACCACCATCATAACCACCATAACTAACTCATTTACTTGAATTTATTACATCTCTCAGATCTGAAAAGATGACTTATCAAAATAAAGACTTACATGATAGATGTTTCTATTCAGATTTACAGTAATTAAAATTAAAATATGGAGCCGGCAAAAGGAGCATTATCAATAATCGGTAAAGATCCATCCAAAAGTTGTATACAAATATATGACTTCCCAGTATGAATAACTTTTCTGTGACGGTGTAGGAAACATGACGTCCACAAAGAGAGGGAGAGAGAGAGAAGGCCAGTGGAGTGTATATAGAAATGGGTGGATTTAAAAGATTTCTTGAAAAAAAAGAATATATTTGTATGGCTAGGATCAAATTTAGATGTAAAATATGTGTGGTTTAAATAGTATATAAGTTCTAATTTAAGAGAGAGTCTCATTTAGACACTTGCCTATACATATATTAGAAAAGTCTAGTTGAAAATATATGATTATTTGTTTGATATCTTGTACTCATAAAATATAATAATCAATATGTAACTAAGAAATTTAGGAATTATCTGGTATATGTACCTAACATTTTTTAAGTACACATGGTTAATTTCAATTTGTTTTCTTTCGACTTATGTAGAGATATTATATACTATGAAATAAAAATGGTATTTAAATGTACTAAATTCAATTCAAAAGAAGATATAAAAGATAAATTCATGACAAAAGATACCAAAATATTAGATGTATGTATTATATTATATCCAAATATAAAACAATTATTCATTAAGTTTTGGAATCCAAAAAGATATTGAGATTTATATATTTTAACAATGAAATCAAAATAAAAAATAAAATTCGAAGGTACTTGCCACTTACAACAAAAAACGACTATGATGCTAGCATAAAATGTCACAAGAAAATTATCTTATTATCTATGGTTCTGAAAATCCCCGAAACTCACCATATTTGAGATCTTAGACCAATCGATATCAAATAAATATGTATACAAGTCGACCTCCCTCAATTTTTCCTTAATCTTGAAATGGAATCTAGCAGAGCTTTTGCACATGAGTTGGCCAAAGATATTGAAGATTTAAACAATATGACTTCCAACGTAGATCCTTATTCCGACTCCATATACTTGACTTACTTTGAGTACCCTGCACCATTCATATCGATCCTTTCGACCAACCCATTATCTAAATTGACCTCGATGTTAGATCTAATACTAAAGTTTGTTGGGTAGGTTACCGGAACTGGTGACTAACCTGATTTTGATGCAATAGAAGATGTGTGAGATGCTCTTATAGGTAAAATGTTTGAACCATATCTACCACAAGGATCCGACCCGATTTTTGAACCCTACACAACCTGCTGGCCGAACCCGAATTCCACCACTTTGATGGGGCCAATAAGTTAAAAGGAAATGGGGAAGTAAGGGGATGCTAATGGCACAAGCTAGAGGCTCAGCTTGGTTCGGGGTCAAGGTTATAAAATGTGGAAAGAAAGGCCCAAAATGAAGGCCTCTTAGTGTGCTTAGAAGCCCATAAAAGTAATAATTTATAGACCCTTTCGGGCTATTTTCTGACAATTTCGGCAAACCATTTTTTGTTTTTTGGGTTTAGATCTTAACTCGTATCTCTTGTAGTTTCCTTTTTTTGTTGTGTTTGTCTGTTTTTGTTATGTTTACTTAGGTAATTTATTTTCATAAAAAATTATTGTTAGTCTTGTTATACGATTTATATATACACTTTTCTTATTTGTTATTACTTTTTGGTTTTTATAAATTTTTAAAGACTTCGACAGAGTTATCTTGTCATCTATTCTCATTTCTTTTAGTTGATAATATTCTTGGATTTTTTTTGGAATAAAATGCAATCACCACATACTTAACTTCTCATTAAAAGCTAATTTGTATAAGTCGAAACTACCAGTCCAAACAAAATACTTTCCTGTGATATTTCTTGTATTTTATTTTAACTCTTTTTTTGAGTTAAAGGCGAATGTTGCATTTTTTAATAAATATAATAAAATATTTTAGTGAATATTTATATCAACTCACTTTCTTTTCGAGTAAAAGGTAATTTGTATAAATCCATGTATTTATTTGAAATATTAAGTGATATAAACATAGTTACATTCAAATACAAAGAATATTTGTACAAATCTCATATTATTATTTATATATAGAAACTAAGTTCTCTCTTGAAGCATATTCAACTTGAAGCATAAAGTCTTTATGATTAATCTCATATTACTATTCAGAAATGAAATCAATACTTTCCTTTAAGACTTAAATCTTTTAAATTTACATTGAATTAAAAGTTTATAAGGCCTCTTGTATAAAGAATTATTATTATAATCGAGTCTTAACCTCTAATTTGTTTGAAGTAAACTTATATTGATTTGAGTTAAAAAAAATTAGTATAAGATGATACAAGAAATGAAAGTCGCCCGCAAGGGTTGACTCAGTTGATTAAAGAGAGGAAAACTATCCTCTTGGTCACAGGTTCGAATCCCACGGGAGGAGAATTTATGATTATGCCTCCTGAGCCAGAGCCTATCGCTTAAATACGGTTTACCTTGGTTCACGTGGTTTGCAGGCTATTGCGTGAACCCGTAGGGTTTACCCAGTGCGCACCCGAAGGGTAGCGGCTGCTGGTTACCTACGATAAAAAAAAGAAAAGAAATGAAAGTCTTTTTTTAAATCGTACGTCCTAGTATGTTATAAACAACTTAGACTTTTCTAAACGTACTTTCGCTAATTCAAGTCCACTTATATTTAATTAGTACATTTATTTTTTCAGTTTTGATATATTTTTGGGTGATATTACATGCTTGCATTTTTTTGTGCTTTTATTTAACATACACACTTGATTATTTGTATACATGTGCACTTACATTCTATAGTTCTGGTCGTGTTACGAGTAATTTACTCCAACTTACATTTACATGCATATATGAGAGAAAATTCCAATGAAGACCCATATTTATTTGAAGACTTGTAGACCAACTATTAGTCATTGGATTTTTTTAATACAATGGTGGTTAATAATCGAAACATTCTTAGTACACGCATTTTGGTGATGATCTCGTTCTTTGTCGTTTTTATAAATTTAAAACCAACTTAAGATAAAATAACAACAACAACAATAATAATGATAACAATAATAATGATGAGCTATTTCAATAGTTGGAGTAAAAAATAAAATCCAAGTAAAATATTAAAAAAGAAATAACAATTAAGGCCACAAAAGAATGCTCACCCGACCTCACCGGACCTAACTATTCAGCATAGGTTAGTCCCAAAAATCTAGTAGTTTGGTACTTAACTTGTATCTATAAATATAATCTCTCCTTCTTGTAGATGCCACATCTTCTTAAAGCCTACAACTGCACCAAGGCAACTCGCGCAGTGCATAACAATTATGGGCCTAACTTTAATGTCATTTAAAACATCCAATCCCACAATCGAATTTGAATACATACCAAACCCAACCTAATGTGAATGCTCTAACAACCCAATGCACGCAACTCCAAAAAAGTTAGCAATTTGATACTATTGACTTGTTTCTAAAAATGTCACAAATATTTTTATTCTTATTAAGGTAGGATGTTACAAAAGATATACATACATAAATTCATATATTTATGAGGAAAAAGTGTTTTAAAATGGAAGATTAATTGTTTGATATTTTCTGTATATTGACCAAAAGTTATAAATTAATATTTAATAAAAGAATTTTATATGTAATGCTAAATACAATTATAATCGCATACAATTTGTTTCAAATTCTACAACCGTCCCACACAATTCTTTAAACTAGATCTTCACGTTAGGGAAGGCGGCTCCACTCACTCTTATAAAATGTATTTGTGTAATTTATTTTTTTTAAATTTTTTCTTCTAAATAAAAATATAATGTTCAAGTTTCTATACAATAAAAGAAAATTTTAAAAATAAATTACGGAACTATACTTTATTGTATTGTAGATTTAAAATTTGTGGCAAACATGAGAAGAAAATGATATACCAGCTGTATACATTATGTAATATCCAAATATGACACAGTTACTCATTAAAATATAAAATCTAAAAGATACTGAGGTTTGAATACATTAACAACAAAATTTAAATAGATTACAAAAATCCAAAAGATACTAGTCGGTTACAACACTAAACAGCTGCTCTACATGCATAAAACGCCTGCAAATTATCTAGTGCATCTACCATTCTGCAAACCCCCCAAGTCTCATACCATTATCAGCTGCATCTCCTTGCCTTGTTTTATTGATTTCAAAATGGGATCTAGTGGAGCATTTCCACCTGAGATCGCAAAAGTAATAAAAGATATAAACAACATAACCTCAGACGTAGATACTTTCCCACACGCCTTGTACTCTACTCACTTCGGGTACCATGTACCATTTTCATTCGACCCTTCTGAGAAACCCATCCTCCAACCCCATCTAGATGTTAGATCCGGCTCTGACTGCTTAATTGGTGACTTACCCAGCCTGATGGACTTACCCTCATTCGATGCAATCGCTGATGCGTGGGAAAGTCCCACAGGCAAAAGATCAGAACCAGAGTTACCACCTCCATCCCACCAGATTTCGAGCCCAAATGGAAGGCCGAGTTGGCTTCCAGATGGTTGGAAGATAACGTCCAAGCCTCGCATGAATGGGGCTAGTGCTGGACTGGTTGATAAGGTAAAAAAAGTTTCACTTGCCTCAGTGTAATTAAATGAAATTTATAAATTTTGTTTTTAATTGTTGTGTAGTTAAATTGGTTTCTGGTTTAAAATTTTTGATGAAATCTACTTGTTGTTTACTTATGAATTATCAGTTTAAATTTTCATAATAGTGTAATAATCTGTATATTTTTTTTGAATGTGTATTCTATGGGCGTTTATTGAGCAACAGAGTAACGTACCTTTTAATGTAAATACAAATAATGACCGCAAGTATGAAAATTAATCAAACAAATTTGTTCTTACTCATAATCATGTTACTAATTTAATATTAGAAGCGAGGGTTTGTAGTGCTGATCTAAGTATCTGACTTGATAATTTTCTTTTCTTTTTGTTGTCGAATAATGTGTGAAAAGTATTTCTTTGACATTCGAATAACTTTAATTTTTGTAATTAACCTTATTCGTGCCAATTTTTTTTCAACATGATATTACTTTTTTATGTCATTAGAGTATATGTTGAGATGATATGACTCATTATTTTCGGTTGTAAATTTTTTAAGGTAAGCCTTGTATATGCTATGCAATCATATATTTTAGATATGCTCCTAGATTATATCATAAAAATGGTATGCATTACTCACTTGATAACAAGTCACGTACTTGTAGGCTTTAAGAATTAAAAGTTATGTGAAAAACATATATGCTCTATTCATGGTAAAGTGTGTTTTTGTTGTATTATACGGAGCCAATAACAAACAAGCGATTTCGTTCAAAGAAAGCGGTAATCAAGCATCTACAAGAATGTGCTGAGGAAGGCAACTCCAATTAGAAAATAAGATGAACCTACATAAAGAATTTTACATTTGTAATATGTGTGAGAATGTTTGTTAAACATTCAAGTGAACCTAGTCAAAGATTTTTGTAATTATTCTGAGAATGTTTTCAATGAATTTTATGGTGGAGGAGTGGGGTTTTTAGTAATTTAATTACAATTCATGTTTCTTTCTCTGTTAACCATAAGACTACTAATTTATGATAAAAATTATAAAGTCAATGATCTTCATGAATGTGTGATCTTATTTTTTTCTAAATCTTCTTACCACCTTTAAAATTATAAACCCCATTAATAATGATGCATCAAATTAAAGACTTACATAATAAGTTGATGGGAAGCTAAAGCCATACATTCAATTATACATCAAACATCCTAGAAAACAACAAAGTACATAACGTGAAGTTAAAAGTATAAGTTTTGGATCTTCTGAACACAAGGTTGGTGAGTGTGTTTAGAAGATGTTCTCCAGAGTTGATATAAGAAAGAACAATTATAACAAAGAACACTATATACTACCAACAATTGTAACAAAGAACAATAGTAGTTAGATGGAATAATATCTCACAAAATAAACCAACCCATATGATTAATCATCCCCATAGTTTTATAAACCATAGCCTTTCCTGGCCTTGTCAACTTTTGGCTAACTCATCAACCAGGAGGCATCTCCCATGTTTAAAAAATGTTGTAGTTACAAATGTATAAAAAAACCGTACAATCTTCTTTTTTTTATAGCCTACAAAAATTAATCATGTCAATCGGGAACGAGTCTCGTTGTCGGGAGGGGTACCTTAACTGAATTTTTCTAAACTTGACATGCAAGATGAATTTCAAATTTTTTACTAATTTTTTCATATGACTAAAGTATCTTAACATCCATACGGTTGGATCGTCGAAAAAATCATTTTAAAAATTAATTTTGTCGATCGGGAACGAGTCTCGTTGTCAGGACGGGTACATTAACTGGATTTTTCTAATCCTGACATGCAAGATGAATTTCAAATTTTTTAATAATTTTTTTAAATGACTAAAATTGATATATCTTAACATCCGTACGGTTGGATCGTCGAAAAAATCATTTTAAAAATTAATCTTATCAATCGGGAACGAGTCTCGTTGTCTGGGGTACATTAACTGGAATTTTCTAATCTTGACATGCAAGATGAATTTCAATTTTTTTTAAAAAAAATTCAGATGACTAAAATTGATATATCTTAACATCCGTACGGTTGGATCGATGAAAAAATCATTTTAAAAATTAATCTTGTCAATCGGGAACGAGTTTCGTTGCTGGGGAGGGTACATTAACTGGATTTTTCTAATCCTGACTTGCAAGATGAATTTGAATTTTTTTATAATTTTTTCATATGACTAAAATTGATATATTTTAACATCTGTACGGTTGGATCGTCAAAAAATCGTTTTAAAAATTAATCTTGTCAATCGGGAATGAGTCTCGTTGTTGGGAGGGGTACATTAAATGGATTTTTCTAATCCTGACATGCAAGATGAATTTCAAAATTTTTCAATTTTTTTTCATATGACTAAAATTGATATAGCTTAACATCCGTAAGGTTGGATCGTCGAAAAAATAATTTTAAAAATTAATCTTGTCAATAGGGAACTAGACTCGTTGTAGGGAGTGTTACATTAACTGGATTTTTCTAATCCTGTCATGCAAGATAAATTTCAAATTTTTTAATAATTTTTTCATATGACCAAAATTGATATATCCTAACATCCGCACGGTTGGATCATCGAGAAAATAATTTTAAAAATTAATCTTGTCAATCGGGAACGAGTTTCGTCGTCGGGAGGGGTACATTAACTAGATTTTTCTAATTCTGACATGCAAGACGAATTTCGAATTTTTTAATAATTTTTTCATATGACTAAAATTGATATTTTTTAACATCCGTATAGTTGGATCGTCGAAAAAATCACTTTAAAAATTAATCTTGTCAATCGGGAACGAGTCCCGTTGTCTGGAGGGGTACATTAATTAACTGGATTTTTCTAATCCTGACGTGCAAGATGAATTTCAAATTTTTTAATCATTTTTTAATATGACTAAAATCGATATATCTTAACATCCGTAAGGCTGGATCATCAAAAAAAATCATTTTAAAAATTAATCTTGTCGATTGGGAACGAGTTTCATTGTCGGGAGGGGTAGATTAACTAGATTTTTCTAATCCTGACATGCAAGATGAATTTCAAATTTTTTAATAATTTTTTTATACGACTAAAATTGATATATCTTAACATCAGTACGGTTGGATCGTCGAAAAAATCATTTTAAAAATTAATCTTGTCAATCGGGAACGAGTTTCATTGTCGGGAGGGGTACATTAACTCGATTTTTCTAATCCTGACATTCAAGATGAATTTCGAATTTTTTAATAATTTTTTCATATAACTAAAATTGATATATTTTAACATTCGTACGATGGATCGTCGAAAAATCATTTTAAAAATTAATCTTGTCAATTGGGAACGAGTCTCGTTGTTGGGAAGGGGTACCTTAACTGGATTTTTCTAAACCTGACATGCAAGATGAATTTCAAAATTTTTAATAATTTTTTCATATGACTAAAATATCTTAACATCCATACGGTTGGATCGTCGAAAAAATCATTTTAAAAATTAATCTTGTCGTTCGAGAACGAGTCTAGTTGTCGGGAGTGGTACATTAACGGGTTTTTTCTAATCCTAACATACAAGATGAATTTCAAATTTTTTAATAATTTTTTCAGATGACTAAAATTGATATATCTTAACATCCGTACGGTTGGATCGTCGAAAAAATTATTTTAAAAATTAATCTTGTCAATCGGGAATGAGTTTCGTTGTCAAGGAAGGTACATTAGCTGGATTTTTCTAATCCTGACATGCAAGATGAATTTCAAATTTTTTAATAATTTTTTCATATGACTAAAATTGATATATTTTAACATCCGTACGGTTGGATCGTCGAAAAATCATTTTCAAAATTAATCTTGTCAATCGGGAACGAGTCTCGTTGTCGGGAGGGGTTCTTTAACTGGATTTTTCTAATCCTCACATGCAAGATAAATTTCAAAATTTTTTTAAAAAAATTCATATACTAAAATTGATATACCTTAACATCCGTACGGTTGGATCATCGAAAAAATAATTTTAAAAATTAATCTTGTCAATCGAGAACGAGTTTCGTCGTCCGGAGGGGTACATTAACTAGATTTTTCTAATCCTGACATGCAAGATGAATTTCGAATTTTTTAATATTTTTTCATATGACTAAAATTGATATTTCTTAACATCCGTATAGTTGGATCATCGAAAAAATCAGTTTAAAAATTAATCTTGTCAATCGGGAACGAGTCCCGTTGTCGGGAGGGGTACATTAATTAACTGGATTTTTCTAATCCTGACATGCAAGATAAATTTCAAATTTTTTAATCATTTTTTAATATGACTAAAATCGATATATCTTAACATCCGTAAGGTTGGATCGTCAAAAAAAATCATTTTAAAAATTAATCTTGCCAATCGGGAATGAGTCGCTTTGTCGGGAAGGGTACATTAACTGGATTTTTCTAATCCTCACATGCAAGATGAATTTCAAATTTCTTAATAATTTTTTCATATGACTAAAATTGATATATCTTAACATCCGTACGGTTGGATCATCAAAAAAATCATTTTAAAAATTAATCTTGACAATCGGGAACGAGTCTCTTTGTCGGGAAGGGTACATTAACTGGATTTTTCTAATCCTGACATACAAAATAAATTTCAATTTTTTTAATAATTTTTTCATATGACTAAATCTGATAAATCTTAACATCCGTACGGTTGGATCATCGAAAAAATCATTTAAAATTTAAGTTGTTAACCGGGAATCTCATTTTATATAGTAATACTTTTACAATGGTTTCCTTGAAACACCATCGTGTAAAGATAAACTAAGACAACACTTTTTTTTATTATAAAACCGTTGTGTAAGCATATCAGCTTTTTTCAATCTAACGACTAATATCTAATCTCATTTCAATCAAGGGCTGTCATTCCGACACTTCAGCAATCCGAGTAAAATGTTTACAACCTATCATCGGGTGCCACCTCACCAGGTGGTGCTCATTGAAATTATAAAATAACTATTTCAGACAACTGTTTTATTCCGTTGTATGAAGGTATCTAAGACAACCCTTCTAAAAACTGTTGTGTGAATTACAGAACGTAATATCTAAAAGCTTGTATGAGACCAACTAAGACAACACTTTTATTTTTACATAAAATCGTTGTATAAGAATATCATCTATTTTTTGATCTAACGGCCCATATGAAATCTCAAATCAATGAATGGTTCTAATTTCGCCACCTCATCAATCCTTGTGAATGATTTACCACTTATCACGTGATGCCACCTCAATACGTGGTACCCACTGAAATTTCTCAGACAACTGTTTTATTCCGTGGTACACAATGTAATGTCAAAACCGTTGTCTTCTATCCCTTTCCGTTAACATAGTAACAACGGTTTGTAATCGTTGTGTTAAATATCTACAACAACACTATATTTAAAAAACCTTTGTTTGACTCGATGAGAGGATACAACTTGTACAACAGTTTAAAAAAGATGGATATCCGTTGTTTGTTCTGGAGCTCACACAACTGTTTTTTCTGCAAAATCAATTCACCGTTGTTTAATTTTTTAGGACGACGGTTTTTTTTAACCATTGTCCGTCAAGTGTTTGATTGCAAATTTCTTGTAGTATACAAATAAAGATTTTAAATTATCTTTTATGGCTGATGATTAAGATAAGACTTTTATTAAGAACCTAGCCACCAAGAGAGAATATGGAGAGAGCAAAAAGGAATATTTGTATGCTAGTACACATTCGATCCTTGCGTTTAAGTATTCCTCACTACAAGAAATTTACAATCAGACAACACTTGACAGACAATGGTTAAAAAAAAAACTGTCGTCCTAAAAAATCATATAACGGTGAATTAAATTTGCAAAAAAAATAGTTGTGTGAGCTCCAGAATAGACAACGAATATCCATCTTTTTTAAACTGTTGTACAAGTTGTATCCTCTCATCGAGTCAGGCAACGGTTTTTTAAATATAGTGTTGTTGTAGATCTTTAACACAATGATTATAAACCGTTGTTACTGTGTTAACGTATAGGGTTAGAAGACAACGGTTTTAACATTACATTATGTAATTCAGACAACGGTTTTTTAGAAAGGTTGTCCTCTAAACCATCAAACAACGGAATGAAAACAGTTGTCTGAGGAATTTCAGTGGGTACCACGTATTGAGGTGGCAGCACGTGATAGGTGGTAAATCATTCACAAGGATTGCTGAGGTGGCGAAATGAGAGCCCTTCATTGAAATGAGATTTGATATCGGCCGTTAGATCGAAAAATAGCTAATATTTTTATACAACGGTTTTATGTTAAAACAAAAGTGTTGTCTTAGTTAGTCTCATACAAGCTTTTAGGTATTACGTTGTGTAATTCACACAACAGTTTTTAGAAGGGTTGTCTTAAAAACCTTCATACAACGGAATAAAACAGTTGTCTGAAATAGTTATTTTATAATTTAAATGGGCACCACCTGATGAGGTGGCAGCGCATGATAGGTTGTAAACATATTACTCGGATTGCTGAAGTGTCACAATGACAGCCCTTGATTGAAATGAGATTAGATATTAGCCGTTAGATTGAAAAAAGCTGATATACTTACACAACGGTTTTATAATAAAAAAAAGCGTTGTCTTAGTTTGTCTTTACACAATGGTGTTTCGAGGAAACCATTGTAAAAGTATTACTGTATAAAATGAGATTCCCGATAACAAAGTTCAATTTTTAAATGATTTTTTCGATGATCCAACCGTACGGATGTTAAGATATATCAATTTTAGTCATATGAAAAAATTATTAAAAATTTTAAAATTCATCTTGCATGTCAGGATTAGAAAAATCTGGTAAAAGTACCCATCCTGACAACGAGACTCGTTCCCGATTTACAGGATTAATTTTTTTAAATGATTTTTCGACGATCCAACCGTACGGATGTTAAGATATATCGATTTTAGTCATAAGAAAAAATTATTAAAAAATTTGAAATTCATTTTGCATGTCAGGATTAGAAAAATCTGGTAAAAGTACCCCTCCCGACAACGAGACTCGTTCCCAATTTACAGGATTAATTTTTTAAAATGATTTTTCGACGATCCAACCGTACGAATGTTAAGATATATCCATTTTAGTCATAAGAAAAAATTATTAAAAAATTTAAAATTCATTTTGCATGTCAGGATTAGAAAAATCTGGTAAAAGTACCCCTCCCGACAACGAGACTCGTTCCCGATTTACAGGATTAATTTTTTAAAATGATTTTTCGACGATCCAACCGTACGGATGTTAAGATATATCGATTTTAGTCATAAGAACAAATTATTAAAAAATTTGAAATTCATTTTGCATGTAAGGATTAGAAAAATCTGGTAAAAGTACCCCTCCCGACAACGAGACTCGTTCCCGATTTACAGGATTAATTTTTTAAAATGATTTTTTGACGATCCAACCGTACGGATGTTAAGATATATCGATTTTAGTCATAAGAAAAAATTATTAGAAAATTTGAAATTCATTTTGTATGTCAGGATTAGAAAAATCTGGTAAAAGTACCCCTCCCAACAACGAGACTCGTTCCCGATTTACAGGATTAATTTTTTAAAATGATTTTTCGACGATCCAACCGTACGGATGTTAAGATATATCGATTTTAGTCATAAGAACAACTTATTAAAAAATTTCAAATTCATTTTGCATGTCAGGATTAGAAAAATCTGGTAAAAGTACCCCTCCCGACAACGAGACTCGTTCCCGATTTATAGGATTAATTTTTTAAAATGATTTTTTGACGATCCAACCGTATGGATGTTAAGATATATCGATTTTAGTCATAAGAAAAAATTATTAGAAAATTTGAAATTCATTTTGTATGTCAGGATTAGAAAAATCTGGTAAAAGTACCCCTCCCGACAACGAGACTCGTTCCCGATTTACAGGATTAATTTTTTAAAATGATTTTTCGACGATCCAACCGTACGGATGTTAAAATATATCGATTTTAGTCATAAGAAAAAATTATAAAAAAATTTGAAATTCATTTTGCATGTCAGGATTAGAAAAATCTGGTAAAAGTACCCCTCCCGACAACGAGACTCGTTCCCGATTTACAAGATTAATTTTTAAAATGATTTTTTCGACGATCCAACCGTACGAATGTTAAGATATATCAATTTTAGTCATATGAAAAAATTATCAAAAAATTTGAAATTCATCTTGCATGTCAGGATTAGAAAAATCCGCTAAAAGTACCCCTCCTAACAACGAGACTCGTTCTCGATTTACAAGATTAATTTTTAAAATGATTTTTTCGATGATCCAACCGTACGGATGTTAATATATATCAATTTTAGTCATATGAAAAAATTATTAAAAAATTTAAAATTCATCTTGCACGTCAAGATTAGAAAAATCCCGTAAAAGTACTCCTCCGAACAACGAGACTCGCTCCCGATTTACTAGATTAATTTTTAAAATGATTTTTTCGACGATCCGACCGTACGGATGTTAAGATATATCAATTTTAGTCATATGAAAGAATTATTGAGATATTTTCCTATCAACATAGTAATTTTTTAAAATGATATTTTCGAAGATCCAATTGTATTGTGATATATCGATTGTAATCATATAAAAAATTATTCAAAAAATTTTATATTTATCTTGTATGATTTTATAATGAAAATCAAATAGAAGTGCAATTCCAAAAATTAAGACTCTTTCTTGATTAAATAATTAATTTCTTAAAAAATATTTTTAGGATCATCTTGCACAATGTTAATATATATTAACTTTAGTTATGTAGAAAAATAATTTAAAATTTTCAAATTTGTTTCAAATGATTTTATATAAAAAATTATGTGAAATTATTTAAAATAAAAATTATTCTGTTAATATAGAGTAAAAAAATAGGTATTTAATTATAATATATAATTAAGAAAAATAATTTATGATTTTTTCATTTTTCACAAAATTTTTTATTTCCCCCCTTTAATTTTCATTTCCCTTTCCCTTCTAATTTTCATTTCCCCCCTTACCTCTCCCCTTCCCCTTTGTTAGATCTGATCGGTTCTCTCTCTCCCTACTCTTCCATCTCTCTCCCACGACTCTTCTCTCTCCTCTCTCCACCTTCTACCTGGTTTTGCTTAAAATCACATGAATTAAGTGTGTATTATGATGGGTTTAGGTTTTTGAGTTTTCAATCCCTAACCATCTCACTCACCCAATCTTGTTTCTCTTTTACAAAATTGCCTATGAATTCAGCTCAACTATTAAGATTCAGTTCAAGGTTAGGTTCTATAATTGTTGTGCTTAATTTACTCCATGGGTTTCGTCTTTTGAGGCCTTGGAGAAGAAAGAGACTGAGATTTTCCCTGTCCGAGATGATACAAGTAATATTCTCAAGCACAATGAGATTCTGGTTCCAATTAGAGGATCCCAACAACTAGATGAAATTCTAAAGGAGTTGAAACAAAAAATCGGCAAATTAAAGTAAGCTAGATGTTGATTAAGCTCAATTTCTTTTGATATATGGTTACATTTTCTTTTCATCTACTGCTGTATGTTTTTGCTTTTGAAATGCTAGTGTTTTATGCTAGTGCCTTTATCCCCAAGCCCTTAATGCTGCTCTTAATCCCCAAGCCATGGCTTCTCTCCAACAAACACAGGTCCTCTTTCCATCTCTCTCTCTCTCACTCTCTCCCTCTCCACCCTCTCTACTCTCTCCCTACCCCTCTCCACCCCTCACGTATGTTGTGACTGTAGCTGTTTACACGCCCCCTGTTTACACGCCCCCTGATTGACTGTGGAACTGATACAACGATTAATGGACTTTTGTTGTTTGAGGGTATTGAAGGCATGTTATGATGCTTGTCATTCAACTTCAACAGCTAAACTTCTGATACCACAAGGAGAGTGGCTGACTGCTGAGCTTGATTCCTGCTCTTTCCGCTGCAATCGTTTTAATTAGAGTTTGAAGGAATACAATTAAATCAGTAGATTGTTCTTGATAATATTGGGGGAATGTTGTTGTTGTTGTTTATCAGGTAGTAATATGTACTATTAAGATTATGTTTACTAGTGTATATCATGATATTTTTAGACATTCTTTTATTCATTTTAAGTATATTTTAGTTTGAAAATATATTTGAAGAAATTTATGATTAAGTAGTAATTGTTTAATTACTATATTTAATTTGATTACTATAATTTAATTTTAAGTAGCATATGAAGTAATATGAAGTATGAGTAGTTTTTTTTCTTTTATTAAAAAGTATGTGATTGTGGGTTTTTTATTCCACTCATGAATGAAAGATGTGAACATTAGTATTCTACCTCATGGCTGCTCTTGTTGTTGTACATTGTTGCTGTAAGTTTTCGTGGACTTAAAGGACCTGAAATTCCAGGGGCACGGCGTGAAGGTTTGGCTGCAAACCACCCTGTTGTTTTGGTACCTGGCCTGAGTAATGTGTATCATGTTCAAATATAACCTAACAGGCTAACAAACTAAGGACCCAAACATAATAAATCAAACTATCAAAGCCCGAAATAGCCATGCTAAGATAAAATCCAGTTTATAGCCAAACCAATCTAATATGTGTCAATATATATAACAAAATAACAGGGATGATCCCCTTAAATTCTCATGTGATGTTTTTTTTAGTTCACGGTTTCTGTTCCTGATGCATGTATACATTTACTCTCTCGTCAATTGCTTTGAAAGAATAGAATTAAAAGTTTGATTGTTTAAATTAGTCATTGTTCATGTAAGGTGAATATAAGCTTTATATTTTGTATAGCCCATACATAAACTAACACAAATGTTTTTTTTTCTGATGAATGTTTAGGCAAGGCAATCACTTATCATCAGAGTACTTTTTCCTATGCTTGCTCATCCCCGTCATCCTGTAAGTTCTTATTCTCTACTTTATCTTCATGTATAAACATATACAGATTAATGTTTGAATCATTTCTTGAAGAAACTAATATTTTAACTTCTACTAAAATCTAGCCAATATTGGAGAAACTAATTAAGGTCAGAAATAACTTGTAAGATATCGTCAAAACAGAAAAACAATCGCTAATAAATTAATAATGGTGATTTAAGATGTTAGGCTGCTTATTAATGGCTGTAATTTCCGCCAGAACCTTAAGATTAATTTAAAAATGTGATTTTGTTAATGTTATATATGTATCAGCTCTGGAGAAGAGACATCGAGTCCCCTCTGCCTAGAATCGGTTTAATAAGTGAGTATCGATCAGACCAACATTGTCAGTATAAATGCATACATAAATATATATCAGTGATGATATATGTGGGTATGAATATGCAGGGATGAAATTCAACAAATCAAAGCAGCAAATCCAGATATCAGCCACAGAGAAGCATTTAGTGCTGCGGCTAAATGTAAGTATCCCGTTGTTATAAATGAACATCAGGGTTCGGACTTCTTGATACAATGATTAGGCTAATATGAAAAAAGAAATCTCTCTTTTTTACCAATTTCACTTCATCAGTGGGCACATTTTCCACCCATCCATTTTGGTCTCATGACTGCTGATCAAACTACTGCCAAGAAGATCTTGAGTTTTAGGTTGTGTTGAACATTGCAACCTTTATATTATTATTTTTAGCTTGAAGAGCAATGTCGGTTTAGAATAGTGATAATATTTACTGTTTGCCCAATACTGCAACTTTCTGATGATGGTTGATTGAAATTTAAGTTTAAGAACAGTCTTAATTCTTTATGATTGAGATTCTGTTTCAGGAATTTGAGCCACCTGTACCTGTTCATCCTGAGGTAGACCCAAAAACAGTAGCTTAAGTTATTCTGGGGGGAGGTGCTGGAACTTGTCTGTTTCCACGGACTAGCAGAAGAGCTAAACCAGCTGTAAGTGATTATTTCATGTGTGTTTGTGAAATAGTTTTTCCTGTGGTTGCTTATTATACATCGAGTTTCTTTTAGGAAGTATGTATTATTTGAAATGCAGAAATTGTTTCACATGGAAGTAATTATGAAGATTATATGTAATGTTTGGTGAGGTAGCAGAGACTTACAAAGATTTTGCAGCTAGCCTTCCTGAAGATGAGTGCTGGTTATGCGGTTTGTGACTATGATTTTGTGACCTTAGAGAATTAGCACAAGAGCAGAATTTTATTCATTTCATGGTAAGTACAAAATATAAGGTCTTAATTTTGCTTTATTTGCATTCCATTTCATTAAGTTCATTTATTTCTCATGTGTATATGGTTGCAAAGGTGTCCTGATACTGTAAAAGGTACGGAGCAAAATGATTTACGCAAGCTCTGACAGATTCAAGAGGGAACTCGATGGCATCCAGTTTGAGTTGCAAGCCACTAATCCAATGGGACTTGATGTTTTCAATAGCTTAGCCAATTAAAATGTATAGAGAATCTTTAAGTTATACTTCTAATTCTTGTAGAGAATTTTTGTATTGTAAATTTAATTTCAATTGTGAAATAACAATTGGATTGTCATAATACAATTTAATTTTAAAATTGGTTTATTTCAAACAATTAAATTAAATTTGTAAATAGTTGTGTGAAAGCCACTTAAAAAATGATGAAAACCGTTGTATGTCTCACTGCACATATTTTTTTTAAAAAACTGTTGTCTTTTAATATTTTTTGCAATGTTTTAAATCTTTTACTCCATTGTCTTTTAAAAAAACATTCATAAAAGAAGCTTATAAACGGTTGTTTATGACAATATCGTATAAGGTAACAATAATGGTTTTTCTACAAAACCATTGTTGTTAAGTTAGATAGACAATAGTTTAATAAAGAAACAGTTGTTTTAAAAAAGTTCCAACAATGGTAAATATAGAGTACCCGTTGTGCCTTCTTGATTGTAACCACTATTAAAAACGGTTGTCTAATTTCTCTTATTACAAGGGTTAAAACAACCGTTGTCTGGTATTCTATCACACGAGTGTTGGATAGACAACGGAAACTATACATGTCACACAACGGTGCAAAACTGTTGTATGATTGCAAATATGTTGTAGTGCCTGTTAATACTAATAGAGCGTAGATCGCGAGAGCACGATACGTGGTGTTTGAACAAACTTTGCATCTCCATTAGCCAAAAAAATTATAAAGTTTCTTAAAGTAAACAATCTCATCTATAAATTAAATATTTTTTTTTCGCATTAAACAAT
This sequence comes from Apium graveolens, assembly GCF_009905375.1. Taxonomy (NCBI): domain Eukaryota; kingdom Viridiplantae; phylum Streptophyta; class Magnoliopsida; order Apiales; family Apiaceae; genus Apium; species Apium graveolens. The sequence continues at coordinate 177,640,062 of NC_133657.1, forward strand.
TTCACGTTTTTATTACTATTTTTATTGCCATTTATACATCGAAACCCTTGACAAAGTACCTACATAACCTATATTTATAGGAATCAAATTCCATGTAATTCTGAGGTTATCGAATCCTTTACTTGATAAGAAAATCGTGTTTTGACAAGTCATTCCAAGTGTCAAATGTTTATCCAACTGTTACCAAGTGAGTTCCTATTATCCTAGCTCTTGCGCTCACTCAAAACCTAATTAATCCATATTTAAGTGTAATTATCCGATAAATCTTGTATATATCATTTACCTGGGAGTTATCACCACATTTTTAGTGGTTGAAATGCATTAGGAAACCATTCCTTGAAGATAGAATCCATTCCCTTTGATTTTTACGAGGTATAATCTTTGTTCAATAATGATTCTTTTGAGCGAGGTGCGTAGGTATGCATGTACAAACACCTCTCCAGCCTGAACAGCTACCACAATGCTTCCAACACCTCACCTACCTAACCAAGGCTACACCTATCGACAAATAACACACTACGCCATAGATTGGATGCAAAGAAAAGTGTAATAGTAGCGTTGAAAACCAATGTCTACCGCAACCCCTCTTTTTTAATATTGTCGTAGAGTCAAAATGTGTTACCAAAATGACATATATAATTAAAGATGATTTTTTTGGAATTTAAATAATTAGTAATTTTTTACATAGAAATGAAATAATAATTGAAATATATATTTTATTTATTTTTAGAAGTTAATAATATTAGTGCAGTGATTTAAAATATTATAAAAATAAATTGAATGCCTTATAAAACTTAACAAGTGACTAATGAATGTATTTACAATATTCACTACCCCATAAACGACCTTCTACAACATTATTAAATGATGTTGCCATAGAAAATGTTGCCCCAACACAACATTAATCTAACCTATTACAACATATTTTAATTATGTTAGCAAAGAAGTAAAAAATGTTGTCAAGGCTATTATAAATAAAAATATTTAATTTTTTATTAATATTATATTAACGTGTCACTGGGGTCTCTACAAGTGGGTCACATATTGCTGATGTGGCAACTGTGAGAGAAACAATTAATTTTTTAGTTAATAAAAAAATATAAAAACTTATGAAAAAAGTAAATTAAATATATTTAATAAAAAGCATACAAGTGTTATAAAATTAATTAATATATTTTTATAATATAAACAGTTGTACATGGATTTGGTGAGCGAGAAATGTACCGCCTACTAACTTTGAGGAAAATATTGAAGGCCCCTCCTCTCAAAACCCTACTTATCAGCTCCCCCAATTCTCATTCATAACCCTAAAAACAGATATTACAATTCTATCTCTATCTCTATCTATATACTTGAAGCTATACAACACACACTTTCTCTCTTCATAATAATCAGTTTTATTTCTACAGACTCTAGTGAATCAGATTTGATTATCCCATGATTTGATTGTTATTTAAATTGGATTCAGTCAGCAGTCTAAAAATAATATCGAAGATTTACTCAAATACTCTGCTCAGATGCTCTCCCAACTTCGCACTTCCAGGCTCTCTCTCTCTCTCTCTCTCTCTCTCTCCCTCTCTGAGTCACCACTGTATCAGTGGTACAGTGTGTAAACTGATTATGATTTAGGTGATGTTATATTCGAGAACTCGGTTTCGGTGTTTTCTTGTTTCTGTTACTATTTATGTTGCTTTAAATGTTTTGTTGTATTTTGTTTTCTCGGGACACTGGTTTGTGTAATTTGGGGCTAATGAGATATTGGTGGTGGGGATGGAGTGAATATGTTAATTAGGATTTAGGGGATGTTAAGTTAGAGAACTCAGTTTTTTGGGGTTTCTGTTACATTGTTACTGTCTATGCTCCTTTAATATTTTATTGTCTTTCAGGTTTTTTAGGACACTAGTTTGTATAATTTGGGGCTACTGAAATGTTGGGTGTAGGGGTGGTGTTCGTAAGCTGATTAGGATTTTGGGGATGTTAAATTAGAGAACTCGATTTTGGTTTTATCTTGTTTTGCGTTGTTATGCTGCTTTAATGTTTTTTTATCTTTTTGTTCTGGTTTGTGTAAAATGTACAAGGCTAAAGAAATATGAATGACTTATTGTTTCGCGCCTTGTTTGGTAGTTGAGGTAAGCTTTATATGTCCTTTACGTATTTTTTGTTTATAACTCCTCGAGATATTACATTTTATTGTTTGGGTATGTAATAGGATTGATTGGGGAGTGGGATCTTTTGGTGTTAGATTTAGTATATTCATGGTTTATGAATGTTGATCTCTTATTAATTTGTGTACACTTGTTTTAGTTTTTGCGGAACATTTTATTAGTTTGTTTATGAATTAGATTCTTTCTTGGTAGGTCATATGTGTGTGGAAGTAGATGTATGTAACTCTTTGTGGATGACAATTTTGATTATAATGATCTGATGGTGTTAAACTTGTAGATATAGGAAGTAGTAAAGGGAATGGCATGGGGCAAAAAACACATAAAAAATAATGGCTATTGTGGTGGGATGATTAGTTGGTTCTGGTCTTTTTATTGCTTGCTTGCTGGTTCTTAAATCAGCTTTTAAGAAGAAATATGAGGTTAAGTATTAAGATTGCTGATACAAAATAACAAAGGTGCGTTATAATTTCTTTGCTCATCTATATTGTAATTCATGATTATAAAAGTTGGTGTTAATTGTTCTTGAGCACACTTATTAATTGGATGTATATACATGTCAATGAGATGTCTAATTTCAGTTGTGTATTCCAGCAGGAAAATATGAACATAAGGATGGGTGGACAAAGAGATTTAGAAAGTTATATAAGCTATATATTCGGAAAAGATCAGTTGCTTCTGAGCTTTAATTTTTATTGCCAACTGTTATTTTTCCACCAGCCTACATTTCTGATATCTTATTGCAACATATGAAGTAAATATGTGTTGGACATATGAGTGACTCTGCTTTATGTTGTTTACTAACTTTTATTCCTTTTGTATCTGCCTCCGTGGCATCTGTTTATAGCCAACATGGACGCAGTTGTTAGGAACCTCAATCTACTCATCAGATGTCATCTCTGCCACTTTCGATGTGTTCAATACTACTGCTTGATCCCTATTTCCTTCTGTTGAGGTGTTGACATGTATGTAGTGTAAGGATCTTCAAATGCTTTATCATCATACCTACTAGTTGTCAACTACTCTGGCTGCTCTATTTTGCTCAAGTTTGCCAAATCTTTGTGTTCGATATTTGCACATTATTTAATGAAGACTAGACTGGAGACTAAATCAACAATAGTCACTGGGATTAAATCTCCGTCTTTTCTTTGTAAAGAGGTTTGTGATCTGTTGATCTAAACCGTAATACAAGGGGACATGACTTGAGATTTTCTTCATCTCCAAGTATCTCCAGATGTATATATTTATATTTTACACTTATATAATATAGGAAAACACATAAGTTTAATTACATTTTAATCTAGAGAAAGCATATCTGTTAAAGGATTATAATAGTTGTAGTTAGGTTAGTATGCTTTGTTTGAAACTGAATGTAGCATTCACAAATGGTTGGAAAGTGACATACTAATATGAATGGATATGAAGTAGTTGCTTTAATTTTTTTTGCCAACTATTGTTTTTGTTATGGTGTATATCTTTTTCCTTCTGCAGTATAATCCTCATGTGTTTGCGTTGTTTTTTGTTTGATTGATTATATTTTAACTTGCTTGTTAAAATCAGAATTTCAGCTATGTATAAGACTATATCGGCTGCCTATAAGGATTACGTGGTGCCTACGGAGTTGTAAGTCTTCCATTATGAATCAGAGAAGGTAGTAGTGTGTTCTTAAATGGTCGTGCCCCCTTCTTATATAAGTTTGAAGTTATGAATATATATAATTTTATCTGATATATAACATCGCGTGCAAAATCGTTATAAAATTTTTCTCATATAGACAAAGACAATACCAGTTATGAAAAATATCAGTTTTGTTTGCTATGACTAGTGATTATATATCTTGTACGTATCTTTTTGGTGCATAAACACGTGCATTTATGCAATAAGAATTCAAGAAGCGATCCTGCCCCCATCTTTAGATGGAGTGCAAGCTAAATTTTGTTCAAGATATATATAATAAATCTATCGTTCTCTATTATATCAGTAAATTGTAATATATACAGACATCTTTAGTATGAAGATAGAATTTTTTGGATAATACCAAAGCTAATGACGTCAAAGAGCATGTCACCGACTTCTTGAAGATAAGAATGAATAGCTTTAGGTGCTGAAAACTAACGTTATATAATACTACTAGTCATATCATACTTTAAGTTAAAGTTGAACTTTCCTTCATGTCAAACTAACCAAACGGAAATTATAACCTGAATATTAAATTACATTACAGAAGGACATTGACTTGATGAAGGACATGGGAATGGATGCTTACAGATTCTCAATTTCATGGTCAAGAATCTTTTCGAGTAAGCTGAAATTTGCCGCTATGAAATGGTGTAATACCTAGCGATAAGCCGATAACCTGTCTTAACATTACAATTTTGTATATACAGATGGAACAGGAGAACGAAATCCAGATGGATTAAAATACTACAACAAGCTATTAGATTCTTTACTGGAAAAAGGTCAGTTAGTAAACACTGTAAATTATACAAAGAATTTTCGTGTTATTAAGTCTATACAGCGGTTTTGAAGAGTCTGATGTAGCTTCCTGTCAGGAATTCAGCCTTATATAACTTTATACCACTGGGATCTTCCGCAGATGCTCAAAAATAGAAATGAAGGATGGTTAAGTGACCATATCGTGTAAGTGATTTAAACTCCATCCTGTATATATTAGTCAATATAAACCTAAACACTTATTTATACTAAGGCTCATATTTTGCTTATAGAAAAGATTTTGAGCATTATGCTTTTAACTGTTTCAAGGCCTTCGGAGACAGAGTGAAGTATTGGATCACCTTTAATGAACTTTATAATACAGCAATGCAAGGTTATGACTTCGGAACTCAGGCTCCCGGTAGGTGTTCAATTCTAGGGCATCTCTTTTGCAAGGCAGGAAAAACTAAGCAACCATGCCCAAAACTTGGGTGATCTAACTGGAGAAGGAAACATTGAGAGTATGCTTTTAGTCGAGATGGGATTAAAGGAGATGGTTGCCTTGAAGGTCTTCTTATGAAGAGATTACCTTAAACTATCTCATATCCATTAATTGCAGTCTAGACCCACATGACTACAATCTACAGTTTGGCTATAAAGTTGAAGTATTATCGTTCTACTTTATTTTTCTCAGTACTACGATGTTTATATTTTGAAGTGTGTAACTATAACTTATTAAAACTTTCGCTTTTATTTTATGGTTGGTAGACAATTGGTGGTATAAGGATGGTAATATGTTGATGGTGAAGGTAGTGGTGTTTATTTGGGATAATTGATGTTATGGTTGGTAGATTGGTTGATTGTGTTGGTTTTAAGACAATGGTCTTATTTATGGGAATGCCAATTTACAAACAGTTCCTTGCATATTTTTTTTAAAAGCGTTGCAATAGGTCTTTTTAGTGTTGCTAATAATTAGTGTAAGATGTTGCAAAAAATACTAAAAAGCGTTACAAAAAAACACTAAAAAACGTTGCAAAAAATACTAAAAAGCGTTGCAAAAAGGTTGCATCGATACCCCTCATGTGGGCCCTATTATGGGGCCCACAAATATTTTACTGATAGCCCAAACCCTACTATAACACTTTTCAAGACCTATTGCAACCCCATTGGTGTTGCAATAACACGTTTCTGTAATGGATAAATAAGGGTTGCAATAGGGTGTCACCGGGGTTGCAAAAAACTCTATGGCAACGCCTAAAATTGCAACCCTGAAAAAGAGTCGACATAGCCTTTTTTGGCCTTTAGCAACACTTTTTGGCCTTTAGTTACGGTTTCTTGGGGTTGTGGAATCCAATCTATGACATAATGACACTTTCCGTGACCATGCCTGCCCGCCTAAAATCCAGTTAAACCTCTACTAGTCAGTTTTAACTTCTTATGGTGGCCTGCAGCTTCTTAGGTTGCAGTTTTCCATGGTACGCTGCACTTCAGTATAAGTACCTCCTAAACCATCAATCCACGGGCCAAACTTACACCCAACCATGAAATTTTGGCTCAATCTCCTTATCCTTCTTAGTTAAATACGTAGCTTTTATATCGTGCTTCCAAGCTTAAATGAACTAACTAAGCGTAAGAAATAGGAAACACGACACTTATGCATACGAACCTCACTCTGAATTTTTAAATGAAAAAGTGTCTTGTATGCCCTCTGAGACAGAAATGTCATGCCAATTCATACCATTAGCTTCCTAGCTTTATCCCATGCTTATCAAATTTGAGCTGCAGATGAAGGTAGATTTCCTCAACACGACCACCGCTTCTTCCATAAAAGAGATTATTTTCGAGACCCTAGTTCATTTCACCTCCTTTTCCATTGTTATTTGAGTCGTTTTCTCGTCTATCATGTTGGTCTCCATGTAAGAATCCCATTAAATATCTTCTGAAGCTCCAGCAGTTTTAAATAAACTTCTCCCTTTCAAACTCGAGCTACTAAAATAACTAGAAGAAGTATTTAGAAGAATGAATGCATATTCAAAACCGTTAATTCCTTCATAATTTAGCAGAACCTTGGCAAATAAACTCTTCAAGAAAAAATACCTTAACTATTAGAAGTTCCCACTCTTCCATCTCGATGTACCTCTTAAGATGTTACAAAAAAATTTCGAGACTTTTTGAATAATGCCCATAAATTATATGGCTTTTCCAAATCGTGCCCATATATCATGTGATTTTTCCAAACCTTGCCCATATATCATGGGACTTCTTTAAATCCCCAAGTGGGACCATTGTAAGGTTATAGAGACCTTCTTAAGTTGTTAAATATGTCTTTTTGTGTGGTTACATTTAGGGTGCATATAACATGCCTAGATATCTATTAACTATTTAAGCTAGCAATTTGAAAATATAATTTTGAAAGTTATGTATAAGATAAGTACATATTAATGGTTCAATAACACACTTCATGTAAATCTGTGTAAGTTTCATGCCTTGAATCACACAATTAGTGTATTTAGATAAAGTGAGTGCATATAAGATAAATAATGAACCATTTCAAAATATAAGGTCCGTATTGAGAACCTTTTACCAAAATTATTTAACAATTTTATGTATGCACATTAGTCATGCATGATGATGAATATGTAAAAATTGTGAGAGTAAAACTTATCTCCTTTTACTGCGTTATTTTAGTCTGTTCAGGAACATCATCAAACCTCTATGCTGGAAGCTCCTTTCTGTGAGAGAAGATTTATTTTGTATATGTCTGCAGTCCTTCCATACCTGTTTTTATGTTTCCTTGCTTTCTTTTTGGATTCATGCTCTTGTTTGAACCTCCCATGTTAATGCCCTAGATTCTGAATTTATTTGTTTGACATGTTGGCCTTAAGGGTGCAAAAAATTTGAAGCTTCCAGGTTCCATTCACTGAACACGCGTATCTAGGTTGTTATTTTAAGCACTAAGAAAAAACTTTAACCTCTAAATTTTAAATAATGTCCTAAAATACTCTTATCTACCTAATAAATTTAACTCATTTATTAAAACACTTTAGCATGATCATGACATATTGTTCCTACAAGATATTTTCCTATGGTTATATTACTACAACTGATAACTGCTTGAATACGTAACCAATCTAAGGCTCTTATGTATAGATAATCTACGAATAAGCTATTAAAATATAAAACTTTTTTTACCATTTTAAATCTTGTTTTCAAATTAGCCTCCATGTATATATTAACTTAAAATTAAATGGAACTTACAAAATAGTTTCCTTAACTCAAATTTCTATTTTAATTTAGAACTAAATTATATCTAAATAAACTGAATCACGCGTGTTAAACTCATTTTTGACTTACCAATACAGCTTGTACCCGTAGCTAAAGTTATACCATGAACTTATTATAACACAAAATATTAGTCAGCTTATTCATTATCGCTCAAAAAGATTACTTAGATTAACCTAAAGGTAGTACTAACAAATTCCCTAATTAAGCACGGGAAACAACTTGCTAATTTAAAAGAATTATTCTTCGCATACGCACATTTTACCTTAGAAAATAATATAAATATAAATAAACATAGGATTACTTTAATATTTATCGACGACCTTTTAAATATATGCTCAATCCAACTTATTCCAAGATTCACACCGGAACCTGAACTTACATTCTTACAAGTTCATTATTCCTTGTGCAAGTTCCTTACACTCAATTCCAATCCATACTTATGCAAGACTTCACAGGATCTACACTAGCAAAGCTTCCATGAGATCAAGATGCACCTGTGAAAAGGTTCCCTCATATGTGCCTACCCTCTCAAGAATCTATCCAATGAGGTTCAAGTACCCGTACAAACATATATTATAAGTCGTGTATTTACATAAACTCAATGATTATATATGTGTGTGTGAATATATATATATTTTAATATATATATATATATATATTCTTTAATAAGTTAAACCTTACCCCTAAAAGGAGTTACGTAGGTTAATTAGGAACCTCAGCACCTTACAGGATTCATATTGGTTAATCATTGGGGTCCTTCCCAAGTCTATCTATCACTACCTTCCTAACGTCACCCATAAAAAATGTTACCCAATATGTTACCTTAGATACAACACTTTTGAGCTAATTTAAAAATATGTTTTTTGTGTTACCTTTGCCAAAAACTTCATGTTACGTTAGGTAAAAAGTGTTGGAGCTTGCAAATTTTTGTCAAAGTGTTACCTTAGAGTATTGAAAGATAAATATAATATTTTTGAACTTCAAATATGAATTTTACAAGAAGGTGATATACAAATTTAATAAATGAGATACATGAATTTTTTTAACATAATTATGTTTTAACATTAAAAAATAAATTTTGGAAGCAATATATTTTAAAATTTTAATATTGGAATTTTGAAAGTAATAAGAAGTGGAAATAGTAAAAGACCCTCTCGTTTTTATATGAGCATTAATATATAAGTTTTAAAAATGAAAAAGATTAAAGACGGATTATACAAATTTATAAAAGTAATTAAGAAAATATAAATAATTAATTTTATTTTATTTATTACAAATAATAAAGTATAAATACGATATAAATAAGTTTATATTAACATATCATATTTTTTATGATTTAATTCTACTTTGCACCAAACACACCACGAATAATTCCTGGTTAGTTATGGTTCATATTATATTGCTCTTTATGTACGTGTATCGTCTTCCTGGTTAGTTATGGTTCATATTATGTACGTGTGGCTTCTTTATGTGTTTTCATACTATCCCACAAGTATGATCCCTGATAAAATTGTTAAGTGTTCTTGTTGTCTAAATTGTAGGATAAAGTGAAGAAAATGGAAGCATGAGTTGATCAGAAGGTGCAATAAAACATGACATTTGTTCCTAAAAAAATGGAGAAGCCAATCTTGACATCATAATTGATATCCAAGAGTTGTGTGTGATTATTGCAAGTGAAAATGAGGACATGACACCTTTAACCGGAGGCAATGGGATCTTAGTTTTAGTATGATTGCTTTTAAAATTTACAAGCTTATAATGCCACTACTAAGTAATTCGCGAACTACTTTAAGTTAAAAATATTGTAATTTTCATAGGTTTAGACTTCGATGGTTAATTTGAGTAATTTTAGTTGATTTGGATGTAGTAGTCTATTGTGACGAAATTGTATTTTAGGATTGCCAACATTGTGGTTGCCATAGTCTTTGAGTTGTTATGGTCTATCTGAAGGGTTTTGAGCAGATAAACGCAATGAAAATAGTAATTAAAATGTGAAAATCAGAAAATTCGAAACCCACCGCAGGATCCATACGAAAAATAGATATTTAATTCATAGATCAGATGGTTTACCTTAAGAAGCTTTACAAATTGGTTGACTAATGGAGATCCAAAGCTTGTTCAATCACCACGCATCCCGCTCTCATGATCTCCGCTGTATCGGTATCCACACGAATGCTTGAACGTAAGGATTGAATGTGTACTATCACAAACTCGTTTCTTCTTGCTCTCTCCATCTTCTCTCTTGGTGGCTAGGGCTTTAGTAAAAGTCGTGCCCATAAAATCACCCACACAAGAGATATTATATAGAGAGTAGAAAAAGAATTATAACTCTCAACTAATTAGAAGTTATTATTAATTCGAAATTCCTATTTGTATAATAATTAAGTCACACATAATTATTTAACAACTGAATTTCATAATTAATATTAGTGAATTCCAATATCAATATTTATCTAATTAATTAAGTCATACTTAATTAATATTATAAATAATTTTAATTACTTTAATATAATTAAAATCCAATTTAAAGTAAATAATCCTTGAAGCATTCTTTGTGTGTGACTCTATAGGTTATTATTAAGTTGGCAACAAATTTATATCTAATTTAAAATCGTAAATAATGAGCGGTATCTAGCAATACATCATTGCTACCCAAGTAATAATAATTGAATCGATGATCGATTAAACATTTCGTGAATAATGTACAATGTAATATAATCTCTTTAACCAAATATTATAGATTAAACTAGAGGCATGTAATGTCTCATCCTCATCATAGTTTAATCTAAATTTTTTAGATCAATGAGTAGACTATCATACCAAATCAACATTTGAGCGTGACCACACATTTCACAGTCTAGCTCACACAAGAGGCCAATAATATCAGTCCTAAAATAGGAGGGTTAAATCCCATGTAGATCATTCATATTTCTCATACGATTCATAACATACCCAATGTCCACTTTTATCATTACCCGGTCAAGGATAACTTTTAATGGAATCAATGTATATTAATTCTCGTATATAAATATAACGACTTCAGATCTAAGGACCATTACTTTATTATCACAGTCACAATTACATATGACACAACATACATGTAGAATCTCACATCGGGTCTGTCCAGCAACATGTACATTTACATATGCTTGTGTTTTTGACTTCAGTATCACTATATCTATGATCAATGAAATGTGATCATCAGTCAATAAAGACACAAGTATTAATGCATTATTATTGTCCCTTAATAATAATACTCGACTAGGGACCTTTAGGAATATTGATACTATTCTCATAATCTCATTTCTAAGTCACGTACTTAGAGATATAAAATTACATATCATATTCCAAGGACATTTATTAATCTAACATTTATATCGCAGTAAATTAAGAATTAAAAAATTATAAAGGGAATAATCGATAGAACATAAACATTAATAATCCAAATGTCTTAAACTAAAACATCATAGTGTTGTCTCTAGGGCACAAATACTAACACTATCACAGTAGTTTTCTTTGGTATGAATGTTTGGATGGTTGGATATTTGGATGGTTATATATTTGGATGTTTAATTTTTGGGTTGGATGCAGTATTTTACAGTTATGAAATTTTATTATTGGGATTCTCCACTATTCAGTATGAGCATTTCAACTTTTTTCTGCTGAAGTGTTAAAATAGCCTCCTAAATTGTTATCATAGTATGTTAAAAAAGTTTTAGTAGGCTAGTTATAAATGTTACAACAGATTTTCAAAGTGTTACACTAGGTTCTATATATGGCACAATAAATGTGGGCCCCACTTGTCACATCAGCTGACTGGTCAACTGCCACGTCAGCTAGTGGGACCCACAACAAGACCCACATGCAACATAATCACGACACCTTAACCCTATGGGGTCCACATCTGGGCCCCACACCTGCCATGTCACACTCTTTTAAAAAATTGAAACACCCCAAGGTAACATATATCAATGTTGCACTAGTCCTATATCTTATAATAGAACTCTATGGTAACATAAAATATCATGTTACACTAGGGGAAAAATAATATACCTTAGGGACCCTAATGTATCATCCAATTAGATAACATATATTTTATGTGACCTTAGGAAATAATGGCCTGTGATAACATTTAGTCCCTCCTATATTGTAATATTTTTTTTATTACCGTAGGTTGTTTATGGTGTAGTGTATTTTCCATACATACTTGGTGTATTATCCATAGACCATACCACACATATCATATATTTCATGTATACTTAACATATAAACCATATGTTATTCGATATCCAGGTCCGTAATTTCTTGCGTACATCATTTCCTTATTTAAGTATTATACCCATTTCGAAGTACGCATCCACACATACCTTATGTATAGTCCGTATATGATACAATTCATATATAATCCAAACCACCTTACATGATTTCATTTACCAGCTATAAACAAGTTAGAGCCATCTCCGAAACCAAGCGACACCCGCAGCTATCTTCAAATCCAAGCTACGCCACTAGATATATTCCTAGCTACACCCATAGCTACTTCAACTCAATGTCTGAAAATTTAATTAAATTTTTTCAGTGTCAGAGTGATTCCATACTGACATTCGCTTCCTATCCAATATAAAACGTGATGACCAGTGGTTCATATGTCTGAGATACTGTTACACTTACAATCCTCTCAATCTTCTGAAATTATATTTACAAATATCATTACCTATAGACATGTATTTATTATGAATAATAAATAATCTTCTAATCCAACCCATGCATAAGGTCTAATCCTTAGTTTTAAAATTTTAACATTTTATCAACAATATTGTTTTTGTTACGAGTTATATTAACTAAATTTTAAAAATAACATTTTAACTACAAGCTTGAGTTGGCTCAAACCTCCAACTATATTACGAATGCTTCGTGTCATCTACGCATGTTCAGGTACGACCTTTTCTTCACCTTCTATAAGTGAAGTTGCTTGCAGTTGTAACTTTAGAAGAAGCTACTTCTTGAATGACAATAGCCTATTTTACATAATTATAAGTGTTTCATACATGATTTTTTCTTAGACATTTACAAACCCGAGTCCATTCCAAATGAGATTCTTTTCTTAGCTCCATTAATTTCTTGATCTTTTGTAGCTCGTGCTACTTCCTTTAATAGGTTCATAACTGATCCTCGCCTCAGCTTTGTCATGTGCCGAACGACAATTTGTACCTTTTTCTTCTTGAATCTTAAGCATATTACGAAGCTCTATAGTCGTTGATTGAAACTGTCAGCTTCAACTAAGTATCAATGAATCTTGAAATTGAAGCTACATGATATTTAGGAACATAGGTGAATTATGGGGCTATTATCTCCGTACAAATACCTATGAACCTGCGAGTTGTGAGTTATATGTATGTAATATGTAACCTTTTTAACAATTACATATCATGAAACCCGTTAGTATTAAGTTGATATCATGGTACCTGCAAGATATTAGTTATATATATATTTACACATTGAGTATAAACTTAAATGAGCATACATCCATCCGTATGTCATTGAAACTGTTAAGCTCAGGTGAGCTTTAGCAAAACCCGTGAAGCACATGTGAGCTTCTCCAGAACCTCAAAGGTAACCGGGAGTTCCATCTAACCTGCAAGTTGATGTTTACTAACAATGATCCTACAAACTATAAATTCTAAGAATTGACCCGGGAAGATGTGTGTTAGTTGTAACGATGATACTACTACAAATAATGTTTGTATATATGTATGTATATTTTAATAATTTTAGAAAGTAGCGCTGGTTGTGTATTGGGGTTTTTAAATGCCCATATTAAATTCTCAGTCTAATAATTAAGGGTCTCACTAGAGTATATCTATATATATATCTATTTATATATATTATCCACCCGTTTCATTTCTTTCTCAGACAGAATATCTCTCCCCCTGCCTACATATATATTCTAGATTAACACTATAATGGATAGAATTAGAGAAGGTCAAGCAAGTACTTTCAAAGAATCACTTCATATATATACATATACATACATATATTAGATACGTAATTTTTTAATTTTTTGTATTTATTAGGCTAAATTGTTAAATAATATGAACCAACGATGCACGAGCCTCTGAGATTACGAGAGAGATGAATGGAGAGACATTGAGAGATAGAGAGAGATATGGAGGTGTAAACGAGAGAGGGGAGAGGGAGAGACACGCGAGATTGCATCATATGAGGGTGGTCACATGCAACAAGTGATTGAGTGATGACCTATGATTTATTTCTCGGATATATTGTATTTTTGCTTTTAGGGTGCACATAGGCACCCTGAGCTTTTAGTGATTTATTTTTAAAAAAATTAAGTGCTTTGTGTTCAAATTTGGTGCTTTGTGCACAAATTTTAATGCTTTGTTTGGAAAATTTTAAATGCTTTATGTTGAAATTCATGGCTTTGTGTGATTTTTTTAGTGTTTTTCTTAAAATTCTTTGTATTTTATTAAAAATTTGATGCTTTGTGCTCAATTTTTAGTTCTTTAATTTGAATTTTTAGTACTCTGTTGAATTTTTAGGATCTGGTATTTTTTGCATATGATGATAATGACAATGTGGTGGTGATATTTACATGTGATAAAGATGACGTTAACGACCGCTAATTGTAGTGCCAATGGTGGTGAAGCAATGGTAACCATAATGGTGTTAAAGTGAAGAAGGTGGTAATAATGATGATGGTTAATTGTGATACTAGATGTTCGATGATCAACGATGATAACTAACCGTGAATGTATTATGTATATATTTTTTAATAAAATTTAAGATTCTATATTTCTCGTCTACTTTGAATATGGGTCTCATTATTAGAGCAGCCTATAGATAAATATATATATAAGGGCTACTCTAATGAGACCCTTGTTATAATTAGAACTAAGTATGGACCTTAAAAAAGCCGAATACAAAACACAAAATCGGTGATACTTTGGAAAATTATAAAAATGTACCTACGTACATTGCTTACAGTAGTAGCATTACAACTGAATACACCTTCCCAGGTTAAAATTGCATTCTTCTACGAATTACACTATCCATGTTCTAAACTAAAATTAAACAAATTATCAACGAAGTTTTATAGTTTTTAACACAATTCACTCGTAAAATCGTTGTGCTTTTGAATGCGAGAGCATTCTTAAATAGTTAAGAAAGAAACACATCGTTACTCTCGCCACTATCCTCATACACAACAATCACTAAAAATTTAAAGAAAGCACTTAAAATTCAACCCAAAACACCCAATTTGAATATAAATCACTAAACAATCAATAAGAAGAACCTCACAAAAAGCAACGAATTTTAACACAAAACACCTAAAACTAATACAAATCACCAAATATCACCAACACTACTAAAACATAATTTGCTTTACATACCAGCACCATAACCACCATCTTTAACATAAACTTCACCCCTCTAGTCCTCTACCATCATCATAACCGCCATAACTACTCCTTTACTTGAATATACTAGATGTATATAATCTGAAAGTTTCAATATAAAAAAGCTGATTTGTATTACAAAAAGGTGACTTGTATGCAAAAAATCACCAGGTTTTAACATAAATCACATAATTTCAAAACAAACCCCCTAATTTTTTTATAAAAAATTACTAGAGTATCCACTGACTCTGTCATAAGTACCATTACGATAACTATAATCTCGATCACAACCTTCGCCCACACAACTATACAATCACAATAACTACATCTTTTTAAAAATCATAGGACCCAAGATATGATGAATCTAAAATTCCAATCACTATATCATCGAATCAAGTGCTTTCATCTCTCACATCTTCAATATTTTTATTCCCATCCATTTATTTTTTCATCTCAAATCTCTAAAGATATCACTGTATGAAAAAGAGATCAGAAAACGTAGTGAAAATAGATGAAGGAAGATGAAGAAAAAGAAAGATCCGGAACTCAAAAGAAGAGAGAGAATGGGAGAGGCATGGAGAGAGAGAGAGAGAGATTATAAATGGGTGATAAAAATTAAATCTAGAAATGGGTGGATGAGTATTCAGGGAGGAGAGAGAAATAAGAGATATATGGACACGATATACGTATAAAAGTTAGATGAGAAATATGTGATCCAAATTAAAAATAAATATATAATTCTAGTGGCTGAGATTTGATCTATGTTTTAATTTTTAGAGATGGACCTTATTTGAAGAGTTGCCTATATGCCTACACACACACATACACACACACATAAGAAACCCTTCTTAGAGTTGGAACTTAGTATGAGCCTGAAAATAAGCGTAATAGAAAGAACCTGATCAGAATATTTAAATTATGAATTTTCTTACAATATACAAACCCGTTACATACAAGAACAATCATTGTCCATCAACAAATATCTCCATGCGTGCTTCATAATGACACAATAAGAATTACCATAACTTCACCACCATTATCGTGACATTTAATGTAGAATCAACTCTATAATTTAGAATCACAATATTTAATTTTAAATCATAAAAAAATTCAATACAAAACACCAAATTTCAAAACAAAGCACTAAAGATTCAACACAGAACATAAAATTTTGACTTAAAGCACAAAATTTCAAGACAAAGCACTAAAACATGAACACAAACCATCAAATTTTAACACAAAACATCAATTTTTTTAAGACAAGACACCTAAAAACTAACACAAATTATTAAATATCACCAACATACCACTGAAAAACACCAGCTCCATCATATATACCACCATCATAACCACCATAACTAACTCATTTACTTGAATTTATTACATCTCTCAGATCTGAAAAGATGACTTATCAAAATAAAGACTTACATGATATATGTTTCTATTCAGATTTACAGTAATTAAAATTGAAATATGGAGCCGGCAAAAGGAGCATTATCAATAATCGGTAAAGATCCATCCAAAAGTTGTATACAAATATATGACTTCCCAGTATGAATAACTTTTCTGTGACGGTGTAGGAAACATGACGTCCACAGAGAGAGGGAGAGAGAGAGAAGGCCAGTGGAGTGTATATAGAAATGGGTGGATTTAAAAGGTTTCTTGAAAAAAAAGAATATATTTGTATGGCTAGGATCAAATTTAGATGTAAAATATGTGTGGTTTAAATAGTATATAAGTTCTAATTTAAGAGAGAGTCTCATTTAGACACTTGCCTATACATATATTAGAAAAGTCTAGTTGAAAATATATGATTATTTGTTTGATATCTTGTACTCATAAAATATAATAATCAATATGTAATTAAGAAATTTAGGAATTATCTGGTATATGTACCTAACATTTTTTTAAGTACACATGGTTAATTTCAATTTGTTTTCTTTCGACTTATGTAGAGATATTATATACTATGAAATAAAAATGGTATTTAAATGTACTAAATTCAATTCAAAAGAAGATATAAAAGATAAATTTATGACAAAAGATACCAAAATATTAGATGTATGTATTATATTATATCCAAATATAAAACAATTATTCATTAAGTTTTGGAATCCAAAAAGATATTGAGATTTATATATTTTAACAATGAAATCAAAATAAAAAATAAAATTCGAAGGTACTTGCCACTTACAACAAAAAACGACTATGATGCTAGCATAAAATGTCACAAGAAAATTATCTTATTATCTATGGTTCTGAAAACCCCCGAAACTCACCATATTTGAGATCTTAGACCAATCGATATCAAATAAATATGTATACAACTCGACCTCCCTCAATTTTTCCTTAATCTTGAAATGGAATCTAGTAGAGCATTTGCACATGAGTTGGCCAAAGATATTGAAGATTTAAACAATATGACTTCCAACGTAGATCCTTATTCCGACTCCATATACTTGACTTACTTTGACTACCCTGCACCATTCATATCGATCCTTTCGACCAACCCATTATCTAAATTGACCTCGATGTTAGATCTAATACTAAAGTTTGTTGGGTAGGTTACCGGACCTGGTGACTAACCTGATTTTGATGCAATAGAAGATGTGTGAGATGCTCTTATAGGTAAAATGTTTGAACCATATCTACCACAAGGATCCGACCCGATTTTTGAACCCTACACAACCTGCTGGCCGAACCCGAATTCCACCACTTTGATGGGGCCAATAAGTTAAAAGGAAATGGGGAAGTAAGGGGATGCTAATGGCACAAGCTAGAGGATCAGCTTGGTTCAGGGTCAAGGTTATAAAATGTGGAAAGAAAGGCCCAAAATGAAGGCCTCTTAGTGTGCTTAGAAGCCCATAAAAGTAATAATTTATAGACCCTTTCGGGCTATTTTCTGACAATTTCGGCAAACCATTTTTTGTTTTTTGGGTTTAGATCTTAACTCGTATCTCTTGTAGTTTCCTTTTTTTGTTGTGTTTGTCTGTTTTTGTTATGTTTACTTAGGTAATTTATTTTCATAAAAAATTATTGTTAGTCTTGTTATACGATTTATATATACACTTTTCTTATTTGTTATTACTTTTTAGTTTTTATAAATTTTTAAAGACTTCGACGGAGTTATCTTGTCATCTATTCTCATTTCTTTTAGTTGATAATATTCTTGGATTTTTTTTGGAATAAAATGCAATCACCACATACTTAACTTCTCATTAAAAGCTAATTTGTATAAGTCGAAACTACCAGTCCAAACAAAATACTTTCCTCTGATATTTCTTGTATTTTATTTTAACTCTTTTTTTGAGTTAAAGGCGAATGTTGCATTTTTTAATAAATATAATAAAATATTTTAGTGAATATTTATATCAACTCACTTTCTTTTCGAGTAAAAGGTAATTTGTATAAATCCATGTATTTATTTGAAATATTAAGTGATATAAACATAGTTACATTCAAATACAAAGAATATTTGTACAAACCTCATATTATTATTTATATATAGAAACTAAGTTCTCTCTTGAAGCATATTCAACTTGAAGCATAAAGTCTTTATGATTAATCTCATATTACTATTCAGAAATGAAATCAATACTTTCCTTTAAGACTTAAATCTTTTAAATTTACATTGAATTAAAAGTTTATAAGGCCTCTTGTATAAAGAATTATTATTATAATCGAGTCTTAACCTGTAATTTGTTTGAAGTAAACTTATATTGATTTGAGTTAAAAAAATATTAGTATAAGGTGATACAAGAAATGAAAGTCGCCCGCAAGGGTTGACTCAGGTGATTAAAGAGAGGAAAACTATCCTCTTGGTCACAGGTACGAATCCCACGGGAGGAGAATTTATGATTATGCCTCCTGAGCTAGAGTCTGTCGCTTAAATACGGTTTACCTTGGTTCACGTGGTTTGCAGGCTATTGCGTGAACCCGTAGGGTTTACCCAGTGCGCACCCGAAGGGTAGCGGCTGCTGGTTACCTACGATAAAAAAAAGAAAAGAAATGAAAGTCTTTTTTTAAATCGTACGTCCTAGTATGTTATAAACAACTTAGACTTTTCTAAACGTACTTTCGCTAATTCAAGTCCACTTATATTTAATTAGTACATTTATTTTTTCGGTTTTGATATATTTTTGGGTGATATTACATGCTTGCATTTTTTTGTGCTTTTATTTAACATACACACTTGATTATTTGTATACATGTGCACTTACATTCTATAGTTCTGGTCGTGTTACCAGTAATTTACTCCAACTTACATTTACATGCATATATGAGAGAAAATTCCAATGAAGACCCATATTTATTTGAAGACTTGTAGACCAACTATTAGTCATTGGATTTTTTTTAATACAATGGTGGTTAATAATCGAAACATTCTTAGTACACGCATTTTGGTGATGATCTCGTTCTTTGTCGTTTTTATAAATTTAAAACCAATTTATGATAAAATAACAACAACAACAATAATAATGATAACAATAATAATGATGAGCTATTTCAATAGTTGGAGTAAAAAATAAAATCCAAGTAAAATATTAAAAAAGAAATAACAGTTAAGGCCACAAAAGAATGCTCACCCGACCTCACCGGACCTAACAATTCAGCATAGGTTACTCCCAAAAATCTAGTAGTTTGGTACTTAACTTGTATCTATAAATATAAAGGCCCCATATAGTCTCTCCTTCTTATAGATGCCACATCTTCTTAAAGCCTACAACTGCACCAAGGCAACTCGCGCAGTGCATAACAATTATGGGCCTAGCTTTAATGTCATTTATAACATCCAAGCCCACAATCGAATTTGAATACATACCAAACCCAACCTAATGTGAATGCTCTAACAACCCAATGCAAGCAACTCCAAAAAAGTTAGCAATTTGATACTATTGACTTGTTTCTAAAAATGTCACAAATATTTTTATTCTTATTAAGGTAGGATGTTACAAAAGATATACATACATAAATTCATATATTTATGAGGAAAAAGTGTTTTAAAATGGAAGATTAATTGTTTGATATTTTCTGTATATTGACCAAAAGTTATAAATTAATATTTAATAAAAGAATTTTATATGTAATGCTAAATACAATTATAATCGCATACAATTTGTTTCAAATTCTACAACCGTCCCACACAATTCTTTAAACTAGATCTTCATGTTAGGGAAGGCGGCTCCACTCACTCTTATAAAATGTATTTGTGTAATTTATTTTTTTTAAATCTTTTCTTCTAAATAAAAATATAATGTTCAAGTTTCTATACAATAAAAGAAAATTTTAAAAATAAATCTTTATTGTATTGTACATTTAAAATTTGTGGCAAACATGAGAAGAAAATGATATACTAGCTGTATACATTATGTAATATCCAAATATGACACAGTTACTCATTAAAATATAAAATCTAAAAGATACTGAGGTTTGAATACATTAACAACAAAATTTAAATAGATTACAAAAATCCAAAAGATACTAGTCGGTTACAACACTAAACAGCTGCTCTACATGCATAAAACGCCTGCAAATTATCTAGTGCATCTACCATTCTGCAAACCCCCCAAGTCTCATACCATTATCAGCTGCATCTCCTTGCCTTGTTTTCTTGATTTCAAAATGGGATCTAGTGGAGCATTTCCACCTGAGATCGCAAAAGTAATAAAAGATATAAACAACATAACCTCAGACGTAGATACTTTCCCACACGCCTTGTACTCTACTCACTTCGGGTACCATGTACCATTTTCATTCGACCCTTCTGAGAAACCCATCCTCCAACCCCATCTAGATGTTAGATCCGGCTCTGACTGCTTAATTGGTGACTTACCCAGCCTGATGGACATACCCTCATTCGATGCAATCGCTGATGCGTGGGAAAGTCCCACAGGCAAAAGATCAGAACCAGAGTTACCACCTCCATCCCACCAGATTTCGAGCCCAAATGGAAGGCCGAGTTGGCTTCCAGATGGTTGGAAGATAACGTCCAAGCCTCGCATGAATGGGGCTAGTGCTGGACTGGTTGATAAGGTAAAAAAAGTTTCACTTGCCTCAGTGTAATTAAATGAAATTTATAAATTTTGTTTTTAATTGTTGTGTAGTTAAATTGGTTTCTGGTTTAAATTTTTTGATGAAATCTACTTGTTGTTTGATTATGAATTATCAGTTTAGATTTTCATAATAGTGTAATAATCTGTATATTTTTTTTGAATGTGTATTCTATGGGCGTTTATTGAGCAACAGAGTAACGTACCTTTTAATGTAAATGCAAATAATGACCGCAAGTATGAAAATTAATCAAACAAATTTGTTCTTACTCATAATCATGTTACTAATTTAATATTAGAAGCGAGGGTTTCTGGTGCTCATCTAAGTATCCGACTTGATAATTTTCTTTTCTTTTTGTTGTCGAATAATGTGTGAAAAGTATTTCTTTGACATTCGAATAACTTTAATTTTTGTAATTAACCTTATTCGTGCCAATTTTTTTTCAACATGATATTACTTTTTTATGTCATTAGAGTATATGTTGAGATGATATGACTCATTATTTTCGGTTGTAAATTTTTTAAGGTAAGCCTTGTATATGCTATGCAATCATATATTTTAGATATGCTCCTAGATTATATCATAAAAATGGTATGCATTACTCACTTGATAACAAGTCACGTACTTGTAGGCTTTAAGAATTAAAAGTTATGTGGAAAACATATATGCTCTATTCATGGTAAAGTGTGTTTTTGTAGTATTATACGGAGCCAATAACAAACAAGCGATTTCGTTCAAAGAAAGCGGTAATCAAGCATCTACAAGAATGTGCTGAGGAAGGCAACTCCAATTAGAAAATAAGATGAACCTACATAAAGAATTTTACATTTGTAATATGTGTGAGAATGTTTGTTAAACATTCAAGTGAACCTAGTCAAAGATTTTTACATATGTAATTATTCTGAGAATGTTTTCAATGAATTTTATGGTGGAGGAGTGGGGTTTTTAGTAATTTAATTACAATTCATGTTTCTTTCTCTGTTAACCATAAGACTACTAATTTATGATAAAAATTATAAAGTCAATGATCTTCATGAATGTGTGATCTTATTTTTTTTCTAAATCTTCTTACCACCATTAAAATTATAAACCCCATTAATAATGATGCATCAAATTAAAGACTTACATAATAAGTTGATGGGAAGTTAAAGCCATACATTCAATTATACATCAAACATCCTAGAAAACAACAAAGTACATAACGTGAAGTTAAAAGTATAAGTTTTGGATCTTCTGAACACAAGGTTGGTGAGTGTGTTTAGAAGATGTTCTCCAGAGTTGATATAAGAAAGAACAATTATAACAAAGAACACTATATACTACCAACAATTGTAACAAAGAACAATAGTAGTTAGACGGAATAATATCTCACAAAATAAACCAACCCATATGATTAATCATCCCCATAGTTTTATAAACCATAGCTTTTCCTGGCCTTGTGAACTTTTGGCTAACTCATCAACCAGGAGGCATCTCCCATGTTTAAAAAATGTTGTAGTTACAAATGTATAAAAAAACGGTACAATCTTCTTTTTTTATAGCCTACAAACACTACAAGAAATTCGTATAAATGTATAAAAAAACCGTACAATCTTCTTTTTTTTACAAACATTATTATATTTATTGTGCATAAATTTTGTAAAATTCGTATAAAAGCATTGATATTTATAAATAAACTTTTACAAATACCTGTGAAGAGATAATTTTTATTTTTCCCAACAACTATAGACTAGCTATATATTTTACCAACTAGTTTGTATAAGGTTTTAAAAAAAAAGTTTTTTTAAAAAATCTTAACCCATTTATACCCAGGCAGAAATCTCCGTCTTATCTAGAGATACACAAAAACTCATTACTTAATCTGGATAATCCATTATTTAAACTCTCTAAAGACATGCACAAAAAGTCCACAAAAAATCTATTCATTTGGGTTGTATTTAAAATTTAATTAATCTGGCCCACGCGCATCGTAAGATTGAATCATTTTTTATGCAGTTTTGTTATATTATTATTGTTTCGTGCCTTCACCAATATGAGTAGTTTACATATAAAAGAAAATAATTTTGAGTAAAATTATATGGAGTCCTTATTTTTTGTTATGTCTAATATTGCAAAACTTAATATTTTGTAAATCACTTTCTACAAAAATTATAATTTTTATAAAAAAAACTTGAAAATCTCATAGAATACTACAAAACATATAATTGTACAAAACATGATTAGTTTGCAGAAACTAAATGTTCACATTGTAGAATGTACATGTTGTACTTCTAAAATGTATTAGATTTGTATTTTATTAAAATAGTAATATTTATAAAATATAATTTACAAAATAATATTTTTTGAAATTTTTACTTACAAAAGACATATATGAACCCGAGGAATTAGATGAAAATTATAAATATATATATATATATGTTCATGTTGTAGAACATACATATTTAATTACAGAACATACATATTTAGTTACACAACATACATATTTTAGTTATCAATGTATGAGATTTGTATGATTTTATTGAAGTAATGATATTTGAGAAACATGTTTTGCCACATAACATGTTTTACAAGATATTTTATTTATAGAACATAGATGAGCTACGAGGACTACAATAAAAAGGTGAACTCCGTACCATTTATATATATATGTATGTATATATATATGGCTAATCTAATGAGATCATTTTAGAATTAAAATTTAGTATCGGTGTTAAAAAATCCCAATATACACTATGTTTAAAATACGAGGGCATTATTTTTACTTTTATAAATTAGAAACACATACATACACACAATTAGTTGGTATATCAGAAGAGTTCATCAAGGATTATTTTAATTAAATTAATTTAAAGTAATTCATATTGTTTAAATATTCATTAAGTATGAATTACTTAATTAGCAGTACCACACAAATGGTCTTTAGCAACATTAAAAAACGGTGTTGGCACAAAAAATATCGCCTTATGTGATAAAAATTTGAATAAAAGAATGTATAGCAACATTAATTTAAAATATTTCCATGCATGTTGCCTTAGTGTAGTTATGCCAACACCTATATTAGTGTTGCCTTAGATACATAAAAAAAGTATTAAAAAAAGGAATAAAAAACCCGCTCCTAGTGAAAAAAGCCCGCTAAGGAAAATTTGAAAAGCCCGCTCAGTCGGTCAATTACAACACAAAACAAAATAAATAAAATATAAAAAATCAATTATAAAACCAAAAAAACAAAAAACACTCCACGTCTCTCCAACTCTGGCAGATCTCGTATCTTTCTCTCACGGCTCCGTTCAATCGCTCCGCTCCGGTCAATTTCGTCGCTTTCTTTCCATTCTGCCTTTTTTACTCTGTACCTCAACGACAATCGTCTCTTTCTTCCCTCTTCTACAACTATACACACATACACTCAAACAGCAGAAGAGCTGTACAACAGCGAGGATGACATCGTGGTCGTAGATAAAAAAATCGTCGGAGAGCGAAGCAGGAGATCAGTTTGAGTATTTCAGATGGGTGTATCATTTAGGCGTTAATAAAATTGGTCATGAATAACACATGAGTAGCCCTACTTCCGACAGCTCTCGCCGTCTATTTCTCTCTGTAAGTATAATATTTTCCTTGTATTTATACATGTAATATATTCAACCATTGCATATATGATATATCTTATGTGAATTATCCTATTTTTGTGTTCAATTTGGTTAGTAGCGTAGTCTCCCCCGAGGTGTTTGATACATTGCCGCTTACAAAAATATTATTTAAACACAAACTTGCATAAGCGGTGATTTTACTTTACAGTTTTGTTTATACCAAACTTGCATATATAACCACATTGCCAACTCTTATGTTGCTCTGCTAGTATTTTTCGCTAGTCAAAAAAACGGATAGTGACTATGCGGATAAACCACATACAATAATTTTTGGTTGAATTGTTATATACACACATCTTCTTTTATTGATCGTTTGGCTATTGAGTATTGATCAGTCATTTCTTAAGGTCTGCTACCAGGGCCGGTAGCACTACTTTGTGTTTTTGAAGCAGGTCTGAAGTCTGGGTTTAGATTATTGCTGATTTGTGTTCTTTGTGTAATGGTTTTCTTATATCCTGAATTTGGTTTTTTGGAAAATTAGATGAGTTTTCGAGTGCTTGATATGAACTGATATATTTGGGAGGAGCTTTGTTTACTTTGAGGTTGGTCTAGTTGTTGTGAGAAGGGGTATATTTTGAGTTGTGTTCTTTCTGGGTGCCTGAAGAGGGGGGAGGAAGTGCCTTTTTGTTTCTGTGTTTGTATCAAGGCAAATAATGTATTTATATATGTATGTATATTTTAATAATTTTAGAAAGTATCGCTGGTTGTGTATTGGGGTTTTTAAATGCCCATATTAAATTCTAAGTCTAATAATTTAGGGTCTCACTAGAGTATATCTATATATATCTACATATATATATTTATATATATTTTATCCACCCGTTTCATTTCTTTCTCAGATAGAATATCTCCCCCCGCCTACATATATTTTATAGATTAAAACTTTAATGGATAGAATTAGAGAAAGTCAAGCAAGTACTTTCAAAAAATCACTTGATATATATACACATACATACATATATTAGATATGTAATTTTTTGATTTTTTATATTTATTTGGCTAAATGGTTAAATAATATGAACCAACGATGCCCGAGCCTCTGAGATTATGAGAGAGATGAATGGAGAGACATTATGAGATAGAGAGAGATATCGAGGTGTAAACGAGAGAGGGGAGAGGTAGAGAGACGCGAGATTGCATCATATGAGGGTGGTCACATAAAACTTGTGATTGAGTGATGACCTATGATTTATTTCTGGGATATATTGTATTTTTTCTTTTAGGTGCACATAGGCACCGTGAGCTTTTAGTGATTTAATTTAAAAAAAATTAAGTGCTTTGTTTTTAAATTTGGTGCTTTGTGAAGAAATTTTAATGCTTTGTATGGAAAATTTTAAATGCTTTATGTCGAAATTCATGGCTTTGTGTGATTTTTTTTAGTGTTTTTCTTAAAATTCTGTGTATTTTATTAAAAACTCGGTGCTTTGTGCTAAATTTTTAGTTCTTTAATTTGAATTTTTAGTACTCTGTTGAATTTTTAGGATCTGGTATTTTTTGCATATGATGATAATGAGAATGTGGTGGTGATTTTTACATGTGATTAAGATGATGTTAACGACCGGTAATTGTAGTGCTAAAGTGAAGGAGGTGGTAATAATGATGATGGTTAATTGTGATACTAGAAGTTCGATGAGCAACGATGATAACTAACCGTGTATCGATTGGGTATATATTTTTTAATAAAATTTAAAATTCCATATTTCTGGTCTACTTTGAATATGGGTCTCATTATTAGAGCAGCCCATATATATATATATAAGGGCTACTCTAATGAGACCCTTGTTAGAATTAGAACTAAGTATGGACCTTAAAAAAGCCGAATACAAAACACAAAATCGGTGCTACTTTGTAAAATTATAAAAATGTACCTACGTACATTGCTTACAGTAGTAACATTACAACTGAATACACCTTTCCAGGTTAAAATAGCATTCTTCTATGAATTACACTATCCGTGTTCTAAACTAAAATCAAACCAATTATCAACGAAGTTTCATAGATTTTAACACAATTCACTCCTAAAATCGATGTGCTTTTGAATGCGAGAACATTCTTAAATAATTAACAAAGAAACACATTGTTACTCTCACTACTATCCTCATACACAAAAATCATTTAAAATTTAAAGAAAGCACTTAAAATTCAACCCAAAACACCCAATTTGAATATAAATCACTAAAAAATCAATAAGAAGAACCTCACAAAAAGCAACGAATTTTAACACAAAGCACCTAAAACTAATACAAATCATCAAATATCACCAACACTACTAAAACACAATTTGCTTTACATACCACCACCATAACCACCATCTTTAACATAAACTTCACCGCTCTAGACCTCTACCATCATCATAACCGCCATAACAACTCCTTTACTTGAATATACTAGATGTATATAATCTGAAAGTTTCAATATAAAATAGGTGATTTGTATTACAAAAAGGTGATTTGTATGCAAAAAATAACCAAGTTTTAACATAAATCACGTAATTTCAAAACAACCCCCTAATTTTTTTATAGAAAATTACCAGAGTATCCACTGACTCTGTCATAAGTACCGCTACGATAACTATAATCTCGATCACAACCTTCGCCCACACAACTATACCATCACAATAACCACATCTTTTTAAAAATCATAGGACCCGAGATATAATGAATCTAAAATTCCAATCACTATATCATCGAATCAAGTGCTTTCATCTCTCACATCTGCAATATTTTTTCCTATCCATTTATTTTTTCATCTCAAATCTCCAAAGATATCACTGTATGAAAAAGAGATCAGAAAAGATAGGTGAAAATTGATGAAGGAAGACGAAGAAAAAGAAAGATCCGGAACTCAAAAGAAGAGAGAGAATTGGAGAGGCATGGAGAGAGAGAGATTAAAAATGGGTGATAAAAATTAAGTCTAGAAATGGGTGGATGAGTATTCAGGGAGGAGAGAGAAATAAAAGATATATGCACACGATATACGTATAAAAGTTAGATGAGAAATATGTGATCCAGATTAAAAGTAAATATTTTATTAATAGTGGCTGAGATTTGATCTATGTTTTAATTTTTATAGATGGATCTTATTTGAATAGTTGCCTATATGCCTATACACACAGAAACACACATGAGAAACCCTTCTTAGAGTTAGAACTTAGTATGAGCGTGAAAATAAGCCTAATAGAAAGAACCTGATCAGAATATTTAAATTATGAATTTTCTTACAATAAACAAACCCGTTACATACAAGAACAATCACTGTCCATCAACAAATATCGCCATACGTGCTTTACTATGACACAATTATAATTACCATAGCTTCACCACCATTATCCTGACAGTTACATGTCATTAACAAAGAACACATAATTTTGACTTAATGCATAAAATTTCAAGATAAAGCACTAAAACATCAATACAAACCATCAAATTTTAACAAAAAGCATCAAATTTTTTAAGATAGGACACCTAAAAACTAACACAAATTATTTAATATCACCAACATACCACTAACAAACCCAAGCTCCCTCATATATACCACCATCATAACCATCACCTCAAACAAAATCTTCATCCCCTATGCCCATCATAACCACCATAACTAACTCATTTACTTGAATTTATTACATCTCTCAGATCTGAAAAGATGACTTATGAAAATAAAGACTTACATGATATATGTTTCTATTCAGATTTACAGTAATTAAAATTGAAATGTGGAGCTGGCAAAAGGAGCATTATCAATAATCGACAAAGATCCATCCAAAAGTGGTATACAAATATATGACTTACCAGTAAGAATGACTTTTCTGTGACGGTGTAGGAAACATGACGACCAGAGAGAGAGGGAGAGAGAGAGAAAAGTCCAGTGGAGAGTATATAGAAATGGGTGGATTTAAAATGTTGCTTGAAAAATAAGAATATATTTGTATGGCTAGGATCAAATTTAGATGTAAAATATGTATGGTTTAGATAAGATATAAGTTCTAATTTAAGACAGAGTCTCATTTTGACACTTGCCTATACATATATTAGAAAATTCTAGTTCAAAATGGATGATTATTTGTTTGAAATCTAGTACTCATAAAATGTAATAATCAATATGTAATTAAGAAATTTAGGAATTATCTGGTATATGTAATTAACATTGTTTTAAGTACACATGGTTAATTTTAATTTTTTTTCTTTCGACTTATGTAGAGATATTATATACTATGAAATAAAAATGGTATTTAAATATACTAAATTCAATTCAAAAGAAGATACAAACTATAAATTTATGACAAAAGATACCAAAATATTAGAGGTATGTATTATATTATATCCAAATATAAAACAATTATTCATTAAGTTTTGGAATCCAAAAAGATACCGAGATTTATATATTTTAACAATGAAATCCTAGTAAAAAATAAAATTTGAAGGTACTTATCACTTACAACATAAAACGACTATGATGCTAGCATAAAATGTCACAAGAAAATTATCTTATTATCTATGGTTCTGAAAACCCCCGAAACTCACCATATTTGAAATCTTAGACCAATCTATATCAACTAAATACGTATACAACTGGACCTCCCTGAATTGTTTCCTTAATCTTGAAATGGGATCTAGCAGAGCATTTCCACATGAGTTGGCCAAAGATATTAAAGATTTAAACAATATGACTTCCAACATAGATTCTTATTCCGACTCCATATACTTGACTTACTTCGACTACCCTGTACCATTCATATTCGATCCTTTCGACCAACCCATTATCTAAATCGACCTCGATGTTAGATCTAATACCAAAGTTTGTTGGCTAGCTTACCGGATCTGGTGACTTACTTAATTTTGATGCAATAGCAGATGTGTGAGAAGCTCCTATAGGTAAAATGTTTGAACCATATCTACCACAAGTATCTGACCCAATTTTCGAACCCTACACAACCTGCTGGCCGAACCCGAATTCCACCACTTTGATGGGGCCGATAAGTTAAAAGCAAATGGGGAAGTAAGGGGATGCTAATGGCACAAGTTAGAGGATCAGTTTGGTTGGTTATAAAATGAAGGCCTCTTAGTGTGCTTAGAAGCCCATAAAAGTTATAATTTATAGACCCTTTCGGGCTATTTTCTGACAATTTCGGCAAATCATTTTTCTTGTTTTGGGTTTAGATCATAACTCGTATCTCTTCTAGTTTCCTCTTTTTGTTGTGTTTGCCTATTTTTGTTATGTTTACTTAGGTAATTTATTTTCATAAAAATTTATTGTTAGTCTTGTTATACGGTTTATATATACACTTTTCTTATATGTTATTATTTTTTGGTTTTTATAAATTTTTAAAGACTTCAACGGAGTTATCTCGTAATCTATTCTCATTTCTTTTAGTTGTTAATATTCTTGGATTTGTTTTTTGGAATAAAATGCAACGACCACTTACTTAACTTGTCATTAAAAGCTAATTTGTATAAGTCGAAACTACCAGTCCAAACAAAATACTTTCGTGTGATATTTCTTGTATTTTATTTTAACTCTTTTTTTGAGTTAAAGGCGAATGTTGTATTTTTTAATAAATATAAAAAAATATTTTATTGAATATTTATGTCAACTCACTTTTTTTTCGAGTAAAAGGTAATTTGTATAAATCCATGTATTTGTTTGAAATATTAAGTGATATAAACATAGTTACATTCAAATACAAGAAATATTTATACAAACCTCATATTATTATTTAGAGATAGAAACTAAGTTCCCTCTTGAATATTTGTAAGTTTATTTTTAACTTCAACTTGAAGCATAAAGTCTTTATGATTAATCTCATATTACTATTCAGAAATGAAATCAATACTTTCCTTTAAGACTTAAATCTTTTAATTCTACATTGAATCAAAAGTTTATAAGGCCTCTTGTATAAATAATTATTATTATAATCGAGCCTCAACTTGTAATTTGTTTAAAGTAAACATATATTGATTTGAGTTAGAAAAATATTAGTATAAGGTGATATAAGAAATGAAAGTGTTTTTTTAAATCGTACGTCCTAGTATGTTATAAACAACTTAGACTTTTCTAAACGTACTTTAGCTAATTCAAGTCCACTTATATTTAATTAGTACATTTATTTTCTCGATTTTGATATATTTTTGGGTGATATTACATGCTTTCATTTTTTTGTGCTTTTATTTAACATACACACTTTATTATTTGTATACATGTGCTCTTACATTGTCTAGATGGGGTCGTGTTACTAGTAATTTACTCCAACTTACATTTACATGCATATATGAGAGAAAATTTCACTGAAGACCCATATATATTTGAAGACAGGTACACCAACTATTAGTAGTTGGATTTTTTTTAATACAATGGTGGTTAATAATCTAAACATTCTTACTGCACCCATTTTGGTGATTATCTCTTTCTTTTGTCCTTTTTATAAATTTAAAACCAATTTAAGAAAAAATAACAACAACAACAATAATAATGATAATAATAATAATAATAATGAGTTATTTCAATAGTTGGAGTAAAGAATAAAATCCAATTCAAATATTACAAAAGAAATAACATTTAAGGCCACAAAAGAATGCTCACGGGACCTAACAATTCAGCATAGGTTAGTCCCAAAAATCTAGCAGTTTGGTACTTAACTTGTATCTATAAATATAAAGGCCCCATATACTCTCCTTCTTATAGATGCCACATCTTCTTAAAGCCTACAACTGCACCAAGGCAACTCGGGTCTGGGCCTAGCTTTAATGTCATTTATAACATCCCAGCCCACAATCGAATGTGAATGCATACCAAACCCAACCGAATGTGAATGCTCTAACAACCCAATGCACGCAACTCCAAAAAAGTTAGCAATTTGACACCCATTGACTTGTTTCTAAAAATATCACAAATATTTTTATTCTTATTAAGGTAGGATGTTACAAAAGACATACACACATAAATTGATATATTTATCACCAAAAAGTGTTTTAAAATAGAAGATTAATTGTTTGATATCTTTTGTATATTGACCAAAAGTTATAAATTAATATTTAATAATAGAATTATATATGTAATGCTAAATACAATTATAATCGCATACAATTTGTTTCAAATTCTACATGGGTCCGACAATTCTTTAAACTAGGTCTTCACGTTAGGGAAGGGGGCTGGACTAGCTCTTATAAAATGTATTTGTGTAATTTATTTTTTTTAAATTTTTCTTCCAAATAAAACCATAATGTTCAAGTGTTTATACAATAAAAGAAATTTTAAAAATAAATTACGTAACTATACTTTATTGTATTGTAGATTTAAAATATGTGGCAAATATGAGAAGAAAAGATAAAGAAATGAGTAGGAGAGAGAATATGAAACAAAAATAATATCTAATATACTAAATTTAAATTAAAAGATGATTCAAAATATCAATACCACTTAAAAGATAACAAAATATCAGCTCTATACATTATGTAATATCCAAATATGACACATTACTCATTAAAATATAAAATCTAAAAGATACTGAGGTTGGAATACATTAACAAAAAAATTTAAATAGATTACAAAAATCCAAAAGATACTAGTCGGTTACAACATTAAACAACAGCTCTACATGCATAAAACGCCAGCAAATTATCTAGTGCATCTACCATTCTGCAAACCCCCTAAGTTTCATACCATTCTCAGCTGCATCTCCTTGCCTTGTTTTCTTGATCTTAAAATGGGATCTAGTGGAGCATTTCCACCTGAGATGGCAAAAGTAATAAAAGATATAAACAACATAACCTCAGACGTAGATACTTTCCCAGGCGCCTTGTACTCTACTCACTTCGGGTACCATGTGCCATTTTCATTCGACCCTTCTGAGAAACCCATCCTCCAACCCCATCTAGATGTTAGATCCGGCTCTGACTGCTTAATTGGTGACTTGCCCAGCCTGATGGACTTACCCTCATTCCATGCAATCGCTGATGCGTGGGAAAGTCCCACAGGCAAAAGATCAGAACCAGAGTTACCACCTGGATCCCACCAGATTTCAAGCCCAAATGGAAGGCCGAGTTGGCTTCCAGATGGTTGGAAGATAACGTCCAAGCCTCGCATGAATGGGGCTAGTGCTGGACTGATTGATAAGGTAAAAAAAATTCCACTTGCCTCACTGTAATTAAATGAAATTTATAAATTTTGTTTTTAATTGTTGTGTAGTTAAATTGGTTTTTGGTTTAGAATTTTTGATGAAATCTAATTGTTTGATTATGAATTATCAGTTTAGATTTTCATAATAGTGTAATAATCTGTATGTATTTTTTTGAATGTGTCTTTTATGGGCCTTGATTGAGCAAGAGAGTAAGGTACCTTTTAATGTAAATGCAAATAATGACCCCAAGTATGAAAATTAATGAAACAAATTTATTCTTACTCATAAACATGTTACTAATTTAATATTAGAAGCGAGGGCTTGTAGTGCTGATCTAAGTATCTGACTTGATAATTTTTTTTTCTTTTTGTTGTGGAGTAATGTGTGAAAAGTATTTTTTTGATATTGGAATAACTTTAATTTTTGTAATTAACCTTATGCGTGCGAATTTTTTTTCAACATGGTATTTCTTTTTATGTCATTAGAGTATATGTTGAGATGATATGACTCATTATTTTCGGTTGTAAATTTTTTATGGTAAGCCTTGTATATACTATGCAAACATATATTTTAGATATACTCCTAGATTATATCATAAAAATGGTATGCATTACTCACTTGATAACAATTCATGTACTTGTAGGCTTTAAGAATTAAAAGTTCTCTGGAAAACATATATGCTCTCTTCATGGTAAAGTGTGTTTTTGCAGTATTATACGGAGCCAATAACAAACAAGCGATTTCTTTCAAAGAAAGCGGTAATCAAGCATCTACAAGAATGTTGTGCTGAGGAAGGCAACTCCAATTAGAAAATAAGATGAACCTAGATAAAGAATTTTACATTTGTAATATGTGTGAGAATTTTTGTTAAACATTCAAGTGAACCTAGTCAAAGATTTTTACATATGTAATTATTCTGAGAATGTTTCCAATGAATTTCATGGTGGAGGAGTGGGGGTTTTTAGTAATTTAATTCCAATTCATGTTTCTTTCTCTGTTAACCATAAGACTACTAATTTATGATACAAATTATAAAGTCAATGATCTTCATGAATGAATGATCTTATTATTTTCTAACTCTTCTTACCACCATTAAAATTATAAACCCCATTAATAATGATGCATCAAATTAAAGACTTACATAATAAGTTGATGGGAAGGTAAAGCCATACATTCAATTATACATCAAACATCTTAGAAAACAACAAAGTACATAATGATAACTCCTGGTGGCGGGGCCGCTCCTTCGACGCCGTGCCTGGATCCTTCGCCGCTGTGGGGGTGTAGCTGTGATGGAGCTCCTACAAAATAACACCGGAAGGGGGTTTGGTCCCAGGGCGCCTCCGGCGTGAGAATAAGAACTCACTTTTGGGGAAGATGAAGATAGATATGAATGAATGTAGGTGGATGTGTGTGTATATGAGTGTGAGAGAGTGATTAACCCCAAAACCTCACCTTCTTGGGTTATTTATAGCCCAAGGGTGGGGTTTTGGGGTTGGTACCCTTAAATCGTAGCCATTGATTCTGGGAGCGGAGGACACCTGGCTGGAGTGGATGCTTTACACGTGTCAGTGCGGGACTGGCTGAGGAATGTTATGAGGATCCTATGACACGTGTCCTGATTATTCCCATGATTGATGTGTGACACTTGTCCCTATCATGTGCATGGGCCAGTGTTTCACGCACTGAGATTCGTTAAGGTTGGGCTTGTGGGACTGGGTCAGTCAGCACTGGTAGTGTGCACGACAAGTACTTCGAGGAGCTGCGTGGAGTTAGGAGTCTAGGAGTAGTTCTTCGAGGAACTATATAGTTAGGAGTGTGGGACTAGTCCTTCGAGGAGCTATATAGTTAGGAGTGTGGTACTAGTCCTTCCGGGAGCTGTATAGAGTAAGGTGTCCGGGGTTAGGTCGTTCAGGATCTATATGTCCTATCACATAATGTGAAGTTAAATGTATACGATTTGGATCTGAACAACAGGTTGGTGAGTGTGTTTAGAAGATGTTCTCAAGAGTTGATATAAGAAAGAACAATTGTAACAAAGAAGACTATATACTATCAACAATTGTAATAAAGAACAATAGTAGTTAGACGGAATAATATTCCACAAAATAAACCAACCTATATGATTAATCATCACCATAGTTTTATGAACCATAGCTTTACCTCGCCTTGTCAACTTTTGGCTAACTCATCAACAGGAGGCATCTCCCATGTTTAAAATATGTTGTAGTTACAAATGTATAAATAAACAGTACAGTCTTCTTCTTTTATAGCCTACAAAAAGACACTGTACAGGAGGACAGTACAAGAAGCATGAAGAGATTGTGCCTTCAACATATACTCTCCACTATGACAAGTAATTATATTGGAAATGTGGATTATAATTTTATTGTGAGAAATGATGTTACATATGTGCCTGCTTATTAAGTATGTGTTGGTTTACAGGAGTAGTATATTTGAAAATAATATTTAAGTGATTACTATATGAAATATATAGTTTTAGTGTCATTAAAAATATTTTTATAAAATTATCTAAGTGTGATAAAATCATTAAATCGGTAATGTTATCTTCATAATACTTTTATGTACTCTTTAAAAACATAGGTTGAATTTATTTAATAATTATGCCTTTTTTAAATTTTTTTACAAACATTATTATATTTATCGTGCATAAATTTTGTACAATTCTTATAAAAGCATTGATATTTATAAATAAAATTTTACAAACACCTGTGAAGAGATAATTTTTATTTTTCCCAACAACTATCAAGTAGCTATATATTGTACAAAATAGTTTGTATAAGGTTTTAGAAAAAATGTTTTTAAAAAAAATCTTACTTAACCCATTTATACCCTGGTAGCCTAATCTATCTCCCTCTCATCTAGAGATGCACAAAAACCCATTACTTAATCTCCATAATCCATTATTTAAACTCTCATAGGAGATGCACAAAAAGTACACAAAAAGACCATTCATCTGGGTTGTATCCAAAATTTAATTAATCTCGCCCATGGGCATGGTCAGATTGAATCATTTTTTTATCCAGTTTTTTTTATATTAATATTGTTTCGTGCCATCACCTATATGAGTAGTTTACATATAAAAGAAAATAATTTTGAGTAAAATTTTATGGAGTCCTTATTTTTTGTTATGTCTAATATTGCAAAACTTAATATTTTGTAAATCACTTTATACAAAAATTATAATTTTTATTAAAAACTTGCAAATCTCATAGAATACTACAAAACATATAATTGTACAAAATATGATTAGTTTGCAGAAACTAAATATAAATGTTCACATTGTAGAATGTACATGTTGTACTTGTAAAATGTATTAGATTTGTATTTTATTAATATAGTAATATTTGTAAAACATAATTTGCAAAATAATATTTTTTGAAATTTTTACTTACAAAAGACATATATGAACTCGAGGAATTAGATGAAAATTATATATATATATATATATATATATATATATATGTTCGTATAAATATTCATGTTGCAGAACATACGTATTTAGTTACAGAACATACATATTGTAGTTATCAATGTATGAGATTTGTATGATTTTGGTGAACTAATGATATTTGAGAAACATGTTGTTAGATCCCAATATGTTTGTAAAAGGGGGTTGAATACAAACTATACCGTTTAATCGAATTTAGTGCGGAATAAAAAATTGAAAAACAATTCAAGTTAAATAAAAATATTATTAAACTTGAAAGGTGTTACAACAACGGTATCGATTACAAGGCATTAATCTCAAATTAATTATCACAAATGTAGAATAAATTCGACATGAACTTTTTCTATTTTTGCAATAAAAAGAATCAAATACTAAATATAATTTGAGATTAAGTTCTAGGGATTTTGATCCGCTAGATAGTTACACAAGAACAAGAGAATGATTTCTAGTGTTTTAGATTTAACTTTAAAACTAGAAATGTATAATCTTGAATTCAGCAAAGAGATAAAATATTTCTTCTGCGACTGCTATTCTTGAATTGGTTGATGTTAAAAATGTCTTCTAATGCTTTTGTCTTTTATATTTCACTCAACAGAATCCACTTGACCTAGCATGACTATCTGAAAATTGGCATGACTTTCCATGAGACAATCCGTTGAGCTAGCAAGACAATCTGTTGAACCACCATGACTCTCAATGAGACAATTGAATGAACTAGCAAGACTATCAAAATGAACTGGCAAGACAATCCTCCTTCCAGTAGAACTTTCGGTGAGGCAATCAGGAATGGCCTAGCATGACAATCGGTATGACAATCCAGATTGTCATGACAGTTCAATCTCAATAGTTCAATCTCAATTGTAATTAAAACTGATTTTAATTCAATTTTAATTCAGAAAATTCTTAATATTAATTCAGAATTAATTAATCAATTAATTCAATTAATCAATTGATTCAATTAATAAATAAATTAATCTTTGCAGATTTAATTTATTTTCTTAATTAAATTATATTACTTAATTAATTAATAGAGAATTAATACTACTCTTGAACAACAACCATTCTTCTGAGAATTAATATATATTGGAAAACAACCACAAATAAGATAGGGTACCTTTTCAACATGCTAAACGGTGCAAAATGTTAACCACATGGATGTTAATAAATATGTCTTACCCCTGACCTGATAATATTAAGAATAATGCTCGTGCTGGAAATATGTCGGAACCTCTGGGGACACATAATGTAGTTAATATTTTAAATTATTACTGGTGTATGATTTTCTAAAGTGCTAATTTGTTTTTAAGTCGTGACTGCATAATTTATTATGTTTCAAGTCTGGACAGAATGTTATTAAGTTATTTGAAGCCAAAAAGGAGCACGCACAAACACATCCTCATCTGCTACAATTGTAAATGCCTTTCACCGACTCTTTGGTTGTAAATCTTTAGCACAAATAAAAGACCAAAAAATCATGTATATTCATATATATATATAGTGGTTATTATGAAACTTCTCTGAATGAACTAATCTTATTGGTTCTACATATGCTGCATAGTACAACTTTGCATTTATACTCCTAGACAAAATCTTTGGACCAGAAGCAGTATGCATAACCTAAACTTGTTTTGACGTGGTGCCATTCTCCCCCACCCCTAAACTTGTTTTGACGTGGTGCCATTCTCCTCACCAGATCTCTTTTTTTTGGTTAGAATTGGTAGATGGTGAATGATAAATTTAGTGAATATTAAGTGATGGGTTTTTAGTTGGTTGATGATGAATTTTGGTTGTAATGGTGGAGTTTAGTTTTTTTATAATAACTAATGTTTATTCTAAGTATTATATTAGTTTTTTTTCTAGTATCCTTGTAGCATTGTCAAGATTAATTAGTTTTTTTTGCCAATATTTTTTTTGACCAAATGCAATTTTATTACTCGAAAAGATCATTCAAGATACAATGCTTAACGTTGATTAGAACATCATTCCAATCAGACATACGATCAGGATACACATAGGACACACGAGCAAGTTCATGTGCCACTATATTCGCATACCGTTTAATAAAATACAACCTTACGTTGTTTAATTCATTAACTAACTTCCTGCATTCTTTAACCACCTTACCAAGTCTGGACCGTAAAGGAGTTGCACTACGAATCAGCTGAAGAACTACCAAACAATCTGATTCAAGCACCACTACATTCCTACTCCACTCCTTCACCCAGCTTAAGGCTTCTTTAATAGAGAGAGATTCAGCTAGAATCGGGTCTAAAACCTCATCATACCGCCTAGTTTTTGCTAGAATTAGATGGCCATCATGATTACGAGCAATCAATCCCTTACCAAAACTCTGTAGTCCTTAAATAATGTTGTGTCTACATTGCTCTTTACTTCATTGAATTGTGGCTTCACCCAGTAAATTACCCCATCTCCTACCTCAGAGGGATGAAGAGGAACATTAACACACCTTCCCTGAGCTAATTTCCACTATGAAAGATACTCATTTTCCTTAGCAACAATTCTTAAAGGACTCGAATATTTATTGTTCCACAATAAGTCATTCCTTGATCTCCGTATGGACCAGCATATAGTGATAATCAGTTCTGTTACCGACGTTAACTGCCGAGATAAAATCGTACTCAGCCAACCTGCAAAATCAAAATTCGATCCGTACTAATTCTTTGGTCTAAAATTTGCCAATTTGAACAAGTTTCGTTTGTAGAATAGCCTTAGTCGGTAAGCAGAAATACGCAACCCTCTAAACTAAGCTCAACACCTTTGGAGGGGCTTTGATGCTCCATAATTTCCTCCAGAAATTATTATTTTGAGAACCTGTCCAAGCATCTTTTTGTCTTTGTAGCAACCTGTAGGC
This sequence comes from Apium graveolens, assembly GCF_009905375.1. NCBI lineage: Eukaryota > Viridiplantae > Streptophyta > Magnoliopsida > Apiales > Apiaceae > Apium > Apium graveolens. The sequence goes on from NC_133657.1 coordinate 177,679,509, forward strand.
ACTTTTAACAGAGTACTATCCCGTGTTTTCAAGGTTCCAGACCAGAATGTCCCTGTCCAACTCCTGCTCCACCTTAGTATTTATGATACAACTTCTATCTCATTCTTCAAAACAATTGTTGATCAACTCCATGTCCTAGTCTTGAGTTCCAGGATGAAACAGGGATTCTAGAACTTGATTTGCCAGCACTGCGGAGACTGTAGAAACAAAAGGATTGTCTGCATTATTAAGCCATGGTTGACCAATAATCTGTATGTCTTTACATGTACTAATTCTCCAGCTGTACCCTGCAGAAAGAAACTTCTTTGTCTCGATTATGCTTCTCCAAATGAAACTTGGGCTACTTTCCAATCAAGCATACATGAATTCCGTATCTGCAAAATATTTAGCTTTATAAACACGAGCAACCAAGCTATCTGGATTTGTGATTAGCCTCCAATATTATTTTCCCAACATAGAAATATTAACATCATGAAGACATTTGAAACCTAAACCACCAGCCTATTTGTGATGTGTCAATCGATCGCAAGACATCCAATTTATCTGAGATTTGTTTTTCTGAGATGAAGACCAGAAGAACTTGGCCATGGATTTTCTAAATCTCGAATTAATTCAAGAGGGAGGAGAAAAACGCTCATTGCATACGTAGGCAAAGTCTGAGCTACATTCTTTATTAGAATTTCCTTTGCTGGTCTGGAAACATTCCTTTAATACAAGTTCTGAATGCTAGCTTTTACTTTCTCTTTTAAATAACCAAAAATCACAGACTTATTCCTCCCCAAGGTATTAGGAAGACCTAAATACTTAGAGGATTCACCAGCTTCCTGAATTTACAGCAACTGACAGATAAGATCTTTATTATACTGAATTATGTTTCCACTAAAAAACACGGTCGACTTACTTTTGTTAATTCTCCGACCTGAAGCTTTTTTATAAATATATAATAGCTCCAACACCTTTTCAGCCCCACCTGTCTCAGCTTTACAGTAAAGATAGCTATCATCAGTAAATAGCATGTGACTTATTACTCGAGCTTTTCTGCAAATAAGAATTCCTTGTAACCACTTCCTAGCTTCAAAATGTCTGATCAAAGCTGATAGACCTTCAACACGAATGATGAAGAGATAAGGAGATAGGGGATCTCCTTGTCTCAATCCCCTACTTGGTTTTATTGGGCCCATTTGATACTCTCAATGAACGATAGTATAGTCAACAATAGAAACACATTACATAACTAAGTGAGTCCACCATTTATCGAACCCCATTCTGAGAAACATTTTATACATAAATTTTCATTCTATACGATCATACGCTTTGGACATGTCGAGCTTGAGAGCCATAAAGCCTTCCTTTCCAAACTTCTTTTGCTTAAGGTAGTGCGTAACTTCAAAAGAGATCATAATATTGTCAGTGATCAGCCTACCAGGGAAAAATGCACTCTGTGTGTCTGAGATAACCATATCCAACACCTTCTTTAATCTATTTGCCATCATCTTTGTAAGGATCTTCATAATAACATTACACAAGGCTATTGGGCTCAACTCTGTACATGTTATTGGGTTTTTTTTCTTGGAGATGAGGACAGTATTAGTAGCATTAACCTTTCCGTACAGAGTCCCTGAAGCGAAGAAATCACGTACCATCTGAACCACTGCATCACGTATCACACTCAAATTCTTTTGAAAGAAACCCGGGGTCATATCGTCAGGCCCCGGAGCTTTATCAGGAAACATACTGAAAATAACATCTTTTACTTCTCTATCAGACACAAGTCCGAGTAAAGCTCTATTCTGTTGTTCAGATATTACACTAGGTATACAACTGAGTACTTCTTCTCATTGTGCTTGATCTGCAGTAAAGAGATGTTGATAGTATTCTTTGAAGACATCATGTAACCCTTCCTTCCATGCTACCCAAACACCCTCTTCGTTTTTCAATCTCTGAAAATGCTTAGCATGTTTCCTCCTTTTACAAGCTGAGTAGAAGTATTTGGTATTTTTTTCACCAGCTTGCAACCAAAACTGTTTGGACCTTTGACACCAAAAAATCTCACGTTGATCCAAAATTAAAAACAATTATTTCCTAATAGTTTCATACTCTGTGACGGAGATAGCGTCCCTCTTTCCCCTTAGTAATTTCAACTTCATTTTGCACTCTTTAATGCGTCTCCTAAAACAACCTATAATCTCCCGCCCCCAAACTTTCAAACTATCAGCACATCTGTTTAACTTCTACATTACATTATCGTTCGACTCATCCTTCCAGCATTCTTTGATAATCTGGAAGCAAATAGGCTCGGTGAGCCAAGCGTTTTCAAAATGAAAGGAATGTTTCTTGTTACCTCTCTGTTGCACTTCTGGACATAATAGCAGAGGACTGTGATCAGATGGAGAGCCTTCAAGGTTATAGACTTTTTCCCCATCAAAGAAATCTAACCACTGTGTATTAGCTAGCACTCGATCTAATCTTATTTCCACCCAATGATAAGACTTTCGACCTTTTTCCCAAGTAAACTGATGACCGGTGAGAGGGAGATCATACAATTTTGCATCATGAAGACAGTCATTAAACCCTTATATGAGATGATTAGGATAAGGGGGACCACCTCTTTTATCTGAATGAGAAGTAATATTGTTAAAGTCTCCCACCAAAATCCAAGGCAGATTAGCATCTTGAGAAAAATTTCTCAATAGGTCCCAAGTTTAATGTCTCTGTGATCTTATAGGTTCCCCATATATACCTGTCAAGCGCCAATCATTAACACCATTTGATCTTACTGATATATCTATATAAAATCGTGAATAACTAAGCAAGCTAACTGCATCTGCATTTTTCCTGAACAGAGCAATTCCTCCACTTTTTCCTTGAGGCTCCACAGCTATAAAATTTTCAAAACGCAGCTTATTGCACAAACTCTCCATTTTACTGTAACTACTTATTGTTTCACACAAAAAACAAAAAATGGTTTCTCAGTAGGGGTTACATCTTGTAGGAAACAAACTTTTCCAGGTGAACCCAGGCCTTGGCAGTTCCAAGATAATGCATTCATGATGACTGCCGGGACTGCATAACAGTGCCCGCCATTAGCTCGTTTTTTGATTCAGTAGAATCATCATTCTGTGTTTCCATATGTGTGTCCTCTACATGAGGGGTAAAGACTGGAATATTATGGTCCAAGCCCACTCTTCGTCTTTTTGGATCCACAATAATTAAGTAAACCGTGTCCGGCCCATTACCATCTCCCTCCAAAACATTTTTCGAATTTTGAATGTTTACCTGATTATCCTCCTTTTTCTTTGATTTATCCAATTTACCATCAATTCCGCCTACACGTTCTCTCTGAGCCATCCTAACAGAATGAATATCCTTCCCTACATTAACGCTAAATAGTTGTCCTGTTGCACCAATTATGGGGTTTTCCTTATTCATGTTTCTTCCGCCATTCTCACCGGAATTCATCCCTTGAGCATTTCCTCCATTACGAAGCCATTTTCCCCCATAGTATGAGTTATCCTTCTTGGATTTGCCCTAAGCCATGGACCAAATGATTTTTCGATCTTTCCTACCAGACTATCGAAAACACGCTCACAGAACCGTTGTTCATGACCTATCATCCCACAGATGAAACAAAATATAGGTATAGCTTCATATTGAAATTTACCCAGCACCACTCTTTCTGTGACTTCTTTAGCTTCATTCTATGTTTAAGAGGATAATCTAGTGATATTGAAACTCGAATACGTAAATAGTCTCTCTACACCCCTATGACCCAATGTAGTTTCCTATATCAGTAGCTACGCGTTGTGACATAAAACCTACAGACATACCATGCAATTGAACCCAGAGATCAATCTTTTTAATCTCTACCGTCCTGGGATTATCTACCTGTTTGAGACGTTCCATAACTAAATGAAAGCGCCCAAACGAATAAGGGCTTCCTTCGATCACCCTTCTGATGTCCATCTCATGGTAAAACTGGAAAAGAAATCTGTTGTCATCCAATTGCTTTACATACATACCACGGCCAGGCCTCCATGACGATGCCATCTTGTGCTACAACTCTTGAAAGTCTATATGAGATTCAGTAAGAAATCGTCCCACTAAACACCACCTAGTATCAATCTCACTTAAATCATTTGCACTATTTTCATAACTGAGTCCACCTTGTTCCTCTTCTTCAATTTGAATCGCTGCGAAAGCCTCCTCCATATCTTGCAGATACCTCTGTTGTTTGTCCATTAGAAATAACCAGAAAAGCCTTATTGATAAAAGTAATTATAAACGACAATTGCAACTCCAAACCTTAGATATAAAACAAAGAGATTACAAATCTCACACAGCCTTACATGTCAAAAGACAAGACAATTGTGTAAATAGGATTTGGTGAGATGGGAAGTCTTGAAACTAGGATTTTTTTCGCCAATAAAAATCATTGTATAGTATGTTTTTAGCCAACAAGGGCATTCATAAAAAGTGTTAATATGAGTCATATCTTAGAAAATCAAAGTTTAATAAAAGTGTTGTGTGTAAGAAAGTATGATAGTGGTTTGTATTTTAATGAAAAAAACCATTTTGTGAAATGACAAAATACAACAACTAAAAACATAAACTATTATATAAATTATTTTTAAGAACGGTTCTTAAATTGATACTAGGCTAAAACCACTGCCATGCACTGATTGTATTATTTTTGATATTATATAATTTTTGAATTTAAATTGAAGTGAAAATTTTAAACTCTGAAATTTATTACTTAGAAATTTTTGATAATATGATTTAATAATTATTATTTTAAATATGAATGTGTATAATTTAGCATAGTTTTAGTTTTTGAAGAAATATCAGTAAATGTAAGATTTAGTTTTGTTAAAATTCATAGGTGTTTATAAAATATAATTATATTTTAATTAAAAGATAAATTTTAACTCAAACCAATAGTAAACAAAATATCTTTATTTGGTATACTAAAAAAATCTAAATAATTATATTCAAATTTTATTTTGTTTACGTGTCAATAAGAAAAAGTTTTTGTTAATGCGAATAAAAGTACTTATTACTTTATTTTACCTGTTATAGTTATTCTCTTATTTTAATATTGATTTATCATGAATCAATTCTATAATTTTTAACCCCATCAATATCATGTATTGATTTATTTTAGTCACACAATTATACTTACTAAGGAATCATCTCTATTTTTATTTTATTAAAATAGTTTTGAATATTACACAAATTGAAAAAAATGTGTAATTAGATTTGATCCCACTTATCCCAGAATCCTAAGCATATATTATACCTAACAACTAATTAGGTAGACTTTAATTTTATTATAACACAAACCAATAATATAAAAATTACCTTTAATTTGAATTTAATTTTAGTTTTAAAGTAAATTAATAATATATATTAATTGTTTTTTTTCTTAGTCCCATTATATCAACCATCTAATTATATTTAATTTGTTTTATTTTAGCTATGGTTAAATATTATTTTATTTTATTGTTTTTATTTTATTTTATTTTATTCATATGCCATTATACGGACCAACACAATATGTTGTAGCCTGGTTTTATAAAATATTTTTTAGCTAGATCGGTAGTATTTATTTTATTGTTTTTCCCCTGAGGTAGCAATTCTCATTTTGGTCTCATACCCGCTATGTCAACCAAATCCAGCTAATTATATTTAGTTTTTTTTTATTTCATTTTAGCCCGAAATGAATATTATTATGTTTTAGACCGAACTAGGGCCTGTGCCCAAATTATTCATGTGATGTTTAATATTTGGAAAATCAACTCATTATTTTATTTATATTTTAAATTTTCATTATTTCAAAAAATTTATATTGCTTTAAAGAAACAATTGTCATTTGGAACTGGTGGTACAAAACTTTAAAAACAACTCTTTTGACGTAACATATTCCTTAATAAGCTACAAACAAAAAAATATATTAACACATGTATGAACTTAGTTATTCTCGCAATAATATATTAATTTGGAGCAATCTAAATTTGTTTAAATGAATGAATGTGATTGTGAATAAATAATTAATTGGTGGTAGCACAACTTTAAAACAACTCTTGATCCTTTATAATAATTTTAAAAAATTCATAACTTTAGATCTTCTATAAAATACTAATTGGAAAATTTAATATTATAATAATATTAAGATTATAGTAATTATAGTCAACACATACCGATCATAGCATATAAAAATACAAAAAAAAAATTAAGTGGTTTCATAAATTAAGTTCATTACAAAATATGGTACTTAAGAAGTTTAACAAAATGACAAATATTGATTTTGCCAAAAAATCATTTTCTTTGAACAACATAAGAAATAGTGTTATTATCCTCCATTGTGATAAAATATAGTTTGTCATTCACACAAAAATTATTCTCCTTGATAAACTTATTTACCGAGATGAGAATCTTGGTTTGGAAGTTGAACTGAAAACTCTAACCTTCCACTTGTGTAAATACCCACAAATTAACAACTATTTTGTGTCATATTAAATACGTATTGCATGATTTATGATCTTATAAATTTTGATTGAGCATAAAAGAGTATATGTTATGTGCTTTATGTGTTCTGTGTGATTGGAGTTATTTTTCTTCTAGTTTAGTATGTGTTAAATGGATTTTTATAAAAAGTTATACTTTCCAATTTTTTCTTAATAGCTGTTATTTAGTGTATAACAATTGGCCTTGTTATGTATCATATGGCGTATACCATATTGATTTTCCGAACATTCAGTTAATTTAGAAATATTTTATTTCGTGAAAAATGACTTTTCCGGGCCTCTACCATGACGTCAGGGCCCACAAAAATCATATTTTTATTTTTATAAAATTGTGAGACTATTAAATATTCAATATTTTTGCATCTTTGGATAATTCGTAATTTATGGGAAATTTTGTCATAATTTTTGTATTTATTGAATTAAAAATTATGCCCCGATAATTATTAATATTTGGCTAATTATTTTTATTAAATGATATAATTAGGCCCCAAATAATTTTGGGGAGTATAATTTCTATAACTATAAATACACCTTAACTATTATTTAATTATTAATTAATTATATAAACATTAGAAAAATATTAAAAATTCAGTTTATTCTCTCAAATAATTAGGGTTAGGGTTTATGTGTTCTTGGCAATCAAATGCGGATTTGAAGGTGATATGGGACTTCAAATCACAAGTGTAAATATTCGTTTTGAAGCCCTTGATCCCGTCTATCATACTCTGCCATCAATTTGTTCAAACAACTGGTAATTTTTCAAACCCGATTTCTAGGGTTCTTGGTTCGAATTGGGGTTTTTAATTCTCGGTGTTTTTTTTTGTTTTTGATTATTAGAGTAGCTTCATAGTGGTTCTTAGATTCAATATATATATTTAATTGCATCGTTGCATTACCGGAACTCTTAATTGGAGTTTTGGGTTTTAATGTTTTTGTTTTTAATTTTCTGATCTATCGATGTTATGGCTGCTAATTTGGTAGATGTGAATTGATTGTAGAATGTATAAGCTTGGTTTTTGTATATAAATTGTTGTAGTTGGTTAAAGTTTTTGTAATCACCGGAAAATCCCCGATTTTTAGTCGGGATTCGCCGCGAAGTCGTCGAAATCGGCGACGGGTTTTTTTTTCTGGTGTCTACAGATTCCTGTGTGTTTTGTTGATATATATGGTAGATTTGCAATCAGAAAGCGGGCAGAACCGGGTTCGATCCAGAATTCCCAATTCCCATTTACAAAACGTGTTTGTACAGATTTTGTTTTAAAATTAATTCAAAAATATTTCTAATTTAAAAATTTATTTAATTTAAATCCAAATTCAATTTAGTTAATTATTTAAAATAATTAACTAAATCATTTTAACTCCAGAAAATTATTTTCATTATTATTTTTCAAAAATTTTAAATTTGATTTAATTATTTATAATTTATTTTAATTATTTATTTATGGATTTAATTATTTGATTAATTTATTTAATTAATTAATTCTATCTATAAATAATTAAGTAAAATGTAATTATTTATAATTAAGTCAGATAATGATATAAAAATCATTTTGAACTTTTTAAAATTACACAAAGGTATTTAAAAATTCAATTAATATTATTATTATTTGAATTATTCTTATTTTATTTAAAATAAATAGACCGTTCGTTCCTTTAATACGAAACGTACGCGTCTAGACTAAGAAAAATATTCTTATTCTATTAAAAATACTTTCAAGACATAAAATCTTTCGTTTCGAGAGGTTGCTTGATTTTGTAAATGTTTCTGAGTCGCGTAATTAAAAAAAATTTGTATTTTGACTCGATTTCAATTTTAAACACAACGAGTCGAGCGTTTTGACAAATTGAATCATATGTTATATGAATTATGTGATACGTGCGTTATCTGTTTATGTGTTATATGAGTTATGAATCGATGTGTCTTTTAAACGTTATCTGATTAAAATATGATCCTTATATGTTATTATTGGGTGGGTAGACGATAAGGATAAACATAAAATAGATAATTATATATTGTCAGATAATTGAAATGGTATCTTTTATGATAGATACACATAGAGTGTGGTGTTCAAAGGCAGACATAGAGATTTAAAAGTAAAGCTTGTCTATATGAAATACATGAGACAAGTAAATACAAAAATAAGATAAACATATGATGGTGATTTACAAGAAGGGACAGATAACCTGTAAAAGATCCAAATTTGAGGGGTTATATGTGTATTTGTTTGAATAATAAGGTCTATATTATTTAAAGTTGTTTGGTGACACCCAATCCTGACCCCGGATTTGGGGATGTTACAGTTGGTATCAGAGCCACAGGTTATTGGTCCCTGAAATAAGAATAGGTTGAACATAAGATAATATTGACAAGTTATATAAGATAGGGAAGACCTTAAATAAACTCATGTTGAGTTAAGTAAAGATTATTATATACGGTATTAGTTATTAAGATAGGTGTGAGGTGAATATGTTGACGCTATTAGTATATTGAGTACCCAGATCCTATAGTTACGAGGGCTCGACAGCTCGACAAATATTAGGTATATTATTCTGATTTTTATATGGTTTTAAAATGAAACTGAGAGTGATGCTTTTGATAATTTCGTATAAAGAGAGATAGATGAGTTTTAGTATGATTTAATTTAGAATTCTGTAGTAGGATAAGCTCCATGATGGACAAAACGAATTAATTGAAGCTGATAGAGGTCCAATGTTGCAAATTTCAAAGGCACCACCGTTGCGAGAAGTTTCTTATCACTTTTCGAGCGCCGTGCAAGGAACAACACTTACCTTACTAAGTATACTTAAAGTCAATAAGAGATATGACCTTTTCTAAGGATAAAATGTCGAATTACGTCAATTGGTTGTAACTATAACATTAAGGACGACGACGACAATATCAATGATAATCCCAGATGTCAGCATTGGAGTTAGAGTTCCGAATAAGATAGTATGCAATGGTAAATGAAGTTTTGTCGGCTAATGAATGCGGAATAAAACTGAGAAGGAGTAAATGATATATATGAAGATGAATGGACCTTTATGTGGTCGTTTCTTTAATTAGGTACCCTATTAGTGGATTATGAGAATAAAAAGCAACTCATATAGTATGGATGACCATCTGAGCAATTTTCAATATTTTAAACAAGTTTCAAAAAAGATTTCTTAACAAAATTTCTAAAAGATCTTACCCGGAAGAATACTTGATCTGGACCCAGTAGTATCAAATTCAGAGGGTCAAATGGACCAGCTATTGCAGAGAAGTTCAAAATCTTCCCGATAGAGAAAAGTGCGAACCTTGTTTGATAATATCAATAATAGAGTCAACATACGGAAACTTTATTTACCAAATTCATGAAACTATTAAATTTTAAAAAGATTCTTTTACCTAAAAGAAGCTAGAAGATGATTGAAGAAAATGAAGGAATCTTCCAGATGATTGAAGAAGAATAATATTCCTATTGACGGAGTCGAGGTATTGCATGACCGATAATTATCCTACGCGACATAGATGAAATTAGAAGCAATGATTATGAATCTCTTAAGGATGCAATGATGGTCAAATTATTAAAGTATCGAACGTGGAGACACGACGCTAAAAAAATTGGCATAGTAGGTGAATTTACGAAGGCATTTCCCAAGGACTCTCCAAAGTTATTATATGACTTGGATTTGTAATATGTTACTCGAACGAGCCTGAAGGTATATATAAGGGCAAAGTGAATGGCGACCAACGATATCATTCTTTTCTATAACACGATAACGTATATTCACCTAAATTCTTGAATAAATATAAATTTATTTCATTATTCTGTTCAATGAGACAATAAAGAAGAAGAGGTTATTGTATCCATTTTTAAATTATCCTTCCTTTAAAATATTTCCTTCTAATTGAGACGAGCAGTGTTATGGTGTAACGCTTTGTCGAAATGATGAGGAGTCTGGTGGGACGCCACCTAATCATGTTTTGTATACCATATAGTATGAAAGACTGGTCATCTTGAGTACAAATATGGTTGTCTCATTCATATCTAAATCATCACTCATTCTTTCGATGACAATCATGATTTAATTGATTTATGGATCCCTCCAACTATTTTTTCGCGCGACTGTTCTTTAGAAAGCTTTCCAATCAGAATCATACACACAAGTTTTCTTCTGATGTAAGGTCTACTCTTTGAGCATTTTAAAAAGGAGTGAAATAATCTCTTGTAGCAGATCTCTCAGATCTGAAAAGATGACTTATAAAAATAAAGACTTACATGATATATGATTCCATTCAGATTTACAGTAATTAAAATTGAAATGTGGAGCCGGCAAAAGGAGCATTATCAATAATCGGTAAAGATTCATCCAAAAGTTGTATACAAATATATGACTTCCCAGTATGAATAACTTTTCTATGACGGTGTAGGAAACATGACGTCTAGAGAGAGGGAGAGAGAGAGAAGTCCAGTGGAGTGTATATAGAAATGGGTGGATTTAAAAGGTTTCTTGAAAAAAAAGAAAATATTTGTATGGCTAGGATCAAATTTAGATGTAAAATATTTGTGGTTTAGATAGTATATAAGTTCTAAGTTAAGAGAGAGTCTCATTTAGACACTTGCCTATACATATATTAGAAAAGTCTAGTTGAAAATATATTATTATTTGTTTGATATCTCGTACTCATAAAATATAATAATCAATATGTAATTAAGAAATTTAGGAATTATCTGGTATATGTACTTAACATTTTTTTAAGTACACATGGTTAATTTCAATTTGTTTTCTTTTGACTTATGTAGAGATATTATATACTATGAAATAAAAATGGTATTTAAATGTACTAAATTCAATTCAAAAGAAGATATAAAAGATAAGTTTATGATAAAAGATACCAAAATATTAGATGTATTTATTATATTATATCCAAATATAAAACAATTATTCATTAAGTTTTGGAATCCAAAAAGATACTAAGATTTATATATTTTAACAATGAAATCCAAATAAAAAATAAAATTCAAAGGTACTTGTCTCTTAAAATATAAAACGACTATGATGCTAGCATAAAATGTCACGAAAATTATCTTATTATCTATGGTTCTGAAAACCCCCGAAACTCACCATATTTGAGATCTTAGACCAATCTATATCAACTAAATATGTATACAACTCGACCTCCCTGAATTTTTCCTTAATCTTGAAATGGGATCTAGTAGAGCATCTCCACATGAGTTGGCCAAAGATATTGAAGATTTAAACAATATGACTTCCAACGTATATCCTTATTCCGACTCCATATACTTGACTTACTTCGACTACCCTGCACCATTCATATCGATCCTTTCGACCAACCCATTATCTAAATCGACCTCGATGTTATATGTAATACTAAAGTTTATTGGCTAGGTTACTGGACCTGGTAACTTACCTGATTTTGATGCAATAGAAGATGTGTGAGAAGCTCCTATAGGTAAAATGTTTGAACCATATCCACAACAAGGATCCGACCCGATTTTTGAACCCTACATAACCTGCTGGCCGAACACGAATTCCACCACTTTTATGGGGCCGATAAGTTAAAAGAAAATGGGGAAGTAAGGGGATGCTAATGGCACAAGCTTGAGGATCAGCTTGGTTCAGGGTCAAGGTTATAAAATGTGGAAAGAAAGACCCAAAATGAAGGCCTCTCACTGTGCTTAGAAACCCATAAAAGTCATAATTTATAGACCCTTTCGGGCTATTTTCTAACAATTTCGGCAAACCATTTTTTGTTTTTTGGGTTTAGATCTTAACTCGTATCTCTTGTAGTTTCCTTTTTTTTATTGTGTTTGTCTGTTTTTGTTATGTTTACTTAGGTAATTTATTTTCATAAAAATTTATTGTTAGTCTTGTTATACGATTTATATATACACTTTTCTTATTTGTTATTACTTTTTGGTTTTTATAAATTTTTAAAGACTTCGACGGAGTTATCTTGTCATCTATTCTCATTTCTTTTAGTTGATAATATTCTTGGATTTTTTTTTGGAATAAAATGCAATCACCACATACTTAACTTCTCATTAAAAGCTAATTTGTATGAGTCAAAACTAACAGTCCAAACAAAATACTTTCATGTGATATTTCTTGTATTTTATTTTAACTCTTTTTTTGAGTTAAAGGCGAATGTTGCATTTTTTAATAAATATAAAAAAATATTTTAGTGAATATTTATGTCAACTCACTTTCTTTTCGAGTAAAAGGTAATTTGTATAAATCCATGTATTTGTTTGAAATATTAAGTGATATAAACATAGTTACATTCAAATACAAGGAATATCTGTACAAACCTCATATTATTATTTAGAAATAGAAACTAAGTTCTCTCTTGAATATTTGTAAGTTTATTTTTAACTTGAACTTGAAGCATAAAGTCTTTATGATTAATCTCATATTAGTATTCAGAAATGAAATCAATACTTTCCTTTAAGACTTAAATATTTTAATTCTACATTGAATCAAAAGTTTATAAGGCCTCTTGTATAAATAATTATTATTATAATCGAGCCTCAACTTGTAATTTGTTTAAAGTAAACATATATTGATTTGAGTTAGAAAAATATTAGTATAAGGTGATATAAGAAATGAAAGTCTTTTTTTAAATCGTACGTCCTAGTATGTTATAAACAACTTAGACTTTTCTAAACGTACTTTGGCTAATTCAAGTCCACTTATATTTAATTAGTACATTTATTTTTTCGGTTTTGATATATTTTTGGGTGATAGTACATGCTTTCATTTTTTTGTGCTTTTATTTAACATACACACTTTATTATTTGTATACATGTGCTCTTACATTCTGTAGATGGGGTCGTGTTACGAGTAATTTACTCCAACTTACATTTACATGCATATATGAGAGAAAATTTCAGTGAAGACCCATATATATTTGAAGACTGGTAGACCAACTTTTAACAGTTGGATTTTTTTTAATACAATGGTGGTTAATAATCTAAACATTCTTCCTGCACCCATTTTGGTGATTATCTCTTTCTTTTGTCGGTTTTATAAATTTAAAACCAACTTAAGATAAAATAACAACAACAACAATGATAATGATAATAATAATAATGAGTTATTTCAATAGTTGGAGCAAAAAATAAAATCCACATCAAATATTATGAAAGAAATAACATTTAAGGCCACAAAAGAATGCTCACCCCACCTAACAATTCAGCAGAGGTTAGTCCCAAAAATCTAGCAGTTTGGTACTTAATTTGTATCTATAAATATAAAGCCCCATATACTCTTCTTCTTATAGATGCCACATTTTCTTAAAGCCTACAACTGCACCAAGGCAACTCTGGTAGTGCATAACACTTCTGGGCCTAGCTTTAATGTCATTTATAACATACCAGCCCACAATCGAATCTCACTGCATACCAAACCCAACCTAATGTGAATGCTCTAACAACTCAATGCAAGCAACTCCAAAAAAGTTAGCAATTTGATACCCATTGACTTGTTTCTAAAAATATCACAAATATTTTTATTCTTATTAAGGTAGAATGTTACAAAAGACATACACACATAAATTGATATATTTATCGGGAAAAAGTGTTTTAAAATAGAAGATTAATTGTTTGATATCTTTTGTATATTGACCAAAAGTTATAAATTAATATTTAATAAAAGAATTATATATGTAATGCTAAATACAATTATAATCGCATACAATTTGTTTCAAATTCTACATCTGTCCAACAATTCTTTAAACTAGGTCTTCACGTCAGGGAAGGCCGCTCGACTCGCTTTTATAAAATGTATTTGTGTAATTTATTTTTTTAAAATTTTTCTTCTAAATAAAAATATAATGTTCAAGTGTTTATACAATAAAAGAAAATTTTAAAAATAAATTACGGAACTATACTTTAGTGTATTGTAAATTTAAAATATGTGGCAAACATGAGAAGAAAAGATAAAGAAATGAGTAGGAGAGAGAGAATATGAAACAATAAATAATATCTAATATACTAAATTTAAATTAAAAGATGATTCAAAATATCAATACCACTTAAAAGATAACAAAATATCAGCTCTATACATTATGTAATATCCTAATATGACACAGTTACTCATTAAAATATAAAATCTAAAAGATACGGAGGTTTGAATACATTAACAAAAAAATTTAAATAGATTAAAAAATCCAAAAGATACTAGTCGGTTACAACATTAAACAACAGCTCTACATGCATAAAACGCCAGCAAATTATCTAGTGCATCTACCATTCTGCAAACCCCCTAAGTTTCATACCATTCTCAGCTGCATCTCCTTGGCTTGTTTTCTTGATCTTAAAATGGGATCTAGTGGAGCATTTCCACCTGAGATGGCAAAAGTAATAAAAGATATAAACAACATAACCTCAGACGTAGATACTTTCCCAGGCGCCTTGTACTCTACTCACTTCGGGTACCATGTGCCATTTTCATTCGACCCTTCTGAGAAACTTATCCTCTAACCCCATCTAGATGTTAGATCCGGCTCTGACTGCTTAATTGGTGACTTGCCCAGCCTGATGGACTTACCCTCATTCCATGCAATCGCTGATGCGTGGGAAAGTCCCACAGGCAAAAGATCAGAACCAGAGTTACCACCTGGATCCCACCAGATTTCAAGCCCAAATGGAAGGCCGAGTTGGCTTCCAGATGGTTGGAAGATAACGTCCAAGCCTCGCATGAATGGGGCTAGTGCTGGACTGGTTTATAAGGTAAAAAAAATTCCACTTGCCTCACTGTAATTAAATGAAATTTATAAATTTTGTTTTTAATTGTTGTGTAGTTAAATTGGTTTTTGGTTTAGAATTTTTGATGAAATCTAATTGTTGTTTGATTATGAATTATCAGTTTAGATTTTCATAATAGTGTAATAATCTGTATGTATTTTTTTGAATGTGTCTTCTATGGGCCTTGATTGAGCAAGAGAGTAAGGTACATTTTAATGTAAATGCAAATAATGACCCCAAGTCATAAAAATTTGTTCTTACTCATAAAAATGTTACTAATTTAATATTAGAAGCGAGGGCTTGTAGTGTTGATCTAAGTATCTGACTTGATAATTTTCTTTTCTTTTTGTTGTCGAGTAATGTGTGAAAAGTATTTCTTTGATATTCGAATAACTTTAATTTTTGTAATTAACCTTATGCGTGCGAATTTTTTTTCAACATGATATTTCTTTTTATGTCATTAGAGTATATGTTGAGATGATATGACTCATTATTTTCGGTTATAAATTTTTTATGGTAAGCCTTGTATATGCTATGCAAACATATATTTTAGATATACTCCTAGATTATATTATAAAAATGATATGCATTACTCACTTGATAACAATTCACACGTACTTGTAGGCTTTAAGAAAAATGGTAGGCATTACTCACTTGATAACAATTCACCTACTTGTAGGGTTTAAGAATTAAAAGTTCTCCTCAAAACATATATGCTCTATTCATGGTAAAGTGTATTTTTGCAGTATTATACGGAGCCAATAACAAACAAGCGATTTTGTTCGAAGAAAGCGGTGATCAAGCATCTACAAAAATGTTGTGCTGAGGAAGGCAACTCCAATTAGAAAATAAGGTGAACCTAGATAAAGAATTTTACATTTGTAATATGTGTGACAATGTTTGTAAAACATTCAAGTGAACCAAGTCAAAGATTTTTACATATGTAATTATTCTGAGAATGTTTTCAATGAATTTCATGGTGGAGGAGTGGGGGTTTTTAGTAATTTAATTCCAATTCATGTTTCTTTCTCTGTTAACCATAAGACTACTAATTTATGATACAAATTATAAAGTCAATGATCTTCATGAATGAATGATCTTATTATTTTCTAAATCTTCTTACCACCATTAAAATTATAAACCCCATTAATAATGATGCATCAAATTAAAGACTTACATAATAAGTTGATGGGAAGCTAAAGCCATACATTCAATTATACATCAAACATCTTAGAAAACAACAAAGTACATAATGATAACTCTTGGTGGCGGGGCCGCTCCTTCGACACCGTGCCTAGATCCTTCGCCGCTGTGGGGGTGTAGCTGTGATCGAGCTCCTACAAAATAACACCGGAAGGGGGTTTGGTCCGAGGGCGCCTCCGGCGTGAGAGTAAGAACTCGCTTTTGGGGAAGATGAAGATAGATATGAATGAATGTAGGTGGCTGTGTGTGTATATGAGTGTGAGAGAGTGATTAACCCCAAAACCTCACCTTCTTGGGCTATTTATAGCCCAAGGGTGGGGTTTTGGGGTAGGTACCTTTAAATCGTAGCCATTGGTTCTGGGAGCGGGGGACACCTGGCTGGCGTGGATGCTTTACACGTGTCAGTGCGGGACTGGCTGAGGAATTTTCTGAGGATCCTATGACACGTGTCCTGATTATTCCCATGATTGATGTGTGACACTTGTCCCCATCATGTGCATGGGCCAGTGTTTCACGCGCTGGGATTCATCAAGGTTGGGCTTGTGGAACTGGGCCAGTCAAGACTGGTAGTGTGCATGACTAGTACTTCCAGGAGCTGCGTGGAGTTACGAGTCTAGGACTAGTCCTTCGAGGAGCTATATAGTTAGGAGTGTGGTACTAGTCCTTCCGGAGTTGTATAGAGTAAGGAGTCCGGGGTTAGGTCCTGCAGGAGCTATATGTCCTATCACATAATGTAAAGTTAAATATATACGATTTGGATCTCAACAAGAGGTTGGTGAGTGTGTTTAGAAGATGTTCTCCAGAGTTCATATAAGAAAGAACAATTGTAACAAAGAACACTATATACTACCAACAATTGTAACAAAGAACAATAGTAGTTAGACGGAATAATATTCCACAAAATAAACCAACCTATATGACTAATCATTCCCATAGTTTTATGAACCATAGCTTTACCTGGCCTTGTCAACTTTTGGCTAACTCATCAACAGGAGGCATCTCCCATGTTTAAAAAATGTTGTAGTTACAAATGTATAAATAAACAGTACAGTCTTCTTCTTTTATAGCCTACAAAAAGACACCGTACAGGAGGACATTACAAGAAGCATGAAGAGATTGTGCCTTCAACATATACTCTCCACCATGACAAATAAATTATATTGGAAATGTGGATTATAATTTTACTGTGAGAAATGATGTTACATATGTGCCTACTTATTAAGTATGTCTTGATTTACAGGAGTAGTATATGTGAAAATAATATTTAAGTGATTACTATATGAAATATATAGTTTTAGTGTCATTAAAAATATTTTTATAAAATTATCTAAGTGTGATAAAATCATTAAATCGGTTATGTTATCTTCATAATACTTTTATGTACTCTTTAAAAACATAGGCTGAATTTATTTAATAATTATGCCTTTTTTAAATTTTTTTACAAACATTATTATATTTATCGTGCATAAATTTTGTACAATTCTTATAAAAGCATTGATATTTATAAATAAATTTTTACAAATACCTGTGAAGAGATACTTTTTATTTTTCCGAACAACTATCTAGTAGCTATATATTGTACAAAATAGTTTGTATAAGGTTTTAGAAAAAATGTTTTTAAAAAAAATCTTACTTAACCCATTTATACCCAGGTAGCCTAATCTATCTCCCTCTCATTTAGAGATGCACAAAAAACCATTACTTAATCTCCATAATCCATTATTTAAACTCTCATAGGATATGCACAAAAAGTACACAAAAAGTCCATTCATCTGGGCTGTATCCAAAATTTAATTAATTTGGCCCACGGGCATGTCAGATTGAATCATTTTTTTATCCAGTTTTTTTTATATTAATATTGTTTCCTGCCATCACCTATATGAGTAGTTTACATATAAAAGAAAATAATTTTGAATAAAATTTTATGGAGTCCTTATTTTTTGTTATGTCTAATATTGCAAAACTTAATATTTTGTAAATCACTTTCTAAAAAAATTATAATTTTTATTAAAAATTTACAAATCTCATAGAATACTACAAAACATATAATTGTACAAAACATGATTACTTTGCAGAAACTAAATGTTCACATTGCAAGGTGTACATGTTGTACTTGTAAAATGTATTACATTTGTATTTTATTAATATAGTAATATTTGTAAAACATAATTTGCAAAATAATATTTTTTGAAATTTTTACTTACAAAAGACATATATGAACTCGAGGAATTAAATGAAAATTATATATATATATATATGTTCATATAAATGTTCATGTTGCAGAACATACATATTTAGTTACAGAACATACATATTGTAGTTATCAATGTATGAGATTTGTATGATTTTATTGAACTAATGATATTTGAGAAACATGTTGTTAGATCCCAATATGTTTGTCAAAGGGGGTTGAATACAAACTATACCGTTTCATCGAATTTAGTGCGGAATAAAAAATTAAAACAAAATTCAAGTTAAATAAAGATATTATTAAACTTGGAAGGTGTTACAACAACGGTATCGATTACAAGGGATTAATCTCAAATTAATTATCACAAATCTAGAATAAATTCGACATGAACTTTTTCTATTTTTGCAATAAAAAGAATCAAATGCTAAACATAATTTGAGATTAAGTTCTACGGATTTTGATCCGCTAGATAGTTACACAAGAACAAGAGAATGATTTCTAGTGATTTGGATTTAACTTTAAAACTAGAAATGTATAATCTTGAATTCAGCAAAGAGATAAAATATTTCTTCTGCGATTGCTGTTCTTGAATTGGTTGATGTTAAAAATGTCTTCTGCTGCTTCTGTCTTTTATATTTCACTCAACAGAATCCACTTGAACTAGCATGACTATCTGAAAATTGGCATGACTTTCAGTGAGACAATCCGTTGAGCTAGCAAGACAATCTGTTGAACCACCATGACTCTCAGTAAGACAATTGAATGAACTAGCAAGACTATCAAAATGAACTGGCAACACAATCCTCCTTCCAGTAGAACTTTTGGTGAGACAATCAGGAATGGCCTAGCATGACAATCGGTATGACATTCCAGATTGTCATGCCAGTTCAATCTCAATAGTTCAATCTCAATTGTCTTACTGAATTAAAACTGATTTTAATTCAATTTTAATTCAGAAAATTCTTAATATTAATTCAGAATTAATTAATCAATTAATTCAATTATTTAATTAATTCAATTAATCAATTAATTCAATTAATAAATAAATTAATCTTTGCAGATTTAATTTATTTTCTTAATTAAATTATATTACTTAATTCATTAATAGAGAATTAATACTACTCTTGAACAGCAACCATTCTTCTGAAAATAAATAGGCTATGACATATGTCTTTCAATCTCCCCCTATTTATTTGTTAGACAATAGTGGTTAGGGAGCTGGTAAAATAAGTTTGAGATTAAGGGAGGAAATGTTGGGTTTAATCTCAAACTTTAGTATCTAAATAAATTAGCTTGTGTTTTATTTAGTTGTGTCCGTTATTTTCATGACCTGGTCATGCTGGTTTTATGCAGTATTTGTAGGAGTTTTGTTTTCAAGTTAGTAGTCGAGTCAGTTTAGGAGATCAGCTAGAGGTGGTCCTATTTCTTAGTTGTTCAGTTTCTTTGTACTTCGTATTTATGTCAAGTATTAGTTAATGAATAAGATTAAGTCTTTTGACACTTACTGAGCAGTCCTACTTACCCGTTTCATATAAACAGATAATATATTTGGATGCAACACTCTTTCATTTTATTATGTAAAAATATATATTGGAAAACAACCACTAATAAAATAGGGTACCTTTTTAACATGCTAAACGGTGCAAAATGTTAACCACATGGATGTTAATAAATTTGTCTTACCCCTGACCTGATAATATTAAGAATAATGCTTGTGCTGGAAATATGTCGGAACCTCTGGGGAGACATAATGTAGTTAATTTTTTAAATTATTACTGGTGTATGATTTTCTAAAGTGCTAATTTTTTTTTAAGTCCTGACTAAATAATTTATTATGTTTCAAGTCTGGACAGAGTGTTATTAAGTTATTTGAAGCCAAAAAGGAGCACGCACAAACACATCCTCATCTGCTACAATTATAAATGCCTTTCACCGACTCTTTGGTTGTAAATCTTTAGCACAAATAAAAGACCAAAAAATCATGTATATTCATATATATATATATATATATATATATATATAGTGGTTATTATGAAACTTCTCTGAATGAACTAATCTTATTGGTTCTACATATGCTGCATAGATCAACTTTGCATTTATACTCCTAGACAAAATCAATGGACCAGAAGCAGTATGCATATCCTAAACTTGTTTTGACGTGCTGCCATTCTCCCCCACCCCTAAACTTGTTTTGACGTGGTGCCATTCTCCCCACCAGATCTCTTTTTTTTGGTTAAAATTGGTAGATGGTGAGTGATAAATTTAGTGAATATTAAGTGATGGGTTTTTAGTTGGTTGATGATGAATTTTTGTTGTAATGGTGGAGTTTAGTTTTTTTATAATAACTAATGTTTATTCTAAGTATTATATTAGTTTTTTTCTGGTATCATTGTAGCATTGTCAAGATTAATTAGTTTTTTTTGCCAATATTTTTTTTGACCAAATGTAATTTTATTACTCAAAAAGATCATTCAAGATACAATGCTTAACGTTGATTGGAACATCATTCCAATCAAACATACGATTAGGATACACATAGGACACACGAGCAAGTTCATGTGCCACTATATTCGCAGACCGTTTAAGAAAATACAACCTTACGTTGTTTAATTCATTAACTAACTTCCTGCATTCTTTAACCACCTTACCAAGTCTGGACCGTAAAGGAGTTGCACTACGAATCAGCTGAACAACTACCAAACAATCTGATTCAAGCACCACTACATTCCTACTCCACTCATTCACCCAGCTTAAGGCTTCTTTAACAGTGAGAGATTCAGCTAGAACTGGGTCCAAAACCTCATCATACCGCCTGGTTTTTGCCAGAATTAGATGGCCATCATGATTACGAGCAATCAATCCCTTACCAAAACTCAGTAGTCCTTAAATAATGTTGTGTCTACATTGCTCTTTACTTCATTGAATTGTGGCTTCACCTAGTAAATTACCCCATCTCCTACCTCAGAGGGATGAAGAGGAACATTAACACACCTTCCGTGAGCTAATTTCCACTATGGAAGATACTCATTTTCCTTAGCAACAATTCTTAAAGGACTCGAATATTTATTGTTCCACATTAAGTCATTCCTTGATCTCCATATGGACCATCATACAGTGATAATCTATTCTGTTAATGACGTTAACTGCCCAGATAAAATCGTACTAAGCCAACCTGCAAAATCAAAACTTCGATCCGTACTAATTCTTTGGTCCAAAATTTGCCAATTTGAACAAGTTTCGTTTGTAGAATAGCCTTAGTCGGTAAGCAGAAAGACGCAACCCTCTAAACTAAGCTCAACAACTTTGGAGGGGCTTTGATGCTCCATAATTTCCTCCAGAAATTATTATTTTGAGAACCTGTCCAAGCACCTTTTTGTCTTTGTAGCAACCTGTAAGCACTTTTAACTGAGTACTATCCCGTGTTTTCAAGGTTCCAGACCAGAATGTCCCTGTCCAACTCCTGCTCCTCCTTAGTATTTATGATACAACTTCTATCTCGTTCTTCAAAACAATTGTTGATCACCTCCATGTCCTAGTCTTGAGTTCCAGGATGAAATAGGGATTCTACAACTTGATTTGCCAGCACTGGGGAGACTGTAGAAACAAAAGGATTTTCTGCATTATTAAGCCAATGTTGACCAATAATCTGTATGTCTTTACATGTACCAATTCTCCAGCTGTACCCTGCAGAAATAAACTTCTTTGTCTCGATTATGCTTCTCCAAATGAAACTTGGGCAACTTCCCAATCTGGCATACATGAATTCCGTATCTGCAAAATATTTAGCTTTATAAACACGAGCAACCAAGCTATCTGGATTTGTGATTAGCCTCCAACATTATTTTCCCAACATAGAAATATTAACATATAGAAGACATTTGAAACCTAAACCACCAGCCTATCTGTGATGTGTCAATCGATCGCAAGACATCCAATTTATCTGAGATTTGTTTTTCTGAGATGAAGACTAGAAGAACTTGGCCATGGATTTTCTAAATCTAGAATTAATTCAAGAGGGAAGAGAAAAACGTTCATTGCATACGTAGGCAAAGTCTGAGCTATATTCTTTACTATAATTTCCTTTATTAGTCTGGAAATATTCCTTTCATACAAGTTTTGAATGCTAGCTTTTACTTTTTCTTTTAAATAACCAAAAATCACAGACTTATTCCTCCCCAAGGTATTAGGAAGACCTAAATACTTAGAGGATTCACCAGCTTCCTGAATTTGCAGCTACTGACAGATAAGATCTTTATTATACTGAATTACGTTTCCACTAAAAAACACGGTCGACTTACTTTTGTTAATTCTCTGACCTGAAGCTTTTTCATAAATATGTAATAGCTCCAACACCTTTTCAGCCTCACCCGTCTCAGCTTTACAGTAAAGATAGCTATCATCAGCAAATAGCATGTGACTTATTACTGGAGCTTTTCTGGAAATACGAATTCCTTGTAACCACTTCCTAGCTTCAAAATGTCTGATCAAAGTTGATAGACCTTCAGCACAAATGATCAAGAGATAAGCAGATAGGGGATCTCCTTGTCTCAATCCCCTCCTTGGTTTTATTGGGCCCATTTGATACTCTCCATGAACGATAGTATAGTCAACAATAGAAACACATTGCATAACTAAGTGAGTCCACCATTTATTGAACCCCATTTTGAGAAACATTTTATACATAAATTTCCATTCTATACGATCATACACTTTGGACATGTCGAGCTTGAGAGCCATAAAGCCTTTCTTTCCAAACTTCTTTTGCTTAAGGTAGTGCGTAACTTCAAAAAAGATCATAATATTGTCAGTGATCAGCCTACCAGGGAAAAATGCACTCTGTGTGTCTGAGATAACCATATCCAACACCTTCTTTAATCTATTTGCCATCATCTTTGTAAGGATCTTCATAATAACATTACACAAGGCTATTGGGCTCAACTCCGTGCATGTTGTTGGGTTTTCTTTCTTGGGGATGAGGACAATATTAGTAGCATTAACCTTTCCGTACAGAGTCCCTGAAGCGAAGAAATCACGTACCATCTGAACCACTGCATCACGTATCACACTCCAATTCTTTTGAAAGAAACCTGGGGTCATACCGTCAGGCCCCGGAGCTTTATCAGGAAACATACTGAAAATAGCATCTTTTACTTCTCTATTAGACACTAGTCCGAGTAAAGCTCTATTCCGTTGTTCAGATATTACACTAGGTATACAGCTGAGTACTTCTTCTCATTGTGCTTGATCTGCAGTAAAGAGATGTTGATAGTATTCTTTGAAGACATCATGTAACCCTTCCTTCCATGCTACCCAAACACCCTCTTCGTTTTTCAATCTCTGAAAATGATTAGCATGTTTCCTCCTTTTACAAGCTGAGTAGAAGTATTTGGTATTTTTTTCACCAGCTTGCAACCAAAACTGTTTGTACCTTTGACGCCAAAAAATCTCACGTTGATCCAAAATTAAAAATAATTATTTCCTAATGGTTTCATACTCTGTGACGGAGATAGTGTCCCTCTTTCCCCTTAGTAATTTCAACTTCATTTTGCACTCTTTAATGCGTCTCCTAAATAACCTATAATCTCCCGCCCCCAGACTTCCAAACTATCAGCACATCTGTTTAACTTCTGCATTACATTATCGTTCGACTCATCCTTCCAGCATTTTTTGATAATCTGGAAGCAAATAGGCTCGGTGAGCCAAGCGTTTTCAAAATGAAAGGAATGTTTCTTGTTACCTCTCTGTTGCACTTCCGGACATAATAGTAGAGGACTGTAATCAGATGGAGAGCCTTCAAGGTTATAGACTTTTGCCCCGTCAAAGAAATCTAACCACTGTGTATTAGCTAGCACTCGATCTAATCTTATTTCCACCCGATGATCAGAATTTCGACCTCTTTCCCAAGTAAACTAATGACCGGTGAGAGGGAGATCATACAATTCTGCATCACGAAGACAGTCATTAAACCCTTATATGAGATGATTAGGATAAGCGGGACCACCTCTTTTATCTGAACGAGAAGTAACATTGTTAAAGTCTCCCACCAAAACCCAAGGCAGACTAGCATCTTGAGAAAAATTTCTCAATAGGTCCCAAGTTTTATGTCTCTGTGATCTTATAGGTTCCCCATATATACCTGTCAAGCGCCAATCATTAACACCATTTCATCTTACTGATATATCTATATAAAATCGTGAATAACTAAGCAAGCTAACTGCATCTGCATTTTTCCTGAACAAAGCAATTCCCCCACTTTTTACTTGAGGCTCCACAACTATAAAATTTTCAAAATGCAGCTTATTGCACAAACTCTCCATTTTACTGTAACTACTTATTGTTTCACACAAAAAAACAAAAAAATGGTTTCTCAGTAGGGGTTACATCTTGTAGGAACTGAACTTTTCCAAGTGAACCCAGGCCCTGGCAGTTCCAAGATAATGCATTCATGATGACTGGCGGGACTGCATAACAGTGCCCGCCATTAGCTCATTTTTTGATTCAGTAGAATCATCATTATGTGTTTCCATATGTGTGTCCTCTACATGAGGGGTAGAGACTGGAATATTATGGTCCAAGCCCACTCTTCGTCTTTTTGGATCCACAATAATTAAGTAAACCGTGTCTGGCCCATTACCATTTCCCTCCAAAACATTTTTCAAATTTTGAATATTTACCTGATTATCCTCCTTTTGCTTTGATTTATCCAATTTACCATCAATTCCGCCTACACGTTCTCTCTGAGCCATCCTAACAGAATGAATATCCTTCCCTACATTAACGCTAGATAGTTGTCCTGTTGCACCAATTATGGGGTTTTCCTTATTCACGTTTCTTCCGCCATTCTTACCGGAATTCATCCCCTGAGCATTTCCTCCATTACGAAGCCATTTTTCCCCCATAGTATGAGTTTTCCTTCTTGGATCTGCCCTAAGCCATGGACTATATGATTTTTCGATCTTTTCCACCGGAGTATCGAAAACACGCTCACAGAACCGTTGTCTATGACCTATCATCCCACAGATGAAACAAAATATAGGTATAGCTTCATATTGAAATTTACCCAGCACCACTCTTTCTGTGACTTCTTTAGCTTCATTCTACGTTTAACAGGATAGTCTAGTGGCATTGAAACTCGAATACGTAAATAGTCTCTCTACACCCCTATAAAATTATTAGGGTCTCCATCAATGTATGACCCAATGTAGTTTCCTATATTAGTAGCTACGCGTTGTGACATAAAACCTACAGACATATCATGCAATTGAACCCAGAGATCAATCTTTTTAATCTCTACCGTCCTGGGATTATCTACCTATTTGAGACGTTCCATAACTAAATGAAAGCGCCCAAATGAACAAGGGCTTCCTTCGATCACCCTTCTGATGTCCATCTCATGGTAAAACTGGAATAGAAACCTGTTGTCATCCAGTTGCTTTACATACATACCACGGTCAGGCCTCCATAACGATGCCATCTTGTGCTGCATCTCTTGAAAGTCTATATGAGTAAGAAATCATCCCACTAAACACCACCTAGTATCAATCTCACTTAAATCATCTGCACTATTTTCATAATTGAGTCCACCTTGTTCCTCTCCTTCAATTTGAATCGCTGCGAAAGCCTCCTCCATATCTTGCAGATACCTCTGTTGTTTGTCCATTAGAAATAACAAGAAAAGCCTTATTGATAAAAGTAATTATCAACGACAATTACAACTCCAAACCTTAGATATAAAACGAAGAGATTACAAATCTCACAGAGCCATACATGTCAAAAGACAAGACAATTGTGTAAATAGGATTTGGTGAGATGGGAAGTCTTGAAACTAAGATTTTTTTTACCAATATAAAATCATTGTATAGTATGTTTTTATCCAACAAGGACATTCATAAAAAGTGTTAATATGAGTCATATCTTAGAAATTCCAAGTTTAATAAAACTGTTGTGTGTAAGAAAGTATGATAGTGGTTTGTATTTTAATGAAAAAACCATTTTGTGAAATGACAAAATACAACAACTCAAAACATAAACTATTGTATAAATTATTTTTAAGAACGGTTCTTAAATTGATACTAGGCTAAAACCACTGCCATGCACTGATTGTATTATTTTTGATATTATATAATTTTTGAATTTAAATTGAAGTGAAAATTTTAAACTCTGAAATTTATTTATTAGAAATTTTTGATAATATGATTTAATAATTATTATTTTAAATATGAATGTGTATAATTTAGCATAATTTTAGTGTTTGAAGAAATATCAGTAAATGTAAGATTTAGTTTTGTTAAAATTCATAGGTGTTTATAAAATATAATTATATTTTAATTAAAAGATAAATTTTAACTCACATCAATAGTAAATAAAATATCTTTATTTGGTATACTAAAAAAATCTAAATAATTATATTCAAATTTTATTTGGTTTACGTGTCAATAAGAAAAAGTTTATGTTAATGCGAATAAAAGTACATATTACTTTATTTTACCTGTTATAGTTAGTTTCTTATTTTAATATTGATTTATCATGAATCAATTCTATAATTTTTTAGCCCCATCAATATCATGTATTGATTTATTTTAGTCACGAAATTATACTGACTAAGGAATCATCTCTATTTTCATTTTATTAAAATAGTTTTGAATATTACAGAAATTGAAAAAAACGTGTAATTAGATTTGATCCCACTTATCCGAGCATCCTAAGCATATATTATACCTAACAACTAATTAGGTAGACTTTAATTTTATTTTAACATAGATCAATAATATAAAAATTACCTTTAATTGAATTTAATTTTAGTTTTAAAGTAAATTAATAATGTATATTAATTGTTTTTTTTCTTAGTCCCATTATATCAACCATCTAATTACATTTAATTTGTTTTATTTTAGCTATGGTTAAAGATTATTTTATTTTATTGTTTTTATTTTATTTTATTTTATTCTTATGACATTATACGGACCAACACAATATGTTGTAGCCCGGTTTTATAAAATATTTTTTAACTAGATCGGTAGTATTTATTTTATTGCTTTTCCCCTGAGGTAGCAATTCTCGTTTTGGTCTCATACCCGCTATGTCAACCGAGCTAATTATATTTAGTTTTTTTTTTATTTCATTTTAGCCCGAAATGAATATTATTATGTTTTAGACCGAACTGGGGTCTGTGCCCAAATTACGCACGCGATGTTTAATATTTGGAAAATCAACTCATTATTTTATTTATATTTTAAATTTTCATTATTTCAAAAAATTTATATTGCTTTTAACACATTATCAAAACTCTACTTTTTGAAGAAACAATTGTCATTCGGAATTGAACAATTAACTGGTGGTACAAAACTTTAAAAACAACTCTTATGACATAACATATTCCTTAATAAGCTACAAACAAAAAAATATATTAACACATGTATGAACTTAGTTATTCTCGCAATAATATATTAATTTGGAGCAATCTAAATTTGTTTAAACGAATGAATGTGATTGTGAATAAACAATTAATTGGTGGTAGCACGACTTTAAAACAACTCTTGATCTTTTATTATAATTTAAAAAAATTCATAACTTTAGATCTTCTATAAGAAATAATGTTATTATCCTCTATTGTGATAAAATATAGTTTGTCATTCACACCAAAATTATTCTCCTTGATAAACTTATTTACCCAGATGAGAATCTTGGTTTGGAAGTTGACCTGAAAACTCTAACCTTCCACTTCTGTAACTACCCAGAAATTAAAAACTGTTTTGTGTCATATTAAATATGTATTATATGATTTATGATGTTATAAATTTTGATTGAGCATAAAAGAGTATATGTTATGTGCTTTATGTGTTGTGTGTGATTCGAGTTATTTTTCTTCTAGTTTAGTATGTGTTAAATGGATTTTTATAAAAAGTTATACTTTCCATTTTTTGTTAATAGCTGTTATTTCGTGTATAACAATTCTCCTTGTTATCTATCATACGGCGTATACCATATTGATTTTCTGAACATTCAGTTAATTTAGAAATATTTTGTTTCACGAAAAATAACTTTTTCGGGCCTCTACCATGACGTCAGGGTCCACAAAAATCATATTTTTATTTTTATAAAATTGTGAGACTATCAAATATTCAATATTTTTGCATCTTTGGATAATTCGTAATTTTTGAGAAATTTT
Organism: Apium graveolens; assembly: GCF_009905375.1. NCBI lineage: Eukaryota > Viridiplantae > Streptophyta > Magnoliopsida > Apiales > Apiaceae > Apium > Apium graveolens. The sequence goes on from NC_133657.1 coordinate 177,708,348, forward strand.
GTCATAATTTTTGAGAAATTTTGTCATAATTTTTGTATTTATTGAATTAAAAATTATGCCCCGATAATTTTTAATTTTTGGCTAATTATTTTTATTAAATGATATATTTAGGCCCCAAATAATTTTGGGGAGTATAATTTCTATAACTATAAATACAGCTTAACTATTATTTAATTATTAATTAATTATATAAACATTAGAAAAATATTAAAAATTCAGTTTATTCTCTCAAATAATTAGGGTTAGGGTTTATGTGTTCTTGGCAATCAAATGCAGATTTGAAGGTGATATGGGACTTCAAATCACAAGTGTAAATATTCGTTTTGAAGCCCTTGATCCCCTGTATCATACTCTGCCATCAATTTGTTCAAACAACTGGTAATTTTTCAAACCTGATTTCTAGGGTTCTTGGTTCGAATTGGGGTTTTTAATTCTCGGGGTTTTTGTTTGTTTTTGATGATTAGAGTAGCTTCATAGTGGTTCTTAGATTCAATATATATATTTAATTGCATCGTTGCATTACCGAAACTCTTAATTGGAGTTTTGGGTTTTAACATTTTTGTTTTTAATTTTCTGATCTATCCATGTCATGGCTGCTAATTTGGTAGATGTGAATTGATTGTAGAATGTATAAGCTTCGTTTTTGTATATAAATTATTGTAGTTGGTTAAAGTTTTTGTAATCACCGGAAAATCCCCGATTTTTAGTCGGGATTCGTCGCGAAGTCGTCAAAATCGGCGACGGGTTTTTTTTTTCTGGTGTCTACAGATTCCTGTGTGTTTTGTTGATATATATGGTAGATTTGCAACCAGAAAGCGGGCAGAACCGGGTTCGATCAAGAAAACGTGTTTGTACAGATTTTGTTTTAAAATTAATTCAAAAATATTTCTAATTTAAAAATTTATTTAGTTTAAATCCAAAATCAATTTAGTTAATTATTTAAAATAATTAACTAAATCATTTTAACTCCAGAAAATTATTTTCATTATTATTTTTCAAAAAATTTAAATTTGATTTAATTATTTATAATTTATTTTGATTAATTCATTCAATTAATTAATTCTATCTATAAATAATTAAGTAAAATGTAATTATTTATAATTAAGTCAGATAATGATATAAAAATCATTTTGAACTTTTTAAAATTACACAAAGGTATTTAAAAATTCAATTAATATTATTATTATTTGAATTATTCTTTTTTTATTCAAAATATAAAGACCGTTCGTTCCTTTAATACGAAACGAACGCGTCTAGACTAAGAAAAATATTCTGATTCTATTAAAAATACTTTCAAGACATAAAATCTTTCTTTTCGAGAGGTTGCTTGATTTTGTAAATGTTTCTGAGTCGCGTAATTAAAAAAAATTCGTATTTTGACTCGATTTTAATTTTAAACACAACGAGTTGAGCGTTTTGACAAATTGAATCATATGTTATATGAATTATGTAATACGTGCCTTATCTGTTTATGTGTTATATGAGTTATGAGTCGATGTGTCTTTTAAGCGTTATCTGATTAAAATATGATCCTTATATGTTATGATCGGGTGGGTAGACGATAAGGATAAACGTAAAATAGACAATTATATATTATCAGATAATTGAAATGGTATCTTTTATGATAGATACACATAGAGTGAGGTGTTCAAAGACAGACATAGAGATTTAAAAGTAAAGCTTGTCTATATGAAATACATGAGACAAGTAAATACAAAAATAAGATAAACATATGATGGTGATTTACAAGAAGGGACATATAACCTGTAAAAGATCCGAATTTGAGGGGTTATCTGTATATTTGTTTGAATAATAAGGTCTATATTGTTTAAAGTTGTTTGGTGACACCCAATCCTGACCCCGGATTTGGGGATGTTACAGTTGGTATCAGAGCCATAGGTTATTGGTCCCTGAAATAAGAATAGGTTGAACATAAGATAATATTGACAAGTCATATAAGATAGGGAAGACCTTAAATAAACTCATGTTGAGTTAAGTAAAGATTATTATATACAGTATTAGTTATTAAGATAGGTGTGAGGTGAATATGTTGACGCTATTAGTATATTGAGTACCCAGATCCTATAGTTACGAGGGGTCGACAGCTCGACGAATATTAGGTATATTATTCTGATTTTCATATGGTTTTAAAATGAAACTGAGAGTGATGCTTTTGAGAATTTCGTATAAATAGAGATAGATGAGCTTTAGTATGATTTAATTTAGAATTCTGTAAGAGGATAAGCTCCATGATGGACGAAATGAATTAATTGAAGCTCATAGAGGTCCAATGTTGCAAATTTCAAAGGCACCACCGTTGCGAGAAGTTTCTTATCACTTTTCGAGCGCCGCGCAAGGAACAACACTTACCTTACTAAGTATACTTAAAGTCAATAAGAGATATGACCTTCTCTAAGGATAAAATGTCGAATTACGTTAATTGGTTGTAACTACAACATTAAGGACGACGACGACAATATCAATGATAATCCCAGATGTCAGCATTGGAGTTAGAGTTACGAATAAGATAGTATACAATGGTAAATGAAGTTTTGTCGGCTAATGAATGAGAAATAAAACTGAGAAGGAGTAGAAGATATATATGAAGATGAATGGACCCTTATGTGGTTGTTTCTTTAATTAAGTACCCTATTAGTGGATTATGAAAATAAAAAGTAACTCATATAGTATGGTTGACCATGTGTGCAATTTTCAATATTTTAAACAAGTTTCAAAAAAGATTTCTTAACAAAATTTCTAAAAGATCTTACCCGGAAGAATACTTGATCTGGACCCAGTAGTATCAAATTCAAAGGGTCAAATGGACCAGCTATTGCGGAGAAGTTCAAAATCTTCCCGATAGAGAAAAGTGCGAACCTTGTTTAATAATATCAATAATAGAGTCAACATACGGAAACTTTATTTACCAAATTCATGAAACTATTAAATTTTAAAAAGGTTCTTTGACCTAAAAGAAGCTAGAAGATGATTGAAGAAAATGAAGGAATCTTCCAGATGATTGAAGAAGAATAATATTCCTATTGACGGAGTCGAGGTGTTGCATGACCGATAATTATCCTACGCGACATAGATGAAATTAGAAGCGATGATTATGAATCTCGTAAGGATGCAATGATGGTCAAATTATTAAAGTATCGAACGTGGAGACACGACGCTAAGAAAATTGGCATAGTAGGTGAATTTACGAAGGCATTTCCCAAGGACTCTCTAAAGTTATTATATGACTTAGATTTGTAATCTGTTACTCGAACAAGCGTGAAGGTATATATAAGGGCAAAGTGAATGGCAACCAACGATATCATTCTTTTCTATAACACGACAACGTATATTCACCTAAATTCTTGAATAAATATAAATTTCTTTCATTATTCTGTTCAATGAGACAATAAAGAAGAAGAGGTTATTGTATCACTTTTTAAATTATCCTTCCTTTAAAATATTTCCTTCTAATTGAGACGAGCAGTGTTATGGTGTAACGCTTTGTCGAAATGATGAGGAGTCTAGTGGGACACCACCTAATCATGTATTGTATGCCATATAGTATGAAAGACTGGTCATCTTGAGTACATATATAGTTGTCTCATTCATATCTAAATCATCACTCATTCTTTCGATGACAATCATGATTTAATTGATTAGTGGATCCCTCCAACTAATTTTTTGCACGATTGTTCTTTAGAAAGCTTTCCAATCAGAATCATACACACAAGTTCTCTTCTGATGTAAGGTCTACTCTTTGAGCATTTTAAAAAGGAGTGAAATAATCTCTTGTAGCAGATCTCTCAGATCTGAAAAGATGACTTATCAAAATAAAGACTTATATGATATATGTTTCCATTCAGATTTACAGTAATTAAAATTGAAATGTGGAGCCTGCAAGAGGAGCATTATCAATAATCGGTAAAGATCCATCCAAAAGTTGTATACAAATATATGACTTCCCAGTATGAATAACTTTTCTGTGACGGTGTAGGAAACATGACGTCTAGAGAGAGAGGGAGAGAGAGAGAAGTCCAGTGGAGTGTATATAGAAATGGGTGGATTTAAAAGGTTTCTTGAAAAAAAAGAATATATTTGTATGGCTAGGATCAAATTTAGATGTAAAATATGTGTGGTTTAGATAGTATATAAGTTTTAATTTAAGAGAGGGTCTCATTTAGACACTTGCCTATACATATATTAGAAAAGTCTAGTTGAAAATATATGATTATTTGTTTGATATCTCATACTCATAAAATATAATAATCAATATGTAATTAAGAAATTTAGGAATTATCTGGTATATGTACTTCAATTTGTTTTCTTTCGACTTATGTAGAGATATTATATACTATGAAATAAAAATGGTATTTAAATGTACTAAATTCAATTCAAAAGAAGATATAAAAGATAAATTTATGACAAAAGATACCAAAATATTAGATGTATGTATTATATTATATCCAAATATAAAACAATTATTTATTAAGTTTTGGAATCCAAAAAGATACTGATATTTATATATTTTAACAATGAAATCCAAATAAAAAGTAAAATTCAAAGGTACTTGTCACTTACAACATAAAACGACTATGATGCTAGCATAAAATGTCACAAGAAAATTATCTTATTATCTATGGTTCTGAAAACCCCAGAAACTCACCATATTTGAGATCTTAGACCAATCTATATCAACTAAATATGTATACAACTCGACCTCCCTGAATTTTTCCTTAATCTTGAAATGGGTTCTAGCAGAGCATTTCCACATGAGTTGGCCAAAGATATTGAAGATTTAAACAATATGACTTCCAACGTAGATCCTTATTCCGACTCCATATACTTGACTTACTTCGACTACCCTGCACCATTTATATCGATCATTCCGACCAACCCATTATCTAAATCGACCTCGATGTTAGATGTAATACTAAAGTTTGTTGGCTAGGTTACCGGACCTGGTGACTTACCTGATTTTGATGCAATAGAAGATGTGTGAGAAGCTCCTATAGGTAAAATGTTTGAACCATATCTACCATAAGGATCCGACCCGATTTTTGAACCCTACACAACCTGCTGGCCGAACCCGAATTCCACCACTTTGATGGGGCCGATAAGTTAAAAGAAAATGGGGAAGTAAGGGAATGCTAATGGCACAAGCTAGAGGATGAGCTTGGTTCAGGGTCAAGGTTATAAAATGTGGAAATAAAGGCCCAAAATCAAGGTTATAAAATGAAGCCCATAAAAGTCATAATTTATAGACCCTTTCGAGCTATTTTCTGACAATTTCGGCAAACCATTTTTTATTTTTTGGGTTTAGATGTTAACTCGTATCTCTTGTAGTTTCCTTTTTTTATTGTGTTTATCTGTTTTTGTTATGTTTACTTAGGTAATTTATTTTCATAAAAATTTATTGTTAGTCTTGTTATACGATTTATATATACAATTTTCTTATTTGTTATTACTTTTTGGTTTTTATAAATTTTTAAAGACTCCGACGGAGTTATCTTGTCATCTATTCTCATTTCTTTTAGTTGATAATATTCTTGGATTTTTTTTTGGAATAAAATGCAATCACCACATACTTAACTTCTCATTAAAAGCTAATTTGTATAAGTCGAAACTACCAGTCCAAACAAAATACTTTCGTGTGATATTTTTTGTATTTTATTTTAACTCTTTTTTTGAGTTAAAGGCGATGTTGCATTTTTTAATAAATATAAAAAAATATTTTAGTGAATATTTATGTCAACTTACTTTCTTTTCGAGTAAAAGGTAATTTGTATAAATCCATGTATTTGTTTGAAATGTTAAGTGATATAAACATAGTTACATTCAAATACAAAGAATATTTGTACAAACCTCATATTATTATTTAGATATAGAAACTAAGTTCTCTCTTGAAGCATATTCAACTTGAAGCATAAAGTCTTTATGATTAATCTCATATTACTATTCAGAAATGAAATCAATACTTTCCTTTAAGACTTAAATCTTTTAAATTTACATTGAATTAAAAGTTTATAAGGCCTCTTGCATAAATAATTATTAGTATAATCGAGCCTTAACTTGTAATTTGTTTGAAGTAAACTTATATTGATTTGAGTTAGAAAATTATTAGTATAAGGTGATATAAGAAATGAAAGTCGTCCGGAAAGGTTGACTAAGTTGATTAAAGAGAGGAAAACTATCCTCTTGGTCACAGGTTCGAATCCCACGGGAGGAGAATTTATGATTATGCCTCATGAGCCAGAGCATGTCGCTTAAATGCGGTTTACCTTGGTTCACGTGGTTTGCAGGCTATTGCGTGAACCCGTAGGGTTTACCCAGTGCGCACCCGAAGGGTAGCGGCTGCGGGTTACCTACGATAAAAAAAGAAAAGAAATGAAAGTCTTTTTTAAATCGTACGTCCTAGTATGTTATAAACACCTTAGACTTTTATAAACGTAGTTTCGCTAATTCAAGTCCACTTATATTTAATTAGTACATTTATTTTTTCGATTTTGATATATTTTTGGGTGATATTACATGCTTGCATTTTTTTGTGCTTTTATTTAACATACACACTTGATTATTTGTATACATGTACACTTACATTCTATAGTTCTGGTCGTGTTACGAGTAATTTACTCCAACTTACATTTACATGCATATATGAGAGAAAATTCCAGTGAAGACCCATATTTATTTGAAGACTGGTAGACCAACTATTAGTCGTTGGATTTTTTTTAATACAATGGTGGTTAATAATCGAAACATTCTTAATACACGCATTTTGGTGATTATGTCGTTCTTTGTCCTTTTTATAAATTTAAAACCAACTTAAGATAAAATAACAACAACAATATTAATAATGATAACAATAATAATGATGAGTTATTTCAATAATTGGAGTAAAAAATAAAATCCAAGTCAAATATTACAAAAGAAATAACATTTAAGGCCACAAAAGAATGCTCACCCCACCTCACCGGATCTAACAATTCACCATAGGTAAGTCCCAAAAATCTAGCAGTTTGGTACTTAACTTGTATCTATAAATATAAAGGCCCCATATAGTCTCTCCTTCTTATAGATGCCACATCTTCTTAAAGCCTACAACTGCACCAAGGCAACTCGGGCAGTGCATGACACTTATGGGCCTAGCTTTAATGTCATTTATAACATCCAAGCCCACAATCGAATCTGAATACATACCAAACCCAACCTAATGTGAATGCTCTAACAACCCAATGCACGCAACTCCAAAAAAGTTAGCAATTTGATACTCATTGACTTGTTTCTAAAAATGTCACAAACATTTTTATTCTTATTAAGGTAGGATGTTACAAAAGACATACATACATAAATTGTTATATTTATGAGGAAAAAGTGTTTTAAAATGGAAGATTAATTGTTTGATATTTTGTGTATATTGACCAAAAGTTATAAATTAATATTTAATAAAAGAATTATATATGTAATGCTAAATACAATTATAATCGCATACAATTTGTTTCAAATTCTACATCCGTCCCACAATTCTTTAAACTAGGTCTTCAACGCGGCTGGACTCCCTCTTATAAAATATATTTGTGTAATTTATTTTTTTTAAATTTTTTCTTCTAAATAAAAATATAATGTTCAAGTTTCTATACAATAAAAGAAAATTTTAAAAATAAATTACGGAACTATACTTTATTGTATTGTAGATTTAAAATATGTGGCAAACATGAGAAGAAAAGATAAAGAAATGAGTAGGAGAGAGAGAATATGAAACAAAAATAATATCTAATATAGTAAATTTAAATTAAAAGATGATTCAAAATATCAATACCACTTAAAAGATAACAAAATATCAGCTCTATACATTATGTAATATCCAAAAATGACACAGTTACTCATTAAAATATAAAATCTAAAAGATAGTGAGGTTTGAATACATTAACAAAAAAATTTAAATAGATTAAAAAAATCCAAAAGATACTAGTCGGTTACAACATTAAACAACAGCTCTACATGCATAAAACGCCAGCAAATTATCTAGTGCATCTACCATTCTGCAAACCCCCTAAGTTTCATACCATTCTCAGCTGCATCTCCTTGCCTTGTTTTCTTGATCTTAAAATGGGATCTAGTGGAGCATTTCCACCTGAGATGGCAAAAGTAATAAAAGATATAAACAACATAACCTCAGACGTAGATACTTTCCCAGGCGCCTTGTACTCTACTCACTTCGGGTACAATGTGCCATTTTCATTCGACCCTTCTGAGAAACCCATCCTCCAACCCCATCTAGATGTTAGATCCGGCTCTGACTGCTTAATTGGTGACTTGCCCAGCCTGATGGACTTACCCTCATTCCATGCAATCGCTGATGCGTGGGAAAGTCCCACAGGCAAAAGATCAGAACCAGAGTTACCACCTGGATCCCACCAGATTTCAAGCCCAAATGGAAGGCCGAGTTGGCTTCCAGATGGTTGGAAGACAACGTCCAAGCCTCGCATGAATGGGGCTAGTGCTGGACTGGTTGATAAGGTAAAAAAATTTCCACTTGCCTCACTGTAATTAAATGAAATTTATAAATTTTGTTTTTAATTGTTGTGTAGTTAAATTGGTTTTTGGTTTAGAATTTTTGGTGAAATCTAATTGTTGTTTGATTATGAATTATCAGTTTAGATTTTCATAATAGTGTAATAATCTGTATGTATTTTTTTGAATGTGTCTTCTATGGGCCTTGATTGAGCAAGAGAGTAAGGTACCTTTTAATGTAAATGCATATAATGACCCCAAGTATGAAAATTAATGAAACAAATTTGTTCTTACTCATAAACATGTTACTAATTTAATATTAAAAGCGAGGGCTTGTAGTGCTGATCTAAGTATGTGACTTGATAATTTTTTTTTCTTTTTGTTGTCGAGTAATGTGTGAAAAGTATTTCTTTGATATTGGAATAACTTTAATTTTTGTAATTAACCTTATGCGTGCGAATTATTTTTCAACATGATATTTCTTTTTATGTCATTATTAGAGTATATGTTGAGATGATATGACTTATTATTTTCGGTTGTAAATTTTTTATGGCAAGCCTTGTATATGCTATGCAAACATATATTTTAGATATACTCCTAGATTATATCATAAAAATGGTATGCATTACTCACTTGATAACAATTCACGTACTTGTAGGCTTTAAGAATTAAAAGTTCTCTGGAAAACATATATGCTCTATTCATGGTAAACTATGTTTTTGCAGTATTATACGGAGCCAATAACTAACAAGCGATTTCGTTCAAAGAAAGCGGTAATCAAGTATCTACAAGAATGTTGTGCTGAGGAAGGCAACTCCAATTAGAAAATAAGATGAACCTAGATAAAGAATTTTATATTTGTAATATGTGTGAGAATGTTTGTAAAACATTCAAGTGAACCTAGTCAAAGATTTTTACATATGTAATTATTCTGAGAATGTTTCCAATGAATTTCATGGTGGAGGAGTGGGGGTTTTTAGTAATTTAATTCCAATTCATGTTTCTTTCTCTGTTAACCATAAGACTACTAATTTATGATACAAATTATAAAGTCAATGATCTTTATGAATGAATGATCTTATTATTTTCTAAATCTTCTTACCACCATTAAAATTATAAACCCCATTAATAATGATGCATCAAATTAAAGACTTACATAATAAGTTGATGGGAAGCTAAAGCCATACATTCAATTATACATCAAACATCTTAGAAAATAACAAAGTACATAATGATAACTCCTGGTGGCGGGGCCGCTCCTTCGACGTCGTGCCTGGATCCTTCGCCGATGTGGGGGTGTAGCCGTGGTGGAACTCCTACAAAATAACAACGGAAGGGGGTTTGGTCCCGGGGCGCCTCCGGCGTGAGACTAAGAACTCGCTTTTGGGGAAGATGAAGATAGATATGAATGAATGTAGGTGGCTGTGTGTGTATATGAGTGTGAGAGAGTGATTAACCCCAAAACCTCACTTTTTGGGCTATTTATAACCCAGGGGTGGGGTTTTTGGGTTGGTACCTTTAAATCGTAGCCATTGGTTTTGGGAGCGGAGGACACCTGGCTCGAGTGGATGCTTTACACGTGTCAGTGCGGGACTGACTGAGGAATATTCTGAGGATCCTATGACACGTGTCCTCATTATTCCGATGATTGATGTGTGACACTTGTCCCTATCATGTGCATGGGCCAGTGTTTCACGCGCTGGGATTCATCAAGGTTGGGCTTGTGGGACTGGGTCAGTCAGGACTGGTAGTGTGCAGGACTAGTACTTCGAGGAGCTACGTGGAGTTAGGAGTCTAGGAGTAGTTCTTCGAGGAACTATATAGTTAGGAGTGTGAGACTAGTCCTTCGAGGAGCTATATAGTTAGGAGTGTGGTACTAGTCCTTCGAGGAGCTGTATAGAGTAAGGAGTGCGGGGTTAGGTCCTTCAGGAGCTATATGTCCTATCACATAATGTGAAGCTAAATGTATACGATTTGGATCTGAACAAGAGGTTGGTGAGTGTGTTTAGAAGATGTTCTCCAGAGTTGATATAAGAAAGAACAATTGTAACAAAGAACACTATATACTACCAACAATTGTAACAAAGAACAATAGTAGTTAGACGGAATAATATTCCACAAAATAAACCAACCTATATGATTAATCTTCACCATAGTTTTATGAACCATAGCTTTACATGGCCTTGTCAACTTTTGGCTAACTCATCAACAGGAGGCATCTCCCATGTTTAAAAAATGTTGTAGTTACAAATGTATAAATAAACAGTACAGTCTTCTTCTTTTATAGCCTACAAAAAGACACTGTACAGGAGGACAGTACAAGAAGCATGAAGAGATTGTGCCTTCAACATATACTCTCCACCATGACAAGTAAATTATATTGGAAATGTGGATTATAATTTTACTGTGAGAAATGATGTTACATATGTACCTACTTATTAAGTATGTGTTGGTTTACACGAGTAATATATGTGAAAATAATATTTAAGTGATTACTATATGAAATATATAGTTTTAGTGTCATTAAAAATATTTTTATAAAATTATCTAAGTGTGATAAAATCATTAAATCCGTTATGTTATCTTCATAATACTTTTATGTACTCTTTAAAAACATAGGTTGAATTTATTTAATAATTATGCATTTTTTAAATTTTTTTACAAACATTATTATATTTATCATGCATAAATTTTGTAAAATTCTTATAAAAGCATTGATATTTATAAATAAAATTTTACAAACACCTGTGAAGAGATAATTTTTATTTTTCCCAACAACTATCAAGTAGCTATACATTGTACAAAATAGTTTGTATAAGGTTTTAGAAAAAATGTTTTTAAAAATAATCTTACTTAACCCATTTATACCCAGGTAGCCTAATCTATCTCCCTCTCATCTAGAGATGCACAAAAACCCATTACTTAATCTGGATAATCCATTATTTAAACTCTCATAGGAGATGCACAAAAAGTACAGAAAAAGTCCATTCATCTGGGTTGTATCCAAAATTTAATTAATCTCGCCCATGGGCATGGTCAGATTGAATCATTTTTTTATCCAGTTTTTTTTATATTAATATTGTTTCTGCCATCACCTATATGAGTAGTTTACATATAAAAGAAAATAATTTTGAGTAAAATTTTATAGAGTCCTTATTTTTTGTTATGTCTAATATTGCAAAACTTAATATTTTGTAAATCACTTTCTACAAAAATTATAATTTTTATTAAAAACTTGCAAATCTCATAGAATACTACAAAACATATAATTGTACAAAACATGATTAGTTTGCAGAAACTAAATGTAAATGTTCACATTGCACAATGTACATGTTGTACTTGTAAAATGTATTAGATTTGTATTTTATTAATATAGTAATATTTGTAAAACATAATTTGCAAAATAATATTTTTTGAAATTTTTACTTACAAAAGACATATATGAACTCGAGGAATTAGATGAAAATTATATATATATATATATATATATATATATATATATATATGTTCATATAAATGTTCATGTTGCAGAACGTACATATTTAGTTACAGAACATACATATTGTAGTTATCAATGTATGAGATTTGTATGATTTTATTGAACTAATGATATTTGGAAAACATGTTGTTAGATCCCAATATGTTTGTAAAAGGGGGTTGAATACAAACTATACCGTTTAATTGAATTTAGTGCGGAATAAAAAATTGAATCAAAATTCAAGTTAAATAAAAATATTATTAAACTTGAAAGGTATTACAACAATGGTATCGATTACAAGGGATTAATCTCAAATTAATTATCACAAATCTAGAATAAATTCGACATGAACTTTTTCTATTTTTGCAATAAAAAGAATCAAATGTAAACGTAATTTGAGATTAAGTTCTAGGGATTTTGATCCGCTACAAGAACAAGAGAATGATTTCTAGTGTTTTGGATTTAACTTTAAAACTAGAAATGTATAATCTTGTATTCAGCAAAGATATAAAATATTTCTTCTGCGACTGCTGTTCTTGAATTGGTTGATGTTAAAAATGTCTTCTAATGCTTCTGTCTTTTATATTTCACTCAACAGAATCCACTTGAACTAGCATGACTATCTGAAAATTGGCATGACTTTCAGTGAGACAATCGGTTGAGCTAGCAAGACAATCTGTTGAACCACCATGACTCTCAGTGAGACAATTGAATGAACTAGCAAGACTATCAAAATGAACTGGCAAGACAATCCTCCTTCCAGTAGAACTTTCGGTGAGACAATCAGGAATGGCCTAGCATGACAATCGGTATGACAATCCAGATTGTCATGCCAGTTCAATCTCAATAGTTCAATCTCAATTGTCTTACTGAATTAAAACTGATTTTAATTCAATTTTAATTCAGAAAATTCTTAATATTAATTTAGAATTAATTAATCAATTAATTCAATTAATCAATTAATTCAATTAATCAATAAATTAATCTTTGCAGATTTAATTTATTTTCTTAATTAAATTATATTACTTAATTAATTAATAGAGAATTAATACTACTCTTGAACAACAACCATTCTTCTGAAAATCTTCTGAAAATTATGAATCAATTCTACCCCTTCAATGTTGACACTCGATGTACTGTCTGGTTCATGAGTGACTAACTTCTGTGACGTTTCTTCATGTGTTGACTTTAATAACTTGATTTTCATCAGATTAAATCCCTGTAATTAATTGATACCCTGACAAGATCTCTGTCACTTTATTAAATCCATAATCTTGATTTATATCACTGAGGCTTGATCAATTTCTTGAACTTCTTCAAGTGAAGTAATTCCTCAAGTCTGTAGATGAACATTGTTTCTGAATCCTTTGACAGATGTTACTTTGAGAGATCTCTTTGACGATAGAACCACTATTTACTTGTTACATTCTTATTTGAGTTGAGTTAAATCCTCGAATAAATAAATAGGCTATGACATATGCCTTTCAATCTCCCCCTATTTGTTTGTTAGACAATAGTGGTTAGGGAGCTGGTAAAATAAGTTTGAGATTAAGGGAGGCAATATTGGGTTTAATCTCAAACTTTAGTGTCTAAATAAATCAGCTTGTGTTTTATTTAGTTGTGTCTGTTGTTTTCATGACCTGGTCATGCTGGTTTTATGCAGTATTTGTAGGAGTTTTGTTTTCAAGTTAGTAGTCGAGTCAGTTTAGGAGATCAGCTAGAGGTGGTCCTATTTCTTAGTTGTTCAGTTTCTTTATACTTCGTATTTATGTCAAGTATCAGTTAATGAATAAGATTAAGTCTTTTGACACTTACTGAGCATTCCTACTTACCCGTTTCATATAAACAGATAATATATTTGTATGCAACACTCTTTCATTTTATTATGTAAAGATATATATTAGAAAACAACCACAAATAAGATAGGGTACCTTTTCAACATGCTAAACGGTGCAAAATGTTAACCACATGGATGTTAATAAATCTGTCTTACCCTGACCTGATAATATTAAGAATAATGCTTGTGCTGGAAATATGTTGGAACCTCTGGGGACACATAATGTAGTTAATATTTTAAATTATTACTGGTGTATGATTTTCTAAAGTGCTAATTTGTTTTTAAGTCCTGACTGCATAATTTATTATGTTTCAAGTTAGGACAGAATGTTATTAAGTTATTTGAAGCCAAAAAGGAGCACGCACAAACACATCCTCATCTCCTACAATTGTAAATGCCTTTCACCGACTCTTTAGTTGTAAATCTTTAGCACAAATAAAAGACCAAAAAATGATGTATATTCATATATATATATATATAGTGGTTATTATGAAACTTCTCTGAATGAACTAATCTTATTGGTTCTACATATGCTGCATAGTTCAACTTTGCATTTATACTCCTAGACAAAACCATTGGACCAGAAGCAGTATGCATATCCTAAACTTGTTTTGACGTGGTGTCATTCTCCCCCACCCCTAAACTTGTTTTGACGTGGTGCCATTCTCCCCACCAGATCTCTTTTTTTTTGTTAGAATTGGTAGATGGTGAATGATAAATTTAGTGAAAATTAAGTGATGGGTTTTTAGTTGGTTGATGATGAATTTTGGTTGTAATGGTGGAGTTTAGTTTTTTTTATAATAACTAATGTTTATTCTAAGTATTATATTAGTTTTTTTTCTGGTATTATTGTAGCATTGTCAAGATTAATTAGTTTTTTTTGCCAATATTTTTTTTGACCAAATGCAATTTTATTACTCGAAAAGATCATTCAAGATACAATGCTTAACGTTGATTGGAACATCATTCCAATCAAATATACGATCAGGATACACATAGGACACACGAGCAAGTTCATGTGCCACTATATTCGCAGACCGTTTAATAAAATACAACCTTACGTTGTTTAATTCATTAACTAACTTCCTGCATTCTTTAACCACCTTACCAAGTCTGGACCGTAAAGGAGTTGCACTACGAATCAGCTGAACAACTACCAAATAATCTGATTCAAGCACCACTACATTCCTACTCCACTCATTCATCCAGCTTAAGGCTTCTTTAACAGAGAGAGATTCAGCTAGAATCGGGTCGAAAACCTCATCATACCGCCTGGTTTTTGCTAGAATTAGATGGCCATCATGATTACGAGCAATCAATCCCTTACCAAAACTCCGTAGTCCTTAAATAATGTTGTGTCTACATTGCTCTTTACTTCATTGAATTGTGGCTTCACTCGGTAAATTACCCCATCTCCTACCTCAGAGGGATGAAGAGGAACATTAACACACCTTCCCTGAGCTAATTTCCACTATAAAAGATACTCATTTTCCTTAGCAACAATTCTTAAAGGACTCGAATATTTATTGTTCCACAATAAGTCATTCCTTGATCTCCATATGGACCAGCATACAGTGATAATCTGTTCTGTTACCGACATTAACTGCCCAGATAAAATCATACTCAGCCAACCTGCAAAGTCAAAACTTCGATCCGTACTAATTCTTTGGTCAAAAATTTGCCAATTTGAACAAGTTTCGTTTGTAGAATAGCCTTAGTCGGTAAGCAGAAATACGCAACCCTCTAAACTAAGCTCAACACCTTTGGAGGGGCTTTGATGTTCCATAATTTTCTCCAGAAATTATTATTTTGAGAACCTGTCCAAGCACCTTTTTGTCTTTGTAGCAACCTGTAAGCACTTTTAACAGAGTACTATCCCGTGTTTTCAAGGTTCCAGACCAGAATGTCCCTGTCCAACTCCTGCTCCACCTTAGTATTTATGATACAACTTCTATCTCATTCTTCAAAACAATTGTTCATCACCTCCATGTCCTAGTCTTGAGTTCCAGGATGAAACAGGGATTCTAGAACTTGATTTGCCAGCACTGCAGAGACTGTAGAAATAAAAGGATTGTCTGCATTATTAAGCCATGGTTGACCAATAATCTGTATGTCTTTATTATGCTTCTCCAAATGAAACTTGGGCTACTTCCCAATCTAGCATACATGAATTTCGTATCTGCAAAATATTTAGCTTTATAAACACGAGTAACCAAGCTATCTGGATTTGTGATTAGCCTCCAATATTATTTTCCCAACATAGAAATATTAACATCATGAAGACATTTGAAACATAAACCACCAGCCTATTTGTGATGTGTCAATCGATTGCAAGACATCCAATTTATCTGAGATTTGTTTTTCTGAGATGAAGACCAGAAGAACTTGGCCATGGATTTTCTAAATCTCGAATTAATTCAAGAGGGAGGAGAAAAACGCACATTGCATACGTAGGCAAAGTCTGAGCTACATTCTTTATTAGAA
Organism: Apium graveolens; assembly: GCF_009905375.1. Lineage (NCBI taxonomy): Eukaryota > Viridiplantae > Streptophyta > Magnoliopsida > Apiales > Apiaceae > Apium > Apium graveolens. The sequence goes on from NC_133657.1 coordinate 177,724,658, forward strand.
TTTCCTTTGCTGGTCTGGAAACATTCCTTTCATACAAGTTCTGAATGCTAGCTTTTAATTTCTCTTTTAAATAACAAAAAATCACAGACTTATTTCTCCCCAAGGTATTAGGAAGACCTAAATACTTAGAGGATTCACCAGCTTCCTGAATTTACAGCAACTGACAGATAAGATCTTTATTATACTGAATTACGTTTCCACTAAAAAACACGGTCGACTTACTTTTGTTAATTCTCTGACCTGAAGCTTTTTCATAAATATGTAATAGCTTCAACACCTTTTCAGCCTCACCTGTCTCAGCTTTACAGTAAAGATAGCTATCATCAGCAAATAGCATGTGACTTATTACTCGAGCTTTTCTGCAAATAAGAATTCCTTGTAACCACTTCCTAGCTTCAAAATGTCTGATCAAAGCTGATAGACCTTCAGCACAAATGATGAAGAGATAAGGAGATATGGGATCTCCTTGTCTCAATCCCCTACTTGGTTTTATTGGGCCCATTTTATACTCTCCATGAACGATACTATAGTCAACAATAGAAACACATTGCATAACTAAGTGAGTCCACCATTTATCGAACCCCATTCTGAGCAACATTTTATATATAAATTTCCATTCTATACGATCATACGCTTTGGACATGTCGAGCTTGAGAGCCATAAAGCCTTCCTTTCCAAACTTCTTTTGCTTAAGGTAGTGCGTAACTTCAAAAGAGATCATAATATTGTCAGTGATCAGCCTACCAGGGAAAAATGCACTCTGTGTGTCTGAGATAACCATATCCAACACCTTCTTTAATCTATTTGCCATCATCTTTGTAAGGATCTTCATAATAACATTACACAAGGCTATTGGGCTCAACTCCGTGCATGTTGTTGGGTTTTCTTTCTTGGGGATGAGGACAATATTAGTAGCATTAACCTTTCCGTACAGAGTCCCTGAAGCGAAGAAATCACGTACCATCTGAACCACTGCATCACGTATCACACTCCAATTCTTTTGAAAGAAACCCGGGGTCATACCGTCAGGCCCCGGAGCTTTATCAGGAAACATACTGAAAATAGCATCTTTTACTTCTCTATTAGACACTAGTCCGAGTAAAGCTCTATTCCGTTGTTCAGATATTACACTAGGTATACAGCTGAGTACTTCTTCTCATTGTGCTTGATAGTATTCTTTGAAGACATCATGTAACCCTTCCTTCCATGCTACCCAAACACCCTCTTCGTTTTTCAATCTCTGAAAATGATTAGCATGTTTCCTCCTTTTACAAGCTGAGTAGAAGTATTTGGTATTTTTTCACCAGCTTGGAACCAAAACTGTTTGGACCTTTGACGCCAAAAATTCTCACGTTGATCCAAAATTAAAAACAATTATTTCCTAATGGTTTCATACTCTGTGACGGAGATAGCGTCCTTCTTTCCCCTTAGAAATTTCAACTTCATTTTACACTCTTTAATGTGTCTCCTAAAACAAACTATAATCTCCCGCCCCCAAACTTTCAAACTATCAGCACATCTGTTTAACTTCTGCATTACATTATCGTTCGACTCATCCTTCCAGCATTCTTTGATAATCTGGAAGCAAATAGGCTCGGTGAGCCAAGCGTTTTCAAAATGAAAGGAACGTTTCTTGTTACCTCTCTGTTGCACTTCCGGACATAATAGCAGAGGACTGTGATCAGATGGAGAGCCTTCAAGGTTATAGACTTTTGCCCCATCAAAGAAATCTAACCACTGTGTATTAGCTAGCACTCGATCTAATCTTATTTCCACCCAATAATTAGACTTTCGACCTCTTTCCCAAGTAAACTGATGACCGATGAGAGGGAGATCATACAATTCTGCATCACGAAGAGAGTCATTAAACCCTTATATGAGATTATTAGGATAAGGGGGACCACCTCTTTTATCTGAATGAAAAGTAATATTGTTAACGTCTCCCACCAAAACCCAAGGCAGATTAGCATCTTGAGAAAAATTTCTCAATAGGTCCCAAGTTTTATGTCTCTGTGATCTTATAGGTTCCCCATATATACCTGTCAAGCGCCAATCATTAACACCATTTGATCTTACTGATATATCTATATAAAATCGTGAATAACTAAGCAAGCTAACTGCATCTGCATTTTTCCTGAACAGAGCAATTCCCCCACTTTTTCCTTGAGGCTCCACAGCTATTAAATTTTCAAAACGCAGCTTATTGCACAAAATCTCCATTTCACTGTAACTACTTATTGTTTCACACAAAAAAACAAAAAATGGTTTCTCAGTAGGGGTTACATCTTGTAGGAACCGAACTTTTCCAGGTGAACCCAGGCCCTGGCAGTTCCAAGATAAAGCATTCATGATGACTGGTGGGACTGCATAACAGTGCCCGCCATTAGCTCATTTTTTGATTCAGTAAAATCATCATTCTGTGTTTCCATATGTGTGTCCTCTACATGAGGGGTAGAGACTGGAATATTATGGTCCAAGCCCACTCTTCGTCTTTTTGGATCCACACTAATTAAGTAAACCGTGTCCGGCCCATTACCATATCCCTCCAAAATATTTTTCGAATTTTGAATGTTTACCTGATTATCCTCCTTTTTCTTTGATTTATCCAATTTACCATCAATTCCGCCTACACGTTCTCTCTGAGCCATCCTAACAGAATGAATATCCTTCCCTACATTAACGCTAAATAGTTGTCCTGTTGCACCAATTATGGGGTTTTCCTTATTCACGTTTCTTCCGCCATTCTCACCGGAATTCATCCCCTGAGCATTTCCTCCATTACGAAGCCATTTTTCCCCCATAGTATGAGTTTTCCTTCTTGGATCTGCCCTAAGCCATGGACCAAATAATTTTTCGATCTTTTCTACCGGAGTATCGGAAACACGCTCACAGAACCGTTGTCCATGACCTATCATCCCACAGATGAAACAAAATATAGGTATAGCTTCATATTGAAATTTACCCAGCACCACTCTTTCTGTGACTTCTTTAGCTTCATTCTACGTTTAACAGGATAATCTAGTGACATTGAAACTCGAATACGTAAATCGTCTCTCTACACCCCTATGACCCAATGTAGTTTCCTATATCAGTTGCTACGCGTTGCGACATAAAACCTACAGACATACCATGCAATTGAACCCAGAGATCAATCTTTTTAATCTCTACCATCCTGGGATTATCTCCCTGTTTGAGACGTTCCATAATTAAATGAAAGCGCCCAAATGAACAAGGGCTTCCTTCGATCACCCTTCTGATGTCCATCTCATGGTAAAACTGGAATAGAAACCTGTTGTAATCCAGTTGCTTTACATACATACCACGGCCAGGCCTCCATGACGATGCCATCTTGTGCTGCATCTCTTGAAAGTCTATATGAGATCGAGTAAGAAATCATCCCACTAAACACCACCTAGTATCAATCTCACTTAAATCATTTGCACTATTTTCATAACTGAGTCCACCTTGTTCCTCTTCTTCAATTTGAATCGCTGCGAAAGCCTCCTCCATATCTTGCAGATACCTCTGTTGTTGGTCCATTACAAATAACCAGAAAAGCCTTATTGATAAAAGTAATTATAAACGACAATTGCAACTCCAAACCTTAGATATAAAACGAAGAGATTACAAATCTCACAGAGCCATACATGTCAAAAGACAAGACAATTGTGTAAATAGGATTTGGTGAGATGGGAAGTCTTGAAACTAGGATTTTTTTCGCCAATAAAAAATCATTGTATAGTATGTTTTTAGCCAACAAGGGCATTCATAAAAAGTGTTAATATAAGTCATATCTTAGAAAATCAAAGTTTAATAAAAGTGTTGTGTGTAAGAAAGTATGATAGTGGTTTGTATTTTAATGAAAAAACCATTTTGTGAAATGACAAAATACAACAACTCAAAACATAAACTATTGTATAAATTATTTTTAAGAACCGTTCTTAAATTGATACTAGGCTAAAACCACTGCCATGCACTCATTGTATTATTTTTGATATTATATAATTTTTGATATTATATAATTTTTGAATTTAAATTGAAGTGAAAATTTTAAACTCTGAAATTTATTTATTGGAAATTTTGGATAATATGATTTAATAATTCTTATTTTAAATATGAATGTGTATAATTTAGCATAGTTTTAGTTTTTGAAGAAATATCAGTAAATATAAGATTTAGTTTTGTTAAAATTCATAGGTGTTTATAAAATATAATTATATTTTAATTAAAAGATAAATTTTAACTCACATCAATAGTAAACAAAATATCTTTATTTGGTATACTAAAAAAATCTAAATAATTATATTCAAATTTTATTTGGTTTACGTGTCAATAAGAAAAAGTTTATTTTAATGCGAATAAAAGTACATATTACTTTATTTTACGTGTTATAGTTATTTTCTTATTTTAATATTGATTTATCATGAATCAATTCTATAATTTTTAACCCCATCAATATCATGTATTGATTTATTTTAGTCACGCAATTATACTGACTAAGGAATCATCTCTATTTTCATTTTATTAAAATACTTTTGAATATTACAGAAATTGAAAAAAATGTGTAATTAGATTTGATCCCACTTATACGAGAATCCTAAGCATATATTATACCTAACAACTAATTAGGTAGACTTTAATTTTATTTTAACAGAGATCAATAATATAAAAATTACCTTTAATTTGAATTTAATTTTAGTTTTAAAGTAAATTAATAATGTATATTAATTGTTTTTTTTCTTAGTCCCATTATATCAACCATCTAATTATATTTAATTTGTTTTATTTTAGCTATGGTTAAATATTATTTTATTTTATTGTTTTTATTTTATTTTATTTTATTCCTATGACATTATACGGACCAACACAATATGTTGTAGCCCGGTTTTATAAAATATTTTTTAGCTAGGTTGGTAGTATTTATTTTATTGTTTTTCCCGTGAGGTAGCAATTCTCATTTTGGTCTCATACCCGCTATGTCAACCAAATCGAGCTAATTATATTTAGTTTTTTTTTTATTTCATTTTAGCCCGAAATGAATATTATTATGTTTTAGACCGAACGGGGGCCTGTGCCCAAATTATGCATGCTATGTTTAATATTTGGAAAATCAACTCATTATTTTATTTATATTTTAAATTTTCATTATTTCAAAAAATTTATATTGCTTTTAACACATTATCAAAACTCTACTTTTTAAAGAAAAAATTGTCATTCGGAATTGAACAATTAACTTGTGGTACAAAACTTTAAAAACAACTCTTATGACATAACATATTCCTTAATAAGCTACAAACAAAAAAATATATTAACACATGTATGAACTTAGTTATTCTCGCAATAATATATTAATTTGGAGCAATCTAAATTTGTTTAAATGAATGAATGTGATTGTGAATAAATAATTAATTGGTGGTAGCACGACTTTAAAACCACTTTAAAACAACTCTTGATCTTTTATTATAATTTTAAAAAATTCATAACTTTAGATCTTCTATAAAACACTAATTGCAAAATTTAATATTATAATAATATTAAGATTATAGTAATTATAGTCGACACATACCGATCATAGCATATAAAAATACAAAGAAAAAAATTAAATGGTTTCATAAATTAAGTTCATTACAAAATATGGTACTTAAGAAGTTTAACAAAATGACAAATATTGATTTCCCCAAAAAATCATTTTCTTTGAACAACATAAGAAATAGTGTTATTATCCTCCATTGTGATAAAATATAATTTGTCATTCACACCAAAATTATTGTCCTTGATAAACTTATTTACCGAGATGAGAATCTTGGTTTGGAAGTTGAACTGAAAACTCTAACCTTCCACTTCTGTAACTACCCAGAAATTAACAACTATTTTGTGTCATATTAAATACGTATTACATGATTTATGATGTTATAAATATTGATTGAGCATAAAAGAGTATATGTTATGTGCTTTATGTGTTGTGTGTGATTCGAGTTATTTTTCTTCTAGTTTAGTATGTGTTAAATGGATTTTTATAAAAAGTTATACTTTCCAATTTTTTCTTAATAGCTGTTATTTCGTGTATAATAATTGGCCTTGTTATGTATCATATGGCGTATACCATATTGATTTTCCGAACATCAGTTAATTTAGAAATATTTTATTTCGTGAAAAATGACTTTTCCGGGCCTCTACCATGACGTCAGGGCCCACAAAAATCATATTTTTATTTTTATAAAATTGTGAGACTGTCAAATATTCAATATTTTTGCATCTTTGGATAATTTGTAATTTATGGGAAATTTTGTCATAATTTTTGTATTTATTGAATTAAAAATTATGCCCCGATAATTATTAATATTTGGCTAATTATTTTTATTAAATGATATAATTAGGCCCCAAATAATTTTGGGGAGTATAATTTCTATAACTATAAATACAGCTTAACTATTATTTAATTATTAATTGATTATATAAACATTAGAAAAATATTAAAAATTCAGTTTATTCTCTCAAATAATTAGGGTTAGGGTTTATGTGTTCTTGGCAATCAAATGCAGATTTGAAGGTGATATGGGACTTCAAATCACAAGTGTAAATATTCGTTTTGAAGCCCTTGATCCCCTCTATTATACTCTGCCATCAATTTGTTCAAACAACTGGTAATTTTTCAAACCCGATTTCTAGGGTTCTTAGTTCGAATTGGGGTTTTTAATTCGTGGGGTTTTTGGTTGTTTTTGATGATTAGAGTAGCTTCATAGTGATTCTTAGATTCAATTTATATATTTAATTGCATCGTTGCATAACCGGAACTCTTAATTGGAGTTTTGGGTTTTAACGTTTTTGTTTTTAATTTTCTGATATATCCATGTTATGGCTGCTAATTTGGTAGATGTGAATTGATTGTAGAATGTATAAGCTTCGTTTTCGTATATAAATTATTTTAGTTGGTTAACGTTTTTGTAATCACCGGAAAATCCCCGATTTTTAGTCGGGATTCGCCGCGAAGTCGTCGAAATCGGCGACGGGTTGTTTTTTCTGGTGTCTAGAGTGTTTTGTTGATATATATGGTAGATTTGCAACAAGAAAGCGGGCAGAACCGGGTTCGATCAAGAATTCCCAATTCCCATTTACAAAACGTGTTTCTACAGATTTTGTTTTAAAATTAATTCAAAAATATTTCTAATTTAAAAATTTATTTAGTTTAAATCCAAATTCAATTTAGTTAATTATTTAAAATAATTAACTAAATCATTTTAACTCCAGAAAATTATTTTCATTATTATTTTTCAAAAAATTTAAATTTGATTTAATTATTTATAATTTATTTTAATTAATTATTTATGGATTTAATTATTTGATTAATTCATTTAATTAATTAATTCTATCTATAAATAATTAAGTAAAATGTAATTATTTATAATTAAGTCAGATAATGATATAAAAATCATTTTGAACTTTTTAAAATTACACAAAGGTATTTAAAAATTCAATTAATATTATTATTATTTGAATTATTCTTATTTTATTCAAAATAAATAGACCGTTCGTTCCTTTAATACGAAACGAACGCGTCTAGACTAAGAAAAATATTCCGATTCTATTAAAAATAATTTCAAGACATAAAATCTTTCGTTTCGAGAGGCTGCTTGATTTTGTAAATGTTTCTGAGTCGCGTAATTAAAAAAAATTTGTATTTTGACTCGATTTCAATTTTATACACAACGAGTCGAGCGTTTTGACAAATTGAATCATATGTTATATGAATTATGTGATACGTGCCTTATCTATTTATGTGTTATATGAGTTATGAATCGATGTGTCTTTTAAACGTTATCTGATTAATATATGATCCTTATATGTTATTATCGGGTGGGTAGACGATAAGGATAAACGTAAAATAGATAATTATATATTGTCAGATAATTGAAATGGTATCTTTTATGATAGATACACATAGAGTGAGGTGTTCAAAGGCAGACATAGAGATTTAAAAGTAAAGCTTGTCATGAGACAAGTAAATACAAAAATAAGATAAACATATGATGGTGATTTATAAGAAGGGACAGATAACCTGTAAAAGATCCAAATTTGAGGGGTTATGTGTATATTTGTTTGAATAATAAGGTCTATATTGTTTAAAGTTGTTTGGTGACACCCAATCCTGACCCCGGATTTGGGGATGTTACAGTTGGTATCAGAACCACAGGTTATTGGTCCCTGAAATAAGAATAGGTTGAACATAAGATAATATTGACAGGTCATATAAGATAGGGAAGACCTTAAATAAACTCATGTTGAGTTAAGTAAAGATTATTATATACGGTATTAGTTATTAAGATAGGTGTGAGGTGAATATGTTGACGCTATTAGTATATTGAGTACCCAGATCCTATAGTTACGAGGGGTCGACAGCTTGACAAATATTAGGTATATTATTCTGATTTTCATATGGTTTTAAAATGAAACTGAGAGTGATGCTTTTGATAATTTCGTATAAAGAGAGATAGATGAGTTTTAGTATGATTTAATTTAGAATTCTGTAGTAGGATAAGCTCCATGATGGACGAAACGAATTAATTGAAGCTGATAGAGGTCCAATATTGCAAATTTCAAAGGCACCACCTTTGCGAGAAGTTTCTTATCACTTTTCGAGCGCCGCGCAAGGAACAACACTTACCTTACTAAGTATACTTAAAGTCAATAAGAGATATGACCTTCTCTAAGGATAAAATGTCGAATTACATCAATTGGTTATAACTACAATATTAAGGACGACGACGACAATATCAATGATAATCCCAGATGTCAGCATAGGAGTTAGAGTTACGAATAAGATAGTATGCAATGGTAAATGAAGTTTTGTCGGCTAATAAATGCGAAATAAAACTGAGAAGGAGTAGAAGATATATATGAAGATGAATGGACCCTTATGTGGTCGTTTCTTTAATTAGGTACCCTATTAGTGGATTATGAGAATAAAAAGCAACTCATATAGTATGGATGACCATGTGAGCAATTTTCATTATTTTAAACAAGTTTCAAAAAAGATTTCTTAACAAAATTTCTAAAAGATCCTACCCGGAAGAATACTTGATCTGGACCCAGTAGTATCAAATTCAGAGGGTCAAATGGACCAGCTATTGCGGAGAAGTTCAAAATCTTCCCGATAGAGAAAAGTGCGAACCTTGTTTAATAATATCAATAATAGAGTTAACATACGGAAACTTTATTTACAAAATTCATGAAACTATTAAATTTTAAAAAGATTCTTTGACCTAAAAGAAGCTAGAAGATGATTGAAGAAAACAAAGGAATCTTCCAGATGATTGAAGAAGAATAATATTCCTATTGACGGAGTCGAGGTGTTGCATGACCGATAATTATCCTACGCGACATAGATGAAATTAGAAGCGATGATTATGAATCTCGTAAGGATGCAATGATGGTCAAATTATTAAAGTATCGAACGTGGAGACACGACCCTAAGAAAATTGGCATAGTAGGTGAATTTACGAAGGCATTTCCCAAGGACTTTCCAAAGTTATTATATGACTTGGATTTGTAATCTGTTACTCGAACGAGCCTGAAGGTATATGTAATGGCAAAGTGAATGGCGACCAACGATATCATTCTTTTCTATAACACGACAACGTATATTCACCTAAATTCTTGAATAAATATAAATTTCTTTCATTATTCTGTTCAATGAGACAATAAAGAAGAATAGGTTATTGTATCCCTTTTTAAATTATCCTTCCTTTAAAATATTTCCTTCTAATTGAGACGAGCAGTGTTATGGTGTAACGCTTTGTCGAAATGATGAGGAGTCTGGTGGGACGCCACCTAATTATGTTTTATATACCATATAGTATGAACGACTGGTCATCTTGAGTACAAATATGGTTGTCTCATTCATATCTAAATCATCACTCATTCTTTCGATGACAATCATGATTTAATTGATTTAAGGATCCCTCCAACTATTTTTTCGCACGATTGTTCTTTAGAAAGCTTTCCAATCAGAATCATACACACAAGTTTTCTTCTGATGAAAGGTCTACTCTTTGAGCATTTTAAAAAGGAGTGAAATAATCTCTTGTAGCAGATCTCTCAGATCTGAAAAGATGACTTATCAAAATAAAGACTTACATGATATATGTTTCCATTCAGATTTACAGTAATTAAAATTGAAATGTGGAGCCGGCAAAAGGAACATCATCAATCATCGGCAAAGATCCATCCAAAAGTTATATACAAATATATGACTTCCCAGTATGAATAACTTTTCTGTGACGGTGTAGGAAACATGACGTCTAGAGAGAGGGAGAGAGAGAGAAGTCCAGTGAAGTGTATATAGAAATGGGTGGATTTAAAAGGTTTCTTGAAAAAAAAACAATATATTTGTATGGCTAGGATCAAATTTAGATGTAAAATATTTGTGGTTTAGATAGTATATAAGTTCTAATTTAAGAGAGAGTCTCATTTAGACACTTGCCTATACATATATTAGAAAAGTCTAGTTGAAAATATATTATTATTTGTTTGATATCTCGTAGTCATAAAATATAATAATCAATATGTAATTAAGAAATTTAGGAATTATCTGGTATATGTACTTAACATTTTTTTAAGTACACATGGTTAATTTCAATTTGTTTTCTTTAGACTTATGTAGAGATATTATATACTATGAAATAAAAATGGTATTTAAATGTACTAAATTCAATTCAAAAGAAGATATAAAAGATAAATTTATGACAAAAGATACCAAAATATTAGATGTATTTATTATATTATATCCAAATATAAAACAATTATTCATTAAGTTTTGGAATCAAAAAAGATACTAAGATTTATATATTTTAACAATGAAATCCAAATAAAAAATAAAATTCAAAGGTACTTGTCACTTACAACATAAAACGACTATGATGCTAGCATAAAATATCACAAGAAAATTATCTTATTATCTATGGTTCTGAAAACCCCCGAAACTCACCATATTTGAGATCTTAGACCAATCTATATCAACTAAATATGTATATAACTCGACCTCCCTGAATTTTTCCTTAATCTTGAAATGGGATCTAGTAGAGCATTTCCACATGAGTTGGCCAAAGATATTGAAGATTTAAACAATATGACTTCCAACGTATATCCTTATTCCGACTCCATATACTTGACTTACTTCGACTACCCTGCACCATTCATATCGATCCTTTCGACCAACCCATTATCTAAATCGACCTCGATGTTATATGTAATACTAAAGTTTGTTGGCTAGGTTACTGGACCTGGTGACTTACCTGATTTTGATGCAATGGAAGATGTGTGAGAAGCTCCTATAGGTAAAATGTTTGAACCATATCCACCACAAGGATCCAACTCGATTTTTGAACCCTACACAACCTGCTGGCCGAACCCGAATTCCACCACTTTGATGGGGCCGATAAGTTAAAAGAAAATGGGGAAGTAAGGGGATGCTAATGGCACAAGCTAGAGGATCGGCTTGGTCCAGGGTCAAGGTTATAAAATGTGGAAAGAAAGGCCCAAAATGAAGGCCTCTTAGTGTGCTTAAAAACCCATAAAGTCATAATTTATAGACCCTTTCGGGCTATTTTCTGACAATTTCGGCAAACCATTATTTTTTTGGGGGTTTAGATCTTAACTCGTATCTCTTGTAGTTTCCTTTTTTTTTATTGTGTTTGTCTGTTTTTGTTATGTTTACTTAGGTAATTTATTTTCATAAAAATTTATTGTTAGTCTTGTTATACGATTTATATATACACTTTTCTTATTTGTTATTACTTTTTGGTTTTTATAAATTTTTAAAGACTTCGACGGAGTTATCTTGTCATCTATTCTCATTTCTTTTAGTTGATAATATTCTTGGATTTTTTTTGGAATAAAATGCAATCACCACATACTTAACTTCTAATTAAAAGCTAATTTGTATAAGTCGAAACTACCAGTCCAAACAAAATACTTTCATGTGATATTTCTTGTATTTTATTTTAACTCTTTTTTTGAGTTAAAGGCGAATGTTGCATTTTTAATAAATATAAACAAATATTTTAGTGAATATTTATGTCAACTCACTTTCTTTTCGAGTAAAAGGTAATTTGTATAAATCCATGTATTTGTTTGAAATATTAAGTGATATAAACATAGTTACATTCAAATACAAAGAATATTTGTACAAACCTCATATTATTATTTAGATATAGAAACTAAGTTCTCTCTTGAAGCATAAAGTCTTTATGATTAATCTCATATTACTATTCAGAAATGAAATCAATACTTTCCTTTAAGACTTAAATCTTTTAAATTTACATTGAATTAAAAGTTTATAAGGCCTCTTGTATAAATAATTATTAGTATAATCGAGCCTTAACTTGTAATTTGTTTGAAGTAAACTTATATTGATTTGAGTTAAAAAATTATTAGTATAGGGTGATATAAGAAATGAAAGTCGCCCGCAAGGATTGACTCAGTTGATTAAAGAGAGGAAAACTATCCTCTTGGTCACAGGTTCGAATCCCACGGGAGGAGAATTTATGATTATGCCTCCTGAGCCAGAGCATGTCGCTTAAATGCGATTTACCTTGGTTCACGTGATTTGCAGGCTATTGCGTGAACCCGTAGGGTTTACCCAGTGCGCAACCGAAGGGTAGCGGCTGCGGGTTACCTACGATAAAAAAAGAAAAGAAATGAAAGTCTTTTTTTAAATCGTACGTCCTAGTATGTTATAAATAACTTAGACTTTTCTAAACATACTTTCCGTGATTCAAGTCCACTTATATTTAATTAGTACAATTATTTTTTCGGTTTTGATATTTTTTTGGGTGATATTACATGCTGCATTTTTTTGTGCTTTTATTTAACATACACACCTGATTATTTGTATACATGTACACTTACATTCTATAGTTCTGGTCGTGTTACGTGTAATTTACTCCAACTTACATTTACATGCATATATGAGAGAAAATTCCAGTGAAGACCCATATTTATTTGAAGACTCGTAGACCAACTATTAGTCGTTGGATTTTTTTTAATACAATGGTGGTTAATAATCGAAACATTCTTAATACACGCATTTTGGTGATTATGTCGTTCTTTGTCATTTTTATAAATTTAAAACCAACTTAAGATAAAATAACAACAACAACAATAATAATGATAACAATAATAATGATGAGCTATTTCAATAGTTGGAGTAAAAAATAAAATCCAAGTCAAATATTACAAAAGTAATAACATTTAAGGCCACAAAAGAATGCTCACCCGACCTCACCGGACCTAACAATTCAGCATAGGTTAGTCCCAAAAATCTAGCAGTTTGGTACTTAACTTGTATCTATAAATATAAAGGCCCCATATAGTCTCTCCTTCTTATAGATGCCACATCTTCTTAAAGCCTACAACTGCACCAAGGCAACTCGGGCAGTGCATAACACTTCTGGGCCTAGATTTAATGTCATTTATAACATCCAAGCCTCCAATCCAATGTGAATACATACCAAACCCAACCTAATGTGAATCCTCTAACAACCCATTACACGCAACTCCAAAAAAGTTAGCAATTTGATACTCATTGACTTGTTTCTAAAAATGTCACAAACATTTTTATTCTTATTAAGGTAGGATGTTACAAAAGATATACATACATAAATTATTATATTTATGAGGAAAAAGTGTTTTAAAATGGAAGATTAATTGTTTGATATTTTTTGTATATTGACCAAAAGTTATAAATTAATATTTAATAAAAAAATTTATATGTAATGCTAAATACAATTATAATCGCATACAATTTGTTTCAAATTCTACAACCGTCCCACACAATTCTTTAAACTAGATCTTCAGGTTAGGGAAGGCGGCTCCACTCACTCTTATAAAATGTATTTGTATAATTTAATTTTTTTAAATTTTTTCTTCTAAATAAAAATATAATGTTCAAGTTTCTATACAATAAAAGAAAATTTTACAAATAAATTACGGAACTATACTTTATTGTATTGTAGATTTAAAATTTGTGGCAAACATGAGAAGAAAATGATAAAGAAATGAGTAGGAGAGAGAATATGAAACAAAAAAAATATCTAATATACTAAATTTAAATTAAAAGATGATCCAAAATATCAATACCACTTAAAAGATAACAAAATACCAGCTGTATACATTATGTAATATCCAAATATGACACAATTACTCATTAAAATATAAAATCTAAAAGATACTGAGGTTTGAATACATTAACAACAAAATTTAAATAGATTACAAAATTCCAAAAGATACTAGTCGGTTACAACACTAAACAGCTGCTCTTCATGCATAAAACGCCAGCAAATTATCTAGTGCATTTCCACCTGAGATCGCAAAAGTAATAAAAGATATAAACAACATAACCTCAGACGTAGATACTTTCCCAGACGCCTTGTACTCTACTCACTTCGGGTACCATGTACCATTTTCATTCGACCCTTCTGAGAAACCCATCCTCCAACCCCATCTAGATGTTAGATCCGGCTCTGACTGCTTAATTGGTGACTTACCCAGCCTGATGGACTTACTCTCATTCGATGCAATCGCTGATGCGTGGGAAAGTCCCACAGGTAAAAGATCAGAACCAGAGTTACCAGTTAAATTTTTAATTGTTGTGTAGTTAAATTGGTTTCTGGTTTAAAATTTTTGATGAAATCTACTTGTTGTTTGATTATGAATTATCAGTTTAGATTTTCATAATAGTGTAATAATCTGTATATTTTTTTTGAATGTGTATTCTATGGGCGTTTATTGAGCAAGAGAGTAACGTACCTTTTAATGTAAATGCAAATAATGACCGCAAGTATGAAAATTAATCAAACAAATTTGTTCTTACTCATAATCATGTTACTAATTTAATATTAGAAGCGAGGGTTTGTAGTGCTGATCTAAGTATCTGACTTGATAATTTTCTTTTCTTTTTGTTGTCAATAATGTGTGAAAAGTATTTCTTTGAAATTCGAATAACTTTAATTTTTGTAATTAACCTTATTCGCGCCAATTTTTTTCAACATGATATTTCTTTTTATGTCATTAGAGTATATGTTGAGATGATATGACTCATTATTTTCGGTTGTAAATTTTTTAAGGTAAGCCTTGTATATGCTATGCAATCATATATTTTAGATATGCTCCTAGATTATATCATAAAAATGGTATGCATTATTCACTTGATAACAAGTCACGTACTTGTAGGCTTTAAGAATTAAAAGTTATGTGAAAAACATATATGCTCTATTCATGGTAAAGTGTGTTTTTGTAGTATTATACGGAGCCAATAACAAACAAGGGATTTCGTTCAAAGAAAGCGGTAATCAAGCATCTACAAGAATGTGCTGAGGAAGGCAACTCCAATTAGAAAATAAGATGAACCTACATAAAGAATTTTACATTTGTAATATGTGTGAGAATGTTTGTTAAACATTCAAGTGAACCTAGTCAAATATTTTTACATATGTAATTATTCTGAGAATGTTTTCAATGAATTTTATGGTGGAGGAGTGGGGTTTTTAGTAATTTAATTACAATTCATGTTTCTTTCTCTGTTAACCATAAGACTACTAATTTATGATAAAAATTATAAAGTCAATGATCTTCATGAATGAGTGATCTTATTATTTTCTAAATCTTCTTACACCATTAAAATTATAAACCCCATTAATAATGATGCATCAAATTAAAGACTTACATAATAAGTTGATGGGAAGCTAAAGCCATACATTCAATTATACATCAAACATCCTAGAAAACAACAAAGTACATAACGTGAAGTTAAAAGTATAAGTTTTGGATCTTCTGAACACAAGGTTGGTGAGTGTGTTTAGAAGATGTTCTTCAGAGTTGATATAAGAAAGAACAATTGTAACAAAGAACACTATGTGCTACCAATAATTGTAACAAAGAACAATAGTAGTTAGACGGAATAATATCTCACAAAATAAACCAACCCATATGATTAATCATCCCCATAGTTTTATAAACCATAGCTTTTCCTGGCCTTGTCAACTTTTGGCTAACTCATCAACAGGAGGCATCTCCCATGTTTAAAAAATGTTGTAGTTACAAATGTATAAAAAACCGTACAGTCTTTTTTTTATAGCCTACAAATACTACAAGAAAAAAGGCTAAAAGCCACCGGTCAAAAATCGGTTGCTTTTAGCTATAAACGACCGAAATCGGTGAATTTTGCTATAAAATCAACCGTTTCATGTTGGTGGCTTTTAACCTCGTCGAAATTGTTTTCAGCGGTTGAATTTATATAAAAGGGTCCGCACTGTCGTTTGCTTTTATTCCGGGTCAACTTTTCAACTTTTCCCTTCAATATTTTGGTGAAAATTTGAATCTCCTGCTTGTGATTTTCGTTAAAACTTAAAATTTCCGCTTCTAGATAAAGACACCAAAATCAGTGGCTTTTATATGGTCTAATATTGTAACAAAAAATTACCAGGAGCCTGCCATTTATTCTCATTTTTCTAGAATTTTCACAAACAAAATCAGATTTAAACCGGAACCCATCCATCTTGCTTCCAAGCACAATAATACTCTTCGTCCTTTTCTCGAGGCACAATTTTCTCATTTAACCGTGCAAACACTAAAAACACCACAATCGGCAAAAAATATACAAACAACCCAAGAGTCAGAGCTGGAAGAACCCCCAACAAACCCAAATTATGAGACAATGCATTAGCAGAAACCCCAATTATACTGACAGTCAACTGAATTTTGTGCCAATTGACGACAAAAACCCACACAATAACCGCAATGACCAAGAAAACAAACAAAAAAACCAAAATCCGATAAACTAAAGGAAATGATTGAGTACAAGAAGAACTGAAAGTACAAGCAACAAACCAATAAATATTAACAGAAATAGGAACTATAACAAAAAAAGGAAGTGAAGCATAAACAATTTGTTTAGTATAATGTTTAAGCAAAGTAAGCAAAAAAGCAGCACATGGTACACTAAAACCAAAGTAATAACAAGAGTCCAAAACAAGACTTCAAAAGGATTGGATTTCGTTGGTGGGAAATTGTTTAAAAGAGTAATTGAAGTGGGTTTGATGCAAGAAGAAGTGTTCAAGTCATAAGAAAAAGAAGAAATATGAGATGAATTGGGATTATGATGAATTGAAGTAAAGATTCCAAAGGCAAAAGTGGAGAGAATAAAGAGAGAGAAGAGGATGAGAAACGGGAGGTCTTTGATGGGTTGGGTATTGTAGTTGTTAGTGATTTGGGTGGGTTCTACTTCTTCTAGGTCGGATGTTGATGGGATTTGAGATGTGTATGGGTTGGATACGAGGAGAGGTTGGGTTGGAGAAGAAGATGAAGATGGGTCAGCCATGTTTTAAGATTTATGAATTTAGTTGTGTGTGTGCTTTGCGGAAGAACAATATCTTATGCCAATAGGTCTCTTTGGTCGGTCGGATATTTTTTTTAATATTTTTTTGTTAATTAATTTAAAAGAGACCGGGCGGTCGCTTTTGTTTTCTAAATTTCAAGCTTCATTTTGGCCGCAATTTTCCCACCAAATCTTGAAACCTTAAAATCGACCGCTGAAAAATAGGCGGTTGCTTTGGTTAATAAAAGCCACCGACGATAAATTCCACCGATTAAAAGCGACTGCTTACAAAATCTACCGATATCGCTCGCTTTTATGTGCAGTTTTTGGTCAAGGGAGATTGATCTTAAAAGCCACTGTTTTTGGTAGAATTTATAGTTGGTCTCTTTTGTTTGGTCGCTTTTACTCTTTTTTCTTGTAGTGAAAAAGACAGCGTGCAGGAGGACAATACAAGAAGCATTGAAGAGATTGTGCCTTCAACATATACTCTCCACGAGGACAAGTAAATTATATTGGAAATGTGGATTATAATTTTAGGGTGAGAAATGTTGTTACATATGTGCCTACTTATTAGTATGTGTTGGTTTATAGGAGTAGTATATGTGAAAATAATATTTAAGTGATTACTATATGAAAAATATAATTTTAGTGTCACTAAAAATATTTTTATAAAATTATCGAAGCGTGATAAAATCATTAAATTGGTTATGTTATCTTCATAATACTTTTAAGTACTTTTTAAAAACATAGGCTGAATTTATTTTAATCATTTATGCATTTTTTAAATATTTTTACAAACATTATTATATTTATCGTGCATAAATTTTGTAAAATTCGTATAAAAGCATTGATATTTATAAATAAACTTTTACAAATACCTGTGAAGAGATAATTTTTATTTTCCCCAACAACTATAGACTAGCTATATATTTTACTAACTAGTATGTATAAGGTTTTAGAAAAAAAGTTTTTTAAACAATCTTAACCCATTTATACCTAGGCAGCCTAATCTATCTCCGTCTTATCTAGAGATGCACAAAAACTCATTACTTAATCTCTATAATCCATTATTTAAACTCTCTAGAGACATGCACAAAAAGTCCACAAAAAGTCCACAAAAAGTCCATTCATTTGGGCTATATTTAAAATTTCATTAATGTGGCCCACGCATTAAATCATTTTTTTATCCAGTTTTTTTATATTAATATTGTTTCGTGCCTTCACCAATATGAGTAGTTTACATATAAAAGAAAATAATTTTGAGTAAAATTTTATGGAGTCCTTATTTTTTGTTATGTCTAATATTGCAAAAGTTAATATTTTGTAAATCACTTTCTACAAAAATTATAATTTTTATAAAAAAACTTGCAAATCTCATAGAATAGTACAAAACATGATTAGTTTGTAGAAACTAAATGTTCACATTGCAGAATGTACATGTTGTACTTATAAAATGTATTAGATTTGTATTTTATTAAAATAGTAATATTTGTAAAACATAATTTGCAAAATAATATTTTTTGAAATTTTTACTTACAAAAGACATATATGAACCCGAGGAATTAGATCAAAATTATATATATATATATATATGTTCATATTGCAGAACATACATATTTAGTTACAGAACATACATATTTTAGTTATCAATGTATGAGATTTGTATGTTTTTATTGAAATAATGATATTTGAGAAACATGTTAGATCTAATACCAAAGTTTGTTGGCTAGCTTACGGGACCTGGTGACTTACTTAATTTTGATGCAATAGCAGATGTGTGAGATGCTGGTATAGGTAAAATATTTGAACCATATCTACCACAAGGATCAGACCCAATTTTCCAACCCTGCACAAACCAGCTGGCCCAACCACTTTGATGGGGCCGATAAATTAAAAGCAAATGGGGAAGTAAGGGGATGCTAATGGCACAAGCTAGAGGATCAGTTTGGTTGGTTATAAAATGAAGGCCTCTTAGCGTGCTTAGAAGCCCATAAAAGTTACAATTTCTTCAAACCATTTTTCTTGTTTTGGGTTTAGATCATAACTCGTATCTCTTCTAGTTTCCTCTTTTTGTTGTGTTTTCCTATTTTGTTATGTTTACTTAGGTAATTTATTTTCATAAAAAATTATTGTTAGTCTTGTTATACGGTTTATATATACACTTTTCTTATTTGTTATTACTTTTTGATTTTTATAAATTTTTAAAGACTTCGACCGAGTTATCTCGTCATCTATTCTCATTTCTTTTAGTTGTTAATATTCTTGGATTTGTTTTTTGGAATAAAATCCAACGACCACTTACTTAACTTCTCATTAAAAGCTAAAAGAAATGTTGCATTTTATTACATTTTATTTTAACTCTTTTTTTGAGTTAAAGGCGAATGTTGTATTTTTTAATAAATATAAAAACATATTTTAGTGAATATTTATGTCAACTCACTTTCTTTTCGAGTAAAAGGTAATTTGTATAAATCCATGTATTTGTTTGAAATATTAAGTGATATAAACATAATTACATTCAAATACAAGGAATATTTGTACAAACCTCATATTATTATTTAGAGATAGAAACTAAGTTCTCTCTTGAATATTTGTAAGTTTATTTTTAACTTGAACTTGAAGCATAAAGTCTTTATGATTAATCTCATATTACTATTCAGAAATGAAATCAATACTTTCCTTTAAGACTTAAATCTTTTAATTCTACATTGAATCAAAAGTTTATAAGGCCTCTTGTATAAATAATTATTATTATAATCGAGCCTCAACTTGTAATTTGTTTAAAGTAAACATATATTGATTTGAGTTAGAAAAATATTAGTATAAGGTGATATAAGAAATGAAAGTCTTTTTTTAAATCGTACTCCTATTATGTTATAAACAACTTAGACTTTTCTAAACCTACTTTGGCTAATTCAAGTCCACTTATATTTAATTAGTACATTTATTTTTTCAGTTTTGATATATTTTTGGGTGATATTACATGCTTTCATTTTTTTGTGCTTTTATTTAACATAAACACTTTATTATTTGTATACATGTGCTCTTACATTCTGTAGATGGGGTCGTGTTACGAGTAATTTACTCCAACTTACATTTACATGCATATATGAGAGAAAATTTCAGTGAAGACCCATATATATTTGAAGACTGGTAGACCAACTATTAGCATTTGGATTTTTTTTAATACAATGGTGGTTAATAATCTAAACATTCTTCCTGCACCCATTTTGGTGATTATCTCTTTCTTTTGTCCGTTTTATAAATTTAAAACCAACTTAAGATAAAATAACAACAACAATGATAATGATAATAATAATAATGAGTTATTTCAATAGTTGGAGTAAAAAATAAAATCCACGTCAAATATTACAAAAGAAATAACATTTAAGGCCACAAAAGAATGCTCACCCGACCTAACAATTCAGCAGAGGTTAGTCCCAAAAATCTAGCAGTTTGGTACTTAACTTGTATCTATAAATATAAAGGCCTCATATACTCTCCTTCTTATAGATGCCAAATCTTCTTAAAGCCTACAACTTCACCAAGGCAACTCGGGTAGTGCATAACACTTCTGGGCCTAGCTTTAATGTCATTTATAACATCCCAGCCCACAATCGAATCTCTATGCATGCATACCAAACCCAACCTAATGTGAATGCTCTAACAACTCAATGCAGGCAACTCCGAAAAAGTTAGCAATTTGATACCCATTGACTTGTTTCTAAAAATATCACAAATATTTTTATTCTTATTAAGGTAGAATGTTACAAAAGACATACACACATAAATTGATATATTTATCCGGAAAAAGGGTCTTAAAATAGAAGATTAATTGTTTCATATCTTTTGTATATTGACCAAAAGTTATAAATTAATATTTAATAAAAGAATTATATATGTAATGCTAAATACAATTATAATAGCATACAATTTGTTTCAAATTCTACATCTGTCCGATAATTCTTTAAACTAGGGCTTCACGTTAGGGAACGCGGCTCGACTCGCTCTTATAAAATGTATTTGTGTAATTTATTTTTTTAAAATTTTTCTTCTAAATAAAAATATAATGTTCAAGTGTTTATACAAAAAAAAGAAAATTTTAAAAATAAATTACGGAACTATACTTTATTGTATTGTAAATTTAAAATATGTGGCAAACATGAGAAGAAAAGATAAAGAAATGAGTAGGAGAGAGAGAATATGAAACAAAAATAATATCTAATATACTAAATTTAAATTAAAAGATGATTCAAAATATCAATACCACTTAAAAGATAACAAAATATCAGCTCTATACATTATGTAATATCTAAATATGACACAGTTACTCATTAAAATATAAAATCTAAAAGATACCCAGGTTTGAATACATTAACAACAAAATTTAAATAGATTAAAAAAATCCAAAAGATACTAGTCGGTTACAACATTAAACAACAGCTCTACATGCATAAAACGCCAGCAAATTATCTAGTGCATCTACCATTCTGCAAACCCCCTAAGTTTCATACCATTATCAGCTGCATCTCCTTGCCTTGTTTTCTTGATCTTAAAATGGGATCTAGTGGAGCATTTCCACCTGAGATGGCAAAAGTAATAAAAGATATAAACAACATAACTTCAGACGTAGATACTTTCCCAGGCGCCTTGTACTCTACTCACTTCGGGTACCATGTGCCATTTTCATTCGACCCTTCTGAGAAACCCATCCTCCAACCCCATCTAGATGTTAGATCCGGCTCTGACTGCTTAATTGGTGACTTACCCAGCCTGATGGAGTTACCCTCAATCGATGCAATCCCTGATGCGTGGGAAAGTCCCACAGGCAAAAGATCAGAACCAGAGTTACCACCTGGATCCCACCAGATTTCAAGCCCAAATGGAAGGCCGTGTTGGCTTCCAGATGGTTGGAAGATAACGTCCAAGCCTCGCATGAATGGGGCTAGTGCTGGACTGGTTGATAAGGTAAAAAAAATTCCACTTGCCTCAGTGTAATTAAATGAAATTTATAAATTTTGTTTTTAATTGTTGTGTAGTTAAATTGGTTTTTGGTTTAGAATTTTTGATGAAATCTAATTGTTGTTTGATAATGAATTATCAGTTTAGATTTTCATAATAGTGTAATAATCTGTATGTATTTTTTTGAATGTGTCTTCTATGGGCCTTGATTGAGCAAGAGAGTAAGGTACATTTTAATGTAAATGCAAATAATGACCGCAAGTATGAAAATTAATGAAATAAATTTATTCTTACTCATAAACATGTTACTAATTTAATATTAGAAGCGAGGGCTTGTAGTGCTGATCTAAGTATCTGACTTGATAATTTTCTTTTCTTTTTGTAGTCGAGTAATGTGTGAAAAGTATTTCTTTGATATTCGAATAACTTTAATTTTTGTAATTAACCTTATGGGTGCGAATTTTTTTCAACATGATATTTCTTTTTATGTCATTAGAGTATATGTTGAGATGATATGACTCATTATTTTCGGTTGTAAATTTTTTATGGTAAGCCTTGTATATGCTATGCAAACATATATTTTAGATATACTCCTAGATTATATCATAAAAATGGTATGCATTACTCACTTGATAACAATTCACGTACTTGTAGGCTTTAAGAATTAAAAGTTCTCCGGAAAACATATATGCTCTATTCAGGGTAAAATGTGTTTTTGCAGTATTATACGGAGCCAATAACAAACAAGCGATTCCGTTCAAAGAAAGCGGTGATCAAGCATCTACAAGAATGTTGTGCTTCCGTAGAATATTGTGGTGAGGAAGGAAACTCCAATTAGAAAATAAGGTGAACCTATATAAAGAATTTTACATTTGTAATATGTGTGAGAATGTTTGTAAAATATTCAAGTGAACCTAGTCAAAGATTTTTACATATGTAATTATTCTGAGAATGTTTTCAATGAATTTCATGGTGGAGGAGTGGGGGGTTTTAGTAATTTAATTCCAATTCATGTTTCTTTCTCTGTTAACCATAAGACTACTAATTTATGATACAAATTATAAAGTCAATGATCTTCATGAATGAATGAATGATCTTATTATTTTCTAAATCTTCTTACCACCATTAAAATTATAAACCCCATTAATAATGATGCATCAAATTAAAGACTTACATAATAAGTTGATCGGAAGCTAAAGCCATACATTCAATTATACATCAAACATCTTAGAAAACAACAAAGTACATAATGATAACTGCTGGTGGCGGGGCCGCTCCTTCGACGCTGTGCCTAGATCCTTCGCCGCTGTGGGGGTGTAGCTGTGGTGGAGCTCCTACAAAATAACACCGGAAGGGGGTTTGGTCCCAGGGCGCCTCCGGCGTAAGAGTAAGAACTCGCTTTTGGGGAAGATGAAGATAGATATGAATGAATGTAGGTGGCTGTGTGTGTATATGAGTGTGAGAGAGTGATTAACCCCAAAACCTCACCTTCTTGGGCTATTTATAGCCCAAGGGTGGGGTTTTGGGGTTGGTACCTTTAAATCGTAGCCATTGGTGCTGGAAGCGGGGGACACCTGGCTGGCGTTGATGCTTTACACGTGTCAGTGAGGGTCTGGCTAAGGAATGATCTGAGGATCCTATGACACGGGTCCTGATTATTCCCATGATTGATGTGTGACACTTGTCCCCATCATGTGCATGGGCCAGTGTTTCACGCGCTGGGATTCATCAAGGTTGGGCTTGTGGGACTGGGCCAGTCAGGACTGGTAGTGTGCAGGACTAGTACTTCCAGGAGCTGCGTGGAGTTTGGAGTCTAGGACTAGTCTTTCGAGGAACTATATACTTAGGAGTGTGGGACTAGTCCTTCGAGGAGCTATATAGTTAGGAGTGTGGTACTAGTCCTTCCAGAGAAGTTGTATAGAGTAAGGAGTCTGGGGTTAGGTTCTGCAGGAGCTATATGTCCTATCACATAATGTGAAGTTAAATGTATACGATTTGGATCTGAACAAGAGGTTGGTGAGTGTGTTTAGAAGATGGTCTCCAGAGTTGATATAAGAAAGAACAATTGTAACAAAGAACAATAGTAGTTAGACGGAATAATATTCCACAAAATAAACCAACCTATATGATTAATCATCCCCATAGTTTTATGAACCATAGCTTTACCTGGCCTTGTCAACTTTTGGCTAACTCATCAACAGGAGGCATTTAAAATATGTTGTAGTTACAAATGTATAAATAAACAGTACAGTCTTCTTCTTTTATAGCCTACAAAAAGACACCGTACACGAGGACATTACAAGAAGCATGAAGAGATTGTGCCTTCAACATATACTCTCCACCATGACAAATAAATTATATTGAAAATGTGGATTATAATTTTACTGTGAGAAATGATGTTACATATGTGCCTACTTATTAAGTATGTCTTGGTTTACAGGAGTAGTATATGTGAAAATAATATTTAAGTGATTACTATATGAAATATATAGTTTTAGTGTCATTAAAAATATTTTTATAAAATTATCTAAGTGTGATAAAATCATTAAATCCGTTATGTTATCTTCATAATACTTTTATGTACTCTTTAAAAACATAGGCTGAATTTATTTAATAATTATGCCTTTTTTAAATTTTTTTACAAACATTATTATATTTATCGTGCATAAATTTTGTACAATTCTTATAAAAGCATTGATTTTTATAAATAAAATTTTACAAATACCTGTGAAGAGATAATATTTATTTTTCCCAACAACTATCAAGTAGTTATATATTGTACAAAATAGTTTGTATAAGCTTTTAGGAAAAATATTTTTAAAAAAAATCTTTCTTAACCCATTTATACCGAGGTAGCCTAATCTATCTCCCTCTCATCTAGAGATGCACAAAAAGTACACAAAAAGTCCATTCATCTGGCCTGTATCCAAAATTTAATTAATTTGGCCCAAGGGCATCGTCAGATTGAATCATTTTTTTATCCAGTTTTTTTTATATTAATATTGTTTCGTGCCATCACCTATATGAGTAGTTTACATATAAAAGAAAATAATTTTGAGTAAAATTTTATGGAATCCTTATTTTTTGTTATGTCTAATATTGCAAACCTTAATATTTTGTAAATCACTTTCTAAAAAAATTATAATTTTTATTAAAAACTTACAAATCTCATAGAATACTACAAAACATATAATTGTACAAAACATGATTAGTTTGCAGAAACTAAATGTTCACATTGCAGAATGTACATGTTGTACTTGTAAAATGTATTAGATTTTTATTTTATTAATATAGTAATATTTGTAAAACATAATTTGCAAAATAATATTTTTTGAAATTTTTACTTACAAAAGACATATATAAAATCGATGAATTAGATGAAAATTATATATATATATATATGTTCATATAAATGTTCATGTTGCAGAACATACATATTTAGTTACAGAACATACATATTGTAGTTATCAATGTATGGGATTTGTATGATTTTATTGAACTAATGATATTTGAGAAACATGTTGTTAGATCCCAATATGTTTGTAAAAGGGGGTTGAATACAAACTATACCGTTTAATCGAATTTAGTGCGGAATAAAAAATTGAAATAAAATTCAAGTTAAATAAAAATATTATTAAACTTGGAAGGTGTTACAACAACGGTATCGATTACAAGGGATTAATCTCAATTTAATTATCACAAATCTAGAATAAATTCGACATGAACTTTTTCTATTTTTGCGATAAAAAGAATCAAATTCTAAACACAATTTGAGAATAAGTTCTAGGGATTTTGATCCGCTAGATAGTTACACAAGAACAAGAGAATGATTTCTAGTGGTTTGGATTTAACTTTAAAACTAGAAATGTATAATCTTGAATTCAGCAAAGAGATAAAATATTTCTTCTGCGACTGCTGTTCTTGAATTGGTTGATGTTAAAAATGTCTTCTGCTGCTTTTGTCTTTTATATTTCACTCAACAGAATCTACTTGAACTAGCATGACTATCTGAAAATTGGCATGACTTTCAGTGAGACAATCCGTTGAGCTAGCAAGACAATCTGTTGAACCACCATGACTCTCAGTGAGACAATTGAATGAACTAGCAAGACTATCAAAATGAACTGGCAAGACAATCCTCCTTCCAGTAGAACTTTCGGTGAGACAATCAGGAATGGCCTGGCATGACAATCGGTATGACAATCCAGATTGTCATGCCAGTTCAATCTCAATAGTTCAATCTCAATTGTCTTACTGAATTAAAACTGATTTAAATTCAATTTTAATTCGGAAAATTCTTAATATTAATTCATAATTAATTAATCAATTAATTCAATTAATCAATTAATTCAATTAGTCAATAAATTAATCTTTGCAGATTTAATTTATTTTCTTAATTAAATTATATTAATTAATTAATTAATAGAGAATTAATACTACTCTTGAACAACAACCATTCTTGTGAAAATAAATAGGCTATGACATATGTCTTTCAATCTCCCCCTATTTGTTTGTTAGACAATAGTGGTTAGGGAGCTGGTAAAATAAGTTTGAGATTAATGGAGGCAATGTTGGGTTTAATCTCAAACTTTAGTGTCTAAATAAATTAGCTTGTGTTTTATTTAGTTGTGTCGGTTGTTTTCATGACCTGGTCATGCTGGTTTTATGCAGTATTTATAGGAGTTTTGTTTTCAAGTTAGTAGTCGAGTCAGTTTAGGAGATCAGCTAGAGGTGGTCCTATTTCTTAGTTGTTCAGTTTCTTTGTACTTCGTATTTATGTCAAGTATTAGTTAATGAATAAGATTAAGTCTTTTGATACTTACTGAGCAGTCCTACTTACCCGTTTCATATAAACAGATAATATATTTATATGCAACACTCTTTCATTTTATTATGTAAAAATATATATTGGAAAACAACCACAAATAAGATAGGGTACCTTTTCAACATGCTAAACGGTGCAAAATGTTAACCACATGAATGTTAATAAATTTGTCTTACCCCTGACCTGATAATATTAAGAATAATGCTTGTGCTGGAAATATGTCGGAACCTCTGGGGACACATAATGTAGTTAATATTTTAAATTATTACTAGTGTATGATTTTTTTTAAGTCCTGACTGCATAATTTATTATGTTTCAAGTCTGGACAGAATGTTATTAAGTTATTTGCAGCCAAAAAGGAGCACGCACAAACACATCCTCATCTGCTACAATTGTAAATGCCTTTCACCGACTCTTTGGTTGTAAATCTTTAGCACAAATAAATGACCAAAAAATCATGTATATTTATATATATATATAGTGGTTATTATGAAACTTCTCTGAATGAACTAATCTTATTGGTTCTACATATGCTGCATAGTTCAACTTTGCATTTATACTCCTAGACAAAATCATTGGACCAGAAGCAGTATGCATATCCTAAACTTGTTTTGACGTGGTGCCATTCTCCCCCACCCCTAAACTTGTTTTGACGTGGTGCCATTCTCCCCAGCAGATCTCTTTTTTTTGGTTAGAATTGGTAGATGGTGAATGATAAATTTAGTGAATATTAAGTGATGGGTTTTTAGTTGATTGATGATGAATTTTGGTTGTAATGGTGGAGTTTAGTTTTTTTATAATAAGTAATGTTTAATCTAAGTATTATATTAGTTTTTTTTCTAGTATCCTTGTAGCATTGTCAAGATTAATTAGATTTTTTTGCCAATATTTTTTTTGACGAAATGCAATTTTATTACTCGAAAAGATCATTCAAGATACACATAGGATCAGGATACACATAGGACACACGAGAAAGTTCATGTGCCACTATATTCGCAGACCGTTTAATAAAATACAACCTTACGTTGTTTAATTCATTAACTAACTTCCTACATTCTTTAACCACCTTACCATGTCTGGACCGTAAAGGAGTTGCACTACGAATCAGCTGAACAACTACTAAATAATCTGATTCAAGCACCACTACATTCCTACTCCACTCATTCACCCAGCTTAAGGCTTCTTTAACAGTGAGAGATTCAGCTAGAACTGGGTCCAAAACCTCATCATACCGCCTGGGTTTTGCTAGAATTAGATGGCCATCATGATTACGAGCAATCAATCCCTTACCAAAACTCCGTAGTCCTTAAATAATGTTGTGTCTACATTGCTCTTTACTTCATTGAATTGTGGCTTCACCCAGCAAATTACCCCATCTCCTACCTCAGAGGGATGAAGAGGAACATTAACACACCTTCCCTGAGCTAATTTCCACTATGAAAGATACTCAATTTCCTTAGCAACAATTCTTAAAGGACTCGAATATTTATTGTTCCACATTAAGTCATTCCTTGATCTCCATATGGACCAGCATACAGTGATAATCTGTTCTGTTATTGACGTTAACTGCCCAGATAAAATCGTACTCAGCCAACCTGCTAAATCAAAACTTCGATCCGTACTAATTCTTTGGTCCAAAATTTGCCAATTTGAACAAGTTTTGTTTGTAGAATAGCCTTAGTCGGTAAGCAGAAAGACGCAACCCTTTAAACTAAGCTCAACACCTTTGGAGGGGCTTTGATGCTCCATATTTCCTCCAGAAATTTTTATTTTGAGAACCTGTCCAAGCACCTTTTTGTCTTTGTAGCAACCTGTAAGCACTTTTAACTGAGTACTATCCCGTGTTTTCAAGGTTCCACACCAGAATGTCCCTGTCCAACTCCTGCTCCTCCTTAGTATTTATGATACAACTTCTATCTCGTTCTTCAAAACAATTGTTGATGACCTCCATGTCCTAGTCTTGAGTTCCAGGATGAAACAGGGATTCTACAACTTGATTTGCCAGCACTGGGGAGACTGTAGAAACAAAAGGATTGTCTGCATTATTAAGCCAATGTTGACCAATAATCTGTATGTCTTTACATTTACCAATTCTCCAGCTGTACCCTGCAGAAATAAACTTCTTTGTCTCGATTATGCTTCTCCAAATGAAACTTGGGCAACTTCCCAATCTAGCATACATGAATTCCGTATCTGCAAAATATTTAGCTTTATAAACACGAGCAACCAAGCTATCTGGATTTGTGATTAGCCTCCAACATTATTTTCCCAACATAGAAATATTAACATCACGAAGACATTTAAAACCTAAACCACCAGCCTATCTGTGATGTGTCAATCGATCGCAAGACATCCAATTTATCTGAGATTTATTTTTCTGAGATGAAGACCAGAAGAACTTGGCCAAGGATTTTTTAAATCTCGAATTAATTCAAGAGGGAAGAGAAAAACGCTCATTACATACGTAGGCAAAGTCTGAGCTACATTCTTTATTATAATTTCCTTTGTTGGTCTGGAAACATTCCTTTCATACAAGTTCTGAATTCTAGCTTTTACTTTCTCTTTTAAATAACCAAAAATCACAGACTTATTCCTCCCCAAGGTATTAGGAAGACCTAAATACTTAGAGGATTCACCAGCTTCCTGAATTTGCAGCTACTAACAGATAAGATCTTTATTATACTGAATTACGTTTCCACTAAAAAACACGGTCGACTTACTTTTGTTAATTCTCTGACCTGAAGCTTTTTCATAAATATGTAATAGCTCCAACACCTTTTCAGCCTCACCTGTCTCTGCTTTACAGTAAAGATAACTATCATCAGCAAATAGCATGTGATTTATTACTGGAGCTTTTCTGGAAATACGAATTCCTTGTAACCACTTATCGAACAATAGAAACACATTGCATAACTAAGTGAGTCCACCATTTATCGAACCCCATTCTGAGAAACATTTTATATATAAATTTCCATTCTATACGATCATACGCTTTGGACATGTCGAGCTTGAGAGCCATAAAGCCTTCCTTTCCAAACTTCTTTTGCTTAAGGTAGTGCGTAACTTCAAAAAAGATCATAATATTGTCAGTGATCAGCCTACCAGGGAAAAATGTGCTCTGTGTGTCTGAGATAACCATATCCAACACCTTCTTTAATCTATTTGCCATCATCTTTGTAAGGATCTTCATAATAACATTACACAAGGCTATTGGGCTCAACTATGTGCATGTTGTTGGGTTTTTTTCTTGGGGATGAGGACAATATTAGTAGCATTAACCTTTCCGTACAGAGTCCCTGAAGCGAAGAAATCACGTACCATCTGAACCACTGCATCACGTATCACACTCCAATTCTTTTGAAAGAAACCCGGGGTCATACCATCAGGCCCCAGAGCTTTATCAGGAAACATACTGAAAATAACATCTTTTACTTCTCTATCAGACAGAAGTCCGAGTAAAGCTCTATTCTGTTTTTCAGATATTACATTAGGTATACAGCTGAGTACTTCTTCTGCTTGTGCTTGATCTGCAGTAAAGAGATGTTGATAGTATTCTTTGAAGACATTATGTAACCCTTCATTCCATGCTACCCAAACACCCTCTTCGTTTTTCAATCTCTGAAAATGATTAGCATGTTTCCTCCTTTTACAAGCTGAGTAGAAGTATTTGGTATTTTTTTCACCAGCTTGCATCCAAAACTGTTTGGACCTTTGACGCCAAAAAATCTCACGTTGATCCAAAATTAAAAACAATAATTTCCTAATGGTTTCATACTCTGTGACGGAGATAGCGTCCCTCTTTCCCCTTAGTAATTTCAACTTCATTTTGCACTCTTTAATGCGTCTCCTAAAACAACCTATAATCTCCCGCCCCTAGACTTCCAAACTATCAGCACATCTGTTTAACTTCTGCATTACATTATCGTTCGACTCATCCTTCCAGCATTTTTTGATAATCTGGAAGCAAATAGGCTCGGTGAGCCAAGCGTTTTCAAAATGAAAGGAATGTTTCTTGTTACCTCTCTGTTGCACTTCCGGACATAATAGCAGAGGACTGTAATCAGATGGAGAGCCTTCAAGGTTATAGACTTTTTGCCCCGTCAAAGAAATCTAACCACTATGTATTAGCTAGCACTCGATCTAATCTTATTTCCACCCAATGATCAGAATTTCGACCTCTTTCCCAAGTAAACTGATGACCGGTGAGAGGGAGATCATACAATTCTGCATCACGAAGACAGTCATTAAACCCTTATATGAGATGATTTGGATAAGGGGGACCACCTCTTTTATCTGAATGAGAAGTAACATTGTTAAAGTCTCCCACCAAAACCCAAGGCAGATTAGCATCTTGAGAAAAATTTCTCAATAAGTCCCAAGTTTTATGTCTCTATGATCTTATAGGTTCCCCATATATACCTGTCAAGCGCCAATCATTAACACCATTTGATCTTATTGATATATCTATATAAAATCGTGAATAACTAAGCAAGCAAACTGTATCTGCATTTTTCCTGAACAGAGCAATTCCCCCACTTTTTCCTTGAGGCTCCACAACTATAAAATTTTCAAAACGCAGCTTATTGCACAAACTCTCCATTTTACTGTAACTACTTATTGTTTCACAAAAAAAAACAAAAAAATGGTTTCTCAGTAGGGGTTACATCTTGTAGGAACTGAACTTTTCCAGGTGAACCCAGGCCCTGACAGTTCTAAGATAATGCATTCATGATGACTGGCGGGACTGCATAACAGTGCCCGCCATTAGCTCGTTTTTTGATTCAGTAGAATCATCATTATGTGTTTCCATATGTGTGTCCTCTACATGAGGGGTAGAGACTGGAATATTATGGTCCAAGCCCACTCTTTGTCTTTTTGGATCCACAATAATTAAGTAAACCGTGTCTGGCCCATTACCATCTCCCTCCAAAATATTTTTCGAATTTTGAATATTTACCTGATGATCCTCCTTTTGCTTTTGATTTATCCAATTTACCATCAATTCCGCCTACACGTTCTCTCTGAGCCATCCTAACAGAATGAATATCCTTCCCTACATTAACGCTAGATAGTTGTCATGTTGCACCAATTATGGGGTTTTCCTTATTCACGTTTCTTCCTCCATTCTCACCGGAATTCATCCCCTGAGCATTTCATCCATTACGAAGCTATTTTTCCCCCATAGTATGAGTTTTCCTTCTTGTATCTGCCCTAAGCCATGGACCATATGATTTTTTGATCTTTTCCACCGGAGTATCGAAAACACGCTCACAGAACCGTTGTCTATGACCTATCATCCCACAGATGAAACAAAATATAGGTATAGCTTCATATTAAAATTTACCCAGCACCACTCTTTTTGTGACTTCTTTAGCTTCATTCTACGTTTAACAGGATAATTTAGTGGCATTGAAACTCGAATACGTAAATAGTCTCTCTACACCCCTATAAAATTATTAGGGTCTCCATCAATGTATGACCCAATGTAGTTTCCTATATTAGTAGCTACGCGTTGTGACATAAAACCTACAGACATACCATGCAATTGAACCCAGAGATCAATCTTTTTAATCTCTACCGTCCTGGGATTATCTCCCTGTTTGAGACCCTAATAATTTAAAGGGCTTCCTTCGATCACCCTTCGATCACCCTTCTGATGTCCATCTCATGGTAAAACTGGAATAGAAACCTGTTGTCATCCAGTTGCTTTACATACATATCACGGCCAGACCTCCATAACGATGCCATCTTGTGCTCCATCTCTTGAAAGTCTATATGAGTAAGAAATCGTCCCACTAAACACCACCTAGTATCAATCTCACTTAAATCATCTGCACTATTTTTATAACTGAGTCTACCTTGTTCCTCTTCTTCAATTTGAATCGCTGCGAAAGCCTCCTCCATATCCTGCAGATACCTCTATTGTTTGTCCGTTAGAAATAACAAGAAAAGCCTTATTGATAAAAGTAATTATCAACGACAATTGCAACTCTAAACCTTAGATATAAAATAAAAAGATTACAAATCTCAGAGAGCCATACATGTGAAAAGATAAGACAATTGTGTAAATAGGATTTGGTGAGATGGGAAGTCTTCAAACTAGGATTTTTTTGCCAATATAAAATCATTGTATAATATGTTTTTAGCCAACAAGGACATTCATAAAAAGTGTTAATATGAGTCATATCTTAGAAAATCAAAGTTTAATAAAAGTGTTGTGTGTAAGAAAGTACGATAGTGGTTTGTATTTTAATGAAAAAACCATTTTGTGAAATGACAAAATACAAGAACTCAAAACATAAACTATAGTATAAATTATTTTTAAGAACGGCTCTTAAATTGATACTAGGCTAAAACCACTGCCATGCACTGATTGTATTATTTTTGATATTATATAATTTTTGAATTTAAATTGAAGTGAAAATTTTAAACTCTGAAATTTATTTATTAGAAATTTTTGATAATATGATTTAATAATTATTATTTTAAATATGAATGTGTATAATTTAGCATAATTTAAGTGTTTGAAGAAATATCAGTAAATGTAAGATTTATTTTGTTAAAATTCATAGGTGTTTATAAAATATAATTTTATTTTAATTAAAAGATAAATTTTAACTCACATCAATAGTAAACAAAATATCTTTATTTGGTATACTAAAAAAATCTAAATAATTATATTCAAATTTTATTTGGTTTACGTGTCAATAAGAAAAAGTTTATGTTAATGCGAATAAAAGTACATATTACTTTATTTTACCTGTTATAGTTAGTTTTTTATTTTAGTATTGATTTATCATGAATCAATTCTATAATTTTTTAGCCCCATCAATATCATGTATTGATTTATTTTAGTCACGCAATTATACTGACTAAGGAATCATCTCTATTTTCATTTTATTAAAATAGTTTCGAATATTAAAGAAATTGAAAAAAATGTGTAATTAGATTTGATCCCACTTATCCGAGAATCCTAAGCATATATTATACCTAACAACTAATTAGGTAGACTTTAATTTTATTTTAACACAATCAATAATATAAAAATTATCTTTAATTGAATTTAATTTTAGTTTTAAAGTAAATTAATAATGTATATTAATTGTTTTTTTTCTTAGTCCCATTATATCAACCATCTAATTACATTTAATTTGTTTTATTTTAGCTATGGTTAAATATTATTTTATTTTATTATTTTTATTTTATTTTATTTTATTCTTATGACATTATACGGACCAACACAATATGTTGTAACCCGGTTTTATAAAATATTTTTTAGCTAGATCGATAGTATTTATTTTATTGCTTTTCCCTTGAGGTAGCAATTCTCGTTTTGGTCTCATACCCGCTATGTCAACCAAATCGAGCTAATTATATTTAGTTTTTTTTTAAAATTTCATTTTAGCCCGAAATGAATATTATTTAATTATTAATTAATTATATAAACATTAGAAAAATATTAAAAATTCAGTTTATTCTCTCAAATAATTAGGGTTAGGGTTTATGTGTTCTTGGCAATCAAATGCAGATTTGAAGGTGATATGGGACTTCAAATCACAACTGTAAATATTCGTTTTGAAGCCCTTGATCCCCTGTATCATACTCTGCCATCAATTTCTTCAAACAACTGGTAATTTTTCAAACCTGATTTCTAGGGTTCTTGGTTCGAATTGGGGTTTTTAATTCCCGGGGTTTTTGTTTGTTTTTGATGATTAGAGTAGCTTCATAGTGATTCTTAGATTCAATTTATATATTTAATTGCATCGTTGCATTACCGGAACTCTTAATTTGAGTTTTGGTTTTTAATTTTCTGATCTATCCATGTTATGGCTGCTAATTTGGTAGATGTGAATTGATTGTAAAATGTATAAGCTTCGTTTTTGTATATAAATTGTTGTAGTTGTTGGGTTCCGAAGGCATAAAACGCAGCGGATAAACGTAAATAAAACAAAAATTCGAAACCCAAAAACAGGATCCATGTATAATTATGGGCAGATTATGGAGATAACGAATCATACCTTTCAAGAGATTAACTTTTACGAACTCAACGGAGATCCTAGCTATCACGCTTTGTGTCTACCTCTCGGAGAAACACCTCTATGGTATCCACACGAGCACCTTCAAGAACGTCTCACGAACTTGACTACGGAATGGATGTACTAGCCTCCTTCTTGACGATCTGAATTGCCTCTGCCTCTCTTTGCTGCTAGGGTTTTCTTAAAAACGTTCAAGCCTCTTTAACCTCTCATTATCTATTTATAATGACTGATTAAAAAGGCCCATAATAGCAAAGCCCAACCCTAGTAGGTATTGGATTAAATAATAAAAACGAATTTCTATTATTTAATTAATAACTAAGTCATACTTAATTATTATGGGCAAAAACATTCCTTTTAATTCGAATTTATATTATCTCAATTAAGTCTTACTTAATTATAATAAAATTCAAATAATCATCAATTAATTTAAATCCATAATTTAAATTAACTATTCCATTAAGTGCTCTATTTGTGCGACCCTATAGGCTATTATTTAATTGGCAATAATTTTATTCTCTAATAAAATTATAAACAATGAGCGGTATCTAGTAATACATCATTGTTACCCAATTAAACAATAATTAAATCATGATTAGATAAAACCTTTCGTGATTAATGTTTTTC
Source organism: Apium graveolens (assembly GCF_009905375.1). Taxonomy (NCBI): domain Eukaryota; kingdom Viridiplantae; phylum Streptophyta; class Magnoliopsida; order Apiales; family Apiaceae; genus Apium; species Apium graveolens. The sequence continues at coordinate 177,760,479 of NC_133657.1, forward strand.
CGTGTAATATAATCCCTTTAACCATACATATTATAGATTAAACTCGAGGCATGTATTTAGTCATCCTCTTCAACATTTAATCTGGGTTTACTTGATGCATGAGTAGATTATTGAAACAAATCATTATTTGAGCATGGCCATGCTTTTATAATCTCACTAAATCAAGAGGCCAATAATATCTCTCCTAATTATAGGAGGGTTAAATCCTTTATCTATTATTCATATTTCTCATACGACTCATGATATACCCGATGTCCACTTTTATCATCACCCGATCAAAAGTAACTTTTAATGTAGTCAAAGTATATTAATCCTCGTATAGAAATATAATGATTTCAAGTCAAAGGATCGTTACACCATTATCACTGTGAGTCTTTCTTATGACTTTATTAAACATGAAGAATCTCACTGTGGGTCTGTCCAGTACCATGTACTCTCACATGTACCTATGTATTGACTTCAGTATCCCCATACTTATAACCAATGAGATGTGGTTATCTTGTCAAACAACATACTAGTCTATCTATGTATTATTATTGTCCTATATAATAATACTCGACTAGGGACCTTTAAGAATATGATATATTATATAATCTCAAGTTCAAGTCATGTACTTAAACTATACAATTTGTATCATGATTCTAAGGACATTTATTATGCTAACAAAATATCGCAGTAATTAAGGTCATAATAAATACATTTATTGAATGATCAACTGACATAAAGATAAAAGAATAATGTATTGCCTCTAGGGCACCTACACTAACAATCTCCCACTTGCACTAGAGCCAATCACCCATATATCTAATACCCATGGAACTAGTGTGACCATCGTGCTTCTGCTGCGACAAGCCTTTGGTCAGTGGGTCTGCAATGTTATCATTTGTGTGCACTTTACATATGTGTATATCACCCCTTTCATTAATCTCTCGAATAAGGTGAAATCTCCTGAGTATATGTTTAGCCCGGGAGTGTGATCTAGGTTCTTTAGCCTGTGCAATGGCTCCATTATTATCGCAGTATAGATCAATGGGATCTGCGATCGATGGAACCACTCCCAAAACAGAAATGAACTTTCGAATCCAAACGGCCTCCTTAGCTGCTTCACAAGCTGCAATGTACTCAGCCTCCATTGTAGAATCAGCTACTGTTTCTTGCTTTGAACTCTTCCAGCTTACAGCACCTCCGTTTAGACAAAACACAAAACCAGACTGTGATACAGTATCATCTCTGTCTGTTTGGAAACTTGCATCGGTGTAACCTTTTACAACGAGTTTCTCTTCTCCTCCATACACCAAGAATGAATCTTTAGTTCTTTTCAGGTACTTAAGAATATTCTTAACTGCCGTCCAGTGACCTTCACCCGGATTAGACTGGTATCTGCTCGTCATGCTCAAAGCATACGAGACATCTGGGCGAGTACATACCATTGCATACATGATAGATCCAATTGCTGAAGCATATGGAACTTTATTCATGTGGTCCTTCTCATCCAATGATTTCGGACATTGGTCCTTAGAGATCGTTATCCCTTGAGACACAGGGACATATCCCCTTTTTGCATTTTGCATTCCAAAACGATGCAAAACCTTATCAATGTATGTGCTCTGACTTAGACCGATCATCCTTCTAGATCTTTCTCTATAGATCCTCATTCCTAGAATGTAGGATGCCTCTCCTAAGTCTTTAATGGAGAAATTGCTCCCTAACCACGTCTTAACAGCCTTTAGAGAAGGTATGTCATTCCCCATTAGTAGTATATCATCAACATATAGTACTATGAATGCCACATAGCTCCCATTAACCTTCTTGTAAACACACGGTTCATCTTCGTTTTGAACAAAGCCATACTCTATGACTATTTCATCAAAACGGATATTCCATCTCCTAGAGGATTGCTTCAATCCATAAATGGATCGACGCAATTTACATACCTTGCCAGCATTCCTTGGATCGACAAAACCCTCAGGTTGTGTCATGTACACATCCTCTTCAAGGCTTCCATTAAGGAAGGCTGTTTTGACCATAGCCACTGGTGAGAAAGTTTCATCATAGTCAATACCATGAATTTGTTTGAAACCTTTTGCAACCAGCCTAGCTTTATAGGTCTGAACATTTCCATCCATGCCCTTTTTCTTCTTAAAAACCCATTTGCACCCTATGGGTTTTACCCCTTCAGGTGGATCAACCAAAGTCCATACTTGGTTTTCGTACATGGAATCTATCTCGGATTTCATGGCTTCAAGCCATCTCTTAGAGTCTGGACTGTTCATAGCATCTTGGTATGTGAGAGGCTCATCTTCATCTATGAGCATCAAATCACCACACTGAGTCATGAGAAATCCATATCTCTCTGGCTCATGGCGAAATCTACCAGATCTACGAACAACCTGTGTTTGTTGAGCATTATCATTATTCTGCTCTTGTTCCACTTCAGGTTCAATGCTATTTTGCGGTTCTCGATCTTCATCGAGATCTATAGTTCTCCCACTGTTTCTTTTGGAAACAAAGTCTCTTTCCATGAAGACAGCATCTCGAGCAATAAACACTTTCTGCTCAGAAGGACTATAAAAATAATACGCCTTTGTTTCATTAGGGTATCCTACAAAAATGCACTCTTCGGATTTAGGTCCAAGCTTGTCAGATTCTTGACGTTTCACAAATGCCTTACATCCCCAAACTTTCATAAAGTTCATGCCTGACCGTTTCTCTTTCCATATCTCATATGGAGTCTTTTGAACCTTCTTAGTAGGAACACGGTTAAGTGTGAAAGCCGCTGTTTCTAGAGCGTAACCCCAGAAACTAATTGGAAGATCTGCATGACTCATCATCGATCGCACCATGTCCAATAAGGTGCGATTTCTCCTCTCTGAAACTCCATTCCATTGAGGTGTTCCTGGCGGAGTGAGTTGCGATACAATACCACACTCTTTCAAATACTCTCTAAATTCGGTGCTTAAGTATTCACCCCCACGATCGGATCGTAAGATCTTAATACTTGCATCTCCGCCAATTTGCTTCTCTACTTCAACCTTGTATTCTTTAAATTTTTCAAAAGAATCGGATTTGTTCTTCATAAGATATACATATCCATATCTACTGAAATCATCAGTAAATGTTATGAAGTAGTAGTAGCCTCCTCTAGCCATTACACGCATTGGGCCACATACATCACTATGTATTAGCTCCAGACGTTTAGTGGCCCTTTGACCCTTACCAGTGAAAGGGGCTTTAGTCATCTTACCAAGCAAACAAGATTCGCATTCTTGGTATGATTCAAAATCAAACTTATCCAAGTATCCATCCTTATGTAATTTGGATATGCGTTTCTCATTTATGTGGCCTAGACGACAATGCCAGAGGTATGTTTGATTTGAGTCATTTATTTTAAGTCGTTTGTTTTCTATATTACAGACAGGGTTATCTAAATCAAGAACATATAAACCATTAAATAAACGCGCAACACCATAGGTTAAATCATTCAAAGCAAAAGAGCAACTGTTGTTCTTTATTGTAAACGAAAAACCTTTCTTGTCCAAACAAGAAACAGAAATAATGTTTCTGCGAATCGCAGGCACGTAAAAACAGTCTTCTAGTTCTAAAACAAGCCCAGAGGGCATAGATAAATAATAAGTCCCTACAGCTAAAGCAGCAACTTTTGCTCCATTGCCTACTCTTAGGTCCACTTCTCCCTTAGCCAGAGTTCTACTTCTCTGCAGGCCCTGCACATTTATACAAATGTGAGAAGCACATCCAGTATCAAATACCCAGGATGTAGAAATAGACAAATTGACTTCTATAACATAAATACCTGATCCAGAAATCTGAACTGCTTTCTTTTTCTTCAGATCCTCCAAGTAAATTGGACAGTTTCTCTTCCAGTGACCATCTTTCTTACAGTAGTGACATTCACCCTTGGCCACACCACCTTTAGGCTTTAAAGCCTGTTTGGGACCTGACTTTGGCTTGGTTGTAGAATCAGATCCAATCTTCTTCTTACCCTTCCATTTTCCCTTCCCTTTGGCCTTACCTTTATTTCCCACCATCAGTATGGGAGCAGGTTCAGCTGTCTTCATGTTGGTCTCATATGTTCTCAACATATGCAACAATTCAGTAGGTGTTTTGTCAAATTCATTCATATTGTAGTTCACAACAAACTGAGTGAATTTGTTGTTCAAAGAATTCATGATTAGGTCAATACCAGTTTCCGGACCAATCGGGAAACCCAAAGTTTCAAGGTACTCAATGTAACCAATCATCTTCAGAACATGTGGGCCAACTGGTTCACTCGCCCCTTGTTTGCAATTAAAAAGTGACTTACTCGTGTTGAACCTTTCTTGACGAGTTTGGCTTGCAAACATGCTTTGCAAGTGCTCATTGATAGTATATGCATCCATATGCACATGTTGTCTTTGAAGCTCAGCACTCATAGTTGCCAACATAAGACATGCAACATCATTTGCATCATTCTCATCCTTTGTGCGTGCTGCTCGTTCATCAGCAGTAGCACCCTCAGGAAGGGGGCCTGGAGGAGGAATATCAATGACATGAAGCTTGCGCTCCTGCCTGAGGACAATCCTCAAATTCCTCTGCCAGTCTAGGAAGTTGTTTCCTCCTGTCAGCTTGTCCTTCTCAAGGACTGAACGTACGGATAGTGTGTTTGTGTTGTTTGCCATTACTCAGTATCTACAATAATAAAAGCGCAAAATAAACATTAGATTGTCTGAGTTAAAATTTTATGTTCATATGATTATGATATATTCGTAATATATCTCCCACTATTTTTTTTATCAAATTAATAGCCCTAACTATTAATTCGGAAAGTATATCCCATAAATCTTTCTAGTGAGCCAAGATCCATATTTCGTCATGTTCTAAGTCAACCACTGGTATCCTTAAAACATGATTATTTAGGTAGACAACAGTTGTCAATTATATCATATATAATTCTTGGATAATTTGGTGAACAACAATTGATCTTATCTATCTAATAGATTTTTAACCAAACTCTATGCTTCTAAGTTCATAATAGTTGAATATAACCGTTTATATTCACCTTATTATGATGACTCAGTTAAGTTAGACCCAATGATACAACGTCCGAATATAACCGTTTATATTCGTCGCATTTCACCATGATAGATAGGAGTCCCCTGCCACTGACAGCCCTTCCCCTTATCGATCTAGGATTTAATGAGTGTTCATTCATTGGAAAGCATCTGATTAAAACTTAATATTTTTACTTAGGGATTTTAATTTAGAACGATCATGATCCCATCATAAAGAGATTCCCAATTTTTCCTTGAATAAAATACTTCAAATCAATACTCGTCAATGGTTTGATTTCCAGGTAGTGGAGGAGTCACATCGGTCTCGCTTAAAACCCACAGCCTTACAAGTTCTATGAACCCGTTGTTGACAAAATCGCCCCATGTCAGAAATAAAGAAAATTCGTATTTTATACCGTGTTTCATAAACACGAGAATCTCATGATCGTTTGTTAATTTTAAATCTTGAGTCGTTACAGATTTTATCTTGTTTAAAGGCATGGCATGGGTGATGTATCTAATACATACATACATCATTAATCTAATTAAAACATGCATTTTTCTACTCTACACATACTATTTATACATCATATGAAAAGTACGTAAAGTAAACGTGCAATAGTTATGGCCCAATCCTATGTGATCTTTTCAGGCTAATGAAAAGATCAAGGTCAATCTATGGTGTAAAAATAACTATTACATATGTCTTCTCTATTGCTTCCATTGTCTCCTTGGCCTCCATAGGATGCCTCCTCTTTCCCTTGTCCTTCTAGGATGTTACATTAAGAATTATACTAATGAACTTACAAAAGAACTCGAGTTACATTCGAGATAAAACAACTACAAATAGAAAACGACATGCAAGTCGTATTTATTACAAACCAAAAGAATAAACCATTACAACTAAGGTCTTAAGGCCATAACTATGCACCATGCTCAGTAACCATTAAAGAACATGATAGATCATATAAAGATGACATACTATTTATCACTTATCATGATCCAATCAAGAATAATAAATAAGTAAAGCATATGTCATAAGCACAAATTAAAAACGAAACCCTAACCACGCGGTTCGCCCTAAAAACGAAACCCTAACCAGCGAGCCCCCCGATGGCGGAAATTTTTGCAAAATCAAGTATCAGAATACTAGAAAAACATGTATCAGAATACTATTCCAGAAGCATGTATCAGTATACACACGATCCATATCCCAGTTACCAAAAACGTGTATCAGTATACATATTTTAAGAGATCGCATACATATGAGTTATGGCAGATCTTAAACATACTAGTATCATCATATAGATCATTAACAGATTCATCATATCATTCATATAACATAACTGTTATCATGGCAGACTCATATAACATAACTGTTATCATGGCAGACTCATCACACATGCATACTTGTAAAAATACAGTAAACACGTAACCAAATCAGCCCCTTATACACGTAGCTCTGATGCCATTGTTGGGTTCCGAAGGCATAAAACGCAGCGGATAAACGTAAATAAAACAAAAATTCGAAACCCAAAAACAGGATCCATGTATAATTATGGGCAGATTATGGAGATAACGAATCATACCTTTCAAGAGATTAACTTTTACGAACTCAACGGAGATCCTAGCTATCACGCTTTGTGTCTACCTCTCGGAGAAACACCTCTATGGTATCCACACGAGCACCTTCAAGAACGTCTCACGAACTTGACTACGGAATGGATGTACTAGCCTCCTTCTTGACGATCTGAATTGCCTCTGCCTCTCTTTGCTGCTAGGGTTTTCTTAAAAACGTTCAAGCCTCTTTAACCTCTCATTATCTATTTATAATGACTGATTAAAAAGGCCCATAATAGCAAAGCCCAACCCTAGTAGGTATTGGATTAAATAATATAAACGAATTTCTATTATTTAATTAATAACTAAGTCATACTTAATTATTATGGGCAAAAACATTCCTTTTAATTCGAATTTATATTATCTCAATTAAGTCTTACTTAATTATAATAAAATTCAAATAATCATCAATTAATTTAAATCCATAATTTAAATTAACTATTCCATTAAGTGCTCTATTTGTGCGACCCTATAGGCTATTATTTAATTGGCAATAATTTTATTCTCTAATAAAATTATAAACAATGAGCGGTATCTAGTAATACATCATTGTTACCCAATTAAACAATAATTAAATCGTGATTAGATAAAACCTTTCGTGATTAATGTTTTTCCGTGTAATATAATCCCTTTAACCATACATATTATAGATTAAACTCGAGGCATGTATTTAGTCATCCTCTTCAACATTTAATCTGGGTTTACTTGATGCATGAGTAGATTATTGAAACAAATCATTATTTGAGCATGGCCATGCTTTTATAATCTCACTAAATCAAGAGGCCAATAATATCTCTCCTAATTATAGGAGGGTTAAATCCTTTATCTATCATTCATATTTCTCATACGACTCATGATATACCCGATGTCCACTTTTATCATCACCCGATCAAAAGTAACTTTTAATGTAGTCAAAGTATATTAATCCTCGTATAGAAATATAATGATTTCAAGTCAAAGGATCGTTACACCATTATCACTGTGAGTCTTTCTTATGACTTTATTAAACATGAAGAATCTCACTGTGGGTCTGTCCAGTACCATGTACTCTCACATGTACCTATGTATTGACTTCAGTATCCCCATACTTATAACCAATGAGATGTGGTTATCTTGTCAAACAACATACTAGTCTATCTATGTATTATTATTGTCCTATATAATAATACTCGACTAGGGACCTTTAAGAATATGATATATTATATAATCTCAAGTTCAAGTCATGTACTTAAACTATACAATTTGTATCATGATTCTAAGGACATTTATTATGCTAACAAAATATCGCAGTAATTAAGGTCATAATAAATACATTTATTGAATGATCAACTGACATAAAGATAAAAGAATAATGTATTGCCTCTAGGGCACCTACACTAACAGTAGTTGGTTAAAGTTTTTGTAATCACCGGAAAATCCCCGATTTTTAGTCGGGATTCGCCGCGAAGTCGTCGAAATCGGCGACGGGTTTTTTTCCTGGTGTCTACAGATTCCTGTGTGTTTTGTTGATATATAAGAAAGCGGGCAGAACCGGGTTCGATCAAGAAAACGTGTTTGTACAGATTTTGTTTTAAAATTAATTCAAAAATATTTCTAATTTAAAAATTTATTTAGTTTAAATCCAAAATCAATTTAGTTAATTATTTAAAATAATTAACTAAATTATTTTAACTCCAGAAAATTATTTTCATTATTATTTTTCAAAAAATTTAAATTTGATTTAATTATTTATAATTTATTTTAATTAATTATTTATGGATTTAATTATTTGATTAATTCATTTAATTAATTAATTCTATCTATAAATAATTAAGTAAAATGTTATTATTTATAATTAAGTCAGATAATGATATAAAAATCATTTTGAACTTTTTAAAATTACACAAAGGTATTTAAAAATTCAATTAATATTATTATTATTTGAATTATTCTTTTTTTTATTCAAAATATATAGACCGTTCGTTCCTTTAATACGAAACGAACGCTTCTATACTAAGAAAAATATTATGATTCTATTAAAAATACTTTCAAGACATAAAATCTTTCGTTTCGAGAGGTTGCTTGATTTTGTAAATGTTTCTGAGTCGCGTAATTAAAAAAAATTCATATTTTGACTCGATTTCAATTTTAAACACAACGAGTCGAGCGTTTTGACAAATTGAATCCTTATCTGTTTATGTGTTATATGAGTTATGAGTCGATGTGTCTTTTAAACGTTATCTAATTAAAATATGATCCTTATATGTTATTATCGGATGGGTAGACGATAAGGATAAATGTAAAATAGACAATTATATATTGTCAGATAATTGAAATGGTATCTTTTATGATAGATACATATAGAGTGAGGTGTTCAAAGACAGACATAGAGATTTAAAAGTAAAGCTTGTCTATATGAAATACATGAGACAAGTAAATACAAAAATAAGATAAATATATGATGGTGATTTACAAGAAGGGACATATAACCTGTAAAAGATCCGAATTTGAGGGGTTATCTGTATATTTGTTTGAATAATAAGGTCTATATTGTTTAAAGTTGTTTGGTGACACCCAATCCTGACCCCGGATTTGGGGATGTTACAGTTGGTATTAGAGCCACAGGATATTGGTCCCTGAAATAAGAATAGGTTGAACATAAGATAATATTGACAAGTCATATTAGATAGGGAAGACCTTAAATAAACTCATGTTGAGTTAAGTAAAGATTATTATATACAGTATTAGTTATTAAGATAGGTGTGAGGTGAATATGTTGACGCTATTAGTATATTGAGTACCCAGATCCTATAGTTACGAGGGGTCGACAGCTCGACGAATATTAGGTATATTATTCTGATTTTTATATGGTTTTAAAATGAAACTGAGAGTGATGCTTTTGAGAATTTCGTATAAAGAGAGATAGATGAGTTTTAGTATGATTTAATTTAGAATTCTGTAGTAGGATAAGCTCCATGATGGATGAAATGAATTAATTGAAGCTGATAGAGGTCCAATGTTGCAAATTTCAAAGGCACCACCGTTGCGAGAAGTTTCTTATCACTTTTCGAGCGCCGCGCAAGGAACAACACTTACCTTACTAAGTATACTTAAAGTCAATAAGAGATATGACCTTCTCTAAGGATAAAATATCGAATTACGTCAATTGGTTGTAACTACAACATTAAGGACGACGACGACAATATCAATGATAATCCCAGATGTCAGCATTGGAGTTAGAGTTACGAATAATATAGTATGCAATGGTAAATGAAGTTTTGTCGGCTAATGAATGCGAAATAAAACTGAGAAGGAGTAGAAGATATATATGAAGATGAATGGACCCTTATGTGATCGTTTCTTTAATTAGGTACCCTATTAGTGGATTATGAGAATAAAAAGCAACTCATATAGTATGGATGACCATGTGTGCAATTTTCAATATTTTAAACAAGTTTCAAAAAATATTTCTTAACAAAATTTCTAAAAGATCTTACCCGGAAGAATACTTGATCTGGACCCAGTAGTATCAAATTCAGAGGGTCAAATGGACCAGCTATTGCGGAGAAGTTCAAAATCTTCCCGATAGAGAAAAGTGCGAACCTTGTTTAATAATATCAATAATAGAGTCAACATACGGAAACTTTATTTACCAAATTCATGAAACTATTAAATTTTAAAAAGGTTCTTTGACCTAAAAGAAGCTAGAAGATGATTGAAGAAAATGAAGGAATCTTTCAGATGATTGAAGAAGAGTAATATTCCTATTGACAGAGTCGAGGTGTTGCATGACCGATAATTATCCTACGCGACATAGATGAAATTAGAAGCGATGATTATGAATCTCGTAAGGATGCAATGATGGTCAAATTATTAAAGTATCAAACGTGGAGACACGACGCTAAGAAAATTGGCATAGTAGGTGAATTTACGAAGGCATTTCCCAAGGACTCTCCAAAGTTATTATATGACTTGGATTTGTAATCTGTTACTCGAACGAGCGTGAAGGTATATATAAGGGCAAAGTGAATGGCGACCAATGACATCATTCTTTTCTATAACACGACAACATATATTCACCTAAATTCTTGAATAAATATAAATTTCTTTCATTATTCTGTTCAATGAGACAATAAAGAAGAAGAGGTTATTGTATCTCTTTTTAAATTATCCTTCCTTTAAAATATTTCCTTCTAATTGAGACGAGCAGTGTTATGGTGTAACGCTTTGTCGAAATGAGGAGGAGTCTGGTGGGACGCCACCTAATCATGTTTTATATGCCATATAGTATGAAAGACTGGTTATCTTGAGTACATATATAGTTGTCTCATTCATATCTAAATCATCACTCATTCTTTCGATGACAATCATGATTTAATTGATTTATGGATCCTTCCAACTATTTTTTTGCATGATTGTTCTTTAGAAAGCTTTCCAATCAGAATCATAGACACAAGTTCTCTTCTGATGTAAGGTCTACTCTTTGAGCATTTTAAAAAGGAGTGAAATAATCTCTTTTAGCAGATCTCTCAGATTTGAAAAGATGACTTATCAAAATAAAGACTTACATGATATATGTTTCCATTCAAATTTACAGTAATTAAAATTGAAATGTGGAGCCTGCAAAAGGAGCATTATCAATAATCGATAAAGATCCATCCAAAAGTTGTATACAAATATATGACTTCCCAGTATGAATAACTTTTCTGTGACGGTGTAGGAAACATGACGTCGAGAGAGAGGGAGAGAGAGAGAAGTGCAGTGGAGTGTATATAGAAATGGGTGGATTTAAAAGGTTCCTTGAAAAAAAGAATATATTTGTATGGCTAGGATCAAATTTAGATGTAAAATATGTGTGGTTTAGATAGTATATAAGTTCTAATTTAAGAGAGAGTCTCATTTAGACACTTGCCTATACATATATTAGAAAAGACTAGTTGAAAATATATGATTATTTGTTTGATATCTCGTACTCATAAAATATAATAATCAATATGTAATTAAGAAATTTAGGAATTATCTCGTATATGTACTTAACATTTTTTTAAGTACACATGGTTAATTTAAATTTGTTTTCTTTCGACTTATGTAGAGATATTATATACTATGAAATAAAAATGGTATTTAAATGTACTAAATTCAATTCAAAAGAAGATATAAAAGATAAATTTATGACAAAAGATACCAAAATATTAGATGTATGTATTATACTATATCCAAATATAAAACAATTATTTATTAAGTTTTGGAATCCAAAAAGATACTGAGATTTATATATTTTAACAATGAAATCCAAATAAAAAGTAAAATTCAAAGGTACTTGTCACTTACAACATAAAACGACTATGATGCTAGCATAAAATGTCACAAGAAAATTATCTTATTATCTATGGTTTTGAAAACCCCAGAAACTCACCATATTTGAGATCTTATACCAATCTATATCAACTAAATATGTATATAACTCGACCTCCCTGAATTTTTCCTTAATTTTGAAATGGGTTCTAGTAGAGCATTTCCACATGAGTTGGCCAAAGAAATTGAAGATTTAAATAATATGACTTCCAACGTAGATCCTTATTCCGACTCCATATACTTGACTTACTTCAACTACCCTGCACCATTCATATCGATCCTTCCGACCAACCCATTATCTAAATCGACCTCGATGTTAGATGTAATACTAAAGTTTGTTGGCTAGGTTACCGGACCTGATGACTTACCTGATTTTGATGCAATAGAAGATGTATGAGAAGCTCCTATAGGTAAAATGTTTGAACCATATTTACCATAAGGATCTGACCCGATTTTTGAACCCTACACAACTTGCTGGCCGAACCCGAATTCCACCACTTTGATGGGGCCGATAAGTTAAAAGAAAATGGGGAAGTAAGGGAATGCTAATGGCACAAGCTAGAGGATCAGCTTTGTTCAGTGTCAAGGTTATAAAATGTGGAAATAAAGGCCCAAAATGAAGGCCTCTTAGTGTGCTTAGAAGCCCATAAAAGTCATAATTTATAGACCTTTTCGGGCTATTTTCTGACAATTTCGGCAAACCATTTTTTATTTTTTGGGTTTAGATCTTAACTCGTATCTCTTGTAGTTTCCTTTTTTTATTGTGTTTGTCTGTTTTTGTTATGTTTACTTAGGTAATTTATTTTCATAAAAATTTATTGTTAGTCTTGTTATACGATTTATATATACACTTTTCTTATTTGTTATTACTTTTTGGTATTTATAAATTTTTAATGACTTCGACGGAGTTATCTTGTCATCTATTCTCATTTCTTTTAGTTGATAATATTCTTGGATTTTTTTTTAAAATAAAATTCAATCACCACATACTTAACTTCTCATTAAAAGCTAATTTGTATAAGTCGAAACTGCCAGTCCAAACAAAATACTTTCGTGTGATATTTCTTGTATTTTATTTTAACTCTTTTTTTGAGTTAAAGACGAATGTTGAATTTTTTAATAAATATAACAATATATTTTAGTGAATATTTATGTCAACTTACTTTCTTTTCGAGTAAAAGGTAATTTGTATAAATCCATGTATTTGTTTGAAATGTTAAGTGATATAAACATATTACATTCAAATACAAAGAATATTTGTACAAACCTCATATTATTATTTAGATATAGAAACTAAGTTCTCTCTTGAAGCATATTCAACTTGAAGCATAAAGTCTTTATGATTAATCTCATATTATTATTCAGAAATGAAATCAATACTTCCTTTAAGACTTAAATCTTTTAAATTTACATTGAATTAAAAGTTTATAAGGCCTCTTGTATAAATAATTATTAGTATAATCGAGCCTTAACTTGTAATTTGTTTGAAGTAAACTTATATTGATTTGAGTTAGAAAATTATTAGTATAAGGTGATATAAGAAATGAAAGTCTCCCGGAAGGGTTGACTCAGTTGATTAAAGAGAGGAAAACTATCCTCTTGGTCACAGGTTCGAATCCCACGGGAGGAGAATTTATGATTATGCCTCATGAGCCAGAGCCTGTCGCTTAAATGCGGTTTACCTTGATTCACCTGGTTTGCAGGCTATTGCGTGAACCCGTAGGGTTTACCCAGTGCGCACCCGAAGGGTAGCGGCTGCGGGTTACCTACGATAAAAAAAAGAAAAGAAATGAAAGTCTTTTTTTAAATCGTACGTCCTAGTATGTTATAAACAACTTAGACTTTTATAAACGTACTTTCGCTAATTCAAGTCCACTTATATTTAATTAGTACATTTATTTTTTCGATTTTGATATATTTTTGGGTGATATTACATGCTTGCATTTTTTTGTGCTTTTATTTAACATACACACTTGATTATTTGTATACATGTGCACTTACATTCTATAGTTCTGGTCGTGTTACGAGTAATTTACTCCAACTTACATTTACATGCATATATGAGAGAAAATTCCAGTGAAGACCCATATTTATTTGAAGACTGGTAGACCAACTATTAGTCGTTGGATTTTTTTTAATACAATGGTGGTTAATAATCGAAACATTCTTTGTACACGCATTTTGGTGATTATGTCGTTCTTTGTCATTTTTATAAATTTAAAACCAACTTAATATAAAATAACAACAACAATAATAATAATGATAACAATAATAATAATGAGCTATTTCAATAGTTGGAGTAAAAAATAAAATCCAAGTCAAATATTACAAAAGAAATAACATTTAAGACCACAAAAGAATGCCCACCCCACCTCACCGGATCTAACAATTCACCATAAATAAGTCCCAAAAATCTAGCAGTTTGGTACTTAACTTGTATCTATAAATATAAAGGCCCCATATAGTCTCTCCTTCTTATAGATGCCACGTCTTCTTAAAGCCTACAACTGCACCAAGGCAACTCGGGCAGTGCATAACACTTATGGGCCTAGCTTTAATGTCATTTATAACATCCAAGCCCACAATCGAATCTGAATACATACCAAACCCAACCTAATGTGAATGCTCTAACAACCCATTGCACGCAACTCCAAAAAAGTTAGCAATTTGATACTCATTGACTTGTTTCTAAAAATGTTACAAACATTTTTATTCTTATTAAGGTAGGATGTTACAAAAGACATACATACATAAATTGTTATATTTATGAGGAAAAAGTGTTTTAAAATGGAAGATTAATTGTTTGATATTTTTTGTATATTGACCAAAAGTTATAAATTAATATTTAATAAAATAATTATATATGTAATGCTAAATACAATTATAATCGCATACAATTTGTTTCAAATTCTACATCGATCCGACAATTCTTTAAACTAGGTCTTCAACGCGGCTGGACTCGCTCTTTTAAAATGTATTTGTGTAATTTATTTTTTTTAAATTTTTTTTTCTAAATAAAAATATAATGTTCAAGTTTCTATACAATAAAAGAAAATTTTAAAAATAAATTACGGAACTATACTTTATTGTATTGTAGATTTAAAATTTGTGGCAAACATGAGAAGAAAATGATAAAGAAATGAGTAGGAGAGAGAGAATATGAAACAAAAAAAAATATCTAATATACTAAATTTAAATTAAAAGATGATTCAAAATATCAATACCACTTAAAAGATAACAAAATACCAGCTGTATACATTATGTAACATCCAAATATGACACAGTTACTCATTAAAATATAAAATCTAAAAGATACTGAGGTTTGAATAAAGTAACAACAAAATTTAAATAGATTACAAAATTCCAAAAGATACTAGTCGGTTACAACACTAAACAGCTGCTCTACATGCATAAAACGCCAGCAAATTATCTAGTGCATCTACCATTCTGCAAACCCCCCAAGTCTCATACCATTCTCAGCTGCATCTCCTTGCCTTGTTTTCTTGATTTCAAAATGGGATCTAGTGGAGCATTTCCACCTGAGATCGCAAAAGTAATAAAAGATATAAACAACATAACCTCAGACGTAGATACTTTCCCAGACGCCTTGTACTCTACTCACTTCGGGTACCATGTACCATTTTCATTCGACCCTTCTGAGAAACCCATCCTCCAACCCCATCTAGATGTTAGATCCGGCTCTGACTGCTTAATTGGTGACTTACCCAGCCTGATGGACTTACCCTCATTCGATGCAATCGCTGATGCGTGGGAAAGTCCCACAGGCAAAAGATCAGAACCAGAGTTACCACCTGGATCCCACCAGATTTCAAGCCCAAATGGAAGGCCGTGTTGGCTTCCCGATGGTTGGAAGATAACGTCCAAGCCTCGCATGAATGGGGCTAGTGCTGGACTGGTTGATAAGGTAAAAAAAAATTCACTTGACTCAGTGTAATTAAATGAAATTTATAATATATTTTTTTAATTGTTGTGTAGTTAAATTGGTTTTTGGTTTAAAATTTTTGATGAAATCTACTTGTTGTTTGATTATGAATTATCAGTTTAGATTTTCATAATAGTGTAATAATCTGTATATTTTTTTTTGAATGTGTATTCATTCTATGGGCGTTTATTGAGCAAGAGAGTAACTTACCTTTTAATGTAAATGCAAATAATGACCGCAAGTATGAAAATTAATCAAACAAATTTATTCTTACTCATAATCATGTTACTAATTTAATATTAGAAGCCAGGGTTTGTAGTGCTGATATTTCTTTTTATGTCATTAGAGTATATGTTGAGATGATATGACTCATTATTTTGGGTTGTAAATTTTTTAAGATAAGCCTTGTATATGCTATGCAATCATATATTTTAGATATGCTCCTAGATTATATCATAAAAATGGTATGCATTACTCACTTGATAACAAGTCACGTACTTATAGTCTTTAAGAATTAAAAGTTCTCTGGAAAACATATATGCTCTATTCATGGTAAAGTGTGTTTTTGCAGTATTATACCGAGCCAATAACAAACAAGCGATTTCGTTCAAAGAAAGCGGTAATCAAGCATCTACAAGAATGTGCTGAGGAAGGCAACTCCAATTAGAAAATAAGATGAACCTACATAAAGAATTTTACATTTGTAATATGTGTGAGAATGTTTGTTAAACATTCAAGTGAACCTAGTCAAAGATTTTTACATATGTTATTATTCTGAAAAAAAATTCAATGAATTTTATGGTGGAGGAGTGGGGTTTTTAGTAATTTAATTACAATTCATGTTTCTTTCTCTGTTAACCATAAGTTGATGGGAATCTAAAGCCATACATTCAATTCTACATCAAACATCCTAGAAAACAACAAAGTACATAACGTGAAGTTAAAAGTATAAGTTTTGGATCTTCTGAACACAAGGTTGGTGAGTGTGTTTAGAAGATGTTCTCCAGAGTTGATATAAGAAAGAACAATTGTAACAAAGAACACTATATACTACCAACAATTGTAACAAAGAACAATAGTAGTTAGACCGAATAATATCTCACAAAATAAACCAACCCATATGATTAATCATCCCCATAGTTTTATGAACCATAGCTTTTCCTGGCCTTGTCAACTTTTGGCTAACTCATCAACAGGAGGCATCTCCCGTGTTTAAAAAATGTTGTAGTTACAAATGTATAAAAAAACCGTATAGTCTTCTTTTTTTTATAGCCTACAAACACTACAAGAAAAAAGGCTAAAAGCCACCGGTCAAAAATCGGTCGCTTTTAGCTATAAATGACCGGAATCGGTGAATTTTGCTATAAAATCAACCGTTTGATGTTGGTGGCTTTTAACCTGATCGAAATTCTTTTCAGCGATGGAATTTATATAAAAGCGTCCGCACTGTCGTTTGCTTTTATTCTGGGTCAACTTTTCAGCTTTTTCCTTCAATATTTTGGTGAAAATTTGAATCTCCTGCTTGTGATTTTCGTTAAAACTTAAAATTTCCGCTTCTAGATAAAGACACCAAAATCGGTGGCTTTTATATGGTCAAATATTGTAACCAAAAATGACCGAGAACCTGCCATTTATTCTCATTTACCTAGAATTTTTACAAACAAAATCAGATTTAAATCGGAACCCATCCATCTTGCTTCCAAGCACAATAATACTCTTCGTCCTTTTCTCGAGGCACAATTTTCTCATTTAACCGTGCAAAAACCAAAAACACCACAATCGGCAAAAAATATACAAACAATCCAAGAGTCAGAGCTGGAAGAACCCCCAACAAACCCAGATTATGAGATAATGCATTAGCAGAAACCCCAATTATACTGACAGTCAACTCAATTCTGTGCCAATTGACGACAAAAACCCACACAATAACCGCAATGACCAAGAAAACAAACAAAAAAACCAAAATCCGATAAATTAAAGGAAATGATTGAGTACAAGAAGAACTGACAGTACAAGCAACAAACCAATAAATATTAACAGAAATAGGAACTATAACAAAAAAAGGAAGTGAAGCATAAACAATTTGTTTAGTATAATGTTTAAGCAAAGTAAGCAAAAAAGCAACACATGGTACACTAAAACCAAAGTAATAACAAGAGTCCAAAACAAGACTTCAAAAGGATTGGATTTCGTTGGTGGGAAATTGTTTAAAAGAGTAATTGAAGTGGGTTTGATGCAAGAAGAAGTGTTCAAGTCATAAGAAAAAAAAGAAATGTGAGATGAATTGGGATTATGATGAATTGAAGCAAAGATTCCAAAGGCAAAAGTGGAGAGAATAAAGAGAGAGAAGAGGATGAGAAAGGGGAGGTCTTTGATGGGTTGGGTATTGTAGTTGTAAGTGATTTGGGTGGGTTCTTCTTCTTCTGGGTCGGATGTTGATGGGATTTGAGATGGGTATGGGTTGGATATGAGGAGAGGTTGGGTTGGAGAAGAAGATGAAGATGGGTCAGCCATGTTTTAAGATTTATGAATTTAGTTATGTGTGTGCTTTCGGAAGAACAATATCTTATGCCAATAGGTCTCTTTGGTTGGTCGGATATTTTTTTTAATATTTTTTTGTTAATTAATTTAAAAGAGATCGGGTGGTCGCTTTTGTTTTCTAAATTTAAAGCTTCATTTTGGCGGTAATTTTCCCACCAAATCTTGAAACCTTAAAATCGACCGCTGAAAAATAGGCGGTTGCTTTGGTTAATAAAAGCCACCGACGATAAATTCCACCGATTAAAAGCGACTGCTTACAAAATCCACCGATATCGCTCGCTTTTATGCGCGGTTTTTGGTCAAGTGAGATTGACCTTAAATGCCACTATTTTTGGTAGAATTTATAGTTGGTCGCTTTTGTTTGGTCACTTTTACTCTTTTTTTTTGTAGTGAAAAAGACACCGTGCAGTACGACAGTACAAGAAGCATGAAGAGATTGTGCCTTCAACATATACTCTCCACGAGGACAAGTAAATTATATTGAAAATATGGATTATAATTTTAGGGTGAGAAATGTTGTTACATATGTGCCTACTTATTAGTATGTGTTGGTTTATAGGAGTACTATATGTGAAGATAATATTTAAGTGATTACTATATGAAAAATATAATTTTAGTGTCACTAAAATTATTTTATAAAATTATCGAAGCGTGATAAAATCATTAAATTGGTTATGTTATCTTCATAATACTTTTAAGTACTTTTTAAAAATGTAGGCTGAATTTATTTTAATCATTTATGTATTTTTTAAATATTTTTAGAAACATTATTATATTTATCGTGCATAAATTTTGTAAAATTCGAATAAAAGCATTGATATTTATAAATAAACATTTACAAATACCTGTGAAGAGATAATTTTTATTTTTCCCAACAACTATACACTAGCTATATATTTTACCAACTAGTTTGTATAAGGTTTTAGAAAAAATGTTTTTTAAAAAAATCTTAACCCATTTATACCCAGACAGCCTAATCTATCCCCGTCTTATCTAGAGATACACAAAAACCCATTACTTAATCTCGATAATCCATTATTTAAACTCTCTAGAGACATGCACAAAAAGTCCACAAAAAGTCCATTCATTTGGGCAGTATTTAAAATTTAATTAATCTGGCCCACGCGCATCATCAGATTGAATCATTTTTTTATCTAGTTTTTTTTATATTAATATTGTTTCATGCCTTCACCAATATGACTAGTTTACATATAAAAGAAAATAATTTTGAGTAAAATTTTATGGAGTCCTTATTATTTGTTATGTCTAATATTGCAAAACTTAATATTTTGTAAATCACTTTCTACAAAAATTATAATTTTTATAAAAAAACTTACAAATCTCATAGAATACTACAAAACATATAATTGTACAAAACATGATTAGTTTGCAGAAACTATATGTTCACATTGCAGAATGTACATGTTGTACTTCTAAAATGTATTAGATTTGTATTTTATTAAAATAGTAATATTTGTAAAACATAATTTGCAAAATAATATTTTTTGAAATTTTTACTTACAAAAGACTTATATGAACCAGATGAATTAGATGAAAATTATATATATATATATATATGTTCATATTGCAGAACATACATATTTAGTTACACAACATACATATTTAATTACACAACATACATATTTTAGTTATCAATGTATGAGATTTGTATGATTTTATTAAAGTAATGATATTTGATAAACATGTTTTGCCACATAACATGTTTTACAATATATTTTATTTATAGAACATAGATGAGCTACGAGGACTACAATAAAAAGGTGAACTCCGTACCATTTATATATATATATGTATGTATATATATATATGGCTAATCTAATGAGATCATTTTAGAATTAAAATTTAGTATCAGTGTTAGAAAATCCCAATATACACTATGTTTAAAATACGAGGGCATTATTTTTACTTTTATAAATTAGAAACACATACATACACACAATAAGTTGCTATATGTGAAGAGTTCATCAAGGATTATTTTTATTAAATTAATTTAAAGTAATTCATATTGTTTAAATATTCATTAAGTATGAATTAGTTAATTAGCAGTACCACACAAATGGTCTTTAGCAACATCAAAAAACGGTGTTGGCACAAAAAATGTCGTCTTATATGATAAAAATTTGAATAAAAGAATGTATAGCAACATTAATTTAAAATGTTGCCATGCATGTTGCCTTACTGCACTTATGCCAAATATTAGTGTTGCCTTAGATACATAAAAAAAATATTAAAAAAAGGAATAAAAAACCAGCTCCTAGTGAAAAAAAGCCCGCTAAGGAAAATTTGAAAAGCCCGCTCAGTCGGTCAATTACAACACAAAACAAAATAAATAAAATATAAAAAACCAATTATAAAAGCAAAAAAACAAAAAGCACTCCAGGTCTCTCCAACTCTCGCAGATCTCGTATCTCTCTCTCACGGCTCCGTTCAATCGCTCTGCTCCGGTCAATTTCGTCGCTTTCTTTCCATTCTGCCTTTTTTACTCCTGACGTAGATTGACTCCGTTCAATTTTTATTTTCGTACCTCAATGGCGATCGTCTCTTTCTGCCCTCTTGTGCAACTATAAACACATACACTCATAAGCGGTGATTTTACTTTACAGTTTTGTTTATACCAAACTTGCATATATAACCACATTGCCAACTCTTATGTTTCTCTGCTAGTATTTTTCTCTAGTCAAAAAAACGGATACTGACTATGCGGATAAACCACATACAATAATTTTTGGTTGAATTGTTAAATACACACATCTTCTTTTATTGATCGTTTGGCTATTGAGTATTGGTCAGTCATTTCGTTTTGTCTGCTACCAGGGCCAGTAGCACTACTTTGTGTTTTTGAAGCAGGTCTGAAGTCTGGGTTTAGATTATTGCTGATTTGTGTTCTTTGTGTAAGGGTTTTCTTATATCCTGAATTTGGTTTTTTGGAAAATCAGATGAGTTTTCGAGTGCTTGATATGGACTCATATATTTGGGAGGAGCTTTGTTTACTTTGAGGTTGGTCTAGTTGTTGTGAGAAGGGGTATTTTTTGAGTTATGTTCTTTCTGGGTGCCTGAAGACGGGGGAGGAAGTGCCTTTTTGTTTCTGTATTTGTATCAAGGCAAATAATGTATGTATATATGTATGTATATTTTAATAATTTTAGAAAGTAGCGCTGGTTGTGTATTGGGGTTTTTAAATGCCCATATTAAATTCTAAGTCTAATAATTAAGGTTCTCACTAAAGTATATCTATATATATCAATATATATATATATATATATATATATTTATATATATATATTTTATCCACCCGTTTCATTTCTTTCTCAGACAGAATATCTCCCCCCCGCCTACATATATTTTATAGATTAAAACTGTAATGGATAGAATTAGAGAAGGTCAAGCAAGTACTTTCAAAGAATCACTTGATATATATACACATACATACATATATTAGATATGTAATTTTTTGATTTTTTGTATTTATTTGGCTAAATTGTTAAATAATATGAACCAACGATGTCCGAGCCTCTGAGATTACGAGAGAGATGAATGGAGAGACATTGAGAGATAGAGAGAGATATCGAGGTGTAAACGAGAGAGGAGAGAGGTAGAGAGACGCGAGATTGCATCATATGAGGGTGGTCACATAAAATTTGTGATTGAGTGATGACCTATAATTTATTTCTGGGATATATTGTATTTTTTCTTTTAGGGTGCACATAGGCACCGTTAGCTTTTAGTGATTTATTTAAAAAAAAATTAAGTGCTTTGTATTCAAATTTGGTGCTTTGTGAAGAAATTTTAATGCTTTGTTTTGAAAATTTTAAATGCTTTATGTGATTTTTTTAGTGTTTTTCTTAAAATTCTGCGTATTTTATTAAAAATCCGGTGTTTTGTGCTAAATTTTTAGTTCTTTAATTTGAATTTTTAGTACTCTGTTAAATTTTTAGGATCTGGTATTTTTTGCATATGATGATAATGACAATGTGGTGGTGATTTTTACATGTGATAAAGATGACGTTAACGACCGATAATTGTAGTGCTAAAGTGAAGCAGGTGGTAATAATGATGATGGTTAATTGTGATACTAGATGTTGGATGAACAACGATGATAACTAACCCTGTATGGATTAGGTATATATTTTTTAATAAAATTTAAAATTCCATATTTCTGGTCTACTTTGAATATGGGTCTCATTATTAGAGCAGCCCATAGAGATATATATATATATAAGGGCTACTCTAATCAGACCCTTGTTAGAATTAGAACTAAGTATGGACCTTAAAAAAGCCGAATACAAAACACAAAATCGGTGCTACTTTGTAAAATTATAAAAATGTACCTACGTACATTGCTTATAGTAGTAGCATTACAACTGAATACACCTTCCCAGGTTAAAATAACATTCTTCTACGAATTACACTATCCGTGTTCTAAACTAAAATCAAACCAATTATCAACGAAGTTTCATAGTTTTTAACACAATTCACTCCTAAAATCGATGTGCTTTTGAATGCGAGAACATTCTTAAATAATTAACAAAGAAACACATCGTTACTCTCACTACTATCCTCATACACAGAAATCATTAAAAAATTAAAGAAAGCACTTAAAATTCAACGCAAAACACCCAATTTGAATATAAATCACAAAAAAATAATAAGAAGAACCTCACAAAAAGCAACGAATATTAACACAAAGCACCTAAAACTAATACAAATCATCAAATATCACCAACACTACTAAAACACAATTTGCTTTACATACCACCACCATCTTTAACATAAACTTCACCCCTCTAGACCTCTACCATCATCATAACCGCCATAACAACTCCTTTACTTGAATATACTAGATGTATATAATCTGAAAGTTTCAATATAGAAAAGGTGATTTGTATTACAAAAAGGTGATTCGTATGCAAAAAATAACCAAGTTTTAATATAAATCACGTAATTTCAAAACAAACACCCTAATTTTTTTTATAGAAAATTACCAGATTATCCACTGACTCTATCATAAGTACCACTACGATAACTATAATCTTGATCACAACCTTCGACCGCACAACTATACCATCACAATAACCACATCTTTTGAAAAATCATATGACCCGAGATATGATGAATCTAAAATTCCAATCACTATATCATCGAATCAAGTGCTTTCATCTCTCACATCTTCAATATTTTTATTCCCATCCATTTATTTTTTCATCTCAAATCTCCAAAGATATCACTGTATGAAAAAGAGATCAGAAAACGTAGGTGAAAATAGATGAAGGAAGATGAAGAAAAAGAAAGATGTGGAACTCAAATGAAGAGTGAGAATAGGAGAGGCATGGAGAGAGAGAGATTAGAAATGGGTGATAAAAATTAAGTCTAAAAATGGGTGGATGAGTATTCAGGGAGGAGAGAGAAATAAAAGATATATGCACACGATATACGTATAAAAGTTAGATGAGAAATATGTGATCCAGATTAAAAGTAAATATATAATTCTAGTGGCTGAGATTTGATCTATGTTTTAATTTTTAGAGATGGATCTTATTTGAACAGTTGCCTATATGCCTACACACACAAACACACAAGAGAAACCCTTCTTAGAGTTAGAACTTAGTATGAGCCTTAAAATAAGCCTAATAGAAAGAACCTGATCAGAATATTTAAATTATGAATTTTCTTACAATATAGAAACCCGTTACATACAAGAACAATCACTGTCCATCAACAAATATCGCCATACATGCTTCACTATGACACAATTATAATTACCATAGCTTCACCACCATTATCGTGACAGTTACATGTCATTAAAATGAACTCTATAATTTAGAATCACAACATTTAATTTTAAATCATAAAAAAATTCAGTACAAAACACCAAATTTCAAAACAAAGCACTAAAGATTCAACAAAGAACACATAATTTTGACTTAATGCACCAAATTTCAAGACAAAGCACTAAAACATCAACACAAACCATCAAATTTTAACACAAAGCATCAATTTTTTTAAGATAGGACACCTAAAAACTAACACAAATTATTAAATATCACCAACATACCACTAAAAAACCCAAGGTCCCTCATATATACCACCATCATAACCATCACCTCAAACAAAATCTTCATCCCCTATGCCCATCATAACCACCATAACTAACTCATTTACTTGAATTTATTACATCTCTCAGATCTGAAAAGATGACTTATCAAAATAAAGACTTACATGATATATGTTTCTATTCAGATTTACAGTAATTAAAATTGAAATGTGGAGCTGGCAAAAGGAGCATTATCAATAATCGGCAAAGATCCATCCAAAAGTGGTATACAAATATATGACTTACCAGTAAGAATGACTTTTGTGTGACGGTGTAGGAAACATGACGGTCAGAGAGAGAGGGAGAGAGAGAGAGAAGTCCAGTGGAGAGTATATAGAAATGGGTGGATTTAAAAGGTCGCTTGAAAAAAAAAGAATATATTTGTATGGTTAGGATCAAATTTAGATGTAAAATATATATGGTTTAGATAGGATATAAGTTCTAATTTAAGAGAGAGTCTCATTTAGACACTTGCCTATACATATATTAGAAAATTCTAGTTCAAAATGGATGATTATTTGTTTGAAATCTAGTAATCATAAAATGTAATAATCAATATTTAATTAAGAAATTTAGGAATTATCTCGTATATGTACTTAACATTTTTTTAAGTACACATGGTTAATTTAAATCTTTTTTCTTTCGACTTATATAGAGATATTATATACTATGAAATAAAAATGGTATTTAAATATACTAAATTCAATTCAAAATAAGATACAAAACATAAATTTATGACAAAAGATACCAAAATATTAGAGGTATGTATTATATTATATCCAAATATAAAACAATTATTCATTAATTTTTGGAATCCAAAAAGATACCGAGATTTATATATTTTAACAATGAAATCCAAGTGAAAAATAAAATTCGAAGATACTTATCACTTACAACATAAAACGACTATGATTCTAGCATAAAATGTCACAAGAAAGTTATCTTATTATCTATGGTTCTGAAAACCCGCGAGACTCGCCATATTTGAAATCTTAGACCAATCTATATCAACTAAATATATATACAACTGGACCTCCATGAATTGTTTCCTTAATCTTGAAATGGGATCTAGCGGAGCATTTCCACATGAGTTGGCCAAAGATATTGAAGATTTAAACAATATGACTTCCAACGTAGATCCTTATTCCGACTCCATATACTTGATTTACTTCGACTGCCCTGTACCATTCATATTCGATCTTTTCGACCAACCCATTATCTAAATCGACCTCGATGTTAGATCTAATACCAAAGTTTGTCGGCTAGCTTACCGGACCTGGTGACTTACTTAATTTTGATGCAATAGGAAATGTGTGAGAAGCTCCTATAGGTAAAATATTTGAACCATATCTATCACAAGGATCCAACCCAATTTTTGAACCCTACACAACCTGCTGGCCGAACCCGAATTCCACCACTTTGATGGGGCCGATAAGTTAAAATCAAATCGGGAAGTAAGGGGATCTAATGGCACAAGCTAGAGGATTAGTTTGGTTGTTTATAAAATGAAGGCCTCTTAGTGTGCTTAGAAGCCCATAAAAGTTATAATTTATAGACCCTTTTCGGCTATTTTCTGACAATTTCGGCAAACCATTTTTCTTGTTTTGGGTTTAGATCATAACTCGTATCTCTTCTAGTTTCCTCTTTTTGTTGTGTTTGCCTGTTTATGTTATGTTTACTTAGGTAATTTATTTTCATAAAAATTTATTGTTAGTCTTGTTATAGGGTTTATATATACACTTTTCTTATTTTTTATTACTTTTTGGTTTTTATAAATTTTTAAAGACTTCGACGGAGTTATCTCGTCATCTATTCTCATTTTTTTTAGTTGTTAATATTCTTGGATTTGTTTTTTGGAATAAAATGCAACGACCACTTACTTAACTTCTGATTAAAAGCTAATTTGTATAAGTCGAAACTACGAGTCCAAACAAAATACTTTCGTGTGATATTTCTTGTATTTTATTTTAACTCTTTTTTTGAGTTAAAGGCGAATGTTGCATTTTTTAATAAATATAAAAAAATATTTTAGTGAATATTTATGTCAACTCACTTTCTTTTCGAGTAAAAGGTAATTTGCATAAATCCATGTATTTGTTTGAAATATTAAGTGATATAAACATAGTTACATTCAAATACAAGGAATATTTGTGCAAACCTCATATTATTATTTAGAGCTAGAAACTATGTTCTCTCTTGAATATTTGTAAGTTTATATTTAATGTCAACTTGAAGCATAAAGTCTTTATGATTAATCTCATATTACTATTCAGAAATGAAATCAATACTTTCCTTTAAGACTTAAATCTTTTAATTCTACATTGAATCAACTGTTTATAAGGCCTCTTGTATAAATAATTATTATTATAATCGAGCCTCAACTTGTAATTTGTTTAAAGTAAACATATATTGATTTGAGTTAGAAAAATATTAGTATAAGGTGATATAAGAAATGAAAGTCTTTTTTTAAATCGTATGTCCTAGTATGATATAAACAACTTAGACTTTTCTAAACGTACTTTTGCTAATTCAAGTCCACTTATATTTAATTAGTACATTTATTTTTTCGGTTTTGATATATTTTTTGGTGATATTACATGCTTTCATTTTTTTGTGCTTTTATTTAACATACACACTTTATTATTTATATACATGTGCTCTTACATTCTGTAGATGGGGTCGTGTTACGAGTAATTTACTCCAACTTACATTTACATGCATAAATGAGAGAAAATTTCACTGAAGACCCATATATACTTGAAGACTGGTAGACCAACTATTAGCAGTTGGATTTTTTTTAATACAATGGTGGTTAATAATCTTAACATTCTTCATGCACCCATTTTGGTGATTATCTCTTTCTTTTGTCCTTTTTATAAATTTAAAACCAACTTAAGATAAAATAACAACAACAACAACAACAATGATAATGATAATAATAATAATAATGAGTTATTTCAATAGTTGGAGTAAAAAATAAAATCCACCACAAATATTACAAAAGAAATAACATTTAAGGCCACAAAAGAATGCTAACCCGACCTAACAATTCAGCATAGGTTAGTCCCAAAAATCTAGGAGTTTGGTACTTAATTAGTTTGGTACTTAACTTGTATCTATAAATATAAAGGCCCCATATACTCTCCGTCTTATAGATGCCACATCTTCTTAAAGCCTACAACTGCACCAAGGCAACTCGGGTAGTGCATAACACTTTTGGGCCTAGCTTTAATGTCATTTATAACATCCGAGCCCACAATCGAATGTGAATGCATACCAAACCCAACCTCATGTGAATGCTCTAACAACTCAATGCACGCAACTCCAAAAAAGTTAGCAATTTTATACCCATTGACTTGTTTCTAAAAATATCACAAATATTTTTATTCTTATTAAGGTAGAATGTTACAAAAGACATACACACATAAATTGATATATTTATAGGAAAAAGTGTTTTAAAATAGAAGATTAATTGTTTGATATCTTTTGTATATTGACCAAAAGTTATAAATTAATATTTAATAAAAGAATTATATATGTAATGCTAAATACAATTATAATCGCATACAATTTGTTTCAAATTCTACATCGGTCCGACAATTCTTTAAACTAGGTCTTCAACGCGGGTGGACTCGCTCTTATAAAATGTATTTGTGTAATTTATTTTTTTAAAATTTTTCTTCAAATAAAAATATAATGTTCAAGTGTTTATACAATAAAAGAAAACTTTTTAAAAATAAATTACGGAACTATACTTTATTGTATTGTAGATTTAAAATATGTGGCAAACATGAGAAGAAAAGATAAAGAAATGAGTAGGAGAGAGAGAATATGAAACAAAAATAATATCTAATATACTAAATTTAAATTAAAAGATGATTCAAAATATCAATACCACTTAAAAGATAACAAAATATCAGCTCTATACATTATGTAATATCCAAATATGACACAGTTACTCATTAAAATATAAAATCTAAAAGATACTGAGGTTTGAATACATTAACAACAAAATTTAAATAGATTAAAAAAATCAAAAAGATACTAGTCGGTTACAACATTAAACAACAGCTCTACATGCATAAAACGCCAGCAAATTATCTAGTGCATCTACCATTCTGCAAACCCCCTAAGTTTCATACCATTCTCAGCTGCATCTCCTTGCCTTGTTTTCTTGATCTTAAAATGTGATCTAGTGGAGCATTTCCACCTGAGATGGCAAAAGTAATAAATGATATAAACAACATAACCTCAGACGTAGATACTTTCCCAGGCGCCTTGTACTCTACTCACTTCGGGTACCATGTGCCATTTTCATTCGACCCTTCTGAGAAACTTATCCTCTAACCCCATCTAGATGTTAGATCCGGCTCTGACTGCTTAATTGGTGACTTGCCCAGCCTGATGGACTTACCCTCATTCCATGCAATCGCTGATGCGTGGGAAAGTCCCACAGGCAAAAGATCAGAACCAGAGTTACCACCTGGATCCCACCAGATTTCAAGCCCAAATGGAAGGCCGAGTTGGCTTCCAGATGGTTGGAAGATAACGTCCAAGCCTCGCATGAATGGGGCTAGTGCTGGACTGGTTGATAAGGTAAAAAAAATTCCACTTGGCTCAGTGTAATTAAATGAAATTTATAAATTTTGTTTTTAATTGTTGTGTAGTTAAATTGGTTTTTGGTTTAGAATTTTTGATGAAATCTAATTGTTGTTTGATTATGAATTATCAGTTTAGATTTTCATAATAGTGTAATAATCTGTATGTATTTTTTTGAATGTGTCTTCTATGGGCCTTGATTGAGCAAGAGAGTAAGGTACCTTTTAATGTAAATGCAAATAATGACCGCAAGTATGAAAATTAATGAAACAAATTTGTTCTTACTCATAAACATGTTACTAATTTAATATTAGAAGCGAGGGCTTGTAGTGCTCATCTAAGTATCTGACTTGATAATTTTCTTTTCTTTTTCTTGTCGAGTAATGTCTGAAAAGTATTTCTTTGATATTCAAATAACTTTAATTTTTGTAATTAACCTTATGCGTGCGAATTTTTTTTCAACATGATATTTCTTTTTATGTCATTAGAGTATATGTTGAGATGATATGACTCATTATTTTCGGTTGTAAATTTTTAATGGTAAGCCTTGTATATGCTATGCAAACATATATTTTAGATATACTCCTAAATAATCTGATTCAAGCACCACTACATTCCTACTCCACTCATTCACCCAGCTTAAGGCTTCTTTAACAGTGAGAGATTCAGCTAGAACTGGGTCCAAAACCTCATCATACCGCCTGGTTTTTGCTAGAATTAGATGGCCATCATGATTACGAGCAATCAATCCCTTACCAAAACTCCGTAGTCCTTAAATAATGTTGTGTCTACATTGCTCTTTACTTCATTGAATTGTGGCTTCACCCAGCAAATTACCCTATCTCCTACCTCAGAGGGATGAAGAGGAACATTAACACACCTTCCCTGAGCTAATTTCCACTATGAAAGATACTCATTTTCCTTAGCAACAATTCTAAAAGGACTCGAATATTTATTGTTCCACATTAAGTCATTCCTTGATCTCCATATGGACCAGCATACAGTGATAATCTGTTCTGTTAATGACATTAACTGCCAAGATAAAATCGTACTCAGCTAACCTGCTAAATCAAAACTTCGATCCGTACTAATTCTTTGGTCCAAAATTTGCCAATTTGAACAAGTTTTGTTTGTAGAATAGCCTTAGTCGGTAAGCAGAAAGACGCAACCCTTTAAACTAAGCTCAACACCTTTGGAGGGGCTTTGATGCTCCATAATTTCCTCCAGAAATTTTTATTTTGAGAACCTGTCCATGCACCTTTTTGTCTTTGTAGCAACCTGTAAGCACTTTTAACTGAGTACTATCCCGTGTTTTCAAGGTTCCAGACCAGAATGTCCCTGTCCAACTCCTGCTCCTCCTTAGTATTTATGATACAACTTCTATCTCGTTCTTCAAAACAATTGTTGATGACCTCCATGTCCTAGTCTTGAGTTCCAGGATGAAACAGGGATTCTACAACTTGATTTGCCAGCACTGGGGAGACTGTAGAAACAAAAGGATTGTCTGCATTATTAAGCCAATGTTGACCAATAATCTGTATGTCTTTACATGTACCAATTCTCCAGCTGTACCCTGCAGAAATAAACTTCTTTGTCTCGATTATGCTTCTCCAAATGAAACTTGGGCAACTTCCCAATCTAGCATACATGAATTCCGTATCTGCAAAATATTTAGCTTTATAAACACGAGCAACCAAACTATCTGGATTTGTGATTAGCCTCCAACATTATTTTCCCAACATAGAAATATTAACATCACGAAGATATTTAAAACCTAAACCACCAGCCTATCTGTGATGTGTCAATCGATCGCAAGACATCCAATTTATCTGAGATTTGTTTTTCTGAGATGAAGACCAGAAGAACTTGGTCATGGATTTTTTAAATCTCGAATTAATTCAAGAGGGAAGAGAAAAACGCTCATTGCATACGTAGGCAAAGTCTGAGCTACATTCTTTATTATAATTTCCTTTGTTGGTCTGGAAACATTCCTTTCATACAAGTTCTGAATGCTAGCTTTTACTTTCTCTTTTAAATAACCAAAAATCACAGACTTATTCCTCCCCAAGGTATTAGGAAGACCTAAATACTTAGAGGATTCACCAGCTTCCTGAATTTGCAGCTACTAACAGATAAGATCTTTATTATACTGAATTACGTTTCCACTAAAATACACGGTCGACTTACTTTTGTTAATTCTCCGACCTGAAGCTTTTTCATAAATATGTAATAGCTCCAACACCTTTTCAGCCTCACCTGTCTCTGCTTTACAGTAAAGATAACTATCATCAGCAAATAGCATGTGATTTATTACTGGAGCTTTTCTGGAAATATGAATTCCTTGTAACCACTTATCGAACAATAGAAACACATTGCATAACTAAGTGAGTCCACCATTTATCGAACCCCATTCTGAGAAACATTTTATATATAAATTTCCATTCTATACGATCATACGCTTTGGACATATCGAGCTTGAGAGCCATACATCCTTCCTTTCCAAACTTCTTTTGCTTAAGGTAGTGCGTAACTTCAAAAAAGATCATAATATTGTCAGTGATCAGCCTACCAGGGAAAAATGTGCTCTGTGTGTCTGAGATAACCATATCCAACACCTTCTTTAATCTATTTGCCATCATCTTTGTAAGGATCTTCATAATAACATTACACAAGGCTATTGGGCTCAACTATGTGCATGTTGTTGGGTTTTTTTTCTTGGGGATGAGGACAATATTAGTAGCATTAACCTTTCCGTACAGAGTCCCTGAAGAGAAGAAATCACGTACCATCTGAACCACTGCATCACGTATCACACTCCAATTCTTTTGAAAGAAACCCGGGGTCATACCGTCAGGCCCCGGAGCTTTATCAGGAAACATACTGAAAATAACATCTTTTACTTATCTATCAGACACAAGTCCGAGTAAAGCTCTATTGCGTTTTTCAGATATTACACTAGGTATACAGCTGAGTACTTCTTCTCCTTGTGCTTGATCTGCAGTAAAGAGATGTTGATAGTATTCTTTGAAGACATCATGTAACCCTTCATTCCATGCTACCCAAACACCCTCTTCATTTTTCAATCTCTGAAAATGATTAGCATGTTTCCTCCTTTTACAAGCTAAGTAGAAGTATTTGGTATTTTTTTCACCAGCTTGCAACCAAAACTGTTTGGACCTTTGACGCCAAAAATTCTCACGTTGATCCAAAATTAAAAACAATTATTTCCTAATGGTTTCATACTCTGTGACGGAGATAGCGTCCCTCTTTCCCCTTAGTAATTTCAACTTCATTTTGCACTCTTTAATGCGTCTCCTAAAACAACCTATAATCTCCCGCCCCTAGACTTCCAAACTATCAGCACATCTGTTTAACTTCTGCATTACATTATCGTTCGACTCATCCTTCCAGCATTTTTTGATAATCTGGAAGGAAATAGGCTCGGTGAGCCAAGCGTTTTCAAAATGAAAGGAATGTTTCTTGTTACCTCTCTGTTGCACTTCGAGACATAATAGCAGAGGACTGTAATCAGATGGAGAGCCTTCAAGGTTATAGGCTTTTGTCCCGTCAAAGAAATCTAACCACTGTGTATTAGCTAGCACTCGATCTAATCTTATTTCCACCCAATGATCAGAATTGCGACCTCTTTCCCAATTAAACTGATGACCGGTGAGAGGGAGATCATACAATTCTGCATCACGAAGACAGTCATTAAACCCTTATACGAGATGATTAGGATAAGGGGGACCACCTCTTTTATCTGAATGAGAAGTAACATTGTTAAAGTCTCCCACCAAAACCCAAGGCAGATTAGCATCTTGAGAAAAATTTCTCAATAGGTCCCAAGTTTTATGTCTCTGTGATCTTATAGGTTCCCCATATATACCTGTCAAGCGCCAATCATTAACACCATTTGATCTTATTGATATATCTATATAAAATCGTGAATAACTAAGCAAGCAAACTGTATCTGCATTTTTCCTGAACAGAGCAATTCCCCCACTTTTTCCTTGACGCTCCATAACTATAAAATTTTCAAAACGCAGCTTATTGCACAAACTCTCCATTTTACTGTAACTACTTATTGTTTCACACAAAATAACAAAAAAATGGTTTCTCAGTAGGGGTTACATCTTGTAGGAACTGAACTTTTCCAGGTGAACCCAGGCCCTGGCAGTTCCAAGATAATGCATTCATGATGACTGGCGGGACTGCATAACAGTGCCCGCCATTAGCTCGTTTTTTGATTCAGTAGAATCATCATTATGTGTTTCCATATGTGTGTCCTCTACATGAGGGGTAGAGACTGGAATATTATGGTCCAAGCCCACTCTTCGTCTTTTTGGATCCACAATAATTAAGTAAACCGTGTCTGGCCCATTACCATCTCCCTCCAAAACATTTTTCGAATTTTGAATATTTACCTGATTATCCTCCTTTTGCTTTGATTTATCCAATTTACCATCAATTCCGCCTACACGTTCTCTCTGAGCCATCCTAACAGAATGAATATCCTTCCCTACATTAACGCTAGATAGTTGTCCTGTTGCACCAATTATGGGGTTTTCCTTATTCACGTTTCTTCCTCCATTCTCACCGGAATTCATCCCCTAAGCATTTCCTCCATTACAAAGCCATTTTTCCCCCATAGTATGAGTTTTCCTTCTTGGATCTGCCCTAAGCCATGGACCATATGATTTTTCGATCTTTTCCACAGGAGTATCGAAAACACGCTCACAGAACCATTGTCTATGACCTATCATCCCACAGATGAAACAAAATATAGGTATAGCTTCATATTGAAATTT
Organism: Apium graveolens; assembly: GCF_009905375.1. Lineage (NCBI taxonomy): Eukaryota > Viridiplantae > Streptophyta > Magnoliopsida > Apiales > Apiaceae > Apium > Apium graveolens. Next base: position 177,794,484 of record NC_133657.1, read on the forward strand.
ACCCAGCACCACTCTTTTTGTGACTTCTTTAGCTTCATTCTACGTTTAACAGGATAATCTAGTGGCATTGAAACTCGAATACGTAAATAGTCTCTCTACACCCCTATAAAATTATTAGGGTCTCCATCAATGTATGACCCAATGTAGTTTCTTATATTAGTAGCTACGCGTTGTGACATAAAACCTACAGACATACCATGCAATTGAACCCAGAGACCAATTTTTTTAATCTCTACCGTCCTGGGATTATATCCCTGTTTGAGACGTTCCATAACTAAATGAAAGCGCCCAAACGAACAAGGGCTTCCTTCGATCACCCTTCTGATGTTCATCTCATGGTAAAACTGGAATAGAAACCTGTTGTCATCCAGTTGCTTTACATACATACCATGGCCAGACCTCCATAACGATGCCATCTTGTGCTACATCTCTTGAAAGTCTATATGAGTAAGAAATCGTCCCACTAAACACCACCTAGTATCAATCTCACTTAAATCATCTGCACTATTTTCATAACTGAGTCCACCTTGTTCCTCTTCTTCAATTTCAATCGCTGCGAAAACCTCCTCCATATCTTGCAGATACCTCTATTGTCTGTCCATTAGAAATAACAAGAAAAGCCTTATTGATAAAAGTAATTATCAACGATAATTGCAACTCCAAACCTTAGATATAAAATGAAAAGATTACAAATCTCAGAGAGCCATACATGTCAAAAGACAAGACAATTGTGTAAATAGGATTTGGTGAGATGGGAAGTCTTGAAACTAGGATTTTTTTTGCCAATATAAAATCATTGTATAGTATGTTTTTAGCCAACAAGGACATTCATAAAAAGTGTTAATATGAGTCATATCTTAGAAAATCAAAGTTTAATAAAAGTGTTGTGTGTAAGAAAGTACGATAGTTGTTTGTATTTTAATGAAAAAACCATTTTGTGAAATGACAAAATACAAGAACTCAAAACATAAACTATTGTATAAATTATTTTTAAGAACGGTTCTTAAATTGATACTAGGCTAAAACCACTGCCATGCACTGATTGTATTATTTTTGATATTATATAATTTTTGAATTTAAATTGAAGTGAAAATTTTAAACTTTGAAATTTATTTATTAGAAATTTTTGATAATATGATTTAATAATTATTATTTTAATTATGAATGTGTATAATTTAGCATAATTTTAGTGTTTGAAGAAATATAAGTAAATGTAAGATTTATTTTGTTAAAATTCATAGGTGTTTATAAAATATAATTATATTTTAATTAAAAGATAAATTTTAACTCACATCAATAGTAAACAAAATATCTTTATTTGGTATACTAAAAAAATCTAAATAATTATATTCAAATTTTATTTGGTTTACGTGTCAATAAGAAAAAGTTTATGTTAATGCGAATAAAAGTACATATTACTTTATTTTACCTGTTATAGTTAGTTTTTTATTTTAATATTGATTTATCATGAATCAATTCTATAATTTTTTAGCCCCATCAATATCATGTATTGATTTATTTTAGTCACGCAATTATACTGACTAAGGAATCATCTCTATTTTCATTTTATTAAAATAGTTTTGAATATTACAGAAATTGAAAAAAATGTGTAATTAGATTTGATCCCACTTATCCGAGAATCCTAAGCATATATTATACCTAACAACTAATTAGGTAGACTTTAATTTTATTTTAACACAGATCAATAATATAAAAATTACCTTTAATTGAATTTAATTTTAGTTTTAAAGTAAATTAATAATGTATATTAATTGTTTTTTTCTTAGTCCCATTATATAAACCATCTAATTACATTAATTTTTTTTTATTTTAGCTATGGTTAAATATTATTTTATTTTATTGTTTTTATTTTATTTTATTTTATTTTATTCTTATGACATTATACGGACCAACACAATATGTTGTAGCCCGGTTTTATAAAATATTTTTTAGCTAGATCGGTAGTATTTATTTTATTGCTTTTCCCCTGAGGTAGCAATTCTCGTTTTGCTCTCATACGCGCTATGTCAACCAAATCGAGCTAATTATATTTTTTTTTTTAATTTCATTTTAGCCCGAAATGAATATTATTATGTTTTAGACCGAACTGGGGTCTGTGCCCAAATTACGCACACGATGTTTAATATTTGGAAAATCAACTCATTATTTTATTTATATTTTAAATTTTCATTATTTCAAAAAAATTATATTGCTTTTAACACATTATCAAAACTCTACTTTTTAAAGAAACAATTGTGATTCGGAATTGAACAATTAACTGGTGGTACAAAACACAAAACTTTAAAAATAACTCTTATGACATAACATATTCCTTAATAAGCTACAAACAAAAAAATTACATTAACACGTGTATGAACTTACTTATTCTCGCAATAATATATTAATTTGGAGCAATCTAAATTTGTTTAAATGAATGACTGTGATTGTGAATAAACAATTAATTGGTGGTAGCACGACTTTAAAACAACTCTTAATCTTTTATTATAATTTAAAAAAATTCATAACTTTAGATCTTTTATAAGAAATAGTGTTATTATCCTCCATTGTGATAAAATATAGTTTGTCATTCACACCAAAATTATTCTCCTTGATAAACTTATTTACCCAGATGAGAATCTTGGTTTGGAAGTTGACCTGAAAACTCTAACCTTCCACTTCTGTAACTACCCAGAAATTAACAACTGTTTTGTGTCATATTAAATACGTATTATATGATTTATGATGTTATAAATTTTGATTGAGCATAAAAGAGTATATGTTATCTGCTTTATGTGTTCTGTGTAATTCGAGTAATTTTTCTTCTAGTTTAGTATGTGTTAAATGGATTTTTATAAAAAGTTATACTTTCCATTTTTTCTTAATAGCTGTTATTTCGTGTATAACAATTCTCCTTGTTATGTATCATACGGCGTATACCATATTGATTTTCCGAACATTCAGTTAATTTAGAAATATTTTGTTTCGTGAAAAATGACTTTTTCGGGCCTCTACCATGACGTCAGGGCCCACAAAAATCATATTTTTATTTTTATAAAATTGTGAGACTATCAAATATTCAATATTTTTGCATCTTTGGATAATTCGTAATTTTTGGGAAATTTTGTCATAATTTTTGTATTTATTGAATTAAAAATTATGCCCCGATAATTATTAATTTTTGGCTAATTATTTTTATTAAATGATATAATTAGGCCCCAAATAATTTTGGAGAGCATAATTTCTATAACTATAAATACAGCTTAACTATTATTTAATTATTAATTAATTATATAAACATTAAAAAAATATTAAAAATTCAGTTTATTCTCTCAAATAATTAGGGTTAGGGTTTATGTGTTCTTGGAAATCAAATGCAGATTTGAAGGTGATATGGGACTTCAAATCACAACTGTAAATATTCGTTTTGAAGCCCTTGATCCCCTGTATCATACTCTGCCATCAATTTGTTCAAACAACTGGTAATTTTTCAAACCTGATTTCTAGGGTTCTTGGCTCGAATTGGGGTTTTTAATTCCCGGGGTTTTTGTTTGTTTTTGATGATTAGAGTAGCTTCATAGTGATTCTTAGATTCAATTTATATATTTAATTGCATCGTTGCATTACGGGAACTCTTAATTGGAGTTTTGGTTTTTAACGTTTGTGTTTTTAATTTTCTGATCTATCCATGTTATGGGTGCTAATTTGGTAGATGTGAATTGATTGTAGAATGTATAAGCATCGTTTTTATATATAAATTGTTGTAGTTGGTTAAAGTTTTTGTAATCACCGGAAAATCCCCGATTTTTAGTCGGGATTCGTCGCGAAGTCGTCGAAATCGGCGACGGGTTTTTTTTCTGGTGTCTACAGATTCCTGTGTGTTTTGTTGATATATAAGAAAGCGGGCAGAACCGGGTTCGATCAAGAAAACGTGTTTGTACAGATTTTGTTTTAAAATTAATTCAAAAATATTTCTAATTTAAAAATTTATTTAGTTTAAATCCAAAATCAATTTAGTTAATTATTTAAAATAATTAACCAAATCATTTTAACTCCAGAAAATTATTTTCATTATTATTTTTCAAAAAATTTAAATTTGATTTAATTATTTATAATTTATTTTAATTAATTATTTATGGATTTAATTACTTGATTAATTCATTTAATTAATTAATTCTATCTATAAATAATTAAGTAAAATGTTATTATTTATAATTAAGTCAGAGAATGATATAAAAATCATTTTGAACTTTTTAAAATTACACAAAGGTATTTAAAAATTCAATTAATATTATTATTATTTGAATTATTCTTTTTTTATTCAAAATATATAGACCGTTCGTTCCTTTAATACGAAACGAACGCTTCTATACTAAGAAAAATATTCTGATTCTATTAAAAATACTTTCAAGACATAAAATCTTTCGTTTTGAGAGGTTGCTTGATTTTGTAAATGTTTCTGAGTCGCGTAATTAAAAAAAATTCGTATTTTGACTCGATTTCAATTTTAAACACAACGAGTCGAGCGTTTTGACAAATTGAATCCTTATCTGTTTATGTGTTATATGAGTTATGAGTCGATGTGTCTTTTAAACGTTATCTGATTAAAATATGATCCTTATATGTTATTATCGGGTGGGTAGACAATAAGGATAAATGTAAAATAGACAATTATATATTGTCAGATAATTGAAATGGTATCTTTTATGATAGATACATATAGAGTGAGGTGTTCAAAGACAGACATAGAGATTTAAAAGTAAAGCTTGTCTATATGAAATACATGAGACAAGTAAATACGAAAATAAGATAAACATATGATGGTGATTTACAAGAAGGGACATATAACCTGTAAAAGATCCGAATTTGAGGGGTTATCTGTATATTTGTTTGAATAATAAGGTCTATATTGTTTAAAGTTGTTTGGTGACACCCAATCCTGACCCCGGATTTGGGGATGTTACAGTTGGTATTAGAGCCACAGGTTATTGATCCCTGAAATAAGAATAGGTTGAACATAAGATAATATTGACAAGTCATATAAGATAGGGAAGACCTTAAATAAACTCATGTTGAGTTAAGTAAAGATTATTATATACAGTATTAGTTATTAAGATAGGTTTGAGGTGAATATGTTGACGCTATTAGTATATTGAGTACCCAGATCCTATAGTTACGAGGGGTCGACAGCTCGACGAATATTAGGTATATTATTCTGATTTTCATATGGTTTTAAAATGAAACTGAGAGTGATGCTTTTGAGAATTTCATATAAAGAGAGATAGATGAGTTTTAGTATAATTTAATTTAGAATTCTGTAGTAGGATAAGCTCCATGATGGACGAAATGAATTAATTGAAGCTGATAGAGGTCCAATGTTGCAAATTTCAAAGGCACCACCGTTGCGAGAAGTTTCTTATCACTTTTCGAGCGCCGCACAAGGAACAACACTTACCTTACTAAGTATACTTAAAGTCAATAAGAGATATGACCTTCTCTAACGATAAAATATCGAATTACGTCAATTGGTTGTAACTACAACATTAAGGACGACGACGACAATATCAATGATAATCCCAGATGTCAGCATTGGAGTTAGAGTTACGAATAAGATAGTATGCAATGGTAAATAAAGTTTTGTCGGCTAATGAATGCGAAATAAAACTGAGAAGGAGTAGAAGATATATATGAAGATGAATGGACCCTTATGTGGTCGTTTCTTTAATTAGGTACCCTATTAGTGGATTATGAGAATAAAAAGCAACTCATATAGTATGGATGACCATGTGTGCAATTTTCAATATTTTAAACAAGTTTCAAAAAAGATTTCTTAACAAAATTTCTAAAAGATCTTACCCGGAAGAATACTTGATCTGGACCCAGTAGTATCAAATTCAGAGGGTCAAAGGGACCAGCTATTGCGGAGAAGTTCAAAATCTTCCCGATAGAGAAAAGTGCGAACCTTGTTTAATAATATCAATAATAAAGTCAACATACGGAAACTTTATTTACCAAATTCATGAAACTATTAAATTTTAAAAAGGTTCTTTGACCTAAAAGAAACTAGAAGATGATTGAAGAAAATGAAGGAATCTTTCAGATGATTGAAGAAGAGTAATATTCCTATTGACGGAGTCGAGGTGTTGCATGACCGATAATTATCCTACGCGACATAGATGAAATTAGAAGCGATGATTATGAATCTCGTAAGGATGCAATGATGGTCAAATTATTAAAGTATCGAACGTGGAGACACGACGCTAAGAAAATTGGCATAGTAGGTGAATTTACGAAGGCATTTCCCAAGGACTCTCCAAAGTTATTATATGACTTGGATTTATAATCTGTTACTCGAACGAGCGTGAAGGTATATATAAGGGCAAAGTGAATGGCGACCAATGATATCATTCTTTTCTATAACACGACAACATACATTCACCTAAATTCTTGAATAAATATAAATTTCTTTCATTATTCTGTTCAATGAGACAATAAAGAAGAAGAGGTTATTGTATCCCTTTTTAAATTATCCTTCCTTCAAAATATTTCCTTCTAATTGAGACGAGCAGTGTTATGGTGTAACGCTTTGTCGAAATGATGAGGAGTCTGGTGGGACGCCACCTAATCATGTTTTTTATGCCATATAGTATGGAAGACTGGTTATCTTGAGTACATATATAGTTGTCTCATTCATATCTAAATCATCACTCATTCTTTCGATGACAATCATGATTTAATTGATTTATGGATCCTTCCAACTATTTTTTTGCACGATTGTTCTTTAGAAAGCTTTCCAATCAGAATCATACACACAAGTTCTCTTCTGATGTAAGGTCTACTCTTTGAGCATTTTAAAAAGGAGTGAAATAATCTCTTGTAGCAGATCTCTCAGATTTGAAAAGATGACTTATCAAAATAAAGACTTACATGATATATGTTTCAATTCAAATTTACAGTAATTAAAATTGAAATGTGGAGCCTGCAAAAGGAGCATTATCAATAATCGATAAAGAGCCATCCAAAAGTTGTATACAAATATATGACTTCCCAGTATGAATAACTTTTCTGTTACGGTGTAGGAAACATGACGTCGAGAGAGAGGGAGAGAGAGAGAAGTGCAGTGGAGTGTATATAGAAATGGGTGGATTTAAAAGGTTTCTTGAAAAAAAAGAATATATTTGTATGGCTAGGATCAAATTTAGATGTAAAATATGTGTAGTTTAGATAGTATATAAGTTCTAATTTAAGAGAGAGTCTCATTTAGACACTTGCCTATACATATATTAGAAAAGACTAGTTGAAAATATATGATTATTTGTTTGATATCCCGTACTCATAAAATATAATAATCAATATGTAATTAAGAAATTTAGAAATTATCTCGTATATGTACTTAACATTTTTTTAAGTACACATGGTTAATTTCAATTTGTTTTCTTTCGACTTATGTAGAGATATTATATACTATGAAATTAAAATGGTATTTAAATGTACTAAATTCAATTCAAAAGAAGATATAAAAGATAAATTTATGACAAAAGATACCAAAATATTAGATGTATGTATTATACTATATCCAAATATAAAACAATTATTTATTAAGTTTTGGAATCCAAAAAGATACTGAGATTTATATATTTTAACAATGAAATCCAAATAAAAAGTAAAATTCAAAGGTACTTGTCACTTACAACATAAAACGACTATGATGCTAACATAAAATGTCACAAGAAAATTATTTTATTATCAATGGTTCTGAAAACCCCAGAAACTCACCATATTTGAGATCTTAGACCAATCTATATCAACTAAATATGTATTCAACTCGACCTCCCTGAATTTTTCCTTAATTTTGAAATGGGTTATAGGAAAGCATTTCCACATGAGTTGGCCAAAGATATTGAAGATTTAAACAATATGACTTCCAACGTAGATCCTTATTCCGACTCCATATACTTGACTTACTTCAACCACCCTGCACCATTCATATCGATCCTTCCGACCAACCCATTATCTAAATCGACCTCGATGTTAGATATAATACTAAAGTTTGTTGGCTAGGTTACCGGACCTGATGACTTACCTGATTTTGATGCAATAGAAGATGTGTGAGAAGCTCCTATAGGTAAAATATTTGAACCATATTTACCATAAGGATCCGACCCGATTTTTGAACCCTACACAACCTGCTGGCCGAACCCAAATTCCACCACTTTGATGGGGCCGATAAGTTAAAAGAAAATGGGGAAGTAAGGGAATGCTAATGGCACAAGCTAGAGGATCAGCTTGGTTCAGGGTCAAGGTTATAAAATGTGGAAATAAAGGCCCAAAATGAAGGCCTCTTAGTGTGCTTAGAAGCCCATAAAAGTCATAATTTATAGACCTTTTCGGGCTATTTTCTGACAATTTCGGCAAACCATTTTTTATTTTTTGGGTTTAGATCTTAACTCGTATCTCTTGTAGTTTCCTTTTTTTATTGTGTTTGTCTGTTTTTGTTATGTTTACTTAGGTAATTTATTTTCATAAAAATTTATTGTTAGTCTTGTTATACGATTTATATATACACTTTTCTTATTTGTTATTACTTTTTGGTATTTATAAATTTTTAATGACTTCGACGGAGTTATCTTGTCATCTATTCTCATTTCTTTTAGTTGATAATATTCTTGGATTTTTTTTTGGAATAAAATACAATCACCACATACTTAACTTCTCATTAAAAGCTAATTTGTATAAGTCGAAACTGCCAGTCCAAACAAAATACTTTCGTGTGATATTTCTTGTATTTCTTGTATAAGGCGAATGTTGCATTTTTTAATAAATATAAAAAAATATTTTAGTGAATATTTATGTCAACTTACTTTCTTTTCGAGTAAAAGGTAATTTGTATAAATCCATGTATTTGTTTGAAATGTTAAGTGATATAAACATAGTTACATTCAAATACAAAGAATATTTGTACAAACCTCATATTATTATTTAGATATAGAAACTAAGTTCTCTCTTGAAGCATATTCAACTTGAAGCATAAAGTCTTTATGATTAATCTCATATTACTATTCAGAAATGAAATCAATACTTTCCTTTAAGACTTAAATCTTTTAAATTTACATTGAATTAAAAGTTTATAAGGCCTCTTGTATAAATAATTATTAGTATGATCGAGCCTTAACTTGTAATTTGTTTGAAGTAAACTTATATTAATTTGAGTTAAAAAATTATTAGTATAAGGTGATATAAGAAATGAAAGTCGCCCGGAAGGGTTGACTCAGTTGATTAAAGAGAGGAAAACTATCCTCTTGGTCACAGGTTCGAATCCCACGGGAGGAGAATTTATGATTATGCCTCATGAGCCAGAGCCTGTCGCTTAAATATGGTTTACCTTGGTTCACGTGGTTTGCAGGCTATTGCGTGAACCCGTAGGGTTTACCCAGTGCGCACCCGAAGGGTAGCGGCTGCGGGTTACCTACGATAGAAAAAAAAAAGAAATGAAAGTCTTTTTTTAAATCGTACGTCCTAGTATGTTATAAACAACTTAGACTTTTATAAAGTACTTTCGCTAATTCAAGTCCACTTATATTTAATTAGTACATTTATTTTTTCGATTTTGATATATTTTTGGGTGATATTACATGCTTGCATTTTTTGTGCTTTTATTTAACATACACACTTGATTATTTGTATACATGTGCACTTACATTCTATAGTTCTGGTCATGTTACGAGTAATTTACTCCAACTTACATTTACATGCATATATGAGAGAAAATTCCAGTGAAGACCCATATTTATTTGAAGACTGGTAGACCAACTATTAGTCGTTGGATTTTTTTTAATACAATGGTGGTTAATAATCGAAACATTCTTTGTACACGCATTTTGGTGATTATGTCGTTCTTTGTCGTTTTTATAAATTTAAAACCAACTTAATATAAAATAACAACAACAATAATAATAATGATAACAATAATAATGATGATCTATTTCAATAGTTGGAGTAAAAAATAAAATCCAAGTCAAATATTACAAAAGAAATAACATTTAAGGCCACAAAAGAATCCCCACCCCACCTCACCGGATCTAACATTTTACCATAGGTAAGTCCCAAAAATTTAGCAGTTTGGTACTTAACTTGTATCTATAAATATAAAGGCCCCATATAGTCTCTCCTTCTTATAGATGCCACATCTTCTTAAAGCCTACAACTGCACCAAGGCAACTCGGGCAGTGCATAACACTTATGGGCCTAGCTTTAATGTCATTTATAACATCCAAGCCCACAATCGAATCTGAATACATACCAAACCCAACCTAATGTGAATGCTCTAACAACCCAATGCACGCAACTCCAAAAAAGTTAGTAATTTGATACTCATTGACTTGTTTCTAAAAATGTTACAAACATTTTTATTCTTATTAAGGTAGGATGTTACAAAAGACATACATACATAAATTGTTATATTTATGAGGAAAACGTGTTTTAAAATGGAAGATTAATTGTTTGATATTTTTTGTATATTGACCAAAAGTTATAAATTAATATTTAATAAAAGAATTATATATGTAATGCTAAATACAATTATAATCGCATACAATTTGTTTCAAATTCTACATCGATCCGACAATTCTTTAAACTAGGTCTTCAACGCGGATGGACTCGCTCTTATAAAATGTATTTGTGTAATTTATTTATTTTAAATTTTTTCTTCTAAATAAAAATATAATGTTCAAGTTTCTATACAATAAAAGAAAATTTTAAAAATAAATTACGGAACTATACTTTATTGTATTGTAAATTTAAAATTTGTGGCAAACATGAGAAGAAAATGATAAAGAAATGAGTAGGAGAGAGAGAATATCAAACAAAAAAAAATATCTAATATACTAAATTTAAATTAAAAGATGATTCAAAATATCAATACCACTTAAAAGATAACAAAATACCAGCTCTATACATTATGTAATATCCAAATATGACACAGTTACTCATTAAAATATAAAATCTAAAAGATACTGAGGTTTGAATACATTAACAACAAAATTTAAATAGATTACAAAATTCCAAAAGATACTAGTGGGTTACAACACTAAACAAAATTATCTAGTGCATCTACCATTCTGCAAACCCCCCAAGTCTCATACCATTCTCAGCTGCATCTCCTTGCCTTGTTTTCTTGATTTCAAAATGGGATCTAGTGGAGCATTTCCACCTGAGATCGCAAAAGTAATAAAAGATATAAACAACATAACCTCAGACGTAGATACTTTCCCAAACGCCTTGTACTCTACTCGCTTCGGGTACCATGTACCATTTTCATTCGACCCTTCTGAGAAACCCATCCTCCAACCCCATCTAGATGTTAGATCCGGCTCTGACTGCTTAATTGGTGACTTACCCAGCCTGATGGACTTACCCTCATTCGATGCAATGCTGATGCGTGGGAAAGTCCCACAGGCAAAAGATCAGAACCAGAGTTACCACCTGGATCCCACCAGATTTCAAGCCCAAATGGAAGGCCGTGTTGGCTTCCAGATGGTTGGAAGATAACGTCCAAGCCTGCATGAATGGGGCTAGTGCTGGACTGGTTGATAAGGTAAAAAAAATTTCACTTGCCTCAGTGTAATTAAATGAAATTTATAAATTTTGTTTTTAATTGTTGTGTAGTTAAATTGGTTTTTGGTTTAAAATTTTTGATGAAATCTACTTGTTATTTGATTATGAATTATCAGTTTAGATTTTCATAATAGTGTAATAATCTGTATATTTTTTTTAAATGTGTATTCTATGGGCGTTTATTGAGCAAGAGAGTAACGTACCTTTTAATGTAAATGCAAATAATGACCGCAAGTATGAAAATTAATCAAACAAATTTGTTCTTACTCATAATCATGTTACTAATTTAATATTAGAAGCCAGGGTTTGTAGTGCTGATCTAAGTATCTGACTTGATAATTTTCTTTTCTTTTTGTTGTGGAATAATGTGTGAAAAGTATTTCTTTGACATTCGAATAACTTTAATTTTTGTAATTAACCTTATTCGTGCCAATTTTTTTTCAACATGATATTTCTTTTTATGTCATTAGAGTATATGTTGAGATGATATGACTCATTATTTTCGGTTGTAAATTTTTTAAGATAAGCCTTGTATATGCTATGCAATCATATATTTTAGATATGCTCCTAGATTATATCATAAAAATGGTATGCATTACTCACTTGATAACAAGTCACCTACTTGTAGTCTTTAAGAATTAAAAGTTCTCTCGAAAACATATATGCTCTATTCATGGTAAAGTGTGTTTTTGCAGTATTATACCGAGCCAATAACAAACAAGCGATTTCGTTCAAAGAAAGCGGTAATCAAGCATCAACAAGAATGTGCTGAGGAAGGCAACTCCAATTAGAAAATAAGATGAACCTACATAAAGAATTTTACATTTGTAATATGTGTGAGAATGTTTGTTAAACATTCAAGTGAACCTAGTCAAAGATTTTTACATATGTAATTATTCTGAAAAAAATTTCAATGAATTTTATGGTGGAGGAGTGGGGTTTTTAGTAATTTAATTACAATTCATGTTTCTTTCTCTGTTAACCATAAGTTGATGGGAATCTAAAGCCATACATTCAATTATACATCAAACATCCTAGAAAATAACAAAGTACATAACGTGAAGTTAAAAGTATAAGTTTTGGATCTTCTGAACACAAGGTTGGTGAGTGTGTTTAGAAGATGTTCTCCAGAGTTGATATAAGAAAGAACAATTGTAACAAAGAACACTATATACTACCAACAATTGTAACAAAGAACAATAGTAGTTAGACCGAATAATATCTCACAAAATAAACCAACCCATATGATTAATCATCCCCATACTTTTATGAACCATAGCTTTTCCTCGCCTTGTCAATTTTTGGCTAACTCATCAACATGAGGCATCTCCCATGTTTAAAAAATGTTGTAGTTACAAATGTATAAAAAAATCGTACAGTCTTCTTTTTTTTATAGCCTACAAACACTACAAGAAAAAAGGCTAAAAGCCACCGGTCAAAAATCGGTTGCTTTTAGCTATAAACGACCGAAATCGTTGAATTTTGCTATAAAATCAACCGTTTGATGTTGGTGGCTTTTAACCTGGTCGAAATTATTTTCAGCGATGGAATTTATATAAAAGCGTCCGCACTGTCGTTTGCTTTTATTCCGGGTCAACTTTTCAGCTTTTTCCTTCAATATTTTGGTGAAAATTTGAATCTCCTGCTTGTGATTTTCGTTAAAACTTAAAATTTCCGCTTCTAGATAAAGACACCAAAATCGGTGGCTTTTATATGGTCAAATATTGTAACCAAAAATGACCAGGAGCCTGCCATTTATTCTCATTTACCTAGAATTTTTACAAACAAAATCAGATTTAAATCGGAACCCATCCATCTTGCTTCCAAGCACAATAATACTCTCCGTCCTTTTTTCGAGGCCCAATTTTCTCATTTAACCGTGCAAACACCAAAAACACCACAATCGACAAAAAATATACAAACAACCCAAGAGTTAGAGCTGGAAGAACCCCCAACAAACCCAGATTATGAGATAATGCATTAGCAGAAACCCCAATTATACTGACAGTCAACTCAATTCTGTGCCAATTGACGACAAAAACCCACACAATAACCGCAATGACCAAGAAAACAAACAAAAAAACCAAAATCCGATAAATTAAAGGAAATGATTGAGTATAAGAAGAACTGACAGTACAAGCAACAAACCAATAAATATTAACAGAAATAGGAACTATAACAAAAAAAGGAAGTGAAGCATAAACAATTTGTTTAGTATAATGTTTAAGCAAAGTAAGCAAAAAAGCAGCACATGGTACACTAAAACCAAAGTAATAACAAGAGTCCAAAACAAGACTTCAAAAGGATTGGATTTCGTTGGTGGGAAATTGTTTAAAAGAGTAATTGAAGTGGGTTTGATACAAGAAGAAGTGTTCAAGTCATAAGAAAAAAAAGAAATGTGAGATGAATTGGGATTATGATGAATTGAAGCAAAGATTCCAAAGGAAAAAGTGGAGAGAATAAAGAGAGAGAAGAGGATGAGAAAGGGGAGGTCTTTGATGGGTTGGGTATTGTAGTTGTAAGTGATTTGGGTGGGTTCTTCTTCTTCTGGGTCGGATGTTGATGGGATTTGAGATGGGTATGGGTTGGATATGTGGAGAGGTTGGGTTGGAGAAGAAGATGAAGATGGGTCAGCCACGTTTTAAGATTTATGAATTTAGTTGTGTGTGTGCTTTGGGAAGAACAATATCTTATGCCAATAGGTCTCTTTGGTTGGTCGGATATTTTTTTTAATATTTTTTTGTTAATTAATTTAAAAGAGATCGGGTGGTCGCTTTTGTTTTCTAAATTTCAAACTTCATTTTGGCGGCAATTTTCCCACCAAATCTTGAAACCTTAAAATCGACCGCTGAAAAATAGGCGGTTGCTTTGGTTAATAAAAGTCACCGACGATAAATTCCACCGATTAAAAGCGACTGCTTACAAAATCCACCGATATCGCTCGCTTTTATGCGCGGTTTTTGGTCAAGTGAGATTGACCTTAAATGCCACTATTTTTGGTAGAATTTATAGTTGGTCGCTTTTGTTTGGTCACTTTTACTCTTTTTTTTATAGTGAAAAAGACACGTGCAGTACGACAGTACAAGAAGCATGAAGAGATTGTGCCTTCAACATATACTCTCCACAAGGACAAGTAAATTATATTGGAAATGTGGATTATAATTTTAGGGTGAGAAATGTTGTTACATATGTGCCTACTTATTAGTATGTGTTGGTTTATAGGAGTACTATATGTGAAGATAATATTTAAGTGATTACTATATGAAAAATATAATTTTAGTGTCACTAAAAATATTTTATAAAATTATCGAAGCGTGACAAAATCATTAAATTGGTTATGTTATCTTCATAATACTTTTAAGTACTTTTTAAAAACATAGGCTGAATTTATTTTAATCATTTATGCATTTTTTAAATATTTTTAGAAACATTATTATATTTATCGCGCATAAATTTTGTAAAATTCGTATAAAAGCATTGATATTTATAAATAAACTTTTACAAATACCTGTGAAGAGATAATTTTTATTTTTCCCAACAACTATACACTAGCTATATATTTTACCAACTAGTTTGTATAAGGTTTTAGAAAAAAGGTTTTTTTTAAAAATCTTAACCCATTTATACCCAGACACCCTAATCTATCTGCGTCTTATCTAGAGATACACAAAAACCCATTACTTAATCTCGATAATCCATTATTTAAACTCTCTAGAGACATGCACAAAAAGTCCACAAAAAGTCCATTCATTTGGGCAGTATTTAAAATTTAATTAATCTGGCCCACGCGCATCATCAGATTGAATCATTTTTTTATCCAGTTTTTTTTATATTAATATTGTTTCGTGCCTTCACCAATATGAGTAGTTTACATATAAAAGAAAATAATTTTGAGTAAAATTTTATGGAGTCCTTATTTTTTGTTATGTCTAATATTGCAAAACTTAATATTTTGTAAATCACTTTCTACAAAAATTATAATTTTTATAAAAAAACTTGCAAATCTCATAGAATACTACAAAACATATAATTATACAAAACATGATTAGTTTGCAGAAACTAAATGTTCACATTGCAGAATGTACATGTTGTACTTCTAAAATGTATTAGATTTGTATTTTATTAATATAGTAATATTTGTAAAACATAATTTGCAAAATAATATTTTTTGAAATTTTTACTTACAAAAGACATATATGAACCCGATGAATTAGTTGAAAATTATATATATATATGTTCATATTGCAGAACATACATATTTAGTTACACAACATACATATTTAATTACACAACATACATATTTTAGTTATCAATGTATGAGATTTGTATAATTTTATTGAAGTAATGATATTTGATAAACATGTTTTGCCACATAACATGTTTTACAATATATTTTATTTATAGAACATAGATGAGCAACGAGGACTACAATAAAAAGGAGAACTCCGTACCATTTATATATATATATATATGTATATATATATATATGGCTAATCTAATGAGATCATTTTAGAATTAAAATTTAGTATCAGTGTTAGAAAATCCCAATATACACTATGTTTAAAATACGAGGGCATTGTTTTTACTTTTATAAATTAGAAACACATACATACACACAATAAGTTGCTATATGTGAAGAGTTCATCAAGGATTATTTTAATTAAATTAATTTAAAGTAATTCATATTGTTTAAATATTCATTAAGTATGAATTAGTTAATTAGCAGTACCACACAAATGGTCTTTAGCAACATCAAAAAACGGTGTTCGCACAAAAAATGTCGCCTTATGTGATAAAAATTTGAATAAAAGGATGTATAGCAACATTAATTTAAAATGTTGCCATGCATGTTGCCTTACTGCAGTTATACAAATATTAGTGTTGCCTTAGATACATAAAAAAAATATTAAAAAAAGGAATAAAAAACCCGCTCCTAGTGAAAAAAAGCCCGCTAAGGAAAATTTGAAAAGCCCGCTCAGTCGATCAATTACAACACAAAACAAAATAAATAAAATATAAAAAACCAATTATAAAAGCAAAAAAACAAAAAGCACTCCACGTCTCTCCAACTCTCGCAGATCTCGTATCTCCCTCTCACGGCTCCGTTCAATCGCTCTGCTCCGGTCAATTTCGTTGCTTTCTTTCCATTCTGCCTTTTTTACTCCTGACGTAGATTGACTCCGTTCAATTTTTATTTTCGTACCTCAACGGCGATCGTCTCTTTCTGCCCTCTTGTGCAACTATAAACACATACACTCATAAGCGGTGATTTTACTTTACAGTTTTGTGTATACCAAACTTGGATATATAACCATATTGCCAACTCTTATATTTCTCTGCTAGTATTTTTCGCTAGTCAAAAAAACGGATACTGACTATGCGGATAAACCACATACAATAATTTTTGGTTGAATTGTTAAATACACACATCTTCTTTTATTGATCGTTTGGCTATTGAGTATTGATCAGTCATTTCGTTTTGTCTGCTACCAGGGCCAGTAGCACTACTTTGTGTTTTTGAAGCAGGTCTGAAGTCTGGGTTTAGATTATTGCTGATTTGTGTTCTTTGTGTAATGGTTTTCTTATATCCTGAATTTGGTTTTTTGGAAAATCAGATGAGTTTTCGAGTGCTTGATATGGACTCATATATTTTGGGAGGAGCTTTGTTTACTTTGAGTTGGTCTAGTTGTTGTGAGAAGGGGTATTTTTTGAGTTGTGTTCTTTCTGGGTGCCTGAAGACGGGGGAGGAAGTGCCTTTTTGTTTCTGTATTTGTATCAAGGCAAATAATGTATGTATATATGTATGTATATTTTAAAAATTTTAGAAAGTAGCGCTGGTTGTGTATTGGGGTTTTTAAATGCCCATATTAAATTCTAAGTCTAATAATTAAGGGTCTCACTAAAGTATATCTATATATATCAACATATATATATATATGTATATATATATATTACATATATTTTATCCACCCGTTTCATTTCTTTCTCAGACAGAATATCTCCCCCCCGCCTACATATATTTTATAGATTAAAACTGTAATGGATAGAATTAGAGAAGGTCAAACAAGTACTTTCAAAGAATCACTTGATATATATACACATACATACATATATTAGATATGTAATTTTTTGATTTTTTGTATTTATTTGGCTAAATTGTTAAATAATATGAACCAACGATGTCCGAGCCTCTGAGATTACGAGAGAGATGAATGGAGAGACATTGAGAGATAGAGAGAGATATCGAGGTGTAAACGAGAGAGGAGAGAGGTAGAGAGACGCGAGATTGCATCATATGAGGGTGGTCACATAAAATTTGTGATTGAGTGATGACCTATAATTTATTTCTGGGATATATTGTATTTTTTCTTTTAGGGTGCACATAGGCACCGTGAGCTTTTAGTGATTTATTTAAAAAAAATTAAGTTCTTTGTATTCAAATTTGGTGCTTTGTGAAGAAATTTTAATGTTTTGTTTGGAAAATTTTAAATGCTTTATGTGATTTTTTTAGTGTGTTTCTTAAAATTCTGCGTATTTTATTAAAAATCTGGTGTTTTGTGCTAAATTTATAGTTCTTTAATTTGAATTTTTAGTACTCTGTTGAATTTTTAGGATCTTGTATTTTTTGCATATGATGATAATGACAATGTGGTGGTGATTTTTACATGTGATAAAGATGATGTTAACGACCGATAATTGTAGTGCTAAAGTGAAGCAGGTGGTAATAATGATGATGGTTAATTGTGATACTAGATGTTGGATGAACAACGATGATAACTAACCGTGTATGGATTGGGTATATATTTTTTAATAAAATTTAAAATTCCATATTTCTGGTCTACTTTGAATATGGGTCTCATTATTAGAGCAGCCCATAGATATATATATATATATATATATATATAAGAGCTACTCTAATCAGACCCTTGTTAGAATTAGAACTAAGTATGGACCTTAAAAAAGCCGAATACAAAACACAAAATCGGTGCTACTTTGTAAAATTATAAAAATGTACCTACGTACATTGCTTATAGTAGTAGCATTACAACTGAATACACCTTCCCAGGTTAAAATAACATTCTTCTACGAATTACACTATCCGTGTTCTAAACTAAAATCAAACCAATTATCAACGAAGTTTCATAGTTTTTAACACAGTTCACTCCTAAAATCGATGTGCTTTTGAATGCGAGAATATTCTTAAATAATTAACAAAGAAACACATCGTTACTCTCACTACTATCCTCATACACAGAAATCATTAAAAAATTAAAGAAAGCACTTAAAATTCAACGCAAAACACCCAATTTGAATATAAATCACAAAAAATCAATAAGAAGAACCTCACAAAAAGCAACGAATTTTTACACAAAGCACCTAAAACTAATACAAATCATCAAATATCACCAACACTACTAAAACACAATTTGCTTTACATACCACCACCATAACCACCATTTTTAACATAAACTTCACCCCTCTAGACCTCTACCATCATCATAACCGCCATAACAACTCCTTTACTTGAATATACTAGATGTATATAATCTGAAAGTTTCAATATAAAAAAGGTGATTTGTATTACAAAAAGGTTATTTCTATGCAAAAAATAACCAAGTTTTAATATAAATCACGTAATTTCAAAACAAACACCCTAATTTTTTTTATAGAAAATTACCAGAGTATCCACTGACTCTATCATAAGTACCACTACGATAACTATAATCTCGATCACAACCTTCGCCCGCACAACTATACCATCACAATAACCACATCTTTTTAAAAATCATAGGACCCGAGATATGATGAATCTAAAATTCCAATCACTATATCATCGAATCAAGTGCTTTCATCTCTCACATCTTCAATATTTTTTATTCCCATCCATTTATTTTTTTATCTCAAATCTCCAAAGATATCACTGTATGAAAAAGAGATCAGAAAACGTAGGTGAAAATAGATGAAGGAAGATGAAGAAAAAGAAAGATCTGGAACTCAAATGAAGAGTGAGAATAGGAGAGGCATGGAGAGAGAGAGATTAGAAATGGGTGATAAAAATTAAGTCTAAAAATGGGTGGATGAGTATTCAGGGAGGAGAGAGAAATAAAAGATATATGCACACGATATACGTATAAAAGTTAGATGAGAAATATGTGATCCAGATTAAAAGTAAATATATAATTCTAGTGGCTGAGATTTGATCTATGTTTTAATTTTTAGAGATGGATCTTATTTGAACAGTTGCCTATATGCCTACACACACAAACACACAAGAGAAACCCTTCTTAGAGTTAGAACTTAGTATGACCCTGAAAATAAGCCTAATAGAAAGAACCTGATCAAAATATTTAAATTATGAATTTTCTTACAATATAGAAACCCGTTACATACAAGAACAATCACTGTCCATCAGTAAATATCGCTATACGTGCTTCACTATGACACATTTATAATTACCATAGCTTCACCACCATTATCGTGACAGTTACATGTCATTAAAATGAACTCTATAATTTAGAATCACAACATTTAATTTTAAATCATAAAAAAATTCAATACAAAATACCAAATTTCAAAACAAAGCACTAAAGATTCAACAAAGAACACAGAATTTTGACTTAATGCACCAAATTTCAAGACAAAGCACTAAAACATCAACACAAACCATCTAATTTTAACACAAAGCATCAATTTTTTTAAGATAGGACACCTAAAAACTAACACAAATTATTAAATATCACCAACATACCACTAAAAAACCCAAGGTCCCTCATATATACCACCATCATAACCATCACCTCAAACAAAATCTTCATCCCCTATGCCCATCATAACCACCATAACTAACTCATTTACTTGAATTTATTACATCTCTCAGATCTGAAAAGATGACTTATCAAAATAAAGACTTACATGATATATGTTTCTATTCAGATTTACAGTAATTAAAATTGAAATGTGGAGCTGGAAAAAGGAGCATTATCAATAATCGGCAAAGATCCATCCAAAAGTGGTATACAAATATATGACTTACCAGTAAGAATGACTTTTCTGTGACGGTGTAGGAAACATGACGGCCAGAGAGAGAGGGAGAGAGAGAGAGAAAAGTCCAGTGGAGAGTATATAGAAATGGGTGGATTTAAAAGGTCGCTTGAAAAAAAAGAATATATTTGTATGGTTAGGATCAAATTTAGATGTAAAATATATATGGTTTAGATAGGATATAAGTTCTAATTTAAGAGAGAGTCTCATTTAGACACTTGCCTATACATATATTAGAAAATTCTAGTTCAAAATGGATGATTATTTGTTTGAAATCTAGTAATCATAAAATGTAATAATCAATATTTAATTAAGAAATTTAGGAATTATCTCGTATATGTACTTAACATTTTTTTAAGTACACATGGTTAATTTCAATCTTTTTTCTTTCGACTTATGTAGAGATATTATATACTATGAAATAAAAATGGTATTTAAATATACTAAATTCAATTCAAAATAAGATACAAACCATAAATTTATGACAAAAGATACCAAAATATTAGAGGTATGTATTATATTATATCCAAATATAAAACAATTATTCATTAATTTTTGGAATCCAAAAAGATACCGAGATTTATATATTTTAACAATGAAATCCAAGTGAAAAATAAAATTCGAAGGTACTTATCACTTACAACATAAAACGACTATGATGCTAGCATAAAATGTCACAAGAAAATTATCTTATTATCTAAAACCCCCGAGACTCACCATATTTGAAATCTTAGACCAATCTATATCAACTAAATATGTATACAACTGGACCTCCATGAATTGTTTCCTTAATCTTGAAATGGGATCTAGCAGAGCATTTCCACATGAGTTGGCCAAAGATATTGAAGATTTAAACAATATGACTTCCAACGTAGATCCTTATTCCGACTCCATATACTTGACTTACTTCGACTGCCCTGTACCATTCATATTCGATCTTTTCGACCAACCCATTATCTAAATCGACCTCGATGTTAGATCTAATACCAAAGTTTGTCGGCTAGCTTACCGGACCTGGTGACTTACTTAATTTTGATGCAATAGGAAATGTGTGAGAAGCTCCTATAGGTAAAATATTTGAACCATATCTACCACAAGGATCCAACCCAATTTTTGAACCCTACACAACCTGCTGGCCGAACCCGAATTCCACCACTTTGATGGGGCCGATAAGTTAAAATCAAATCGGGAAGTAAGGGGATCTAATGGCACAAGCTAGAGGATCAGTTTGGTTGGTTATAAAATGAAGGCCTCTTAGTGTGCTTAGAAGCCCATAAAAGTTATAATTTATAGACCCTTTTCGGCTATTTTCTGACAATTTCGGCAAACCATTTTTCTTGTTTTGGGTTTAGATCATAACTTGTATCTCTTCTAGTTTCCTCTTTTTGTTGTGTTTGCCTGTTTTTGTTATGTTTACTTAGGTAATTTATTTTCATAAAAATTTATTGTTAGTCTTGTTATAGGGTTTATATATACACTTTTCTTATTTTTTATTACTTTTTGGTTTTTATAAATTTTTAAAGACTTCGACGGAGTTATCTCGTCATCTATTCTCATTTTTTTTAGTTGTTAATATTCTTGGATTTGTTTTTTGGAATAAAATGCAACGACCACTTACTTAACTTCTGATTAAAAGCTAATTTGTATAAGTCGAAACTACGAGTCCAAACAAAATACTTTCATGTGATATTTCTTGTATTTTATTTTAACTCTTTTTTTGAGTTAAAGGCGAATGTTGCATTTTTTAATAAATATAAAAAAATATTTTAGTGAATATTTATGTCAACTCACTTTCTTTTCGAGTAAAAGGTAATTTGCATAAATCCATGTATTTGTTTGAAATATTAAGTGATATAAACATAGTTACATTCAAATACAAGGAATATTTGTACAAACCTCATATTATTATTTCGAGCTAGAAACTATGTTCTCTCTTGAATATTTGTAAGTTTATATTTAATGTCAACTTGAAGCATAAAGTCTTTATGATTAATCTCATATTACTATTCAGAAATAAAATCAATACTTTCTTTTAAGACTTAAATCTTTTAATTCTACATTGAATCAACTGTTTATAAGGCCTCTTGTATAAATAATTATTATTATAATCGAGCCTCAACTTGTAATTTGTTTAAAGTAAACATATATTGATTTGAGTTAGAAAAATATTAGTATAAGGTGATATAAGAAATGAAAGTCTTTTTTTAAATGGTACGTCCTAGTATGATATAAACAACTTAGACTTTTCTAAACGTACTTTCGCTAATTCAAGTCCACTTATATTTAATTAGTACATTTATTTTTTCGGTTTTGATATATTTTTTGGTGATATTACATGCTTTCATTTTTTTGTGCTTTTATTTAACATACACACTTTATTATTTGTATACATGTGCTCTTACATTCTATAGATGGGGTGGTGTTACGAGTAATTTACTCCAACTTACATTTACATGCATATATGAGAGAAAATTTCACTGAATACCCATATATACTTGAAGACTGGTAGACCAACTATTAGCAGTTGGATTTTTTTTAATACAATGGTGGTTAATAATCTAAACATTCTTCATGCACCCATTTTGGTGATTATCTCTTTCTTTTGTCCTTTTTATAAATTTAAAACCAACTTAAGATAAAATAACAACAACAACAACAATGATAATGATAATAATAATAATAATGAGTTATTTCAATAGTTGGAGTAAAAAATAAAATCCACCACAAATATTACAAAAGAAATAACACTTAAGGCCACAAAAGAATGCTAACCCGACCTAACAATTCAGCATAGGTTAGTTCCAAAAATCTAGGAGTTTGGTACTTAATTAGTTTGGTACTTAACTTGTATCTATAAATATAAAGGCCCCATGTACTCTCTGTCTTATAGATGCCACATCTTCTTAAAGCCTACAACTGCACCAAGGCAACTCGGGTAGTGCATAACACTTCTGGGCCTAGCTTTAATGTCATTTATAACATCCGAGCCCACAATTGAATCTGAATACATATCAAACCCAACCTAATTTGAATGCTCTAACAACTCAATGCATGCAACTCCAAAAAAGTTAGCAATTTGATACCGATTGACTTGTTTCTAAAAATATCACAAATATTTTTTATTCTTATTAAGGTAGAATGTTACAAAAGACATACACACATAAATTGATATATTTATAGGAAAAAGTGTTTTAAAATAGAAGATTAATTGTTTGATATCTTTTGTATATTGACCAAAAGTTATAAATTAATATTTAATAAAAGAATTATATATGTAATGCTAAATACAATTATAATCGCATACAATTTGTTTCAAATTCTACATCTGTCCGACAATTCTTTAAACTAGGGCTTCACCTTAGGGAACGCGGCTCGACTTGCTCTTATAAAATGTATTTGTGTAATTTATTTTTTTAAAATTTTTCTTCTAAATAAAAATATAATGTTCAAGTGTTTATACAAAAAAAGAAAATTTTAAAAATAAATTACGGAACTATACTTTATTGTATTGTAAATTTAAAATATGTGGCAAACATGAGAAGAAAAGATAAAGAAATGAGTAGGAGAGAGAGAATATGAAACAAAAATAATATCTAATATACTAAATTTAAATTAAAAGATGATTCAAAATATCAATACCTCTTAAAAGATAACAAAATATCAGCTCTATAGATTATGTAATATCTGAATATGACACAGTTACTCATTAAAATATAAAATCTAAAAGATACCCAGGTTTGAATACATTAACAACAAAATTTAAATAGATTAAAAAAATCCAAAAGATACTAGTCGGTTACAACATTAAACAACAGCTCTACATGCATAGAACGCCAGCAAATTATCTAGTGCATCTACCATTCTGCAAACCCCCTAAGTTTCATACCATTATCAGCTGCATCTCCTTGCCTTGTTTTCTTGATCTTAAAATGGGATCTAGTGGAGCATTTCCACCTGAGATGGCAAAAGTAATAAAAGATATAAACAACATAACTTCAGACGTAGATACTTTCCCAGGCGCCTTGTACTTTACTCACTTCGGGTACCATGTGCCATTTTCATTCGACCCTTCTGAGAAACCCATCCTCCAACCCCATCTAGATGTTAGATCCGGCTCTGACTGCTTAATTGGTGACTTACCCAGCCTGATGGAGTTACCCTCATTCGATGCAATCGCTGATGCGTGGGAAAGTCCCACAGGCAAAAGATCAGAACCAGAGTTACCACCTGGATCCCACCAGATTTCAAGCCCAAATGGAAGGCCGTGTTGGCTTCCAGATGGTTGGAAGATAACGTCCAAGCCTCGCATGAATGGGGCTAGTGCTGGACTGGTTGATAAGGTAAAAACAATTCCACTTGGCTCAGTGTAATTAAATGAAATTTATAAATTTTGTTTTTAATTGCTGTGTAGTTAAATTGGTTTTTGGTTTAGAATTTTTGATGAAATCTAATTGTTGTTTGATTATGAATTATCGGTTTCATAATAGTGTAATAATCTGTATGTATTTTTTTGAATGTGTCTTCTATGGGCCTTGATTGAGCAAGAGAGTAAGGTACCTTTTAATGTAAATGCAAATAATGACCGCAAGTATGAAAATTAATGAAACAAATTTGTTCTTACTCATAAACATGTTACTAATTTAATATTAGAAGCGAGGGCTTGTAGTGCTGATCTAAGTATCTGACTTGATAATTTTCTTTTCTTTTTCTTGTCGAGTAATGTCTGAAAAGTATTTCTTTGATATTCGAATAACTTTAATTTTTGTAATTAACCTTATGCGTGCGAATTTTTTTTCAACATGATATTTCTTTTTATGTCATTAGAGTATATGTTGAGATGATATGACTCATTATTTTCGGTTGTAAATTTTTAATTGTAAGCCTTGTATATGCTATGCAAACATATATTTTAGATATACTCCTAGATTATATCATAAAAATGGTATGCATTACTCACTTGTTAACAATTCACGTACTTGTAGGCTTTAAGAATTAAAAGTTCTTTGGAAAACATATATGCTCTATTCATGAAGTGTGTTTTTGCAGTATTATACGGAGCCAATAACAAACAAGTGATTTCGTTCAAAGAAAGCGGTAATCAAGCATCTACAACAATGTTGTGCTGAGGAAGGCAACTCCAATTAGAAAATACGATGAACCTAGATAAAGAATTTTACATTTGTAATATGTGTGAGAATGTTTGTTCAACATTCAAGTGAACCTAGTCAAAGATTTTTACATATGTAATTATTCTGAGAATGTTTTCAATGAATTTCATGGTGGAGGAGTGGGGGTTTTTAGTAATTTAATTCCAATTCATGTTTCTTTCTCTGTTAACCATAAGACTACTAATTTATGATACAAATTATAAAGTCAATGATCTTCATGAATGAATGATCTTATTGTTTTCTAAATCTTCTGACCACCATTAAAATTATAAACCCCATTAATAATGATGCATCAAATTAAAGACTTACATAATAAGTTGATGGGAAGCTAAAGCCATACATTCAATTATACATTAAACATCTTGGAAAACAACAAAGTACATAATGATAACTCCTGGTGGCGGGGCCGCTCCTTCGACGTCGTGCCTGGATCATTCGCCGCTGTGGGGGTGTAGCTGTGGTGGAGCTCCTACAAAATAACACCGGAAGGGGGTTTGGCCCCAGGGCGCCTCTGACGTGAGAGTAAGAACTCGCTTTTGGGGAAGATGAAGATAGATATGAATGAATGTAGATGGTTGTGTGTGTATATGAGTGTGAGACAGTGATTAACCGCAAAACATCACCTTCTTGGGCTATTTATAGCCCAAGGGAGGGGTTTTGGGGTTGGTTCCTTTAAATCGTAGTCATTGGTTCTGGGAACGGAGGACACCTCGCTGGAGTGGATGCTTTACACGTGTCAGTGCGGGACTGGCTGAGGAATGTTCTGAGGATCCTATGACACGTGTCCTGATTATTCCGATGATTGATGTGTGACACTTGTCCCCATCATGTGCATGGGCCAGTGTTTCACGCACTGGGATTCATCAAGGTTGGGCTTGTGGGACTGGGTCAGTCAAGACTGGTAGTGTGCAGGACTAGTACTTCCACGAGCTGCATGGAGTTAGGAGTCTAGGACTAGTCCTTCGAGTAACTATATAGTTAGAAGTGTGGGAGTAGTCCTTCCACGAGCTATATAGTTAGGAGTGTGGTACTAGTCGTTCCAGGAGCTGTATAGAGTAAGGAGTCCGGGGTTAGGTCTTGTAGGAGCTATATGTCCTATCACATAATGTGAAGTTAAATGTATACGATTTGGATCTGAACAAGAGCTTGGTGAGTGTGTTTAGAAGATGTTCTCCAGAGTTGATATAAGAAAGAACAATTGTAACAAAGAACACTATATACTACCAACAATTGTAACAAAGAACAATAGTAGTTAGACGGAATAATATTCCACAAAATAAACAAACCTATATGATTAATCATCCCCATAGTTTTATGAACCATAGCTTTACCTGGCCTTGTCAACTTTTGGCTAACTCATCAACACCAGGCATCTCCCATGGTTAAAAAATGTTGTAGTTACAAATGTATAAATAAACCGTATAGTCTTCTTCTTTTATAGCCTACAAAAAGACACCCTACAGGAGGACAGTACAAGAAGCATGAAGAGATTGTGCCTTCAACATATACTCTCCACCATGAAAAGTAAATTATATTGGAAATGTGGATTATAATTTTATGGTGAGAAATGATGTTACATATGTGCCTACTTATTAAGTATGTGTTGGTTTATAGGAGTAGTATATGTGAAAATAATATTTAAGTGATTACTATATGAAATATATAGTTTTAGTGTCATTTAAAATATTTTTATAAAATTATCTAATTGTGATAAAATCATTAAATCCGTTATGTTATCTTCATAATACTTTTATGTACTCTTTAAAAACATAGGCTGAATTTTATTTAATAATTATGCCCTTTTTAAATTTTTTTACAAACATTATTATATTTATCGTGCATAAATTTTGTACAATTCTTATAAAAGCATTGATATTTATAAATAAAATTTTAAAAATACGTGTGAAGATATAATTTTTATTTTTCCCAACATCTATCAAGTAGCTATATATTTTACAAAATAGTTTGTATAAAGTTTTAGAAAAAATGTTTTTAAAAAAAATCTTACTTAACCCATTTATACCCAGACAGCCTAATCTATCTCCCTCTCATCTAGAGATGTACAAAAACCCATTACTTAATCTCCATAATCCATTATTTAAACTCTCTAGAGAGATGCACAAAAAGTACACAAAAAGTCCATTCATCTCCGCTGTATCCAAAATTTAATTAATGTGGCCCACGGGCATCGTCACATTGAATCATTTTTTTATCCAGTTTTTTTTATATTAATATTGTTTCCTCCCATCACCTATATGAGTAGTTTACATATAAAAGAAAATAATTTTGAGTAAAATTTTATGGAGTCCTTATTTTTTGTTATGTCTAATATTGCAAAACTTAATATTTTGTAAATCACTTTCTACAAAAATTATAATTTTTATTAAAAACTTGCAAATCTCATAGAATACTACAAAACATATAATTGTACAAAACATGATTAGTTTGCAGAAACTAAATGTTCACATTGCAGAATGTACATGTTGTACTTGTAAAATGTATTAGATTTGTATTTTATTGATATAGTAATATTTGTAAAACATAATTTGCAAAATAATATTTTTTGAAATTTTTACTTACAAAAGACATATATGAACTCGAGGAATTAGATGAAAATTATATATATATATATATATATATATGTTCATATAAATGTTCATGTTGCAGAACATACATATTTAGTTACAGAACATACATATTGTAGTTATCAATGTATGAGATTTGTATGATTTTATTCAACTAGTGATATTTGAGAAACATGTTGTTAGATCCCAATATATTTGTAAAAGGGGGTTGAATACAAACTATACCGTTTAATCGAATTTAGTGCGGAATAAAAAATTGAAACAAAATTCAAGTTAAATAAAAATATTATTAAACTTGAAAGTTGTTACAACAACGGTATCGATTACAAGGGATTAATCTCAAATTAATTATCACAAATCTAGAATAAATTCGACATGAACTTTTTCTATTTTTGCAATAAAAAAAATCAAAT
This sequence comes from Apium graveolens, assembly GCF_009905375.1. NCBI lineage: Eukaryota > Viridiplantae > Streptophyta > Magnoliopsida > Apiales > Apiaceae > Apium > Apium graveolens. The sequence goes on from NC_133657.1 coordinate 177,823,302, forward strand.
GCTAAACACAATTTGAGATTAAGTTCTAGGGATTTTGATCCGCTAGATAGTTACACAAGAACAAGAGAATGATTGCTAGTGGTTTAGATTTAACTTTAAAACTAGAAATGTATAATCTTGAATTCAGCAAATAGATAAAATATTTCTTCTGCAACTGCTGTTCTTGAATTGGTTGATGTTAAAAATGTCTTGTGCTGCTTCTTTCTTTTATATTTCACTCAACAGAATCCACTTGAACTAGCATGACTATCTGAAAATTGGCATGACTTTCAGTGAGACAATCCGTTGAGCTAGCAAGACAATCTATTGAACCACCATGACTCTCAGTGAGACAATTGAATGAACTAGCAAGACTATCAAAATGAACTGGCAAGACAATCCTCCTTCCAGTAGAACTTTTGGTGAGACAATCAGGAATGGCCTGGCATGACAATCGGTATGACAATCTAGATTGTCATGCCAGTTCAATCTCAATAGTTCAATCTCAATTGTCTTACTGAATTAAAACTGATTTTAATTCAATTTTAATTAAGAAAATTCTTAATATTAATTCAGAATTAATTAATCAATTAATTCAATTAATCAATTAATTCAATTAATTAATAAATTAATCTTTGCAGATTTAATTTATTTTCTTAATTAAATAATATTACTTAATTAATTAATAGAGAATTAATACTACTCTTGAACATCAACCATTCTTCTGAAAATCTTCTGAAAATTATGAATCAATTCCACCACTTCAATGTTGACACTCGATGTACTGTCTGGTTCATGAGTGACTAACTTCTGTGACATTTCTTCATGTCTTGACTTTAATAACTTGATTTTCATTACATTAAATTCCTGTAATTAATTGATACCCTGACAAGATCTCTGTCACTTGATTAAATCCACAATCTTGATTTATATCACTGAGGCTTGATCAATTTCTTGAACTTCTTCGAGTGAAGTAATTCCTCATGTCTGTAGATGAACATTGTTTCTGAATCCTTTGACAGATGTTACTTTGAGAGATCTCTTTGACGATAGAACCACTATTTACTTGTTACATTCTTATTTGAGTTGAGTTAAATCCTCGAATAAAAAATAGGCGATGACATATGCCTTTCAATCTCCCCCTATTTGTTTGTTAGACAATAGTGGTTAGGGAGCTGGTAAAATAAGTTTGAGATTAAGGGAGGCAATGTTGAGTTTAATCTCAAACTTTAGTGTCTAAATAAATCAGCTTGTATTTTATTTAGTTGTGTCCGTTGCTTTCATGATCTGGTCATGCTGGTTTTATGCAGTATATGTAGGAGTTTTGTTTTCAAGTTAGAAGTCGAGTCAGTTTAGGGGATCAGCTAGAGGTGGTCCTATTTCTTAGTTGTTCAGTTTCTTTATACTTCGTATTTATGTCAAGTATCAGTTAATGAATAAGATTAAGTCTTTTGACACTTACTCAGCAGTCCTACTTACCCGTTTCATATAAACAGATAATATATTTGTATGCAACACTCTTTTAGTTTATTATGTAAAAATATATATTGGAAAACAACCACAAATAAGATAGGGTACCTTTTCAACATGCTAAACGGTGCAAAATGTTAACCACATGGATGTTAATAAATCTGTCTTACCCCTGACCTGATAATATTAAGAATAATGCTTGTGCTGGAAATATGTCCGAACCTCTGGGGACACATAATGTAGTTAATATTTTAAATTATTACTGGTGTATGATTTTTTAAAGTGCTAATTTTTTTTAAGTCCTGACAGCATAATTTATTATGTTTCAAGTCTGGACAGAATGTTACTAAGTTATTTGAAGCCAAAAAGGAGCACACACAAACACATCCTCATCCGCTACAATTATAAATGCCTTTCACCGACTCTTTGGTTATAAATCTTTAGCACAAATAAAAGACCAAAAAATCATGTATATTCATATATATAGTGGTTATTATGAATTTCTCTGAATGAACTAATCTTATTGGTTCTACATATGCTGCATAGTTCAACTTTGCATTTATACTCCTAGACAAAATCATTGGACCAGAAGCAATATGCATATCCTAAACTTATTTTGACGTGGTGCCATTCTCCCCCACCCCTAAACTTGTTTTGACGTGGTGCCATTCTCCCCACCAGATCTCTTTTTTTTGTTAGAATTGGTAGATGGTGAATGATAAATTTAGTGAATATTAAGTGACGGGTTTTTAGTTGGTTGATGTTGAATTTTGGTTGTAATGGTGGAGTTTAGTTTTTTTATAATAACTAATATTTATTCTAAGTATTATATTAGTTTTTTTTTCTGGTATCCTTGTAGCATTGTCAAGATTAATTAGTTTTTTTTGCCAATATTTTTTTTGACCAAATGCAATTTTATTACTCAAAAAGATCATTCAAGATACAATGCTTAACGTTGATTGGAACATCATTCCAATCAAACATACGACCAGGATACACATAGGACACACGAGCAAGTTCATGTGCTACTATATTCGCAGACCGTTTAATAAAAGACAACCTTATGTTGTTTAATTCATTAACTAACTTCCTGCATTCTTTAACCACCTTACGAAGTATGGACGGTAAAGTAGTTGCACTACAAATCAGCTGAACAACTACCAAACAATCTGATTCAAGCACCACTGCATTCATACTCCACTCCTTCACCCGGCTTAAGGCTTCTTTAACAGAGAGAGATTCAGCTAGAACCGGGTCCAAAACTTCATCATACCGCCTGGTTTTTGCTAGAACTAGACGGCCATCATGATTACGAGCAATCAATCCCTTACCAAAACTCCGTAGTCTTTAAATAATGTTGTGTCTACATTGCTCTTTACTTCATTGAATTGTGGCTTCACCCAGTAAATTACCCCATCTCCTACCTCAGAGGGATGAAGAGGAACATTAACACACCTTCCCTGAGATAATTTCCACTATGAAAGATACTCATTTTCCTTAGTAACAATTCTTAAAGGACTAGAATATTTATTGTTCCACAATAAGTCATTCTTTGATCTCCATATGGACCAACATACAGTGATAATCTGTTCTGTTAAAGACGTTAACTGCCCAGATAAAATCTTACTCAGCCAACCTGCAAAATCAAAACTTCGATCCGTACTAATTCTTTGGTCCAAAATTTACCAATTTGAACAAGTTTCGTTTGTAGAATAGCCTTAGTCGGTAAGCAGAAAGACGCAACCCTCTAAACTAAGCTCAACACCTTTGGAGGGGCTTTGATGCTCCATAATTTCCTCCAGAAATTATTATTTTGAGAACCTGTCCAAGCACCTTTTTGTCTTTGTAGCAACCTGTAAGCACTTTTAACAGAGTACTATCCCGTGTTTTCAAGGTTCCAGACCAGAATGTCCCTGTCCAACTCCTGCTCCACCTTAGTATTTATGATACAACTTCTATCTCGTTCTTCAAAATAATTGTTGATCACCTCCATGTCCCAGTCTTCAGTTCCAGGATGAAACAGGGATTCTATAACTTGATTTTCCAGCACTGGGGAGACTGTAGAAACAAAAGGATTGTCTACATTATTAAGCCTTGGTTGACCAATAATATATGTCTTTACATGTATCAATTCTCCAGCTGTACCCTGCAAAAATAAACTTCTTTGTCTCGATTATGCTTCTCCAAATGAAACTTGGGCTACTTCCCAATCTAGCATACATGAATTCCGTATCTGCAAAATATTTAGCTTTATAAACACGAGCAACCAAGCTATCTGGATTTGTGATTAGCCTCCAACATTATTTTCCCAACATAGAATTACGTTTCCACTAAAAAACACGGTCGACTTACTTTTGTTAATTCTCTGACCTGAAGCTTTTTCATAAATATATAACAGCTCCAACACCTTTTAGCCTCACCTATCTCAGCTTTACAGTAAAGATAGCTATCATCAGCAAATAGCATGTGACTTATTACTGGAGCTTTTCTGCAAATACGAATTCCTTGTAACCACTTCCTAGCTTCAAAATGTCTGATCAAAGCTGATAGACCTTCAGCACAAATGATGAAGAGATAAGGAGATAGGGGATCTCCTTGTCTCAATCGCCTACTTGGTTTTATTGGGCCCATTTGATACTCTCCATGAACGATAGTATAGTCAATAATAGAAACACATTGTATAACTAAGTGAGTCCACCATTTATCGAACCCCATTATGAGAAACATTTTATACATAAATTTCCATTCTATATGATCAAACGCTTTGGACATGTCGAGCTTGAGAGCCATAAAGCCTTCCTTTCCAAACTTCTTTTGCTTAAGGTAGTGCGTAACTTCAAAAGAGATCATAATATTGTCAGTGATCAGCCTACCAGGGAAAAATGCGCTCTGTGTGTCTGAGATAACCATATCCAACACCTTCTTTAATCTATTTGCCATCATCTTTGTAAGGATCTTCATAATAACATTACACAAGGCTATTGGTCTCAGCTCTGTGCATGTTGTTGGGTTTTTTTTCTTGGGGATGAGGACAATATTAGTAGCATTAACCTTTCCATACAGAGTCCCTGAAGCGAAGAAATCACGTACCATCTGAACCACTGCATCACGTATCACACTCCAATTCTTTTTAAAGAAACCCGGGGTTATACCGTCAGGCCCCGGAACTTTATCAGGAAACATACTGAAAATAGCATCTTTTACTTCTCTATCAGACACAAGTCCGAGTAAAGCTCTATTCTGTTGTTCAGATATTACACTAGGTATACAGCTGAATACTACTTCTCCTTGTGCTTGATCTGCTGTAAAGAGATGTTGATAGTATTCTTTGATGACATCATGTAACCCTTCCTTCCATCCTACCCAAACACCCCCTTCCTTTTTCAATCTCTGAAAATGATTAGCATGTTTCCTCCTTTTACAAGCTTGCAACCAAAACTGTTTGGACCTTTGACGCCAAAAAATCTCACGTTGATCCAAAATTAAAAATAATTATTTCCTAATGGTTTCATACTCTGTGACGGAGATAGCGTCCCTCTTTCCTCTTAGTAATTTCAACTTCATTTTGTACTCTTTAATGCATCTCCTAAAACAACCTATAATCTCCCACCCCCAGACTTCCAAACTATCAGCACATCTGTTTAACTTCTGCATTACATTATCATTCGACTCATCCTTCCAGCATTCTTTGATAATCTGGAAGCAAATAGGCTCGGTGAGCCAAGCGTTTTCAAAATGAAAGGAACGTTTCTTGTTACCTCTCTGTTGCACTTCCGGACATAATAGCAGAGGACTGTGATCAGATGAAGAGCCTTCAAGGTTTTAGACTTTTGCCCCGTCAAAGAAATCTAACCACTGTGTATTAGCCAGCACTCGATCTAATCTTATTTCCACCCAATGATCAGAATTTCGACCTCTTTCCCAAGTAAACTGATGACCGGTGAGAGGGAGATCATACAATTCTGCATCACGAAGACAGTCATTAAACCCTAATATGAGATGATTAGGATAAGGGGAACCACCTCTTTTATCTGAATGAGAAGTAACATTGTTAAAGTCTCCCACCAAAACCCAAGGCAGATTAGCATCTTGAGAAAAATTTCTCAATAGGTCCCAAGTTTTATGTCTCTGTGATCTATTAGGTTCCCTATATATACCTGTCAAGCGCCAATCATTAACACCATTTGATCTTACTGATATATCTATATAAATTCGTGAATAACTAAGCAAGCTAACTTCATCTGCATTTTTCCAGAACAGAGCAATTCCCCCACTTTTTCCTTGAGGCTCCACAGCTATAAAATTTTCAAAACGCAGCTTATTGCACAAACTCTCCATTTTACTGTAACTACTTATTGTTTCACATAAAAAAACAAAAAATGGTTTCTCAGTAGGGGTTACATCTTGTAGGAACTGAATTTTTCCAGGTGAACCCAGGCCCTGACAGCTCCAAGATAATGCATTCATGATGACTGGGGGGACTGCATAACAGTGCCCGCCATTAGCTCGTTTTTTGATTCAGTAGAATCATCATTCTGTGTTTCCATATGTGTGTCCTCTACATGAGGGGTAGAGACATTGAATATTATGGTCCAAGCCCATTCTTCATCTTTTTGGATCCACAATAATTAAGTAAATCGTGTCCGGCCCATTACCATCTCCCTCCAAAACATTTTTCGAATTTTGAATGTTTACCTGATTATCCTCCTTTTGCTTTGATTTATCCAATTTACCATCAATTCCGCCTACACGTTCTCTCTGAGCCATCCTAACAGAATGAATATCCTTCCCTACATTAACGCTAGATAGTTGTCCTGTTGCACCAATTATGGGGTTTTCCTTATTCACGTTTCTTCCGCCATTCTCACCGAAATTCATCCCCTGAGCATTTCCTCCATTACGAAGCCATTTTTCCCCCATAGTATGAGTTTTCCTTCTTGGATCTGCCCTAAGCCATGGACCATATGATTTTTCGATCTTTTCCATCGGAGTATCGAAAACACGCTCACAGAACCGTTGTCCATGACCTATCATCCCATAGATGAAACAAAATATAGGTATAGCTTCATATTGAAATTTACCCAGCACCATTCTTTATGTGACTTCTTTAGCTTCATTCTACGTTTAACAGGATAATCTAGTGGCATTAAAACTCGAATACGTAAATAGTCTCTCCACACCACTATAAAATTATTAGGGTCTCCATCAATGTATGACCCAATGTAGTTTCCTATATCAGTAGCTACGCGTTGTGACATAAAACCTACAGACATACCATGCAATTGAACCCAGAGATCAATCTTTTTAATCTCTACCGTCTTGGGATTATCTCCCTGTTTGAAACATTCCATAACTAAATGGAAGCACCCAAATGACCAAGGGCTTCCTTCGATCACCCTTCTGATGTCCATCTCATGGTAAAACTTGAATAGAAACCTGTTGTCATCCAGTTGATTTACATACATACCACGACCAGGCCTCCATAATGATGTCATCTTGTGCTACATCTCTTGAAAGTCTATATGAGATTCAGTAAGAAATCGTCCCACTAAATACCACCTAGTATCAATCTCACTTAAATCATCTGCACTGTTTTCATAACTGAGTCCACCTTGTTCCTCTTCTTCAATTTGAATCACTGCGAAAGCCTCCTCCATATCTTGCAGATACCTTGTTGTTTGTCCATTAGAAATAACCAGAAAAGCCTTATTGATAAAGTAATTATCAACGACAATTGCAACTCCAAACCTTAGATATAAAATGAAGAGATTACAAATCTGAGAGAGCCATACATGTCAAAAGACAAGACATTTGTGTAAATAGGATTTGGTGAGATGGGAAGTCTTGAAACTAGGATTTCTTTTGCCAATATAAAATCATTGTATAGTATGTTTTTAGCCAATAAGGGCATTCATAAAAAGTATTAATATGAGTCATATATTAGAAAATCAAAGTTTAATAAAAGTGTTGTGTGTAAGAAAGTATGATAGTGGTTTGTATTTTAATGAAAAAACCATTTTGTGAAATGACAAAAGACAACAACTCAAAACATAAACTATTGTATAAATTATTTTTAAGAACGGTTCTTAAATTGATACTAGGCTAAAACCACTGCCATGCACTGATTGTATTATTTTTGATATTATATAATTTTTGAATTTAAATTGAAGTGAAAATTTTAAACTCTGAAATTTATTTATTAGAAATTTTTGATAATATGATTTAATAATTATTATTTTAAATATGAATGTGTATAATTTAGCATAATTTTAGTGTTTGAAGAAATATCAGTAAATGTAAGATTTAGTTTTGTTAAAATTCATAGGTGTTTACAAAATATAATTATATTTTAATTAAAAGATAAATTTTAACTCACATCAATAGTAAACAAAATATCTTTATTTGGTATACTAAAAAAATCTAAATAATTATATTCAAATTTTATTTGATCCCACTTATCCCAGAATCCTAAGCATATATTATACCTAACAACTAATTAGGTAGACTTTAATTTTATTTTAACATAGATCAATAATATAAAAATTACCTTTAATTTGAATTTAATTTTAGTTTTAAAGTAAATTAATAATGTATATTAATTGTTTTTTTTTCTTAGTCCCATTATATCAACCATCTAATTATATTTTATTTTATTATTTTTATTTTATTTTATTTTATTCTCATGACATTATACCGACCAACACAATATGTTGTAGCCCGGTTTTATAAAATATTTTTTAGCTAGATCGTATTTATTTTATTGTTTTTCCCGTGAGGTAGCAATTCTCGTTTTGCTGTCATACCCGCTATGTCAACCAAATCGAGCTAATTATATTTAGTTTTTTTTTTAATTTCATTTTAGCCCGAAATGAATATTATTATATTTTAGACCAAACTGGTGCTTGTGCCCAAATTACGCACGCGATGTTTAATATTTGGAAAATCAACTCATTATTTTATTTATATTTTAAATTTTCATTATTTCAAAAAATTTATATTACTTTTAACACATTATGAAAACTCTACTTTTTAAAGAAACAATTGTCATTCGGAATTGAACAATTAACTGGTGGTACAAAACTTTAAAAAAAACTCTTATGACATAACATATTCCTTAATAAGCTACAAACAAAAAAATATATTAACACATGTATGAACTTAGTTATTCTCGCAATAATATATTAATTTGTAGCAATCTAAATTTGTTTAATTGAATGAATGTGATTGTGAATAAACAATTAATTGGTGGTAGCACGACTTTAAAACAACTCTTGATCTTTTATTATAATTTTAAAAAATTCATAACTTTAGATCTTCTATAAAACACTAATTGGAAAATTTAATATTATAATAATATTAAGATTATAGTAATTATAGTCAACACATACCGATCATAGCATATAAAAATACAAAAAAAAATTTAAGTGGTTTCATAAATTAAGTTCATTACAAAATATGGTCATTATCTTTGAACAAATATTGATTTCGCCAAAAAATCATTTTCTTTGAACAACATAAGAAATAGTATCATTATCCTCCATTGTGATAAAATATATTTTGTCATTCACACCAAAATTATTTTCCTTGATAAACTTATTTACCCAGATGAGAATCTTGGTTTGGAAGTTGAACTGAAAACTCTAACCTTCCACTTGTGTAACTACCCAGAAATTAACAACTGTTTTGTGTCATATTAAATACCTATTATATGATTTATGATGTTATAAATTTTGATTGACCATAAAAGAGTATATGTTATGTGCTTATGTTATGTGCTTTATGTGTTCTTTGTGATTCGAGTTATTTTTCTTCTAGTTTAGTATGTGTTAAATGGATTTTTATAAAAAGTTATACTTTCCAATTTTTTCTTAATAGCTGTTATTTCGTGTATAACAATTGGCCTTGTTATGTATCATATGACGTATACCATATTGATTTTCCGAACATCAAGTTAATTTAGAAATATTTTGTTTCGTGAAAAATGACTTTTCCGGGCCTCTATCATGACGTCAGAGCCCACAAAAATCATATTTTTATTTTCATAAAATTGTGAGACTATCAAATATTAAATATTTTGGCATCTATGGATAATTCGTAATTTTTTGGAAATTTTGTCATAATTTTTGTATTTATTGAATTAAAAATTATGCCCCGATAACTATTAATTTTTGGCTAATTATTTATATTAAATGATATAATTAGGCCCCAAATAATTTTGGGGAGTATAATTTCTATAACTATAAATACAGCTTAACTATTATTTAATTATTAATTAATTATATAAACATTAGAAAAATATTAAAAATTCAGTTTATTCTCTCAAATAATTACGGTTAGGGTTCATGTGTTCTTGGCAATCAAATGCAGATTTGAAGGTGATATGGGACTTCAAATCACAAGTGTAAATATTAGTTTTGAAGCCCTTGATCCCCTCTATCATACTCTGCCATCAATTTGTTCAAACAACTGGTAATTTTTCAAACCCGATTTCTACGGTTCTTGGTTCGAATTGGGGTTTTTAATTCTCGGGGTTTTTGGTTGTTTTTGATAATTGGAGTAGCTTAATAGTGATTCTTAGATTCGATTTATATATTTAATTGCATCATTGCATTACTGGAACTCTTTATTGGAGTTTTGGGTTTTAACGTTTATGTTTTTAATTTTTTGATCTATCTATGTTATGGCTGCTAATTTGGTTGATGTGAATTGATTGTAGAATGTATAAGGTTGGTTTTCGTATATAAATTGTTGTAGTTGGTTAACGTTTTTGTAATCACCAGAAAATCCCCTATTTTTAGTCGAGATTCGCCGCAAAGTCGTCGAAATCGGCGACGGGTCGTTGTTTCTGGTGTCTACAGATTCCTGTGTGTTTTGTTGATATATATGGTAGATTTGCAACAAGAAAGCGGGCAGAACCGGGTTCGATCAAGAATTCCCAATTCCCATTTACAAAACGTGTTTGTACAGATTTTGTTTTAAAATTAATTCAAAAATATTTATAATTTAAAAATTTATTTAGTTTAAATCCAAAATCAATTTAGTTAATTATTTAAAATAATTAACTAAATCACTTTAACTCCAGAAAATTATTTTCATTATTATTTTTCAAAAATTTTAAATTTGATTTAAATAATTATAAATTATTTTAATTAATTATTTATGGATTTAATTAATTAATTAATTCATTTAATTAATTAATTCTATCTATAAATAAATAAGTAAAATGTAATTATTTATAATTAAGTGAGATAATGATATAAAAATCATTTTGAACTTTTTAAAATTACACAAAGGTATTTAAAAATTCAATTAATATTATTATTATTTGAATTATTCTTATTTAATTCAAAATATATAGACCATTCGTTCCTTTAATACGAAACGAACGCGTCTAGACTAAGAAAAATATTCTGATTCTATTAAAAATACTTTCAAGACATAAAATCTTTCGTTTCGAGAGGTTGCTTGATTTTGTAAATGTTTTTGAGTCGCGTAATTAAAAAAAATCGTATTTTGACTCGATTTCAATTTTAAACACAACGAGTCGAGCGTTTTGACAAATTGAATCATATGTTATATGAATTATGTGATACGTGCCTTATGTGTTTATGTGTTATATGAGTTATGAGTCGATGTGTCTTTTAAACGTTATCTGATTAAAATATGATCCTTATATGTTATTATCGGGTGGGTAGACGATAAGGATAAATGTAAAATAGATAATTATATATTGTCAGATAATTGAAATGGTATCTTTTATGATAGATACACATAGAGTGAGGTGTTCAAAGGCAGACATAAAGATTTAAAAGTAAAGCTTGTCTATATGAATTACATGAGACAAGTAAATAAAAAAATAAGATAAACATAGGATGGTGATTTACAAGAAAGGACAGATAACCTGTAAAAGATCTGAATTTGAGGGGTTATCTGTATATTTGTTTGAATAATAAGGTCTATATTGTTTAAAGTTGTTTGGTGACACCCAATCCTGACCCCGGATTTGGGGATGTTACAGTTGGTATCAGAGCCACAGGTTATTGGTCCCTGAAATAAGAATAGGTTGAACTTAAGATAATATTGACAAGTCATATAAGATAGGGAAGACCTTAAATAAACTCATGTTGAGTTAAGTAAAGATTATTATATACGGTATTAGTTATTAAGATAGGTGTGAGGTGAATATGTTGACGCTATTAGTATATTGAGTACCCAGATCCTATAGTTAAGAGGGGTCGACAGCTCGACGGATATTAGGTATATTATTATGATTTTCATATGGTTTTAAAATGAAATTGAGAGTGATGCTTTTGAGAATTTCATATAAAGAGAGATAGATGAGTTTTAGTATGATTTAATTTAGAATTCTGTAGTTGGATAAGCTCCATTATGGACGAAACGAATTAATTGAAGCTGATAAAGGTCCAATGTTGCAAATTTCAAAGGAACCACCGTTGCGAGAAGTTTCTTATCACTTTTCGGGCACCGCGCAAGGAACAACACTTACCTTACTAAGTATACTTAAAGTCAATAAGAGATATGACCTTCTCTAAGGACAAAATGTCGAATTACGTCAATTAGTTGTAACTACAACATTAAGGATGACGACGACAATATCAATGATAATCCCAGATGTCAGCATTGGAGTTAGAGTTATGAATAAGATAGTATGCAATGGTAAATGAAGTTTTGTCGGCTAATGAATGCGAAATAAAACTGAGAAGGAGTAGAAGATATATATGAAGATGAATGGACCCTTATGTGGTCGTTTCTTTAATTAGGTACCCTATTAGTGGATTATGAGAATAAAAAGCAACTCATATAGTATGGATGACCATGTGTGCAATTTTCAATATTTTAAACAAGTTTCAAAAAAGATTTCTTAACAAAATTTCTAAAAGATCTTACCCGGAAGAATACTTGATCTGGACCCAGTAGTATCAAATTCAGAGGGTCAAATGGACCAGCTATTGCGGAGAAGTTCAAAATCTTCCCGATAGAGAAAAGTGCGAACCTTGTTTAATAATACCAATAATAGAGTCAACATACGGAAACTTTATTTACCAAATTCATGAAGCTATTAAATTTTAAAAAGATTCTTTGACCTAAAAGAAGCTAGAAGATGATTGAAGAAAATGAAGGAATCTTCCAGATGATTGAAGAAGAATAATATTCCTATTGACGGAGTCGAGGTGTTGCATGACCAATAATTATCCTATGCGACATAGATGAAATTAGAAGCGATGATTATGAATTTCGTAAGGATGCAATGATGGTCAAATTATTAAAGTACCGAACGTGGAGACACGACGCTAAGAAAATTGGCATAGTAGGTATATTTACGAAGGCATTTCCCAAGGACTCTCCAAAGTTATTATATGACTTGGATTTGTAATCTGTTACTCGAACGAGCGTGAAGGTATATATAAGGGCAAAGTGAATGGCGACCAACGATATCATTCTTTTCTATAACACGACAACGTATATTCACCTAAATTCTTGAATAAATATAAATTTCTTTCATTATTCTGTTCAATGAGACAATAAAGAAGAAGAGGTTATTGTATCCCTTTTTAAATTATCCTTCCTTTAAAATATTTCCTTCTAATTGAGACGAGTAGTGTTATGGTGTAATGCTTTGTCGAAATGATGAGGAGTCTGGTGGGATGCCACCTAATCATGTAAGGTCTACTCTTTGAGCATTTTAAAAAGGAGTGAAATAATCTCTTGTAGCAGATTGAATTATATGTTGAGTATAGATATGATTGTAAGACAATAAAGGGTGGTCATTTATGCGCAAAGAAGAATCGATATGCAGATGACGCGATTGACATGAAGACATCGAATCGGAAATGAATACCTATTATATATAATATATTCCAAGTCTAAGATTTTGGCGTGAAATAGATTAGTTAGAAAACATTTGACTGAACAGCAGAAGAAGATGATGGAATTTCCAATAATGAACCGGATGAGTGAGTAATACATTAAGAAGATAAACCATACCGCTATTACGGAGAGATACTTGTAAGGAAGTTAGAGATCGAAGAAATTCTAAGTACGAATAAATTTCGAGCGTGTTCTTCAAGGAATTGTCAGGCTTTTCAACTCAAGTAAGTGAGTTATGGTGAATTTGACGCTCATAACTGAGCCAGCTCCGAAGGTCCGTATGGAAAGGCATAAGTGGGAATGAAGAAATGGTCATCCAACTGTGAAATTATTTTAAGAAATAATGGTTTACAACCAATTGCATTTTTTCACAAAAGTATGAAATTTGAGATCATGTATTGGTTATTAGAAATTAAACAAGTTAACTAATGAGAATAAATACATATTGTCAAGGATAAATGAGTTGTTGCATCAGTTGGAAATATGCAGTATAATTTCTTAAAGCTAAGTATGTACAAGTGTCAACAATAGAGATTAAGATTAAAAGATATTCTACAAACTGATTTATGAACAAGTGTAAGTAATATGAATTATTAGTTAGAGAACATGGATTGAAAAATGAACTAGAAGAATCCTTGAATAAAGTTTTTGAGAAACATCAGAATAATTTTATATTAGTGGAATTCCGAGATATTCTGAAGGAATTGAAGAAAGGTATGGTTATATTATTAATTGTTTGTTTATGACCTTAGTTCGATTAAAAGATGTATGTTGTGTCACTTAATAGTTTATGTGGTTGTCAGCATGATATGTCCTGAAGTGTGGTGAAGTGATGAGGTTGATGGATGGTTATGGATTGACATGGTTATTGATTGTTTGGTTGATTGTTGGTATCAGCTTGAGTCCGACAGGTAGTCAATAATATAGAGGAGATGCTGCCCAAATTTTCGGAAAATATCCTACTTTTGAAGATAGAAAGTATACTTCTGTGTATTATTGATATCCCACTTGATACTCCAAATGATTGCGATCTCAGTCCTGGAGAAAGGTTGTTTTGACCAAAATGACTTTGTATAATTGGTTTTTGATTTCATTTAGCTAGTCATCACTTGGTTCAATTGATCAATTAAAATGAGTTCATTGATTAATTTTATCAATTAATGGTCAGTTAGATGGAAATTGATTACAATTAGATTAAGTAAAATTCTGAGGTGATTTTCAGATCCGAAATTAAAGCAATTAAGAATTTGGAGGAAGTCAGGACACCAGTAGAATTTAGATGTTTAGTGGAATTGGCACGATGTGAGTACAAGTGTGCGAGGCCTTATCTAAATGAATATGCCCTTGTAATAAAAGATAATAGAAATAAAAAGTTTATTTGTATATGTATGTGGAAATACGTATCCAAAAACTAGAGGTTCAATACAACAGCCATGAGAAAGAAAGAAGAAAGAAGATATTGGTAACTCCACCAATATGAATATTTTTAGACGACCAAGTGAATTTTAAAATATGCAATGAAATTTTATATGTGAAGAATTTGGGTGTATATCTATACAGAACAATAAAGTAAAGGTAAATGCTCCGAGATACCAGAAGACTCGTGAAGACATGTATCTAATGTATGGTAGAAGTTGACAATGATAGCATGTGAACTACGAATGAGAGGGCATTATTTATTTAGGGAAGTGGGTATATAACTTACCCAGACCCAAATAATTTGAACCATATCTTCATTCAAGAAAATAAAATATGAGATAGAGGATAGTTGGAATTGGTTAGGAAGGATAGTGCGCGATTAGCAGTTATATGAGAAAAGCTAATTAGGTAGCTGCTAATTTAACGAAAAGAAAAGATGGACTTTGATAACTTTATTAGCAAGAGTAGTAGAAGAGTTCAAATAGTTATGAATTGGAATCTTTATCCCAGAGTTAACCGCGGAATGGTTTATTTGATGAAGATCCGATCAATACTATTGGGGAAAAGAATTCCCTTATGTTAAGAAGAAATAATAAGCAAGGAGAATGGAGAACTGAAATAGGAAAGGAACTGGAATCAAAAGGATGATAAAGAAGCTTTATAAGTTGGTTATGATGTAAATAAGTTATGGACATCAAATTTGTCAGGATTGAATTAAAGGACGTAATGAAACATCTATAACTTGAAATAGGAATATCAATCTGAGAATACGATTAAATACTGTGAGTTAGAAAAAAGGTATTGATTGACAGGGTATAAGAATGAAGATGGTAGGACATGTAAGAAAATTCCATTTCTATCAAGAATCAAAGCCAACGGCAAAGGTTGATCATATTATTGTAACCGGTTCGAAAATAAATATAGCTCGATAAGGAGTAAAATAGTAACTTGAGAACCAAAACTGAAGGAAGCATTATTTAGATTATTATGGATAGGTTAACTGAAGCTAATCCTTCACTTATGAATGAATATTTTATTCGATAGGTAAGTTCGAAATTACTTAAGAAAGATTGTGGTACGTCATCAGATTCAAGTTACTCCGATAATACGATACAAGACATAGATGTGAAAGAAGACTTTCTGATAATATGGCGTGAAGATGAGAATGAATGTTATATGTGGCGGAACGTCATAGAAGAGCTTTGTAATAAATTTTATATTGGGACTCCCTAAAACCAAATAAATGATAATATGGGTTAAAGTATGTCGGCGATGTATTCATATTAGTATGTTTTCTTTTAAATAGTAAAAAAAATTCGCTCGATGAATATATTCGATTGTGATTCAAAGAAATTGAGGTATGATAATAAGTTGTGAGTCAATCGTACCCTTTGAAATTTTCTCTTTATTTCTAAATTCTTGAGTTGATTTAGGATGTTTAGAAACCGAAGGCGCCATGGTCTCAGTATATCATTCACAGATGAACAAAAAGAGTAAGGGAAGGATGAAGGAGCCTTGAATGCGATTGAAGGCGATTACAAGCTAAGCTAATTGAACAAAGAAATACGTTAAAAATGAAGTGTAAGAATTAGAAAAAGTGAAAGCGTTCATAAGCACGACTGATTAGAATTAGAAAGAGAAGATGGTTAGTATGCATTATGTTGATCCTTTTGAGACAGTAAGAGAGGCAGGGAGATTGTGAGTGAGTTAACTTTACAGGCACACATGTAGCAGGTTCATAGGGTGTTTATATGTATAACCAGGATGAGTAATTTAGCTCCGTTATATATAAAACGGAGACTTGAGTCAGGTTGCATGAGCAACTGATAGATTATAATGGTAGTAGGAGGCCGTTGGGTAATGATTGTTATGGTGAGTTAAAGTTTATGGAAAAGCTGTAAGGTCGAGAAGTCAACCTGAGAAATTGTAAGTGAGATACTTAAAAGTATCATTATATGTTCCTTAACGTGATTCTGAGGACAAAATCCTTTTAAGGTGGGAGGATGTAACGATCAAGAAATTAACAACTATTTTGTATCAAATTATATGGGTATTGTGTGATTTATGATGTTATCAATTTTGATTAAGCATAAAATGTAACGACCGAGAAAATTACCCTTTTATTATATTATAATAAAGATAAATTATGTGTATTATTATGTGATTAAATGTGTTGAGTCATTAAACCCTAATTGTTATGTGCTACGTGTTGTCTGTTTTGATCCGAACGTGTTTTGGGTATTTATTGAGTATTTTATATCAAAACCCGTAGAGCTCAAACAGTGTTTTAAAAGCCCCTATTTCAAACAAAATCATTGGCCCTATTTTGCCAAAAATGACCTATACCATATCGCTATTCTGAACCCCTAGACGTTTTACAAATTTACCTTTTTCGTAAAAAATGACTTTTCCGGACCCCTTCGGGTACCGAAAACCCCACAAAAATCACATTTTTATTTTTATATGATCATGAAGTTATCATACATCATTTTTCTTTGCATTTTTATAATATTCATAATTTTTAGGAATTTTTAACATTTATTTTGTAATTATTGGATAATTAAAAATTCATTATTAATACCCAAAAATTATAAAAATTGGGGCCAAATATTTTTATTAGGAGTGTAATTAGCCCCTTAATTTTATTTGAGTGTATCATTTTTCATAAATATAAATAGCTGATTATTAGTAATTAATTACTTAATTAATCATAAAAAAATCAGAAAAATCGAGAAAATCCCCAATTATCTGAAATTAGGGTTTGAAGTTCTTGGAATCAAGCCGGATTTTGGAAGTGTTTCTGTGCACCAAATTGATCATGTAAGTAGTCATTATAAAGCTTATTCAATCTAGTTTTTGATTCTGTTATTAATTTCATCTCTGCATTATTCGAATTTTGATTTGTAAATTCGGGTTAAAACTTCGAATTCGGGTTTAATGATCGGTCAGCTATCTGATAAATTTTGTTGATAGGGTTATATAGATCGTAGTTTTTGTGATTGATTGACATTGGTTTCGTCAAATATGGTGTTGTTTTTGTGCTCGTCGTAGAACCACCACCGCGGCGATGTTCTTCGTTTTCCGACGACGATATCGATGAAGGGAGAACAAGGAAGGCGGGAGGAAGTTGTTGTGGCTTGCCAGGAAACACTCGCGCAGAAAAACCAGCCACGAATCACGTGTTTTGGTCGGGTTAGCACACCAGGAAAACCATCGGCGTCGTTGCTGGTGGTTGTTCTTCGCGTCCCGGGTTCGACCCGGTTCCAACCCGGAAATCGACCCGGGTTTGATCCAATAAACCCCCAACCTGATTTCCTATTTGTGTTTCTGAATTTTATTATTTAATTATACTTTTATAAAATCAAAAATTAGTTTTAATAATTCTAAAAATTATATAAAAATTAGTTTTAAATTCTGAAATTTTTTATTAATAATTTCTAAATTGTTTTATTAATTTAGAAATTCGAAATTAGTTATTTAATTAATTAATTATTTATTTATCTAATTATTTATTAGTTATTTATTAATTAATAATTAGGTAATTAATTAATAAATAAGGATTGAAAATGATTGAATAATATGAATAATAATTTCTTAATTAGTTAAATATTGCGAATAACTCGTATCTATACGAGTATTGATTCGATAAGTTGGAATTAGTATTAGAGCGATAATTTATTTATTCGAAAAATGTCATAATGATTATTCGTAATGAATAATTAATTATAAATGATTAATTAATCGTATAAGTTATAATAATAATAATAATAGTTCGATAATTATACAAGGAATGCGAGTAGCTCATATTTATACGAGTAGTTGATCGTTGAGTTAGATTATGGTGCGAGTAATAATTATTTATTCGATAAATAGCGTATCAATTAGTTGTATCGATTGGTTATTTATAAATAATCGGTCTAATCGAGTAAGAAATAATAATTTATAAATAATTGTAATAAATTGTAATTTATCCTAATAATTGGGGATTAATTATTTTAAAATACAATAATTATTAATTAATTATTTTAAAATATAATTAAGGATTATTTAATTATAATTAATTATTTATAATTGATTATTAATTAATTAAATCTTGTTTAATTCGTAGTATTTAAACCGTTAGTCCGGTTAAACTGAAACAAAGACCCTTAGACTCAGAAAAATGAAACGAATTCAATAAAAATAATTGTAAATCATAATTTCTTCCGAAAGAGAGTTGTCTTGTGTTAGTTAATTGTGTATATGCCCTAATATGGGTAGAATAGAGTCAAATAAATCCTGAAAAATTATAATAAAATCAAATAGGGTTAGTTAATACAGGTATGAGTCTAAAAATATTTATAAATCCAAAAAAATCAATTATGTGCTTTATGTGCTATGTGCTTTACATGATTATATGAACCTTATGTGCTCTATAAGTATATATGTATATATGCGAGTCAGTTAGAAACAGATGGGTAGATTGATAGGGTTACGTGGTATCAATTCGAGATACGTGTATATAGTAAGTTATCTAAACGACTATCTATCTATGATTGATTCAGTATCAGCAAAGCATATCAAGCAGGACACCGAAGGCGGTGAGTTGAACCAAGTTAAGTACGCGCAAGGCAAGTTTTTCCCCTATTCTAAATTCAGAATAGTGAATTATACCCCATTTTTCATGTCAGTTACACTGTAATAATTCTTGTTCATATACAGTATTACGCAATTATTAACTATTGTTTCTATTTCATTTCGATTCTTGATTTTTCCCAATTATACCTATGTAACATATATTATGATATATCCTGATGTTGGGATACATTAAAAGCATTCTGATGGTTCCGGATGCAAAACTTTGGACTGGATAGTTACGATACGGGCTGGGTTTTACCCAGACCTTTAATTAATAGGATATAGCTCCCTGAGTACTCCATATATTGGTTGTGTCTATGCAGTTGGGTATAGATCCGCACTGTATCCTGACTGATCAGTAGGTTATAGTACATATGTTGGTTCTTGTTTCCAGTCTTGATCATTTGGCACTCGCCAGTGTTGACAAATTATTATTCTATACAGAAACAGACGGTTATTCAAACGAGTAGCTTATCGATTCACTTATTCTTCTTTCTTTATACTATAAATATTGTTGCAGGTTTGTTGAGCAATTTTGGCTCATCCCCTTTTATTGTTATTCCTATTATTTTATAGTTAAGGTAGAGAATGAAACCCATCAGAACCCGCATAGTCAAGAAGTGAGTCAAGCAGCGGGACCCTCTTATACCAAGAGTGTTCATCCCTATCCCAGAAGAGAGTTTTGAGTTACCAGATCAGGTGTAACAGGATAAGTAGTAATGTTGGTTTGAATAAAAGTTTTGTGTTGAGAATGTAGATAGAATAAAGTTTTGTAATAATGAGAGTTCTTGAGACATATTATTTTTATTTGGGTTTGTAATAAAGTTAGTGTGTCGTTCTTGTTTTCAACTCTTAACCTTAAAAGATCCTGAGTAGCTGTAGTTCTGGGTAATTATTATATTTATATTCCGCTTGTGTAGGTTTAGTTTGTAGTTAATGTTAATAATGCCCCAAATCTATATCCTGGATTTGGAGGGTGTTATAGTTGGCATCAGAGCATAGGTTTAACATTAGGGTTAAGATAAGATAAGAAGGTAATATAGGATAGAAGTAAGAATGTTAGAGTTGTTTGTTTATGTGATTAGAAGTTATGAGTTTTAGGATTGTGATTTGATTGTTTTTGTGTTATTATTGTTATGTATATTAGATGGCTTCTTCGTCGTCATCTACGGAGCGGTTTGAGTCAGACCCAGTAGCAGCACCAGTACTAGCCCAGCATCAGTGCATATTTTTCCTCCATTACCACCACCTCCACCATTGCCACCTGGACCAAAACAAGAGGTACCAGACTTTGTTGATTATTTCCCTTATTTTGAGCCGGAGATACCTGACTTTCCACCTTTGGAGGTAATTTTGTTATAATTTTTGTATTAATTAAATTAAAAATTATTCCCCGATAATTATTAATTTTGGGCTAATTATTTTTATTAAATGATATAATAAGGCCCCAAATAATTTTGGGGAGTATTATTTCTATAAATATAAATACAGCTTAACTATTGTTTAATTATTAATTAATTATATAAAAATTAGAAAAATATTAAAAATTCAGTTTCTTCTCTAAAATTATTAGGGTTAGGGTTTATGTATTCTTGGCAATCAAATGCAGATTTGAAGGTGATATGGGACTCCAAATCACTAGTGTACATATTCGTTTTGAAGCCCTTGATCCCCTCTATCATATTCTGCCATCAATTTGTTTAAACGACTTTTAATTTTTCAAACCCGATTTCTAGGGTTCTTGGTTCGAATTAGGGTTTTTAATTCCTAGGGTTTTTAATTCCCAGGGTTTTTGGTTGTTTTTGATGATTAGATTAGCTTCATAGTGATTCTTAGATTTGATTTATATATTTAATTGCATCATTGCATTACCAGAACTGTTAATTGGAGTTTTGGGTTTTAACAATTTTGTTTTTAATTTTCTGATCTATCCATGTTATGACTGCTAATTTGGTTGATGTGAATTGATTGTTGAATGTATAAGCTTCATTTTCATATATAAATTGTTGTAGTTGATTAACCTTTTTGTAATCACCGGTAAATCACCGATCTTTAGTCGGGATTTGCCGGGATGTTCTCGGAATCGATGACGGGTTGTTGTTTTTGGTGTCTACTGATTCCTGTGTGTTTTGTTGATATATATACGGTAAATTTGCAGCAAGAAAGCGGGCAGAACCACGTTGTTTTAACCTCCATCGGAGCTGGCGGATGAACAGCCGACGACGTCCGGATTTTGGGAAGAACGGCCGGTGTTCTTCTCGACCCAGTCGGTTTTTATCAACCTCGATTTCGACCCGCCGTGACCCGGGTTTAATCCAGAATTTCCAATTCCCATTTACAAAACTAGTTTGTACAGATTTTGTCTTAAAAATAATTCAAAAACATTTATAATTTCAAAATTTATTTAGTTTCAATCCAAAATCAATTTAGTTAATTATTTTAAATAATTAACAAAATAATTTTAATTCCAAAAAATTATTTTCATTATTATTTTAAAAAATTCTAAATTTTATATAATTAATTATTTATGGATTTAATAAATTGATTAATTCGTTTAATTTTTTAATTCTATCTATAAATAATTAACTAAAATGTAATTATTTATAATTAAGCCAGATAATTATTTAAAAAACATTTTAATCTTTTTAAAAATATACAAAGGTATTTAAAAATTCAATTAATATTATTATTAATTGAATTATTTTTATTTTATTCATAATAAATAGATCGTTCATCCGTTTAATACAAAATGAATGCGTCTAGACTTAGCAAAATATTCTGATTTTATTATAAATACTTTCGAGACATAAAATCTTTTATTTCAAGAGGTCCCTTGATTTTGTAAACATTTCTGAGTCGCGTAAATATTAAAAAATTCATATTTTAACTCGATTTCAATTTTAAACCCTACGAGTCGAGTGTTTTTACAAATTGAATCATATGTTACATGAATTATGTGATATGTGCCTTATGTGTTTACGTGTTATATGAGTTATGAGTCTGTGTGTCTTTTAAACATTATCTGATTGAAATATGATCCTTATTTGTTATTATCGGGTGGGTAGATGATAAGAATAAAGGTATAATAGACAATTATATATGGTCGGATAATTGAAATGGTATCTTTTATGATGAAAACACATAGATTGAGGCGTTCAAAGCCAGATAGAGAGATTTAAAAGTAAATCCCGTCTATATGAAATACATGAGACAAGTAAATACAGAGATAAGATAAACATAGCATGGTGATTGACAAGAAGGTTCAGATAACCTTTAAATGATCCGGATTTGAGGGGTTATCCGTATATTTGTTTGAATATGTAGGGTTATATTGTTGAAAGTTATTTGGTGACACCCAATCCTGACCCCAGATTTGGGGATGTTACAACTTTCGTCTATTCATTTTTAGAATGACATACTTGACATGCTTCCAAGTACGTTTCTCCAGAACAATCCAAGGTGGAATATATTGTACATTATAAAAGAAATGTTTGAGTTATGATTCTTAAATACAACTAAATTTTATATATTTAATGAATTTGGAATTTCACGAACAGTACCACTCCGTGTTCGTTCATATCAATAGTAGATGGAATCGGGATGACATCAAAACACCGCATAATGCCAACATGATGAACTCTAAAACTTGCATTGACTATAATAACAAATATATTGTATAATATCCATTTAAATTCCTTTAAATCACCAATAAGACCATATGTATATAATAAAAACTTATCCCTTATAGGAGAGGAAATAGGAAATGATTTTTCAACTTTTTTTCTCGAAAAAATAGACACAAAAAACTCTAAACTTACGAGAGAGCTCAAACATGACTGTTGAACCGGCTTTCCAATATTTAGGCCTCAATACTGCACTGAGATTTATAAATTTTTTTTTAGCTGCTGAATAAGTAAACTTGTATTTATATCAGGTGTTAAGAGTAAGAAAATTGTTCCTTGAAATCATGTGTCGAAAATGAGCAACATATGGTGAAGGCATGGCAATATATTACATGCCATAAACAAAATGATTTAAATTGATATTTAAAAATGGTATGACAAAATGGAGAAAGGTCTAATATTTTTAAATGTATAATTTTAATTTGGGCATTAAGTATAATAATATACACTTCTACTTTAAATTACACCACTACAAGAAAAAAGGCTAAATTCGATTGAAAAAATTGGTCAAATTTAGCTTAATTCGACCGCGTGCGGTCGAATTTAGCGCGGTCGAATTTAATTAAATTCGACCAATTTTGAATCGGTTGTAATAAAGGGAGTCAAATTTAGGAGTTCTGTCATATTTAGCTAAATTTGACCGGCTAATTACGACCAGACGAATACAACCTCTGAAATTTGACCGCCCAAATTCGACCAAAGACGGTCAAATTAAAATTTAAAAATCCTACTCAAAAGATTAAATTTTTTGAATTTTTTTAGAGAATCGCCCAAAACTTTAACTCGACCTTATCCAGTTAAAAATAAAAATTCTAAATTTAAATGGTTTCGGTTGAATTAATTAAAACTAGTTTTTAATAAAATCTCACCGGAAACCGGAAATTTTCCAGAACCGGTGAGTTTGCCAAGATTCTGAGCATATTCCGACAACCCAATTCAACTCAAAACTTATTTTATTATAATCTCTCTCTGTACATTAGTCATTTAATTTTCAAATTATAAATAACCGTATCCTATCAACAATATCTCTCTATCTCTACACAAGCCATTTCACCAACAAACATTATAAAATAACCACAATATATCAACAAGCTTTAAATCTCTCTCTCCGCAAGTCAATTAACTTACAAACACTATAACTAACCCAGCCGTACTCTACAAACTCCTTATGGACTAAAATTCTAATACAAATACTTCTATTCATAACTTTATTCAATTCGAATCGAACAAACAAACATATACAAAAAGAAATACAAAATAACCTGAGATTGCTTAAGGGGGGGGATGTAATGATCAAGAAATTAACAACTGTTTTGTATCACATTATATGGGTATTGTGTGATTTATGATGTTATCAATTTGGATTAAGCATAAAATGTAATGACCGAGAAAATTACGCTTGTATTATATTATAATAAAGATAAATTATTTGTATTATTATGTGATTAAATATGTTGAGTCATTAAACCCTAATTGTTATGTGCTACGTGTTGTCTGTTTTGATCCGAACGTGTTTTGGGTATTTATTGAGTATTTTATCGTAAGTTATATATTTTATATCAAGACCCATACAGCTCAAACAGTGTTTTAAAAGCCCCTATTTCAAAGAAAATCGGCCCTATTTTGCCAAAAATGACCTATACCATATCGCTATTCTGAACCCCTAGTCGTTTTACAAATTTACCTTTTTCGCAAAAAAATGACTTTTCCGGACCTCTTCGGGTACCAATAACCTCACAAAAATCATATTTTTATTTTTATATGATCATGAAGTTATCATACATCATTTTTCTTTGCAATTTTTTAATATTCATAATTTTAAGGAATTTTTAACATTTATTTTGTAATTATTGGAATTTTTAACATTAATTTTGTAATTATTGGATATTTAAAAATTCATTATTAATACCCAAAAATTATAAAAATTGGGGCCAAATATTTTTATTAGAAGTGTAATTAGCCCTTTAATTTTATTTGGGTGTATCATTTTTTATAAATATAAATAGCTGATTATTAGTAATTAATTAGTTAATCATAAAAATCAGAAAAATCAAGAAAATCCCCAATTCTCTGAAATTAGGGTTTGAAGTTCTTGGAATCAAACCGGATTTTGGAAGTGTTTCTGTGCACCAAATCGATCATGTAAGTAGTCGTTATAAAGATTATTCAATCTAGTTTTTGATTCTGTTATTAATTTCATCTCTGCATTATTCGAATTTTGATTTATAAATTCGGGTTAAAACTTCGAATTCGGGTTTAATGATTGGTCAGCTATCTGATAATTTTGTTGATAGGGTTATATAGATCGTAGTTTTGTGATTGATTGACATTGGTTTCATCAAATATGGTGTTGTTTTCGTGCTCGTCGTAGAACCGCCCCCGCGGCGATGTTCTTCGTTTTCCGACGACGATATCGATGAAGGGAGAAGAAGGAAGGCGGGAGGAAGTTGTTGTGGCTTGCCAGGAAACACTCACGCAGAAAAACCAGCCAGGAATCACGTGTTTTGGTTGGGTTAGCACGCCAGGAAAACCACCGGCGTCGTTGCCGGTGGTTGTTCTTCGCGACCCGGGTTCGACCCGGTTCCAACCCGGATATCGACCCGGGTTTGATCCAATAAACCCCCAACCTGATTTCCTGTTTGTGTTTCTGAATTTTATTATTTAATTATACTTTTATAAAATCAAAAATTAGTTTTTATAATTCTAAAAATTAAATTAAAATTATTTTTAAATTCTAAAAATTATTATTAATAATTTCTAAATTGTTTTATTAATTTAGAAATTTAAAATTAGTTATTTAATTAATTATTTATTTATTTATCTAATTATTTATTAGTTATTTATTAATTAATAAATAGGTAATTAATTAATAAATAAGGATTGAAAATGATTGAATAATATGAATAATAATTCCTTAATTAGTTAAATATTGTGAATAACTCGTATCTATACGAGTATTGATTCGATAAGTTGGAATTAGTATTCGAGCGATAATTTATTTATTCGAAAAATGTCGTAATGATTATTCGTAATGAATAAATAATTATAAATGATTAATTAATCGTATAAGTTATAATAATAATAATAATAGTTCGATAATTATACGAGGAATGCGAGTAGCTCGTATTTATACGAGTAGTTGATCGTTCAGTTAGATTATGGTGCGAGTAATAATTATTTATTTGATAAATAGCGTATCAATTAGTTGTATCGATTGGTTATTTATAAATAATCGGTCTAATCGAGTAAGTAATAATAATTTATAAATAATTGTAATAAATTGTAATTTATCCTAATAATTAGGGATTAATTATTTTAAAATACAATAATTATTAATTAATTAATTTAAAATATAATTAAGGATTATTTAATTATAATTAATTATTTATAATTGATTATTAATTAATTAAATATTGTTTAATTCTTAGTATTTAAACCGTTAGTCTGATTTAAGTGAAACGAAGACGTTTAGACTCAGAAAAATGAAACGAATTCAATAAAAATAATTGTAAATCATAATTTCTTCCGAAAGATTGTTGTCTTGTGTTAGTTAACTGTGTATATGCCCTAATATGGGTAGAATAGTGTCAAATAAATCCTGAAAAATTATAATAAAATCAAATAGGGTTAGTTAATACAGGTATGAGTCTAGTATCGATTCTAAAAATATTTATAAGTCCAAAAAAATCAATTATGTGCTTTATGTGCTATGTGCTTTACATGATTATATGAACCTTATGTGCTTTATAAGTATATATGTATATATGCGAGTCAGTTAGAAACACATGGGTAGATTGATAGGGTTACGTGGTATCAATTCGAGATACGGGTATATAGTAAGTTATCTAAACGATTATCTTTCTATGATTGATTCAGTATCAGCAAAGCATATCAAGCAGGACACCGAAGGCGTTGAGTTGAACCAGGTTAAGTACGCGCAAGGGAAGTTTTTCCCCTATTCTAAATTCAGAATAGTGAATTATACCCCATTTTTCATGTCAGTTACATTTTGATAATTCTTGTTCATATACACTGTTACACAATTATTGACTATTGTTTCTATTTCATTTCGATTCTTGATTTCTCCCAATTTATTGAATCCCCTATTCATATTCCAATATTTTTACCATTATTACATATATTCTGATATATTTTGATGTTGGGATACATCAAAAGCATTCTGATGGTTCCGGATGCTAAACTTTGGATTGGATGGTTATGATACGGGCTGGGTTTTACCCAGACCTTTAATTAATAGGACATAGCTTCCTGAGTACTCCATATATTGGTTATGTCTATGCAGTTGGGTATAGATCCGCATTATATCCTGACTGATCAGCAAGTTATAGTGCATATGTTGGTTCTTGTTTCCAGTCTTGATCATTTGGCACTCGCCAGTGTTGGAAAATTATTATTCTATACAGAAACAGATGGTTGTTCAAACCAGCAGCTTATCGATTCATTTATTCTTCTTTCTTTATACTATAAATATTGTTGCAGGCTTGTTGAGCAATTTTGGCTCATCCCCTTTTATTGTTATTCCTATTGTTTTACAGTTAAGGTAGAGAATGAAACCCATCAGAACCCGTATAGTCAAGAAACGAGTCAAGCAGCGGGACCCTCTTATACCAAGAGTGTTTAGAGTTACTAGATCAGGTGTAACAGGATAAGTAGTAATGTTGGTTTGAATAAAAGTTTTGTGTTGAGAATGTAGATAGAATAAAGTTTTGTAATAAAGAGAGTTCTTGAGACATATTGTTTTTATTTGGGTCTGTAATAAAGTTAGTGTGTCATTCTTGTTTTCAACTCTTAACCTTAAAAGATCCTGAGTAGCAGTAGTTCGGGGTAATTATTATATTTATATTACGCTTGTGCTGGTTTAGTTTGTAGTTAATGTTAATAATGCCCCAAATCTATACCCTGGATTTGGAGGGTGTTATAGTTGGCATCAGAGCATAGGTTTTGACCCTTGAAAACAAGAACATTAGGGTTAATATAAGATAGGAAGGTCATATAGGATAGAAGTAAGAATGTTAGAGTTGTTTGTTTATGTGATTAGAAGTTATGAGTTTTAGGATTGTGATTTGATTGTTTTTGTGTTATTATTGTTATGTATATTAGATGGCTTCTTTGTCGTCATCTACGGAGCGGTCTGAGTCCGGCCCACTAGCAGCACCAGTACTAGCCCAGCATCAGTGTAGATTTTTCCTCCATTACCACCACCTCCACCATTGCCACCTGGACTAAAACCTGAGGTACCAGAGTTTGTTGATTATTTCCCTTATTTTGAGCCGGAGATACCTGACTTTCCACCTTTGGAGGTAATTTTATCATAATTTTTGTATTAATTAAATTAAAAATTATTCCCCGATAATTATTAATTTTAGGCTAATTATTTTTATTAAATGATATAATAAGGCCCCAAATAATTTTGGGGAGTATTATTTCTATAAATATAAATACAGCTTAACTATTGTTTAATTAATAATTAATTATATAAAAATTAGAAAAATATAAAAAATTCAGTTTTTTTCACTAAAATGATTAGGGTTAGGGTTTATGTTTTCTTGGCAATCAAATGCAGATTTGAAGGTGATATGGGACTCCAAATCACTAGTGTAAATATTCGTTTTAAAGCCTTTGATCCCCTCCATCATACTCTGCCATCAATTTGTTTAAATGACTTTTAATTTTTCAAACCCGATTTCTAGGGTTCTTGGTTCGAATTAGGGTTTTTAATTCCCAGGGTTTTTGGTTGTTTTTGATGATTAGATTAGCTTCATAGTGATTCTTAGATTCGATTTATATATTTAATTGCATCATTGCATTACCAGAACTGTTAATTGGAGTTTTGGGTTTTAACAATTTTATTTTTAATTTTCTAATCTATCCATGTTATGACTGCTAATTTGGTTGATGTGAATTGATTATTTAATGTATAAGCTTCATTTTCATATATAAATTGTTGTAGTTGATTAACGTTTTTGTAATCACCGGTAAATCACCGATCTTTAGTCGGGATTTGCCGGGATGTTGTCGGAATCGACGACGGGTTGTTGCTTTTGGTGTCTACTGTGTGTTTTGTTGATATATATACGGTAGATTTGCAGCAAGAAAGCGGGCAGAACCACGTTGTTTTGACCTCCATCGGAGCTGGCCGATGAACAGCCGATGACGGCCGGATTCTGGGAAGAACAACCGGTGTTCTTCTCGACCCAGTCGGTTTTTATCAACCTCGATTTCGACCCGCCATGACCCGGGTTCGACCCACAATTTCCAATTCCCATTTACAAAACTTGTTTGTACAGATTTTGTCTTAAAAATAATTCAAAAACATTTATAATTTCAAAATTTATTTAGTTTCAATCCAAAATCAATTTAGTTAATTATTTTAAATAATTAACTAAATAATTTTAATTCCAAAAAATTATTTTCATTATTATTTTAAAAAACTTCTAAATTTTATATAATTAATTATTTATGGATTTAATTAATTGATTAATTCGTTTAATTTATTAATTCTATCTATAAATAATTAACTAAAATATAATTATTTATAATTAAGCCAGATAATTATTTAAAAATCATTTTAAACTTTTTAAAAATATACAAAGGTATTTAAAAATTCAATTAATATTATTATTAATTGAATTATTTTTATTTAATTCATAATAAATAGATCGTTCATCCGTTTAATACGAAATGAATTCGTCTAGACTTAGAAAAATATTCTGATTTTATTAAAAATACCTTCGAGATATAAAATCTTTTGTTTTAAGAGGTCCCTTGATTTTGTAAACATTTCTGAGTCACGTAAATATTAAAAATTCATATTTTAACTTGATTTCAATTTTAAACGCAACGAGTCGAGTGTTTTTACAAATTGAATCATATGTTACATGAATTATGTGATATGTGCCTTATGTGTTTACGTGTTATATGAGTTATGAGTCCGTGTGTCTTTTAAACATTATCTGATTTAAATATGATCCTTATCTGTTATGATGAAAACACATAGATTGAGGCGTTCAAAGCCAGATAGAGAGATTTAAAAGTAAATCTTGTCTATATAAAATACATGAGACAAGTAGATACAGAGATAAGATAAACATAGCATGGTGATTGACAAGAAGGGTCAGATATCCTTTAAATGATCTAGATTTAAGGGGTTATCTGTATATTTGTTTGAATATACAGGGTTATATTGTTTAAAGTTATTTGGTGACACCCAATCCTGACCCCAGATTTGGGGATGTTACAACTTTCGTCTATTCATTTTTAGAATCACATACTTGACATGCTTCGAAGTACGTTTCTCCAGAACAATCCAAGGTGGAATATATTGTACATTATAAAAGAAATGTTTGAGTTATGATTCTTAAATACAACTAAATTTTTTATATTTAATGAATTTAGAATTTCACGAACAGTACCACTTCGTATTCGATCATATCAATAGTAGATGGAATCAGGATGGCATCAAAACACCGCATAATGCCAACATGATGAACTATAAAACTTGCATTGACTATAATAACAAAAATATTGTATAATATCCATTTAAATTCCTCTAAACGACCGATAAGACCATATGTATATAATAAAAACTTATCCCTTATAGGAGAGGAAATAGAAAATGATTTTTCAACTTTTTTTCTTGAAAAAATAGACACAAAAAACTCTAGACTTACGAGAGAGCTCAAACATGACTGTTGAACCGGCTTTCCAATATTTAGGCCTCAATACTGCACTGAGATTTATAAAGTTTTTTTTAGCTGCTGAATAAGTGAACTTGTATTTATATCAGGTGTTAAGAGTAAGAAAATTGTTCCTTATAATCATGTGTCAAAAATGAGCAACATATGGTGAAGGCATGGCAATAATTACATGCCATAAACAAAATGATTTAAATTGATATTTAAAAATGGTATGACAAAATGGAGAAAGGTCTAATATTTTTAAATGTATAATTTTAATTTGGGCATTAAGTATAATAATATATACTTCTACTTTAACTTACACCACTACAAGAAAAAAGGCTAAATTCGATTGAAAAAATTGGTCAAATTTAGCTTAATTCGACCGCGTGCGATCGAATTTAGCGCGGTCGAATTTAACTAAATTCGACCAATTTTGAATCGGTTGTAATAAAGGGAGTCAAATTTAGGAGTTCGGTCTTAAATTTTACCGCCCAAATTCGACCGAAGACGGTCAAATTAAAATTTAAAAATCCTACTCAAAAGATTAAATTTTTTGAATTTTTTTAGAGAACTGCCCAAAACTCGACCTTATCCAGTCAAAAATAAAAATTCTAAATTTAAATGGTTTCGGTTGAATTAATTAAAACTA
Organism: Apium graveolens; assembly: GCF_009905375.1. NCBI lineage: Eukaryota > Viridiplantae > Streptophyta > Magnoliopsida > Apiales > Apiaceae > Apium > Apium graveolens. Next base: position 177,854,708 of record NC_133657.1, read on the forward strand.
GTTTTTAATAAAATCTCACCGGAAACCGGAAATTTTCCAGAACTGGCGAGTTTGCCAAGATTCCGAGCATATTCCGATAACCCAATTCAACTCAAAACTAATTTTATTATAATCTCTCTCTGTACATTAGTCATTTAATTTTCAAACATTGTAAATAACCGTATCATATCAACAATATCTCTCTATCTCTACACAAGCCATTTCACTAGCAAACATTATAAAATAACCACAATATATCAACGAGCTTTAAATCTCTCTCTCCGCAAGCCAATTAACTTACAAACACTATAACTAACCCAGCCGTACTCTACAAACTCCTTTTGGACTAAAATTCCAATACAAATACTTCTATTGATAATTTTATTCAATTTGAATCAAACAAACAAATATATACAAAAAGAAATACAAAATAACCTGAGATTGCTTAATTTTCACCAAAAGTTCCTTCCGAACACAAAAAGCTTGTTCTAGAACTTTTGTAACTTCCTCAACTAGTCCCCCAATCTTCTTAACACACCTCAGAAACCTACCTACATACTGCTCCATAAACTCCTCAAACGTAATCACCGACGGATCAATCACCGCCGCCGCCGCCGCATCTCCGCCTCCTCCGTCCGAACCTCCAGCGGGCAACTCGAACCTCGCCTACCTCTCTCGCACACACTTTCTGCCCCTACCTCTCGCAAACTCTCCTCTTCTTTTTACAGATTCAATTTATTCTCCGTACCTGTTACCTTTAATCCTCTCATTACTTCTTCATCTTCTCCTCATTTTCCATCAATCTCTTGCTCTACTTCATCATCTCAGCGCTGGATTTCGACTCCATAGCTTTCAATTAAAATCCAATCTGATGACAGTGTATGGGAATATAAGATGAAGGTGAGAGGAGGAGAGGATGATGAAGGTGGGGAAGTCAAAGTTGGAGGCCAGAGAAAAATGTAAATCGAAGATGCAGGCGGCCACAACTATTGGTTCTGTTTGTGATGGTTTTAAATAAAAATGATAAATGGCTACGGTTTATTTATTAATGGGTTGGGCCTTGACTTAATTAAGCCCTTGTCAATTATAATTTTTTTAATTATTATGATTTATACTCCCTTCGTCAATTTTTAGTTGTCACATTTGACTTTGAGCCGGACAAATTGACTAAAGATTGACCGAAGTTTATTAATATTTTATAATTGAAAAAAATAAAAAAATTGCATTACCGGAAAGTAGATTTAATCCACTTTAATTTATAATTTTTGGTTTTTTTAAATAATATAAGAATAATGTTTAATCTTCGGTCAAAAATTGGTCAATTTTACTTCAATAAAAGGAAATGTGACGACTAAAAAGGGACGTAGGGAGTATCTTAATTTTTTGTAAATTAATTTTATATTATTATTTTATGCTAGAACTAAAATTTTACAAAATCTTATTTTAACAATGCATTATTTTAAGAAAAGGGAATGGAATCATGATTTTGGTTGATTTTATCATAAATTCCACCCACATTAGTGTGTAGTGAAATTTAGTATAAAGTTTAATTATATATTATTGGTGAAAATAATCAAGGTCCAACGATTAAAAATTCTTTAAAAAGTTCATATATATTTTTTTTTAAATCATTTTAATATCCGTACGGTTGGACTTTTTAATATATATTTGAATATAAGGACATTCGTGGTGTGGAAACCCCTAAATTCAAGTTTGTAAACATAATTTAAATTTAATTATTTAAATATATATTAGTGATATACCAAAGTTTCATATCAAAGTAATTTAATTTGGTTTTTCATTTTAACAGTCATGCATCAGTTTGGCTAGTACGACTAAATAGTGTTTAGTCATGAACTGGTGTTTTATTTTTTTTAAAAACAAATTCATGGATCCTACCGTATGGATGTCAATAACTATATATTAGTGATATAACCAAATTTTCATATCAAAAAATTTTATTTGGTTTGACATTTTAAAAGTCAAACATCAGTTTGACTAGTACAACTACATAGTGTTTGGTCCTCAATTGGTGGTTTGATTTTTTCAAAAATATTTTTTATCGATCCAACCTTATGGATGTCGATAGACATACATATTAGTGATAATAACCAAAGTTTCAGGTCAAAATATTTTTATTTCATGTGCCATTTTAAAATTCAAATATCAGTTTGCCTTGTACAACTAACTGATGTTTAGTCCTGAATTGGTATTTTGATTTTTTTTAAAATATTTTTTATCGATCAAACTGTATGGATGTTAATAGATATATATACAAGTAATATAACCAAAATTTCAAATCAAACTAATTTTATTTGATTTGCCATTTTAAAAGTCAAACATCAGTTTGAGTAGTAAACAAACTAGTGTTTAGTCCTGATTGGTGTTTTGATTTTTTTAAAAAAATATTTTTCATTGATACAACCGTATGAATGTTAATAGATATATATACAAGTCATATAGCCAAATTTTCAAATCAAATATTTATTTGATTTGCCATTTTAAAAGTCAAACATCAGTTTGACTAGTACAACTAACTAGTGTTTAATCTTGATTGGTGTCTTGATTTTTTTTAAGATATTTTCCATCGATCCAACCGTATGAATGTTAATAAATATATATACAAGTTATATAACCAAAGTTTCAAATCAAAATAATTTTATTTTATTTTCCATTTTAAAAATGAAACATCAGTTTGACTAGTACAACTCACTAATGTTTAGTCCTCAATTGGTGTTTTGATTTTTTTAAAAATATTTTTCATCGATCCAACTCTATGGATGTCAATAGATATATATATACAGGACATATAACCAAATTTTCATATCAAAAAAATTTATTTGATTTTTCATTTTAAAAGTGAAGCACTAGTTTTACCAGCACAACTAACTACCCCAATTTTAATTTTTAAACAAGTAAAGAAATTTGAAATTTCTTTTAGCACATAACTTATTTTTTCAAGAACTAAATTTTTTTATTTGGATAACTTATATTCTGTCCCATATTCATAATTACAAAATATCCACTACCATTTATATAAGTTTTTTTACAAAAAAAATTAAAATTCTGAAAAATCCTAAATAGAATCGAATTCCACTGGAATATAACTTCGAAAAGGGCGGAAAATTTCCCTCATTTTTCAATTTTTTTAAAAATATGAGTAATTTTCCCGCCATTTTTAAATATAAAATTTAACTGAAATCAGTTGAATTTAGGAGTCCCATATAAATTATTTTGCGGGATAATTCCCTCCACTTTTTTATTTGGCTAAGTTCGACTGGTTTAATTTTGACCGTTTTAATTTCAACCATTTTTGGATAAAATTGGTTGTAAATATAACTGTTTAACCCCATTCGGATAAAAATTTGAAATTCATCTTGCATGTCAGGATTAGAAAGATCTTGTAAAATTACCCCTCCCAACAACGAGACTCGTTCCCGATTTACAAGATTAATTTTTAAAATGATTTTTTCGACGATCCCACCATACGGATGTTAAGATATATCAATTTTAGTCATAAGAAAAAATTATTAAAAAATTTGAAATCCATCTTGCATGTCAGGATTAGAAAAATCATGTAAAATTACCCCACCCAACAACGACACTCGTTCCCGATTTACAAGATTAATTTTTAAAATGATTTTTTGGATGAACCAACCATACGGATGTTAAGACATATCAATTTTAGTCATAAGAAAAAATTATTAAACAATTTGAAATCCATCTTCCATGTCAGGAATAGAAAAATCCTGTAAAATTACCCCTCTCGACAACTAGACTCTTTTCCGATTTATAAGATTAATTTCTAAAATGATTTTTTCGACGATCGAAACGTATGGATGTTAAGATATATCAATTTTAGCCATATAAAAAAATTATTAAAAAATTTGAAATTCATCTTGCACGTCAAGATTAGAAAAATCCAGTAAAAGTACCCCTCTGAATAACGAGACTCGTTCCCGATTTGCTAGATTAATTTTTAAAATAATTTTTTCGATGTTCCGACAGTACGGATGTTAATATATATCAAATTTAGTCATATGAAAAAATTATTAAAAAATTTGAAATTATCTAGCATGTCAGGATTAGAAAAATCCGGTAAAAGTTCCCCTCCCGACAACGAGACTCGTCCCCCATTTACATGATTAATTTTAAAAATGATTTTTTCAATGATCCAACCGTACGGATGTTAAGATATATCAATTTTATTGATAATAAAAAATTATTAAAAAATTTGAAATTCATATTGCATGTCACGATTAGAAAAATCCTGTAAAATTACCCCTCCCAACAACAAGACTCGTTCCCGATTTACAAGATTAATTTTTAAAATGATTTTTTAGACGATCCAACCGTACGTATGTTAAGATATATCAATTTTAGTCATAATAAAAAATTATTAAAAATTTGAAATTCATCTTGCATGCGAGGATTAGAAAGATCCTGTAAAATTACCCCTCCCAACAACGAGACTCATTCCCGATTTATAAGATTAATTTTTAATATGATTTTTTCGATGATCCAACCATACGGATGTTAAGATATATCAATTTTATTCATAAGAAAAAATTATTAAAAAATTTGAAATTCATCTTGCATGTCAGGATTAGAAAAATCCTGTAAAATTACCCCTCTCAACAACGAGACTCGTTCCCGATTTACAAGATTAATTTCTAAAATGATTTTTTCGACGATCCAACCATACGGATGTTAATATATATCAATTTTAGTCATATAAAAAAATTATTAAAAAATTTGAAATCAATCTTGCATGTCAGGATTAGAAAAATCCTGTAAAATTACCACTCCGAACAACGAGACTCGTTCTCGATTTACTAGATTAATTTTCAAAATAATTTTTTCTATGATCCGACCATACGGATCTTAAGATATATCAATTTTAGTCATATGAAAAAATTATTAAAAAATTTGAAATTCGTATTGCATGTCAGGATTAGAAAAATCCGGTAAAAGTACCCCTCCCAACATCGAGACTCTTCCCAATTTACAAGATTAATTTTTAAAATGATTTTTTCGATGATCCAACCGTACGGATGTTAAGATATATCAATTTTAGTCATAAGAAAAAATTATTTAAAAATTTGAAATTCATATTGCATGTCAAGATTAGAAAAATCTTGTAAAATTAGCCCTCCCAACAACGAGACTCGTTCCCGATTTACAAGATTAATTTTTAATATGATTTTTTAGACGATCCAACCGTACCGATGTTAAGATATATCAATTTTAGTCATAAGAAAAAATTAATAAAAATTTGAAATTCATCTTGCATGTTAGGATTAGAAAGATCCTGTAAAATTACCTCTCCCAACAACGGGACTCGTTCCCGATTTACTAGATTAATTTTTAAAATGATTTTTTCAATGATCCAACCGTACGGATGTTAATATATATCAATTTTAGTCATAATAAAAAATTATTAAAAAATTTGAAATCCATCTTGCATGTCAGAATTAGAAAAAACCTGAAAAATTACCCCTCCAGAAAACGAGACTCGTTCCCGATTTACAAGATTAATTTTTAAAATGATTTTTTTGATCATCCAACCATACGGATGTTAAAATATATCAATTTTAGTCATAAGAAAAAATTATTAAAAAATTTGAAATCCATCTTGCATGTGAGGATTAGAAAAATCCTGTAAAATTACCCCTCCCGACAACGAGACTCGTTCCCGATTTACAAGATTAATTTTTAAAATAAGTTTTTCGAAGATCCAACCGTACGGATATTAAGATATATCAATTTTAGTCATATGAAAGAATTATTAAAAAAATTGTAATTCATCTTGCATGGCAGGATTAGAAAAATCTGGTAAAAGTACCCCTTCCGACAACGAGACTCGTTCCCGATTTACAAGATTAATTTTTAAAATGATTTAACCATACATATATGAAGATATACTGATTTTAATCATAAGAAAAAATTATTAAAAAATTCAAATTAATCTTTTATGTGAGGAAATACTACTCCCGACTACGAGATTCTTTTTCTATCAACATAGTAATTTTCTTAAATGATATTTTTCAAAGATTCAACTGTATTGAGATATATCGATTATAATCATACAAAGAATTATTCAAAAAATTTTAAATTTATCTTGTATAATTTTTTGTTGAAAATCGAATAGAAGTGCAACTCAAAAAAATAAGACTCTTTCGTGATTACTTAATTAATTTCTTAAAAAATGCTTTTAGGGTCATCTTGCAAAATGTTAATATATATTAACTTTAGTTATATAGAAAAATAATTTAGAATTTTCAAATTTGTTTCAAATATTTTTTTCTAAAAAATTATGTGAAATTATTTAAAATAAAAATTATTCTATTAAATATAAAGTAAAATACAAATAAGTATTTAATTATAATATATAAATAAAAAAATATTTTATGATTTTTTTCATTTTCACACAATTTTTGGTTTTCCCCCTTTAATTTTCATTTCCCCTTCCTTCTAATTTTCATTTCCCCTACCTCTCCCCTTCCCCTTTCTTAGATCTGATCCCTCTTCTTCTCCTCTTCTTCTCCTGCTTCTCTCTACTCTTCCATCGCTCTCCCATGACTCTTCTCTCTCCTCTCTCTACCTGGTTTTGCTTAAAATGACATGGATTAAGTGTGTATTATGATGGGTTTAGGTTTTTGAGTTTTCAAACCCTAACCATCTCCCTCATCCAATCTTGTTTCTCTTTCACAAAATTCCATATAAATTCAGCTTCTCAAGTAGAAAAATGAAGGTTGGAATTTCTAATCTCCTTGATTTTCAAGTTCAAAGCGAAAATTTTGAGGAATATTTTTTGGAGTTCTGATTTGACCTTTCAAGCTCACGACATGGCTGATGAGTAGCTGTTTATCATTTGCAAGGTTAGGTTCTATGTTTGTTGTGCTTAATTTACTCCATGGGAACAACTTCTGTTCCCAACTTGCAGATTAATAATTGAATAAAAATCAAAGGGAAAGGCATGCGGGGGAATGAATATGAGTAGTTGTTGTTCCCACCACTTATCTGACCACCCCTTCCTTGTTTTGTTACTTCATCTCTTTCCAACAAAATCACCATCTAAGTAGCTGAAGTTGAAAATGATGATGTTTTTCATGATTTTATTAAGGATAGACAGAATGGAGATTTTGTTACTAAGATTATCGATTGTCTCTGGCTGAGGGATGTCAAACACATTATCAATGTCAAAACTCAACTGCGCTTTCACTCGTCACAACTGTACCAGGAGGTCTGAAACTTGTTACTCTCTTTTTTCTTTTTTATTATTATTGTTGAGTTATAATTTCCAGCTTATCTTGCAATTGCTGATTGATTCTAGTTTTATAGTTCGTAGATGACAAAAGTGAGGGCGGGTTCTTAAAACTGAAAACAACCAGTGAGTGGCTTCTTGGTGACAACACTGCATCATTCAATAAGAAAGTAATGTATGAGGTTAGTTGTTACTTATGTTTTTCAATCTTCCTGCTTCTATGTTACGGTATCATTACTCCTATTCACTTGCTTCATAAAAAGTCACATCAGTCATCAGTATTAGCTTTTAACCTACTAAACCCATTATACTTGTAGTCATGTAACGCGAATTTCAGAATGACAAAAAAAGAAGGAACAGACTGAACCTCCTCAAATACGAAGCTGTATGATATGTCCTGAACTGTATCACATCTTTACTTGTATCTTTCATTTGTTATTCATTTCTAAAATTTTCTCGCCAGTTAAGATATTAAAGAAACAGTCTGGTTCTTAGTTGACTTGATTCAGTAACTAGTAAGATTGAAATTGTGATATAAAAATGATCTGTCTTTAGGCAACTGTTTAATGATTTTGCAATGGCAGATGGTTTCTTTTTATTCAACTAGTGAACAAAAAAAGATATGTTACTAGCTAGGATGCTCGGACTCATTTGAAAGGATCCGACACGGACACGGATCGGGGTGTCTGACTCTTTGAACTCCAAAATTAATGACTCGGGGACACGTTTAAAAAGGATCGGACACGGGGATTTGGACACGGGGTTCGTGGATCGATTTGAGGATCCTTTTTAATTGTATTCCAACCACTGTATAGATTAATAATTTGTTCAAACTCTAAATTTGATCACGATTGTTTTTACTTTTACGTATAACCATATTTTATTAAAACATAAATATTTAAATAAATTTATGAAATAAAAATATGAAAATGATGAAATAATAAGACAAGTACATGCTTTGTTTAAAATTAATATAGGTGATGGAAGATGTGTATAGAAGTAGGACCCAGAACAATAGTACTTATGTTTTCAATTGCTCTGTACAGCTGTAAGTTTCAATCAGTCTTATCTCTCTACAATTATTGATACCACAACAAGCCTCCTTCTCCTTTGGCTTTTCTGCATAAAAACATGTACATACACGAATATGTATACATACGCAAATTGATTTTTCTTCTCTCTTTCGGTCGTCTTCTTCCCCAGCCCTCATTCTTCTTCCCATCCCTTCTTGGCAAGCCATCTTTTTCCTTCCTTTTCTTGACTTACCGGAATCTTATCGTCGGCGGCCGTGTCCAGATTTCACCGGCAGGATCGGATTCGGATTCCGTGTCCGTACCCGGGTCGTGTCGTGTCGACACGGGTACGGCAGGGTAAACAGGCGAGTCCGAGCATCACAGGTTACTAGTAGTGTCTAGCAGTAGGTATAGTTAATCCAGCAGTCTTATTTGTTCTCCTGGAGCATAAGTTGATTAAGGTGCAGTTTGGATCGCGACTTAAGAGCTATGAGCACCCGCGGGGATACATTTGTATAGAATTCCTAATGTTTCACTTTTGGGGAATGTACAAAATAAATTATTGATTTCCAAGTTTTATATCATTCCTGTTAAATACGTCTATAATCACAGTATTTTTATTTTTTTATCAATCAATGTAAATAGTGTCTAATATTTTTATATGATTCTTGTTAATAATGTATATCGATTCAGTGACTAACTCTTTTGCATCATGCAGTTCGTATTGTTCTCCCACTCAGCTAACAATATTCATAATTGTGTCCCCTGACTTTTAAGTTCAGTTCCCCCATAAAGTATAATATTTATTTATTTTCTGCCTAGAAAATATCCGTGAAAGAAAAATTTATGTTGTTATATTATAGTGTTAAGGGAGTTCTTATTTCTTAGGCAAAACAATATGTATCACTTTTACTTCATAAGTTCAGTGTACAAGTGAAGGTATGACGTAGCAATGTAGCTTAAGAAGTCTATGTAGTGATTTATTAGCAACACTAATGATGATGTGTTGAACAGGTGTTTTCAAATGATGATGTAGCATAAAAAGTCTATATACTGATGGGAGAACATTCTGCCAGTAGTACTGTATGTTTCTGTAGTAGTGTCTGTAACCTTAAATGTTGAAATATGGAAGTTTATTTTAAGTATATCCCTTTCAATATTCCGTGTGATACATCAAAGGCTTTATTTCTCACGGAAGTTGATTTATACAGGAACTTCATGAGATGTTAAAATTATGGGTTCTGGATGATAATGATGATTATGGGATTTTATCCGTAAAATTCTCAAGCGATTCTAAAGAGATTATTGCATGAACTGGTGATTCATCAATATATGTTTATGATCTGGGAATGAATAGACTTTCCCTCTGTTTTAAGGCTCTTATGGTAAGGTTTTGGCAATTTTTGCTCTGATGATCAGATGACATTGTTATATGTGGATATTATGCCATGCAAAACTCGTTGCTTTGTTTAAACTATTGTTTACATTAATAACTCTATACCTGAGAATATTAGTGGTTTGCAGTTATTCTGTTATACACCTATCAAGTTTAAGATTACTTCATGGAATCCCTGAACCATCTGCAATTTCTACATATGAGGGATAAAGGCTCTGACTTTAGCAGGAGAGGAAGGGAGCCAATATCTGCAGGAAGTGGTGACGTGAATGATTCGTGGAGTGGTGACATGAATAATTCTAGTAGGAATGGAGAAATTAATACCAACTTATCCATGCTCTGTTTATGTTAACAATTAATGAGCATGTTTAAAAATAGATTTTAAGTTATAATTGTAATTTTTGTAGAGAACCTTTGTATTGTAAATGTAATTTCAATTGTGAAATAATAATTGAATTATCATAATACCATTTTATTTTAAAACTGGTTCATTTTAAAAAAATGTGATTAATTTTATAAACAGTTATGTGAAAGACACTTTAAAAATGATGAAAACCGTTGTATGTCTCATTGCACATAATATTTTAAAAAAAATTGTTGTCTATTGATATTCTTTACAATGGTTTAAATCTTTTACACCATTGTCTTTTAAACCAAAAAAATTCATGACAAAGGTTTTAACTAGTTAAAAGAAGTTTATAAACTGTTGTTTATGAAAATATCGAATAAGTTAACAACAATGGTTTTTCCACAAAACCATTGTTGTTAAGTTAGATAGAGCATGGTTGAATAAAGAAACCGTTGTTTAAAGAATTTCCTAACAATGATTAATATAGAGTACCTGTTGTGAATTCTTGATTGTAACCAGTATTAAAAAACGTTGTTAAATCTCACTTATTGCAAGTGTATAAACAACCGTTGTCCAACCTTCGATCACACGAGTGTTGGATAGACAACGGAAACTTTACCTGTCACACAACGGCAAAAAAACTGTTGTATGATTGCAAATATGTTGTATTGAGGATCAGGATATAAGTCATCAGAATTTCCAGAATCATAATTTAAATCTTCATTCTCAAAATCTAAGCTGATCATGATCATTGAAATCTTCAAGTCCAGTAATCTTCTTATCATCAAAAGAGACATTGATAGATTCCATGACAACCAATGTTCTTAAATTGTAGACTCTGAAGGCTTTGGTGGAAAGTGGATATCCAACAAAAATTCCTTCATCAGCTTTTAGATCAAATTTTGACAACTGCTCAGGATGAGTCTTAAGAACAAAACACTTGCAACCAAATACATAAAAGAATTTCAGATTTGGATTCTTTTTCTTCACCATTTCATATGGTGTTTACCATATCAGACTTTGCATCATACTTTACACTAGAGGGAATTAAAGTAACTTTCTTCAAAGAAGGTTTTATCTGATAATAATCATAGTACAAACTATGATATTCCTTAAAAGTATAAATGGAATGCCATATACTACCACAATGAAAACAAGGATTTTGTGGTTTAAACCTAATAGACTGACTCTTAACTCTCGACTTAGGAGGTAAAGAGTTTATATTCTTATTCTTCCTGCAAAAAGAAGCAAGATGTTAGAGTTTCTACAGTTATAGCATTTCTTTCTAGGAGCATTAGGAACAGGCATATAATTGTTGCTTTTATTCACACCTTCCTTTCCATTCCTATTTTTCCTTACTTCCTTTACCTTGTTTACACTGGTAATCTCTTTCAGCTTATATTTAAGCTGCTTTTTTGTCATTAAGCCTATGTTAAGTTCAGCTAGTTTATCATGTTCTAATTTGTCAGAAGTTGACTCTTCTATCACTTCTGTCTCAATATCTTTCATCTTTTCAGAATCAGACTTTACAATTTTAGCTACAAACTTAACAGGATTTGCATTTGGCTTAGTAGTCTGTTTAACAATAATTGGCTTAACTTGTTTAGTTCCTTTTTCACTTTTCTCATCTCCATAACCTAAGCCCTCTTTCCAGTTCCCACAACTTAGTATATCCTGAGTTGTTTTGCCAGAGTTAGTCCAAGTCCTGATAATCCCTTTCTCCTTTTCTAAATCTGTTTTTAGAGATTTATTCATTTTTAGCACTTCATCTCTAACTTAAAAAGCGTCATCTCTATCTTTCTGAGTTTGATGGAACATAACTAACTCTTTTTCTAAATAATCATTCCTCTTTTTAAAAGCAAGATTTTCGGAAGTTAATCTCTCACATGTTAAAGTTTGATCTCTGTAACTAATAAACATTGTTTTAAGATATAATCTCAACTCAGTAATATCATCAGTATGAAAGGCATAAGTTGTTTAAGGTACCTTTAACTCAGCAGCATCAGAACTGCTATCAGCATTTGCCATCGAGGCATAGTTCTCCTTATCTTTAGAGTCTGAAGTGTCTGTCCAGTTTTTCTTCTTTGTGACAAGAGCCTTGCCTTTGTCACTCTTTTCTTTCTTGCAGTCAGGAGATATGTGGCCTTTCGCACCACAGTTGTAGCATTTGACATTTGAGTAATCTCCTCTGTCATACTTTCCTCCTTTGCCTTCAGATTTTCTGAAGCCCTTCTTATCAAAACTTCTTCCTTTCCTGGAAAACTTGTTTCCCTTTCTGAATTTTCTGTAGGCTATCTTTGTGATACCCTTCACCATAAGAGCACACAATTTCATCATCTCTTCATCAGCATCTACTTCAGGTAAACTTTCAGTTTCTGAGTCATCATCATCATCAGAACTTGATGAATCTGAATCAGACTTTATGATGAGAGCCTTTTCTTTGTCTTTCTTTGAGGCAACCACTTTAGGGGATTCCTTCTCAGATTTAAGAGCAACTGTCCATGACTTTCTTCCATGCATCTTGCTTCTTTGATCCATCTCAAGTTCACGAGTCTTGAGCATACCATAAACTTCATCAAGAGTAGTTTCATCCAGAGCATAGTTGTCTCTTATAGTAGTTGACTTCAAATCCTAACTTTCAGGAAGAGCTAAAAGGAATTTAAGATTAGAATCTTCAAGATCATATTCCTTGTCCAATAGTGAAAGATCATTCAAGAGTTTGACAAATCTATCATATAAACTAGTTAATGACTCATCAGCTTTTGAGTCAAAGTGCTCATACTCTTGAGTGAGTATAGTCCTCCTGTTCTTCTTAATTGCGTTAGTTCCCTGACACCTTGTTTCCAAAGCATCCCATATCTCCCTTACAGTCTTGTATTGAATTACCCTGTTTAACATGACATTATCAATGGCACTATGCATCAAATGCCTTACCTTTGCATCCTTGGCAATAGATGAGATATCTTCAGCTGTGTATTCACTTTTCTCCTTTGGTATGGTCTTTGCTGGCTGATCTGCAACCACAACAGAGAGCTTGGTTGGCTTATATGGTCCTTCATAAATTTTGTCAAGGTATTCTGGATCTGTAGCTTCTAGAAACATAGCCATCTTCACTTTCCATATGGGATACTCAGAAGGTCTCAGTATGGGAACCCTGATAGTTTCAAATCGACTGTGGGTTTGAGTCTTTGGAGTTTCTTCAATTTTGGCGGGCTTGGTTGGAATTTCTTCTTCTTCAGACATGATTGTTTTGGATCTTTATTGTATGTGTGTTAACAGGCTCTGATACCACTTGTTAGGTCACACAACACTGTAGAAGGGGGTTAAATACAGTGTAGAATGCAATCAAATTGATTTAAAACACAAGTAACAGAAAACAGATGTATTCGATATAATAAACTCTGTTATAATGGAACTGTTCTCTCTCAGTGATGAACAAATATCACGAGAGCTTCTAGGTTACAATGTATGATCTTCTCGATGATCGTAACACATATAGTATAAACCTATGTCTTTGTTTATATAGACACACAGTTATAAGATAACTTATCATTGATATAGAATATAATTCTGTCTCGTAAAATATACCAATTAGATATCATATATAATTCTTCTAGTCCTCTAACTCTTTCCATGCACATCTTCTTCTTGTATTAGTCTCGATCTTCTTTCTTGTAAGTCAGCTTCTTTCCTTAACTGTTAGTCCTCCAGTACTTAAGTTCTGATATCCATCTTCTGATATTATCTTCTGATAATCTAAGTCCTGATATCCTTAAGTCCTGACTTCAAGTAAGTCCTGATTCTAGTAAGAACTGATATTTCCTGTTAGTTAAGATCTGAAAACTAAACATGAAACATATTAGACATGACATCTCAAATATATCCAATAAATTAAATAAATGGACACTCCTAAATTCCACCAAATACAGTTGAATTCAATGACAAGTCAGCAATCCGCGTGAACTACATCTAACGCACCAAATTGAACCACTAGAACAACGATCCAATGGACATAATTATACATAAAAAAATATAAAATACCACACCCCACCCCACCCCACCCCACCCACTCATTGATCTACAGAACCTAGCACCCGCCTTCATTTTCTTCTCTTTGCTCACCATTCCCATTCCCCTCTTCTTTCTTTACCTTCCTTTTCTTCTCTTTTTTTAGATCAACATCATCCTTTTCCGCCATATTCACTTTCTTGTTTAAATCATCGAATTTTCGACTCGAATCTTCGGTTTTACTGCCCCTGTTTGCATGTGTTCGACTAGTTACTCCCAATTGTTTCTCCCATTTTGACAATCAGTTTTTGTTTACATTTCATTTGTAATTTATTGTTTATGTGCAATTCATTTGAAATTATATTAGATCTTTTCGTTGTGTTTGAACCAACTACATTACAATTTATTATATTAGTTTCAATTGGGGCTAATTACTGTGAGGAACCAACTACATCGGTGAATTGTATTATAACAGAGAGCAGCTGATTCAGTTAGTGATAGGCGATAGAGGTTTTGTTTGATCATCTAATAGTAGTCTTTGCCCAGTGCAGTACATCGATATCGGAGTTCGTCAGCACGAGTAATTTTCTTTTGCACCAATTTTTTAGTTATCATTTTTGTTTCAAGAAATATGAATTGGGTTGGCGTGAAGATATTATATCAACTAGGAGGGTGCAATGATATTAATCTTCATATTCATCCAGCACATATTGTACAAGATTGTGAAAATCAACAAATTCTCCAGGCAAGAAATTGTTATCGGGATAATACTTAAAAAGTTTTAAGCTAAAAATCGGATTCAGCGAAGTAGTTAGCTTGTACATCCACTGCATAATACATTCTGTGTCACCTGTCCAGTGAGGTTAAGTTGAAGGGACCTTTAGAGATTGTTTGGACTGGAAAATAAGTCAAAAAACTAAAGGCATAAAAGATTTATCAAAATCTATAACCTTTTACGCAATCGAGCCCTACCGCATGGTTCTAATGGAATATGTAATAAGAGATCTGGATAAGCCATTATACTTATCGAGTTGTCAAGTTCTCTACATAACAAAGTGGAGATCTCGATGTAAAACTCAAGTACAGAATGGAGATCAGTAAAATATCCAAAATTATCACGGAACAAACAAAACAATCACTATGGAAAAAGAAAATGTTGTTGTTCCAGTCCATTATACATTCAGATCCTCAAGAATGGGCCTTTCACTCGCATGGTAAGAGTTAAGGAATCTATAGATGGGGACATGGTCATTCCAACACATTATGCCCCTAAAGATCCTTCAGAATATACTGAACCTGAAAAAAAAAAGTTTCTCTGGATAGTGGCTTGTAGCTAATTTTGATAGAGTCACTTGCCAATATACTGTACAATAACATTATCAACTATGACACAGCCAAATAGATCTGGGAGAAAATAGAGATCTTATGTAAAGGAGCGGAGGAAGTTAGGTCAAACCAAAGGAGGATTCTGGTTTCTCACTATGGCTAAATGAAAAGAAGGAATTAATGAAGTTTTTGAAAGGTTCAATAAATTGATAAATGACTTGCAGTTACATGATAAATATTATGAAGCTGAGGAGGTTAACCTAGAGTTCCTGCTAGCTCTTCATGACCATCTTGAATAGAAAATATAAGTTATTAGAGAAAAGAAAGATTTAAGTAGAATGACTTTGGAAGTTCTATATGGAATCTTGAAAACTTATGAACTTGAAATGCTGCAAAGAAAGTCATTGAAAGCACACCTTGGTCATGTTGTTGATGGTTTAAGTGCTTTGATTGTGAATGACAGAGAATAAAGTGAAGATGAACAAGATGATCAAGTTCCAGTTGTTCAAGCTATGGAATAAAATAACAAAGGGCCTCGAAAGCAAGTTGTGTTAGAGCTAGAGGAAGATGAATATTACACCCTGGATGAGCTAGATGAATTGGATCAATCCATGTCTTACTTGGCTAGGAAATTTTCTAACATAAGAGTTTAGAAGCCAAGATTCTTCAAAAGCAAAGGACAATCTTCCAACAGCAACAACTGGAAACCAACCACTCAGTATAATTCATGTAACGCCATCCAGACCCGGGGTATAAGTTTGGGGGTTACTAGCTGATCACCAAACCTGTACAACTTAAATACAATAGTAATGAAATATATCTAAACCTCTTTAACACTAACCAAGATGTTTTAAGGTTGAAGTATGAAAACAAGAACCACTAACTAGTTCATTACAAACCAAATTTAAATTCTTACAAACTCTCTTTATTACAAACCATTGTCTAACAATTTTTAAACTAAGTTCATCTTTATTTAAACAAACACACTAACTATCTACACTCCACCTGTTCGGGCAACTCAAAGCTTTCTTCCTTGATTGGAATCAATACCTTGGGTAAGAAAGGGTCCTGCGGCATGACTCGCTTCTTTACTACTGAGTCCTGATAGGTTTCATTTCCCTTCTTAACTGAAAATAATAAGGTCAACAACAACAAAAAGGGGTGAGCTAACAATTGCTCAACAAGTCTGCAATATATAAACATTGTTAAAGCAATTTAAATGAATCGATAATCTGGTTATGTCTGCAAATATATAACCCTGCGAGAAAAGAACAAAGACCATTGTCGACGAATAAAAATGAACTAAACTGGAGACAAGTTCGGACCTATACCCTGCTGATCAGCCAAGATATAATACAAATCTATATCTCACTATATAGATCCAGTCGGGTACCCAGGATCTACGACCCATCTCAAGGATCCGGTTATGTCCCGGTCCTTAGGATCAAATATAAACTCAATCCCAAACATTATTATCCAGTCCATGGAGGAGCAACCGGAACAATCGGTATGCTTTGATATATTCTAATCACCAGAATATACTAATGTGTATGTATAACTATTAGAATATGAATAGGAAATTCAAAGTAAAAGGAGAAATTAAGAATCGAAATGAATTTTGAAAAAGAGAATAGCAATTGTGTATCAGTGGTTATGAATAAGAATCAAAAGACTACAAATGTGATAGGATTCTGAAGAAATGTCACTATTCTGAAATTAGAATAGGGGAAAAACTTGTCTTTCATGTAATTTACTCCCAGTACTTCACCTTCGTCTATCACCGGCTCAATCAACCTTGTTGGCTTTGCTTCTATCAAAGAAATAGACTAGTTTAGTCATCTCGTATCTCAATCGCGTCTCAAACCGACTTCCCGTAGCTCTTATTGTCTACCCATATACGTATCATTGACTCGTATATTATTTATTAAGAAGCAAGACTCGATTAACCACATAATGTACATAAGCACATAAGCTACATAGTAATTTTTAGTTATAAAATAATTTTTAGAATCAAAATCGACTTGCTCTTCGCTTAACTGATCAATATCTGACTCGTTTCCTATTTTTCTGGATTTATTGGACTCGTCTCTACACGCGATTCGGCTCACAATCTGATAAATATCAAACATCAACTAGTTTCTAAAAGAAATTAAGTTTTAATATTATTTTAATGCAAATAAATCATTTTTCTAAGTTAAAGGGCTTTCGTTTCGCTCGAATCGAACAAACGGTTCAATTAATATCAATTAAACACAGATAAATCAATTTATTATTCAATATAAGTAATTATTACTAATTATTAAACCCTAAAAATATTTTCAAATAATTATATGGGAAAAATCAGAATTAAAATGATTTTTCTATAATTTTTAGAATTAAAATGAATTTATTTTGATTTATTGAAAATTATTTAA
Source organism: Apium graveolens (assembly GCF_009905375.1). NCBI lineage: Eukaryota > Viridiplantae > Streptophyta > Magnoliopsida > Apiales > Apiaceae > Apium > Apium graveolens. The sequence goes on from NC_133657.1 coordinate 177,872,460, forward strand.
TAATTAATCATTTTTAAATAATTAAAAAATAATAAGTAATTAAGAAAATAATTAAATCTAATTTTTAAAAAATATTTCAAAATTATTTATAATATAAATCAATTAATTAAATAATTAATTAATCAATTTATAAAATAAATAAATCTGATTTTTATAATTAATAAAAATAAAAATAAAAATAATTTTTAGAAACATTTGTCAGAATGCAATCTTTGACAAAATTGGATCAAAACCGGGTAATCCAATCGGGGCAAACGTGTCAAACAGGTCAAAATCCAGGTCGTGAAGAACACGACAGATTTTTCCTAAAAACCGGCCACCGGAGCTGATTTCGGCGAACCATTTTCAGGCCAAAAATGGAACCGTTTGGTTTGTTTTTAAGCTGATATCAATTCCAAATCATTCAAGCAATTTATTCCCAGCCATAACATCTCAGAATAACCCTCACGACATCTTCTCCGATCAAACTGACTTCATCTCCGGCGAAGCATCGAGTTTCTTCGTTTGTAAACGAAACCTCGATTTTAATAGCTTAAATCAAAGCTTGTTCATCACAAAATGAAAGCCCTAACACCCTATATACCTCAGCTTTCTCAAAATCAAAAACGTATAAATCAAATTTGAATATACACCCTGGATATCTAACTATCAATTCAAGCAATCGTCTGTAAAATTAATTAGCAGAAATCGATCAGAAATCATCAGACAAAGATATTCATAACATCAATTTCAACAAATGACCCAATAATCAAAAAGTACCAAATCGGGCATAAACCCTAGAAATTGAAAATCAAAAATAACAAATCAAAACAGAAAGAACAGATCGAAACCTGTGATTTGAGTACTCGAACTTCTTGATTTGGTGTAAAAATCAGATAAATATTAGTGTTTGATTGTTCAACCTGAATTTGAATCCCGACCCGGTTCTTGAGAGAATTTCCAGAATTTGCAGATTTTTAATAATTAATTAATTATAATTAAATAATAATTAGGCTATTTATAGTAGTAAAATTAATACTCCTACTTAAAATTAAGGCCCTAATTCTACATCTTTTAAAATTAATTGGCCCCTAATTTTATAATTTTTTGTATTAAAATTTAATTTTTAAATATTTTATATATACAATATATATGCCAAAATTTCCCAAAAATTGTGAATAATTCAAAAATTCAAAGAAATGTTATAAATGAAAGTCCTATAATTTTATAAAAATAAAAATGTGATTTTTGTGGGGTTTTTAACACCCAATGGGGCCCGAAAAAGTCATTTTCACGAAATGAGAAAATTTATAAAATAACTAGATGTTCGGAATAACACGATGTTACAAGCCGTTTGATGAAAAATAAAGCCCATTATTTTATTTGAAATATCAACTATAAAATCATAATTCGGGTTGTATAACTTTTGATACGAAAGCTATAAACACAAAATAAAATATCCGAAAAATACCTTGAAAATACCCGGACGATACAAAATGCACATAACATGTAGCAATTAGGCTGTTACAACTAATTACATAAAAATGACATATTAACACACATAATTTATTATAAATATGATATAACACAAGCGTAATTTTCCTAGACATTACATTCTTCCCTCTTAATAGGATTTTGTCCTCATAATCTCGCTATAAAAACAAATGGGGATACTTTTCTAACATTCCACTCTCAAGTTCCCGAGCTGATTCTTCAACCATATGATTTCTTCACAAAACTTGCACTAAAGATACAGACTTATTGCTCAACACTTTCTCTTGCCGATCTAGAATTCTTACCGGTTGTTCTACTTAAGACAAATCAGGTTTAATATCTATCGGCTCATATTCTATTACATGTCTAGAATCAGGATTATATCGCTTAAGCATCGACACATGAAACATATTGTGAATATGCTGCATGTGAGGCGGTAGAGCTAACTCGTAAGCAACTTTTCCGACTTTATTTAAGATTTCAAATGGACCGACATATCGCGGCTTCAATTTACCCTTGTTTCCAAATCTGGTCAATCCTTTCTATGGCGATATTTTTGAGTAACACATGTTCTCCTTTTTGGTAGTCCATATCTTTCCTAGCTTGATCTTCATATTTGCGTTGTCGACTCTGTGCTGTATCTAGTCACTTTCGAATAAGCTCTATCTTCTCTTTGGTTTGCTGAATCAATTCTGGACCCAAAATCTTGCGTTCTCCAATTTCTTCCCAATACACCGGTGATCTGCATTTTCTTCCATATAAATCTTCGTAAGGCGGCATTCCAATGCTCGCGTGATAGCTATTGTTGTAAGAAAATTCGACTAAGGCTAAATGCTCGTCCCAACTGCCTTCGAAATCAATCGCACAAACTCGTAACATGTCTTCGATCGTCTGGATAATTCTTTCACTTTGCCCATCAGTTTTCGGATGATAAGCGGTACTCATATTTAATTTGGTTCCAAAACAATTTTGAAATTCTCTCCAAAATCTTGAATTGAAACGGGGATCTCGATTAGACATGATAGATATTGGAACTCCATGTCGCTCACAATTTCTTTAAGATATAAGTGTACTAGCTTGTCGAGTGAAAATCTTTCATTGATCGGTAAAAAATGTGCTAACTTCGTTAGTCTGTCAATGATTACCCATATCGCGTCATGATTTGCTTTGGTTCTTGAAAGTCGTACCATAAAATCCATTGCTAGATGTTCCCATTTCCATTCTGGAATATCCAATGGTTGCAGTAATCCACTTGGACGTTGATGTTCAGCTTTGACTTGCTGGCACGTGTAACATTTAATTACCCATTCTGATATCTCTTTCTTCATGTTCGGTCACCAAAAGTTTTCTTTCATATCGCGGTACATTTTTGTACTTCTTGGATGTATGGAATATTTGGAACTGTGCACATCTCGTAATATTTCTTCCTTCGGTTCTGCCATATTAGGGATCCAGATTCTTAATGAAACACATAGAATTCCTTCATTATCCTTGTGGGTTGTGATTTCTTCTCCCGTTAAGTTATCATCTTGACCCATCACTTCCTCCTGACATCTTCAAATCTTTTCCAATAATTTTGGTTGAAAAGTCATTTAGTAAATAACTTCAGTAGGTGTATTGGGAACACGAATCTCAATTTCCAACTTGTCAAATTCCTTGGCCAATTCTTCAGATGAAGTCAACAAATTCAATCTTTCTTTTCGGCTCAGTGCATCTCCCACAACGTTCACTTTACCTAGATGATAGCTAATTGTAACATCATAATCTTTGATCAACTCTAACCATCATCGTTGCCTCATTTTAAGTTCCTTTCGCGTTAAGATGTACTTTAAACTTTTATGATCCGTGTAGATTTCGCATATCTCACCGTAAAGATAGTGTCTCCAAAGTTTTAATGCAAATACGATCGCTGCTAATTCCATGTCATGTGTAGGATATTTCTGTTCATGAGGTTTTAATTGTCTCAAGGCATATGCAATTAGGTTACCGTGTTACATCAGAATACATCCTAGTCCACGGTATGAAGCGTCGCTGTAAATGACAAAATTCCCATGCTCATCTGGCAATAGAAGTACCGGTGCAGTTACTAACCGCTTCTTCAGTTCTTGAAAAGCTTCCTCACATTTGTTATCCCATACGAACTTTTCACTTTTTCGAGTCAACTTGGTCAGTGGCGTTGCTATTTTCACAAAATCCTTGACGAACCTTCTATAGTATCCTGCCAATCCCAAGAAACTTCAAATCTCTATTGGTGTCTTCGCCCTTTCCCAATTTAACATAACTTCAATCTTCGCTGGATCATTTTGAATGCCTTCCCTGCTAATGATATGCCCTAAAAATTGTACTTCCTTTAACCAAAATTTGCATTCCAAAATTTCACCTACAACTGTTCCTTTCTTAGAATTTCTAAAGCGATCCTCAAATGCTCGGCATGCTCTTCTTTAGTCTTTGAATAAATCAAGATGTCATCAATAAATACAATCAAGAATTTATCCAAGTACCTCGTGAATACCCTGTTCATCAAATCCATGAATGCTGCTGGCGCATTGGTCAAACCGAATGCCATTACGAGAAATTCATAATGTCCGTATCTAGTACGAAAATCAGTCTTGGGAATATCTTCAGCTTTGATCTTCAATTGATGATAGCCCGGTCTCAAGTCCATCTTAGAAAACCATGCCGCTCCTTTTAGTTGATCAAATAAATCATCGATTCATGGCAAAGGATATTTATTTTTAATAGTCAGCTTATTCAATTCTCGATAATCGATTCATAGTCGCATGCTGTCGTCTTTCATCTTTACGAACAATACCGGTGCACCCCATGGGGTACACTAGGTCTTATGATTCCCATGTCTAGTAGATCTTGCAATTATGTTGACAATTCTTTCATCTCCATTGGTGCCATTCGATATGGATATTTCGAAACTGTTCTATACCCGGCGCTAAATCGATTTTAGACTCAATTTCTCGGTCTGGAGGTAACCCTGGAAACTCATCTGAAAAAATATTAGGAAATTCACATGCAACTGCAATATCTTCTATCTTGGGACTTCCATTTTCTGTATCTAACACATAGGCTTATGTACATTTCATATCCCTGTCGTAACAATCGTTTGGTCTGCATTATTGTCAGGAAATTTCTTCTGCTGTTTTTCACCTTTGAACTTTACCGTTGCATTTTCCGCAGTTTGCAATTTCACTTTCTTGTTCATGCAATCGATCTGGGCATTATGACAAACTAACCAATCCATTCCCAAAATAACGTCAAACTCTCCTAACTTAAAAAGAATCAGGTTTACAGAGAAATGATGTCCGGCTATTTCAACATCGCACGCAGGACATACTCGATCTACCAGAATTTGGTCATCATTCGCTAATTTTATAATTAACGTCTCGCCCAACCATTCAGTTTCACAACACATCTTACCAATGAATTCTTCAGAAATAAAAGATCGTGTAGCTTTAGAATCAATTAATACTTTTGAATTTACTGAGTTTACCAAAAGCGTACCTGCAATAACACTAGGACTCTGCACGGCTTCTTTCATTGTCATGTCAAATGTTCTTGCTCTGGGTTGATTAGGCTGTGGTGGAGGAGGTAATTCCAACACTTTCGGAATACTAGCTGTCATTGCTGGTCCTCCACAATCCCTAGCGATATGTCCTTTCTTTCCATATTGGAAGCAAGTAACTTCTGTTTTTCCCGCTGGACATTCATTAGAATATTGAAAACAAGTAACTTCTATTTTTCCCGTTGGTCCTCCACAATCCCTAGCGATATGTCCTTTCTAACCACTATTGATTTGAATGCTAGTCAATATAAGGAGACTGTGAAAAAGGTGATTGTGGAAATGTTTCACATACATACTAGCTTGGTAGCAGCTACTGTGGAAGTCAGTAGGCTAACAAAAGCTAATGAGAAGCTTGAGAGTGAGAAGCAAAAGATGGATCTACTTCTTATGGAGCTTGTGTCAGTCAAGCAAGAAAATGAATATCTGAAAAATAAGTTGAAGTGTGCAAGTGAGATTGAAGCTTGTGTTAAGAGAAAAGATTGAGAAGAATGAGGTAAAACTAAAATCATTCAGGAATGCATCTGAGTTGGTTAGTCAGTACCAGTGAGAAGAACAAGCCATGTGCTAACATACCTATTGGTCTTGATTATAATGATTTGAATAGCAACAAGGAAGTTGTAGGTGATAAAGGAAAAGCATCAGAAAATGAAGATGTCCCAGCTATCTGAGAAAGGTTGGTTCACCTATGTTCAAAGCATGTGAAATGGATTTCAGTGAAGAAGAGTTGATCATAAATCAAGAAATTGCTGATGAAGATAATGAGAAGAAAAATGCTAAAACAACTCCAGCTTCCAAAGGTGAAAAGAAGCCCATGGTCAACCAAGATTCCAAGACACCAGTCAAGGAAATAAAAACTGAAGATGCAAGAAAGAAGAAGAAGAATATAAATGGAAAGATTGGGATAGATAAAAGCAATAATTTTTCTTATGTTGCAGATGCTCCAACAAAACAATGTCAAAAATGTGGCTCTATGAATCATCTAACTCACCTCTACAAAAAGGTTGTTAGCAAGCCAGGAGTAGGAGCATGCAAATACAATGAAGCAAGAACTGAAGATCCCTCCTCATTCTGTGTCAAGTTTGATTGCATACCTTGAAACATGAAAGTAATGATAAGTTGTCACAAGCTGTGAGTTGATCTTAAGGAAATCAATATTGAATCTTCCGCTAAAAAGGACAATGCACCTCATTCAATGAACTCTATTCTTTCTGAATCATCAAACTCTACCTCTATCAAATCTGTTAACAAGAAGAAAGTACCAAACACTGCTTGGGTTGCTAAACATAATTAAACTCATTGTGTGCAGGATAAAAAGAAGAAAGTCATATGGATCATAGACAGTGAATGCTCAAGACATATGATAAGTGATATGACCATGCTATCACAGTTTGAGGAGAAGGTTGGCCCATTAGTGACTTTGAGAGACAACAACAAAGGTTTCACAATGGGATATGGCAAATTAATTTCTGGAAATATTGTCAATGAAGTTGTTGCACTGGTAACTGGTCTTGAAGTGAATATTCTTAGTGTTAGTCAAATTGCAGAAAAGGGTTTCAAAGTTTAATTTAACAAAGAAGAATGCACTTTTATTAACAAGAAAACTGGTGAAGTTCCTCTAAAAGGAGAAAGGAAAGGAAGCTTATTTGTTGCAGACTTGGACTCAGCAAATGAGGATGAAATTTGTTGCTTCCACACCAAGGCATCTGTAGAGCAAAGCAAACTATGGCATAAGAAGCTGTCTCACTTGAATTTCAAGGCAATCAATACTCTAGTCAAAAAGGAGTTAATGAGAGTCATGCCCAATCTGGAGTTTGCTCAAGATGAAGTCTATGATGCTTTTCAAAAGCGTAAAATGAAAAGATCAAATCACAAGAGTAAAACTATAAATTCTATAAGTGCACCTTTGCAACTTATTCGCATGGATTTATTTGGTCCAGTTAATGTCCATTCAATTTCAAGAAAAAGATATGCAATTGTGATGGTGGATGACTACTCAAGATATACTTGGGTAGAATTATGCACTCTAAAAATGAAAGTCCATACATTATAATTACGCATATCAAGAAGATTGAGAAGCAGGTTGAAGATCAGAATTGTGTGAAAAGATTGAGGAGTGATAATGGAACATAATTCAGAAATGCATCCTTAACTGAATTCTGCAAAGACAAAGGCATTGTTGAAGAATTCTCAGCTGCTAGAATACCTCAACAAAATGGGGTAGTTGAGAGAAAAAATAGAACTCTAGTAGAGGCTGCTGGAAGAATGTTGCAAGATGTAAAGTTGCCACCTAGTTTTTGGGAAGAAGCTGTGAACACTGCATGCTATACTCAAAACATATATCTCATTAACAAGAATCTTGGAAAATCACCCTACTCAATTTTTTCTAAAAGGAATCCTACTGTGGAACATCTTCATGTGTTTGGAAGCAAGTGGTATTTTTTGAAGGACAACTACTGAATATATGGGAAAATTTGATGCCAAAGTTTTTGAAGCAATTTTTCTGGGATATTCATTGGAAAGAACTGCCTACAAGGTCAATGTGCTTGAATAAAAGAAAATTATGGAAAGCACATATGTTACTTTTGATGATGACAAGTGCAGTGGATTGTAATGCCTTGATGAAAATGAAGTAGAAGCCCTAAAGTTTGAAAATCTCAACATTGATAGTGATTCTGATGATGAAGCTGAACTCAACACAAATCACACATTAGATGAAGAGTCAACTGAACAAGTAAATCATGAAAATGGAAGCTCATCTTATGGACCTAAATTTGATAGCACAAACTCAGGGGGAGAAAGAGAGGAAGGTTTTGCAAGTCATGCCAATAATTAAGAAAACACAAAAAACTATAGTCAACAAACTCATACTGGAAAGCGGGATAAAAGTCACACTAGAGAAGCCATTATTATGATCTAACTGCTGCAGTGAGGACTAGAACTGCAACTGCAAATGAATATCTTCGTGCATGTTTTCTGTCACAAGTTGAGCCACAGAAAATTGAGGAAGCACTTTCTTAATCCTGATTGGATATCTGCTATGCAAGAAGAGCTAAATTAGTTTAAAAGAAACAAAGTTTGGAAATTGGTTCCTACACCAAAGAACAGAAGTATAATTGGAACAAAGTGGGTGTTCAGGAACAAAATTGATGAAAATGGAATTGTTACTAGAACCAAAGGAAAGCTGTTTGCAAAAGGCTACTCACAGGGAGAAGGAATTGATTATGATGAAACTTTTGCTCCAGTTGCAAGACTTGAAGCAATAATGATCTTTCTTGCATTTGCTGCACAATCAAATTTCAAGGTATATCAAATGGATGTGAAGAGTGCATTTCTTAATGGTGAGTTGGAAGAAGAGGTTTATGTGCAATAACCACCTTGCTTTGAAGATCCTATAATTTTCCAAATATTGTATACAAATCACCTAGAGCTTGGTACGATACAGTATTAGAATTTTTAATTAAGCACGGATTTACTAGATGTACTATTGACTAAGACTCTATTCTACAAGAAGCACGTTGATGATATGATCCTAGTTCAGATCTATGTGGGTGATATTATCTTCGGTTTTCACTAATGAAAAGATTTGTCAAAGATTTTCTAAGCTTATGCAGAGTCAATATGAAATGAGTATGATGGGCGAATTCAGTTACTTTCTTGGACTTCAAGTCAGTCAAAGAATTGACGAAATCTTCATCAGCCAAACTAAGTATGTCAAAGATTTATTGAAAAAGTTTGGTATGGTTGATTGTTCACCTGCATCTACACCTATGTCTACAGCTATAAAGTTGGATATATATAAAAAGGGCAAGAGTGTAGATATCTCAAGCTATAGAGGAATGATTGGATCTCTGCTATACTTAACTGTAAGTAGACTAGACATCATGTTTGCAACATGTCTCTCTACAAGATTTCAAGCCAATCCAAAAGATTACATTTGATGGCTGTGAAGAGAATTTTCAGATACTTGAAGAGGACTCCATACTTGGGATTATGGTATCCTAAGGGAACTGGTTATGAAGTTGTTCGATACACATATGCAGATTTTGCTGGATTCAGGGTTGACAGCAAGAGCACTAGTGGAAGCTATCAGTTTCTTGGACAAAGACTTGTATCCTGGTATAGCAAGAAACAACAATCTATATAAACTTCCACAACTGAGGATGAATACATAGTTGCTGGAAGTTGATGTACTCAAGTGCTTTGGATTAGAAATCAGCTAATGAATTATGGCCTAGTGTTACACAAAATTCCAATTATGTGTGACAATACTAGTGCTATATTTATTGTGGCTAATCCAGTTAATCATTCTAGAACAAAACACATTGATGTAAGGTACCATTTTATGAGAGAACATGCCACAAATTGTACCATTCACCTCATTTTTGTTCCAACAGAAAAAACAATTAGATGACATTTTTACTAAACCTTTGAATGAAGCAAGTTTCACTCGACTTGTAGGTGAAATTGAAATGCTTAATTCTTTATCTTAAGGCAATAACTCACCTAATATTTTGCAGCAGTTTAATCTCTAATAAATCAAAATTCATTTGATTAATTAAAACTGAAATATGAATTATAAATATTTCAAAAATATCTGCATATTTATTTTTCAAAATTCAAATTTTAGCTTGGAATTTTTTAATTTTAAGAAAACTGTCTAAATGTTGATATACTTCTAGGTAGACTTTAATTTTATTTTAACACATATCAATTATATAAAAATTACCTTTAATTTGAATTTAATTTTAGTTTTAGCGTAAATTAATAATATATATTAATTTTTTTTCTTAGTCTCGTAATATGAACCATCTACTTACATTTAGTTTGTTTTATTTTAGCTATGGTTAAATATTATTTTATTTTAAACCGAATATATAACATGTTTTATTTTATTCTCATGGCATTATACCGACCAACACAATATGTTGTAGCCCGGTTTCATAAAATATTTTTTAGCTAGATTGGTAGTATTTATTTTTTTTTCCCCTCAGGTAGCAAATCTCGTTTTGGTCTCATACCCGCTATGTCAACCAAATTCAGGTAATTATATTTAGTTTTTTATTTAATTTCATTTTAGCCGGAAATGAATATTATTATGTTTTAGACCGAACTTGGGCGTGTTCCCAAGCTAAGCATGCGATGTTTAATATTTGGAGAATCAACTCATTATTTTATTTATATTTTAAATTTTCATTATTTCAAAAATTTATATTGCTTTTAACACATTATCAAAACTCTACTTTTTAAAGAAACAATTGTCATTCGGAAATGACCAATTAACTGGTGGTAACAAAACTTTAAAAACAAATATGTAATTAGAAATAACATCAACTCTTATGACATAACATATTCCTTAATAAGCTATAAACAAAAAATAATATTAGCACATGTATGAACTTAGTTATTCCTCGCAATAATATATTTATTTGGAGCAATCTAAATTTGTTTAAATGAATGAATGTGATTTTGAATAAACAATTAATTGGTGGTAGCACAACTTCAAAACAAGAGGGTGTGTGGAGGTGTACGCATGCAATGTTTGTTATTTGAAGAATCAACTCTTGATCTTTTATTATAATTTTCAAAAATTCATAACTTTAGATCTTTTATAAACACGAATTGGAAAATTTAATATTATAATAATATTAAGATTATAGTAATTATAGTCGACACAACTGTTTTGTGTCATATTAAATGCGTATTATGTGATTTATGATGTTATAAATTTTGATTGAGCATAAAAGGGTATGTGTTTTGTGCGTTATATGTTCTTTGTGATTCGAGTTATTTTTCGAGTAGTTTATTAGGTGTTAAATTGATTTATATTAAAAGTTATAATTTTAAAAAAAATTAATAGTTGTTGTTTCGTGTAGAAAAATTGGCCTTGTTATGCATCATATGACGTATACCATATTGATTTTCTGAACATCCAGTTAATTTAAAAAATATTTTGTTTCGTGAAAAATGAACTTTCCGGACGTCGAGCCCACAAAAATCATTTTTTTATTTTTATAAAATTGTGGGACTATCAAATATCCAATATTTTAGGATCTTTGGATTATTCGTAATTTTCGGGAACTTTGTCATAATTTCTATATTTATTGAATTAAAATTATTTCCCGATAATTATTAATTTTTAGCTAATTATTTTTATTAAATGATATGATTAGGCCCCAAATAATTTTGGGGAGTATAATTTCTATAACTATAAATACAGCTTAACTATTATTTAATTATTAATTAATTATATAAAAATTAGAAAAATATTAAAAATTCTGTTTATTCTCTCAAATAACTAGGGTTAGAGTTTATGTGTTCTTGGGAATCTAATGCAGATTTGAAGGTAATATGGGATTCCAAATCACAAGTGTAATTGGAGCTTTGGGTTTTAACGTTTTTGTTTTTAATTTTCTGAACTATCCATGTTATGGCTTTTAATATAATTGGTTGATGTGAATTGATTGTAGAATGTATAAGCTTTGTTTTCGTAAATAAATTGTTGTATTTGGTTAACATTTTTCTAATCACCTGAAAATCACCAATTTTTAGTCGAGATTCGCCGGGAAGTCGTCGGAATCGGCGAAGGGTTGTTGTATCTGGTGTCTACGGATTCCCGTGAGTTTTGTTGATATATATGGTAGATTTGCAGCAAGAAAGCGGGCAGCACCCGGTTCGATCCAGAATTCCCAATTACCATTTACAAAACCTGTTTGTACAGATTTCGTTTTACAAATAATTCAAAAACATTTCTAATTTCAAAATTTATTTAGTTTAAATCCAAAATCAATTTATTTAATTATTTTAAATAATTAACTAAATCATTTTAATTCCAAAAAATTAATTTCATTATTATTTTCAAAAATTCTAAATTTGATTTAATTATTTATAATTTATTTTAATTATTTATTTATGGATTTAATTAATTGATTAATTTGTTTAATTAATTAATTCTGTTTATAAATAATTAAGTGAAATGTAATTATTTATAATTAAGCCAAATAATGATTTTAAAATCATTTTGAACTTTTTAAAATTACACAAAGGTATTTAAAAATTCAATTAATATTATTATTAATTGAATTATTTTTATTTAATTCATAATAAATAGACTGTTCATTTGTTTAATACAAAACGAACGCGTCTAGACACAGAAAAATATTCTTATTCGATTAAAAATACTTTCGAGACATAAAATATTTCATTTTGAGAGGTCTCTTGATTTTGTAAACGTTTTTGAGTCGTGTAATTATTAAAAAATTCATATTTTGACTCGATTTCAATTTTAAATGCAGCGAGTCGAGTGTTTTGATAAATTGAATCATATGTTACATGAATTATGTGATACATGCCTTATGTGTTTACGTGTTATATGAGTTATGAGTCCATGTGTCTTTTAAACGTTATCTGATTAAAATATGATCCTTATCTGTTATTATCGGGTGGTTAGACGATAAGGATAAACGTATAATAGATAATTATATATTGTTAGATAATTGAAATGGTATCTTTTATGATAGATAAACATAGAGTGAGGCATTCAAAGCCAGATAGAGAGATTTAAAAGTAAATCTTGTCTACATGAAATACATGAGACAAGTAAATACAAAGATAAGATAAATATATGATGGTGATTGACAACAAGGGTCAGATAACCTGTAAATGATCCGAATTTGAGGGGTTATCTGTATATTTGTTTGAATATACATGGCTATAATATTTCAATTTGTTTGGTGACACCCAATCCTGACCCCGAATTTGGGGATGTTACAGTTGGTATCACAGCCACATGTTATTCGTCCCTGAAATAAGAATATATAGAACATAAGATAAGATTGACAGATCATATAAGATAGGAATGACCTTAACTAAACTCATGTTGAGTTAAGTTAAGATTATTGAATACAGTATTAGTTATTAAGATAGGTGCGAGGTGAATATGTTGACGTTATTAGTATATTGAGTACCCAGATCCTATAGTTACGAGGGGTCGCAATTCGACGAATATTGGGTAAATTATTATAATTTTTATATAGTTTTAAAATGAAACTAAGAGTGATGCTTTTTAGAATTTCGTATAAAAAGAGATAGATGAGTTTTAGTATGATCCAATTTAGAATTGTGTAGTAAGATAAGCTCCAGGATGGAGGCAACGAGTTAATTAAAGCTGATAGAGGTCCAACGTTGCAAATTTCAAAGGCACCACCGTTGCGAGAAGGTTCTTATCACTTTTCAGGCGTCACGCAAGGAACAACACTTACCTTACTAGGTATACTTAAAGTAAATAGGAAATATGACCTTCTCCACAGACAGAATGTCGAATTGCGTCAATTGGTAGTAACTACAACATTAAGGATGACGACAGGAATATTAAGGATAATACCAGATGTCAGCATTGGAGTTAGAGTTACAGATAAGATAGAATACAACGGTAAATGAAGTTTTGTCAGCTGATGAATGTGAAATGAACCTGAGAAGGAGTAGAAGATTATGAAGATGAATTGACCCTTATGTGGTCGTTTCTTTATTTAGGTACCCTATTAGTGGATTATGAGAATAAAAAGTAACTCATTTAGTAGGGACGACCATGTATGCGATTTTCAAAATTTTAAACAAGTTTCGAAAAAGATTTCTTATAAAATTTTCTAAAAGATGTTTAGAAAAAATAAGTTTTAAAATTTGATTGTCAAATTACTTTTTGAGTTCTTGTTGTTATAAACATTAGATTACCCCGAAGAATACTTGACTTGGTCCCAATATTGTCAAATTCAGAAGGTCAAATGGACTAGCTATTGCGGAGAAGTTCAAAATCTTACTGATAGAGAAGAGTGCAAACCTTGTTTAATAATATCAACAACAGAGTCAACATACAGAAACATTATTTACCAAATTCATGAAACTATTAAAGTTTAAAAAGATTCGTTGACCAAAAAGAAGCTAGAAGATGATTGAAGAAAATGAAGGAATCTTCCATACGATTGAAGAAGAATAATATTCCTATTGACGGAGTAGGGGTGTTACATGATTGATGGTTATCCTACGCGACATAGATGAAATTAGAAGCGCTGATTATAAATCCCGTAAGGATGCAATTATGGTCAAATTATTAAAGTATCGAATGTGGAGGCACGACGCTAAGAAAATTGGCATAATAGGTGAATTCACGAAGGAATTTCCCAAGGACTCCCCAAAGTTATTATATGACTTGGATATGTAATCTGTTACTCGAACGAGCCTGAAGGTATATATAAGAGAAAAGTGGACGGCGACCAACGATATCATTCTTTTCTATAACACGATATCGTATATTCTCCTAAATTCTTGAATAAATATAAATTTCTTTCATTATTTCATTCAGTGAGACAATAAAGAAGAAGAGGTTATTGTATCCCTTTTTAAATTATTCTTCCTTTCAAATATTTCCTTCTAATTGAGACGAGCAGTGTTATGGTGTGACGCTTTGTCGAAATGACGAAGAGTCTGGTGGGAAGTCACCTAATCATGTGTTGTATGCTATATAGTATGAAAGGCTGGCCATCTTGAGTACAAATATGGTTGTCTCATTCATATCTAAATCTTTACTCATTCTTTCGATGACAATCATGATTTAATTGATTTATGGATCCCCCCAACTATTTTGTCGCACTGTTGTTCTTTAGAAAGCTTTCCAATTAGAATCATACACACAAGTTCTCTTCTGATGTAAGGTCTACTCTTTGAGCGTTTTTAAAAGAAGTGAAATAATCCCATGTAAGGAAGTTATGAGATCGAAGAAATTATAAGTACGATAAATTTCGAGCGTGTTCTTCAAGGAATTGTCAGGCATTTCAACTCAAGTAAGTGAGTTATGGTGAATTTGATGCTCATAACTGAGCCAGCTATGAAGGTCCATATGGAAAGGCATAAATGGAAATGAAGAAATGGTGACACAACTGCGAAATTATTTTAAGAAATAATGTTTTAGAACCAATTGCATTTTTTTAAAAAGTATGATAATTGAGATCATGTATTGGATATCAAAAATTAAACAAGTTAACTAATGAGAATAAATACATATTGTCGAGGATAAATGAGTTGCTTCATCAGTTGGAAATATACAGTATAATTTTTCTAAAAGATAATTATGTATAAGTATTAACAATAGAGAATAAGATTAAAAGATATTCTTCAAACGAATTTATGAATAAGTGTAAGTAATATGAATCGTTAGTTAGAGAACTTGGATTGAAAAATGAACTAGAAGAATCCTGGAATAAAGTTTTTGAGAAACACCATAATAATTTTATATTAGTGGTATTCCGAGATATTCTGAAGGAATTGAAGAAATGTATGGTTATATTATTAATTATTTGTTTATGACCTTAGTTTTATTAAAAGATGCATGATGTGTCAGTTAATAATATATGTAGTTGTCAACATGATATGTCCTGAAGTGGGGTGAAGTGCTGTGGTTGATGGATGGTGATGGATTGACATGGTTGTTTATTGTTTGATTGATTGTTGGTATCGTCTTGAGTCTGAATGATAGTCAATAATATAGAGGAAATACTGCCCAAATTTTTGGAAAATATCCTACTTTTAAAGATAGAAAGTATACTTCCGTGTATTATTGATATCCCTCTTGATACTCCAAATGATTGCGATCTCAGTCCTTGAGAAAGGTTGTTTTGACAAAACTGACTTTATATAATTGGTTTTTGATTTCATTTAGCTAGTCATTACTTGGTTTAATTGATCAATTAAAAGGAGTTAATTGATTAATTTTATCTACTAATGGCCAGTTAGATGGGAATTAATTCCAATTAGAATAAGTCAAATTCTGAGGTGATTTTTAGATCCAAAATTAAAGCAATTAAGAATTTGGAGGAATTAGACTCCAGTAGAATTTAGATGTTTAGTGGAATTGGCACGATGTGGCTGCAAGTGTGCGAGACCTTATCTAGATGAATATGTCCTTGTAATAAAAGATAATAGAAATAAAAAGTTTATTCGTATACGCATGAGAGAATACGTATCTAAGAACTAGAGGTTCAATACAACAGCCAAGAGAATGAAAGAAGAAATAAAAGATTGGTAACTCCACCAATATGAATGTTGTTAGACGATCAAGAGAATTTTATCATATGCAATGAAATTTTATATATGAAGAATTTGGCTGTATATCTATACAGAGCAATAAAGTAAAGATAAATGCTCCGAGATACCAGAAGACTCGTGAACACATGTATCTGATGTATGGTAGAAGTTGGCAATGATAGCATATGAACTACGAATGAGAGAGCATTATTTATTTAGGGAAAAGGGTATATGACTTACCCATACCAAAATAATTTAAACCATATCTTCATTCAAGAAAATAAAATATGAGATAGAGGATAGTTGGAATTGGTTAGGAAGGATAGTGCGTGATTAGCAGTTATATGAGTAAAGCTAATTAGGTAACTTCTAATTCAACAAAAAGAAAAGAATGACTTTGATAACTTTATTACCAAGAGTAAAAGAAGAGTTCAAATAGTTATGAATTGGATTTTTTATCCCAGAGTTAACCACAAGAATGGTTTATTTGATGAAGATCCGATCAGTACTATTGGGAGAAGAATTCCCTTATGTTAAGAAGAAATAATAAGCAAGGAGAATAGAGAACTTAAATAGAAAAGGAAGTGGAATCAAAAGGAAGATAAAGAAGCTTTATAAGTTGCTTATGATGTAAGCAAGTTATGGACATCATATATTCCAGGACTGAAGTAAAGGACGTAATGAAACATCTATAACTTGAAATAGAAATATCAATCTGAGAATACGATTAAAGACAGAGAGTAAGACGAAGGTATTGATTGATAGGGTATAAGAATGAAGATGCTAGGACATGTAAGAAAATGCCATATCTATCAAGAATCAAAGCCAACAGCAAAGGATGATCATATTGTTGTAACCGTTTTGAAAATAAGTATAGCTCGATAAGAAGTAAAATAGTAGCTTGAGAACCAAAACGAAGGAAGCATTATTTAGATTATTATGGATAGGTTAACCGAACCTAAACCTTCACTATTAAATAAATACATTATTCGATAGGTAAGTTCCATATTTCTTAAGAAAGATTGCGGTACGTCATCAGATTCAAGTATGGATTATAATTGATCGATATTGGTAGTTGACTTAAGATTTTGGCCGAGATATTGAAAATGTTGTGAACTAGGATGAACTGGAATAAAATGTATCACTCATGGATGAATGGGTACTAGGTAAGGCAGAACTAAAAGATATGGTTTTGGCTAAACATTGAAAACTCGAGAGATTCAAGTTACTCCAAGAATATGATACAAGACATAGATGTGAAAGAAGACTTTCTGATAATATGGCGTGAAGACGAGAATGAACATTATATGTGGCGGAACGTCGGAGAAGACCTTTGTAATAAATTTTATATTGGGACTCCCTAGAACCAAATAAATGATAAAATGGGTTAAAGTATGTGGGCGATGTATTCAGATTTGTATATTTTCTTCTAAATAGTAAAAGATTTTCGCTCGATGAATATATTCGATTGTGATTCAAAGAAATTGAAGTATGATAATAAGTTATGAGTCAATTATACCCTTTGAAATTTTATCTTTATTTCTAAATTCTAGAGTTGATTTAGGATGTTTAGAAACCGAAGGCGCCATGGTCTCAGTATATCATTCGCAGATGAACAAAAAGAGTAAGGGAATGATTAAGGAGCCTCGAATGCGATTGAAAGCGATTACAAGCTGGGCTAATTTAACAAATAAATACGTGAAAAATGAAGTGTAAGAATCAGTAAAAGTGAAAGCGTTCATAAGCACGACTGATTAGAATTCAAAAGAAAAGATGTTTAGTATGCATTATGTTAAATCCTTTTGAGACAGTAAGCACTACAAGAATAATGTCAATAGACATCACACATTAGACATCGGTTAACTTTTCCACTGATGTTAAAATAAGTATTGACATCACCCCGTGTTTTTGTGATGTCTTTGTTCTTTGTAGACATCGGTTATAATTAAACCGATGTCTAAAATTCACCAAAAAAATAATTGCGTGCCCACCTTTTCTTTCCCCCTAGTCAAATTTTCATTCAGTTTTAGTTCTAAATTCCCCCCCCAATCCCAAAATTCTCCCCCTTAACCAAATTTTGGTTCCCCCCAAATCAATCGTCAGACATAAAATCAAAACAAAAAACTAAAAACTAAAAAATTAAAACTAAAAACTAAAAAACAGAAAACTGTTCTCTCTCTCTCTCTCTCTCTCTCTCTCTCTCTCTCTCTCTCTCTCTCGAATCCCTCTCTCTCTCTCGAACCTCTCTCTCTCTCTCGATCGTACCTCTCTCCCCTCACAATCTCTCTGAACTCCGGGCATCATCTCACCATCACAATCTCTCAAACCTCTCTCTCTCTCGAACCTGTCTCTGGAACACCTCTCTCTCTCTCTTTATGAACCTCTTTCCACTCTCAATCTCTCCGTTAAGCCTCTTTCAGTTAACCTCTGTACTTCGGTAAGTGTTGTATCTACTTAAATCGAACTGGTCTTCTCTGCATGAAGATCAGTTTTGAAAGTTGAGGATTTTTGAATTCAAAACCCTAATTTTGTAAATTGAGGTTTTTTCTAATTCAAAACCATTATTCTTTTTTATTAATTTAGTATCTAAACTTGTTGCTAATACTTTTCTTCTTGTTGTATACATAACCTAATACTTTAGGTAATTTGGGTGGTTTTGGTTGTACACTTGTATTTTTGTTTGTTTTTTTTATTTTTGTAAATTAGGTTTTCATTTATTTTTAATGTTGTGATTTGTTTTTGCAGGACATTAGTGCTGTTTGATTTTCGATCTTCGGTGAGTTTTCTTTTCCAACTCTGTTTTGTACACTTATACATTTGATTTGTTTTGTTAGTTTTGATAGTGTTTTTTTGTCTATGTACTATGTAGTTGTTTCTTATATTGATCTATGTGCTGTGTACAATATGCATCATGTATAATATGAAATCTCAGTTTTCTTTTGTTTGCAATTATGTGCAGGAGAATTCATTTTGGTATTAGTATGTTATATTTAAATGTGGTCGTGTTCTGAATTTTGTATGCAAGTGTGTGGTATGAAATCTCAGTTTCGTGTTCTTAATTTAGTCATTGTGTATGCAAGTGTTTAGTTGAAAATAGTATATTTATAATTTGATAATCTGCATCCGTGATCTGACTATTATACTATGATTAATTATAGTTAATTATATAGTGATTATACATTAAGTATCGAATGACTAGTTAATATATATTACCAGTACTATAATGAAATTTATAATATGAATTACGTGATGCATTACAAATTGATTCATATTATAATAAAATGTATAACATTAAAATGTATAATATGCATTATGTATAATATGAATTCTCAGTTTTCTTATATCTTTTATAGTCTGCCCTATGTGTGGTTGTCATACTTAAAAAATAAAAATAAGCCTTATACTGAATTTTTTAGTGACATGCCAGGTGGTTTTTAAATGGATAAGTCTTGGATAAAAGCTGATAAGGATTCTCTACAGTATGAAATTGGTGTTGAGAACTTCTTGATATTCGCCGAGGAAAATGTTAAAAACCCCAAGAAAATTCCTTGTCCTTGTGACACTACTCTAACTTCAAATAGTTTCTGTGAATATAATCAGAGGTCATCTTTATGAATCAGGGTTTAGTTTAGAATATTCTGATTGGATTTGGCATGGAGAAAACCATGTTACTAGTACTAGGTAATCTGTTGGTAGTACTTGTCCTCCCTCGAAGCCCATACCAATTTCAGAAACATTTAACGTGTGTGAAACAGCCTATAGTAGGGAAGATTGCGATAAAGAGTCAGATAACTTTAAGAGGTTTGTTGCCGATGTGGAACAACCTCTGTTTGAGGGAAGTGAGTGTACTAAACTAGAGTCGGTCTTAAAATTACATAATTGGAAGGCTAGGTTTGGAGTTTCTGATAAAGCTTTTACTGATCTGCTTCAATCAATTGGATCAATTCTTCCTAAAGATAATCTGCTTCTGTCTAATATGTATGAAGCCAAGAAAACCTTGACTGATTTAGGCCTCGAGTATATTAAATTCCACGCTTGTCCAAATGACTGCGTATTATACAGGGGTCCAGTTCTCGAGTCTTCTTCCGAGTGTCCCAAATGCCATCTCTCTTGCTGGAAAGTTGGGAAAGATGGTCAAGTTAGGGTAAATGTGCCAGCTAAGGTTATGTGGTATTTTCCGATAATCCCCTGATTTAAAAGAATGTTTAAATTTTCATCTACTGCTGAATTAATTAGTTGGCATGCAAAAAATCGATCCAAAGATGGAAAGATGCGTCACCCCTCTGATTCTCCATCTTGGAGAAATGTAGATTGTAGGTGGCCTGAGTTTGGTAGTGAGGTAAGAAATATACGTTTAGGATTAGCGGCTGATGGTATAAATCCATACAACAATGGATTAAATAATCAGTACAGCTGCTGGCCAGTTATGTTAGTAACGTATAATCTTCCTCCATTATTATGCATGAAGAGGAAATTTATGATGTTAACAACATTAATTTCTGGCCCACAAGAGCCTATTACTGATATAGATGTATATCTCCAGCCACTGATCGACGATTTTAAAAAATTGTGGGAGGAAGGTGAACCAAACATGTACGATGCCCATACAAAATTCGTTTTCACTCTAAAGGTTATCTTGATGTTGACAATAAATGACTTCCCGAGATATGGAAATTTTTTGGGGTGCGTTAATAAGGGTTATAGGGCCTTTCCAGTATGCGGTGATCAGACTGTGGCTAAATATCTAAGACATAGTAGAAAAATGAGCTACCAAGGACATCGTCGGTATTTAGATCTTTATCATCCGTATAGAAGGCAAAAGATAGCTTTTAATGGAGAACAAGAATTTAGTTGTGCACCTGAACTGTAACACCCCCAGATCCGGGGGTCGGGGATCCGGGTTGTCACGGTCTTTCTTTCCACAATATCACTTCACTTAATTAATAATAAATAACCTCATGCTGTGACCCCACACTAACACACACCACAACCCGTTATAGTCTCAGAGATGAAATTGAAATAAGTACAAGTCTTTGAATCCACAATTTAAAATTATTACAACCCAAAATGATTAGTTGATAATTTACAGTTAATTGCCATTATCTGCCACAAGTTATAATTATACATAATTTGATTCTCAAAAGTAGATGGTCTGAACTACAATGGATCTACCTCTGCAGCTATAGCAGCCACAACATCATCGGGAAGACGCGGGGCGCTTCCCACGCGCTTGCGCTGGGTCTACTGGAGTCTGGCCATCTCTCCTAACTATTGTTGTGTGATGAAGAAATAAAGCAAGAGTGAGCCTTACAGCTCGCAAGATAATACATAGTGATAACAATAATATAAGTATCTAAATGGATACTCACTAGAATCTTTATCGTGTGTAAGATAATTACTTACTAGATATAATGTAAAAACAAGGAATGAAGTTACCAATACTTCACCACACTTATATCATTTATAAAGCTACTTGAACTACCACCGTTCAAAGTATTATAAGTTTTAAGAAAAACATCCCATAGATGAGACCACAAGTTAAGACTTGAATAGATTCAATCTTTGAAATATTATTGAATGAAATAAAGTTACGAGATACTTTATTTAGTCCCGATATATATATATCCACATATATATATCTCTAAAACATTTCCTGGAACCTCTGTTATGTAAAGTATGAACAGAGTTGCAATATCCAATGAATTTGGAAGGAAAAGAAAACCTTTGGCATAAACCAGATATCTTGCTGATCAGGCAAAGATACCCATAAGTAACCTTTTCTACTAGTAGATGGACGAATTCCCCACTGGTCATCACCCTGGTCATAATTAGGACCTTATGCTGGACTGCCACTCAGCCACTTATGCATTTGATGGACTCCCACTGAGCCACTTACACTATCATGGACGCCCACTGAGCCCATGTTGCTTATGCCGACTCAATAGATGGACTTACTTCCCGAACGATGGGCAAGTAATCAAGATGTTTTCTCAAAACAGCAACCTCGTTGCGAATGTAAAATACACCACTGAGCCGGATCCCTCAAGTTTTGAACGAGTATTTAAATCCCCTTTAAAAGGAAGATCTTAAATATAAAAATGAGTTTTGGGATCCGCTCTAACTTTTTAAAAATCATTTTGAAGACTCGAAAACACTTTATAGAGTGTTTGGAGTAAAGCTGATTTAATGAAGTAAATCAGTCCCCAGAATATTTAGAAAATGACTGAATATTATTAATTAAATAATATTCCCATAAAGAATAATCTTTATAAAAATAATTGAAGTAGAAGTATTAAAACTTATACTTGAAACGAGTATTAAATAACCAAAGATATACTTATATGAAATACTATCTTTATTTGAATAATCGAAAATAAGTTTGATTATTGACACCTTATTCTTTAATAAAATAAAGAATATATCTCAGCAAATAATCGGAGTCATAGATCCTCAAATGAATATTCAAATAATATTCATTAAATAATATAAACTGAGTCATAAGCCCTCGAATGACTATTCAAATAATATTCAATAAATAATATAAAAGAGTCATAAGCCCTCGAATGAATATTCAAATAATATTCAATAAATAATATAAAAGAGTCATAAACCCTCGAATAATATTCGAAATAATACTCAATAATAAAATAAAGTTTAAAGTTATCGAATAAACCTTATTCGATTAATAGTTTGGAAAAACTATAACAATATATATAAATATATATATATATATCCTTATCCATATATACAAAATGTACTCGGGATCCTCGACTCCCGGTTTTAGAAAATATTTTCACCTTTGGGTCCCTATACTAAGGGTATATGCAAGTTACCGCTATCCTCTAGCATAGGTATTATCAACTGAACCAACAGATATATATTCCAAGAATATGAAACAGGCATGCATATATACCATATCACATGCTACAATATATCGCATCATTTGCTAATTATCCAACATGCATCTATCGCAAGATAATGCAAATACATATATTCATCACAACAACAGTATAACGGATAGAATACTTGCCTGAGCGACTGGGGGTTACGAATGGCTCGGGACGAGTCTGGTAACCTATAAGCAACAAGTAAGTTGGAATTAAACCAAAGTCACTTGTAAATCTATACTTTAACTAACTTAGACTCTAACGCTCGTTTTGCGCTCACTGATTCGCTTAAGTCACTCGGGTACCCTCGGCTCCACCATTTTTAATAATTTAACCTTTACGAGTTTTAAAGCGATTCCTTCGCGAATGTCTTACCAACTGCCTAACACACTTACCATGAATGTTTCATACATTAATTAACCCTTTTTGGTCTTTAACCTACATTTCAAAGTAAGGCGAGGGAAAAAGTTTCGTTCGCGAAACGCCGTTACTTGAAACGGTCGTTTCTCCTAAACCGTGCATCGGAATCGAACGAACTACATATCAAAACCAAGCTCGTAACATGAGCTATCTAAACATGGCAGTGGTCATAATCTAGCAGGGGGTCCTCGGGTCCTAATGTTATGCACAAAACAGTCTAAAGAAAATCGGACGTTACGACGGCTATGTTTACGCGATTAACAATATTTATACCACTCCAATTCTTTACCAATTCACTACAAACCACCCAACCATCATCAATACATCAAACACAACTTATATCAAGGCAAAGTCAGTCCATAATCTCAAGGTTTTCCAACTTATTCAACCGCAAACATGATCTACTAACCATAACTTAAGATTCATTAACCATTAACCAAGATTCATATCCAAAATCACCACAAATCCAACCAAACTATCTAACATACATGGATCTTGCTATACATACATGGATATTTCTATATATACATTAATCCATCCATGAACTCATCAAAACTCAAAGTTCAAACTATAAGTTAAAGGTGAAAGTTGTTTATACCTCATTGAAGCTTCCTAACACAACCCAAGAGCTTTGAATGCCTAAAAGAACCTTGATCCTTGCTTGTATAACCTTAATCTTTCATAAAAATTCAAGAAAACTAAAGTTATTTCTTGAAGGTTACTATTCACCATCTTCTTCCTTGATTTATTGGAAGAGATTGTGAAGGAATTAGGAGCTTAAACTTATAGCATATCCATATCTATGTACAAGGAAGCTTAGATAATTACCTTGTGATTTAACAATGCTTGGAACTTGATTTTTGAAATTCTTGCCCTTGAAAAAGATGAAAAGCCGAGAGCAAGATGATGAGAATGAAATGATTTTGTGTTTTTTGATTTGTTTGGCTTAGCTTGGTTGCTTTTTGTTTTGTTTTTGGTTAATTACCTTAATAACCTTATATTTGTGTGGTTATAAACCAACCACACCTCCTCCTTCCCTATGTCATGCTTACATCACATTGATATGTCATCCTCCCTTCCTTGTCCTCTTCTCATTGGTTGGGTGACATCACTTCCTCTAATCCATTTGCTTAACTTCCTAATTGTTTGCCTAATGACCGCTGATCTGTTATACGGTTCGCTTAACTTTCGTTTTCGTTTATCGTTTGAGGGATCATACCCGGGATCTTATTACTTAGGTTCCCTTAACCTTTCTCAATATATTGTATTCCTTTTATGATCCTCTCTTATAATCCTTTAATTTAAATCCTTTTTATCATGTTACCTTATACTCAATTCTTTCCGTATCTATTGGATTTCCGGGAAAAATCAAAGTGTTCGGATTTGGATTCTGACGATCTTTATATACACTTATATCCCATATAAAGTACTAATAAAATCTCAGAATATCCATATCAGAACCCCTACATAGTGTGGCATGAAAAGTTTTCTCATTCAGCAAAAACACTATTCATAAGGGTTTCAAAAATTTTCCAAAAATTGGGGTTATTACAGTCTCCCCTCCTTAAAAGGATTCCGTCCCGGAATCAGATAGAAATGAATAGGGATACTTTCTTAGTATTGCACTTTCTAACTCTCAAGTCAATTTTCCCACATTGTGGTTCTACCATCAAACTCTGACTAGTTTGATAACCCTTCTCCTACGCACTTGTCCCTTTTCGATCTATAACCCTTTCTGGTTGCTCCATATAGGTTACGTCGGGTTGCATATCTATGCGCTCATATGCCTCTATTTATCTGGCATCTGAATTACACTTCCTTAACATTGATACATGAAACACGTTACGACCTGCTACATGTTCGGGGTTAGGGCTAGCTCATATGCTAACTTCCCAAATGTCTTAATATATCCAAGGGTCCAACAAATTGTAGACTTAGCTTTCCTTTCTTTCCGAACCTCATCAATCCTTTTTCAAGGGTTTCCAAGGGGATACCTATAACATTACTAGGCCCCCTATTTTATACTCTTTATCCTTTCGTGTCAAATCAACATACTTATCATGTCCATCTTGGGCTACTACCAGCCGTCCTCTGATTAGATCTATCATATCCTTGGTCCTTTGGACTACTGCGGGTCCGAGCATCTTACGCTCTACAACTTCATCCTAACATAAGGGAGATCGACATTATCTTCCCTCAAGAATCTCATAAGGCGACATCTCGATAATGACATATGATCTATTGTCGTAAGATAACTCAATCCGAATTAAGTGATCATTCCAAATTCTTTCAAGTCTATTGCACAGACTCTCATTATAGCTTTTAGCATTAGAGCTTTTGCTTCTCAATACCCATTCTTTTCCAGTTCGTAATCGCTACTACCTTCCGTTCCTAATATTATACCGGTTACACTTTTGCTCACTAGCGTTCTATAACCTTTTAATAACCACGTCAACCTTAGTATCACGAATGTGTTCCCATTCCGCATACTACCACCACTTTATTACTCCTTTTTCAGTTGTTTCTATTTTCCAAAATTTGATCAATCAAATAGAAGTAAAGGAATTTGTTGAGAGATCACTATGATCATGAACACTTGTTATATCGCATAGTTAGTACAGAAGGTGGCCAGCCTTTAGTACTTGACAAGCAATTAAACAATAGCTGGTATCCTACTCGGCTTCTATCACACAGATAGATAGTCATTCAGCAATACCTCCCCTTCTGGAAGGGTTGTTCTTCTCAGCTTACACGAAATAAAAAGAAGAGAAAAGAACGAACTGAAGAGAATTGTATATATGAAAAAAAATATACTGCCACAAAATATCTGGCTTGGAACCTACCTCTGAACTATAGAGGTTTATCATAGAAGAACAAAACATATATGTATTTATATCAACATCAAGTATTATAGCATCACATTTCACGTGCCTAAATATTTTCGCTATCCCGTCCATCATTCTATGGACCCATGCTCTTCCTCGAGCTTATACACAATTACCTTTGAAACTCCCTCGACATCGAAAATCGAATCTGGGATCTCATTCTAGACATCATCGTTACTTGAATTCTATGCTTGCACCGCAACCTTCCTCGTATAATAATACGACTCTCTATTGATAAGAAAGAATAATAATTCACTATATAGATACTCTACTTAATTAGTCTATTAATGATAACTTATACACTACCACGACCCGATTAGTGGTACTCAATCTCAACACCCATTCCAATACAACTCTCATGGTTGTAATCAGCTCACTACTCGCAAAATTATTGCTGCCTTACTATGGTCCACCACTGACCTACTGTCGTCATTCATTTTCCATGAAGTCTTAATAGCTAACCATACGGAGTCCATACATGTCGTATCAAATCCTTCTAAGGAGGTAACATAATCACCATTCATGATTCATGGAGTACACTCCTGATCCTGACATACATACATGACATGAAGCATATAAAATTGCAGAAGAGTTTCAATCAAAGCACCGATAGCAGGTTAATACCATTCTTAATCATACTCCCTAAATAGAGGACTTAAGTCAAAGGTTCGTCTAGTCCTTTTTGAAACATGGTCCTGGCTTATCTCAAGATAGTACCTTCTAAGATAGATAGCCTGCTCATGGCGATTACACGAATTAAACCTTTACCAACTACTATTACGGTTGGGTATTGCACAGTCATCAGAAGGAATGTCAATCTTCCAAACCATAATACAACCTTCATAGCTTTAACCATCATCACTGTATTCCTTTGGCACAAGCGCCTATAATTATCCTCTTACCTTTAAAGTGTCGGCCACCTCTTTGGCCTTTCCTGATAGTAAAATTTCCTTACAGTCAATGTCATTTTAACCACCTCCAAATAAATTTTCTACCTTATTTCAATCACAGCTTATGTGAAAATACTTTTCTTTAATATCTGATGAGTAAAAAAATTTTTTTCCATTTTTCCATAAGTTATCCCCTCAGTCTTTAGAGGTTAATCACTGTCATGACTGACTCTCAATCATAATTAGAACATCTTTTATCTTAAGTCCTAATTGCCCTGAACAATTTCGACCATTACTGGTTCGATCCATACTTTCTCGTGGTTTAACACGTGCCCCACTTGGCAACATTATAATTACGTCATATTTCCTTTATCAACATTTTTATTCTTGAGAATTTTGAATATTACCTTTCTCCTTGTAAAACCTCTAAGGTTATCCTTCAATCGTTCCTCCTGTATTCCCTAGATACAGGGCATATCAAAATACCATTCACTATTACTAGAACCATTGTCTATATACTTCTGAAAAATTTATCCACTGATCCTTAAAGGTTATTATTACCTTAATCCTTTCCAATTCATACTGTCAAAACTCATACTATCCCTATTAAGGGTGAAATGCCAACCTTTATGCATTCCCCTAGGATTCGTTTTAAGTTACCGATGTTCTATTCTTAATTCCACCTTTAAAAAGGTACAAGCATCCTTCCATGGATAAATAAAGTCATATATCCCTGATATGGGTATCTTATTCAATCATTCCCACCTCGATAGTAAATGCCTAATTTCACAATAACATCTGTATACAAAATGAGGTTAATCAAAATGGCCTCCAAAAGATAACAACGGTTATCCGCTTTTCTTGCCTAATCTGGTAACGATAACATGGATGTTCTGGAAGATATTGGTCGTGTTCAACGTGAACTTCTTCTTAATAATTCCTTATTTACTTTTCTTGTTTATCTCAACAGTCACCTCAATGTTGGGATATCTTTCATATCTGGCGTCTCCCTTTCTGGGTATCATGCCACCGGTCTTACACTTCACCTTCTTGAAGGTCACTTCCTTCATCCAATTTTCTTAATTTCTTACTTTCTTATCCCCTTAGTCTATCCGCGTCTCATTATTTATCCTTCGAATTATCTCAAGGTTTCCTCGAATCCTCCCAACTTACAGGGGATAAACTATATGCATCTCTTATGCCCTCAACCATCAATTTTAACTTATGGTGAATCACCCTCATCCTGACGAATGCATATTTTTCTATTTCTATTGCTACGAGTCGTTAGGGTTTCCTCGTACCCAACTCCCTTATCATACCTCAAACTCTATTGTCGTTATATTCCTTTCCACTTCAATTTCTTCTTTTTTTTTCCTTCTCTTATCATTATTTCATGAACCAACACAACATAAGCATTGATTTCAAACATCCCGTCATTCTGGATTCGTGTCTTCAGAACGAATCTTGATAACTTTTACAACTTAGATTCATAATTCATCATACTCGTCTGCCTTTGTTCTGGCTCTAAAGCTTTTACACTATTCCATAACCTTGGGAATTACTTTCCCGAAAACAATTGGCTGAACTTTAATCAGTTTATTATAATCTCTTGCTCCGTGCCTTCCTTGGCCTTTCACCAGCGGGTGGTCTCTCTCTTGGGAGGGTAAGTGACAAAACAGTCTTTTGTGGTTCGTCAATCATTTAGAATCTCAAATGATTCATCTATTTCCTTTAGCCAGGCTCTTGCCTCGACTGGGTCAACTTGTTCCTTGGAACTCTGAGAGCTTAGCGACTTAAAGGTCATGAAAGAATTTCCCATCGCACTGTCTCCTCAGGGTGGTGGTTGGGGATAATAGTCTAAGTTCTTTTTAGACAGGTCCATGAATTGCCGTATAGGAGTACCGTCTCGGGTCTCCTTTCCTTACTCGACTTTCTGTTTCCTTGGTATGAAATGTTTCAACCTTCTCCCATAATCGGGGTTATCTTATACATTAAAAACCTTGTTTTCCACTCTATTATGTTATGGGTTCTTTCTTTCTTGATGGCAACCTCCCTGACTATCACATTCAGGGTTTGCCCTAAATCTTATTCCTCAAACTATGGCTCTCATCTAAGTTCTCATCCTTAAGCTCTTGAACTTTTGGAACCCAATTTCTGTAGGAATACCTCATTATTCCCTTATCATCTTTCTCATTATTAATCTCATATTTATTTGTTGGCTCTCTGCCTTCATTCATCACCTTTTTCTGGCACAATATGCTCTTTCCCAATAATTCGGTCTCTATTGCAATCTCAAACAGCTTTTCGGTACCGGCTCCGGTTACCTTCACTACTATTTCCATTTTCTCAAAATCTCTTATCAACTCTCCCAAAGACATTATCATCTTGAGTCTCTCCTTTTTACTAAGGGCATCAGCCACCATATTGGCTTTCCCCGAATGATAAAGAATCTCCCAATCATTATTCTTGATTAGCTCTAACTGCCTCCTCTGGCATATGTTGAGCTCTTTCTACGCGAAAATGTACTAGAGCACTTATGGCTTAGGTAATTCTCGCACTTCTCTCCATACGAGTAGTGCCTCCAATCTTTAGGGTAAACTATTGCCACGAGCCTAAGCTCATGAGCGGGGATATCGAATTTCATATTACCTTAATTGTCTTGACGCAGACGCGATTATCTTCCTGTGCTAAGAAGCACCCTAATTCCTTATGCGAAGCGTCACTTACAAATCACAAAATCTCCTTTTCCATCCGGCAACGCCAGCATAGGGGCCATCACCAACCTCTGCTTCAGTTCTTGAAAGTTGTTCTCGCATTTCTCTGTCCATTCGAACTTCTCAGTCTTACGAGTAAGCCGCGTTAAAGGGGTTACTATCTTTACAAACTTGAACGAACCTCCGGTAGTGACCGGCCAATCCTACCTCTGGTAGTCGACCTAACCATGGTCATCAATTCATCAGTGGTCCTTTATCCAATCTTGTCAGGATCCTCCATGGGATCCTCCTCAACAACTATCCCTTCTAGGACAACATCCTCAACCGCTACATCCTCAATATCAACATCATCCGGTCCTGCATTAGGACACTCTATCGGATCCACAATCCGATCTCCAATTAGTAATAAAACATCATCGCGCTGTTGCTCCTCAACCTCAGGGTTCGGAGTCCCGCTACCATCTATGATAACGAACTACGCTTCTATTACGATATTTATAAGGGTTCCCATAAGGGTTTTAACTGTCGGTACTATGTTAGGTAGCCCGACTATGAACTTGGCAAGAGTTCTTATTATCTTAGTGAACTTATTATCTTAACGTCCCATCATCTCTGAGGTTTATAACGCTTAGCTCTGATACCATTTCTGTAACACCCCCAGATCCGGGGATCGGGGATCCGGGTTGTCACGGTCTTTCTTTCCACAATATCACTTCACTTAATTAATAATAAATAACCTCATGCTGTGACCCCACACTAACACACACCACAACCCGTTATAGTCTCAGAGATGAAATTGAAATAAGTACAAGTCTTTGAATCCACAATTTAAAATTATTACAACCCAAAATGATTACTTGATAATTTACAGTTAATTGCCATTATCTGCCACAAGTTATAATTATACATAATTTGATTCTTAAAAGTAGATGGTCTGAACTACAATGGATCTACCTCTGCAGCTATAGCAGCCACAATATCATCGGGAAGACGCGGGGCGCTTCCCACGCGCTTGCGCTGGGTCTGTTGGAGTCTGGCCATCTCTCCTAACTGTTGTTGTGTGATGAAGAAATAAAGCAAGAGTGAGCCTTACAGCTCGCAAGATAATACATAGTGATAACAATAATATAAGTATCTAAATGGATACTCACTAGAATCTTTATCGTGTGTAAGATAATTACTTATTAGATATAATGTAAAAACAAGGAATGAAGTTACCAATACTTCACCACACTTATATCATTTATAAAGCTACTTGAACTACCACCGTTCAAAGTATTATAAGTTTTAAGAAAAACATCCCATAGATGAGACCACAAGTTAAGACTTGAATAGATTCAATCTTTGAAATATTATTGAATGAAATAAAGTTACGAGATACTTTATTTAGTCCCGATATATATATATCCACATATATATATCTCTAAAACATTTCCTGGAACCTCTGTTATGTAAAGTATGAACAGAGTTGCAATATCCAATGAATTTGGAAGAAAAAGAAAACCTTTGGCATAAACCAGATATCTTGCTGATCAGGCAAAGATACCCATAAGTAACCTTTTCTACTAGTAGATGGACGAATTCCCCACTGGTCATCACCCTGGTCATAATTAGGACCTTATGCTGGACTGCCACTCAGCCACTTATGCATTTGATGGACTCCCACTGAGCCACTTACACTATCATGGACGCCCACTGAGCCCATGTTGCTTATGCCGACTCAATAGATGGACTTACTTCCCGAACGATGGGCAAGTAATCAAGATGTTTTCTCAAAACAGCAACCTCGTTGCGAATGTAAAATACACCACTGAGCCGGATCCCTCAAGTTTTGAACGAGTATTTAAATCCCCTTTAAAAGGAAGATCTTAAATATAAAAATGAGTTTTGGGATCCGCTCTAACTTTTTAAAAATCATTTTGAAGACTCGAAAACACTTTATAGAGTGTTTGGAGTAAAGCTGATTTAATGAAGTAAATCAGTCCCCAGAATATTTAGAAAATGACTGAATATTATTAATTAAATAATATTCCCATAAAGAATAATCTTTATAAAAATAATTGAAGTAGAAGTATTAAAACTTATACTTGAAACGAGTATTAAATAACCAAAGATATACTTATATGAAATACTATCTTTATTTGAATAATCGAAAATAAGTTTGATTATTGACACCTTATTCTTTAATAAAATAAAGAATATATCTCAGCAAATAATCGGAGTCATAGATCCTCAAATGAATATTCAAATAATATTCATTAAATAATATAAACTGAGTCATAAGCCCTCGAATGAATATTCAAATAATATTCAATAAATAATATAAAAGAGTCATAAGCCCTCGAATGAATATTCAAATAATATTCAATAAATAATATAAAAGAGTCATAAACCCTCGAATAATATTCGAAATAATACTCAATAATAAAATAAAGTTTAAAGTTATCGAATAAACCTTATTCGATTAATAGTTTGGAAAAACTATAACAATATATATATAAATATATATATATATCCTTATCCATATATACAAAATGTACTCGGGATCCTCGACTCCCGGTTTTAGAAAATATTTTCACCTTTGGGTCCCTATACTAAGGGTATATGCAAGTTACCGCTATCCTCTAGCATAGGTATTATCAACTGAACCAACAGATATATATTCCAAGAATATGAAACAGGCATGCATATATACCATATCACATGCTACAATATATCGCATCATTTGCTAATTATCCAACATGCATCTATCGCAAGATAATGCAAATACATATATTCATCACAACAACAGTATAACGGATAGAATACTTGCCTGAGCGACTGGGGGTTACGAATGGCTCGGGACGAGTCTGGTAACCTATAAGCAACAAGTAAGTTGGAATTAAACCAAAGTCACTTGTAAATCTATACTTTAACTAACTTAGACTCTAACGCTCGTTTTGCGCTCACTGATTCGCTTAAGTCACTCGGGTACCCTCGGCTCCACCATTTTTAATAATTTAACCTTTACGAGTTTTAAAGCCATTCCTTCGCGAATGTCTTACCAACTGCCTAACACACTTACCATGAATGTTTCATACATTAATTAACCCTTTTTGGTCTTTAACCTACATTTCAAAGTAAGGCGAGGGAAAAAGTTTCGTTCGCGAAACGCCGTTACTTGAAACGGTCGTTTCTCCTAAACCGTGCATCGGAATCGAACGAACTACATATCAAAACCAAGCTCGTAACATGAGCTATCTAAACATGGCAGTGGTCATAATCTAGCAGGGGGTCCTCGGGTCCTAATGTTATGCACAAAACAGTCTAAAGAAAATCGGACGTTACGACGGCTATGTTTACGCGATTACCAATATTTATACCACTCCAATTCTTTACCAATTCACTACAAACCACCCAACCATCATCAATACATCAAACACAACTTATATCAAGGCAAAGTCAGTCCATAATCTCAAGGTTTTCCAACTTATTCAACCGCAAACATGATCTACTAACCATAACTTAAGATTCATTAACCATTAACCAAGATTCATATCCAAAATCACCACAAATCCAACCAAACTATCTAACATACATGGATCTTGCTATACATACATGGATATTTCTATATATACATTAATCCATCCATGAACTCATCAAAACTCAAAGTTCAAATTATAAGTTAAAGGTGAAAGTTGTTTATACCTCCTTGAAGCTTCCTAACACAACCCAAGAGCTTTGAATGCCTAAAAGAACCTTGATCCTTGCTTGTATAACCTTAATCTTTCATAAAAATTCAAGAAAACTAAAGTTATTTCTTGAAGGTTACTATTCACCATCTTCTTCCTTGATTTATTGGAAGAGATTGTGAAGGAATTAGGAGCTTAAACTTATAGCATATCCATATCTATGTACAAGGAAGCTTAGATAATTACCTTGTGATTTAACAATGCTTGGAACTTGATTTTTGAAATTCTTGCCCTTGAAAAAGATGAAAAGCCGAGAGCAAGATGATGAGAATGAAATGATTTTGTGTTTTTTGATTTGTTTGGCTTAGCTTGGTTGCTTTTTGTTTTGTTTTTGGTTAATTACCTTAATAACCTTATATTTGTGTGGTTATAAACCAACCACACCTCCTCCTTCCCTATGTCATGCTTACATCACATTGACACTACAAGAAAAAAGTCCATAGACATCGGTTTTTGGCCGATGTCTATGTTGTTTAGCAACCGATGTTGATGTCGGTGATGTCTATTCTAGACATCGGCCATAACCCGATGTCTTTACTGGCTTAGACATCGTTTCTGGCAAAAAAGATGATGTCCATGCATTATTTTTTTACAAAAAATGTTAGAAATAAATAATTTAATATATAAATTACACCTATTACAACAGATTAAACATATAATGAGCTATGTTTTTTTCCACATTAACATCGAATATTTTCATTTGGGTGATGTAAAATCAGATATTAAACATCGATTTCTTTAGTGAAAGGTGATGTCTATATTGGCATATAGACATTAGTTTTATCCCAAACAAAGTGATGTCTATGTTCAATTTAGACGTGAACATGTCAGTCTTTGACATCAGTTGTTTATCTAAAAGCGATGTACATTAAATTTTTTGATATCAGTTTTTCTTCTTTAAAAGTGATGTCTATATTGTCACATAAATATCAGTTTTATCCCAAACAAAGTGATGTCTATGTTCAATTTAGACTTGAACATTTCAATCTTTGACATCAGTTTTTTATCAAAAAGCGATGTACATTAAATTTTTTGACATCAATTTTTCTTCTTTAAAAGTGATGTACAATTGCTTTTGTAACTAACATATATCAAATATACGGAACTTGCACTCAGGTAAACTAAAGAAATAATATGATTTGAATACATGCTTAAATACATAATCTGGTCCATTATCATCATCAAAATAAACTGCATTTTACATTGAAAATTTTATTACTCAAATGGATACCCCAAAAAATCAGCTTTCACACTAAAAGAAATAAATAAGTAAACAAGCGTTGTAACCGTACAATGGCTGGTAGGATCTCTTGAACTCACTTTAAACATTGCCAAATCTGAAAGACAATAATGGAAATGCAGACATGTACCTTCATCATTACTGTACTTGCACCTTGAACACAAAACTCAAGCCCCACGAGTGAACATGCAATTAAGTACTAAAGATTTCGTTTCCAACATCAGTTGGCTGCATCTCGACTGTAGAACTGATCAAATGTCTTTGCTGATATACGATGGAGAAGCTCACGGGGAAAGATTCTTAGCAATGTCCATGCTAAATCAAGTGACTGGAAGATTTTAGCTGGAATATTGAGGACCTGGGTACAAAATAAGCAGAACGGTGATAAATCAAAGGGTAGAGTTTTACACTCTTAGTTGTTTCTATTATGTCTTTTAATATGCAATCTCATCCCGTACTTATATGTAAAAATATAATGGTCAAACATATTTTTTATAGCACTATCAACACTCTGATCACATAGGTAGAAATACTAATGCAACAAAAGTCAAAATTCCAAACAATATAGCCAAGTAGCGATTTTAATTTTATATATGTTTAGCGTTCATTATATAACATACTGAGTAGTAATTAGTAAACACATAAATTTATCTAATAACATCTATCTTAGCTGATTGACGTTTATATTTAATAGTAAGCTGGATTTTAATTAACACAAGTAGTGCAAATGAATATACCTTCTAAATATTTACCACTTGCTGCAACAATAATTACATTGGCCTTAATCTGCTTCCGCAACACATTCCGTCTATCAACAGTTTATGTGTCATCACCGCCCATAAATAAAGGCACATAGTAAGTAACCTCTGTGTCATCACCACCCATAAATAAAGGCACATAGTAAGTAACCTAACTCGTAGATGGATACGTGTTAGAAATTTGAACAAAACCACACCCTTTCCCAACTGGCCCCAAAGAACCTCACCATACTCGGAAAATGTATGCCTAAGTTCTTCATCAGTTATTTCAGAATTAAGTCTTCCCACAAACACCTATAAAATAAAGAAACAAATATGACAAGATATCTGTAAGAACTAGACTCACTGTCGTGTTCGATGTATCCATTTTGAACTGAGTGCCATTTGCAGCTCCTCTAGACAACACTACAGCTAATCAAAAAATATAATTTAATATATATACCAATTGCACATAAAAAGGACTAAAAAGCTGTTGATGCTTATTCAAAATAGTTAAAAAATATTGGCTGTTTTTTGTAAAATATAATTTAAATTTACAAACACACAGAAACGTGAATAGAAATAAGGTGTGGGGTGTGTGAAATAGACACTACACCTACTATTCCAATTCCAAAAGGTATCAAGTCAGTTTTTATTACCACGGTATACAGAAGAATCTCCACATCTTTGCCGCCACCTGCATTGTGTTAAACCAAATCAAGTTATTACACATAAATGTATGTAATTTTGTATGTTTTGCGTTTTTGTAGTTAGTACTACTCATTTGTCTGGATTTCGCCTACTACAAACACACTTGTCAGGTATATTACCCTAATTCCACCCATGTCAACCCTCAAAAACATATGATTTACCATTAACATCTAATTACAGTTAGATCAAACGTGCAAATGAACTCTAAATTAATAAGAAAATAGCACATAGTGATGTTAAAACAGTAGGGGTGAAACTACAATCTCAACTGTTTGCATAATAACCAAAAAAATTGTTCAACCAACCTATATTTTCCTTAAAATCCCATTTTTAGGCAAAATTTTAATATTGGTTATCAGATTTTTTTCCTAGTAACGCTAAAGACACTGATGATTCCGCTTGGAGAAGAAAGCAAGACAATGTTAAGGTGTGCTTCATCAGCCATACTATGGATTCTTAAGCATGACTACCGAAAAGACTCTAGTTGAGGACTCTGAAGCTTAAGACTGTTGCTTTAAAAACATCATCCATTGGCATAAATTCAGATTGTGCTGCAGGTACAGTTAAACCTGATCTGACTGCGTTGGCACTCTCACAAAATGGCTGCAACAACGATAAAGTGTAAAAAACAGGTGTAGCCTCTTTTCCTTCTTAACAAACTATGATACAACCAGCATATTCCAGTCAAGCAATGCATAATCAATATCAAAATATAATGCATCTATTTACTTGACCATTATACATCATAATAAATTTATAAAGCCTACGTGCTCCTAAACTACAATAACAAATCAATTAAAATTACATAAATTCTCTAGAATTAATTAACTGAGGACCTTCATATTCAGTTATCAATTATTTAATGTATCTGGTCTAAACGTTTAGTACTTTAAATTCAGATTATAGGGTATATACCCTGACAAAAAAAATTATAAGGCATATACACATGTGATTATGTGTAGACTTTTGTGTTGATAAGTTGATGTGCAGACTTTGCACGTAGACCAATGATAATATAAAAACCAAAATCAACTAATATTCTAAAATTATTGGTCTATATATACAATCAGCCAAGTAAAAAGCATGATAAATACAAATTACGATATTCTTTTTATCATATATGTATTACCTTCTACTCAACATTTTCTAAAACTATCATGACACTAGATTAATTGATTAAATATTTAACATTATTGTAAATTACTGCTACTACTGCTCTCCTTTTAAAATTCTATTAACTTTGCCAGACTAAATGTCCATGTCTGGTATGTGATATTGTACCGTACTTAACTCAGACATGCATCTCAGCTAAAGGAAAACAAAACCTTGGAACGGTGATTTATATAGCCAGAAAAAGTTGTTCAGACTTACTTTATTAAAAGGGGCTCATATGTAGTGATAAGTATGTTTGTGCCAACTTTCTTCACGCGCAAACTTGCAAGATATACCTGCATGAACCAAAATTTTTCCGGACTCATCATTTAATTTAATTGGTTGCATATAACTAATAGAGATATACGAAAACAGCAAAGAACTTGCTTTTACAATATTTTGAGCTTCCCTTCCTTGGCGCCTCTTAGAGATGGCATGTACGTACGTAGAACAGACAGTAGTAATCTATATATTAGGCATACAAGAAAATTGGGGGTGTTATGCATTCGGCTAACCATAGATAAGCCTTGAGGCCTTCACAAAAACTCAAAAGCAAAATGCTACAAAAAAACCTAATTGTGCTGGGATATGTCTTTAAGACATTCCTTCTAAAACCAAATAGGGGAGACGGAAATTTGTGAAGGCATTAAAGCAAACTGCTATCTTGATCCTCTAGATTTCCAAAAATTTATTCTTCATTGGCAAGCTCTTCCCAGGTAATTTTTTGTTTGAGTCCTACCAGATTTCATATATTTCAAATATTTCAAAACAAAGATTTATACTTCTTCTAAGAACTTTTAAACTTTAATTGATGGTTAACATCACTTGAATAAACATATATCAATACTAACTTCTTGTGCTAGAACGAATTTTTCAATATATTAGACTCTTGAGTATCCGGAAGCTTTATTAAAATCTAGTAGCAGCCTAGAGACATATAGAAACTAAGCAAAAGACCAGGAATGGTGTTTGCCTCGTAAGTTATAATTAACTAGCTCTAGCTTACAGTTAAATACTTCTGATTTTTTTGGTTATTATGCAAACAGTCTAAATTAACCTAATATATATTGGCATGATTATGAGCAACCACACTGGCTGAACTGCTCAACCTCAGTAGGGTTATTACAGAGCTATAGGGTTGAGGCTATCATGGATGACCTTAGGTGTTACATATATGATTTCCAGCAACTCTCTGCTCTGTTTTTACAAATAAAATTTAATCCTTACCAGAGGCACTTGATACATCTCTCCTTTCAATATGTAACTGAATAAGTTATCATGAATTTGAACTTTATTATATAAAAAGACTAGATGTATATGAGCATATCTTATACATTCATGTGTAACATTAGTAATTACAGCTACTTTCCTGTTATTATATGGTGGGAGTTTAACATGTAATTTAATCATAATCAAGTGTCTCACTATCTCTATCAGAGACTATTACATCCAATAAGTAGAACACATAAAATCACATCACCTAAAGTTTCAAACAAATAGATGTCGCACATGAATAAGTAACAAACCTGTACTATTTGTTTGCTATACTATAAGGAGACTGTTGTTCCATCTGCAACTTTAATATATTGTAGAGAAAAAGAACTACAAGCTAAATAGAGAGAAAGATAAACAAAGATAAAATATCGCAATTAATAAAAGTAGAGCTCTTTAATTTTAAGAATAATATAAGAAGAAAATAACGCATGCCTTTGCATAATACATACTCTTGCACAAATATAACATGCCAGTAACACAACCAAAATCAAACAACAATTGTCCTGTACAAAAATAAATTCAAAATAGTTAGTAATTTAAAAATCATACAGTGCTCCTTATAATAAATAACGGTTTCAATTTTATAAAAACCCCAATTTTAAAAACAAGGGTTTCAATTAAAAAAAAACCAATTTGAAAAACTAGGGTTTTCAAGCTTGGGTTTTGAGGTTGAGAATATGAGAGTAGAGAGAGCTGAAGGCCAATTTCAGTTTCTGAAATGAATGTCGAGGAGAGATAAGCGGGGAAAGATAACTGAAGTAAGATGATGAGAGTAAATAGAATTGATATGAGATGAGTTGAGCACAGAGATGATGCTGAGACGATGGTAAGAGGGGCTCCTTGACGATGAGAGGGATTACAGAGGGGGAGATTTTGAGAGTGAGAGAGTCGATGGTGATAGGGATCGAGAGAGAATTATTCAGAGAGAGGGGGGTTTAGTTTTTCTTTTAATTTTTGTGATTGATAGATGAAAGAGGGGGAACAAAATGATTATGGGAGGGAGTAAAATTTGGGTAAAGAGGGAATATTTTGGCTAAGGGGGAAAAAATTTGGGATTGCCGCGCATTCAATTTTTTTATAGAACTTAAGACATCAGTTTTAAAATAAATGATGTCATAAAAATAGAAAGACATCACATTTACGCGGGATGATATCTATTTAACATCAGACATCAGTGGCATGACTGGACGATGTCTAATGTGTGATGTCTATTAACCTTTTTCTTGTAGTGTGATATGTCATCCTCCCTTCCTTGTCCTCTTCTCATTGGTTGGGTGACATCACTTCCTCTAATCCATTTGCTTAACTTCCTAATTGTTTGCCTAATGACCGCTGATCTGTTATACGGTTCGCTTAACTTTCGTTTTCGTTTATCGTTTGAGGGATCATATCCGGGATCTTATTACTTAGGTTCCCTTAACCTTTCTCAATATATTGTATTCCTTTTATGATCCTCTCTTATAATCCTTTAATTTAAATCTTTTTTATCATGTTACCTTATACTCAATTCTTTCCGTATCTATTGGATTTCCGGGAAAAATCAAAGTGTTCGGATTTGGATTCTGACGATCTTTACATACACTTATATCCCATATAAAGTACTAATAAAATCTCAGAATATCCATATCAGAACCCCTACATAGTGTGGCATGAAAAGTTTTCTCATTCAGCAAAAACACTATTCATAAGGGTTTCAAAAATTTTCCAAAAATTGGGGTTATTACATGAACCACTTAGCGGAGAGGAAGTGTTGGGGCAACAACAGCAACTTAGGTTCAGTTTTGGGAAAAGGGAAGCCAAAAAAGGTGGAGTCTCCATGGAAAAAACAGTCAGTTTTTTGAGTTAGAGTATTGGAAGTTTCACCATGTTCGACATTGTTTAGATGTCATGCACGTCAAAAAGAACATGTGTGATAATATAATTGGGACACTTCTACACATGAAATTCAAGAGTAAAGACAGCCTTGCCTCGCGTCTTGATTTGGTTGACATGGGAATACGACCTGATTTATCTCTAGAAGTAGGTGAGAAAAGAACATACCTACCTCCTGCCCCTTATACTCTCTCCCAGAAAGAAAAACAAACAATTTTGGCATCATTGTATGGCATCAAACTTCCATACGGACATGCTTCAAATATAAGAAACTGTGTATCGATGATTGATATGAAGTTGTACGGTTTAAAGTCCCATGACTGCCATATCCTTCTCCAACAACTACTACCTTTT
Organism: Apium graveolens; assembly: GCF_009905375.1. Classification (NCBI taxonomy): domain Eukaryota; kingdom Viridiplantae; phylum Streptophyta; class Magnoliopsida; order Apiales; family Apiaceae; genus Apium; species Apium graveolens. Next base: position 177,913,448 of record NC_133657.1, read on the forward strand.
TGCATTCGTTCAGTGCTTCCGAAAAATGTGAGGGTTAGTATAATAAGATTGTGTTTTTTCTTCAACTCTCTGTGCAACAAAGTTGTAGATGTGTCAAAGTTGAATAAATTACAAGCAGATGTGATATTGACCCCGTGTGAGTGAGAGAAGATATTCCCTCCATCATTTTTCGATGTTATGATACATCTTATGGTCCACCTAGTAAGGGAACTACGATTATGTGGACCGGTTTTTTATAGATGGATGTTTGCATTTGAATGCTTCAATAAAATATTGAATAGTTATATATGAAACCGATTATATCCAGAAGGTTCTATAGCTGAAGGTTACCTCAAAGAAGAGTCAATAGAATTTCACAATGAGTTTTATAGCGGGAGTAGGAGAACAGCTGGTCTTCCAAAAGATGAAGAAAAATATTTTGGTCCAATCAGTGGTGTGACTATGAAGTCAGTTACGAAAAAAGAACGAGATGATGCTCATCTTTCAGTTCTTCGTAATAATTCGGAAGTGGCATTATATGTTATGTAAGTAAAACATAAATAAGTATACATATAAGTGTTAAAGTTGTATTTGGTGTAGTTTAGTTGAATCTGATGTAAGTAATTTCAGGTTGCATAAAAAATATTTGGAAGAGATTTATCAAGGGGAAAAAAGAGTGTATAGTTGCTTTTGAGAGAGCACAATCGACAATTTGCCGATTGGTTTGAACAAAAAGTTGATTTACATTCTTTTTCCTTCTATTTTATTTTTATAAGTCATATTTTTAAATTTATAGCCACTTATATGCATCAATAATTTACATGTAGGTCAATACAGAAATGAGGGAGAATGCGGAAGCCGTATTTGAAATTATAAGATAGTTGGCTGGGAAACCTTCATTTTCAGTTTTGACTTACGAAAGTTATGTTGTTGAAGGGGTCCGATACCACACAAAGGATCGAGATAATGCATGGGTAGTTCAGAATAGTGGTGTGTTATTAGTTGCAAGGACAGTCCAAGTCTCTAGTGCTAAGGACATGAATCCTATAGAGAGTGATTTAAAATTTTATGGGGTGATCAGGTAAATATGGGAATTAGACTACCACGCATTCAAGGCCCCTCTATTTTTATGTACATGGGCAGCAAGTGACAAAGCTGTCAAGTCCGATGATCTTGGTTTCACCCTTGTCAACTTCAATCGACCAGGTCACAAAAAGGACAAATATGTCTATATTGACCAAGTGAACCAAGTATTTTATATTGAGGATCCAGTTGATGCTAATTGGTCCGTTGTGTTATCACCGACAACTCGAGACTATCATGATGTTTATAATGAAGATGCTCCTGAAGACACCTCCTGGAACCCTCCCCCATTCTGTTCTAATATCCCTACATGTGACCCTACTAATATTGATGATGCAAGTGTTTGCAATAAAAGAGAAAATGTTGAGGGTATATGGGTCAAAAAGTTATAGGAGTCTAGCTATATATTCTTCTTATTTGTAATTTTTCTTGCTATTTGTAATTTTTCTTGTTATTTGTAATGCATCTTGTGATCTCTGTTTTCTTGTAATTTTTCTATGTAGTTATAGGAGTCTATCTGTAATTTTTCTTGACTATTAAATGAGAATTTTATTTAATTTTCTGCATATATGTTAGACATTATACCATGAACTGTGTAGTTGTTCTAATCTGTTAAATATTAGTTAATTTTTCATATTAGAGGAAGTGGAAAAAATGGCACCAAAAAAGCAAATGCGAAAGCAACCAAAAAAGTCTACATCACAAAATCTTAGCGGTGGAAGCCCCAAGCGGCTTGAGGATGTTCCCAACAATGATGAAAACAATGAAGGGCATGCATCGGAATCTCAACCGACTAACTCAGAACAGACAAATACTACAACTAATACTGCTACAAGGAAGTCTGGGGGTAAGCGAGGCGTATGCACAATGTACAAAGTGATTGTCAAGAAAGCTCGCGGGAAGAAAATTGGTATGTTGGCCAGGACTACGATTCCAATCGGCATTCCTACCTGGCCAAATGTAGACCCTGAATTAAAATCAAAGCTTTGTTAGATATTCAGGTACTAGATCAATTGTAAAAAATTATTATCAAATGTAGATCTTGAATATAAGTTTTTCCTGGTACGATTTTGTGAACTTGTGTTTCTTTCAGGCTACCTTCAAAGTTAAACTAGAAATTGAGGACATGGTCCTAAAGTCAGCAGGCTGTAAATGGTGACAGTTTAAGACTGGTTTGATGGAAAGTATGTGCTTCCATTTATTGGAGAAAAGAAAAAGTTGAGTAAGCCGCCAAGAGGCTACGATTACGTTAGGACTGATTCTAACTGGAAGGTATGTTTTAATTTTGTAATATGTTTTTTTTGATATTTTTTTGCATCGTCTGTTGTAATTTTTTTAATCTTGTGACATGTTTTTAGGAAATTCATCAAACACAAAGTGAAAGAGTGTCTAAGAGAAAATATCATCACCGGTTGTCAAGAAAGGGCTACATCGGTTTAAAAGAAGATGAGGTAAGAAAAGTTTATTTAATTATATAATTGTATTTAATTTAAAATAGGTTAGTCAATAATAAATTAGAGTCCTACATTTTTTAGCCCTAGAGTTATTTGTATTACTGTATTTAATTTTATTTGTAAAAGATAAAAAAAAAAAAAGGTTGAATCCGGGAGAAGAACCGGATATAGCGATTTTTTGGCAAAAGGCTCGTAAGCGGAAAAACAGTCAAGAGGTCGATAAAGATTTGACTGTTGTATGCGATAAAATTGTAAGTTTTAATTTTGGTTAAATTATTTAAATAACCACTGTCAATTAAAAAAGGCCATACCTGAATTAGTGCAGTAATGCTAATTATATCATTTTACTATTATATTATATCGCATAAATTACAACACAATAATTATATTAAAGTAGGTGAATCAATAAAATTAGGACGGTATAAATCGGTAAACTAGGTGAATCAGTATAAATAGGACCCCTGTCAATGTTTTGTATTGTTTTTTTCATGTTTGATTTAGCAAGCTTGTGTAATTTAAATAGGTATAGTTAATTGGTCTTTAATCATACTTTTTACAATTTAGGACGCATTACATAGCCACTGATTACAATTACACAAAATAATTATAATTTATCTTTTACTGAAAATTAGTTAACTCCATTTTGGTTAATTTATTTTCTTTTAATTTATTTTCTTTTAATTTATTTTCTTGTTAACAGAACGTATTGTTGGAAAAAGAAGAAGGGTGAGATTCAGTTTTTTGGTGCTGAAGTTGTTTTGACAATGGCTTTGGAGAGTCGTGAGCATTCTGGGAGGGTTCAGGCTGTTGGAGGGTACATCACTCCAAAGCAATACTTTAATTTTCCGAGAGAGCCAACGCTTTGAATCACAAAGGTAGAGTTGATGGCCCGTGATCGACAAAGGGATGAACTGCTTGAAAAAAAGATGCAAGCTCTCGAGGCAGAGATTGATCGCTTGAAGTCAATGATCGAAAGTGGAGGTACTTTTCACTCTCCAATGCCGTCTGAAATGGCAAGTTACGATCCGGAAAAGGATAATGAAATGAAGTCAAATCCACCATCTGCAAGAGGAGTGGTGTTGGTATATGAAGATGATGACTGTGTTTTTACAGATGGCCCATCTAGGCCTTCACCTCCTGGAAGTCACGTAAGTTATTTTAATTTTGTTAGCAACCTTGTGATTTATCTTACTAAGGTAAATCATTGTTACCTTAATTTTTTAATTTTTTTTATTTAAATATTATAGGCCCAACAATCTTGTGAGCTATATGTCGAGAGACTAGAGAATAAGATTGCATTTGGTATGGTATATCCTCGCGAGGATAATTTAACTGATTTGGTACATGGAGTTGATATACCAATTGGATATCAATGTGTCTCCATTGATGGCCTCATAAAACCAGATGCATTGCTTCCAGCTGAGGTGCGTGGTGAAAATATGATGACTGTCCGCGATGCTCTAGGATATTTTTTGGCATGGCCTGAGGAATTAATTAGCTACACAAATATTGTGGTATCATGAATAATATATATATATGTATAATATTGTCTGAATTTTGAAATTAAATTGTTCATTTCAAGATATTAAAAATTAAGTGGTATGTACATTTTATTTTGGTTTTATATTATCTTCATATGCAGAAAAAAGAAAAGCTCCGAACAAGTGCTGAAAAAATAAAAAAGAATGATGGGTTGCAGGATTTGAAGGCATAATTCTTTCTAGCAAATCCAGGTGCGAAAGTGCCAAAGGGCTTTAACCTGTTGTATAAACATTCAACAACTTGGATGAAAACTACCGGGGTCAGTATCCAGGTTCGATGCCGAATGTGTTTGGACATGAAAAACAATTTATTTATTGCATGAGAATGTTCTATCTTTATTGGAGTTTGAAATGCTGGGCAAAGCAGTAATTGCAAGTTACATGGCGTAAGTTACCTTTTTTTCTTTTTAATGATCATTTCTTTTTAATATTTATTATTTTCCAGAACTTGCATTTTAATATCAACACTCTTTCGATTGGCACTTGCATTATGAGATTAGTGAAATACTAGAACTGGCGGAAACATTTGCTTTTATTGATCTCGGATCCACATATCACATAAATGCTGATTTTGAAGCATACATTTTAAATCGGTTGAGAGAGGGTAACCCGGATCGCCTATTCTTTCTTCCGCATAATCAAAAGTACTTATTGTAATACTGAAAATTAAAAACATGGATAGTACAGTACATACTTCTATGTTATGTAGTAAAGGACATCGGTTTTATTTATAACAAATGTCTATTAGTAACAAGTAATTAGCTTTTTTAGAAAGTTAGGGATGTAAAACTTTACACACTTTGGTCTATAAACTTCTTACACATTACTTTCAATTAAGAAAAGCTGATGTCAAAAAAGATAATGTACATCACTTTAAGGTAAAAAACTGATGTCAAAGAAATCCAGGTTCAAGTCTAAATGAAATATAGAAATCACTTTGTTTAAGGTAAAACTGATGTCAAGTAACATTATAAACATCACTTTTACCCAAACAAAACTGATTTCAAAAAACAAAATGTACATCAGTTTTAGACAAACAAATGATGTCAAAGACTAACATGTTCAAGTCTAAATGATACATAGACATTACTTCATTCTAGAAAACACTAGTATCTATACGCTAAATTAGATATCACCTTTCATTAAAGAAACAGATGTTTAATATGTCATTTTACATCATCTATGTCAAAATTATTGATGTTTTTGTGACAAAAAACATAGCTCAATATATGTTTAATATGTTTTAATAGGTGTAATTTAGTTTTTAAATAATGTTGTTATAGCATATTTTGTAAAAAAATCATCACATTGACATCAGTGTTTTTCACAAAAATCAATGTTTTTGTAACAAAAAACATAGCTCATGATATGTTTAACATGTTTAATTAGGTGTAATTTAGTTATTAAATAATTTATTTATAGCATTTAATGTAAATAATCAACACATATACATATATTTTTTTAACTAAAATTGATGTCTAATCGAGTATAGACATCGGGTATTCAACGATGTCTAGAATAGACATCACCGACATCAACATCGGTTGGGAAACATCATAGACATCGGCCAAAAAGTGATGTCTATGGACTTTTTTCTTGTAGTGAAGATAGGCAGGGAGATTTTGAGTGAGTTAGCTTTCCCAGCACACGTGTAGCAGGTTCATAGGGTGTTTATATGTATAACCAGGATGAGTAATTTAGCTCTATTATATATATAATGGAGACTTGAGTTTATGGAAAAGCTGTAAGGTTGAGAAGTCAACCTGAGAAATTGTAAGTGAGATACTTAGAAGTATCATTATATGTTAGAGTTATTCTGAGGACATAATCCTTTTAATGGGGAATGATGTAATGACCGAGAAATTAACAACTGTTTTGTGTCATATTAAATGGGTATTATATGATTTATGATGTTATAAATTTTGATTGAACATAATAAGGTATTTGTTATGTGCTTTATATGTTCTTTGTGATTCGAGTTATTTTTCTGGTAGTTTATTACGTGTTAAATTGATTTATATTAAAAGTTATACTTTTCAAGTTTCTTTTTAATAGCTGCTATTTTTTGTAGAACAATTGGTCTTGTTTTGCATCATATGGCGTATACTATATTGATTTTCCGAACATCCAGTTAATTTAAAAAATATTTTGTTTCGTGAAAAATGAATTTTTCGGGCCCCTGCCAGGATGTTAGAGCCCACAAAAATCGTATTTTTATTTTTCTAAAATTGTGGGACTATCGAATATTCAATATTTCTACATCTTTGGATTAGTCGTAATTTTTGGGAAATTTTGTCATAATTTTTGTATTTATTGAATTAAAAATTATTCCTCGATAATGATTAATTTTGGGCTAATTATTTTTATTAAATGATATAATTAGGCCACAAATAATTATGGGGAGTATTATTTATATATCTATAAATACAGCTTAACTATTATTTAATTATTAATTAATTATATAAAAATTAGAAAAATATTAAAAATTCAGTTTATTCACTCAAATAATTAGGGTTAGGATTTATGTGTTCTTGGCAATCAAATGCAGATTTGAATGTGATATAGGACTCTAAATCACAAGTGTAAATACTCGTTTTGAAGCCCTTAATCCCCTCTATCATACTCTGTCATCAATTTGTTCAAACGACTGGTAAATTTTCAAACCCAATTTTTAGGGTTCTTGGTTCTAATTGGGGTTTTTATTTCCAGGGGTTTTTGGTTGTTTTTGATGATTGGATTAGCTTAACATTGATTCTTAGATTCGATTTATATATTTAATTGCATCATTGCATTACCGAAACTGTCAATTGGAGTTTTGGGTTTTAACGTTTTTGTTTTGAATTTTCTGATCTACCTATGTTATCGCTGCTAATTTGGTTGATGTGAATTGATTGTAGAATGAATAACCTTCATTTTCGTATATAAATTGTTATAATTGGTTAACATTTTTGTAATCACCGGAAAGTCACCGATTTTTAGTCGGGATTCGCTGGGAAGTCGTCAGAATCAACGACGTGTTGTTGTTTCTGGTGTCTACCGATTCCTGTGTGTTTTCTTGATATATACGTTAGATTTTTAGCAAGAAAGCGGGAAGAACCGCATTGTGTTGACCTGCATCGGAGCTGACCGGATAACCTCCGGCGAACATAGTACTGATACTCATTTGGTAGTTGGAGGGTAACATTCTTTCGAACATGATCTCGGCATCTGTTGACAAAGCGATATGGTACTTTCTGCATATATAATAATCAATACATATACAAATGGGTCAAGATACTTGTTTTTCTGGTATAATTTTGTAATTCAAAAGTACGACTGACCATATATGTCTTGTTAACATCGATATTCGAGAGACAAAGAAAAAATGTTGGGTGTGTGTTCTTGAAAATAGATAAAATATTGGACGAAAACACCACCCTCTAATTCATCAATAAACAAACAATAGCGATAAAATATTGACATATTAACTTATTTAAATACATACTCATCAATAAAATATTTGACTACTCAAATGATAGAACAATCGATGTAGAGTTAATAAAACATAATTTAAGATTTAGTATACTTTAAAAATTATGTACTGCATGACAATAATATGTAATACTTAATTAGCGACATGAAAGACATAGGAGCTGCAAACAAATGCCATCGTGTTGTGATGTATAAGGTGTGTAAAATATCAATGACCTTATAAGAAGCCATATAATTGAAACAAAAAACATCCAAATTATAATTTAGAATACATTAGCAAATTGATCAAAGTAATACGAGTAGATAAATGCAAATTCAGCAATCTAAAAACCTTAAATGGATGTAAAGAACATACCTCCATACGTGTTACAGTTTTGTTTGAAATTATGAGGGTTTTGGAATAGCAGATCAAAAATGGGAAAGATTTTGTGTGTGGATGAATAATATGATGGGTCTTTTGTCCCTACTGATACAGGGTATATATTGGTAATGGGCTTAAATATAAATGTAAACCTATTATAATTATTGAGACATCATTTACTCTGTATATTAATAGTAATGGGACTAAATATTGATGTAAACCTATTACTGTAATGTTCATGATAATATATTACATGAAATAAACTAAATTATTTAAATTGATATTTAAAAATGGTATGACAAAATGGAGAAAGGTCTAATATTTTTAAATGTATAATTTTAATTTGGAAATTAAGTATAGTAATATATACTTCTACTTTAAATTACATCACTACAAAGAAAAAAGACTAAATTCAACTGAAAAAATTGGTTAAATTTAGCTTAATTCGACCGAGCACGGTCGAATTTAGCTTAATTCGACCGATTTTGAATCGGTTGTAATAAAGGGAGCCGAATTTAGGAGTTCGGTCATATTTAACTAAATTCGACCGGCTAATTATGACCGGATGAATACAACCGCTTAAATTTGACCGCCCAAATTTGACCGAAGACGGTCTAAGTAAAATTTTTAATTAAAATTTAAAAATCCCACTCAAAAATTTTGAACTTTCTGAAATTTTTTTAAAGAACCGCCCAAAACATATATTCGACCTTATCCAGTCAAAAATTAAAATTCTAAATTTAACTGGTTTCGGTTCAATAAATTAAAAATAGTTTTTAATAAAATCTCACCGGAAACTAGAAATTTTCGAGAACCGGAGAGTTTTCCAAGATTCCGAGCATATTCCGATAACCCAATTCAACTCAAAACTAATTTCATTATAATCTCTCTCTGTACATTAGTCATTTAATTTTCAAGCATTATAAATAACCGTATCATATCAACAATATCTCTCTATCTCTACACAAGCCATTTCACCAGCAAACATTACAAAATAACCACAACATATCAACAAGCTCTCAATCTCTCTCTCCGCAAGTCATTTAACTTACAAACACTATAATTAACCCAACCGTACTCTACAAAATCCTTATAGACTAAAATACTAATTCACACAATTCTATTCATAACTTTATTCAATTCGAATCGAACAAACAAATATATTTAAAAACAATTACAAAATACCCTAAGATTGCTTAATTTTCACCAAATGCTCCTTCCGAACACAAAAAGCTTGTTCTAGAACCTTCGTAACTTCCTCAACTTGTCCCCCAATATTCTTAGCACAACTCATAAACCTACCTACCTAATGCTCCATAGACTCCTCAAACATAATCATCGACGGATCAATCACCGACGTCGCCGCCGTATCTCCGCCTCCTCGCCCGAACCTCTGGTGAGCAACTCCAGCCGTGCCTACCTCTCTCGCATACACTCCCCTCCCCTAACTCTCGCAAACTCTCCTCTTCTTTTTACATATTCAATTTATTCTCCGCACCTGTTACCTTTAATCCTCTCATTATTTCTTCATCTTCTCGTCATTTTTCATCAATCTCTTGCTCTTTTTCATCATCTCCGCATTGGATTTCGACTCTATAGCTTTCAATTAAAATTCAATATGATGACATTGCATGAGAATATAAGATGAAGGTGAGAGGAGGAGAGGATGGTGAAGGTGGGGAAGTCGAATTATGAGGCCGGAGAAAAATGTAAATCGAAGATGCTGGCGGCCACAACTATTAGTTCTGTTTGTGATGGTTTTCAATAAAAATAATAAATGGCTATGGTTTGTTTATTAATGGGCTGGGCCTTGACTTAATTAAGCCCTTGTCAATTATAATTTTTTTAATTATTATGATTTATACTTCCTCCGTCCATTTTTAGTTGACATATTTGACTTTGACCCAGTCAAATTGACTAAAGTTTGACCGAAGTTTATTAATATTTTATAATTGAAAAAAATAAAAAATTACATTACCGGAAAGTAGATTTAATCCACGTTAATTTATAATTTTAGTTTTTTTAAATAATAAAAGAATAATGTCTAATCTTCGGTCAAAAATTGGTCAATTTGACTTTTATAAAAGGAAATGTGACGACTAAAAAGGGACAGATGGAGTATCTTAATATTGTGTAAATTAATTTAATATTATTATTTTATGCCAGAATTAAAATTTTACAAAGTCTTATTTGAACAGTACATTATTTTAAGATAAAAGAATGGAATCATGATTTTGCCCGATTTATCATAAATTCCACCAACATTAGTGTGTAGTGAAATTTAGAATAAAGTTTAATTATATTTTATTGGTGAAAATAATCAAGGTTTGACGATTAAAAATCTTTAAAAAGTTCATATATTATTTTTTCGAATTTATTTTAATATCTGTACGGTTGGACTTTTTAATATTTATTTGAATATAAGGAACATTCTAGGTGTGGAAACCCCTAAATTCGAGTTTGTAAACAAAATTTAAATTTAATTATTTAAATATATATGGATGTCAATATATATTAGTGATATACCAAAGTTTTATTTCAAAATAATTTAATTTGGTTTTCTATTTTAACAGTCATGCATCAGTTTGGCTAGTACGAATAACTAGTGTTTAGTCATGAATTGGTGTTTTATTTGTAAAAAAAAAATATTTTTCATCGTTCCTACCGTTTGGATGTCAATAGCTATATATTAGTGATATAACCAAAGTTTAATATCAAAATAATTTTATTTGATTTCATATTTTAAATGTCAAACATCAGTTTGACTAGTACAACCACATAGTGTTTAGTCCTGAATTGGTGTTTTGATTTTTTTAAAAATATTTTTCATCCATCCAACCTTATTGATGTCGATAGATATACATATTAGTGATATAACCAAAGTTTCAGATCAATATAATTTTATTTGATTTGCCATTTTAAAAGTCAAACATCAGTTTGACTAGTACAACCAACTAATATTTACTCCTGAATTGGTGTTTTGATTTTTTTAAAAATATTTTTTATCGATCCAACTGTACGGATATCAATAGATATATATTAGTGATATAACGAAAATTTCAGATCGATACAATTTTATTTTATTTTCCATTTTAACAGTCAAACATTTCTTTGACTAATATAACTACCTAGTATTTGGTCCTGAATTGGTATTTTAATTTTTTTAAAAATATTTTTCATTGATCCAACCTTATGGATGTCAATAGATATACATTTTACAGATATAACCAAAATTTCAAATCAAAAATATTTTAATTGATTTTCCATTTTAAAAGTTAAACATCAGTTTGACTAGTACAACTAACTAGTGTTTAGTCCACAATTGGTGTTTTGATTTTATTAAAAATAGTTTTCATCGACCCAACTGTATGAATTTCAATAGATATATATACAAGTCATATAACCAAAGTTTCAAATCTAAATAACTTTTATTCTCTCTCATATTCATAATTACAAAATTTCCACTACCATTTAAATATAACTTCGAAAAGGGAGGAAAATTTCCCTCATTTTTTCAATTTTTTTAAAAATATAAGTAATTTTCCGGCCGTTTTTAAATATAAAATTTTAGGGGCTCATTTCGACCGGTTTAATTTCGATCATTTTAATTTCAACCTTTTCGGTTAAAATGGGTTGTAAATACAACCGTTTACATACAATTGTTTGTATTCGACCGAGCCCGGTCGAATTTATCCGTGTCCAAAGGATTCAACCTCCTGCGGTCGAATTTAACCTCATTCGAAATTAAATCAGTTGTATTTAACCCCGTTTTCTTGTAGTGCACATAAGCCCCTCCACATTTGATACATAGGAAATCGTGGTTTGGGATCTATTTTTAGGGGATCATCTAAAATTGAATATCTATTGAGATTAAATACAAAAATGAGTACTGATCACATTAGCAAAATTATCCTTAGTATACTTATATTTTAAAATATAAAAGTTTGTATCTTAGTTGCCTCTATTAAAACCTATATTTTGAACTATCTTTTAAAAAAACATATGTTGAATTACATTACCAATTACAATTACTAATACCGATCATATCATTATCTTTGTAATAGTTGATTGACATATTGGTCACATTACTAATAAGTTGCTTGTTTCATATAGAATTTGATTGTTGTTGCATATACATTTATATGTTAGATTAATCATTTGATAATATTTGCTGTATACAATGGATTTAAAAGAAGGTCACATTTATTTTGTTTGTCTAAATATATATGGTGTTTACAGAAAAGGTGAATTGGTATGCATTCTCATATCTTTATGAAACTTGATTCAAATTTGTTTGGTCTCACTACAAGAATATAAGAGTAAATACAACTGAATAAATTCAACCGGTCTAAATTAGACCGAATCCGGTCAAATTTATGGTCAACCTTAATGTTTGACTGGCACGGCTAAATACGACTGCCAACAGTCAAATTTAAATTCATTTAAAATAGTGTGGTTGAATTTAGTAATAAATTTGACCGGTATTTTTATGCGGTCGAATTTGTCAAAAAATGGAGGGAATTTTCCCGCCAACTAAATTATTTTGTGCTCCTAAATTCAACCGCCAGAGGTCCAATTTAGCTATACCAAATGGAGGGATATTTTCCCGCTATTTTTGTCTGAATTTAATAAAAAGGCAAAAAAACAACCAAATGCAAAAAAAAAATCAGTTGAAATAATTAAATTAATTTCAAGCGGTTGTATTTAGTAAACAAAAAACTAAAAGAAAATTAAAAATTTAATTTTAAAGAAATTCAAAACAACAATTCTGGAATAAACACTAGCTTGCTATACAAGTTAAACTAAAGCTTTGACTGTTAAAAATATTTATATATTGACGTCTATACGGTTGGATCGTTGAAAAATATTTAAAAAAAATCGAAACACCAATTCAGGAGTAAACACTAGTTAGTTAAATTAGTCAAACTAAAGCTTGACTATTAAAATGATAAACCAAATAAAATTATTTTAATGTGAAATTTTGGTTATATCATTAATATATATATCTATTGAAATCCATATAGTTGGATCTTTGAAAAATATTTTAAAAAAAATGAAAACACCAAGTCAGGATTAAATACTAGTTAGCTCTACTAGTCAAACTGAAGTTTGACTGTTAAAATGGCAAACCAAATAAAATTATTTTGATATGAAACTTTGGTTATATCAGTCATATACATATATCTATTGAAATACATAGGGTTGGATCGGTGAATTTTTTTTTAAAAAATAAAAACACCAATTCATGATTAAACACTAGTTAGCTATACTAGTCAAACTGATGATTGACTGTTAAAATGGCAAACCAAATAAAATTATTTTGATATGAAACATTGGTTATGTTACTCATATATATATATATGTATTAACATCCATATAGTTAGATCATTGAAAAATATTTTTAAAAAAATTGAAACACCAATTCTGGAATAACCACTAGTTAGTTGTACTAGTCAAACTGATTCTTGACTGTTAAAATAACAAATCAAATAAAATTATTTTAATATTAATCTTTGGTTATATCACTCATATTTATATATATTTATTAAAATCCATACGGTTGGATCGTTGAAAAATCGAAACACAAATTCATGATGAAAACTTAGTTAACTATACTAGTCAAACTAATGTTTAATTGTTATAATGGCAAACCAAATAAATTTATTTTGATATGAAACTTTGGTTATATAGCTAATATATACCTATTGAGATCCATATTGTTGGATCTTGAAATATATTTTTAAAAAAATGAAAACAACAATTCAGGATTAAATATTAGTTAACTATACAAGTGAAACTGATGTTTGCCGATTAAAATGGCAAACCAATAAAATTATTTTGACATGAAACTTTGGTTATTTTAAAAATATGAAATTAAAACTTTTATTCACAAAGATTTTTTTGATTTTTTTTAACTATATGGTCAGACCTCCTAAACATGTGTGCTAGAAAGTCAAACGTCATATATTAAAAAACAGATGGAGTAATACTTATGTCCTAAGATTAAAAAAATATTCTTAACATAAATTATAGGAAATTAAATAAAAAGATGCTCCAAAATTCCACTAAATACAGTTGAATTTAATGACAAGTCAGCAATCCGCGTGAAGTACATCTAACGCACCAAATTGAACCACTGGAACAACGGTCCAACAGATATGATTATACATAAAAAAAATATAAAACACCCCATCCCACCCACTCGTTGACTCACACAACCCAGCATCAACCTTCAATTTCTTCTCTTTTCTCACCATTCCCATTCCCCTCTTCTTTCCTCACCTTCATTTTCTTCTCTTTTTTCAGATCAACATCATCCTTTTCCGCCATCTTCACTTTCTTGTTCAAATCATCGTATTTTCAACTCGAATCTTCGATCTTACTGCCCCTGTTTGCATGTTTTCGACTAGTTACTCCCAATTGCTTCTCACATTTTGACAATCATTTTTTTATTTCATTTATAATTTATTATTTATGTGCAATTCATTTGAAACTATATTAGATCTTTTTGTCGTGTTTGAAGAACCAACTACATTTGTGAATTGTATTGTGAAAGAGACCAGTTGATTCATTTAGTGATAGGCTATAGAGGTTTTATTTGATCATCTCATAGCAGTCTCTGCCCAGTGCAGTACATCGATGTCGGAGTTCATCAGCACGAGTAATTTCCTTTTGCACCATTTTTTGAGTTATCGTTCTTGTTTCAAGAAATATCAATTGGGTTGGCCTGAAGATAATATATCAAGTACGAGGGTGCAATGATATTAATCTTCATATTCAGCCAGGACATATTGTACAAGATTGTGAAAATCAACAAATTCTCCAGGCAAGAGATTGTCATCGGGAAAATAATTGAAAAGTTTTAAGGTAAAATTCGGATTCAACGAAGTAGTTAGCTTGTATATCCACTTCATACTACATTCTGTGTCAAGGTCATAAATGTATAAAAATGAACCAAAAAGTCCCGTTTTAGGTAAAATCTAAACTTCCGAAATAATAGTCAGATTTCTGAAGCTCACCGGAATCTGGAAATTTTCCGGTTTCGGCGAGTTTCTTTTAAAATTCTGGATTTTTTTAATTTGATCGCGTCCGGTGGAGTTTGGAACCATATATTCGTCTATATATGGTTATATATATTTATTAGTTGGATCACTTTATTCTACAGCGCCCCATACTCCTTGAGCTTGCGTAAAGACCTTCATTTTAAGAAACCACGCAGTATAATTACCTCTGGCCAACATAGCAGGCATGTCTGAGTCTTCTCTCGTACCCTATGAGCTCTGATACCACGTGTTGCATACAAATATATTACTCGTTTATATGAAACTGGTAAGTAGAACTGCTTAGTAAGTGTCAAAAGACTTAATCTTATTCATTAACTGATACTTGACTTAAATAAGAAGTACAAAGCAACTGAATAACTAAGAAATAGGACCACCTTTAGCTGATCTCCTAAACTGACTCGACTACTAACTTGAAAATAAAACTCCTACAAATACTGCATAAAACCAGCATGACCAGGTCATGAAAATAACTGACACAACTAAATAAAACACAAGATGATTTATTTAGACACAAAAGTTTGAGATTAAACCCAACAAAGAGAAACTATGTAAGGGTCCCTCTCATGAAACAACCTACATGTCATTCCTGGAAGGTTGTTACAACCGCAAGCCTGCAAGTACCAGATACATAAATAAGAAAAAAGCTTAATTATAACTTTAACCATAGAGTAGTGTTGGGTTTGTGGAATCTATTAATTATGCCCATGAAAATAGATAATTCAGATTCCGATTCAGATTAGTTTACGGATTCAGATTTGGATTATAATTTAGTTTAGGCCTAGTTTCTTCTTTTATAAATACTTATCAAATTGTAAAAATCATAACACAACAAATTGTGTGAGACCAATACAAAATTAGTGTGGCTTGTGGAGTAGCAATTTCCGAACCACGTAAATATTTGTCTTGTGTGATTGTCGTTTATTTTCTTATTCTTGTTTATTTACTTTGGGTTTTTTTTATTGTTTTATACTTAAGAATTGGTATTAGATACTAGGTTTTCAGGCCAATGGGAGTAATTGCAGAAGACGGGAAGGTAAAGATCGACAAATTTGATGGCAAAGATTATGGGTTTTGAAAGATGCAAATTGAACATTATTTATATCAGAAAAACTACACGAACCGCTGGAAGAGAAGAAACCAGTTTGAATGAAAAACAAAGACTGAAAGCTATTGAACATGAAGCCTCTAGGTGTTGTCAGGTTGAATTTGGAAAGAACATCGCTTACAATATCGTCAAGGTTACAACTTATAGTTTGAGCAAGGCTTTGTCAACTATGTATGAGAAGTCGTCTGGTTCAAATAAGGTGTATTTGATTCGCTTGTAGTTTCCATGATATTGAATTAAGGTGATTGTGTTGCTGATCATGTAAATGAATTTAATTTTATCCTAGCAAGATTATCTTCGGTGGATATTAAATTTGATGATGAAGTGCATGCCTTGTTGTTGGCATGTTCATTACCCGAGAGTTGGTCAGGTTTTGTCACTACTATAAGTAATTCATCCAAGAGCGGTAAGATTACTTCTGATGGACTTTGAGATTCGATTCTTGGAGACGATATTTTTAGGAGAAACTCAGGAGAGTAGTCAGATTCCTTGTGGAGTGCTGAGAGTAGAGACTAAAAGTTTGAAAAGGGGCAAAATAAGGGGTATAGCAGATTGAAGTAACAAATGAGAGGACAATTCAAAGATTGCAAGGATATTGTTTGTTGGAACTTTTAAAAGAATGGTTACTTTAAGAATCAGTGCACAGCTCTCGCGGCTCCTAAGGGAAAGTGTAAAAAGGATAATTTAGCTAATATAGTTGAAGAAGTGGTGGATAACGATGCTTTTATTTATTGTTTTGAATATTGGTTGAATCATGGGTTATGAATTCTGGTGCATCATTCCATGTTACCCCTTGCAAGGATTTAATGTTAAATTTCAGAGTTGAAAATTTTAGTAAAGTTTGTCTTGCTGATAATGAGACTTTGGATATAGCATGCATGTGAGATATTAATCTCAAAACCTCTTTGTGAATTAGTTGGACGTTGAAAGATGTAAAGTACATTCCTGGACTGAATAAGATGTTGCTATTTGTGTGTCAGTTAGATAAGGAAGGGTATCGAATTACTTTCAGGGACAGACAATGGAGGGTTATAAAGGGGAATCTAGTTATTCCTCATGGAGAGAAAAAGAGGAGTTTGTAGATTGTTTAACAATCTAGCTATGAAGCAAATGTAGTTGCTATTGAGATTGAGTCTTCAACTTTGTGGCACCAAAGGCTTGGTCATATGAGTGAAAAAGTAATGAAGCTGTTAACTTCGATGGGGAAGATTCCAGAGTTGAAAAATGTGGATGTTAGGTTATGTGAGCCATCTGTTCTTCGAAAAAAGAAACATGTTACTTTTGAAAACTCAAGGAGGACCCCCTAAGGCTAATAAGTTAGAGCTAGTTCATATATATGTATATAATCCAACAACAATTGCGTCATTGGGCGGATCTCGCTACTATGTCACTTTTATTGATGATTTCACTAAAAAGGTATGGGTTTAGTTTTTCAAGATTAAACCCGATGTGTTTCTACTTTCAAGAAATGGAAGACTGAAGTTGAAAATCAGGCATGTGTAAAGGTGAAGTGTTTGATGTCAGATAATGATGGTGATTACAGTAATGATGAGTTTAATAGCTATTTTCCAGAATCTGGGATTAGAATGATTAATATTGTTCCAGAGACACCACAATAGAATGGTATTGCAGAGCGCATGAATAGAACCTTGAATTAGAGGGCCAAGAGTATGAGATTATATGAAGGGTTGCCAAAGATATTTTTGGGCTGATGCATTTAGCACAATAGCATATCTAATAAATAGAGGACCTTCAAGTCCTTTGGGGTTTAAAATTCCTAAAGAAAAGTGATAGGAAAAAGAGGTAAATCTTTCACACTTACGAGTTTTTAGTTATATTTTTTATGTGCGGTCAAAGATTTTGACAGGGACAAGCTAGATACGAAAGCAAAGAAATGTATCTTCATTAATTATATCTCAGATGATATGGGTTACGATTTCAGGGATGAACTGACTAAGATGGTCATTAGAAGTAGAGATGTTACTTTTAATGAGAATGCAGTATGTAATGATAAACTTCTAGTCAATTACGAGTTTACAAAGGAACAACCTGAGAAAGAGGAAACAGTGCTTGAAGATATTGAAGAAATAGATCTTGCACGAAATAGTGGGAGTTCGGAAAATATTGAAGACATAGTTTCAGTAACTCCACAGATTGAGGTGGGAAAATCTTGCAGAATTATGAGGCCACCATAAAGATATTCTCCTTCAGCATATAAAATGTTATTGAACGAGGACCAAGAGCCTTAGTATTATTCAGAAGTAGTACCAGTGGATGATTCAGTTCAGTGGAATCAACCATGGATGAAAAGATAAGTTCTCTTAAGAATAATGTGACTTGGTCTTTAACAGAGTTACGAGTAGCAAAGAAGGCTTTACAGAATAAGTGGGTGTTTAGGATTAAAGAAGAACATGATGGAAGCAAGAAATACAAGGCAAGGTTAGTAGTCAAGAGTTATCGATAGAAGAAGGATATTGACTATACTGATATATTTTCTCACATTATTAAGATGACTACAATTAGAATTGTGCTAAGTATTGTGGCTGCAGAAGTGTTACATCTAGAGCAACTAGATGTTAAGACTGTGTTCTTACATAGTGATATTGAGGAAGATATCTACATGGTTCATCCAGAGGGATTTCAGGTAACCTTTTTTGCAAGCTTATAAAATTCTTGTGTGGTTTGAAGCAAGCACCAAGACAATGGTACTTAAAAATTTACCAGCTTTCTGATGAAGAATGGGTACACGAGGAGTGCTATGGATCATTGTTGTTACTTTAAATAATTTGATTCATCTTATACCAATTTTTTGTTGGATGGAGATGATATGTTAATAGCAGGATCAAACATGAGGGAAATCAACATGCTAAAGAGACAAATGTCTGAGGAGGTTGAGATGAAGGATAAAGGTGGAGAAAAACAGATACTTGGTATGAGCATCATAAAGGGATAGAGTTGAAGGTTATTTTAAATTATCTCAAAAGAAGTATGTTGAGAAATTGTTAAAGAAATTCAGTGTCCAGGATGTAAAAACCAGAAGTACACTGTTGGCGAGTCACTTTACTCTAACAAAAAAACAATCACCTAAAATGGATGAAGGCAAGAAAAATATGGCTAAAGTATCTTATACATCTGTAGTTGGCATTTTAATATATATTATGGTGTGTACAAGGCCAGACATTGCTCATGCAGTAGGAGTTGTTAGCAAATTTATGTCAAATCCGGAAAGAGAGCATTGAGAAACAGTCAAGTGGTTGTTACGCTACTTGAAAGGCACATTTGGGTGCCACCGCAGTTAGTTGGATGTCTAAACTTCATATGAGTGTTGCCCTGTTAACCACAAAAGCTGACTATATGGTTATCTCTAAAGCTAGCAAGGAGATGATTTGGTTGAAGAATTTTTTTGAGAAATTGGGCAAGAAATAGGCATAAGTGCTTTGTATAGCGATAGTCAGCGTGCTATTCATCTTCTGAACAATCTTGTGTTTCAGGCTAGGATGAAGCATATTAAGCTTATATATCACTTTACACGAGAGTTGATAAGCAATGGTACTTTGTCCTTGAATAAAATCCTTGGTTCAAAGAATCTTGAAGATATGTTACTAAGGGGGTTACGAATGAATATTTGAAGCTTTGCATAGCTTCAACTGGCCTTCAGAACTAATTCATGAGAAGGAGCTACACTAATTAGAGTTATTGATGAAAGAAATGATTTGACTAGACTTACAAGCGTGAAGTGAAGATGTGGTCAGACTCCAGGTAGAAGATTGTTGGGTTTGTGGAGTATATTAATTAACCCCATGAAAATTGACTATTCTGTTTCAGATTTAGATTAGTTTATAGATTAGTCTACTTTTCATATTTAAAATATAATTTGATTTAGGCCTATTTTTTCTCTTATAAATACTGATATAATTTTAAAATCATAAAATAACAAATTGTGAGAGATCAATATAAAATTAGTGCAACTTGTGGAGTAGAAATTTCCGAACCACATAAATCTTTATCTTGTGTGATTGTCATTTATTTTCTTGTTCTTATTTATTCCCTTTGAGTTTTGCTTTCGTTGTTGTATACTCAACAAGTAGACCATAGATTATCATATTATTAGTATAATTAGAAAATTCAATCCGATAGGAATCTAATAGCAATCTTTATCCAGTATGAAGCTGAAAAAATGTTCAAGGTTAAAACATTAGTACCTCAAATACTAAACAAGTTAATCTCAATACTGAAGAAACAAGGAAAGGAGAAATGCATATTTGAACCTTTTTCTTTTTGTTGGAGATTCCAACCTTCTCTTTATGCATATCATCATTCTTGTTCTTTGTCATTTAATTTAACTTATTTATCCACAGGTGTATCACTAGCATTCTCATTTTTCTTAATATCTTTCTGCAAAAATATGATGGAATTAATATAGGATTTTCCATTTAATATAATGGAAGTGAAAATTTGATGGAATTAACACATAAGATTTTTCACTTGAAAGAAGGGAGGTGAAATTGAAGTTTCAAATACTAATTGTCTAGAATGACAAAGAAACTAAATATTGACATTATTCACACTACGCCATAAGTAGGCTAATGAAAATGTTACAAGCATTTTACAATAGCTAATAAATTTATGTCATAGTGTAACACCTCTCAATTAGTGTTACTACAACCTTAAGCTAGCGTTGCACACAAATGTAGGTGTTACAGTAAATAGGAGCATCTGGTGTTATAGTAAATACTTTTAAAAATTTTAAAAATACTAAAATAAAAATATTATCACAAATTTGTTTTAAATTTATATTCTGATTTATTATACATAAATATAATATATAATATAATAAAATTATAAAAATAAATTATACATAAATACAAAAGATACTTTTTTCTTGTTGTTATTTAATAAATACTAATGTAATATTTAAAAATAAAAAGTAAAATAAATAAAAAAACTAAAAATGATATACTGTTTACTAGGTGAATTATTAGGCGGCATTTTTCCCTAAATGAATAATCGGACTTAGGGTTTTTGTATATTGTTATATTTATATAACCTAAGACATTTTTTAATATATAAATCTATATAATTAAATAAATTTTTAATTAAATATAAAATTATAAAGTAACTTTAACTAGGTGAAATATAATGGTGGCATTTTTTCCCCTAAAATGAAACTCACAATCACATTCTAATACTTACTTCCCCCGAACCAATGATTTGAAAAAATAAATACTATCTTTCTCCATATTCTCTCTTCCAACAATATCTCTCTCTGCAGGAATTGAAGAATAATTTGAAGATTAGGGTTTGAATACACATAGTCTCACACACTTTTTTTTTAAATTAGGGCTTACTAATTTTTGATTTTTTTATTATTTTACAGGGGATTAGGGTTTTATAAATTGCCGGTTTTACTCTTGCTAGGATTAAGTGGTAAATACACACATATCTAAGCTCCTTTTTATGTTTTGGGCAATTATTTGTGAGTATTAGTTTTTATTTTTGAATTTTTTAGTGGAGGATCGACGTGGAAGCTCCGGGAACAGCTGTTGGAACTGCTGCTTCTTCATCTTCTTCTGGTTTGCTGGATGTAAGGCCATAGGGCTATAGTCATAAAAAAGATAGACAAGTTAGTGTTTGTGTTTGGGCGTAATTTATTTTTTTGAATAAAATATAAGAAACGTTTGCACATTCTTTTTCTTTTATGTTTAATCAATTTGAGAGCTTTTTTATGTTGATATACTTATTTCCAAGATGAATAAAAACAAGGCTCAAGGCAGTAAAATTATACAAAGATGGGAAAAGCACGAGTTTATCTTTCTTACTTGATTCCTTATTAAAGGTATAAATGTTTTTTATTTGAAGTCTTGATTGTGATTATTAATTTATGATTTTCGGAGCTGTGTTTTTTATGAGTTAAGTTTTTTTAAATGATATATTAAGATGGAGTTCATATTTTGGTTGGGTTAGATATATTATGCTACAAGTTGATTAAAGTTATTTACATTATAATGCAGAAAAATTCAGCATTTGTCAATGAAGCAGCCCTGATTTGATGGGTTATGTGGAGGCTCTTAGACAACCATTTTAACAGGGGTCATTTGATATTAAATGTTCTCTATTATTTCTAGTTATTTAAGAGAAATTTGAGTCATTTGAGTATACGATTAAAGAGTTATGTAAATTTAGTAAGAGTTGCGCATCATAGAATTTCTATGCTCTAGAGCAATGTTGTTTCAGTTTATTTTTTATGATAGAAAAATTAAATTTGCTTTGAAATTTTTCTAGAATATGGAAGCGAGATCCAAGATCATATCTTGAAATGTTTACAGTGAAATTATTCATTTTCATTTTACTAGAAAAACTTTACTACCGTGACCGCAACATCATTTTTATTTTCAGCTTTGACCACGTGTGTTGGGACTGCTGTTTTGAGAGGTTTAAAAGCAAAATTTTGTGATGGACAAATGATAGAACTTGTAGATATATACCTGAATATGATGTCTACCAAGTTTGGTGATAATTTAATTTATGTAGAGTGAGTAATATGGTAAAAACTGAGTATTAGCGGAGCTGAATTTCGAAATCCTGCAAATCTGCCATGTTGCATACTTCAACTTTGGACGCTTTACCTGCCTAATTAATTGTGGAAAAGATTATGAAATTACTGATATGAAATTTGATAATTTTAAAAGTTGAATAGAAAGAGTAGAAGATTTATTAGTAGTGGAAGGTCTAAATTTTTTACAGATTTCATAAATTTAGTTTTGAATTGTATTGGCACTTTCATGTAATTGGATTTAAATTCCAAGTGTGTTGTTAACTTGATCATTTGTGTCATTTCCTTGCAATTTCTTTTTTAGGCTCACAACCTTGTTGTTTGTTTACCCATCAACCCTTTTACTATGATACCAAATTTAAAGGTGCATTGCAAAAAAGTCAAATTTAATTGTCAACCTCTTTAATATGGATAGTAGAACTCGGTGTTGTACAAAACTTTATGATCATACTTATGATTAGTTTGGCCAATGACAAAATCAATTGTCAGCCTCTTTAAAAATACTATTTGATTGCAATTTAAACTAATTTATAATAGTTCAAATATTTTCTTTTGATTATTTCATAATTTAATGAAAGTTTCAAATATTTAAACTTCTTTTCTTTTTCTGGATGTAGGTCTGAGGTATTTGCCTCACCAATTATTTTAAAATTGCGAGCAGATGGTGTCTACAAATTTTATTTATTAGTTATCTATTCTTATTTCGGCAGACTTATAGAGGATGTGGTGAGCTAGTGTCAAATTATCATATTTTCTGCCATCAGATCATGATCTTCAGCTCGAAAAAATCTACCATGCAAACATCAAAAACTTACACATAGTGCTTACACTTGTTTTGAGTAATCCAATAAATAATTTAATTTATCAGGCATATTCTTGCAATAGAACATTGAGTAAATTTGTAAAATTTTGATCTATCATAGGGTTGTAGTTGTAGGTGATTTTTGTCATTGAGTAAAGTTGTAAAATTTTATGTTAGTATCAACGAGATTGTTGTATGTATGCAATATATATTTCAAAAAAATTTGAATTCATTGTTGCGTTTGTCTATGGTGTTCCATTAATCATGTTACCGTCGTTTAATTCGAATAAAATAATATTACAATATATATAAAAGAGAGTTGCATTAGGCTATATGAACCCTACATATGGGAACAACATGTGGTGGACCCCACTTATGCAATCTTGATTGATTGAACATAATGTATGACTCAGTTTCCATTACGGTTGGGTATTACTGTGTTTCATTAGGTGGCAAATGTAACATTTTTCTCACTCTTACGATAGATTAAAGTTGTGTTATATTAGAGTATTTATTGCAATGCTCGTAAATGTAACGCCCCTCCTGTTATAATAGATCTAATGTAATATTTTTTCGGGTCTATTGTAAAAATAAATAAGCATTACAATTGCTCACTTATGACGTAGATCTGAGAGTTAAAATGTGTTATAAGTACTTCAAATGTGACGAAACAATAAGTTTAAAGAGAAATATGTTTTTGTCGATGACCAAAATTATATTTTCTTTCAAGGTAACAGAACCTCTAACTACCTGAACAAGATTCACAATTTTCTAGTTCAACTAATGGATACTATGCTCGAACATTGCCGAATCATAGTATTGCCTGATTTTCATACCTAATTGAAATTAAAGTGAAGGAAGCTGAAACCTAAGTTACATATACAAATTACAAATATCATTCAAAATTCATATTAATAACACACTAAGTGTAAGAAACCAAAAATTGAAATCAGATTAAAAATAGAAGTTAATACCTAAAAATCAACACGTAGATTGAAGAACAAAATTTGAAAAAGATCCCCAAAATAATTGAATACATAACTAAATGAAGAAAAATATTGAAGTAAGGATTTAAACCCACACTACAAGAAAAAGCGGTGTTTTTCCACGGAATTTTTGCCACGGAATTTTAATTCTACCGAATTATGTCGATAAAAACATCCGTTGCAATTACATCTGTGGGATTAAGTTTTACAACGGAAATCCGTAATATTAAATATCCGTCGGACAAATATCCGTAGTAGTTAAACTTCCGTTGAAAAAAAAATCCGTAGAATTTATTATTTCTACGGAATTCCGTAGCAAACACTTTCCGTCAAACAAATATCCGTAGTATTAAATATCCGTCGAACAAATATCAGTGGTAATTAAACTTCCGTTGAAAAAGAATCCGTTGAATTTATAATTTCTACGGAACTCCGTAGCAAACACTTTCCGTCAAATAAATGTCCGTAGTATTAAATATCCGTCGAACAAACATCGGTGGATATTAATCATCAAAAGTTAATATAAAAGGTTTAAAAAATCAATTATTTGATTATTTTTTATTGAAACTATGAACTTATCGCACCAAAATGCTTGACACCATAAAATCTATTTAAAAGGATAAGAAAACAAGCCCATATTAGTGGCACAAATGATTTGAATGAAGTATAGGTTTTAGAATACGAATTTACAGGGAGGTTTTGGTCGATTACAATTTATCATATTAAATAATCAAACTTAACGATCCAACCGTACGGATCTATATGTTATGAAATATAAGAGGCTTGCTAAAAGTTTTATATTTTTTAAGTTTATTTATCTTAGTTATTATAGGAAAAAAGAAAAAATTCAAACTTCCGTGGAATTCAATATGTGGAAATAAAGACCCAAATTCCATAGATATCTATATCCGTAGTGTTTATTCGGTGGAAAAAAAGAAAACCAATGGATATTAGTGGTAAAAAGTATATTTAAAAAGTTTAAAAAATCATATTTTTGATTATTTATTTGATTAAAACTACGAACTTATCTCACTAAAATGCTTTACACCAGAAAATCTATGTAAAACGATAAGAAAATAAGCCCATGTTTATTTTAATTAGTGGGACAAATGATTTGAAAGAAGTATAGATTTTAGAGTATGAATTTACTAGGTGGCTTTGGTCGATTAGAATTTTTCATATTAAATAATCAAACTTGACGATCCAACCGTACAGATCAATATGTTATGAAATATAAGAGGCTTGCTAAATTTTTTATATTTTTTGAGTTTATTTATCTTAGTTATTATAGGAAAAAAATTCAAACATCCGTGGAATTACATCCATGGAAATAAAGACCGAAATGCCACAAATTTCTATGTCTGTAAAATTCAGACTTCCGTGGAATTAAATGTCCGTCACATTTATAGTCTATTATGTGGTATTTATATCGGTTGAATATGTAAATTCGACTCACCTAACGGTAATAACTTTACCTTAGTTTTTATATTTTTCTGCGTTATGGGATCAGTGGTATTTCTAAATTCCACCGAATTCAGTCAAATTAAAATCTTCCAAAATAGAAACCCTACTGCTACTTTGTTTCAGTTTTTTCTTGTGCCTCCTTTCTTGTCTATTCTCTTATCTCCATCCACCATTTCTATTCTAGTGCAGCTTCATATAACATCAAGTAAGTATAATTTCTTACTTCTCATTAAGCTTAATTTGATTATTGTTGTTTTATTATTATAATCATCTTTAAATACTTGATTGCAATACACTTGTATTTGGGGATCTTGATATTATTCATGGAATTTGCATAATTTTGAGTTTTTACTAACTACATCGTTTAAGTTATTGAACTTATTATTAATAGTTACATAATGTTTAATCACAATATTCATGAATAACACATCTACATATTTTCTTGTTTAAAATAATTTCGTCCTTTATTTTTATGCTTATATAGAATAGTTAATTTTAATTGTTCTTAATTATGTTTGGGACACTAGTATGATTACTAATAAATTTTGTAAAGAATATCTTACAATTTTTAAATTTGAAAAATTTACTTTTGACATTTATAACCTACCAAATTATGTGTAAATTTTGTAGATGACGTCCGATCGTAGTTGGATTAGTCGTAGTCGATTTGATGCGTGGAAAAATATATCTGAAGATTATAAGAAAGGTGTAGCAAGTTTTATTAAATTTGCAAGTGAACATGTTGAAGATGATTCTGATATCATAAGATGTCCATGTCAAGAAAGTGGAAATAAACATTGGAAAGGTTATGATGATGTGACATATGACTTATATCGACATGGCATTATGGAGTGGTATACTAAGTGGGATTTGCATGGTGAGAAGAATGTGATACATGTTGAGGCCGGAACAAGTTCGTGTAATATTGGTCAAAGAGATATTGATATGTATGACATAATGGATACGTTAAGAGACATTGGAGAAGCAAATAGACATTTGGAAGATTTGGAGGAGGAACCAAATGCATCAGCAAAAGATTTTTACAAGATGTTGGATAGTGCTTCTAAACCAATTTATCCAAATAATACCGATTTTACAGCATTGTCATTTGCAAACAAGCTGCTTCATTTCAAGAACAAACATAATTGCAGTAATAATGGGTTTGATGAGTTGCTTAAAATCATTGCATCAGTTCTTCCTCCTAGCCATAAATTGCCACTTACTTACTATGAAGTGAGGAAGATGATAAAAGGATTACACATGAGATATGAGAAAATTGATGCTTGTGAGAATGATTGCATGTAGTTTTACAAGGAAAATAGTGAGAAAACGCATTGTGACATATGCACTACAAGTCGATATAAGGCACAGAAGGATCCCAAAAAAATGATCCCAAAAAAGATCTTGCGTTATATTCCTCTTACAGAGAGACTACAACGTCTATACATGAATGAAAACACCGCAGAATGTATGAAGTGGCACCACAATAGAGTTGTAGTTGATGATCAGTTATCTCACCCGGCGGATGGAGATGAATGGAAACAATTTGACCGTAAATTCCCAAATTTTGCAAGGGAAATACGGAATGTGAGACTTGGCCTTTCTGCTGATGTATTCGATCCTTTTCATGATACACATGCAAGAGAGTATACAGTTTGGCCCGTTGTGGTTGTAGTTTACAACCTTCCCCCATCCATGTGTATAAAAGTTCCATACATGTTTATGCCTCTTCTCATTCCCGGGCCAAATGATCCTACAAAAGATTTTCAACTTTATCTTTGACCACTAATTGATGAATTGAAGATGTTGTGGCGGACAGGGGTGCAAACATATGATAGGTCATCAGGATCAAATTTTATGATGAAGGCAGCATTGATGTGGACAATTAGTGACTTTCCTGCACTTGGCATGCTTAGTGGATGGTCGACTAAGGGTAAGTTGTCATGTCCAGTATGTATTGGAGGTGTCAAAGCCAAATATCTTAAGCATGGTGGTAAATCTAGTTTTTATGGCACTGCTCGGTATTTCTTAGAACCAGAAGACCCATTGAGGATGAGCACAAAATTTGGAATTAGAGAGAAACAATCAGTCACTTCTCGTTATTCAGGATTAATTGTAAAGACCCTTTGTGAGGAGATTCAGTTTCCTCCCCCTGGAAAGATATTCAGAAGAAAACCGAGGGATTATGGTGTAACACATAATTGGACACACTTCTCTCCATTTTTTGAGCTACCGTATTGGGAGACACTCAGTCTTCGTCATAACATCGATGTCATGCATACGGAAAAAAATATCTTTGAAAACATCTTCTTCATTTTGTTGAAAGTTAGAAAGAAGACCAAAGATAACTCGAAGGTAAGGAAAGACTGTAAAGAATTAGGTGTACATCATGAGTTGTGGATTCAAGATGGTGATACAATGCCGAGTGCTCCTTATGTACTTGAGAAAGAACAAATCCTCAAATTGTTCAAGTGGATTGAAGAATTGGAAGTTCCAGATGGGTATGTATCAAATATATCCAGGTGTGTTAATTATGAAAAATGTACCATGCATGGGATGAAATCACATGACTGCCACATTTTTATGCAAAAATTGTTGCCTATTATTTGCCGTGACTTATTGCCGAGGAATGTAGATGATGTTCTTATTGAGTTGTCTAACTTTTTCCAAGATTTATGTTCATCCAACTTGAAATACACGGATCTTGAGAAGATGGAAATTGATATAGTGAGGATATTTTCCAAACTTGAAATCACTTATATTCCAGGTTTTTTTGATTCAATGGAGCATTTGCAAGTTCATTTAGCTACAGAGTGTAAGTTGGGTGGTCCGACTAATTTTCGATTGATGTACTTTGTTGAAAGATTTTTGCACGACTTGAAATTGAAAGTAAAAAACAAAGCTCGGGCAGAACGATGTATTTTTTTAGTAATTTTCTATATATGTTTACTTATATTCTATTTTTATTTATTTTCTTATTCTAGTTTATGGCCCCCACTCATTCTGTTGTATGCACACTTTTGGTATCTAGTTTATTTGGCTTTGCAGAGGCACGAGGAGATTATGCAACTTCAAGCGTAAGTATTTTTCTATTTTAAATTTTATATTACGTACTCGTTCGACCAATTAGTTAACACCATTTATCTTTACATTTGTATATTTAATGACAAGGTTGCTGGTTATGGTTTTTTATTATAATTTTCATGACAGTAGGTGCTAGTAGCAGCGGGAGTGATAGTGGTACTGGTCAGGGGAATAGGAGTGGGATGGTTCGGCGGGAAAACGAGAGGGAAGAAGATGAAAATGATGGATGAGAATATATGGGAGATGGAGATGACGAGGATGGGGATAGTGACGATGAGATACCGATTCAGAGAGCTGCGCGAAGTGCTTCAGAGGGTCACTACAAGAAAAGGCCAAAGGACGGTGAACCTAAACTTGGAGTTGTTCACTTCCTTGATGGTGCCTTGTAAGTTAACTTGAAGGATTGTAATTTATTGATTTAAATTGAAATTTGTCATGTTTATTTTTTCGATTATAACTTGTATTGATTCGTGTTTAAATTGTTGTTATTATAGTATTGAGAAGTCTAATTACATGAAAACACTGAATGGCATTGTTCGAGCTTATTGGGATGAAAAAATCATATTCACTAAAGGGAAAGAGCGTGAAAAATTATGGGATGATGTTATAGAGGAATTTAAGGTGGTCTATTAATTTAAAATTATTTATTACATCTAAATTTATTCTTGGATGTACACTATTATTTTTAAAATTTTAAACTTCTTTATTTCTTATTTTCTTCCAGAAATATTACGAATATCCAGATGATAATAAAGAAGCAGCAGGAGATAGATCTATTAAAACTAATTTGAAGGAGAATATGAAGCAGCTACTTTATCAGGACAAAAAATGGGCTGATAAGAGAGTTGCCGATGCTCATGATGCAGGACGTGCTTAAGTAAATAGGGACACATCGAGGCCTTATTATCTTAGCCTACCTGCATGGGATTCAATAAATAGATATTAAGGCGGTGAAACATTTAAGATATATTCAGAAGCTGGCACAAAGAATCGAGCTGCAAAAGACCTTCATCATCGTAGCGAAGCCAAGCCCTTTAGCTAGAGACGAAGAGTATGATCTATTGTATGGTTATTTTTTTTAATCTCATATTCTTACTGAATTTATATTATTTATTGTTCCAAATGTTCAATATCAGGACTTGGAGAAAAAGATGAATAGAGTAGTCACTGATTTAGAGGTTTTTAATGAGGTGTACAAGAGCAACACACCAGTAGAGCAAGAACTCAGGGTTTGTTTCTAAATTTAACATATTTTTACTAGTCCAGATGCACAACCTATATAAATTCTAAAATTACACAATTTACATTAAGTTCAACTCGTACATCACACTGAAATTACTAAAACTCTTGTTATAAATTAAATGAAGTTGTTACATATCATTTGCTTAGGAAATAATGGAGAGCGTGAGGGCTACTCGGGATGAGGAATCTCCAAGCGATCCACCTCTATCTTCTACCAGCCATTACAAGAATGAAGTGATTCTCACTGCCAAAGCTAGAAAGCCAAGGAAGGGGAGAGCATTTTTGCATTCTCGACACACATTAAATGAGATATTGGGAGCAGACCAAGCGAGTGAAGGGTTTTTAGCACATAAACGCAGCGAAAACGTAAATTTAAATCTTAAAAAAACCGAAACCCTCCGCAGGATCCATGCGAAAAATAATATTTAATTCGTAGTTCAGTATGTTTACTTAAGAAGCTTTACGTTAATGGAAAGATGGAGGTCTTTAATGGCGATCCAAAAACGATGAACGGAGATCCTTAGCAGCTGCTCCTCAAGTATGAAGCACTGCACCAGTATCCACCAAGAAAACGATGTAATGAAGGAGGAGGAGATGGAGAGAATTAAGGTTTTGTAAATCTTTTTGGTTGAGGCAAAAATAGGGTCTATAATAGTATATTTATAGGCAAAATTTTCAGCTCAAAATTTTCCCATAAAATATTATTATTATTAACCCTTTATTATTCTCATTAATAATTAAAACACCTTTTAATTATTAAAGCTTTTTCTAAGCTCTTTAGAAATAATTCTCTGAGTTGATTTAATTTCCAAAAATTAAATTCTTAATTAATAATATTAAGAACCTTTTCTTAATTACTTTATATTTAATTAAATCTCATTTAGTAAATTATTAAATTTGCCAATTAATTATTTATTTCGTAAATAAATAATTATTAGTCATTATTAATTAATTCCTCCAACATTAAATCATTCTTTTTTATGGTATGACCCTGTAGGTTCAATATTAAGCCGGTAGTAGAAATAAATAATAATAAAACTACTTTATCATTATTTATATAAATTCTCTAATTCATTAAATATGATTAATTAATTAATCATATTTATTCTACATTGTGAGGGATACTTCTCAGCATATCGCGACTATCCGGATAATACGAATTCACAGCTTAGAATACCAAGAACCTATTCTGTGAGTAGTTACCGTACAATTAATTCCTTATACCCTGCAATATCATGATTAAATACAAGGCATGAAACTTGTGTCAAGCCTATCTTATTTAATCACTTGCTTTCCCATTCACTATGCTTAGTTCTATTTAATGTAAATTAGAAACTCCTTTCTAATTTCATTCACTCTGGCCAGAGATTCCTGAACTAACATAAGTGGATTAGCATTGAACATTCTCTTTCTACACTGGAAGGAGTAGATCCTTTATTGATCATACACTATCTTCGTGTACAAATTCCTATATTCAGTAGAGCCCTTATAATTGTCCCCTGAGACTAAGAACTAAACCAAAGCATAGTTCAGTGTACACAAGATGACTATGATGACCTCAAGTCTAAGGATAGTTGTACAACTATCACTATGTGAACAACTGCTGACACGTGAGTGATCTCCATTAGTTGTTCAGCCGTGTGAGTCACGTTCAGTGAACTTATTCTATAATAATCACCTACATACTAGCTATAGTGTCACCACACAAATGTCTATCAGAACCGACATCCTTCATAATGAAGCAAGCATAATATGTACCGATCTTTGCGGATTATTAATTACCAGTTAGTAATCCTACGACCAGGAACTATTTAAGTTTAGTGTTATCATCTTTTAGATCTCATTATTATGATCTCATCACAATCCATAAAAAGCTTTACTCTAAACTGTTTTATATCTTATTTAAACATTTAAATAGATAGAGCCCGCAATAAAAACAAAATAAGCCTTTTATTAATATCAACAAAATCAAAACAGATTACATAAAAGTTATTCCTAAATCCTCATACATGATTGGACTTAGGACATATCTCTTTCAGCGAGGGCGTTAATTGGCTCCAACATTTAGTCTCATCAGAATAATACCTCTCAGTCCGCGCCACCAGAAAATCAGACATACTCGACTATGCTTCGAGCAATGAGAGAGGTGACGTTTTTGGTCAATTCCATGGATGGGATGACTGAAGTGCCTCGTTCATACCTAGATGAGGAGCTGCGCTTATTGGCCACTGTCGCATATCCAGATAGGACTAACCCTATACAAGCGGCACTATGGGATTAGTACGGTCAATCGGCTGGAGATATGGCTACCAATGTACTTCAAACATACAACAAGGTTATAATAGAGGTAAATTTATTTCTATCCATGTTAAAATTATTATTATAGTGTCATTTCTACATAAGCTAGAGTCTGTTTAATATAACATGTTAGCAGTTCTATTTTTGTTATAATATTTGGTTGACATGCTATTACTTTTGCTCTCTTTGCTCTGGGTATAGTTGTATAATCTATTTTATATTTTTAAAAGATTCAGTTTTGCAATATTGTATGTGTAATGTAAGTTTTTAGTTCCAAAATAAATTCGATATTAGAGTAATGTTCAAGTCAAAGAATTGATCATTCTTCCTGTAGAAATGGAGCTAGAATGGTTAAAATGAGACTTGTTACCGGATGGTAGTTATATTATTTAGAAGGTGAACATAGTTCAGGTTTAGTGAAGCTGAGTTATCTGTCAGAAAACACACTATTTAAAGTAATAATTGCAGTCAACCAGAAATGCAGGATGGAAAAAGAAACATATTACACCCTTGTTATGATGTGTGTACTTCTATCCAAACCTACAATGTAGTTACCATAAGTCATTTATATCATGAAGAAAATGTGTATTACACCCTGAAGTCATGAACGACCTAAATTGTACGTATTTAATTATCAATAGTTTCAGAGTTTTCTTGAGTTTGATTATAATAATGATAAATTAATTTAAAATTATAATAATAGAACAATAGATTGAAGTACCATGTTTGATAATTAAAGTTGTTATTCCTGTAAAATGTGATCATACTTTATATAATTGATTAGTTACTAAGATCGACATTATTTCTTGTTCGTATTAACATAATTCACCCTATAGATTTTTCCATATTAACAAGCTTTAGTAATATCTACAATTTTTTCCAAGCATTGAAGAATATGGAAGGTCCCTTATTTCTTTTTCATATTAACAAAGTGATTAATTTACATTTTGCATTGTGCAAAACTCGGGATACTGAGCGGCTTTATGCTAATTAAATAACATCCTCTCTCTATACCTATGTATATCCCCTATATGTATATTTATTCTTGCAATTCTTTTTTTTTGAAGTTGTGGCTGTGTCAAATGTCAATTGAGTACCGACAATTACCTGTAGAAATATAAATTGTTATAAACATCTTACAGATAGCCCTTTAGGTTCCTTGAGTATAATCTGTTTGGCTATCCGTTAGATACAACAAGATCAACAGGGATGTTTGCTGTAAATATGTTTCTGTCAGAACTGCTTGTTCATATGCACAAAACTACTAATACGTAACTGTAGTCTATCTTTGCTGATGTTCAATCTGTTTTATTTGTAATAAATTTTAGGTATCTGGTCCCATCCGATTTGACCGTGGGAGAATTTGTTTATGTTATTCGCAAGAGGATCAAACTAAGTGCGGAAAAAGCAATTTCATATTTATGTTATAATTATTATTATAATGTGGTAGGGGATGTGGGATAATGTGGTAGGGGATGGGGTAGTGGCTAGAGTCTATTTAACATCTACCTTTGCATTTCTAGTTTTGAGGATAAACTGTTGTGGACTAGTTCTATGTATGGCTAGATGATTGAAGTCTTATTAGAATTCTAACCTGAGAACTATGGCATTCTGTAGTTAGATCAAGTAACTCTGGCATGGGTAAATACAGTAGTTTTGAATTTTCTTATTAATTCTGGACTATGTTTTATTTGAAAGCATAATACAGTCATCTCTAAGCATCAGGAGTGGGGTAGTAAAACATGGGTAGATTTGCTAAAGGCTCCAAAATGGGCACTCTCATTTACTTGCACTTTCGGTTTCCCTCAATTTCCCATCAAAAACCATAGCTTCTTACTCTTAGTCCTCTGTGCCACCACCACCTAAACAATCTTCTCCTCCAACACCTCATCCTTATCCCTCCAAATTTGGTA
The DNA here is from genome assembly GCF_009905375.1 of Apium graveolens. Classification (NCBI taxonomy): domain Eukaryota; kingdom Viridiplantae; phylum Streptophyta; class Magnoliopsida; order Apiales; family Apiaceae; genus Apium; species Apium graveolens. The sequence continues at coordinate 177,947,848 of NC_133657.1, forward strand.
GGAACCGTAAATGATTGCTCTTTTTTTTCGGTTCCATGAGTGTGCATGTTCCTAATTGACCAACCTAACTTTAATTTTTGAATTATTTTAATTATTTAACTTATTTTCTTATTTTTGTAACATAATTAACATTGAAATTTAGTAATTAATTTACCTAATAAATATATGCAATTTTGTTGTTGTAGGGAACTCGAGTTGAAAAGGCTTCGGTGGAGCGGAACCCATTTGAAGATGACGATGTTGATTCGGATGCCGATAACTACCCCCTGCACTAGTTAGTCTGTACTCTCAGTATGTTAGCTTTTGGGACTTGTAGCTGTATAGTGCATGTGGATAAGTTGTATTTTAGATGGAATGAAATACTCAGTGCTTGGGTATTTTGTATGGTGATGATACGTTTTGTAATTTAACTGTCGGAACTCATTTGTTGAATTTGTGTGATAATTACTTAGATGTAATTGATGCTGATGGAATTAATTATTTCAAGTAACCTTTGGTGACTAATTTATTATATCATATGTGTTTAAATATATTGGTGACTTAGTATACTGGGGTCCAAGGTGTACATAGGCTAATCGAAGCAAAATTTTTATTTCAGAAATAACACTTTTGTTAGACTGATTTCGGTAGTATTTAATTCCGTCAAATTAATTCACTGATATATATTATATGGAACTAAAATCTGTGGAATACACATTCTTCTGGTACTAAATGTCAGTGGTATTTAAATTCAGTGGAAATAAAATCCGTGGTACAACATTTCGTAGCATTTAAGTCCGTGGTTATATATTCCGTAGCATTTAATTCCGTGGTACTAAGTTCCGTAGTATTTAAGTCCGTGGTAATATATTCCGTTGCATTTTGTTCCGTGGTACTAAGTTCTATAGTATTTAAGTCCATGGTAATATATTCCGTGGTATTTCAGTCCATCAAATTAAATTCCGTTGAATTAGTTCAAATATGACGGAATTGTTATTTACTACCTGATTATATGACACGGTGCATGAATCAATCAAGTTTAGTTTAATTCCACCAATTTCTGTCGAAAAAAGCTATATACCACAAATTTTGTCCCGTGAAAATAACCCATTTTTCTTGTAGTGCCAGTATAGTACTATTAGTTTTCGTTGTGAAAATGTGAGAAAGATTTATATTTTAATTTGTTTTGATGTATAATATGAGATTGAGAAGTAAAGAGGGAAAACCAAATTGTGATAAGGGGAAAATGAATTATTGACGGGGAAAGGAAATCATTAGAGGAAAAAAATGACGGTTCCTGTATTTCTAAAAATATCAAAATTTTAAAATAGTTATTTTAGGAAAATAAATTTTAAAAGAGTGTGAAATTAAAAAAAAATATTTTGTTAATTATAACTGATTTAAAAAAATAGATCTTTTTATTCGAGACCGAATACCATGTTAAAAAGTAGTACTTTTACTAGATTTTTCAATTCATTTAATGTAAGAGAAGTTTGACACTTTTTAATTATTTTTTTCTATGAATATAATCTATATATCTTAATATTCGTACGGTTCGATTATCGAAAAAATCTTTGAAAAATTGATCTTGTTAATCGTGAACGGATCAAATTTTGGGGAGGAGTACTTTTAGTATATTTTTTAATTTCCATCATGCAAGATGAGTTTCATTTTTTTGACCAATTTCTTTGTATGATTAAAATCGATATATTAACATTCGTATGATTGAATCGTCAAAAAAATCAATTAAAAAAATAATTTGGCTCATCGGGTAAGAATCTTGTGTTTTGGGGTAGTACTCTTACTAGATTTATATTTCTATCATGCAAGATGAGTTTGAATTTTTGTACAAATTAATTGTTTGATTATATATATATATATATTAATATATATATAGAGAGAGAGTCTTACTCCAATACAAACTAAATTAAAATACAAACTACAAACTACACCTCCCACACACAACTACACATAATTCCCACCATTTTTAATTGAATTTTTCCCATCAATTAGTGAACTCTTTTTAAAATCTAACTTTACTATATTTTTCTACATCATCCAACAATCAGTATGAATACCATATTTGATATGTTTTGACGCTAAATCACTAATTATGTCTACGAGAATCACTAAAAGTACTAGTTCTAGAATTAATACTGATTTCAGTTTACTGATTTGGGTAAGTTTAAATACTGATTTGTCGTCAAAATATAGCAAATATGCTATGCAAATCGCTGAGTGGGAGATGAATAAAAATACGGTGAAATTATTTTTTTTTAAAAGTTAACTAACTAACGGGAAAAGTATAATTAAAAACGAAGGGGAAAGTGATTAAACATGTGGGTCTCAATGGTTTGTAGTTTATATTCTAATATTGGTTTGTATTTGAGCACTTGCCTATATATATATTTATATTAAAATCCGAGTAGCCGGATCGTCAAAAAAATCATTTAAATTTTTTTTTTGGTTTATCGAGAAAGAATCTCATGTTTGGGCGTAATACTCTTACTAGAGTTTTCTATTTCTATCATACAAGATGAGGTTGAAAACACACACACACATACACATATATATATATGAGGTTACGCTAGAGGTTAAGTGGCGCTTTACGATCGTCCTGGTCTATCTTTCTAATACTGAAATTTTAAAAATATGAAAAAATATTGTAAATAAAATATGTGTTTGAATTTATAAATATGTAGAGTTCGAATACACATAACATAACTAGAAGTTATATTGGAAGTTTTAAAGTCGAGGGGTTCAAACTTATAAAAGAAAAAGAATTCAAATTTATAAAGAAAACATCAAATTATTTGCCTAAACAAATGAACGAAATATTAGGACACCATTTGTCTAGAATATTGTTAATATTCAAGATAATAGTTTTAAAATTGTGCATGTTAATTGTCCCCTTACATTGTCTCCAATGTTATCAATTACTTTAAACTTCATCTAATGTCTAAACTTTTGTTTGTTCGCTTATTATAATAATTATTTTAAATATTATAACGTTTGTCGCTATTTCCAAACAATTGTGTTAAATATTTGTTTCTAATCAAGTTTCTTATATCTATTAAAACTGATTGATTAGGGTTATATAATTTTTCCCACTTTAACTATGCTAATAATGGATTTCTGCAACATTCCAAAAACGTTGCAATAGGCCCAATACATGTTGTAAAAGATTAAAAAATTTTAACGGCAACACTTTTCTGATGTTAGTATTTTTTATGTTGTCTTAGTGTTCAAAGGAAATATTTTCTTATTTGAGGTAACACCAAAAATTATACTGCCAAAAACTGAGTGGGACACACATCTGCCACATCAGTTGTGTTGGGCTCTCATGCGGGACCAACCTACCACGTCAACAGTGTGGGGCCCACAACTGGGGCACACCAGTGATAAGTCAGCAGTGTGGAACCCCATTTGGGACCCACATGTTACACGTCTGCAGAATTTTAATTATTTTTTAGCGGTGTTGGATTTGCTCGTGCTACAATAGGGGTCTATGGTAACACTTTCAGAACCTTTGGTAACATGGATTAAAGTGTAATCATAGACATCTTATGGTTACACTTTCAGTATCTATGGTAACACTAAACACGTCTAACCAAAATTCTATTGCAACACACCTAAACCTTTGGTAACACCAAAAAAAATGTTGCAATAAACTCTTTTGCAACATCATGTTTGCTATTGTAACACTTTTTTTATAAACACTCTTGTCTCTGCTTTTATATTCTTTTATATATTATAATACCTTTTACTATTTTTACCAACATAAAAATATAAGTTGTTGATACTTTGCAACAGTAAAATCTTAAATACATATTTAACTTGAGAGTTGTTAATCAAGTTGAAATTCAACAAATACAAAGTACCATCTCAACCAAAATAAATGAAATTTTAAATTCATCCAAAACTCAAGCTCTTTTATAACGGTTCTAATTAAAATAATGTTATTCTTTTATATTTGGTTTACTTGTTTAACACCATCATTTGTTCCTTTATCATACATATACATAATACATATAATGTTGAAAAAAATATCAAGAGAGAAGCATATGCTAACACTTTTAGAGATATAAGAACCAGGAAAAGAAGTCAGACCTCTAACCTACCTTATGATTTGATAAATTTGGTTAATTAAGATATATGTGTGGTAAATTTTTCTCTGAAGCTGATTTTAAATACTAAAACAGAACCCGTCTTAGACTTCCGAAGATCACCACATATTCTTCGAATCCTTTCTTCAATCTGCAAAAATAATACTTACAAGGATCCAAAACAAAATAAAGAGCAGTCTTGCCAACACGTTAAGAAAGATACTTTATTGAATTCTAACTAAGTACAACTGCTTATCATATTTAACAAAAGATGATTATAAAGTTAAAAGAATAGCCAATGCAAATTTTGTTCAGACTTCAGAAATAGACTAATTTTGTGTAACAAGGACTAGTTTTGAAACACTGTGATCGGTTTTTGTACTACTGGAACCAGAGCTTTGTAGCTGCTTTATGTGCTAGAATATTCTTTAGTGGAACATGATCCTATACATTTGAAACTGTGGGGGTTTCTGTATCAAGTACAATACTCAATTCTTCTTTACAATGTGTTATTTTATATAAATAATATCGATTTAATGTTTATTAGAGATTATATATCACAAAGTCCAAGATCAGATCCGGCCTCATGACCTAATGAACATTCTTACCTGGGTATTATCAGCTTCAACTGTGCATGTTCCCAATTTTGGGAGGTAGACATTAAAGAAGTTCCAGAATATTACCTCTGATAGATGTGGGGCTTGTACGAACTTAAGATGAAGAGAAGCCGTGACATATAGTAACTTATCGATATGTTCAAATATGACACAAAGCCGTCTCATGTCTTCAATAAACAGACTGTCTGAATTTATCAGATTTTCTGCAACAGAAATTTGGAAATTTAGAATGTGAAGATAAAAATTTCACACATCAAGGAACGAAGATGTAACCACAGTTGGGATATGGGAGCTTAGTTTATTGTGAATCGATGCTCGTGTAAGGCCAGAACACGGTGTTCAGTTTATTCTCGGAAGAGACATCCAATTTATAAAATGAACTGATGTTATGAGGATACAGGAAAATCAATATTATGATTAAGAGTATTCCCTATAATGATATGCAGACAAACTAAATGTCTAGCAGTGAACTACAAATTGTAGTAAAATACATATGAATCATTTTTACAGGCCTCTTTATGTAGGGGAATCATGAATGTATCATGAAGCTTAACCTCCTGTACAGACACAATTAGAATTAAATAGCCAGAGAAGAACATGTTAAACTTTGTAGAGACTGCTCAAGTTCCCAACAAGCCATGACTGCATCCATTGCATGCACTCGAACATGTTGTTGTAGTTGATCTTTGAATGAAGAAAGGAATAGAAAGTAATATGTCTACATCAAAAGAGATACAAAGCAAAGAGCAAATTTAGATAACCAGAACAACCTCTTGCATCATATACATAACACGAAAGCTATAAGCTCAGTAACCAGTAAGCTTCAACCTCTAATCTCTCTCCAGACTAATTTACGTAGAATGTAATTTACTTCTTAGAAAATGATTAGTTTGAGGAATAAAAACTGAAGATAAAAAGACATTCCATGTACAAGGTGGAGGAACAAGTATAAATTCTGCAGATGAGTACCAGATGATCAAATTATTGTACTATAGTGTCAATTATTTTAATATGGCATCTTTATTCCAATGCACATCAGATAGGTGGATAAACATTCAATATTCAACCATGACTGCACAATCATATCTCAAAGTAAACCAAAGAGAACGACAACAGACCTATCCACTCTGTAGCACTCGACTTCCTCGACTTACTGGTCGGGATTCCCCTTCCTGATACCATAGATCATATACTAACTAAACCACAAGATTCAAATTGAACATAACATTTTTTGATTCAACACTAAAAATCAGAGTCGGTCCTTGCCTTCGGTGTTGTTCGGTCAACAACTATAGTAGAACCTCCCAATTCATGGGTTTCAGCCATTAAGTCATCCACCGATTCTGTTACCACAAAACATTACAGGTGGAGCCATAATTCAATTTGGGAACGAGAATTTGTACGATAATATATTTTCGAGATGAGGAGTGAAATAAGTAATAGTATTTATACATGCCTATACTAACGTATACATAGACAAAAAGAAAGTGTTTGGGCGCCCTATAATAGTATTTACACATGCCTATACTAACGATAACATATTTGCGAGATGAGGACTAAAATAAGTAATTTGGAAATTATTAAAAAATGCTCAATTGAATATATTGCAGAGACAATAAATTAACAATAAAATTAGCATAAAACTGCACAAAAAGTTCATTCATCAGAGAATTAGTAATGAACAAACAGAGCCCCAGATCAAAAAGCTATATTTTTGGGAAATAGCAAAAACTCTGGGCACACAAACTATATGTGCGAGGCACTTGCAGACAAAATTTATTAGTGGAAAGAAGAATATATTGGAAATTTTCCTTACCAGTGAGTCAAAAACCCCTGCCGGCTCAACTGACAACAAGTTGTTTTCAGGTACTGGGCTGCTCTTGTGCTAACCTTGAATTCATTTATGGTTGAAAATTATCAAGCATATCCAGCAAGAGATTAGAAGATAGACATTTGAGAACTAAGTAAAAATAGTATTTCCAATACTTCTTTTCATGTATTTTAATAACTGATTTTGTTACGCAAATTACAAAAACCCAAAATATAAATCGAACCGAAAATCCATAAAAGTAAACGATACAAGAAGATAAATCATAGAAGAAAATTAGAGCATACCTGAAGAAAGCCCCAAATTACTATAAGAAAAAAGCCCCAATCTCTACAAACATAAACCCTAATCTCCAAGCTCTAAGCTCCAGGTACTGACCCGACTAAGGACCCTACATAATAAAACCTAATCTCCAAACTCTTAGCTCTGACCAACTAAGAACCCTAATTTTGAACCCATGGATGTTGAAGATGAGTGCTTGTTAAAGTTTGAGTGTAATCGACCATGTTTAGTAGTTTTAAGTTAGTGTATTTTATTTTACTTTGAGAAAAAAGAACGGGTCAAATTTTATCTTCTGGGCCGCCCAAATTTTGGTTAAAATTTGGCCAACTGCCAAAATATTTAGTTATATGGTAACATTAATTATAATATCAATGCTAACACTATTTTTTATTTTACAAAAGTAATTTCATCATGTCTATGGTAACATCTAGAATTCCCTACTATAACACAATTAAAAAATGTTACCTCATATCAAATTTTAGTGAGTTTAGGTAATATTTTTGCTTGTAACACCAAAAAAAGTGTTGCTACAGGCCAAATATGGTGTAGTGAGTAGATTATCATAATGGTGCGGGAACATGTTCTATGGAAATATCATATAATTATGTTTTGTAAGGCCGTTTATGGCGTAGTATTTACATGTGATCCTCAGTAACTCTTGGACATCTACATCGTTTCTATGATGAATATGTGCAACAAAGTTTTGTCAAGGACGTGCATGAATTTAGGATTACAATTATTCCTATTTAAAGAAAACCTTATGAAGCAATTTTCTTTCTTCTGTACTGGTATAAGTTATTTCTTCTTTTATGCCTTGCTTGAGCCTTAAAATCCATCACTAGATCCAACACCATCCTCCATATTATGCAGAACTCAAGAAAAAAAATAATGAAAATCCAAACTTTTAAGAATTTACCTCAAATCCACCACCATCACAACTTCAATGAAACACTACCAAACTATCAAATTATAGTAAAAGTATCAATCTTGTTGGGTTTAAACCCAATATGTATGAGCTTAATGATACAAGACATAATTAGTCTGAGTAACATTTGTATGTGTTGACAATTATTATCATATTAGGATTGGGTAATAGTTGTATGGGTAGACAATTATTATTATAATCAGATTTGGTATGTCTTGTTGGCTAACTTTGTATCGGTTGGGAGATGCTTGAGCATTGGTTGGCTCAAGTATCGATTGGAAGACCGTTGATATGTTATTGTTTTAATTGGTACGAGAATGCTCAAGATATAGGACTTAAGTATCGCTCGAGAGCGGATGCTTGAGTATGTTTGGCTTGAGTATTCTAGTTTTAATTGTGTATTATTGATAACTGTTTTGATTAATAATACAAGTTGGGACGTGGATTTTTAACGTAAAATATATTATTATGTCTGTACTCTGAATTAGTAGAACTAAATCTCGAATATGTGTGTATTTCCTCCTAACAAGTGGTATCAGAGCCAAGGTTCGGGTTTGTGATGATGGGTTGGAAGAAAGTTCGAGGTTTAATTGGTATGATGGAGTACGTTGATGGGTTTACTGACAAAGTTACTTATGGTATGGAGGTTGACTTGCACCGTGGATCAATTCCTTCGGACTCGAGGTGCAAGATAGACGGGATCATTGCAATAGTTTCAATGGTTTGATGGTTGATCAACCAGGTGAAGAATTTGGATGATGCTCGTGATGTTCTTCAAAAGAGGCCGAAGGATTGTGAAAGAAAGGATCGGGTGACTCAATGGTTAAAGGAGGCACTCGTGGTTGATGCACGTGATTTTGTGGATGGATATGTCACTATGATGAGTAACGGTAGTTTGGAGTTATTGGAGGTGACTATACGGGTCTTAGTGATTCTCAAAAGTTAGACAAACGACATGAATGGTTTTTTATTCAAGGGGAGGCATTGGCGAACAGACGTCGATGGCTTGAAGATGACCGTTAATTCGGTTGTGAAATTATATTGGGTTGAAGAGGAGGATTGTTGTAATAAACCCAATATGTATGATCTTAATGATACAAGACATAATTGGATGGGGTAATAATCGTATATGTTGACAATTATTATCATAATGGGATTTGGTAATAATTTTGTGGGTAGACAATTATTATTATAATCAGATTAGGTGTGTCTTGTTGGCTAGGTTTGTGATGACTATATACATAGTCATGTTATTATTTTCATGTATGCTTAAGAGATGTAGCCGTCTGTTAGGTATGAATACAATACAGGGGTGGTGAAAGGAATATGTCCTAAGTCCAATCATGTATTAGGATTTAGGAATAACTTCCTGTGTAATCTGTTTTGATTTCATTGATATTAATAAAAGACTTGTTTTGTTTTTATTACGGGCTCTATCTATTTAAGTGTTTAAATAAGATATACCATACTTTAGAGTAAAACTTTTATGGATTATGATGAGATCATAATAGTGAGACCTAAAAGATGATAACTCTAAACTTAAATAGTTCCTGGTCATAGGATTACTAACTGGTAATTAATAATCCGCAAAGATCGGTACATACTATGCTTGCTTCATTATGAAGGATGTCGGTTCTGATAGACATTTGTGTGGTGACACTATAGCTAGTATGTAGGTGCTTATTATAGAATAAGTTCACTGAACATGACTCGCACAGCTGAACAACTGATGGAGTTCACTCACGTGTCAGCAGTTGTTCACAAAGTGATAGTTGTACAAGTATCCTTAGACTTGAGGTCATCATAGTCATCTTGTGTACACTGAACTATGCTTTGGTTTAGTTCTTAGTCTCAGGGGACAATTATAAGGGCTCTACTGAATATAGGAATTTGTACACGAAGATAGTGTATGATCAATAAAGGATCTACTCCTTCCAGTGTAGAAAGAGAATGTTCAATGCTAATCCACTTATGTTAGTTCAGGAATCTCTGGCCAGAGTGAATGAAATTAGAAAGGAGTTTCTAATTTGCATAGAACTACGCATAGTAAATGCTAAGCAAGTGATTGAATTAGATAGGTTTGACACGAGATCCATGCCTTGTATTTAATCAAAACATTGTAGGGTAGAAGGAGTTTATTTTACGGTAACTATTCACTGAATAGGTTCTTGGTATTCTAAGCATTGAATTCGTATTATCCGGATAGTCACGATATGCTGAGAAGTATCCCTCACGATGTAGAATAAATATGATTAATTAATTAATCATATTTAATAAATTAGAGAATTTATATAAATAATGATAAAATAGTTTTATTATTATTTATTTCTACTACCGGCTTAATATTGAACCTACAGGGTCACACCATAAAAGGAGAATGATTTAATGGTGGAGGAATTATTTAATAATGGCTAATAATTATTTATTTATAAAATAAATAATTAATTGGAAAATTTAATAATTGATTAAATAAGATTTAATTGATTATAAATTAATTAAGAAAAGTTCTTAATATTATTAATTAAGGATTTAATTTTTGGAAATTAAATTAAGAGAGAGAATTATTTCTAAAGTGTTTAGAAAAAGAATTAATAATTAAAAGGTGTTTTAATTATTAATGAGAATAATAAATGGGATAATAATAATAATATTTATGGAAAAATTTCAGCTGAAAATTTTACCTATAAATATACTATTATAAACCCTATTTTTATTTTTGATCCCCAATTTTTAGAAAAACCTAATTCTCTCCACCTCCTCCCCCTCCTTAACGTCGTTTTCTTGGTGGATATCGGTGGAGTGCTTCCGATCGTTGCTTTTGGATCACTAATAAAGGTTAGTAATCGATCCCTACGTTTTTACCATGATTTATATGCTTTTATTTGGATTTTATGTGTGTAAAAGTGTTTTACCTTGCCTCCGCTGCGATTAAAATCCAACAATGGTATCAGAGCATAGGTTGTATGCATATAGATCTGTGGTAAAAATTTCAGAATTTTATGTGCTTGTATGAATTAATTATGATTTTTACAAGTTATATCATGGATTAATTTTGTCTGATGAGAAATCGTTTCTCAGAATAATTTTGAATATTGATCTGGGTTCTACAAGTGTTGTAGATCGTCTGGGTATTTTTCTTATATTTTTATGATGTATAGATTTTTTATTATGAATTTTTGAAGTTGTTGCAATTAAATTCGTAATTAAATAAAGATATATATATATGAATTGTAAGTATGTATATATATTTGTACATCTGCTGCTGCTGTTGCTTGGCTGTGAATGTCTGACTGCTGCTGCACGGAGAAAGAGACAAGGAACAGTGATGAACAGTACGGCGGCACGGTGACCAAGAAAAGAGAAAACGGCGCGTGCAGCGTAGGTAGAAAAAAAAGGGTTGTCGCGCATTCCGGGAATGTGTTACACCCTATGGCGCATTCATGGAATGCGTTACACCTTTTAATTGGTTAAAAGGGTTGTAACGCATCACCGAAATGCGTTACAGGGCTTGTAACGCGTTCCTGTAATGCGTTACAGCCCGACTATCCACAATAAATTTGTTTTTCTGGGAGTTTCATAACTCCGTTTTGGGCGTGCAATATACCGTTGTATTCATTTTTCCGAGGCGGATCTAATGGAGTGATTAATTTTAGTTTATATAAAAGTTTTGAACTGTTTATATTTCCGAAAGTGTTTTAAAGTTGTTTTTAACTATTTTAACTGCTTTTAAATGCTTCATGTGATACATAGAGATTTATTATGCTTAGACCAATATACTAGATGATGTTACATGCCTACCTTGATGTTTATTCATGTTGATATATGTGATATATGCTTAGTTTATCATGCGATGATAGATTTAGGTGAAGTTAAATGAACATAAGGCGTTTGTTAGACAACCTAGTATAGTGAAAGTGTTTCATAACCTTAATAATAATATTATGAATACAATCAGGAGATTCTTGTGTTTATAAAACACGTAATTGAATATGAATTTTCGATATGAGATAAAGGATGAATCTGTCAACAACAGATTTCTATCTGTAAGAAAGGGTTATTAAGTGACGCCTCTTGACAATGCTCCACCCGATCTGGGAATCATCTGATTATTGATTATTGATTTGAAATATTTAATTTAAAAGGAAGAATTTCTTCATAATATGATTATGTTTGTAACATAATATAATCCCTCTAAAATTAAATAATATCAAGTAGTAATTGGCCAATGACACAACGGGCTTGTGTCGGTCATAGCCTTCCAACATGATAGAAAGTAGTTCTTATTTTTGAATCATTGTCGGTTCGTGCTACAGCCGAGCACTTTGATTTAGAAATAAGAAATACTTGTCTATTACATAGAGATGTGTACATTGAATAAGAATCTAAAGGTCGATACGTGCCACAACCGTGGGCCTTTGGGGACTGATTCAACTGTACGGAATGTTGGGTTAGACTTGACTTAGAATATTGAGTTTGTCGTGCCACAACCGAGACTCAGTTATTCAAGAGGCTAAAGTTTGAGTAGGGAATAACATAAGATGTAATTGACAAGATTTGTCTGCCTATTGAACATTACATGGCGGTTCGTGCCACAGCCGGGGTTGTGTAATGGAATGTAGGATCCCTATTCCCACTAGCATTATGAATGCTTAATTTTTCACGTAGGGGGTTGAATAAATTAGGTAAACTAGTGGGAGCCGCTTATGAATAAAGATCCGATTCATATAGTGTTTTAAAAATGAAATCGAATATTTGCTAAGTGTTGTTATGTGTTTATCATTTACAGATTTACTTTGTACGTCATGTCTTCTGCACTATCACTCAGGAGCATACTAGATGCTCACAAGTTGACTGGTCCTAATTATGTTGACTGGCTTCGAAACTTGAGAATTGTTCTTAGGATTGAGAAGCTGGAATACGTGATTGACTCACCTAATCCTACTAAACCTGCTAGTGATGCACATAACGATTAACATGTTGTGTATCGTAGGTGGATAGATGATGCAAATGTTGCTCAATGCATCATGCTAGCTTCCATGAACATTGAGCTACAGAAGCAACATGAGCATATAGATGCTCACACTATCCTCATGCATCTACAAGAGTTGTATGATGTGGCGGGGAGGACAGCTCGATATGAGATATCGAAGGAGTTGTTCGGTTTTAGGATGTCTGAGGGATCATCTGTGAATGACCATGTATTTAAGATGATCAATTTGATTGAACGTCTTGGACAACTTGGTTTTGCCATGGATGGGGAGCTGAGCCAAGACTTGGTCTTGCAATCGCTTCCGAGTTCGTTCTCGCAGTTTGTTATGAACTTTCACATGAATAAGTTGGATGTCAGCCTGCCTGAACTCCACAACATGTTGAAGACTGCGGAATCGAATTTTCCCCCTAAGAAGAGTTCTGTTCTTCTAATTGGTGAAGGTTCCAATCCTAAGATAAGGAAGAGGAACCCTTCCAAGAAGAAGAAAGTAGGTGAGAAAACGCCGGTTCCACCAAAAGCTGAAGACCCCAAGAGCAATGTTGTTTGCTTTCACTGTAACAAGGTGGGAAACTGGAAGAGGAACTGCAAGGTTTACCTTACAGAATTGAAGAAGAAGAAGAAGGGTAGTGAGACTACCACTTCTAATTCAGGTATGTTCATGATAGAAGTGAATATGTCATTAAATCAAATTTCTACTTGGGTATTAGATACCGCCTGTGGTTCTTATATCTGCAATTTGTTGCAGGGACTAAGGAGAAGTAGGACTCTTGAGGAAGAGGAGGTGATTCTACTGATGGGAAATGGAGCAAGAGTTGCTGCTGAAGATGTAGAATCATTTTATTTACATATGCCTACGGGCAAGACTATTGTTTTTTAAATAATTGTTATTTTGTTCCCTCGATTGTGAGGAATATTATTCCCATATTAGACTTAGCTAGATTTTTCATTTATTATTGAGAATAATGAATGTTCTATTCTTAGAGATAATATTCTTTATGGACGTGGTACTTTAAATAATGGTCTGTATATATGTGACATAATTTACTCCAGATTGAACAAACTAATAAAGAAAAGGGATGATGAAAATCTCACTTTATAGTGGCACTGCAGTCTCCATTTAGTGGACATGGAGAGAGGGCTGCAGATTTGCTAGGATTGGTACACACAAATGTATGTGGACCAATGTCTACACAAGCCATGGGTGGATTTTCATACTTCATTACTTTCATAGATGATAGATCTAGATTCCGATATGTGTTTGATGAAACACAAGTCTGAAGCCTTTGAAAAGTTCAAAGAGTATAAGTATGAAGTGGAGAAACAACCAAACATAGTATTATAATTCTTCGATTAGATCGAGGTGGTGAATACTTGAATGGAGAGTTTCTGGATCATCTCAAAGTAAATGGTATAGTCTCCCAGTGGACTCCTCCAGATTGGTATCTGAAAGGAAAAATCGAACTTTGTTAGACATAGTTCGGTCCATGATGAGCTATGCAAATCTTCCAGTATTCCTATGGGGTTATGCATTGGAAACCTCAGCATATTTACTGAATAAGGTGCCTTCCAAATCTGTTCCTCAAACTCCGTATGAGATATGGAAAGAAAGGAAACCGAGTCTTAAACACGTTAAGATTTGGGGATGTCCAGCTTATGTCAAGTAAGTTGACCCAGATAAGATGGAATATTGATCCGTAAAATGTAGTTTTGTGGGATATCCTAAAGAGACTTTAGGGTATTACTTTTACACCGATCATCGGGTGTTTGTCTCCAGACATGCTACCTTCTTGGAAAAGGAGTTTATCCCTGAAGGAAACAGTGGGAGCAAAATTGAACTTGATGAAGTTCAAGAAGCACAAACTGCTACGGATCAAATGGAAACACCTGTTCTGACTGTACAACCTTTTGTGGAACAGCCCATTCATAGAACAGGGAGAGTGCCTCGCCAGCCTGAGAGGTAATATGGCCTTGTCATTAAGAATGACAATGAGTTGTCGATCATTGATGATGACGACCCTGTGACCTATAATGAGGCTATGAGTAGTGTTGACTCAGAGAAATGGCATAGTGCCATAAAATCCGGAATGAAATCTATGTATACGGGATATAAAAGAATGATTAGAGCAGATGGGCAGGTGGAGACCTATAAGGCCAGGCTTTTGGCAAAAGGATTCAGACAAAGGCAATGGATTGACTTTGATGAAACCTTTTACCTGTAGCCCTGTTAAAATCAGTTCGGATTTTGCTTGCGATTGCCGCTTACTACGACTATGAGATCTGGCAAATAGCCAGATGGTTTTCTTTCCAAGAGAAAAGAAAACCTAGGGTGTAAGCTGCTGCGAACCATATGTGGTTTAAAGCAAGATTCTCGAAAGATGGAACATTCGTTTTGATAAGACAATCAAAGAGTTTGATTTTATCAAAAATGTAGATGAACCATGCGTCTACAAAAGGGTCAGTGGGAGCGCGGTAACATTTCTTATGTTGTATTGAATTAGAGTTGACACACTTAACAACATAGCAGACCCACTCACAAAGCTACTTTATGAAAGTCACTTTGATCGTCATAAAAACAAGATGGGTATT
The DNA here is from genome assembly GCF_009905375.1 of Apium graveolens. Lineage (NCBI taxonomy): Eukaryota > Viridiplantae > Streptophyta > Magnoliopsida > Apiales > Apiaceae > Apium > Apium graveolens. The sequence continues at coordinate 177,963,161 of NC_133657.1, forward strand.
AGATACCAGAGTGATTGGCTTTAGTACAAGTGGGAGATTGAAAGGAATATGTCCTAAGTCCAATCATGTATTAGGATTTAGGAATAACTTCCTGTGTAATATGTTTTGATTTCATTGATATTAATAAAAGACTTGTTTTGTTTTTATTACGGGCTCTATCTATTTAAGTGTTTAAATAAGATATACTGTACTTTAGAGTAAAGCTTTTATGGATTATGATGAGATCATAATAGTGAGACGTAAAAGATGATAACTATAAACTTAAATAGTTCCTGGTCATAGGATTATTGACTGGTAATTAATAATCCGCAAAGATCGGTACATACTATGCTTGCTTCATTATGAAGGATGTCTGTTCTCATAGACATTTGTGTGGTGACACTATAGCTAGTATGTAGGTGCTTATGATAGAATAAGTTCACTGAATATGACTCACACAGCTGAACAACTGATGGAGTTCACTCATGTGTCAGCAGTTGTTCACAAAGTGATAGTTGTACAAGTATCCTTAGACTTGAGGTCATCATAGTCATCTTGTGTACACTCAACTATGCTTTGGTTTAGTTCTTAGTCTCCAGGGACAAATATTAGGGCTCTACTGGGTATAGGAATTTGTACACGACGATAGTGTATGATCAATAAATGATCTACCCCTTCCAGTGAAGGAAGCGAATATTCAAGGCTGATCCACTTATGCTAGTTCAGGAATCTCTGGCCAGAGTGAATGAAATTAGAAAAGAGTTTATAATTTGCATAGAAGTACGCATAGTAAATGGTAAGCAAGTGATTGAATTAGATAGGCTTGACACGAGATCCATGCCTTGTATTTAATCGAAACATTGTAGGGTAGAAGGAGTTTATTATACGGTAACTATTTACTGAATAGGTTCTTGGTATTCTAAGCAGTGAATTCGTATTATCCGGATAGTCACGATATGCTAAGAAGTATCCCTCGCGATGTAGAATAAATATGATTAATTAATTAATCATATTTAATAAATTAGAGAATTTATATAAATAATGATAAAATAGTTTTATTATTATTTATTTCTACTACCGGCTTAATATTGAACCTACAGGGTCACACCATAAAAGGAGAATGATTTAATGGTGGAGGAATTAATTAATAATGGCTAATAATTATTTATTTATGAAATAAATAATTAATTGGCAAATTTAATAATTGATTAAATGAGATTTAATTGATTATAAATTAATTAAGAAAAGTTCTTAATATTATTAATTAAGGATTTAATTTTTGGAAATTAAATCAAGAGAGAGAATTATTTCTAAAGTGTTTAGAAAAAGAATTAATAATTAAAAGGTGTTTTAATTATTAAGGAGAATAATAAATGGGATAATAATAATAATATTTATGGGAAAATTTCAACTGAAAATTTTGCCTATAAATATACTATTATAAACCTTATTTTTATTTTTGAAACCCAATTTTTAGAAAAACCTAATTCTCTCCACCTCCTCCTCCTCCTTAACATCGTTTTCTTGGTGGATACCGGTGGAGTGCTTCACGTTTGAGGAGCAGCTGCTAAGGATCTCTGATCGTTGCTTTTGGATCGCTATTAAAGGTTAGTAATCGATCCCTACGTTTTTACCACGATTTATATGCTTTTACTTGGATTTTATGTGTGTAAAAGTGTTTTACCTTGCCTCCGCTGCGATTAAAATTCAACAGGTGGTGAATGTGTTTTGGCTTAAATGTTTGATTTTCGATCGACTTAGGCTTTAGCAGTTGGTTTTTGTTAATGATTTAATAGAATGGAAGTTAAACATAAATAGCTGAGCAAATATGTAAAACAAAGATCTTCAAAACTCACTTAATTTTATATTAAAAATCAAGCATTGTTTTGCTACAAAATCTCTAAGTTCTTGTTTTAGAACTTAGCTTCTTTCTTGAGAGAGAACACACAATTTTTCTAATCTGATTGTTTTCTTTTTTTTTTACTAGAGGACTAGTGTTAACTTTATAACTCAGTTAACTGCTGGTTTACACGGTGGATAATAAACATGCTATTAGCTTTTCTAAACCGTCACTTGTCATTTTTATTTATAGAAAAGTAAATCTTCCATTTCTGACTTAGCATATCTTTAGCTTCCCTTGATTACTTTAGTCTCCTCTGTCAGTTAATCTTTGTCATTGATCTTGCACATCTCTCAAGCTGCTTTTTGTAGACTTGTCAATCCAGCTGTGTGAATTGTTTGTTGATTTACAACCTGTTCTGCAATTCTGTACTTAGAGAAATTTCTTCACTTCGAGATCTCCAATTAAGCCGTAGAGAACTCGACATCTCGATAGGCCTGTTGGCTTGTCGATATCTCTGAAACTTCATTGTTGCCTAGACTTACCGACAACTCTGAGTTCTCTAGTGAATTTTAGTTTATCGATAACTCAGAGTTCTCTAATGGACTTTGGCTTATCGATAACTCAGAGTTCTCTAATGAATGTATACTTGTCGATATCTCCGAGTTCTCGATAGACAATTCCTGAGTTCTCTACACCCGGTGGATGTTGCTTATCCGTCGAGTAGTGATGGTTTATCCGTCGAGTAGACATTCCTCATCCGTCGAGTAGATATTGCTCATCCGTCGGGTAGATGTTACTCATCCATCGGTACTCTCAGGAGTTTAAATGACTTCTCGATAAGTCATTCTGGAGTTCTTGAATGATTTCTCTATAACACTAATTTTCTGACTTGTAGAGATCTTGACTTAGAATGTTTTACACCAACCAGATTTATTCAACTCCAAGCTTCTTCATAATTCTTCTGAGGCATGATCTTCTTGATCTTCTTCCAGATAGAATTCTTAGGCTTGACACTGTTCAGAGAAAAATGCTCCAGTCTGCTCCATTTATATTTTACAGACATTAAGTGTTACAAGTATGAATTACAGATTAAGGTTACAATACATCTAATCTTACGATTGTCAGTATGACTTAGTCCTGTTATGATACCGGCATGTCTTGCACAATAATCTCCCCCAATTTGTGAGAAGTTTGCTTATCATAAATTCATGCCTGTTAACAGGACTAACCCCAAGTTAAAGAATGAAAATAAAATGATACAAAAGATGATACAACACTTGTACATTGGAAAGTTTACAATAATTAAGTAAAGACTGAGTTGTCTGATTCTTTCTCAATTATGTTCTTAATTTGCACAAGTATTTCCAATTCTTCTAGGATGGGGGTGTCAGCTAGAGCCTCTATTAGTTTTAGCAAATATGTCTTAGGATATCTAGCTAACATCCCTATCCTGTAACTTGATAAAGAGCCAGCTTTTATATTTAGAAATCTTCCATCCTTTCATATTCTGCTCTTGCCTCCTATTAATGATATTATTACCTCCAGTAATCTTTGACATTCTTCTGAGGCATAATTCTTTGACATCATCTATTATATATTACCATCTCCCCCAACTTGTTCATTATAAAATTATGCACAAGTTCTGATTGATGTTGTCAAAAACTTTAACTAAATGCAGAAATGAAAACCAGTCTTCCCATCAGGTCTTCTTTTGTTGAGTTGCATTTAGATTTATTTAACATCCATTTGCTGTTTTGGCATTTAGATATATTCTCCCCCTTTTTGACATTATCTCCAGGAAGAAAAATCCAGCTAAATGCACATTGTTCAAGCTGCTGTCATTGTCCATTTGGAACATTGTCTGCAGCTTCAAGCTTCATTGGGATTTATAGTGATAAGTTTTAAACAATAGCAGTTTTACTTAGATCTGCAGAAAAATCTGTTAGTGATAAAAAAAACCTAAGCTCTCTATTCTTTTGAATAAGTGGTTTCACCAATTCTCACTGCACTAGTCTCATGACTTTTGAGAGTCAGAGTTCCCTCACAAGGATTACTAAATCCATACATTCATCTACCTCTCCTTTTGCTAGGAAGGATCATGCCTCTCTTATTCTTTGTTTTTCACTCAATCTTTTCTCTTATTCTCAAATGTTGTTTGACCAACAAAAATAAGAGGTGGCTGAGAGGAGGTAATCTGTGATCATATGATTAGAGGAAAACCATATAGGGCTAATCATACTCATTTCACCACAAAAAAATGCATAAGCATCTATGACCGGGGTCACAGTTTGACACACAGATTCCTCTGTGGTTGTGACAGTGTGTTGTCCTCCAATTGTAGTGAGAACCTCCATTAGAATTGGAGAGGATTTGACTGGGTTACTGTCATGTACACCAGCCTCAAACCTTTGTGCACCTTGCAGAGCACTGTCACATAAATGTGATAAGATTGCCCTTTTTATGACATTGTCATAGGCAATTGTTCTTCTAGCTTTGACTACTGAGACAGCTTCTGCTAGAGTTATGAGGGGAGTTGTTCCTTCTTGAGGATCTCCAATTGAATTGGAGAGGATTTAGATAGCTCCCCCTCAGGAGTACTACCCTCAAACCTTTCAGTCTATGAAGACTGTTTGTGCACATGAAGGTGCATAAGTGATATTCATGAAAAGCATGATAAATTTCCATGTTTATGATACCAGTTCCTTTTTCTCAAATAATCAGAACAACTGAAGAACATTTTGGGGATTTTGTCCTTTTGTAAAACAGGTTCCTTTTGAGAGTTACCTGAGTGGGATTGTGTTTGAGTTTGTGTTTGTGTTGTTGTTGCTGTTCCATATTTAATGAAAGTTCTGATTCTTGTCTGAAAGTTCTAGTTTGTGTTTGAAATGTTTTAGCTGCAGTTTAACACAAATACCTGTTGATTGAAACTTGAATCTCATGTTATTGTCTGAGTGGATTGTGTTGAACCTGTAATACATTGAACATATTTATCTGTATTGATTAGGCATAACCATTGAGACATGCAGTTGCAAGTATATTGATTAGGCATAACCATTGAGACATGCAGTTGCAAGCATTATGACAGGAAAACTGATAATCAATTAATTTGTAAACACAAGGAAATCATGACATAAACAATCAAGCAACAAAAACAAATTGATAAAGAAGAAGATAATTTCATTGATATTAAACATAGAGTACATTAGGATACAGATTACATAAAGTAAATCTTAATCCTAACTACTTTAATTTAGACTTCTTCTTCTCAGCCTCCAACCTCCTTGTCCTGCGCTGGTAAGCCCTGGACATGGAGTGTGCAAGAGAGATGATCCTCTCCTGCAGCTCCAAAGCAGCAAGGCGTTGCTGCTCAGCTACCCTGGCTCGCCTCTCCTACTCGAAAGAGGCTTCCATCTCAAAGAAAAGAATGTCGATTTGATCATCCCATGAGAGTCCGTAAAAGACCTCAAGTGGAACATCAAAGGGGCTGTAAACTACCCCCTTGATGCGGACACAAAGTCCGAAAGGATCAAAATACACCAAATCATCATTCAAATGATGAACTGGTAGATAAGCTCCATTAACAAGTATGTAGAAGACTGGGACATCCATTTGAATGAGAGAGAGAGAGAGATGAACAAAAGGTGAGTTTGAAATTTGATGTTCTTGTTGAGAGTAGAAGAGTGATGAGTGATAAAGAGTGAAGCGTTTTAATTTATAGAGGGAGTAAAGATAGAAATCAAGAGACTCTTGAGTTTCCCGGATAATAGAAGTAATAATCACATAAGCCTACTAGACAGCTAGAAATGACTAGTGACTATTCCCCATGCAAGTAAGCGTGTACTCCCTACACAAAAAATAACTCTCCCTATCAGCAAGTAATCAGATATGATTATCACTATCAGCATACACAAAACAACACAAATAATGTATTAGTCTGCTAACATTAGACTATCATATTTCCACGTAAGCAAGAAATCATATAAGCACGAAAATGTGTCAATAAGTCAGAGAAAATTAGAGACTAAGCATGTCAAAAGTATTTTTATGAACAAAATTTATGAATTTAATTTTTTCAGTTTTTTATACTTTTTGCTTCTTTTGATCTGTTATTTATTAAGTTCACGTACTGAAGATATGACGTAATAAACATTCAGTTTACTTAGAGTTTTGAGAAATTCCAAGTTAATATTAATGGATAAATATGGGTATTTATAGAGAAATTAAAATAGTAATTTTAAATAGGAAAAAGGTACATTTGAGAAGTCATGTGACTTTTCGAAAATGGACTAAAATAATTTTAATTTATTTGAATTGAATCAAATTGAAATCAGAATAAATTTTCCAAAAGTATTTGTCTAAAATAATTATTTGAATTAAATTATTTTAGTTCTGAGTTATTGATAAGTCTTAGAATATCCTTGTCGAGAACTCTGTGAATTTACATTATTAGAGAACTCTACATGATCTTATCGATAAGTCATAATAGAGCTTATCGAGAAGTCATTCGAGAAGTCTGTAAATAGACTTATCGAGGACTCACTCTAGAACTCTAAAATGACTTGTCGATAAGTCATTTTGACTTATCGAGAACTCAGTTCTCTATACTTTTGAGTGCTGTATTTTTGCCTTGTGTTAATTTTACACATTAAAGATGTAAATTAACAACTAAGCAGTTTAATTAGAATTTGAAATATTATAAGTTAATTAATTATTATTATTTTTTTTTGAATTTTTAAAGAAAAATAAATATAGAGGGATTCTGAAATATTTATAATTCATATTTCAGTTAATTTCCAATTAAATCAAACTAGGTTGATTTATTAGAAATTAATTTGCTGCAAAACATTAGATGAGTTCTTGCCTTAGGATGAAGAATTGAGCATTCCAATTTCACTCACAAGTCTAGTGAAGGTTGCTTCATTCAAAGGTTTAGTAAAAATGTCAGCTAGTTTTTTTTCGGTTGGAACAAAATTGAGCTCAATCGTACCATTTGCAGCATGTTCCCTGATAAAATGGTACCTAACATCAATGTGCTTTGTTCTAGAATGATTAACTGGATTAGCTACTATAGATATGGCACTAGTACTGTCACACATAATAGGAATTTTGTGTAACACTAGACCATAGTCCATTAGCTGATTTCTAATCCAAAGCACTTGAGCACAACAACTTCCAGCAGCTATATATTCAGCCTCAGCTGTGGAAGTTGACACAGATTGTTGTTTCTTACTATACCACGACACAAGACTTTGACCAAGAAATTGACAGCTTCCACTAGTACTTTTCCTATCAACCCTGCATCCAGCAAAATCTGCATCTATGTATCCAACAGCTTCAAAACCAGTTCCCTTAGGATACCATAATCCCAAGTTTGGAGTTCCCTTTAAGTATCTAAAAATCCTTTTTACAGCCATCAAATCTGATTCCTTTGGATTGGCCTGAAATCTGGCACATAGACAAGTAGCAAACATGTTGTCTGGTCTACTAGCAGCCAATTAGAGCAATGAACCAATCATTCCTCTGTATCTTATAATATCAACACTTTTGCCTTTCTTGTCTTCATCCAACTTGGTTACAGTAGACATTGGTGTAGATGTAGGTGAGCTATCCACCATACCAAATTTCTTCAATAAGTCATTCACATATTTGGTTTGGATGATGAAAATACTATTACTTCTTTGACTAACTTGAAGGCCAAGGAAGTAACTCAATTCTCCCATCATGCTCATTTCATACTCACTCTGCATTAGCCTAGAGAATCTTTGATAAAGCTTTTTATTTGTAGATACAAAGATGATATCATCCACATAGATTTGAACTAGGATCATATCTTCATCATGCTTCTTGTAGAAGAGAGTCTTATCAATAGTACCTCTGGTAAAACCAAGTTTGAGTAGAAATTTTGACAGTGTGTCATACCAGGCTCTAGGTGCCTATTTCAGTCTATATAGAGCCTTGAGTAATTTGTAAACAAAGTTATCGAATTCGGGATCTTCAAATTCAGGTGGCTGCTGCACATAAACTTCTTCTTCTAGTTCACCATTAAGAAAAACAGTCTTCACATCCATTTTATACACCTTAAATTTGAGTGTGCAGCAAATGCTAGAAAAATTCTTATTGCTTCTGGTCTTGCAACAGGAGCAAAAGTCTCATCATAGTCAATTCCCTCTTCTTGTGAATAGCCTTTAGCAACCAGCCTTGCTTTGTTTCTAGTAACAATTCCATTTTCATCCATTTTGTTCCTGTACACCCACTTAGTTCCAATTATGTTTCTGTTCTTTGGTGCAGGGACTAATTTCTAAACTTTATTTCTCTCAAACTGATCCAGCTCCTCCTGTATGGCACATATCCAGTCAGGATCTAATATGGCTTCTTCAGTTTTTTTGGGCTCTACTTGAGACAGAAAGCATGCATGCAGGCATTTAGTAGCAGTTGCACTTCTAGTTCTCACACCAGCTGAGGGATCACCAATAATAGCCTCTACTGTATGACTCCTATCCCACTTTCTGGTGTGTGTCTGTTGACTAGTGCCTTCATCATTTTCTTTAGTATTACCATGACTGTCATTTCCATTCTCTCCTTCTCCCCCTGAGTTTGTGCCATCAAATTCAGGTGTCTGAAGAGAGCTTTCATTTTCATGATTTTGTTTAGAGATCTCTTCATTTGTCACTTGTTGTGTCACAACTTCATTTTCCTCATCAGAATCACTATCAATGGTTAGATTTCCAAATGCAAGGGCTTCAACATCATTTACATCATGGCAATCCAAGCCTGGACAGTTGCCATCATCAAAAGTCACATCTGTGCTTTCCATAATTTTCTTTTGATCAATCACATATACTTTATATGTTGTTATTTCCAATGAATATCCCAGAAAAATTGCTTCAAAAACTTTAGAGTCAAATTTTCCCACATATTCATAGTTGTCTTTTAGAATATTACACTTGCTTCCAAACACATGTAGATGCTTCACTGTAGGCTTCCTGTTAGACATGATTGAGTAGGGTGATTTGCCATGAGCTTTGTTGATGAGATATCTGTTTTGAGTATAGCAGGCAGTATTAACAACCTCTTCCCAAAAACTAGTTGGCAACTGAGCATCTTGTAGCAAAGTTCTAGCAGCTTCAACCAATGTTCTATTTTTCCTCTCAACTACTCCATTCTGTTGAGGTGTTCTAGCTGCTGAAAATTCTTAAACAATGCCTTTGTTTTTGCAGAATTCACTTAATATTGAGTTTCTGAATTTTGTTCCATTATCACTTCTCAATCTTTTCACACTAACCTTTCCTTTAGCTTGCTTCTCAATTTTCTTGATGTGCTCAATTATAATGTTTGGAGTTTCATCTTTAGAGTACATGAACTCAACCCAAGTGTATCTTAAAAAATCATCAACCATGACAAGGGCATATTTGTTCCTTGAAATGGACAAGACATTTACTGGCCCAAACAAGTCCATGTGAATAAGTTGCAGAGGTGCACTTATAGAATTTACAGATTTTCACTTGTGACTTGATCTTTTCATTTTTCCTTTCTGACAAGCTTCACAAACTTCCAGTTGAGCAAATTCCAGATTGGGCATATCTCTCACAAGTTCCTTCTTGACTAGGGTGTTGATTGTTTTGAAATTCAAGTGAGATAGTTTTTTATGCCACAGTTTGCTTTGCTCTTCTGATACCTTGGTGTAGAAACAACACATTCCAACCTTATTTGTTGAGTCTAAGTCTGCAACAAACAAGCTTCCTTTTCTTACTCCTTTAAGAGCAATTTCACCAGTCTTTTTGCTAATAAAAACACAATCTTCTTTGTTGAAAACAACTTGAAAACCTCTGTCTGCAAATTGACTAACACTTAGGAGATTTACTTCTAATCCAGCAACTAGTGCTACATCTTCAATGACAACATTTCCAGAAACAATCATGCCATATCCCATTGTAAATCCTTTGATGTTGTCTCCAAAGCTTACCAAAGGGCCAACCATCTCCCCAAAATGTGATAGCAGGGCCTTATCACCTGTCATATGCCTGGAGCATCCACTATCAATGATCCATATGACCTTCTTTCCTTTGCCCTGTACACAATGAGGATTAAGTGTGTTTAGCTACCCAAACTGTGTTGCGTACTTTCTTCATGTTAACTGATTTTGCAAAAGTAGAATGAGAATGTTGAGATAAAATAGAATTCATAGACTGTTGAGCATTTTCCCTTTCAGATATAGAACCAAATTTTGATTCTATGAGATCAATTCTCAATTTGTAGCAACTCTTCATTACTTTCATGTTGCAGGGAATGCAATCAAACTTGTCACAGAATGAATAGGGATCATTTATCTTAGCTTCATTGTACTTGCAGACTCCTTCAGGTGGATTGCTTTTTTCAAAGATGAGTTAGGTGATTAATTGATACACAATTCTCACACTTCTTTCTAGGAGCATCTACAACATAAGCAAAATTATTGCTTTTGTTTATCCCAATCTTTCCATTTCTATTCTTCTTTTTCCTTTTGACCTGTTTAGCTATAATCTCCTTCACAGGCTCCTTAGTTTCCTGATTGGCTTTTGATGTTTCAACAGTGATGGAAAAATGAGTTTTCTCATAATTTTTCTTTTGATTGTCCTTATCAGCTATCTCTTGTTTGATGATCAACTCTTCTTCACTGAAGTTCACCTCACATGCCTTGAACAAAGGTGATTCAACTTTCTTCAAAATAATTGGAACATCTTCAGTTTGAGTTGATTTCCCTTTGTCACAGACAGACTTTCTCTTGTTGTTCAAATCCTCATAATCAAGACCAATGGCAATGTTTGCACATGGCTTGTTCTTTTCATGATATTGTTCAATCAACTCAGAAGCATTTTTGAAGGATTTCAGCTTTACTTCATTCTTCTCCAGCCTTTCTTTCAACACTGCTTCAATTCCAATTGCACACTTTAATTTATTCTTTAAGTATGCAATTTCTTGTTTCGAAGCATCAAGCTCAACCAGCAACAATTCAGTCTCTTGTTTTTCACTCTCAATTTTTTCATTGATCTTTTTCAATCTGCTAACTTCTTCATTTGCAGCAACCATGCTTGTATGAATGTGGAACAGTTCTGTGCTCATCTTTTCAACAGTTTCCTTATATTGACTCACATTTAAATCATTTGTGGTGAGAGTTGGTACCTGTGATTTAGATGATGAAGAGTCTCCTTGCTCCAAGGCCATGAGTGCATAGTTTCCAACTTCTTCATCTTCATCATTATCTGAATCATCCCAGCACTTGCCCTCAGTAATATAAGCTTTCCCTTGTTACTTCTTTAGAAGAGCATCATACTTTACTTCCAATTCAAGATAGGCCTTGTCTTTCTTTGCTTTCTTAGGTTTCCTACATTCTGTAGCAAAATGGCCCAATTCATCACAGTTAAAGCATCTTATTTTTTTATCTATCAACAGATCCATTTTTGTAGCCAGCTTTGCTATCATGAGCTTACTTCCCTTTTCCTTTCCAGCTGCTGTCTTTGTTGAAGAACTGTCCTTTCCTTTTGAAAAATCTTGTTTTCTTTACTCTAATATTAGATAATTTTCTAGCCAAGTAAGCCATTGATTTGTCTAACTCATCAAGCTCATCAAGAGTGTAGAACTCATCTTCTTCATCCAATTACAGTATGACTTGCTCTTCAGTGTCACTGACTCTTTTCTCACTTGTAGGAATGACTGGGGTTGGGGATCTTTGCTCATCATTAAAAGTCTGGCCTTCATTCACAATCAGTGCACTTGAGCCATCCATTACATATCCTTGACCAACCCTTAATGACCTCTTTTGAATCATTTCAAGTTCATAAGTTTTTAGAACCCCATAAAGCACTTCCAGTGTGATTCTACTCAAATTCCTTCCTTCTCTGATTGCAGAGATCTTTTATTCCAAATGGTCAGGGAGAGTGGGCAAGAATTTCAAATTCACTTCTACAACATTATAAAATTTATCATGAAGCTGCAAGTCATTTATTAGCTTATTAAACCTTTCAAACACATCAGTAATACCCTCCTTTGGTTTAGCCATAAAACCCTCATACTGAGAAATCAATATCCTTCTTTGATTTGACCTAACCTCCTCAGTTCCTTCACAAAGTATTTCAATCTTTTCCCAGATCTGTTTAGTAGTGTCACAGTTGACAATGTTATTATACATTACATTGTCAAGTGACTCAATTAGTATAAGTTGCAAAGCACTGTCTAGGGAAACTTTCTATCTTTCAGGTTCAGTATACTCAGAAGGATCCTTGGGAGTATAATGAGCTGGAATAACCATATCTCCATATGTGGTTTCCTCAACTCTAACTACAGGAGTGAAGGGCTCATTCTTGAGGATACCAATGTAAAGGTGATTGGCCATTCTTATAAACAACAACATTTTCTTTTTCCATAAAGTGTAATTGGCCTTATCAAAGGGAGGAATCTCGATACTACTGATTTTCTGTGTATTCATTTTTCCAAGATCTAATCTGTTTACTTTCAGATTTTGCTCTGATACCACTTGTTAGGTATGAATACAACACAGAGGGGGGGGGGTGAATGTGTTTTGGCTTAAATGTTTGATTTTCGATCGACTTAGGCTTTAGCAGTTGGTTGTTGTTAATGATTTAGTATAATGGATGTTAAACATAAATAGCTGAGCAAATATGTAAAACAAAGATCTTCAAAACTCACTTAATTTTACATTTAAAATCAAGCAGTATTTTGCTACAAAATCTCTAAGTTCTTGTTTTAGAACTTAGCTTCTTTCTTGAGAGAGAACACATAATTTTTCTAATCTGTTTGTTCTCTTTTTTTTTAACTAGAGGACCAGTGTTAACTTTATAACTCAGTTAACTACTGGTTTACACGGTGGATAATAAACATGCTATTAGCTTTTCTAAACTGTCACTTGTCATTTCTATTTATAGAAAATCAAATCTTCCATTTCTGGCTTAGCATATCTTTAGCTTCCCGTGATTACTTTAATCTCCTCTATCAGTTAATCCTTGTCGTTGATCTTGCACATCTCTCAAGTTGCTTTTCATAGACTTGTCAATCCAGCTGTGTGAATTGTTTGTTGATGTACAACCTTGGATATTGAACTGTTCTGCAATTCTGTACTTAGAGAAATTTCTTCACTTCGAGATCTCCAATTAACCCGTAGAGAACTCGACATCTCGATAGGCATGTTTTCTTGTCGATATCTCTGAAACTTCATTGTTGCCTAGACTTATCGACAACTCTGAGTTCTCTAGTGAATTTTGGTTTATCGATAACTAAGAGTTCTCTAATGGACTTTGGCTTATCGATAACTCAGAGTTCTCTAATGAATGTATACTTGTCGATATCTCTGACTTCTCTACAGACAATTCCTGAGTTATCTACACCCGGTGGATGTTGCTTATCCATCGAGTAGTGATGGTTTATCCGTCGAGTAGACATTCCTCATCCGTCGAGTAAATATTGCTCATCCGTCCGGTAGATGTTACTCATCCGTCGGTACTCTCTGGAGTTTAAATGACTTCTCGATAAGTCATTCTGGAGTTCTCGAATGATTTCTCTATAACACTAATTATGTGACTTGTAGAGATGTTGACTTAGAATGTTTTACACCAAACAGATTTATTTAACTCCAAGCTTCTTCATAATTCTTCTGAGGTATGATCTTCTTGATCTTCTTCCAGATAGAATTCTTAGGCTTGACACTATTTAGAGAAAAATGCTCCAGTCTGCTCCACTTATATTTTACAGACATTAAGTGTTACAAGTATGAATTACAGATTAAGGTTACAATACAACTAATCTTAGGGTTGTCAGTATGACTTAGTCTTGTTATGATACATGCATGTCTTGCACAACAATCTCCCCCAATTTGTGAGAAGATTGCTTATCACAAATTCATGCCTGTTAACAAGACTAACCCCAAGTTAAAGAATGAAAATAAAATGATACAAAAGCTGATTCAATACTTGTACATTGGATAGTTTACAATAATTAAGTAAAGACTGAGCTGTCTGATTCTTTCTCAATTATACTCTTAATTTGCAGAAGTATTTCATATTCTTCTAGGATGGGGGTGTCAGCTAGAGCCTCTATTAGTTTCAGCAAATTAGGCTTAGGATATCTAGCTAACATCCATATCTTGTAACTTGACAAAGAGCCAGCTTTTATATTCAGAAATCTTCCATCATTTATATTTTGCTCTTGCCTGCTGTTGATGATATTATTACCTCCAATAATCTTTTACATCTCTCTGAGGCATAATTCTTTGACATCATCTATTATATATTACACCGTCTTAGGTATCGGTTGGGAGATGCTTTGCATTGGTTAGCTCAAGTGTCGATTGGAACACCGTTGAGGTGTTATTATTTTGATTAGTACGAGAATGCTCAAGATGTAGGACTTAAGTATCGCTCGAGAGCGGCTGCTTGAGTATGTGAGGCTTGAGTATTCTAGTTTTGATTGTGTATTAATGATTACTGTTTTGATTAATAATAAAAGTTGGGACGTTGATTTTTCAGGTCAAATATATTGTTGTGTATCTACTCTTGTGTTTCCTCCTAAAATATCTTTCACAAAATTCTCAAAAACCCTTCAAAGTATCAATATTTCATACAAACTCAAACTAAAACTTCAACAAAATAGTACCAAACTTTCAAATTACAACTGAAGTATCAAAATTTATTCCAAATTCTCAAAAACCCATCAACAATTTTAACAACCCAATAATTCAAAATTCCAAAATTTGATTTTTAGCTCAAACATTCCCAGATCTAAGCAACACAATAAGTTGCCTAAAAATATGTTCCGAGGTTGCTATGCCTATCATGCACATCAATTAGTTATTTCTTCTCACCCTTTATCAAATAAGGTTAGAATATATGGAATGTTACTAGTCGCCTAAATACATCCCCTCATTTCTCTAAGATAACATCTATTTTTCTATTTTTTTCCAGAATTTTGAAATTTTAAATAGTAAAAGTAAAAAATTAAGCTATTCTCGATATATTTTTATTATTTTTCTAGAATTTTGGAATTTTAAATATTAAAAGTAAAAAAGTATTAATAATATATTAGAATTAAAAGTATATTATATATTCGAATTTATAGAGAATAAGAAGTAGAAATTGTATTCGAATTTATAGAGAAGAAGAATTCAAATTTAGAGGGAGAGATTGAAATTCAGGAGCCCGAGCTGAAATTAATGTACAAGTTCTATATCGCTCTTTTCTTAAAATTTATGTATGAAAAGTGTTCAAATTTTATATAAAAGGTAACATTATTTATAAACAAGGGATATTCAAATCATTTTTAACAAATTATAGGTTTAAAAATACATGTATAATCAAAAGAGGGTAGCTTGGATTTATAAAGAAAAAAATGTTTTATTACTTAACAAAGATAGATCCCATAGATTATGTGTCATCCTATTCGAACTATAGAACACAATAATATTTATATAAAATTAGGTTTTCGATTTTGTACTAGTTAACGATATTCGAAGTAGACAAGGTTATATTTTCGAGGTAGACAATTTATAATTACTGTTGTATTTGACACAAGGGTTGTTACAACCCGGGTCAAATCTCGAGCCTTTTTCGAAAATCGGGTCAAGTCCTGATTCCGAGTCCGAAATAAGCCGAAGCCTACTATCCCAAATGCAGCCAACTTGGATAATGACTAGCCCACTACAGGCCCCCAAAAGATCATGATTTGTTGGTGCACATAGTAGTAGTACTTAACTTTATAAACTGAACAGAAGCCCCAAATCTCCTCGATGTGGGACTGGGGTGTTACAAACTCCCCCACTTAAACTCTTAACGTCCTCGTCATGCCCGAACAGATAGCCTATAGGTCCAGATCGTTCCTCTCTAGCCATTGTGGGATAATACCAGCTGGTTTCGTGTTCCCACCTTCGGACCTCTTGCCATTGTCGGATAATACCACCAGTCTTCGTGTCCCCACCTACGGCAACTTGACGAATCAAGCTTTCGAGAGTCGGCTTTGATACCATATATTACAACCCGGGTCAAATCTTGAGCCTTTTTCGAAAATCGGGTCAAGTCCCCATTCCGAGTGCGAAATAAGCCGAAGTCTACTGTCGCAAATGCAGTCAACTTGGGTAACGACTAGTCCACCACAGGCCCCCCAAAAGATCATGATTTGTTGGTGCACATAGTAGTAGTACTTCACCTTATAAACTGAACAGAAGCCCCAAGTCTCCTCGATGTGGGACTCTGGTGTTACAAGCGCGGCTCAAATTAATTTTTTTTCTAAGATGTAACATTAACTTATATAATTATTTATAAAAAATAATGAGATAGGAAAGATCCTGATCTATGAAAATTGGAAGGCATGTAAACAGATTAGAGTTAATGGCTTACAGAGCCAAAATTCATATACAAGTCACGGATCACTCTTTTTATGAAATTCATGAGTATCCTAATTTATAAAGGAGAAGAGTTCCTATTTTAAAGAAAAGATATCATTATTTATAAACAAGTGGGTTCAGATCATATTTTCAAAAATTATAAATCCAAAAATACACGTATAATTAAAGAATAGTAGTTTGGATTTATAAAAAAAACATATATTATTATTTAACAAGGATGAGATGCAAGAGATTTGGTGCCATCTTATTTGAACTAGAAAACACATTGATATTTATAAGAAATTAGATTTTTGATTTTATACTACAAAAGGATATTCGAAGTACAAATTTGAAGTAGACAAATTCTAATCATTTTTGTATTTGACTCGATGTAAATTGTAATATAAATCCATATCCCAATTTATAAAAGATAATGAGATTTATTTATATACATTGTAATATAAATTCTTATCAAAATTTATAAAAAATAATAAGACAGGAAAGATATTGATGTGTGAAAAGCTGGAGGTGTGTGAATATATTAGAGTTGGTGAATTATAAATACCATGAACGAGCTGAAACTTACAAGTCATAGATCACTCTTTTTATAAAAATTCATGTATTCAAGTAAAAATCACATATATCCTTATTTTTATTTATAAGGGAGAAGACTTCAGATTTTAAAGAAAATGTATCATTATTTATAAATAAAAGGCGTTTAGATTATTTAAGAGATTAAGTCTAAAAAGACATATATAATCAAATGAGAGTAATTTGAATTTATAAAGAAAAAATATATTATTATATAACAATAATGAGATCCGAGATGTTAGGTGCCATCCTATTCGAACTAGAAAATATATTTATATTTATATAAAATTATGTGTTTGATTTTATACTTTACAATTATATTCGAAGTAGATAAGGTTATATATTAAAATCAGATTTTTTTTTATCAGTATTATATTTGACAGGAGAGTGATTTAAATTAATATCTTTTAATTCTTATCGAAATTTATAAAAAAATTTAAAATGTCGTTGCCAAGCGCGACTTTTTTTACTAGTTTAATACTAAGGAGTAAGAACCCAAGTTTTTTTACCCGGTTAAGAAGATAAAAATATTGTTTATTTTACTAGAGTTATGAAAGAACCTTATTTATTTAACTTGCAAACAATAGTGCAATTCATAAAACTATCAATTTCTTTTGTCTCTTTTTAAATTTACAACCAACTTAATAATAATAATAATAATAATAATAATAATTATTATTATTATTATTATTATTTTTATCATTTCAATAGTTGAATCAAATATAAAATTCAAGTCAAAAATCAAATAAAAAAGATACACTCGCAAGTGGATATATTTATATAATGAAAAATATATTTTGAAATAGAAGATTAATTTATATTATATCATAAATTAATATCTACTAAATGAATGTGAAATAGATACTAAAAACATTTTTATCCTACACAATTTATTTCAATTTGATACGGTTCATCTTAATTTAGAAATATTATATGCTACTAAATAAAAATTACATCTGAATATACTAAATTCAAATTATAAAAAAATTATTTAAAAAGCAAAATACAAGCATCATAACTCATTAAAATATAAAATCCAAAAAATACCTAGCTTTACATGCATTAACTATAAAATTCAAATAAATTACAAAAATTCAAAAGATACTCCTCAATTACAAGAAAAATCAGGTGTTATACATGCATCAAAAAGCGACAAGTAATCCATCTACTGTGTCTCCCATTCTGCAGCGCCTCCAAGTTTGAGAGCATTCTAAACACAGCATTCCTTGATCTTGAAATGTGGTCTAATGGGGCTTTTCCTCGGGAGATGGCCAAAGTAGCCGAAGATATAAACAACCTAACCTCAGACGCAAATACTTTCCCCGACGCCATGTACTCTACTCACTTGGGGTACCATGTACCATTTTCATTGCACCCTTTTAACCAACCCACGATCTTCCAACCCGACCTGGATGTTAGATCCCAGGCTGATTGTTTGATTGGTGAGTTACCCAGCCTGCTGCCCAAATCCAGCCCATTTTTTGAGTCCACCATTTTGGCGAAGGCCAGGGATGTTAAAAGAAATTGGGGAAGCAGGGGGGCCAGGAGGATGAAACGTGCTAGAGGCTCAGCTTGGTTTCCGGTTTTGATGGAAGGCTCGGAATTTGAAAGCAGCTGGGGATGCAAAGGGATGCAGATCGAGGATGGGACGGGCTAGACAATCAGACTTGGATGAACGAAATTTGTTTTTGTTTTTGAATTAATGATTGAATAATTTAGTTGTTTTTTATTTTGAATTATCAATTTGTTTAGATTTCTACAATAATACTGTATCATATGTATTTATTTAAATGTGTATTGTATGTGCATAAAACTCGATTGATTGACCAAGAGTGTTAGAACCAAATTTCTTTTCTTTTTGTTCATGGGGCAATGCATGAAAACTGTTTCTTAAATATCCGAATAACTTTATCATTATTATGATTAGCCTATTGGCATGAAAAAATATTTGGCTATTATGCAAACATGCATTTACTATTTAATTTTTACATTCTCTCCTTTTATTCTTCTTCAAACTTTCTTTTATTATTTTAACCTTGTTAGTGTGTATATGCTATGCAAACATATACTTTGGATATGTTCCTAGATTATATAGTAAAAGGGGTGTGCATTATTCACTTGCTAACAATTCTTGTGCACTTTAAAAATTAAAAGTTTCCTCGAAAAACATATATGCTGCGCTACGATAAAATTCATATTTTGCAGTATTATATCCAATAACATACAAGAAATTTTGTTCAAAGAAGGCACTAATGCACACCATCTAAAGGAATATGGTGAGGAAGGCGACTCTGATTGACGAATAAGATGAATCTATAAAAAAAAAATATTTGTAATTTATGTAAGAAAGTTGTTCAACATTAAAGTGGTAGTTGTACCTAATGATCTAGAGATTGTTTGAATCTTAAACATAGCTAGGTACGGTGCGATTCTTTTTATACCTCATTCATATGATTTTAATGAATTAACTTTAAATAAACAAGTTTTTTTATTTCTAATCATGCCACTTTATGAAAAGAATCCATACTTTGTAGGGGTAAAAACAAGTTTTTTATTCGCCGTTCAAACTATTCTGATTTACCAATCTTTAATTCCAACGATTGGTATTTATTATACCAAATTAATTTTATTGTATGTCTAACAGTATATTATAATTTTTTAAATTTTTTTTAAAAATATTTCTAAATTTAAAAAATAAAAAATTAGATTTTTATTACCTGGGGTTTTTAAACACCCGGGCTTTTATCTCAATATTAGAACTCCCCATTTTCCCTCCTATCACCTCAATCTCCCTGACTACCAACACCCACCCTTTTTGTTCACTTTTTCATGTAATCTCTTTAATAAAAACGAATTGCCTACATTTATAAAACCCAATTCAATTGATTTTCTGAGATGCTTGTATAGATTAAATGTATATATATGTATTTCACAAATCAAGACAAGACATATCACTATAATAGGCCAATTACGACCGCCCACTTACGACGGAAAAGATTGTGCGCCCAATTTACGACGGAAAAAAGTAAAACGTCGTAATTATTTATGACGAAACCCAAAACCGTCGTAAGTTCAGTTTTTTATTAATAAAATTATGCACGGCACGATTAAACAAAAATGAAAATTATTTGAAGTTGCGACGATTTAAACATTTCGTTGTAAGTTAATTATTTTTATAAAAATTTTAAATTGAATAAAAAAATATTTTATATAAATTTACGAAGAAATATTTGCAACGGAAAAAATCGGATCGTCAAATTTACGACGGAAATTAAAATTCGTTGTAAATCATCAAAGAGGGAAATTTAACCTTTTCCCAAAAAAATTTGACGGAAAATAAAAATCATTTGAAGTTGCGACGATTTAAATATTTTGTCGTAAGCTAAATATTTTTATTAAACTTTTAACTTGACATTAAATGAAAAAAATATTTTATGTAAATTTACTAAGAAATATTTGTGACGGAAAATATTGGAACATCCAATTTACGACGAAAATTAAAATTCGTCGTAAGTTATCAAAGAGGGAAATTTAACCTTTTCCCCAAAATTTTGGCGGTAAATTTGACTTTTCTCAATTTTTTTGTAGATAATAATTTATGACGGATTTCGTCATAAATTAACACATGATTTTTGATAATTTTAATTTTAATTTTTTTTTCATGATCCACCCATATTAATGTCAACATTTATTTGTTTAGGTGACATAATAAATAAAAATTTTAAATATTAACGGAAACCCGTACATCACACCAGATTTAAGCTAATGTTAATTAAAACAATGATTTTCCACAATCTGTTCAACCAGGAGGATTGATTTGTGTAGGACAGGTTGCAAACAATTATTAGATGAAATAGACACACACGGATTGTAAGTGCAAACATTTACAACCCCTGGATTAACAATAAATGAGAGATATCAACAATTGTTAGAAAGAACCAGTAATTTTCTCTCTCTGTCACTCCACTTCCTCCATATTATCAGCCTTCATCTCCTCTAACATATTATCCTCATCTTATCCTCTACTTTTACTCTTTAATTTCTACGCCTCTCTATTCTTCAATTTCACTTATTCTCCACATAAGAGATGAACACGGAAGAAGTAATGCACCGACACGATAAGCAAGACTTGTCTCCAGAATGAACAAATCATGTGAAAGTATAAATGATGAGACCTTGAAGCTGATTTCTGGAGAACTTAAAGGGTCAAGTGCTTTTTTATTTGAAAATACAGTAACCTTCAACGATAAAAAGTTTGTGCCTTAGTCAGAAAATCTGAATCTTGCTTCCGTTTCTTTATAGAAGGAAAAAGCTTTAACATCTTTTCATGCGTTATCTGTGAAATCAGTAAGCGGAGTCCATAAACAGGATATCACTTTCCCAATAAGGACTGCAAGCAAAGCGGTGATGAATCTGATAGCCTCATAAACCATGCGCTTATGGAAAAGTACGAGAACTCGAATCCAATGGGCAATTACAGTTTTCATCTAACTAAAGACTTGTCTGTATTTATGAAGTTAACTTGAATCATATACAAGAAATTGACCGGTTTATTAGAAATAAACTTATGAAGGAAGTTGTAGGTTATTTCCAACGAATGTTCATCACTTTATAATAATTATTTTTAATTGAATTGTTGCTAAGTCGTGGTCCCAGCTCAAAACTTAGGACATAAAAATCATCTTGTGATGATAGGGTTTTTAAGACGAAAATCATAATTTCGACGAAATTAGGTACTTGCGACGAAGTTTGTACTCACCACGAAATTTGTGCTTGTCACGAAATTCTGAACTTACTACTTGAGCAAAAACGACGAAAATATACCGTCGTAAATGTCTCAATTACGACGATTTTAGTTCAAAAAAACCGTCATAAATGGCCCGATTTCTTGTAGTGTATGTTTGAATTTTTGAGCTCTAAATCAACCTTTAGTAATGGGTTTGTAATATTAGAAGGATTAAAGGTGTATGAGGTGGAAAATCCTAGGTGAAAACCCCGAATGGAAGCTTCACCGAATTTCAATTGTCACTTGCGATGAACATCAATGTGGCGGCGACCTTGTTTTTTTTTGTGTGTGGTGACTTGGTTGTATAATTAGTTGATGATTATTATTATATCATGAGTTCAATCAAATACATTTATAAATTTTCATAATTAAATTTATTTTAGTGGTCGGAAACTTTAATTAAGTGATCGTTTGTTGTTTATAATCACTAAAATGGGTAAAATGGGTATGAATGATGGTGTCTGTTGATACATGTGAGTTTTATTCACGCTTGATTTTAGAACTATCATACTTTTGCCCATTTATTTTCTTCGTCTTCCTATTTTAGTTAAAATTGCATTGTGTTAGTTAGTTTTATCTTCTTTTTAAATATTCAATTCCAATTTTTATGGTTTTGGCTCCTTCATATGTTTTAATTCGATTAAATGGAGTTTTTATGGTAAATGTAGTTTTGATGATTTTTTTTAGTGATACATATTAATCATGGGTGAATTTATTAAGGTTTTGATTCATGTTTTTTAGGGTCATAGTTCAATTATATGCAATTACTTAAAGTTATACGAGTTGTCGTTAGTATTGTGTTAATATGATCGATTGCTAGTTGCATGATGATGTTCACGAAACTATTGCAATTTTTTTTTATCAAAATTGAATGGTCTTTATATTTTCATTTTGGGGTTTTTTTCTAATATTAAGTGATTAGGTTTGGGAGTTATGAATTTTGGATTATTAACTTTGAATGGTATTTTATATATTAAGGTCCACAGTTATGGATGTATTAATTTTCTTAAACAAGAATCTATAAAACTTAGACATTTGGACTTGATTGAAAACAAGTTAAAAAGAATTCTAACACTCAAGTTATACCTGTCTGAATTTAAAGCTCAAGTGCCTTACTCATCTTTGTTTGCTTACATCATTTAATAAGTGCACTCCGCTAGTTAAATCTTGTGTTATTAAGTCATTGACTCACTTTTGAACATATCATTCAAAGGACTTAAAAAATAAGACATAGATGTATTTAGTATTACACATTTGGTTGAACATTATTGCAATTTGCTTTGGTCAATTTTTGATATTTTAAATCTATTTACCAATCGCCTCTAGCAACTTTTAGTATTTTATATATATCACAATTCTTGTGTGACTAGTCCTTAAGTGTTTATATATTGTGACTAGTCCTTAAGTCCTTAGATTGGGTCCTATTTATATACTTCTTGCATATATGGCTACTCCATAAACAGCCTTATACAATATTATTAAACCATCTCCAATCTATAACACTAAAATAGTTTAATTTTAATAGTATTTTAGTGTCAAAATTACACTATAAATAAATTCAATTCCAACTCATTTAAAATATATCTTACAATATATCTAAATAAGGATATGATATACTTATTTTTCTAAAAATAAGTAGTTTGGTTGTATATAATAGGATATAAATGAGATATGATGCCAATAAATTTATTTTTGTTAATAAGGGCAAAAGCATAGTAGGAATTACGAATTACACCAAATTTGGTGTAAAAGTTACACCCAATGTACTTTTGACATCAAGTTTGATGTCGCACTATTAATTTGGTGTAACTTCGACACTATTATACTGTTCAGTTAGAGTTGGTTTTACACCAAAACATAAACTATTATAGTGTTGGATTGGAGTTGGTTTTACGTGATTTTTCTGTAGAAGATGTTGTCATGGCACTGTATTAATCTATCATATTCCAACATATTTTAATTATGTTAGTTTAGGCCTGAAAAAGTGTTGTCAAACTATAATATAAAGAAAAATATTTAATTTTTACTAAAAATAATTAAAATTCTGCTAACAAGTCACATCTGGCATGGGAGGAATTGTCCCTACCACTCAATCCCCCATTAGTGACGTGGCAAGTGTGGTTCCCACTTGTGGGACATATCTGTGACTAGGTGAAGTATGGGAATTGAACTCATGACCTCCCACATAACAATATATGGTGCAATCCACTCCACAACACATGGCAATGTGTTTTATTCCACATTATTAAATATAATGTTAAACAAATAACATATTTTTAGTTAAAAAGAAAAGACACATTAATTTTTTTAAATTTAGTTTTTTGTACGGATGTTAACTATTATTGATGTGACATTATTTTAGGAATTGTACAGATCTGTCTTGTGAGATATTATAATAGTCAAAACAACCAAACTAAGTAACCCGTAAATTGCCAACCCAAATTAAGTTTTCATATTTTAAATTAAATTTTTGACTATCCATCCGGACGGATTTTCAAAAACTATTGATGCTAGTAGTGTACCATTATTTTTTTGGAATTTTATATACTTATTTGGTGAGATAGTATAGCACTTCAATCAATAAAACTAGAGTAACCCCTAAACTGCACTATTGTCCCTAATGAAGCTTCAATTTTTTGAAAATAAATATTCGATGACCCATTTGTACGGATGTTAAAAACTATCGATTTGAGTGGTTTACAAATTTTTTCAAATTTTAGCTACTTATTTAGTAAAATAGTAAAGTAGTTAAACTAGACTAACCCATAAACTGCACTACTGTCGAGAATGAAGCTTTGATTTTTTAAAATTAGTTTTTGATGATCTATCAGTACGAATGTTGAAAACTATCGATTTTAGTGGTTTAATATTTTTTTCGAATTTTATATGCTTCTTCGGTATAATAGTATAGTAATCAAATAAGTCAAACTAGATTAACGGCTAAACTGTACTATTGTCTCGAATCAATCTCTTATTTTTTTAAATAATTTTTGAATGATCCATCCATACAGATAGTAAAAACTATTGATTTTAGTGGGGTAAAATTATTTTTTGAATTTTATTTACTTATTTGGTGAGATAGTATAGAAGTCAAAGCAGTCAAACTAAGTAACCCATAAACTACCAAGCCTTATTAAGTTTTTATATTATAAAATAATTTTTCAAAGATCCATCCATACAGATATTAAAAACTATCAATTTTAGTGATATACCATTATTTTTGGAATTTTGTAAACATACTTTATGAGATTATATAAAACTCAAACATGTTAATCTAATTTCACCCCTAAATTGCACTATTGTCCCCAATAATTTCATATGGTATAATAATAAATATTAATACCTAATATATTTTTTATTATTCGCATTAAATATTACTAATATTTGTAAAATTTTAATACTAAACTAAAAAGGAAAAAATATATTTAAAATATAAAAAGCAATTAAACATTTTTTTTCTGATAATTACACAAATTATCATGCCCAAGTCCCATGAGCCCATCTTCAACAGGTCCAGAAAATTGTCCTAATATTTGCGGCCTTATGTGAAAAAATTGGCTCCAAGTTGACTAAGTGTGGTTCCCTTTTCTGAAAATATGAGCGGTACAAAAGTTTAGAGATGGAAACAACTAGCGTTTGAGAGCTGGAAACGAAGAGCTGAAAATTACCATTTCGAAAATTGTAAAAAACAATATCTCAAATTAGGGTTCTAGACCTTAAATTAGCTCTTACTAATTACAGTCACATTAGGGTTACAGGATGAATTAAATCTTCAATTAAGGTAATATTCTTACTGGATTTTGTTTCATGTATGTATATATGCATGTTTATGTTTAGCTTTATTAATTTTGTATAACAACTCTAATCTCGTAATTAAATTTTTTCCTCAAAATAAAATACATTGATTGTTGTATGTGGATTTTTGTATCTAATTTTGCATGAGTACCTATGTTCATTTTGTTCACTCACTCACTTCATCTCCCTCTCTATGCATCGCTCTCTGTTACTCCCTTTCTCTCTCTGCTTATCTCTCTCTCTGCCTCACCCCGTGCCTCTCTCTTTATACTATTCAATCACTCAAACAGTATTTCTGTCCTTGTCTCTCTATGTTTCTCTCTATGTCTCTCTCAATCTCTTTATCTCTATATCTCACTCATGCACAGTCTCTATGTCTCTGTCTCTATACGTCTCCCTATCTCTCTCTGTCACTTTCTTTTTAAATATCTTTAAATATGACCCACAAAATATTTTTCTCTTTCTCTAAAACTCTCTAAATCAAACTTAGTTTAATTACCATCACTTAAAATTTAATTAGTCTTTACTTAATAGAAATCTCTTTGAAACTTGTTAGTATTTACTCATTATAACCTAGGATGCAAAGGATGTTCATGTCCATGGATTATTCAGAGCTTAGGATTTCGCACGCTCTGGGATGAAAAACTGATGGTAAATTTAGACTTCCAGCTGATGTCGAGCAATGGAAGACGTTAGATGCTACATATCCTCAATTTTCATATGAAAATAGAAACATTAGATTAGGTGTAACAATAGATGAGTTTAGTCTTTATCATACAATGAGTACACTTTATACCGTATGGCCAATTATTTTGGTCAACTACAATCTTCCACCTTGGTAGTGAATGAAGAGGAAACATTTTATACTTTCGAAAATTATCCCTGGTTCAGAGTCTCCGAGGAATAACACCGATATATATATCCAGCCTCTTGTTTGAAAATTAATAGAATTATAAGAGCTAGGCATCCAAACATATGTTTTTTCTTCATGAATGAAAAACTCAATTTACGGGCAACTGTTTTGTGGGCCACAAGTAATTTTCCAACATATGCAATGTTATCCGGCTGGAGGATAAAGGAAAAATTATTTGTCCAATATGCCATTATGAGACGTCTTCGATTTTGGAAGAATAAGACCGAGAAGGTTAAAAATGATTCCCCTTTAAAAAAATTAATATTTTTCAAGTTACCATATTGAAGTCACAATCTATGTCAACATAACCTATATATTATGCATCTAGAAAAAAATATTTATGATAAAATAATGGGTACTTCATTAAATATTGGAGGGAAATCGAATGACCACTTGAATGCACAAAAGAATTTAGAGGAAATGGGGACCAGAAAGTCCTACTTTCAGTTTTATAAGCTGATCGGAAATGTATTAAGTTCAAGGCTACCATATTTGACATGAAGAACACGGAGAAAAAATTATCATCCTCAGTATTGCAGAATGATAAATTGCCCTACGGTTGTGCAGCTAATGTCAACCAGTACATGAGCATGGATGAGAGGAAAGTCACGGGGTATAAGAGCCACGATGCTCATTTCATACTCCATTATTTATTGCAATTTGCAGAGAATAAGATTTTAAAACCTAAGATGACATTACCTTTGATAAGATTCGGTAGATTCTTACGAGCTGTTTGGAGAAAAATTGTTGATTTGGATGACCTCAAGAAACTACAAAATAAAATTGTAGAAGTTCTTTACCAATTTGAGATGATTTTTTTCGCTTGCTTTCTTCGATATAATGGTGCATCTTCTAGTTCATTTATATAAGAAAATTGAATTATGTTGATCGAAATATCTTAGATGCATGTATTCTATCGAGCACCATTTATGTAAACTGAAGTCGTATGTTCGCAACAAAAGTAGACATGAGGCATCCATTACCGAAGGTTGTCTCATAGAAGAATGCTTGTTTTTTTTATCAAGATTCTTAGGCGATGAAGGAGCTAAGAAAATTTCCAAGTGTTCGGCTAAATATGAAAATTGCCCTCAAAAGCTGGGAAAATTACCAGGTTTATCTTAAAGGTTTCCCCGTGGCAGACATATCATCGGTACATCCTCTTCAATTACAGGAACAAGAAAATTAACCACTAATAAAAGTAAATTTTAAAGTTCCAAGTTGAATTTAACCACTAATAAAAGTAAGAAAATTCATTATTAACTATGTATATTACATGGAACATTGATCAATAATTGACACTCATGCAACATCAAAAAACTATAAAAGAAAAGGAGAGCACACCTACGAATTTTGGAAGTGGTTTAAGGTAGAGGTTGAGAAAAATAAATAGAAGTTCTTACAATGGGCCCTAATCCAGTGGCTACGAGGTTTCTTATATACATTATAAATGGATACTCATACCATACAAAGTTTCGAGATAGTAAATGTACAACAGAAAACATTGGCATGTTTCTTACTGCCTTGACTACCAGATTTGCAAGTTTAAATGATCAGAATTCTATCACAAGTGAAATAAATTATTAGATAGCAATCGAAGATATACTATAAATTGATTACAATGGAGAATGTTTAGTTATTTTTCTTATGTGTTGTTGGTACCGTGAAGAGATGGAATATAAAATATTTTAGAAACATTCCGAATATAAAGCGTATAAATTCAAATATTTTTAGTGTATAAGGTGTATTTTAATTTTTTAATCATTTTGAGTGTTAAAGGTATATAGTTTAAATGGTTTAATCATTTTTGTATAATGAGTATGCATTTTCATGAGTCTATCCCAAAATTGTTATTTTTTTATATTGGAGATTATTTTTTAATTATAAATGTGAAAGACATTTCTAACCCATTTTTAATGGTGAAGAACTTAGTGATAATTGGAAGGTGTAGGTGACTAAATTGAGGATTGTATTTCAGTTTTGTTAGATTTATTTTTAAGAAAAATCTCAAATCCAGACCACCTGACATAAAAAAGACGAGAACAACTAATCATAACATACATATAAGTACACCAATCATCCTAATGTACATAGATTATAACACATAAAGATTGTATGGTTTGGGCATAATGTAAGCAACCTTATCTTCAATCAAATGAATAAAGTGGCTATTTTTACAAAGACCCTGACTTGTGTGTATATAGTGTGCCATAAGTCAAAAGTAATGAATAAAAAATATCTTACCCCATTAATTTATTCACTTCGAGCTTATGTTTATCACAATCATTATTAATTTGTTTAAGAAAAAATATCTCTGCGAATTCTTTAATATCTATATAATTCAAGTATATCCATGTCCATGAATAGGTCCACATAAATTTAACAAGAAAAATAAATAATCCACATCAATTTGGTACTTTCATCCTAGTTTGATTGTCAGGTTTGACCTTCATAATGAAATTATGTCACATTATCCATAACAAATGATGGTGCATCCTGGACCGTTACAAACCAATTTTTCGTGCTATTAGGACTTAGGTAGGTAGTGAGTGATCGGGCATGTGCAATGTTAACTTGATTAGTACCATTAATTTTTGTGTATACTCTAATTAGTAACTCATACAATCACCATGCATGCATGCAATACATGCTACTCTAATTGGGATTATAAATGAAAGGGCAAACTTACTAATTAATCTTGGTGCTGAGTGTATTGTGTGAGTCTGATTTGTTTATTTTCTATCCATACATGAATGTATTCATATTTACCAGTGCTGAGTGTATTGTGTGAGTCTGATTTCTTTATTTTCTATACATACATGAATGTTTTCATATTTACCTGAATTAGGTGCAAGAGTTTTAGTTTGTTTAATTTGGGGGACAAAATTCTTTTTAAGGAGATATATATGTAACATACCTTAAATTTAAATAACAATAATAATAATAATAATAATAATAATAATAATAATAACAATTGAGAGTTAATAAATAATTAAATTATACAGGGTCTAAGCCGGGTAAATAACAACATTATGTAAGTATATATGAATTGAGTGTGTGTTATACTAAAATCCTAAAATAATATTGAGTCCGTGCCTCTCATTTCTTTACAGTTTTTTTACATGCTTGACATGCATTTTAAGGTAACTATAAAATATATTTCTGTAATTTATTTTTAGAATTTTTTTTTATTAAAATTTGAACATCATATTTTTATTTAGAAGAAAAAAAATTAAAAAAAATATACAACTATATTTAATAAGAGAATTAAAGTGTGTGCCAAGTCCCGTCCGTAATGTAAAGAATTGAGGGGGACGAAGGGAGTACTTAGTGAGGGAGGCTTGAGGTGGAGAGGAGCTGAGAAAACGAGCACGACCAAAACGAGAACAAGAAGAGTGCGGCTTATATTCTCTGCATGCAGTAGAAAAGTAAGTATATAATCTTTTTAATAAATTTTACTGCAAGAAAGAATATACTATATAAAATTCAAAACATGGGCATTGGATTAAGTAATCAATTATTAAGTTATTTATATTGATAGTTTCGGTACACATGTTCAGATTCCTACCAAGTAATAATACCCTGCACACTAGCTTGAGCAATAAACTTGGTTTTATGATTCTTAATATATTAAATATGTCATTTTTATTAATAATTAATTTCTTTTAATTATTACCGACATTGGTTGTTTTGTTAATTGTATGTGGCTCTTATAGTTAATCTAAGTTGTCCACTTTAGTTGTAAAGTCTATGACATTAGATAACTAAAATAATGAATATGCAAAATACTTCATGTACTTGTATTAATTTCTTAATATTAAAATATTGGTTGCATGTATAATGATTGATTAGCACATCTAAATTAGCAAAGACCTGAACTTGTACAACTCTTCTAAAGTTTGGTCCCTCATTCATATAGAGTCTATTTCGAAACATTAATTTGTTAACAAATTATTAATCACATGGCTTTGAATAAAGATAAGCTCATGAGAAATAAATTAACTAATTAGAATAACAAAAAAATGTCCACTAAATAAATATTTAAAAAAGTATATTATAAGTTATTATTTTGTAGATAGGTCTGGGAGTTTAGAGGGTTGCTTGCGGATATAGATAATTTTTTAGAATGCTTATTTGGAGGTACGGATTATGTCCCCTTTTTATTCAACGCTACTCCTTTTATAAATTAAATATCTCTCATTTGCTCAATTCCATATTTCATTCATTTCGTTAATATATTTGATCTGACTGTTTTGACTTCCGAAAATTATTTTTAAAGTTGATTTGAAAAATTATAAATATTTGTTTATGCGATTTTCAAAATTATTTATGACACCCTTTGTTTTAAAAATCTGAATTATTTGACTCAGGTGATTTTAAATTTTACGAGAATATTTTTATTTTGAGCCCTTAACGTGATATAGGGTAAACTGAGTTAACCATCTGTAGGGGTACTACAACCATGTCATTGCGGCACCAGTGACATGACACATCCATGACAGTGTGATTGGTCACCACGTATCCTTCTGTTAGCTCTTGGGAGGAGTTTTTGCGCTTTTGATATTTGTTCAGGATACGTGGGTGCAGTGAGAATTTGATTTATGATTTGATTTATAGTGACATTGTATATGTTGTACACGTTATCCATTCTGTTGCACGCATTAGGTAACCTATGATATGTGTATTTGTATATCTGTTATGATCTCGGTATGAAATATCCTATTCGCTCGTTGCTTCAGCCTTACTTATTTTTAAAATTGTTGTTTTATTATAAATTGCAGATTATTTGTTTCTCATCTCTTGTTATATAAATTGTATTCCAAAACCGTACTGGGCGTTTGGTTCATACCGTATTCTTTTTCTGGCAGGTGCTTAGGGGGATCTGGGGCTATGTGATGGAGAGCTACCTCATTTATTGATAAGAATTCTTGACTTTATTATTAGTTAGATGTAATTATTTATTTCAAGATTTTGACATTTATATTATTAGTTTCGACTGTTTGAGGATTTGATATTATCTTGGAGATTTATAGATTGTTTAATTATTGTATATAATATATTAGTGTTCTGTTTGTAGGTTTATGCATTATAAGTAATAACTCTTTTTATTTTAAAAAGGGGGTGTTACATATATACATATTTATTATTTTATATTATGATATTCTAATAAGTGTTGTGTTAACTTTTTTTAGACTCAAGTATACTTGTTCGGCGGGTAATCAGTTTAATATAAAACCTACTCGACCTTCGGTTCAGACATTTTTTTGCTCTCCTAAATAGTTTTATCAATTTGACCTTACTCCAACTTAATCATATATCATGTTTCATTTGTTTACCATTTACTGACTCATCATTTTTAATTTTATTGGCCCCTATTAAAGCCGGTATCAATAACCTAGTTGGGTAAGTGTAAAAAAATTGGGTTAGACTCTAGTGCTTATTCAGGTTTAGAATTATTTTTTAAATAAGATTTTTTAACACATTGCATTGGGGGCGGGTATGTCCGTCCGAGGTAACTCACCCACTGAACCATCATCCTCGGATCTAACATTGAGGTCATGACCCCTCTGAAGGTGCTTACACATCCTTATTTTATATCCTTATTTTATAATAAGAACCAAGTACAAGTAGTTATATTCAATATTGTGTATGATTTAGATTACGCCATCATATTATCTATATTATGAGAATATTGGAGATCTCCACGACATTCTTGATTCTTTGGTCGTTCCTTATTTTCAACCCCTTTATCACCTGGATGTTTTTTTATAATGAACCCAAATATCTAGTTAAGGTTGGCCGAATAAATTTTTGACTAATAAGAAGTAGCCCACAAACTCATAGACGTTTGAGATGACCTTGTGTTCGGGTTAAACTTTTTCTCAAGAGTCATTTGTATTACAGTTGTTGTAGAAGTTTGAATGATCATATATATTCATATATTTAACTTATAATGTGATTGTATGTATCACTTGGAATATGTAGCATTGAACTAGATTGTGTTTGTACAGTTACGTGAAATACATTTAAATTTTGAGAGTTAATAAAAAAATTATTGTTTTAACTCATGATCAAATATTATTCACTTCATTTAGTAACCGTGAATTTTGTATTGTTACTCTAGAAATCCGATTAGTAATATAATTTTTCTTTATTTTTGTTTTCAGAACAATACTTGAAAAATGTTTCTCTGACATCCAATTTTTTTTTTATCAAATACATCCAAATAATTTTTATCTTTTTGTTTTGTTGTTCATGTGTGAATTTGTTTTTTAACATGATGTCTTTTTTTATTTTGAATATGACAAAATTTATATTTATTCACCTTTTTTATAATTGTGTTCCCATGATAATTATATTTTTACTTTAATTGGATATCTATTAATTAAATTCTATTTTCATCTTATTGAATGGAAAAAAGGAACCTAATTTCAAAAGAATTATAGCTATAATAAAAAAAAATCGGATTTGTTGAGTTAGCTAGGCGCACACAATTCATTGTTAGGGTTGTATCTTATTAAGTTTTAGATGCGGCATCTCGATGTTTCAATAGCTCACGTGAATATATCTAGAGTGTCTTTCTTTTTATAACACTAAATTTCTTTTGAAAAAAAATAAACAATCGGCCTGCTTTTTTTGTGGTGATGACTTGATTGGGTAATTAGTTGATGATTATTGATATATAATGAGTTTAATAAGGTACATTTAAGTGTTGCATATAAATTTGCATAATCGAATTTATTTTAGTGGTCAAATTCTTTGAATAAGGGATGGATTGTTGTTTATTATGAGTAAAATGGGTATAAATGATAGTATCAATTGATGCATGTGAGTTTTATTCATGTTTGATTCTATTTAGCCTCTTTATATTATTCAACTACCTATTAGGTTAGAATTTAATTGTGCTAGTTAAGGTTATCTTGTTTTCTAAATATTTAATTCACATTTTTAAGGTTTTCGCTCGTATATGTATTTTAATTCGATTAAATGGAGTTTTAGTGGTAACTATATTTGGAATTATTATTTTTAGTGGAACATGTGGATCTCGGACGAATTTATATAGATTTTGGTTTGAATTTTTGTGGGCTATGGTTCAAAATTATATGCAATTACTTGAAATTAGTGGAATTGTAGTTAGTCTTGTGTATACAAGATCCATTGTTAGTTGCATAATGAGGTTCACAAAAATGTTGAAATTTGCATTATAAAAACCGAACCGCCTTTTATTTTCATTTTGGGTTCTTTTTTTGATATTAAGTGGTTCTAGTTAATTTTATATGGTAGACTCGTAGTGTATATATTCAGATCAACAATTATTGATTTATTGATTTTCGTGAACAATAGTCTAACAAACTTGAACATTTGAACTTGATTGGAAACACGTTCGATCTTGCTCAGCCCCTATGCATACTTGATTTTCATTTTACAACTTTTAAGTTTTAACTTTATTATCTTTTGTTCATGTACTTTTAGTTGTACATTCGAATTAAATTTTTTTAACAATATAATTTGTTTTTCTCATTAATAAAACCAAAAATTATAGTAAAATAAAACTAAATACTAGGGTTAGTATGAACTTTTGATGAATACAAAGAATATATATATATATATATCTCATTCAAATTATTTAAAACTGATTAAAACTATATTTTTTATGTAAATATATATATGTATATATATATCATTTACGCATATTTTATTTTATTTAGTTTTCTTGCATATTTTATCATCATTACATCTTCCATTAAAATTTTTTAAATCAATTTACCATCTAATACTTTCCTAAAACTTCTACGCCTTTGGGTGAAACCTCTCTAATCATCTTATTCTCTATTTTTTAATTATAAATAAATATGAAAAAACTACAATTACCTTATATTCTCCTAAATATGTTATTAATATTCTCCTAAAGTTTCAAAAAATCTTTCAATAAGATTTTTGAAATCAACTAACAATCATATTATTCTCGTTAAACTTCTACTATCATTTTAAATAAACTTAACAATTTGACATTCTCCTAAATTACCTTTTTAATACCAAGATCACAAAGGGCCATTTCTTAAACTAGTTTAATACTTAGAACCAAAGATTTTTACCCTGTTAAAAGATAAAAGTATTATTTATTTCTCTAGAGTTATGGAAGAACCTAACTTATTTGACTTGCAAACAAAAGTGTAGTTTATAAAACTATCAACTTATTTTGTCTTTTTTTAAATTTACAACCAACTTAATAATAATAATAATAATAATAATAATAATTACAATTATAATAATAATAATATTGATAATAATAATAATAATAATAATACTAATAGTAATAGTAATAGTAATAGTAATAGTAATAGTAATAGTAATAGTAATAGTAATAGTAATAGTAATAGTAATAGTAATACTACTACTACTATTAATAATAATAATAATAATAATAATAATTATTATTATTATTATTATACCAATAATAACAATGAATATTTAAATAGTGGGATCAATTATAAAACCCACGTCAGAAATCACATACAAAAGATATACTCGTAAGTGGATATATTTATATAAGAAAAACTCTAATTTAACATGGAAGATTTATTTATATGGTATCGTAAATTAATATCTATTAAAACAATTTGAAATAGATACTAAAAAATATTTTTATGATACACGATTTATTTCAATTTGATACCATTCATCTGAATTTAAAAATATTTTATGCTACGAAAAAAAAATTACATCTAAATATAGTAAATTGAAATTGAAGGATGATTCAAAATACAAAAATACCAGCAATGCATATTATGTAATATGTAGATATGACATAGTTACTAATTAAAATATAAAATCTAAAACATATTGAGATTTATACGTATTAATTACAAAATTTAGATAAAATACAAAAATCCAAAAGATACAAAGATACATTACAACAAAAAACTACTGAAGAGTTTATCCTCCTCTTTGGTGGGGTTAGATCCTCACTCACCGGGAGAATTCATGAACAGGGTTAGATCCTCACTCACCCGGAGAATTCATGAACAGATACTGATTTGTAAGGCTACATGTCATATTTGTCAAAAAAGGGCGGCTATACATGCATAAAAGGCCACAAGTAAACCATCTACTTGTATCTACCATTCAAATCATCTACTGTATCTACCATTCTCCAAAGCCCAGAAGTTTCAGAACATTCTAAACACAACTGCATCTCCCTGACTTGTTTCCATGATCTTGAAATGGGATCTAATGGGTCATTTCCACGTGAGATGGCAAAAGTAATCGAAGATATAAACAACCTAACCTCAGACGCACATACTTTCCCCGACCGCTTGTACTGTACTCACTTTGGGTACCATGTACAATTTTCGTTGCACCCTTTTGACCAACCCATGATCTTCCAACCGGACCTGGATGTTAGATCCGAGGCTGATTGTTTGATTGGTGAGTTACCCGGCCTTCTGCCCAAATTCCGCCCAATTTTTGAGTCCACCATTTTGACCTAGGCCAGAGAACTTAAAAAAAATTGGGGAAACAAGGGGATTGTTGGAAAGGTGATGAGTTTGAAAAATATATATTTATATTTTTAATATAACTCAAACAAATAATACATATTTATAATGTTAGTACAAGCAACAGAGTACCCAATTTTGACTCAAAATAGGCTACAGCCTTTATACTCTAAAATTAGAGTTTCAGCTCTTTTGCTACAACTGCTGTGTACAACTTTACTAAGATGTGTATATCAACTTTTTTCAGTTCATATTATGACAAACATACATCCTTATTTATAGGCTACAAAGACCTGGTTTACATCATGCCTTACCTCACATTATATTTATTATTGTAGCCTACTATATTGACTGCATAATCTTCTTAAGTTCACTGCAAACCGTGTTACACAGGAAATTTTCTCTAAACTTGTGCACCCTACCATTTTCCATGGTATTTACTCTTTAACAACCAAGCCTTCTATGCTAAGTTTACTTTAGTTTAAAATACTTCTGTTTTATCCACAGCTGTGACACCTTGCATGCATGTATCTTTGACTTAGCCCATTAACCTTAGCCTACCATATTTTCACGAAGCTATTATTGCTGTAACTTTATTCAACTCGACTTTGCTTTCCGAGTTTTTCTTTCACTTTCCCAAACATGTCAGGTTTCAACGGCTTAGTGAAAATATCCGCTAAATTTTTTTCTCTCCTGTAGTATACCAGTTCTACAATTTTCTCGTTCACCTGTTCTCAAATAAAATGATATTTTATATTGATTTGTTTGCTCAGACTGTGTGACACCGGGTTTTTTGCTAGAGAAATTGCGGAATTATTATCCACGTAAATTTTAACCGGACCTTCTTTGGCAAGATTTAACTCACCCAAAATATAACTTAACCACATAGTTTGACATGCGCATGCTGCTGCTGAGATTTATTCCGTCTCACATGTTGAGAGAGTAACTGTCTGTTGCTTCTTTAATGACCACAAAAATATTGCTCAACAATATGAAAAGCATATCCCGATGTGCTTTTTCTGTCATCCAAGTCACCACCATAATCACTATCTGAATAGCCAACTAATTTTGAATTTTGACAATGCGTGTAAAACAGACCATGATCAAGTGTACCTTTTCTGTACCTCAAGATTCTTTGAGCTGCCATGAAGTGATCTTGCTTCGGTTTCTCCATGTACCTACTAACCAATCCAACTGCATACATAATATCTGGACGAGTAAAAGTTAGGTACCTCAGACTTTCAACCAAACTTTTGAACAACGTCGGATTTACCGACTCCCTCGTTGAATCAACTTTGAGCTCTATGCACAGTTCTACTGGCGTGCTTACTGGCTTACATTCGTCCATTCTGAACTTCTTTAAAATCTACTCTGCATATTTTTTCCGAGACATAAAAATGTCGTCTTTGTTTTGCTTCACCACGACTCCAAGAAAGTATGACATTTGACCAATATCTGTCATCTTAAATTAATTAGTCATAACCTCCTTAAAATCCCTGAACATACCAGGGTTATTTCCGATAAATATCATGTCGTCCACATATAAACACACGATCATAATATCTCCCCCTGAATTTGACTTCGTATAGAGGGCATGTCCGTATGGACTCTTCATGAAATCATTTTTTCTGAAAATATTCATCCGCGTGTTGCATACTTGCGGAGCTTGCTTCAAATCGTATAAGGCTTTCTTCAAATTGTAGACTTTGTTTTCCCGACCTTTCTAAATATATCCGGGAGGCTGCTCAATATAGACGTCTTCTTCAAGATAACCATTCATAAATGCTTGACTTGACATCCATCTGAAATATTTTCAACTGGTTCTGAACTGCAATTTATGTCAGAAGTCCTATGGTATAAATTCTTGCAACTGGAGCGTATACCTCATCATAGTCAATGCCATATCTCTGCTTTTAGCCTTTAGCCACCTGACCTCGCCTTGTATTTCTCCACTTCTCCATCTTGATTCGTCTTAGTTTTATAGACCCACTTGACACCAACTACTTTGTGTCCTTTCTAGAAGATCTGTGAGCTCCCATGTATCATTCTTCTTGATTGCGCCAATTTTTCATCCATGGCTTCATTATATTTGATTTCTTCAGAAGCTTCTTCAAATATAACTAGATCACATGCAGCCATTAAGTAAAATGAAGAATAATCAAAATTTTCAATTGGACTTGTTTCTGCATAAACAACATCCAAATTTTGTATCTTTCTTGGTGCTCCCCTGAACTGCTGCTTCCTCGTGTCGATAGTGTCGACCCAGGAGTTTGTTGAGTCGGACTTTGTGGAGGAGTTGGATCATCATCTCCATCATCTTCAATGTTGGAGTCGTCACCATCGTTATCATCATCGTCAAAGAATAAACCGACAACTTTTCTTTCTTCCTCGCTCCATCTCCACTAATCTTGTTAATTCCTAACAATACAACAAGAATTATAGAAGGGGAGTTGAATGTAATTCTGGCTTCTTTTCTTGATTTTAAAATAGTTCTAACTTAATACATATAACAGTGTTTGATTTGCAATGGTGCGGAATAAAAGAGTGATAGAAATCAAAACACTAAGTAATAAAAACACAAGCTTTTAAAACTTTTTGGTGGCTTTGAATGCATCCACCAGATATATATATATATATATATATCGAAATGAGAACTCTGTAAAACTTTGAATAGCTCACAAATGCTTTACAAATAGAATAAATAAACTACAGAGAAATACTTACAGAATACAGCTTGATATGTTTCTCTAAGAAAATATATTTGCTTGGTTAATTATTCTACTTGCTACACTTGGTTTATATATCACCAAGTTTACATGATAGTAAGACAAGATAATAAAATAAAAATATATCTAGTCTAACTCCATGCTACTTCACTACTCTATTCCAGCATCTTTTAATATCTTCATATTTGCATGGAAATGGTAATGCTTCTTTGTTCTCAAAATCCTGCTTAACAGGATGCCACATTCCTTTTGCAAACACCAAACGCATGTGACTGTGTTGTCACTATCAACAGCTATTTTAAATTTGATCATCCGTCAAGACTGTGTTTGTCATCCGCCGGGAACTTTGTTGATCATCCATCGGGAGCCTTTGTGAACCATACGGCGGGAGCCTTTTCTGTCATTTGACTCCATTTCATTTATACAGAATTACAAAACATCTTATATTTACAATTAGTCACCCTATTCTGTATATCAACTAGTAGTCAACATGACTTTTACACTCCTACAGATTCTATATATTGTTGCTTGTAGAAATGTGCTACAATCTTTTTGTTACATAAGCTACACTCTCGATGGATGATGAAGTTGTCATCCGTCGGGACTATAAAGTTCATCCGTCGGGACTATTTAAGGTCATCCGTCGAGAGCTAGAAATTTCACTAAGTTAAATCTACTAAGGTGTTTTGTTTGACTTATCATCAAGTCCACCACATATTCCTAACAACACTACAAGAAAAATATCCATAGACATCGGTTTTTGGCCGATGTCTATGCTGTTGGGCAACAGATATTGATGTCGGTGATGTCTATTCTAGACATCGGCCATAACCCGAAGTTTTTACTTGATTAGACATCATTTCTAGTAAAAAAAGTTATGTCCATGCATTATTTTTTATAAAAAAAATATTAGAAATAAATAATTTAATTAATAAATTACACCTATTACAACAAATTAAACATATAATGAGCTATGTTTTTTCCATATAGACATCGATTATTTTCATTTAGGTGATGTAAAATCTGATATTAAACATCAATTTATTTAGTAAAAGGTGATGTCTATGTTGGCACTTAGACATCAGTTGTATCCCAAACAATGTGATGTCTATGTTCCTTTTAGAGTTGAACATGTTAGTCTTTGACATCGGTTTTTTAGAAAAAAGCAATGTATATCAACTATTTTGACATCAGTTTTTCTTCACTAAAACTGATGTACAATTGCATTTGAGACATAAGTATTTATATATTAAAAGTGATGTACAATTATATTTTTGACATCAGTATTTATTCATTGAAAGTAATGTATAATTATTTTTTTGACATCAGTATTTATTCATTAAAAGTATTTAAACAAGAACTAACTAAACACTTATATTCAGCAACATAAATATCAAGTATCTAGTTTTATTACAGAATCGTTCAAAACCAAATTATTGTTTTATGCTTGCTAAGTCATCCCTGCCAACATAAATATCGAGAATAATTTCTTCAACCTCCCTCTGTACTGAGTTGATGCCTATCTTATCAGAAGGTGGAAAGGGAGATTCAACCTGCACGATAACAAAAGGGTAAGAGGAAACATAAATTTATAAACTTTACAGCACTACAATCTAATTTTCCTAAAATCAGTAAGTTTAAAAGACGTGAATTGGGTGACAGTTAAGAGTTACTTGCCAAACAAAGAGTACCACTGAAATTTTATGCAGCTTCAGATTTCAGTATTATGATTATTGAATATCAAGTAAACCTTTCTAATATACTGTTCTGTAGTGAGCTCTAATATAGTTCTGAAGTACATTACTTTATGATCATTTATAATCATGTATAGTACACTACATTGAGAAAATAAATCA
Organism: Apium graveolens; assembly: GCF_009905375.1. Classification (NCBI taxonomy): domain Eukaryota; kingdom Viridiplantae; phylum Streptophyta; class Magnoliopsida; order Apiales; family Apiaceae; genus Apium; species Apium graveolens. The sequence continues at coordinate 178,003,509 of NC_133657.1, forward strand.
CAAAGTTACAAGTTCAAAAAATGGAACATGATTTGAATCCTCACAATATTCACTCTTTTCGTATCAGCTAATAAACATTCCTATAAACTTGTCTATTGACATGTTATCATTGTTATACCCAATTTACACTCAGGAAGAAGATACAAACACCTACTTGTGAATAAAAAATCTAAAAATTACATGTTTTTAAATTATATTATTGGTCTTTATGTGTATAAAGATAGAAAATAACCGACTTTTATCAACAAATATTGCAACACTTAGTCATGAATGATAAACAAGGGATAAGGTCAATTTTTTTCCAATACTGTGAATCTATGATCCATTCAGAAGAGACTCATTACCTCAGTGTCATCTATCCTGAATTAACTACCTTGCATGTCTTCAACATATTCTTTATGCTTCAAATGTAGAATATCAATCACCTCATGCAGATTATTAACCTCCTCTTTCATCATATTGTCAATCTTAGACAACTGCACAACAGTATCCGCCTACTCCAGATTGTAACAGAGCACATTGTCAATGTTAAATGGTTATGAAGAACAACAATATTTAAGATTATAACAGAGCAGATAGCGGGAAAACAACAAGAGGAGTTCCATAATGCAGCGAATAATAATAATAAGTGATGTTTATATATAGTATTACTTTATTACAGGCAAGTTTCCCGACCTTCTCCGAATGGCTTCCCATGCAAAACATGCCTTATGCTTTCAACTTTGTCTCTTTGTGCCTCAATAGTATCTTCCAGGAATTTCATCATTTATAGAGTTAAAGAATGACAAAAAGCAAGTGCTTCTCTAACATATAGAGATCCATCGCTTCCATAACTTAATTCTAATATTCTACAAAGAAACATCTCCACTGCAGGACATGATGGAACTGAACCTAAATTACTGATCAGATATAATTAATCAATGCATTTATGGAGATCACCAATATTATGCAAACTAAACTAATATCATTAAAAACCTCTCACACGGTATGCACGATCCAACATCTGTATCATACTTTTTCTAGCCCCAGCACGTGTGCCAAGAAAAATAAAATCATTAACCAACTACATCAGAAGAGCAAGGAAAATAGTTAAAATAATAATAACATAAATTATATAGTGACAGCAGAATAATGAGACGTGCAAAAGATGAAGCAACCTGATTTCATTGTTGGTTCACTGTTATTAATATCTCATCATATGAGGACTGTTTGTCCTCAAGTTCTCTTATTATGCCTTCAAGATTGTGCAAATCATGCTTCTGCACGTCTAACTGCTGAACAAGTACCTGATTCTGATACTAGAGAACTGTTGCGTCAAAGATTCACAATATTGGAAACAAATTGACCTTACATTAAGTATGTAATGTAATGCCCGGAGAAAGATGCATTAAGCATGTCTATAGGTAATGTAATATCATCTGCTCTAGTCATAAACGGAATCAAATCCAGCATCTCTGGGAAAGTAATAAACTTGTTTATCTTTCCATAATTTCCTTCCTGATAAAGCAAAATCATGATTCTGAATAGACTATTAAAGAATAGAGAAACTCAGCAAATTTAAATAGAAAGATGCAACAACTCTGCAACTAGACCAGCTAGTAGGGAATTTAAATAGAAAGTTAGCCTTAATGGCTGCACAATGTATTTAGGCTACCTTGCTGATTAAACAATGCATACAGACAATAACTAAATGTTGAACTACTCTTACCAAAAAGAAATTGCCAATGGGCATCACTAAGGACACCTTAAATAGTAAGCTGCTTATATTACACGCTAAACCTACCAAACTGCTTTTTTTGGTCGACAAAAATCTGGATCTTTATGGCTAAACCTCAAACTCGACGTGTAGAATAAGGGATTTAAGGATCAGTACATGAGTATTTTAACGCTTGCTGCTTAGACAACAGTTACATGGAATCTCTTTAGGACTATCGTCAAGATATTAGGAGCTACCTGTTTTCAAATCTTGTTAACAAACCCAAGTTTGTTACTGGAAGAGACAATATTAGTTGTCATTTACACACCATCTTCAATCGCTTAGCAGACTGCACAAACCCCGGTATGACTTGCAACTCGTCCAATTGCTTCACCAACATATATAAATTGTTTAAAGTCAATAAATATATATAGTATATTACTGGAACTTTAAAGTGCAGAATGCCAAAAACTAATATACTAAGAGTAGCAGTAACTAACAAGTTATTATTTAGTTAGAAAAATCAAGCATACATTATATATCAGTTGCCGGAACAATCTTATGACTGGTCTAAATCCTAACACTCTTAAACATGTGGAGAGGTTTGGAAACAATATTTATATTATTTATATAATGATAGTTAGCAAGTTCGCAATTTAAAAAGATTATTACAAAAAATGCATAAACTACCATCATCATGAAATGCCCCTGAACTACATCAACTAATTGCTCTTTCGATTGGTTGGAGACTGCATCCGCCTAAAATACAAACCGCGTTATTACATATAAGTATACAATCAAAGGATATTCGACCAAGTTCAATAATCAAGTTCTTTATAAAAGCACAAGTTGGATAAAGTAAACACCTTAAGTAGTTGTAGAGTTTTTGGAATGATTCCAAATCCTTTCCATGAATAACGATTCTTGGCCTTCTTGGTAAGAAGCTGCATATCAATATCAAAATCAGAAAATTCCCCTAAACCAAATAACATAAATGGAAGAAAAGGCGAGGAACTAAATATCTTACACCAATACTTTCAAGAACATTAACAATACCATAGATCCTTCGCTTCTCAACACCTAAAATTAAACCAATTACAAAAAATATCAACACGATATTCAATACAATTCACATATAAACAAGAATTTCATAATTCAACACACAACACCTCGCCAATTAAAGTAAAAAATCAAAAAATTATTTAAATTAATTTAATAAAAATTAAATCGAGAAATAACATAAAGAAAGGGGGTATCACGAAGAATACCTAGACGGGCAGCAGCACCATCAAGAAACTATAATAAAATTAAAAAAACAGATGCATATAGAATTAAATTGAGGATGTTGTGTATATAGAGGGAGGCGGGAGAGAGATTATTTTGAGCATAAGAGACCAAGAGATTTTTGTTTGTGGCAGTAATTGGATTCTCTGGATCCAGAGGGAAGTGAATATGAATCTTTTGAATTCGATGAAACCATCGCCATTTCACCACCTATAGATCTATTTAAATTCATGAGAGAGAGAGAGATGGGAGAGGGAGAGAGAGATAGAGATGTGAGAGAGAGGGATGTGAGAGAGAGTGAGAACGAGACGATTTGGTTTTAGTTTTTTATTTTTTACTTTTTTTTTAATTTGAGAGGGGGAAACCTAAAATTGTTGGAGGAGGGAGTAAACATTTTGTTAAGGGGGAAAAGAATTGGGGAGGCCGCACGTTCAATTTTTAAAACTCAATTTAAAACATTGGTTTTCAAATAAACGATGTCTTAAAGTTAGAAAGACATCGAATAAACACGAGGTGATGTCTATTATACTTGAGACATCAGTGGCATCAGTGACCTGATGTTTATTGTGTGATGTCTATTAACATTTTTCTTATAGTGCAATCTCCCCCAATTTATGTCTACTGGAATTGTATCCATAAATTAAGAGAAACTTGATGATAAGGAAACACCCTAAAAATACAGATTAAAAAGTAGTAGATAAAACTAGCAAGTGCTCCAAAATTTATAGAAAATTGAACAAAGCAAAGTGTGCAAAAAGTTCTCACAATCATTTTCCAGGTGCTCCTCTAGTCTGAGCAGATAATTCTATTTCCTTGATTGTCTGGATTTCTTTCCAATCTTCCTGTTATTTTCTTATATTTGATTCTGGAGTTGTCTGTGGAATTCAAATTCATCAGCTTCAAATAAATCCAGCATTTCTTGCATTTCCAATAGAGTGTCATTGCTAGAGATACTCAATTGGTCATCCAATCTGAAGAATCTTCTAACTCCCTTATATTAAATATATTTGAGATGTCATGTCTAATCTGATTTGTGTTTAGTTTTCAGAACTTAACAACAGGACTTATCAGGACATACTGAAATCAGAACATACTGAAGTCATAACTTATTATCAGAACTTAAGGCGTCAGAAGATATATATCAGGACTTAAGTGTGGGAAGACTTCAGATAAGGAATGTGGCTGATTTACAAGAGAAGATCTGGACTAAAACAAAAGAAGATATGCATGAAGAGTTAGAGGGCTAGAAGACTTGTAGAAGATATCTGATTGATATATTTTAGGAGACAGAATCATATTCCATATCAATTAGAATATATCTTATAACTGTGTACTATATAAACACAACTAAGGGTTTACACTATATATGTTATCATTCACGAGAAAGATTATATATTGTAACCTAGCAGCTCTTAGTGATATTGTTCATCACTGGGAGAGAACAACAGTTCTATTATAATAAAGTTTATTTAAATATACTTGATCTTTGTTACATACTTGTGTTGAAATTGATTTGATTATATAAACACTATATTCAACCCCCTTCTATAGTGTTGTGTGACCTAACAAGCGGTATCAGAGCTTTTCTGTTAACACACATACAGTAAAGATCCAAACAATCAATCATGTTTGACGAAACACAAACTCCAACTAAGCCCAGCAAAACTCAAGATACTCAAAACACTCAAACCCACAGTTGATATGAGACTATTAGGAAAGGTGGAAGTTCTGATAAGAAAGGGTTCAGAAAGTCTGAAGGCAAAGGAGGAAAGTCTGACAGAGGAGACAACTCAAATGTCAAATGCTACAATTGTGGTAAAAGAGGCCACATATCTCCTGACTACAAGAAAGGAAAAAATGATAAAGGAAAGGCACTTGTCACAAAAAAGAAAAGCTGGATAGACACTTTAGATTATAAAGATGAGGTGAACTGTGCCTTGATGGCAAATGCTGATAGCAGTACTGACACTGCTGAATTGAAGGTACCTCAAACAACCTTTGCTTTTCATACTGATGATATTACTGAGTTGAGATTATACCATAAAACCATGTTCATTAGTTTTAGAGATCAGAATTTAACATATGAAAGATTAACATCTGAGAGTGTTGCTCTTAAAAACAGAAATGACTATTTAAAAAAGGAGTTAGTTTTTCTTCATCAAACTAAGAAAGAATGAGATGAGGCTTTGTATGTTAGAGATGAATTGCTAAAATTGAATGAATCTCTGAAAACGGATTTAGAAAAGGAAAGAGAGATCATCAGAACTTGGAATAACTCTGGCTAAATAACTCAGAATATATTAAGTAGTGGAAACTGGAAAGAGGGCGAAGGTTATGAAGATGATAAAAGTGAGAAAGAAACTTTGCAAATTAAGCCAATTGTTAAACAGATTGTTAAGCCAAAGGTAAATCCTCTTAAGTTTGTAGCAAAAACTATTAAGTCTGATTCTGAAAAGATGAAAGATTCTACGATAGAAGTCAAAGAAAAGTCAACTTCTGACAAATTAAAATAGGATAAACCAGTTCAAGTTAACATAGGCTTATTGACAAAGAAGCAGCTTAAGCATAAGCTGAAAGAGTTTAGAAATTGTGAACAAGGTAAAGGAAGCTAGGAAAAATAACAATGGAAAGGAAGGTGTGAATAAAAGCAATAATTATATGCCTGTTCCTAATGCTCCTAGAAAGAAATGTTATAACTGTGGAAACTCTAACCATTTTGCTTCTTTTTCAAGAAAAATAAAGATATAAACTCTTTACCTCCTAAATCAGGAGTTAAGAGTCAATCTATTAGGTTTAAACCACAAAATCCTTGTTTTCATTGTGGTAGTTTATGGCATTCCATTTATACTTGTAAGGGAATATCATAGTTTGTACTATGATTATTATCAAATAAAACCTTCTTTAAATAAAGTTAGTTTAATTCCTTGTAGTGTAAAGTCTGATGTAAAGTCTGATATAAAGTCTGATATAAAGTCTGATAAACACCATGTTAGCATAAACTCTGAAATTAAATCCGCTGCAAATACTAACAAACTTAAAAAGGCCAAAGGATCCAAGCAAGTCTGGGTCCTTAAAACTAACCAATAGTGGTCATTGTGATTGCAGGGCAACAGGAAAAATATCCTAGTTCTGGACAGTGGATGTTCAGGATATATGACAGGAAATAAAGCCCTGCTATCAGAATTTGTGGAGAAAGCTGGCCCATGAGTTTCTTATGGATATGGTAACATGGGAAAAACTCTAGGATATGGCAATATCAATCTTGGTAATGTCGTCATTGAAACAGTAGCTCTTGTCTCAGGACTTAAACACAATCTGCTAAGTGTGAGTCAAATCTGTGACAGAGGTTATCATGTGGATTTCTTTGAAGAACACTGTGAAGTTGTAAGCAATTCTACATGCAAAGTGGTTCTGAAAGGTTACAGGTATGGTAACATATATGAAGCCAGACTTTCAACAAACTCTGATGATTTTACAATCTGTCTGTTAAGTAGAGCATCAATGGAAGAAAGCTGGAATTGGCACAAGAGACTCTCTCATCTAAATTTCAACAACATAAATTGGCTAGTAAAGAAAGATCTTGTGAGAGGACTGCCAAAATTAGTATTTGCTCCTGATGGCCTTTGTGATTCATGTCAAAAGGCAAAACAAAGAAAATCTTCATTCAAGAGCAAAACTGAATCCTCAATTCATGAGCCTTATCACCTACTGCATGTTGATCTATTTGGTCCAGTCAATGTCATGTCCATTGCAAATAAGAAATATGTTATGGTTATAGTGGATGAGTTCACAAGATACACTTGCTTATATTTCTTGCACAAGAAGAATAAAACATCATCTATTCTAACTGATCATGTCAGACAGTTGGATAAATTGGTCAAAAACTCTGTTAAAATAATAAGAAGTGATAATGACACTGAGTTCAAGAATTCAATCATGGAAGAGTTCTGCAAAGAGTAAGGAATAAAATAGGAATTTTCTGCAACTGGAACTCCATAACAAAATAGGAGTTGTAGAAAGAAAGAACAGGACTCTTATTGAAGCTACAAGAACTATGCTTGATGAAGCAAAGCTACCAACCTACTTTTGGGCTGAAGCTGTGCAGACTACTTATTTTACACAGAATGCTACACTCATAAACAAGCATGGAAAAACACCATATGAGATGGTGAAGAAAAAGAAGCCAAATCTGAAATACTTTCATGTATTTGGATATAAGTGGTTTGTTCTTAAAACTCATCCATGAACAACTGTCAAAACTTTGATTTAAAAGCTGATGAAGGAATTGTTATTAAATATCCACTTTCCACAAAAGCCTTCAGAGTCTACAATTTAAGAACAAGGGTTGTCATGGAATCTATCAATGTATCTTTTGATGATAAAAAGATTAATGGACTTGAAGATTTCATTGATCTTGATCAGCTGAGATTTGAAAATGAAAATTTAAATTCTGATTATGTAAATTCTGATGACCTAAATCCTTATCCTGTAAGTTCTGACGGGTTAAATTCTGATGTCATTGAAACTGTGGTAACTTCTCCAAGGGAAAATGCACCTATTGAGGAGGAGCAAGCTGATGATCCTACCATAACTCAAGATTCTCAGAGAAATCAAGACTTATCACTGGCTCTTCAAGTTCTGATGAGCCAAATTCTAATAATTCTGTAAACTCTGATTCTTCAATTACTGAAGGATCCAACTCAAATTCTGAAATTTTAGAGAGCATAACTTCAGGGGGAGCATCAGAAAATGCTGATGCAGACAACATGGATCATGAGGGAGGATCCAGTTCTAGTGATCAACTTCCATCTGCAAGGTAGTGGACTAAAGCACATACACCTGACTTAATAATTGGAGATCCTGAAGCAGGTGTCAGAACTAGAACAACAACATCAAATAAATGTCTCTATCATTCCTTTCTATCTTAAACTGAACTAAAGAAAGTGGATGAAGCTCTTCAAGATGCTGATTGGGTGCAAGCAATACAGGAAGAGTTAAATGAATTTGAAAGAAATAAAGTCTGGACCCTATTGCCAAGACCAAAGAACAGATCCATAGTTGTCATACAATGGGTGTTCAGAAACAAAACTAACAGTGATGGCATAATTACAAGGGAACAAAGCAAGGCTGGTTGCTAAAGGTTACTCTCAACATGAGGGTATTGACTATGATGAAACATTTGCTCCAGTTGCTAGATTGGAAGTCATAAGAATCTTTTTGGCTTATGCTGCTCACAAAAAGTTTAAAGTCTTTCAAATGGATGTGAAAAGTGCTTTTTTTCAATGGAGAATTGGAAGAAGAGGTATATATTGAATAACATCCAGGATTTGTAGATCCAAAATTTCCTAATCATGTCTAAAGACTTGATAAAGCACTTTATGGCCTTAAGCAAGCTCCAAGAGCATGGTATGAGACTTTAGCTCAATTTCTTCTGGAAAGTGGATTTAACAGAGGCACAATTGATAAAACACTGTTATACCTCAACCATGGAAAGGACTTACTTTTGGTACAGATATATGTTGATGATATCATCTTTGGTTCTACAAATGCCAAACTCTGTGAAAGGTTTGCAAAGCTAATGCATTCAAGATATCAAATGAGTATGATGGGAGAATTTAGCTATTTTCTGGGACTTCAAGTCAAGCAAACTGAAGAAGGTACTTTCATAAATTAATCCAAGTACACCATAAATTTACTCAAGAAATTGGAATGTAAGTCTATTCAACTATATCCACTTCCATGGCCACTGCAACCAAGTTAGATAAAGATACTGTATCATCAGTAGATATTACTAACTATAGAGGTATGATTGGCTCTTTACTCTATTTAACTGCAAGTAGACCTGATATCATGTATGTTACCTGTCTTTGTGCAAGATTTCAGGCTGATCTAAAAGAACCTCATCTAATAGATGTGAAAAGAATTTTCAAGTACCTCGAGGGTACAGCTGATCTAGGATTGTGGTATTCTCGGGAATCAGATTTTAAGCTAATAGGTTACTCAGATGCAGATTTTGCAGGATGCAAAATAGACAGGAAAAACACTAGTGGAAGCTGCCAATTTCTTGGAGGCAGATTGGTTTCTTGGTTTAGCAAGAAACAGAAATCAATTTCCACATCAACTGCAGAAGCATAATATAATACTGCAAGAAGCTGTTGTGCACAGATTCTTTGGATGAAGAATCAATTACTGGACTATGGGCTAGAATTTTCTAAAATACCCATTTACTGTGATAATCAAAGTACTATTGCTATGACAGGTAATCCAGTTCAATACTCAATGACGAAGCACATCAGCATCAGGTACCATTTCATAAGGGAACATGTGATGGAAGGTACAGTGAAATTGAATTTTGTTCCAACAGATCAACAACTAGCAGATATCTTCACAAAACCACTATGTGAAGCTACTTTTACAAGACTGGTAAATGAACTTGGATTGGTTTCAGGTTCTTTCTCAAAATCTGCTTAGTTTTTGTTCTCATGCATCAGACTTTATGATCAGTGTTTACATATTATCTTATATCCATGTAATCTGTGCTTCAACTGTAATATATTAAATATGATTGTTATCTGATGTGATACTATATAATATGATAGTGTTTTGAATGTTCTGTGACTATTCAATCCAATGAGGAATACTGTGCTAGATGTTGACCTAGTAGTCTTTAACCAACTACAAATCCCATGTTTGAATTAGTTATTTATGTGGAAATCAATTACACAAGCAATTTCTGATTTTGAGATTAGTCAAATTTACTTTGTGTATCTTATTACTAAGTTAGAAACTAGATTTTTGCTTCTTATATGTCAAATTCTGATGTCAGTAAATCTTAAGGATGAACTACATGCTTGATAAGCCTCACTTATCTGAAGAAAATAAAAGAAAAGAAATTGAAGTCAGATACTCCTTTGAGATCTAGAGTAAATATGTGAAAGGGAAGACCCAAGTGCATTGCTGGTATTAAGTTATATGCATTAGAAAAGCAAATAATTTTTCTTGGTGACTTTTCACATTCTCTAATTACTAGAGAAATACTCTGATAATAGCATAAATTCTGATAGTAGTTGTGACTCACTTACACTGAGAAGCCACTGTAAAAAGAATGTCAAAAGATGCATAAATGAGCACAAACAGTTGAGGTGGCCTCTTGCATAAATTTATACTATAGTAGGCTTCAAAATTAAAGACATATCTTAAGCACTTTTCTTAGTTATGCCTTATATCTAAGATATACTGAAGTTTATCATACTTTAATCTTTATGTGATCATTTACAAATGCACACACTCTCACTCAATATGAATGATGAAAATTACTATGATCATTAAGTTGTTTTTGACAAACAGTTAAGTTTTATTTGCATAAATTCTGAGGACAAGTTCTGATGAAAGTTCTGTGATTAAACTCTGAAGAACCCAGTCAGTACTTGTATGAAGAATCACAGAAATAGACATTCACTTTTTGAGTACAGAAGCCATATTCTGATGACTGTTAAATTATGATAGTAGTCAAGTTCTGATATAAATCCTGATGGAAACTTTGATCCTTACATGGCATTATTCATTTACTTGACTTATTTGTGATTTTACTGTAACGGTCATATTTTATCAGAAAATAATTTAGTGAGATAAAAATAGTCATAATCATTTGGTTAGTGGGAAACGTGTTTGCCTTGACAACTGCATGTGCACAATAATTACTGCTTATTTCTCCTGCCCACTAACTACTGCTTTAACTATTTACTGGCTGATAGGTTTAAAGTGTCTGTTTTACTTCCAAAAAGAGCTGTTGAGTGAAGAGAGTATAAATATGGGAGTTAAAAGATTTTACAATCTTTTACCTACTTTCTAATTCTTTTCTTATCTCTATATTCTCACTCTCTTTCTAATATTCTCTGAAGCTCTATTTTTCACAGGCATTTTATCAAACACTTTGCAAACACATATTTTTTCACTTATTTCTCTACAGAAATGGCACCAAAAGATCTGATTTATGATGGAGCCAAGTTTGTTCCTAATAACTACATGGCTATTCTTTCTAAGGATGAAGCTCCATCTGAACTTCACTTCATCCAAGATTTTCTATCTCGAAGTGAGATTGGGTATGCATTGACCCAACCAGAAGCATTCTCAGGAACTCAAGTACTGGAATTTTGGAAGAATGGTGTTTATGATGATGGTGGTGCAAATGGGTCCCTAGCATCATATTACTACAGGGGAGGATGAACACTTGGTTATATTGTCAACTGTTCGACAAGCTTTACATCTTCCGGAAAACTGTGTATACAGTTCATAAGTTGGGGAACCAGCTCTTCAACAGATGATGGAAAACCTTGGTTATGAAAAATGTTTATTCAATATGGGACAATTGAAGAGGCCCCACATAAGGAGGGAGTGGAGTTTCTTCTTCGACTGCATCACCAATGCCTTTGCAAACAAGTGCTCCAACTTTGATGTAATCCCAATCCTGAGTCAGCAAATCGAGTATGCTCTCATTAATCAAACTCATTTTGATTATGCCAATGCTGTGCTGGGATTTATTGGGGATAGGATGCAAGAGGAAATAAATACTGTATATTTTGCAAGATTTTGCCAACTTATTTACAGTTTCTGTAGTCCTGATAAGCCCCAACTAGCTAGTGAGTTGATTGAACCCTTTAAACTTGCTAAAAGGGCTTTCACTGACTTATTATCAACTGATATTAAGAAGACTGTACTAAGACACCTATACTGCCATATATCCTAATGTACAATCATCTGAACCATTTGCTACAACATCTTGACCCAAACCTTCAAGGGCAAATTTTGTTCCTAAATCTCTATCAAGGAGAAGAAGGATGATACTAAGGGATGAGTCTGATGAAGAAGAGGAGCAAGTCCAGGTTCATGTATCAGAACCTGTGTCAGTAGAAGCTGAAAATGTAATTTTTCAGAAAGAAGATGAAGCTGAAGGTTCTGAAATATTGAAAAAGAAAAGATCTGTAAATCCTGATACAAATTATATCTCTCCACTATCCGAGAGATCAATGAAAAAGAGGGCATGAAGGTATTTGGCACAACCTCATTCTGAGGATACTGAAGAAGCTGAAGAAGGGGATCAGGAATCTCTGATCTCAAAAGAACCAGTTATAATTGAAGCCCTTTCTTGCACCTGAAGGCACTTTACCAGAAAAAGTAATTACACCTCCTGTCTCTCCTATCAGAGAAACATATCAAGTTGAAGATTCAGGATTAAGTCCTGAAATGCACATACACAGGCTGAACATTCCCACAGTGCTGTTTCTGGAAGCTCCTCAAGGACATGTATCAACTCCAATTGATTTTTCATTAAATGCCGAGGTTCCTTCTACATCAGTTCAGGATCAGGAACCAGAATCTTCTATAGCCTCACACACTCTTGTGTTGTCAGAGAATGATGAGTTTTCTTCAGGTTATAGAGATAGTGCTTCAGTAGATACTCTAGCTTCCATTCTTGGAAAGGAAGCATTAGTTAAAAAGTTTGTTGAACAAGGTGCTCCTGTTCCTTGGGAAGAAACTCACAGAGGAGTTGAGTGGACCAAGAAGTGGAATAAATCAGATTTTATTCCAAGCACAAAAGTTCTAACAGAGCATATGTCAAAAGCTGATGAGTTGTTATCAAACTCTAATTTCAAGACTCAACTCAAGGTTACGGCTCTGAGTACTAGAAGTCTTCAAGGTCTACACTCCATTACTCATGGTAAGGTTGATACAATACAAGAAAATGCTAATAAACTTGACCTGATGCTGAAGTAAGACAACAACAGGTATATCAAACCTATTCATGAGAAAGTTGAAGCAATTGAGAAGGTTCAGGAAAAGCAATAGGCCAAAATCATTGAGGTCCTGCAGTAATCAAGTCTCTCAACAAGCTCAACTGAATGAAATTCAATCTTCAGTAGAACTTCTTCTTCTCTCTCCTACTATCAGATGATGCCAAAAAGAGGGAGAAGGTAGTTAAGTCCAAATGCTCTAATGATCAAGTACTGAAGAAGAAAGATGATAATAAAGATGACCAGAGAAACTCTGATAAGAGTATAGGTCAAGGAAATGGTCAAGGAAAATCTTCACAGAAAGTAATTTCTGATGTTAAAAAATCTTCTAGATAGAACAAGTCAAGTTCTGATGTTGTTCATGCTAAAAGTCTGTTGTCAAGTTCTGATATCCTGATTCAGTCAGGATCTAAAGACTCTCAAAAGTTTTTACAAACTATGAAGCTAAAGGGAAAGCAGACTACTTTCTACTACAAAGATCATTAAAATTCAGACACTTGATGAGGAAATTGCTAGAAGACTATTTCACAAGCATAATACTGGAATGGATTTAGAGAAACTCAAGGAGAAAGAAGCTAGATTTGTAGCTGAGAAGACAAATCTAAAGTCTAAAGCTTCTGATGCAAAGAAACCTCCAAGGCCTAAGGCAAAAGTCATTGTGATCAAGGAAAAGTCAAATTCTAAGGCTTCAAAGCCCAAGACAAGATCACAAGTTGATCCTAAAGATAAAGGGAAAGGAAAGATTGATGAACCAACAATGATACAGGAGATGAAAATTCCTCAAATCCTGATGAAACCTGTATGCAAAGTGGTTCAAGTTTTTGATGATAATGATGTAGTAGATGAAACTGTTCAAACTCTGAAAAGAAGGAAGGTAACTGAAAAATCTAAGACAACCTCTGATACAACTCAAGTTGTTCAGAATGAAGAACAACTAGCTACAGAAGAAATAACAAATTATGATCAAGTCATCAAGACATCAACCTCTGACAATGCTCAAGTTGATTTGGGAAAGATGATAATTGCTAACAAGAAGAAGTTGTTGTAACGTCCCCAAATCCGGGGTCAGAGGATTTGGTCGTCACTATGAAACCTCAATCCAGATCAACCTATTTAATCAATAAATAAATGCCAGCAGAAGATATTTATCATTTATGACCCCAAACTAATCCAACATCTTTTAAGGTTACAGATTTAGAAAGAAGATATCCAAATTCCACCAATAATTTTTTTTCACTTTCTTTTAAAACTCTTTTCAACAATTCTCAATCTCAAAACTAAACCCGCTAGTATAACTTCGAAATGAAGTATACTAGGCCCAACTATCAAATACACAACTATAATATAATATAATATAAATAACTTTATACAATAAAACTTACACTAGTCCTGCAAATCCTGGACCAACCACCTTCCAAAAGCTTCTTCTTTGTTTCCTCGAATTACGCGGCTAAACAGCGCAAGTTAATCCTCACTGGAGGTTAAATTTGAAAATAGGCAAGTATGAGTGAAAGAAATGCTCAGCAAGATCATTATAGAAAATATATGGTTGTTTTGATGTAAAACCGACATCTGCAATAACGCTGATCAATTTACAATCATAATTGCTGAAACAGAAAATTTAATAAGGAATAAGATAATTGTTTCTCACTGTATTCCAAACTCTTTTTAATATTTTCGAGAGAAATGCTTCAGCAATACTCTGAATCTTGACAAGAATAAAACTCATAAAACTAGTGTTTAAAGAAATATCGTAAACAACAATAACATGAAATAACGATTTTAGAATGAATCATAAACTTTATTCAAAACCGAACTTTTGATATTAATACTCATTTTGTTGTCATATCAAATTATATATCAACACGAACTTTGATGCTCACAACATCCCATACTAAAGTTAACACCAATCATATGCACTAATACCACCTTTAATATTTAACAACAAACTAAATATCCACATCAAGCGGAAACTGAATCAAAACTGCATTTCACCTTTAATCTAAAACAGAAACAGTTGATAAATTATTTATTCTATGATTATCAAAACAATTTAGAAACAACATTTTAGATTGGAACCAATTATGTACTATACTGTTCCTGATGATCAGTCACAAAACACCACCGGTATCCCGTAGCTATACCGTAAATATAGGTACTACACGTATTTCGCAGCCATACAGTACCTATAGGGTGCCAAGAAAGGCATATATTCGCCTTGCAAGATATTACACTTCCGTTTAATAGCTTGCGTTGGACCGGTGCCTCGGCCTCTTACGCAACCAGTAACCATCCAATCTCAAAACATTTTATTGAAAAGAAGCCGAATCAATCGACACCCTTAATAATTTTATTCCCCCATTCACTTGGGCATGAATACTTGCAATAAAATCATTTTATCAAAACCCAAACCATTTATAAATCCATTCATTTGCTCAATAAATCACTTAGTTATTCTGAACATTGAATAACAGAAGAGTATATGCATAATAACATTTAATTCAGCGATATGTAAAACATTTACCTATTCTGAACTGAGAGTAGGGAAAGAAATACTTGCATAATGGGATTCAAAATAAATATCACTTGAACAATAAGTGATGATAGAAATACTTGTCTTTGGGTTTTTAGCAGTTAGTCACACTCGCAATAAAACAATCCCTCATTCTGACATCTCATGGCATCAATGTCTTACCTTTCGACAATTCACTGATGTGCTGCTCCTGCGATTGCTAGAAGTCGGATATCCAATACCATTCTATTTCATTCTTTTCAATGTCTAGTCCCAATCAACTCGACGATCTGTATCACTATTGAATCTCAGGTATTGAAACTGATATCAAATTGAAGAGCTTGAAAAGAGCTTTAATTCGACTATTTACATATCAAAAACCGATTCCTGAAAGCCTCCAGAATCATTGATCGAAGTTCTTGCACAAAATCTTACTCCAAAAACTTTGTTCTTAGTTTTCTTATTTACTGAAAATTTAATAAAAGAATCATAAAATAATAAAATCTGCTGCTATTTATACTTTTACAGAAATTAATACTCCAAAATAAACTAAGGGTGTTTTTATTCCCATAATTAAAATAATTAGGCTTAAAAATAATTATTACGTGGGAAAATTTTAAATATGATAAAATACAAAATGTATATCAAAATTTCCCACGAATTGTGAATAACTCAAAAATACGAAAATACGAAGGTATTTGAAATACAAAAAATTTCTAAAAATAAAAATGTGAATTTTGTGGGCTTTGACTTCCCGGTGGGGTCCTCGGTCCGTTGATTTTCGAAAAACCTGAAAGGAATCCTAAATTGACAAAAAATACCTGAAATCATATAAAACACATTCTAATGCACATAAAATGAAATAAAATGAGAAAATCGATAAAGACTGCAAATAAAAATGTGTCTAAATTACGGATCGATTCATATAAATGCATCTTAAAGACATAAAAAGTATCCTATTGGATCATATCGGATCCGAAAATAGATTACTTAGTCACTAAGTAACTATAAAGACGATACAATTTAATACCAAAATTGGATATTTATCAAAAAAGGGCTTCGTATAAAACACTTTATACGAAAATAACGTATTTATTCCGCTTTTCGAGAATACGGGTTTTGTTGATCTATTAAAACAATTGTCATATCGAAAATTGTACGCCGGGACGCGTACGGGTCAAACCGTAATCCAGATTGAAAAAGTTAAAACACGAAAAATGTTGAGAATATCCAGATTAGGTTAGGAAGGAGATTTTCGATAGAGTTTCGTGTTTTAAAAACGCAAAAACGGTTGAGGTTGGACGATTCCCGGTTTTATAAAATGGTTTTATAAATACTCGAAAAATAATTAATAAATCCATAAATCCTTATAAAATCATATAACAATCCAAAATTACCAGAAAAATATCATAATTATCTATATTTTATTCTGGACATATAAAAATTAGTATACTCCAAGAATATCACATATAAACATCCAAAACATCACTCCAATTACCAGATAATTTACCAAAATTCACATAAAATCACATAAACAACTTCAAATAATAATAATAATAATATTTGAAAATATGGGATATTACAGTTGTTATGGAAGAAAGCTACTCCGGTGGAACTAAAGTCCAATCTTATGATTAATCAACTTGAAATATTTGGGTTGAGAGCCAAGCAAGCTAGAGATAAAGCTCGATTGGGTTCTAATGAAGAGAAGACACAAACAGGAGTAGAAGTCACTCTAAGAGATCCTTTCATGTTGACAGAAAAACCATATGAACAAATCAAACAAAAGCACCTTGACAAAGTGCTATCTGCTCAAATTATGATGGATGCTCATGATAAAGATGATATAAAAGAGAAATTGATCTTATTTCTCAATGATGGAAGAACTTACAGACTAGCAGATATTGATGTACTAAAGAAGTCTGTTAGAGAGCTTCAACATATCCATTATCTTCTGGAAGTAAAATTTGATATAACAAGAAGATGGTTAGATTATATTCTGAAAGCTATAAGAGATCTTCACTGAATCTCTGGTAAAAAAGGTTCTGAATACACTCCAATGATTACTGAAGATGATGAAAGGGAAATTCCTATGAGGAAGAACTCTGCTAAAGTGGAAGTTATTCTGAAAGGAAAGTGCTTATGTTATAATGAAGACTCTTCACATCCTAGAGTTATCAGACTTGGTGATGGACTTAAAGAACATTAATTCAAGCTCTCAGAACAACTATTTATCAAATTGGTGACAGTAAAGATGAAGAACTGATGCAGGTCAAAGCACTGTTAGTTGAAGTTCTGAGAAAAGCTGAAGATAAGCTGGTAAAAGACTTTACAAGAAATCACTTTGGATTCAGATTAATCCAGTGATATTGGTAAAGCTACAAGGACTGTAAGTTATAGTTAGTTGTCTAATTAAACTCTCATTGCATTTATACTTAAATGTTTTTGACATCATCAAATCTATTAACTTGTATATTTTTCATAATTTAAAAGTTAGGGGAGATTGTTAGATATATTTGAGATGTCATGTCTAATCTGATTGGTGTTTAGTTTTCAGAACTTAATAACAGGATTTATCAGGACATACTGAAATCAAAATTTACTGAAGTCAGAACTTAATATCAGAACTTAAGGCGTCAGAAGATATATATCTGGACTTAAGTGCGGGAAGACTTCATATAAGGAATGTGCCTAATTTACAGGAGAAGATCTGGACTAAAATAAAAGAAGATATGAATGAAGAGTTAGAGGACTAGAAAACTTGTAGTATATATCTGATTGATATATTTTAGGAGACATAATTATATTCCATATCAATTAGAAGATATCTTGTAATTATGTACTATATAAACACATCTTAGTGTTTATACTATATGTGTTATCATTCACGAGAAAGATTATACATTGTAACCTAGCAGCTCTTAGTGATATTGTTCATCACTGAGAGAGAACAACAATTCTATTATAACAAAGTTGATTCGAATATACTTGATCTTTGTTATATACTTGTGTTGCAATCGATTTGATTATATAAAAACTATATTCAACCCCCTTTTATAGTGTTGTTTGACCTAACACCTTATTATCCATGAATTCCATCAGCCAATAAGGCCTCAAATGCAGTCTATTTCCCGTGAAGGGAATTGTAAGAGTTCTTGGAAGTGCATTTTTGGCTCTATCACTCCTTAGATCTTCTATCTTCTTTAGAACTAACTTCCTTGTAGTTACGTTGAAACCAAAGTTCTTTTTGAATGATGAGAAGATCTTAATCAGTACAGAGCAGCTTTCTTGAAAAATCATGTGAAGTGGCCGATGTGATTTCTCTCCCTCCCTTGTACTTGAATACCAGCCTTTCACGACAATGTCTGTGAGCATCAATCCCTCTTACTTCTTCCAATTCATCCAAGTAGATGTTCAAATATGAAAACTCCATGATATCACAGATATACAAAATATCTTCCTTATTGGTTATGGGTTGAGACTTGGTTAGGGTCTTGGATCTAAGAGTCACACGCTTCACTTTCTTGGTTGCTCTAATCTTTGTCTTCTTTGTCTTGTTGAAGATAGCTAAGTTGAATTCAGGAATTGGCATACTTTCCCAGTCTATTGGCTCAACCTTGGGAATAATAGGCTTACTATGAAAATTCTTAGTTGGATCCACCTTGAATTCCTCATGCACCACTGAGGGCATGGATGTTTGAGTTGAAGTTGTAGACTGTTTGGGAATGTAGTCTTCCATTTCCTCATCACTGATGTCCAATTTTCTTTTTAGAATGAATCTTGTATCTAAATTTTCTTTTATGTGGAGGTTCATTTTGCATTTGTTGATCTTGAGCTTCAGTAATCACATGTGGTTTTTTAGAAATCTTAGTTGTAGATTTGACAGCTTGAAGTTTGGCTAAGTTATCAGCTTGCTCCTTTTTTTGTTTGAGCTTCTTAGCACCTAAGGCAGCCTGCTTCTTGTTCCTTTTTTACTTCAAAATCAGATTAGCTTTTGGAGATTTGATGCATGAGGTTTGGCCTTTTTCCAAGCTACCTAGACTTATTTCATTCATAGAGATTTGTTTGACTTGAGAATGGTGAATGAAAAGTCGTCTGGTTCCTATAGCTGACCAAATTTCTTCTGACTGTCATGATCAATCTTCTTCTATTTTTCATCTAACTCCTTCTCAGCTGCTGCTACATCAATCTTTGTCAGTTTGTCATTTGATTCCAGTTTTCTTGCTGCTAGATTGATGAGATCAATGCTATACATAGCTGATGGCTTAGTAAAAACAATTGTTGGCACAATTACTTTAGCTGACTTGAATGTTGAGCTATTTCTCCCCCTCGCTTGATAAACCTTTCTCCCCCTTTTTGTTAGCATCAACTTGTCGAGAAGAAGGGAGTTGAACAGCCACCAACTATTGGAACAGAGCAGTCTGAGATTCCTGATTAGCAAGTGTTTTGGCCATTGACTTCTCCATATTAGACAACCTAGAGTCCATGGCCTCAACTTTTTTATTCAAATCAGCTTCTTTCCTCAATTTCTGAGCTATCTCAGTCATGGTGGTTGCAGGAAGTCTAGCATCCAACCTTGCTATAAAATCCTGTTTGACATCCGAAATTTCTTGCTTCATTTCATCCACACTGTGACTGTGTTGGAGAGCTTGAATCTTGTGCAGCTGTAGAGATTCAAGATGTGCTGTAAGTAACATTTTAGTGCTGGCACTTGTGGATGCTTGAATGGTTGATTGGGTGTCATGAATATGCTTGAATAATGTGGATTGGAGATGTGAGTATGAACACTCTTTGGTTAGCATCCAGGATGGAATGTTTGTATCTGCCCCTATGCTCAAGCTGTCATCCTCATCATCCCCACCATCATCCCCAAAAGAGCCTTCAGCTAGTTCAAACTCACTGCCAGTTGTAGATGGCATATGCAGTGATTACATCCTTGGCCCTTTGCATTGATTCAGTTGTGTGCACGAAGTTCAGTATCTTTTCTGTAGCCACATTGTCCTATTCAGCTAGAACTTGATAGTCTGACACTATAATGAGTAAATGCCTCAGCTTCAAAAGAGACAGAGTCTAAAATAACTTGATATTCTTGCTGGATTAGTTATCTCTTATCAGCTTCATTGACATCCATTAACTCACTTATAATGGACTCTTCCCATTCAGATGTACATGTCTTTCTCTCAATTTCTCTCTATTTTTGCATCAAGGGCTCCCCTTAGCTTCCACCCTCACACCCTCACCTTCACCATCTAAGGTGGGACTCCTCACACTCTCTTTTACCAGGCTGGAAGAAATAGCCTGTATGATTTCTCTCTTTTCCTCTCCTTTTTCTGGGAGCAACCCAGCCTCTCACTCACTTCACTCCTCGCCCTCAGTTCCTAAGAGCGATCGTACTACTACTACGTCATCTACACTTGTGACAATTATTGGGATTTGATGCTGTGTAGAGAGTACCGCCGGATGAGGAACATCCATCGGGATAGTAGTTAGGCTAGCCAACTGGATGACTGCTGTTAGACACATCCGTCGGGATATAATCACTAACCGATGGATGAACAATATCCGTCGAGATAGAAGAAATGAATGAGTTTGGAGTGGAGACTATTGTTACATCTGTGGTGATTGATTTGGGATTTTGCACAGATGTTTCAGTAGACTCAGAAAGAATTGGCAATTAGGCAACAAATCATCCAAAAGATGATGCCTCACTTGCTTGGATTTTTGTCTTCTCCAATAGAGTTAAAGATGGAGAATTTGGAAGTGATGTATGAATCATGTCTACATCCAGTGAGTATGTGGGTGAATTTGGTGTTTCAGGTACTTCAATTATTAATGATTTTGGTTGTGACTCTATATTTATTGGAGCCACATCAAGCTGACTTTGAGATGGTTCCGTGACTGAGTCCTTAGCTCCAGTTTGCACTGTGTGTGTTCCCTGTGCATCCCCATGGATTTTAGATCTTTTCTTTCTAATATAGGTTTGAGGTGAACTGGTGTCCCTTGCCCTCTTGACCCGTGCTCCTGGTTAGGAGCTTGCTTCAATAGTGACATCCTTTTTGGAAGATGAAACTAGAGTTGTGCTAATTTTTTATTAATCACCACAGTTTGTTGGGAAATTATGGTGTGGCAAGGCTTGGGTGAACTCACCTTTCCAAGCTTATCCTTAGGGTTTCTTTAATTTTCACCCTCTCCCTCACTCAACTCACTGCCCTGCACACTCCCCTCTTTAGGTTTGGTAGATTTTGTAACTGGTTTCTTTTGAGAGAAACCAGAGGGGGCTTTCTTTGTTTTGGATTTTGATGATTTTGATCTGGTAGCTTGGATAGGCATCTGTTGGGAGACATGATTTTTACTACTGGTGCCATTGTTAAAGTAGAGAAATTTGCAGAGAGAGAGTATTTGCTTTGGAGAAGAAGAGAGTTAGAGCAATTGATTTGAGAATGATAAAAGAATAGAATCGAAATGATTTTTGCTTTTATACTATCTCAGAATGAAATTGTCAAAAGTAATAAAGTAAAATAAAGTAACCAATCAAAATAGCCCAAAATAGCCGTTTAAAATAAATAAACTGTCAAAATTCTGTCAATTATCCGTCATGTTATACTTACAGACTGTGAGTATACTCTCTCTCTCTCTCTCTCTCTGCAAATACTCTCTCCCTCTCTCTCTATCTGCAAAGCCAAGAGTAAAAATCATGTCTCATTCTGGATTCATCTATGAAAAGAACAACTTCGTAGCTCTTGTGAACAAGGAAATTCCACAATCTGAAGACTTTAACAAAATGATGGATTTTGTAAAAAATTGCAAACTCTATTATGCTAAGCTGGAATCACCCACAATCTACTGTGAAGTTATGGAAGAGATGTGGATAACTGTTGTGTACCAGTCTTCACACAAAACCATAACTTTCGCTCTTAAAGGTAAGCAGTTCTGCATTAATAGTGACATTATCAAAGCATGCTTTAAAATTCCAGATAACACTACTACTGTTCCACACACAAATGCTAATTTAGTTACCATGCTTAATTCTATTGGTTATGCTCTCTCTACCTCTAAGTTAAGTGAGATTAGGAGGCTAGGTCTTAGAAAATAGTGGAGTTATTTGTGTGATGTAGTTACCAAAGTGATTTCTTGCGAAGTGAGTAATTTTGATTCTGTTAAAATTGTTATGCTTAACATGCTTTATATGTTAGTTACTGATAAGTACTTTAATTTTAGTGACATGATCATGTTTGAGTTAGGTTATAAATTAGGGGAAACTAATAAGGGAGGTAAAAGTGTCTATTATGCTAAATTCTTTACGATGTTTGATAACCATCTTATTGAGAATATTACCATTGAGAACCCAACCAACAAACTGAATTGTTGGGTTCAAGAGAGGAGAATTATTGCAGATCTCAACAGAGCATGTCACCACAAAGAGGTGTCCCTCTTCTACTTTTCAATCATGGAGGACCCTCAGGTAAGTGAGGTAAGCACCACGGTCACCACTCTTCCATCCTTACAAATTTCTTTGCCTTCAAGTGTAGCTCTGGCATCTGTGTCAATGACCCAACAGATGCCTACCCAAGCTACCAAAATAACAACTTCAAAATCCAAAGAATAGAAAGCCCCATCTGGTTTCTCTCAAAAGAAATAGTTGTAAAATCTACCAAACCTAAAGAGGGGAGTGTGCAGGGTACTAAGTTGGGTGAGGAACAGGGTGAAAATCAAAGAAACCCTAAGGATAAGGTTAGAGAGGTTAGTACACTTAAGCCTTGCCACACCACAGTTTCCCAACTAAACTGTGGTGATTAATAAGGAAATTAGCACAACTCTAGTTTCATCCTCCCAAAAAGATGTCACTATTGAAACAAGCTCCCAACCAATAGCAAAGGACAAGAGGGCAAGGGACACAAGTTTACCTCAAACCTATGCCAGAAAAAAAGATCTAAAATCCTTGGGGATGCACAGGGAATACACACAGTGCAAACTGGAGATAAAGACTCAGTCACTGCACCATCTCAAAGTCAGCTTTATGTGGCTCCAATAAATGTGGAGTCATAGCCAAAATCATTAATAATTGGAGCACGTGAAACACCAAATTCACCCAAGCACTCACTGGATGTTGAGATAATTCCTACATCACTTCCAAATTCTCCATCCTTAACTCTATTGGAGAAGCCAAAAATCGAAGCAAGTGAGCATCATCTTTTGGATGATTTGTTGCCTAATTGCCAATTCTTTCTGAGTCTACTGAAACATCTGTGCAAAATCTCAAATCAATCACCACAGATCCAACAATAGTCTCCACTCCAAACTCATTCATTCCTTCTATCTCGACGGATATTGTATCCCGACTGATGTTCCTAACAGCAGTCATCCGTCAGCTAGCCTAACTACTATCCCGATGGATGTTCCTCATCCGTCGGTACTCTCTGCACAACTTCAAATCCCAACAATTGTCACAAGTGCAAATGACCTAGTAGTATTACAATCACTCTTAGGACTGAGGACAGGGAGTGAATTGAGTGAGAGGCTGGGTTGCTCCCAGGAAAAAGGAGAGGAAAAGAGAGAAAACATGCAGGCTATTTCTTCCAGCCTGGCAAAAGAGAGTGAGAGGAGTCCAACCTTAAATGGTGAAGGTGAGGGTGTGAGGGTGGGAAGCCAAGGGGAGCCCCTGATGCAAAAATATAGAGAAATTGAGAGAAAAGCAGGTATATCTGAATGGGAAGAGCCCATTGTAAGTGAGTTAATGGATTTCAATGAAGCTGACAAGAGACAACTAATTCATCAAGAATATCAAGTTCTTTTAGACTCTGTCTCTTTTGAAGCTGAGGCATTTACTCACCCCGTGTCATCATATCAAGTTCTAGCTGAACAGGACAATGTGGCTACAAAAAAGATGCTTAACTTGGTGCACACAACTGAATCAATGCAAAGGGCCAATGATGCAATCACTGCTATACCATCTATAACTGGCAGTGAGTTTGAACTGGTTGAAGACTCTTTTGGGGATGATGGTGGGGATGATGAGGATGACAGCATGAGCATAGGGGGAGATCCAGAAATTCCTTCCTGGATGCTAACCAAAGAGTGTTCATATTCACATCTCCAATCCACAAACTTATTCATGACACCCTATCAGCCATTCAAGCATCCACAAGTACCAACACTAAAAAGTTACTTACAACACATCATGAAGCTCTACAACTGCACAAGATTTAAGCTCTCCAACAGAGTCAAAGTGTGGATGAAATATAGCAAGAAATTTCTGATGTCAAACATGATTGTATAGCAAGGTTGGATTCTAGACTTCCTGGAACCACTATGACTGAGATAGCTCAGAAATTGAGGAAAGAAGTTGATTTAAATAGAAAAGTTGAGGCCATGGACTCTAGGTTTTCTAATGTGGAGAAGTTAATGGCCAAAATACTTGCTAATCAGGAAGCTCAGACTGATCTGCTCCAACAGTTGGTAGCTGCTCAACTCCCTTCTTCTCAATAACTTGATACTAACAAAAACGGGGAGAAAGGTTCATCAAGTGAGGGGGAGAAACAACTCAACATTCAAGTCAGCAAAGTAATTATGCCAGCAATTGGTTTTACTAACCCACCATCTATGGATAGCATTGATCACATCAATCTAGCAGCAACAAATTGATGTAGCGGCAGCTGGGAAGGAGCTAGATGAAAAATGGAAGAAGATTGATGAAGACATTAAGAAGAAATTTGTTCAGCTACAGAAACCAGACAAGACTTTTCATCACCATTCTCAAGTCAAACAAATCTTTGTGAATAAAATAAGTCTAGGTAGCTTGGAAAAAGGCCAAACCTCATGCATTAAATCTCCAAAAGTTAATCTGATTTTGAAGCCAAAAAGGAACTATTCAAAGTTCTCAGACAAAAATCCTATGGATCTTATGATTGAGACACCTAGGCCAGATGAAAAGAAGTTGTTGGCTAGGTCAATTGCATTTTACAAAGATCCATTTGATTCAGCTCAAAAGAAGAGAATTACCAAAATCTATAAGAATGGAAAAGAGATCTGTGTGGTGGCTGGACACCCCATGTTTTTAGAAGCTAAGAAGGAAGAAAAAGAAAGGATCAAGCAAGAAAAGAAGCAGGTTGCCTTAGATGCTAAGAAGCTCAAAAAAAGAAGGAGTAAGCTGCTATCTTGGCTAAACATCAAGCTGTCAAATCTACAACTGAGAGTTCTGAAAAACCACCTGTGATTACTGAAGCTCAAGATCAACAAATGCAAAATGAACCTCCAGATAAAAGAAAATTCAGATACAAGCTTCTTTCAAAAAGAAAATTAGACTTCAGTGATGAGAAAATGAAAGACTACATTCCCAAACAGTCTACAACTTCAACTCAAACATCCATGCCCTCTGTGATGCATGAGGAATTCAAGGTGGATCTAACTAAGAATTTTCATGGTGAGCCTATTATTCCCAAGAATGAGCCAATAGACTGGGAAAGTATGACAATTCCTGAATTCAACTTAGCTATCTTCAACAAGCCAAAGGAGACAAAGATTAGAGCAACCAACAAAGTGAAGCCCGTGACTCTTAGATCCAAGACCCTAACCAAGTCTCAACCCATAACCAATAAGGAAGATATTTTGTATATCTGTGATATCAAGGTGTTTTCAGATTTGAGCCTCTACTTGGATGAATTAGAAGAAGTAAGAGGGATTGATGCTCACAGACATCTTCCTGAAAGGATGGTATTCAAGTACAAGGGAAGGAAAGAAATCACATGGCCACTTCACAAGATTCTTCAAGAAAGCCAATCTGTTCTGATTAAGATCTTCTCATCCTTCAAGAAAAACTTTGGGTCTACATTGTTATGTGGGAGGTCATGGGTTCAATTCTCGTGTAGTGCAAAAATTTCAAAATATCCCAACTTAACCCTCAAATACCACTTCCACCTCACCACATATGTGTCCCACTGAGGTCAGTTGTTGTGGAACCCACATATAGGACTACATGTGTGAGTTCAGTAATATGGAAACATGTATATGAGTAGTTAAAATCCATCATGTGGGACGTCAGTAATGTGGAACCCAGAACTCCCATGTCAATAGTTAAAATCCATTATGTGGGG
This sequence comes from Apium graveolens, assembly GCF_009905375.1. NCBI lineage: Eukaryota > Viridiplantae > Streptophyta > Magnoliopsida > Apiales > Apiaceae > Apium > Apium graveolens. The sequence goes on from NC_133657.1 coordinate 178,029,882, forward strand.
TTCATCAGTAACACATCAGCAGAATTTTAATTTTTTAAAATAAAAATAAATATTTATATTTATATTATGGCTTGGCAACAATTTTTCAGGCCTATGCTAACATAATTAAAATATGTTGTAATAGGGTAGATTAATATAATGCTATGACAACATCATCTATGACAACATCACGTAATAATGTTGTATAAGGCCGTTATATGCAAGAAGTATATATAAATGGACTCTATAACCCGTTGAAATAGTTTGGCATTCACCATGCTAGATGGGATAGAGTATTGCGTAAAATATGTAAACACATAAGGATGAGTTACACAAGGACTGTGATATATATACAAGACTACAACATGCTAGAGGCAGTGGGTAAAATGTATTAAAATATCAAAAATGGACCAAGGAAAATAGCACTAATGTTCGACCAAATGTGTAAAATTGAATGCATCAATGTCTTATTTTTAAAAGTCCTTTTAAAGATAGGTTCAAAAGTGGGTCAATAATTTTATAACATAATATTTAACTAGTTGAGGTGCAATTCTTAAATAATGTAAGCAAAAGAAGATGAGTAAGGAACTTGAGCTTTAGATTCAGCCGATGATAACTCAAGTGGTAGAATTCTTTTGAACTTGTTTCCAATCAAGTTCAAATGGCCAAGTTTGATAGATTATTGTTAAAGAAAATCAATAAATCCATAACTCTCTACCTTAATATAAAAATACAACTTAAATTTAATAATCCAAAATCTATAACTCTCAAACTTAACGACTTAATTTTAGAAAAAACCCAAAATGAAAATATAACGACCATTTAATTTTTGTAATCCAAAATCCAACAATTCCCTTGGAACCAACAATGTATCTTATAAATATAATACTAATGAAAATTTGACTAACTTCAAGTAATTTCATATAATTGAACTATGACCCTAAAAAACTTTAACGATAACCAATATAAATTCACACCAGATCGACATGTATCACTAAAAATAATCATTACAACTATAGTTATCACGAAAACTCTATTTAATCTAATTAAAACACATGTAAGAGCCACAACCTTAAAAATGCAAAATGGATATTAGAAAAATAAGATAACACTAACTAACATATTGCAATTTTAACCAAATAGGCACATAAAGAAGAAAATTCAGTAAAACTCAAATAGTTCTAAAATCGAATCAAACTTGAATAAAACACACATGTATCAACCGATACTATTATTTTTACTTCAGTGATTATAAACAATAACATATCACTTATTTCAAGAATTTGACCACTAAAATAAATTTCATTATGAAAATTGACATGCAACACTTAAATATATCTATTGAACTCATAATTTAACAATAATCATCAAATAATTACCCAATCAGGTCACCAACACAATAAAACCAGGTTGCCACCACATTGTGAAAGCGACTGAATTTCGCTGATGCCTCCATTCGCGGTTTTCACTTCAGATTTTCCACCTCATACACATTTAACCCTTCCACCACAAACCCTAATGGTTGATTTAGAGCTAGAAAATTCAAACATATGTTCTTTTTTGGTGTCTAAAATATATACACATATATATATTTATATATTTAGTCTATACAAGCATCTCACAAAATCTATTCAAATTGGTTTTATAAAAGTGGGAATTTCATTTTTATTAGAGAGATTAGAAGATAAAGTAAAGAAAAGGGGGTGGGTGTTTATTAAAGATATATTTGGTTACTTGTCTATATGATATAATAAATAGTGATTCTTAGAATTAAAGACTGATAAATAAGAATAGTTTGAATGTCATATAAAAAACTCATTTCTACGCATGTAAAGTATGACTTCTTTTGATAAAGAGGCGTGGTTAGAAATCAGATACCCAACACCAGCACTCATACATTGTTTAAGATTGAGACAATTGAGCTATTAACATTGGTCATTGCTTTAGATTATTTTTAGTATACATGAATTACTTCATTAAAATCATATAAATGGGTTACAAAAAAAATTGCTTCAAGCTCTGCTTAAGATTTAAACAATCTATAGAACATCAGTGTTAGAAATTATGCTTAGTATTTTAAATTTCATATTATCAAAATAATGGGTCAACTTATGTAAAGTTTGTTGGGATAATATTTTTTATTAGTTATTTGAATGTAGCAAGATTTTGGAAAGAAGTTATGTATTTTATTAGGATATTGGTTGTTATAAAAAGACACCTTAAATGAATAAAATATCACTTTTTAAATATCAAATACATATCTTTCTCAGGTTCAAATATAAATCTTATTTTTAAGGGACCTATTTATTTAAAATACATCCTATCCAAAAAACTACAATCACACAACTATAACCACAATCAAAACCTATATATACACAAACAACCATAACCAATATGTCATAACACAAAAACATCACAAATCATGTCTATTGAAAACAAAATGAATGATCTTTATAAATTTATTCCAAATGTGTTTGGTGGAAATACCTATCATGTCTGGGCGGGACATGTTGAAGTGTATATGAAAGCACAAGATCTAAGAACACATAAAGTACAAAAAGAATTGAAGACTAAGAAGCCCAAGACCATATCATGTCTATTTGCAGCTGTTTTACAAAAAATCTACACCAGTATCATGTCTCTAAACTCACCAAAAGAGATAAGAGAATATCTTAAAAAGGAATATGAAGGAGATGAAAAAATCAATGACATCAAGGTCCTTAATTTAATTAGGGAATTCGAGTTATAAAAAATTGAAGATAGTGAAATGATCAAGGACTACTCTCAGAGACTTCTTTGTATTTCTTATAAGGTAAAACTTCTTAAAACTGAATTTTCAGAATCAAAAATTGTCCAAAAATTTCTTGTGACAATGCCGGAAAGATATGAAGCAGTTATTACTACACTAGAAAATACCAAAGGGATTTTAACAATATCTTTGGTAGAAATTTTAAATGCATTGTAGGCACAAGAGCCACGGAAGATGATGACAAATGAAAAATTTATGGAAGGGACTTTTAAAGCAAGGATTGATAATTCGGGAGGAGTTAATAATGGCAAAAAATTTCCATTGTGCGCATACTGCAAAAAGACTAATCATCCTCAAATTAGGTGTTGGTGGAGGGCTTACTTCAAGTGCAATAAATGTGAACATATGGAGAGGATTTGCAAATCTCACGAGCATGATAAGGCAAAAGAGGCTACGATCCTCGAAGATGAAGAATTTTTTTTTTGTTTTAGTGGAAATTTAAGATACCAAGATAAGGAGGAATGTTAGAAATTATGCTTAGTATTTAAAATTTCATATTATCTAAATAATGGGTCAACTTATGCCAAGTTTTCAAGGATAATATTTGTTATTAGTTATTTGAATATAGAAAGATTTTAGAAAGAAGTTATGTATTTTCATTATGGTTTTGATTGTTAAAAAAAGACATCTGAAATGAATAAAAGATCAACTTTTCAAATTTCAAATACATATCATTCTCACGTTTAATAAAATTTAGGGTGGTATCATAGCCTTATTTTTAAGGGACATATTTGTTTCAAATACGCCCTAGCCAAAAATCTACAATCACGCAACTATAACCACAATCAAAACCTATATATAAACAAACTACCATATATATCCTAACACAAAAACATCATAAATCATGTCTATTGAAAACAAAATCAACGATCTTTATAAATTTGTTCACAATGTATTTCGTGGAAATACCTATCATTTCTGGGGGAACGTGTTGAAGCATTTATGAAAGCACTAGATCTTTGCGATGTAGTAGAAAAAGAAATTGACAATACCCTGCCTGAAAATCCCACCAGTGCAACACGTAAAGTACAAAGAGAATTGAAGACTAAGAAGCCCAAGACAAGACTATGTCTATTTCCAACTGTTTTACCAAACATCTACACTAGTATGATGTCTCTAAAATCACCAAAAAAGATATGAGAGTATCTTAAAAAGGAATATGAAGTAGATGAAAAAATCAATGACATCAAGTTCCTTAATTTAATTAGGGAATTCGAGTTATAAAAATATAGTGAAATGATCAAGGACTACTCTGAGAGACTTCTTTGTATTTCTTATAAGGTCAGTCTTCTTAGAACCGAATTTCAGAATAAAAAATTTTCCAAAAATTTCTTGTGACAATGCCAGAAAGATATGAAGCAGTTATTAGTACACTAGAAAATACCAAAGGGCTTTCAACAAAATCTTTGGTAGACATTTTTAATGCATTGCAGGCACAAGAGCGACGGAGGATGATGACAAATGAAAAATTGGTGGAAGGGACTTTTAAAGCAAGGACTAATAATTTGGGAGGAGTTAATAAAGGCAACAAATTTCCAGTGTACGCATACTGCAAAAAACCTCTTCACCTAGAGCTAATCTACCTCAACAAAAGAAATGGACTAGAGATCACCCTTTTGAGCTCATCATTGGTGATGCATTTCTAGAGTTCAAACAAGGAAAGCAACTCAAGAAAAATGTCTATAGAGCAACTTTCTTTCCAAGGAAGAACCAAAGAAGATAGAAGAAGCTTTGTTGGATCCTGATCGGATTTTAGCTATGCAGGAGGAGCTAAACTAATTTGAAAGGAACAGGGTATGGAAGCTGGTACCCAAACCTAAAGGGAAGAATCTAATTAACATAAAGTGGGTATTCAAAAATAAAATGGATGAAAATGGCATAGTGGTCAGGAACAAAGCTAGATTGGTTGCTAAAGGCTATTGTCAATAAGAAGGTTTGATGAAACTTTTGCTCCGATTGCAAGACTTGAAGCAATCAGAATTTTCTTAGCCTATACAGCCAATTTAAAGGTCTATCAAATGGATGTCAAAAGTGCCTTTCTGAATGGAGATTTGGAGGAAGAAGTCTATGTCAGTCAGCCTCCTGGTTTTGAAGATCCAAATTTTCCGGAATATATCTGATATCTTTTGAAAGTACTTTATGGATTGAAGCAAGCACCTAGAGCCTGGTATGACACTTTATCAAAGTTTCTTCTGGAAAATTACTTCACAAGAGGTACTGTTGATAAAATCTTATTCTTTAGAAATGTTAGTGGCTCTAGTATACTTGTTCAAATTTATGTAGATGATATTATATTTGGCTGTACAGATGAAACACTTTGCAAAAAGTTTGCCAAATTGATGCAAAGAAAGAATGAAATGAGCATGATGGGAGAACTAACTTACTTTCTTGGTTTACAAGTTAAGCAAGTTAGTGATGGAATATTCATTAGTAAAACCAAATATATTTATGATCTCTTAAAGAAGTTTGATCTAATGGATTGTACATCTGCAAAAACTCCCATGCCACTACAACTAAACTTGAATTAAATACTACTGAAAAGTCTGTGGATATTTTAAGTTATAGGGGCATGGTTGGTTCACTTCCATACTTAACAGCTAGTAGGCCAGATATAATGTTTGCTAGTTGTCTTTGTGCTAGATTTCAGGCTGATCCTAGAGAATCTCACTTAGTAGCTATTAAGAGAATTTTCAGATATCTCAAGTGAACACCAAAACTTGGCATTTGGTACCCTAGAGATTCTGGTTTTGATCTAACTGGTTATTCAGATGCAGATTATGCAGGTTGTAAAATTGATAGAAAAAGTACAACATGAACCTGTCAATTTCTAGGGAATAAGCTTGTGTCCTGCTTCAGTTAAAAGCAAAATTCAGTTTCTATCCGATAGTTCCTTGAACAAGCATAAGGTCACGTACACGGCCTTGGAGATGAAGATGAAGCGTAAAGAGGAGGATCTTGCTGAGGCCAACACAGAGTTAGTGAAGCTCAAAGATAAGAAGGACAACTTTATTGATGTCTACTTGGACACGGATGAGTGTACTCAGTCCATGTGAGTTCGGAATGATTCGGTTTTCCCAGGATTTTCAGGACTGGTTAGGACACGGTCCTTGGGTCTGTGAACGATGCTTGTCCGGATATCAACCCGGTGGACTACCCTTGTCTAGATGATGAGACTCTACTATAAAGGTTCCGATCCTAGGTAGTTCTTTCTAAGGATATCCCTCATTCCCCATTCCTTCATGCTCCAGAGTCCTCTTCTAGGCCTATCGAGGAGACTCTCAGGTCTTCATCCAGCAAGACAGATACCACAAAGACATCGAGCGAAAGTGGAGAGGATGATATGGACGTAGAGGATACCTCTGCTTCTTAAACTTATGTTGGCCCTGCGTGGCTTTATTGCTTATGTTATTTATGCTTTGGACATGTAGTTTCTTTATCATTCGAACTTGATTATCTTTATATTTATTCGCATTTGGATCGCACATTTTTTATGTCTCGTAGAAACATAACATTTGATATTGAAAACTTCATAAATTTCATAAATCTTTGGGATGCATCCCTTATATGGTTTTTGTAAACTAAAATTGGAATTCTATTAAAATAAAAAATGAAGTCCTCAGCAAGAAAAGCTTCATGGTGCTTTTGAATCATATGTTAACATCTCATTTTCGATGAACTACACATAATATATCTTCAAGTTTTGAGTGTGCCAAGTTCTTGGCACCTCATCTCCATCCATAGTTTCTAACTTATAGGATACACTTTCTTGAACACTCTTAAACTTGTATGGCCCATCCCAGTTCGGGAAGAGTTTTCCTCTCTGCCCTACTCCAGAAGCTTCCACCTTCCTTAAGACCAGGTCATCTTGCTTGAAAAACCTATCTTTTACCCATAGGTTGTAGTAAAAAGAAGCTCTTTTATGATATTCTACGATCTTTGCATTCGCTCAGGACTCCGCATGTCTCACATCTTCTTGGAAATATACGTTGGTCTGGAATGATAAGAAAGATGAAATAAGATAAATAAGGTTCATGTTTTTAAAGAAAAGAAGGAAGAATGAAATTAGAAAATAAGAAGATACTGAAGCCACAGACTGAGCTCCCATAAGCTTCACACGCTCCAGATCCTGGCTAGCCACAATATCAGTAAAATACTTTGGGGGAATTGAGTGGTAAGACCAATCCCAAGCATGCTTTATGGAACTAACCACAGTGTCTCCACGCCGAAAACCCCAAAGATGCTGAAATGCGCCCGTGGGAGAAGGAGCAAGAATGGTCGGGGTTTCAGTACCCATTGAAGAGGCCTCCACCATAGGCTCCCTATGCTTCTTCAGGAAGGAAGGCTCTGCAGCTTTGTCGCAGGATCCAACCCAGCAAGACAAGCCTTCTTCATCCTAGTGGTCTCTTTAACAACAGGCACGACAATATTATTTATCACCTGAGCAGCTGAAAAAGAAATGAAAACAAAGAATAAGTTATGTTAATAGTGTTTAAGAGAAGGAAAACAAAGTTGAGAATGAGAAATAACCTGCACAGTGACCGTAGAAAGTCCCATATGGATCACGGAAAACTCCTCCAACAAGGTCCAATCGGGAGTCCAACCCTCAACTTTAATAAGCTCCGTATATATTTTATTTTCCTCATCTGATAGGTGAATGGTAGTGGGGTTTCCATCACTGACTTTCCTAAAAGAGGACCTAAACTTGATGCCTCAATCACCGTTCTCCCATCTTAAGCTAACAAAATTATCTCTCCAGTGTTGGTGGTTATCAAGAATAGAAGAACCATTAAAAAATTTTGGGTTGTTGGGCCTCTGCCTAATATATACCCAACCACACTGAGCACTGTTGTAGAATTGGAAAATTTTCCTAAAAACATCTATAGAAAGAGGAAAGCCATTCCAAAGGCATAGAACCATGAAACATATGACGTTTCTCCACGCATTGGGCGGGAGTTAACACGGGTTAATCTGTAAATTAACTAACAACCTAGGTATAAACTCATGAAAAGGAAACCTAAGATCCGCATAAATGGTGCGGCATAAACAAAGAGGCTATCTGGTTTCCAGCGGCATGTCCGATCACCACCATCGACATGAACTATTTTAAGGGGAGGACGAACATTGTAAGTGGTGTTGAGCAAATCAATACTAGCAGTGTTGTACCATTTGTTACAATAATCGAAAAAATCTAAATGAGTTATGAACGGGTAATTATCTCCCCTAGAATTGATTATATCTATCAAGGACATATAAGAGGAACGAATATTAATCTCATTACCTCTCTTGGAAGCTGAGGAAATTTTTTTCGCCCTCTCTGAGCTCTTGTCCGCCATTGATGAAGGTGAGAAAGGCTTGAAAAGAGATGAGGAAGGAGGAAGCTACACCTTTAGAGCCTTGGCCAGAAAACTCTGCAAAACCACCGGAAAATCTAAGGGAGAGGAGAGGAGAAAGGTTTTGAAATTATAAAGTTGAGAGGAGAAGTGTAAAATGAACACACTCTCCCCTTGCACATATATAGTGCACTTGGCCGGTCAATGGGCCGGTAAAAAGGAAGTCTAACCGGCTATAACCGGTTAAAAAAGCTCAGCCCATTATTTGGGCCCAATTCTGGAAGGTTCCATAATATACTCGGATCAGATATATCACAATATAATATTATATTGTGTGAGTATTTGAGATAAGTTGGAAAATTCTGGAAAGTTCTAGAATATGGAAAAAGGCAAAAAGCCCAAAAATCCAAGCCCAGCTTTTAAGCCCAAATTAAGGGCCCATAAAACAGAAAGTTCTAGAAGATATTAAGCCCAATTTAGTAGGCCGAATAAAAAAAATTAATCGAGGCCCACATACTAGCCCTAGGGTTGATTTTCAAAAGCCTTAGAGGCACCTGTAACGATGGATCCTGAATATTCTTGCGAGATTTTTCTTGTTATTGTTTTAATTATGATGATGATGATTATTATTATTATTATTATTATTATTATTCTGATTTTTATTATTATTTTTATTATCATTAAGTTGGTTGTAAATTTAAAAAAAAAGAAAAAATAAGTTTATAGTTTTATGAACTACACTTTTGTTTGCAAGTTAAATATGTTAGGTTTTTACATAACTCTATAAAAATAAATAATATTTTTATCTTTTAATGTGGTAAAGAAACTTTGGTTCTAAGTATTAAACTAGTTTAACAAATCGCGCTTTCTGATCTTGGTATTAAAAAAGAAATTTAGGAGAATATCTAGATGTTAAGTGTATTTAAAATGATCGTAGAATTTAACGAGAATAATATGATTGTTAGTTGATTTCAAAAATTTTAATGGAAGATGTTTTTAAAACTTTTGGAGAATATTACGAATGATGATAAGGTAATTGTAGTTTTTCATATTTATTTATAACTAAAAAAATAGAGAATAAGATGATTAGAGAGGTTTCACCCAAACGCTTAGAAGTTTTAGGAAAGTATTAGATGATAAATTAATTTAAATAATGTTAATGGAAGATGTTATAGTAACTTTTGGAGAATATTACGAATCATGGTAAAATATGTAAGAAAACTAAATAAAATAAAATATTTGTAAATGATATATATACATAAATATATATATATATATATTTTTATTTAAATAAAAATTATAGTTTTAATCAGTGTTAAATAATTTAAATGAAATATATATATTTTTTGTATTCATCAAAACAAGTAACCCTAGTATTTAGTTTTATTTTATTATAATTTTTTGGTTTATTTATAAGAAAAACAAATTACAATGTTAAAAAAATTTAATTCGAATGTACAACATGAACAAAAGATAATAAGGTTAGAACTTAAAAGTTGTAAAATGAAAAGTAAGAGTATCAAGAGGGGCTGAGCAAGATCGAACGTGTTTCTAATCAAGTTCAAATGGTCAAGTTTGTTAGACTATTGTTCAAGAAAATCTATAAATCAATATATGTTGACCTGAATATATACACTACTATATAAAATTAACCGAACCACTTAATATAAAAAGAAACTCAAAATAAAAATAAAAGACCATTCCATTTTTATAATCCAAATTTCAACATTTTCGTGAACCTCATTATGCAACTAGCAATCGCTCTTCTATACAAAGACTAACGACAATTCAAGTAATTTCAAGTAATTGCATATAATTTTGAACTATAGCCCAAAAAAAATTGAACCAAAATTTATATAAATTTATCCGAGATCGATTAAAACACATATATATGAGCCAAAAGCTTAAAAATGCGAATTAAATATTTAGAAAACAAGATAACGCTAACTAGCACAAATAAATTCTAACCTAATAGGCAGTTGAAGAATATATATCGGCAAAAGTCTCATATGTCTTATATAGAATTAAACTTGAATAGAACTCACATGCATTCACTGATATTGTCATTTATACCCATTTTACTAATAATAAACAACAATCCATCACTTATTCAAAGAATCTGACCATTAAAATAAATTCGATTATGAAAATTTATATGCAACACTTAAATGTACCTTATTAAACTCACTAGTTAACTGTAATCATCAACTAATTACACAATCAAGTTATCAACTTAATAAAACCAGGCCGACACCCTACTGTGCTTCATTAATTAATTGCGATTATTGATGAAATAAATATTTAATTCCTTGACTATTTATTTTTTTCAAAAGAAATTCAGTGTTATAAAAAGAAAGAGAATCTCGACATATTTACGTGAGCTATTGAAATGTCGAAATCCGACATTTAGAACTTAATAATATACTACACTAACGATGAATTGTGTATGCCTAGCTAACATAAAAAATATGATTTTTTCTATCATAGTTATAATTCTTTTCAAATTGGGTTCCTTTTCCCATTCAATAAGATGAAATTAAAATTTATTTAATAGTTATCCAATTAATGGAAAAATATAATTATCACGGGAACACAATTATAAAAAAGGTGCAAAAATATAAATTTTGTAATATTCAAAATAATTTAAGATACCATGTTAAAAAATAAATTCACACATGAACTACAAAACAAAATGATAAAAATTATTTGGATATAATTGATAAAAAATATTTGGATGTCAAAGAAACATTTTTCAAGTATTATCCCGACAACAAAAATGAAAGAAAAATTATCTGTACTGATCGGATTTCTAGATTAACACTACAAAATTTACGCTTCATAAATGAAGTGAATAATATTTGATCATGAGTTAAAACAATACATATTTTATTAACTCTCAAAATTTTAATGTATTTCCCATAACTCTATGAACAAAATCTAGTTATATGCTACATATTGCAAGAGATACATATAGTCACATTATAATTTAAATATATGAATATATATATATATATGAGAATTCAAATTTCTACAAAAAGTGTAATACCAATGATTCTTCAAATAAAGTTTAACCCCAAACATGGTCATCTTAAACCTATATGAGTTTGTGGTCTACTTCAAATGAGTCAAAAAATTATTCGGCCAATATTAACTGGATATTTGGGTTTATTATAAAAAAATCCAAAGTCTGGTGGTAATGGGGATGGAAATAAGGAACGACCGAAGAATCAAGAATGCCGCGGATACTTCCAATATTCTCATAATGTAGATAATATGATGACCTAATCTAAATCATACGCAGTATTGAATAGAACTACTTATACTTGATTCCTATTATAAAATAAGGATGTACAATAAGGATGTGTACGCATCTTCATAGGGGTCCCAACCTAAATGTTAGACTTAAGGATGATGGTTCAGTGGGTGAGTTACCTAGGGTGGACATACCTTCCCTCAATGTAATTTGTTTGAAACTCTTATAGGAAAATAAATGTAAACCCCAGTAATCACCCGAGTCTAACCAAATTTTTGAACATTTACCAAGCTAGGTTATTGATCCCGGATTCGACCTAATTTTATTTACAAGGATTAAACTAGGGCCAATAAAATTGAAAATGATGAGCAAGCTACGGGGAAACAAATGAAATATGATACATGATTGAGTTGAAGTAAGGTCAAACTGATAAAACCTTTTAGAAAAGGAACAAAATGTTTTAAACGAAGGTTGAGTAGATTTTATATTAAACCGACCACCCACCCACGAAGTAGACTTGAGTCTAAAAAAATTTAAACTAATCTTATTAGAATATAAAAATATAAAATAATAAATATGTATATATGTCACCTACGCGTACTGAGTCATATACATGTATATAATCTAAACTTTGTGTATTACATACATCTTAACTGCGAAGATATTTTTTCCAAGGAAGAAACAGCTCTTTCCTAATCTTATATGTGTGTATGCTCGAAACCTCAAAAATATAATTTGTAACAACCAATATATTTTCTCTAATAGAGTAACACCATGACTTCTGACTCCTCCTTTCCTTTCCTCCACATTTTCTGCAAAAACTCTCCCAGAACCTCTTCAAAAAATCAAACAATCATTTCATTTTGTTACACTACATGCATACACAAATTAATAGTTAAATTTTATAATTTGGTTTATAACCGTCCAGGGTGTACTATCATTTATTATTGATAATGTGACATAATTTAATTATGAAGCTCAAATCTAAAAACTATACTAGGAAAAAAGTACAAAATTAATGTGGATTATTCTTTTTTCTTGTTAAATTTATGGAGAGCTATCCATGCACTTAGATATACTTGAATTATATTGATATTGAAAATTCGAGGAGATATATTTTTCTTGAACAAATTAACCGTGATTGTGATAAACGTAAGTTCGAAGTGAATAAATCAATGAGCTAAGATATCTTTTATTCATTACTCTTGACTTATAAAAGACTATATACACACAAGTTAGGGTCTTTGTGAAAATAGCCACTTCATACATTTGATTGAAGATCAGGTTGCTTACATCATGCCCTCACCACACTCTTTATGTCGTATATGCTATGTATATTAGGTTGATTGGTGTACTTGTATATATTTTATGATTAGTTGTTCTCCTCTTTTTTGTGTCATGTGGTTTGGATCATAGATTTTTTTAACAAAAGACAAACCAACAAAACAAAAATACAATCCTATATTTAGTCAACTACACCTTCCGATTAACACCTTGATCTTCACTATTAAAAACAGGTTAGAAATGGGTGTCACATCTCTAATGAAAAATACAATCATCTATTTAGTCTTTTCTTTTTAAATAAAAATCTGTTATTTATTTAACCTTATATTCAAACAATATGGAAAAAACATATTATCATGTGTAGTGGAGTGGAGTGTACCATACATTGTTATGTAGAAGGTCATTGGTTCAATTCCCGTGTAGTGCAAATATTTCAAAATATCTTTACTTAACCTTTATATACCACTGCCACCTCACCACATATGTGTCCCAGTGACGTCAGTAGTTGTGCAACCCGCATGTAGGACTACATGTGTGTGTTCAGCAATATGGAAACATGTATATGAGTAGTTAAAATCCATCATGTAGGACGTCAACAAAGTCAAACCCACAACTCCCATGTCAATAGTTGAAATCCATTATGTGGGACCCATCAGTGACAGATCAACAAAATTTTAATTTTTTTTTAAAAAAATAAATAATCTTATTCATATTATGGCTTGGCAACACGCTACGCCATATATTAGATTTTACAACCCCAAGAAACCGTTACTAAAGGCCAAAAAAGCGTTGCTAAAGGCAAAAAAAATGCTATTGTGACTCTTTTTCGGGGTTGCAATTTTAGGCGTTGCGATAGAGTTTTTTGTAATACCGGGGACACCCTATTACAACCCTTGGTTATCCATTATAGAAACGTGTTATTGCAACACAATGGGATTGTAATAGGACTTGAAAAGTATTACAATAGGGTTTGGGCTATCAGTACAATATTTGTGGTCCCCATATGTTGGCTTCACAATGGGTCCCACATATGGGGGTATTGATGCAACCTTTTTGCAACGCTTTTTAGTGTTTTTTGCAATATTTTTTACTATTTTTTGCAACATTTTACGCTGATTATTAGCAACATTATAAAGACCTATTGCAACGTTTTTACAAAAAAAATGCTAGGAACTGTTTGTAAATTTGCATGCCCATAAGTAAGACCATTGTCTTAAAACCAACACATTCCACAAATCATAAACATCAATCCACCAACAATGATATCAGTTACCCCATACTACCACTACCTTTACCATCACCATACTACCATCCTTATACCACTAATTGTCTACCAACCATAAAATAAAAGCAGAAATTTAAACAAGTTAAAGTTACAATTCAAAATCGAAACATAGTAGTACTGAGAAAAAAAAAGTAGAACGAGAATGCTACTAGAACGCTTCTGACTAGGTAGAACCACCTCCAGTAATAGGAGTGACCATGGTAACAGGAGTGCCATCATCATGGTCACTTGAAAATGTGGCGCATAGCTCTGCCATATTGACATTGAGGCTAGGGTTTGCTTCACCTAGTTTTCTCAGCGCCCAATTAAAGTTCTCTTGCATCTTGTTCATCTTTGTATCAACTTCTTCTTTTTGCTACTTCATCTTTTCTTCCATTTATGCAGTAACTTCTTCCCCAATCTTTTTTGTCAAGTTATTGATTGCGACTTCATCAGGCCAGAACCTTTGACAGGTTTGACAGATCTCCCTACAAGCCAAGAAGGACCATGTCCTTTTACATCCAACAAAAGCTCATTCACACCATCAGTTGGTCCTGATAAATCACTTCCCAAGACATTTTCAATTTTTTCCTACCAAATAAAGCCAGAAACAAGTCAATCCAAATATTTGTAATCCATAATTAAGACTAGCAGGTGATGAACAAAATTAAGAATCCTTAAAATTATGAAGTTAGTTACTCTTCCATCAATTTTGTACTTGCGACCGGCTTTTATTTTCGAGTCTTAACAAAAACTACTGCATCTCAATCCTTGGCCTTGATGCAAATATAAATCCATTAAAATTACTCAAACAATTATTGACTTTTTCAAGAAAGAAATGAAATAAAAAAACATTTATCTAAAAACCCTTTAAAGAAATTTAGAAATGAAAATTATAGACTAAAATTTTAACAATGTTTATTTCATTACATAATGATCCAATATATCCCATTAAATTAAATATCTCTTGTCAGGACAGTAAAGAAGGCAAGTAAAAATAATTCAAATTTTCCTTTGAGAATAGTCAAGAACATACCATCTTATGTCGAAGTTGTGAAAATAATTTAGTACCAGCAGTATGTGTGTCCACATATGTATGCCGATTCTTAGCATTTTTCTAGGCCATGGTCTACAGAAAAAATGATAAAAATATTTCAGTGTAACTAAATACACAAAAGAGACGATATTGAGCTATAGAAAGGTATACCTTAATTTTTTTATCTCCCCAATACTGCAACAACAGTTTGAATTCCTCGAGTGGAATTTCAGCAGGCCTATTTTCTAACGTCTCCTCATCGGTGTCATGTGCCATAAAATGTTTCTTCTTCGTACGACTCTTGTACCCCTTCTAATCGGTATTAATTAACTTCAACACCCAGGCTTCCAACTCATCAGGAAATATGTATCGTTGCTTACATACAAATCATAAATTAATTATTTAAATTTCAGTTCAGAAGCAAGGAAATTGAGAAAAATCAATTAAATACAAATTTCCTACTTTGACCAACATTTTACACTTGCAAATTCCTATTATAATAAACATTTTAATATAAGCAAGGAAATTGACAAAATTGCATTTTAGAATACCTTGACATAATTCAGCAAACTAGTCTTTAAATTTTCACGAACATCTTTTCAAGATTTATAGGTAAGTGACACACACTTCTTCAATGTCCCAAGAAATTGACCAAATTCAGACACAATTTTGTCATTGTCAGTTATAGGTTGGAATTCCTTATTCATGTCGAGGACAATTTTTTTGGCAAAGGGCCTTGTATGAACTTTTTCATAATTATTGACCATCTTTCCTTTTTAGGAACTTCAACTATAATTGTCAAGTATACGTATGAAAGATAGACAATTAATACCAAATCAGTTCATACATAATTCATGTACACACTAAAAAGAACGATAATTGAGAAACTAAAGATGCTAACCTTATTCGGATTCTTCTCCAAGATCAGGAAATGCATCATTTGCATCAACTCGCTCATTTGTGGTTCCACTTCCACTTCCAATTTCTGCATTTTTCTCAGCACTTTGTTTCTCTTGATGCTTCCACATAGCTACATAAGCCGCCATTATTCCTACCCCCTCAATTTGTGGCAACTGGATTTGTGTAGTATGCGCCACCGGAACTGAAGCATGTGGTGCCTTGGTTGATGCATCTTTCTTTGGGGCAGTTGTACCATTCACCCGTGAACGGGTTATTGGTCTTCCACCAAGAGGATTCCTAATCAGCTCTTTTTTTACTTCTCTGTAGTGTAGAAAACAATAATGCAATAAAATTAAATTTGCAGGTATAATTAATATCCAATTAAAATGAACCAGTACTAGACATAACACACCTTTCTTTTTTTTTCTCTCTCCATTTTCAGCTTCTTTACTTTCCTCTGCTCCAGGATCCCAGGATCTTATTCAGAGCCTTCCTCTTGAATAGCATCTTTTCCTGAACCTTTTCCTTTCATCTCAACTTTAACAACTTCCACTAGTTTAGGCAAGCCTAACTACTTCAACTTCATTTTATTTTTCGTGATATATTAATGGCTCACGCTTTTTCATACTTTGTAGGGGGGTGGAGGTAGGTCCTGCAGATAAAACATGATTCAATTTTTAGAATTGCATGACAATATACTCTACTTTAGTAAAAAAACTGAACATAATGAAGTCTTACTTCAATTTCATTTTCCTCATTTGTTCATCTTCATTCGGTGGATTTTTTAAATCCAATTTCCTCTTCACACTTGTAATTTTGGCAGTTGCATCATGAACCTCTTGACCAACTGATTTTGGATCACTGTTAACCTATTGATTATTCAACCGTGTTGACTTTTTTGGGCTGTTCATTAGCCGTGTAGACCTACGAGGACTGTTGACATCTTGTGGATTGTTAAGTAGTGCTGACTTCCGAGGACTGTTGACATCTTGTGGATTGTTAAGCCGTGTTGACTTCCGAGAACTGTTGCGCACATCAGCTTGTTTCTTTTTTTGTTGCTGCTGGAGTTGGTGATTGGTCACAAACATCCGTTTCCCTGCATTTCTAGCTGTAATAAAGTAGTCATTAAAACTAAAAGCATGCGATATCTATGGTGGATTCGAGCAGTGAAAATTGAGCAAATTGAAATTATAATACCTGTAAATAGATTTGGCCTAGGTCGTATCACCACATGTGGCTGCATCTGTTTCCATGGCTGGATCTTATGATCGACCACATTGTCAACATAAAAATCCAGGTAGCCCAGATTTTCTACTCCTTTATCATATTCATTAAGGTTTGCATCATTGACAGATAATTTACACCCTTCTTTGTTTATATATATTCCTCCGATTTCTGATTATCTAAGGTCATCCTTAACATACTCCATTATTACCGTATAAGACCACCTATCACGCTTAACATGCTTAAAAATAGCTAGGTTCCCTCCAACATAGCTATTATTCTGAAATTGACCCTTGTGGTAAATCCTGACATGGAATAAATCATCTTCCATCCTGAAAAAAAATCATAGAAAATATTAAATATGCAAGTCCAGTGATATTAATATTCTACCACTTATAAGAAAACAAATGCTTATAAGAAAACAAAAGCTTAAAAAACCACTAATTAACTAATGGAAAAATGCAACTAATTAACTAAAATTAAAATTCAACAAAAATACCCATTTTTATATAAAATGCAACTTAAACAGGCACTAATTAACTAATGGAAAATACAACTTAAACATGCACTTATAAGAAAACAACCACTTAAATCAAAAACACCCAAGCATAAGTACTGTGATTACAATTTAAGCATAAAAAGAAGGTTCAAAGATCAAATCATGACTTTAAAAAGAAATAAGCTAAGTACTAGCATGATAATTAAATATTATGGATTCTAATTCTGAGAAGCATTTTCTTCCTCTTCGGTAACAAGGATCTCTATTATTGGGGCATCATCTCTGCACCAATGAACATCACTAACTTGTAAGTAGTAGATTGCTATACTTGTGATGCCAAAACATACGGATCAGATTTTTGGCATAATTTACTAAAATTAACACGAATAAGGCCATACAAGTTTGTCTCTTCTTGGTACCAACAACATTTAAACAAAACCACTGAAATATCTCCCCAATAATCAATTTCCAGTATTTCTTCAATTCATCCATACTAATTGACTTCACTAACCAGTGGATTCTCATCTTTCAAATTCGCAAAGCTGGTTCTCAGGGTACTTAGGAATACACCACTATTTTCTGTTATACACCTAGCATCTCTAAACTTAGTATGAAATCTGAATCCATTAATGACATATCCACTAAATTTTTTAGCTACTCGATTAGGGCCCATTGGAAGAACTGGTAATTCTGGCGAAACAACTTCCTTTTTTCCAACTTGTTCTTGCAGCCACTTACAAAAATCATCAGTATGAACTCTTTCCCTTTTAAATCTTTTATGTATAGCTTGCCTTCAATTAAAGCTCGATATTCCCTATAATAATGAATTAGTTAATAAAATCCTAACCGAAAGATCCTAATTCTTTAATACTAATTGGAAAAAATAAAACTTAAAAAACTTACTCAAGTAAGCTTTCTACTTCCTTGTTAGCACAGTTGAAAAGAACATAGCGATGACATTCCATCCATTACGAATCTTTTAAAGTAATGACTTTCCCATCTTTATTCCTTCTTGAACCGATTGGATATTCCATATTTTGTGGACATATTTCAGATTTAGCAAAATACTTGCCTATTTTCCCAGCTCCATCATTATTGAAGAATTCTGAATAGAAAATTATGCATCTTTATGCGAGATAACTTTCAGCAATGGAAGCCTCTAGTCTACTCCCATTTCACACATACATATTTAACTTACCTAGATATCGCTTAATGGACCACATGCACCGGAGATGCGCTGGTCTACCATACTCAATTTTCTTGCATAAATGTACGTGTAGATGCACCATTATGTCGAAGAAAGCTTGTATAAATATCATCTCAAAAATACACAAGATTTCTATAATTTCCTGTTGCGGTCTCTTTAAGTCGGCCAAATCGATAACTTTGGCCCAAAGGCCTCGTAAAAATACACTTAATCTTATCATAGGCAATGCAACCTCAGGTTTCAGTGTTCTCTTTATAGCAAATTGCAATAAGTAGTGAAGAATGAAATGTGCATCATGGCTTTTATACCCCGTGATTTTTCTCTCCATCATGTGTACATACCGTCTATTATTAGATGCAGTACCATACGGCAATTTAGCATTCTCCAACACTGCACAAAAAGTTTCTTTTTCCTTATTCGTCATATCAAATATAACAGCCCTTATCCCGTACGCTTTCCCATCATTTGTTAAAACTGGATCTAGGTCCTTCCTGATTCCCATTTCTTGAAGATAAAACCAAGCATTTAAATGGTCTTTCAATTTCCACCTATATTTAGCAAAGTACCAAGTATGTTATCACATAGGTTTTTTCTATGTGCATAACATCAAGGTTATGTCGATGCAGTTTCTGACTCCAATATGGTAAATAAAAATAATGATTTTTTTTAAAAAGGGAATCAGTTTTTTCCCCTTTCTTTTTCCTGCCCTTTTTCTTGCTTATAGATACCTGAACTGGTTCTGAAAATCGGTTAATAATTCTTCAACCTCTAGCCCCAATAAAATTGACGGACTCATTCCCATTTTAATTTCACCATTGAACCTCTTTTTATCAAACCTCCACTTGTGGTTTGGCTCTAAAAATTTCCTATGGTTCATGTAGCACACTTTCTTACTATGTTTTAAGTACGAAGAAGAAATCTCGTAGTAGCATACCGGACAGCCCAAATAGCCCTTTGTGCTCCAACCGGATAGCATTGCGTACCCCGAAAAATCACAAATGGTCCATAAAATACTTGCACGCGGATTAAAATTTTTACCAGCTAAAGCATCATAAGTTTCTATGCCTTTATCCCATAAATCTTTTAACTCAACGATAAGGGGCTGCATAAAAACATCAATACTATTTTTTGGAGATTCTGGACCGGAGATAATCGTTGAAAGTATCAAGTTTTCCGGCTTCATGCATAACCAAGGTGGGAGATTATAATTTACTAACACAATCAGCCATGTACTATGAGTTGTACTCATTGTACGATATGGATTGAACCTGTGACGCCCCCAAATCCGGGGTCAGTATTGGGTGCCACTACACAACTTTAAATAATAAAAACCTGTATATTAAAATAAATATACAGATAACCCCTCATTATTCAGGATTGCTTACAGGTTATAGTATGAAACAAGAATCTATCTTTCTAAAATTAACATTGTCTAAATACAATCTCATTACCTCATTACTACTTTCCTAGTATTGATCACTCTGCCATCTCCAAATTTCTTCAGCTGGAATCTTACCACTTTTGCTGTCTATTAAAATCTATACACGTTTGTCCTCATTTGATACTGAAAGAAATAAGAGTTCACAAAGCAAGAGTGAGCCCAAAATGCCCAGCAAGTATCATAAATTGTTTCCAGGTATCAGATCAGAAAACTCCTGGAAATGATTGTTGAATGATTTTAAAAACATCTTTACATATTTAAATAGTTGAGCGAAAAAAACATCGTCCCTCATTGACCTTTAATTATAAATCACATTTTCTGTAAAAGAACAGTGATCGTTTCAATATTTTATCCTTTTGAAATTTATAATTATGAACTATTCGGGAAGGAATGTCGTTAATGGCGATTAACAATAAATTAGACTGGACACTAGAAACCAACATATGCACTATAACCTGCTGATCAGTCAGGAGATAGTGCGGATCTATACCCAACTACATAGACTCAACCAACATATAGGGCACCCAGGCAATTATGGCCTAAGGGTCCGGTCCATCCCTGACCCGTAGGATCCAGGTCATCACTGGTCCTCATAATAACCGTCCAGCCCGTAGAGTATTTTGATATCAAATTATTATGATTTCAAAACATCCCAAATCAGGATTCGTAAATAACCCGAACGAATGGGTATTTGCTCAAGAGAGCAATCGAATTAGAGGAACAATAATGAAAAGAACTGGCATAATAAGAGTAATTGCAGCGAAATATAAAACAGTTGACTATTCTGAACTTAGAATATGTGCGAATAAATATTTGCAGTATTTTAGGAAAAAGGTTAGGAATACTTGCCTCGATTGATAATCCTCCAATCTTTAACTAGCTGGCATATCACTCAGTCCTGTCACATCTGTATTACCCTTGAGGGCCTACTTGACCTTCCTCATCATTTACCCTCTTAGGTTTATTTTTATTCTGAATCCACTCATTTCAGTACTACTCGCAATCAGGCTTTACTTATACAATCTCTATCTGGCTTTGAACGTCTCGCACTATGTGCATCTATCACAAATAATACTATTCAATGATCTGACAATTTATAATTGACTAGTATATGCACTTATCCCTATCATCTACCCACCCGATAATAATAGATAAAGATCACATCACAATCAGATATTGTTTAAAAGACACGCTGACTCATTATCCACATAACACGTACATATAGGGCATGTAAACACATAATCATGTAATTCATGTAGCACCTAAGTTGAATCGACAAAAGATAGGTCTTAATACTTTTAGAATTGAAATCGGGTCAAAAGAATATTTTATCGATCAATTATTGACTCGGAATGATCCATAAAACAAACACCCTTTTGATACAACAATTTTAGGTCTCAAAAATATTTTTAATAGAAGCAAAATATTTTTCTGAGTCTAGAGGCGTTCGTTTCGTATTAAACGGACGAACAGTTGATTTATTATGAATTTTTTGAACATTTTTCGGACTTAAACGGTCTCCGAATCATTTAATAATTAAATAATAGGGTTCGAATACCTAAATATGACTTTAAAATAATTTTATATTAATTATCGAGCCTTGAAAATAATTTAAAATAATATTTTAAAGCTTGAAACTATTTTTCGAAATTTTTAAATCAATTTTAAATAATTAAATCTAATTAAATAATTAATTAAAATTAATTAATAAATAATTACATTAATTAATCAATTAACATTTAAATTAATTGACTAATTAAATAATTAATTATTAACTAAAATTAATTAATTAACTAATTAAGATTTATTTTGTAATTAAAATAATTTTTGGAATAATTAAATAAGGATTTTTTTTGGAAATTGAAAACAATTTAAAAATGAATTTTGATTTAAAATAAAAAGAAAACTCAGAAACACTTTCAGGATTCCAGGTTTTGGATTTTTCAGATCGAACCCGGGTCAGACAGTCGGGTATGTGTAGAATCCGGAGAATTCTCGGATTCCGGTGGACTCTGTTCGACATCCCAATACAATAGGTACGACCTGTGTTCGGTTCCCACTCCAATCAACAACAACCCAGTAGTCCAATCGTACCACAACTCGCCTATCGAACCCCGATTCCGGCAAAACGCCATGGATATCGGCGAGTTCGAGCTACTTCTGGCGGAACGATGAACCCTGTCGTTTCTAGACAAAAATCAACGAATAATATATCAATTTAAAGGAAATCTCCTTGGCAATTCAACCCAGCAATCAATATCAACAAACAACTAACAATTAATTAGAAACAAATTAAATAAAATGTGCCAAAATTCAAGAACTCGATCTATACCCTCTGGTAATTGTTTGATGCTATTAAGTATATGAATCAATTGCAAATGATGCAAGGAAGCTATACATATCATCAAAACAAGCAAATAACTACAGAATCAAAGAAACCCAATTCGACCCATGAACCCTAGAAATTCGAATTAAAAATTACCCATTATTAGATGATTTTGATGATAGAAATAAATAGAAAAAATCAAGGGCTTCACAACGGTTACTCATACTTTGATTTCTGAGATCCACATCACCTTCAAATTTGACTTTGATTTTCAGAATTCTTCAAGAATACCAAGAACAAACTTTTAGAGGATTTTCAGAAAATCGAACCTCAATTTCTATACATTATTGAATTCCAAATTTGAAGTATAAAATACCAAAATGACCAGAAAAATAGTATCTACATGATGGAATCATCAAATCGTATCAACAATATCAAGAACAAATTTTCATAATTTAATTATCAAATAATTCGAATATAAATAAATAAATAAGAAATTTACCTTAATTACTGCACTAAAATGGTTGATTGATTCAGAAAATACTTTTCGAGAGCTTCGTTTTGATATATTACACGCCTGAATCGGAGTTCGGTAACGTCCTCGTTCGTGCGTTTGATTCTCAGCAACTTATGGTTTTTAGGGTTTTTCTTTGTATTTACTGTATTTTTACTGGTTGTAAATGAATAAACGAATAAAATGAAATAAGAAATATGCTATTTATATTACGGAATATTGGTTCGTTATGGATCGTTTAGGATCGTTAAATTAGTTGCTTAGCCGCTAAGTAACTACAATAACGATCCGATTTGGTATCAGTTTTGGATAATTATCCCAACCGGGCTTTTTATAAAATACTTTATACGGAAATAATGTAATAATATCCTTCTTTCGAGAATACGGGTTTTGTTGATTCACCGAAATGATTATCGTATCGAAAATTTTGCGCCGGGTCGCGCACGGGTCAAACTGTAATACGGATCGAAAAAGTCAAAACACGGAAAATGTCCAGAATTACCAGATTAGGTTAGGAAGGAGTTTTTGGAAGAGTTTCGGGTTGTAAAAAAATGTAAAAATGGTTGAATTCGGATGATTCCCGGCTTTATAAAATAATTTTGTAATTATACAGAAATTAATTAATAATTCATAAATTATTATAAAATCATCTAACACTCCAGAAATTATAAGGAAAATACCTTAATTATCTATATTTTATTCTTGACATATTAAAATGAACATACTCATATTTTATTACATAAAAACATCCAAATATTATTATCAAACATCAAATAATTCACCAAAAATTCATATAATATTCACATAATAATCATATATTGATAAAGATAATTACACGATATTTCTCGGATGTTACATCCTTCCCCCCTTAAAAGGATTTTGTCCTCAGAATCACGCTAAGGAATAATACTGATACTTTTTAAGTATATCACTTTGATTATCTCAGGTGAATCTTTCAACCTTATAATTTTTCATAACTTTAACGCATAATATCAATCTTTCCTTAATAGTCTCTCGCTAATAACATATTCTATTTGTTGCTTATATATCTCAATTCAAATCTCCAACTTGCATATATAATGGAGCTAACTTACTCTTTTTGCTATATGGGTAGCGGTGAAGCCAACCCACATCTATTTATCGTGTCTATTTTACTATCTAGGAGGGACCAGCATAACACGTCTTAATTCTCTTTTTCTTTCTAATTCTAGTAACTCGTGCTTATGTGCGTTTTCAATTGTTACTCGATGTTGAATCTAGTCCTCATATGTTTCTTCGTTCAAATAATCTAATTTGTAATCACTTCCCATCATATTGGAGGCTTTTTAACCATTCCTGTAATATTCTTCTTCATTTGTAAATGATGCACTGAGACCAGGGCGTATTTACTTTCTGTCGTTCTCGTAACTCGAATCAACCTTTCTTTTATACGTAGGAAGCTAAATTTCCTTTCTTAGCCATATACATTTAAACATCTTATGAACTCGTTATGCCTGTAACAACAGGGTCAACTCATTCGTAACTGTTCTATCTATCTCATTGTCTTGATGGACTAACTTTATTTATACCAATCTAATTTTTTTTAATTATAATAATTTACGATTATGCACTTTCCATTTTCCTGACTATTCTACTTTACTTCTCGCGTCTCCTTCTATTTGGTTAGTCTGGCCTATAATCGTTTTTAATCGTATTCGAGAACCTTTAGTTGATCTCTTGAATTTCTTATCTGTGTGCGCCCGATATACTGAGCTCATGGCGTCTGATGCTTCGAAGTGTTCTAAATCTATTCAAAACTAAAAATTAAAGGAAGATCTTGACAATTGTATTTAACTCACCATTTTGTAGTAATTTTCAATTTCTTTTCAATCACTAACACGTATATTCATCGAGCGAACTTTTTTTTTACTATCTGAAAGGAAATATTAATTTGGAATAGAATGAACCATAATTTTATTCAAAACCGAACTCTTGGTACTAATATTAATTTTGTTGTCATATCAAATTAGATATCAATATGAACTTTGATGCCCACTACATTCCATACCGAAGTCAACATCAATCATCTATATTAATACCACCTTTGATATCTAGCAACAAAGTGAGTATCAACATCACCTAGAACCCGGATCAAAACTTGTTCTTCAATTTCTAACTTTTCCAATTCCTTTATCCACTTCCCATAAATCTTAGTGATATTCACTCTTTCTTTTCTTCTCAAGACATCTGTCTCTGAATAGATTTTGCTTGGTTGGTAATTAACCAAACTTTCATAGCTCATAATTAATTATAACCAAAGTTCATACCTTTGAAGCTTCGAACACAATTGCTAATCTTTCACCCTTCTCATGCATATTTTTCAGGTGTTTAACTTGGTCTTCCTTAGTTCTTGAATGGGCGAGGATGTTATTAATAAATACAATTACACTATCCAATTACTCCTTATACACTATGTTCATTTAATTCTTCAGACTTACAATTTCTGATAATTGATCCGTGACTCCATACCTCCCTTCTCTTTTTTTCCCCTGATCACCTTTCTGTATGGAGCGAAGTACTCTTTATTTCATTATTCTTTTCATTCCATATTTCTAAAATTTTCCTTCACTCAATATCTCATTCTGACCGGGTTATAAGACACATGACTTTTGACACTACCTCGACTATGTGCAATAAATAATGGAATTTCTTACATCATTTCCCGAGGTAACCTTGATAAATCATTCGTCAGAACCTTTGGGGATTTGCTTTAATTCTAAAGAATTCCGATATGAGATTCATTATAATGTTCTTCTTTAACAGTTCGCCACTTATACCTTGGTTTACTCTCCCTTGTTTACACGCATTCCTTGAATGAAATTTCTATCTTCAATTATCGGCACTTCACTTCATTCTCCTATCAATTCTGACAAAACTGACAGTCATCACTTGCTTATATCCTGAACTATTTTATAGAATTTCTTTATCATCCTTTTGATTCCACTTCTTTTCTTATTTAGTTCTTTATTCTCATTACTCATTAACTCTTTGAACATAAGGAATGCCTTTTTCTTGATAATATTAATATGTGCATTATTAGCTAAGCCATTTTTGAAGTTAATAAAAGGCTTTTATTTATAATATTTAAATTCTTACTGACAGAATTATCAAAATTCACCGATAGTTACTTTCTTAGCCTCACTTAAATCATCATTGATCGCATATTTGGCTTTTTCCAATTGATCAACATTTCTTCTTCCCAAGTTCACGTGTGTACTTCGTTAGTCTTCGTCTTACATTGGATACTTGGATTTGCGAGCTTTCGAAAACTTTTATTCAATCGTCATTCGATATGGGTATACCTTCAAGTCCTTCCTGGAATGCTATAACAGATGATAGAATCTCTTTGCTTTATCTTGAACCTTCAGTTTCTTGAAAATTTTCTTCTAACTAGCATGTACCAACTACTTTCTGTTCCTCTTGTTTATCGAAAAGAGAGTATTTATCTAGATAAAGTCTCGCACATGTTTGTGGTAACATCACGCTAATTCTACTAAACTTTCGATTTCTGCTAATGCCATCACTTCCTTCAACTTGCTAACCGCTTTAATTTTGGATCTTTAAATCATGTTAGAGCTTGACTCAATCTAATTGGAATCGATCTCCATTTAGCTAACCATTAGTTGGTAAAGTTGATCAATTAACTCTTTTAACCGATCACTTAAATCAAGTGAAGACTAGATAACTAGAATCAATGACCAATTACATAAACTTAGTTTAATCATAACATTCTTTCTCAAGAACCGAAATCACAACTGTTTGGAGTACAACTGGGAGTACGAATATACTCCTTTATCCTTACATGTAGGGTAATTTCTGAAAATTAGGACAGCACCTCCCCTATACCATTGACTACCAGTCGGACTCAAGCCGACACCATCCATCTACCAAATCGTCTACAATCACATCCATCCACTTCCATCAACCAAATTCATCCATCCACCCTAGTTCGAATTATATCATTCTGATTAGTATAGGTATGATTAATTGACGTAACATATATCTTTCGCGAGTATTTTGACTTATTTATTGTCGTTACTAATTGTGTATAGTTACTCTTAAAAATTATACTGCATCCTTCAATTGGTCACACCAATCATCTATTGTTGACGATACACACTTAATTTCATTAACTGATCCATTTATCTTTTAATAATTATGCATGGTTTTCATTATTATCGCCACAGTCTGGTGAAAACTCAATTGCCAAATCATTATTTCTTAAAAGATTTCACAGTCGAGTCACCATTGATTCTGTTATGAATATGTTGTGTACTTGATGATCACTTAAACAAAACATCTAAGTAGATTTTACTTAGTGAAATAATGTAGCACTCGACGGATAAGAATTATAGTCCCGACGGATGACTCATTATAGTCCCGACGGATGATTAACTTATTATCCATCGAGTGAGTAGCTTATGTAATAATAAGTTTGTAGCACAGTGATGTATGCACCTATGTATAGAATCTGTAGTAGCATATAAGTCATGTTGACTTTAACTAGATATGCAGAATAGGTTGATTAATTGTACATAAGTAATGTCTTGTAATTCTGTATAAGTGAAATGAAGTCAAGTGCCAAAATAGCTACCGACGGATGATTAACAAAGCCTTCGACGGATGATCAAAAGACTATCAACGGATGTTTAACATAACAGTCGACGGATGATCAATTAAGTCATCGACAAATGATCTATAAGTCAACGGATGATCATATCAAGAATTCAAACATCAGTTCAACAGTGAAAGCTGACACACAGCCGTCGAGTTGGATACAAACACATTGTGGAAGCCCATTAAGTGGGTAATAGAGGACAAAAAGAAGCAAAGATTAAGACTGTTAGATTTTATATTTGTTCAGTCTTTTTGACTTTATAATCTTGGTATTATATAAACCAAGAGAGTAGCAAGTAGAAAAAACTGAGATAGCTGAGAAACATATAAACAGAGAAATCTTTGTAAGCATAATCTTTTAGCATTTCCTGTATTCTCAGCAGTTCTATTTGTAAGCAGCTGTTGGCATTTCAGCACAAATTGTCCTCTCGATATATTATATATATCTGTGGTGGAATTGTTTAAATCCACCAGTAAGTTTTTAAAGACTCTTGTTTTTAATTACTTATATTTTGATTCATTCAAGTTTATATTCCGCATTGTGCTAATCAAAACAAAAATATCAATAATCGAGTTGAACATTTTTATTTCAAGAAAAAGGTTCGAGAATTCCATTCAACCCCCCTTCTGTAATTCTTGCTACATTGTTAAGGGACTAACAATTAGTATCAGAGCAAGCTCTTAATCTATAAAGAGTTTAAAGATCAAAACAATTCAGCAAGATGAACAAGAAAGATGTTGGAGTCAAGATTTCTTTTCTTGATAAAGATAATTACCATCATTGGAAGGTAAAGATGCATCTTCATATGCTTTCTCAAGATGAGGCCTATGTGGACTGCATAGAAAGAGGCCCTCATGTTCCAATGAGAGCTGCAACAGGAAATGAGCCATCTGTTCCAAAGCCAAGGCATTAATGGTCTGATCCTGACATTGAACAAGTCAGGAAAGATAAAAAGGCCATGAATATTTAGTTCAATGTTGTTGATGCAGACATGTTTGATAACATCATCAACTGGAAGACTGCCAAGGAAGTTTGGGACACAATACAGATAATCTGTGATGGTATTGAGCAAGTAAGAGAAAATAAAATGCAGCTCCTGATTCAGCAATATGAGCATTTTCACAATGAAGAAAGTGAGTCACTCCCTGACATTTTTAGTAGATTCCAAAAACTACTTAATGCTCTTAAGTTGCATGGAAGAGTCTATCAGACTAAAGACTCCAATCTGAAATTTCTCAGATCACTTCCAAAGGAATGGAAACCAATGACAGTCTCATTGAGAAACTCACAGGATTATAAGGAGTTTACTTTAGAGAGACTGTATGGCATTCGGAAAACCTATGAGCTTGAGATAGAGCAGGATGAAAGAATGGAGAGAGGAAAGAAGAAAGGAGGATCCATTGCACTAGTTGCTGATCTGGAAAAGGAGAAGAAAGTGAAGATGGAAGCTGTGGAATCAACTTCAAAGGTCTGTGAAAGCAAGGGTAAGGGGCTAGCTACAGAAAATCAAGACTCATTGAGCCAAGATGACATGGAGGACATTGATGAGCACCTAGCATTCATTTCAACAAGATTTTCCAAGCTCAAGTTCAAAAAGAACTTTAAAACAGCCAAGCCAAATAGAAACATGGTGGATAAGTCAAAATTCAAATGTTTCAAATGTGGCTTGGCAGGGCATTTTGCAAATGAGTGTAGAAAGTCAGATTCCAGTAAAAAAAGATTTGAGTCTGTAGATTACAAGCAAAAATACTTTGATCTACTCAAACAAAAGGAAAGGGCTTTTATTACACAAGAGAATGACTGGGCAGCTGATGACTTGGATGAAGATGAAGATGTCAGCTATGTTAATCTAGCCCTTATGGCCAAGTCTGATAAAACAGAGACAAGTTCCTCAAGCAATCAGGTAATCACTACAAACCTTGCACATTTATGTAAAGCTGAGTGTAATGATGCCATAAATGACATGTCTACAGAATTGTATCATTTGCGTGTTACACTTAAGTCCCTCACAAAAGAAAATGCTAAAATCAAAGAAAACAACTTGTTTTTAAGTGAGAGGAATAATGTGCTTGAGTCTCAGTTTGTTGAGTTTGAAAAACTAAAAATTGAGTGTAGGATTGCCAAGGAGGAATTAACTGAGTCCTCGAAAAAGGAAGAAATTTTAAAGAAGTAGCTCGATCGTGAACAAGAGGTGATCAAAGCATGGAAAACATCCAGAGATGTTCATGTTCAAATCACCAAGGTTCAAGGAATTGAGTCTTTTTGTGATGAAGCCCGAAAAAAGAATAAGGAGAAACAAGAACCTATTTTGGTAGATGGGTTGCTGACAGATGTAGACTCGACGGATGATGAGGACTATCCTTCGGATAACAAAAAGTGTTATCCGTCGAATGATAAAAATCCTCATCCGTCGGCTGTAAGCAAACCCATTAGCAAAGCCAAATTAACCAAGCTAAATGATAAGTATGGGTCTGTTTCCAAGAACTTTGTTTCAGGAGAGTCAAGTCAAGCTAAGAAAGGGAAAAAGGCTAATGTTGGTCACATGACTGTCAAACAGTTAAGTGACAGACTTGAGAAAATAGAGGTAAAAATAGAGACTAAAAAGAAAAACAATAGGAATGGTAAAGTAGGGATTAACAAACACAATAACTACACACCTGATAAATATGCTCCTAGAAAGATCTGTGTCAAGTGTGGTAGTGTAAATCATTTGTCTGTTAATTGCAAATCTGCCATGCCTACTTCCATGTCTGTTTAGTCTCAATTTCCTAACATGAATGTCATGCCTCCCATGCCTGTTAATGCTATGCCTACACAGAATATGAATGCGCAATTTGCTAATATGCCATTTGCACCTAATCCATATTATGCTTCATACAATATGCCTCAAATGCCATTTAGCATGCCTTACTGGAATAACATGTTTGCACCAAGCATGCCATTTCCTGTTAGCCATAACATGCATGATAATTTTGTTGCATCTAGTGGTTTCAAAGGCTCAACCCAAATGACTAAGGAAGAATCTGAAATTCCTAAGTCAAATGAGTTAAGACCTAAGAAATAGAAGAAGAAAGCTAACAAGGCAGGACCCAAGTAAACTTGGGTACCAAAATCAACTTGATTTGATTTTGATGTGTGCAGGGAAACAGAAGGAATCTTTGGTACTTGGATAGTGGTTGTTCAAGACACATGACTGGTGGTTCTACCCTGCTCACAGAGTTTAAGGAGAGAGCTGGCCCAAGTATTACTTTTGGAGATGACAGCAAAGGATATACTGTGGGATATGGATTGATTTCAAAGGATAATGTCATCATTGAAGAGGTTGCCTTAGTGGATGGTCTCAAACACAATCTGTTGAGTATCAGCCAACTTTGTGACAAAGGCAACTCAGTAACCTTCAACAAAGAAGCCTGTGTTGTGACTAATAATCAAAACAACAAAGTGGTTCTCACTGGTGTGAGAAGAGGAAATGTGTATCTAGCTGACTTCAACTCAACTAAAGCAGAATCTGTAACTTGTCTTCTCAGTAAAGCAAGTCAAGATGAAAGTTGGCTATGTCACAAGAAGCTATCTCATTTAAACTTCAAGACCATGAATGAGCTGGTAAAGAAAGAGCTAGTTAGAGGCATTCCTCTAGTTAAGTTTACCAAGGATGGACTGTGTTATGCCTGCCAAAAAGGGAAGCAGATCAAAGCATCATTCAGAAAGAAACTTGATTCAGCAATTGAAGAGCCTCTGTAACTCCTTCACATGGATTTGTTTGGACCAGTCAATGTATTATCAATTTCAAAGAAAAGATTTTGCCTAGTAATTATAGATGATTTCTCAAAGTTCTCTTGGACATTTCCTAAAGTCTAAAGATGAGGCTAGTGAAATCATCATCAATCACATAAGGCAAGTTAACAATCATCCTGATTTCAAAGTTAGAAGTGACAATGGAACTGAGTTCAAGAACTATGTCATGAGAGCATTTTGTGAGGAAAATGGGAACTTGCATGAGTTTTCAGCAGCAAGGACTCCACAACAGAATGGAGTAGTGGAAAGAAAGAATAGATCTCTTATTGAAGCTGCAAGGACAATGCTTGAAGAATCAAAATTACCAACTTATTTCTGGGCTGAAGCTGTAAACACTGCATGCTACACTTAGAATATCTCTCTGATTAATCAAGCAACATGCATGACTCCTTATCAATTGTTCAAGAACAAGAAGCCAACTCTAAACTTTCTTCATGTCTTTGGCTGTAAATGCTATATTCTGAGAAATCAAACTGATCAAAATGGAAAGTTTGATGCTAAAGCAGATGAAGGAATTTTTGTTGGATATGCTGTTGGTAAAGCATATAGAGTCTACAATCTCAGAACCAACATTGTTGTGGAATCTATATATGTTGTGTTTGATGGTAAAAAAGATTGAAGGACTGAAAGATGGAGATTACCATGAAAGCCTCATATTCGACAATGTCGAGATGGTTAGTGATGAAAGTGATGATGACAATGATCAAGAAACAGTATCTAAGGATAATGCAGACAAATCTATCACCAATGAAGCACATAACTCAACATCCGTCGAGTTACATAATGCTTCATCCGTCAGAAGGCAATCTGTGCTATCCGTCAGAAGACAACCTGCCTCATCCGTCGGTACTCAAAATTCACCATCCGTCGGGTTATCAAAAGGAGCAGGAAGTCAAGGTAGATCACCCATAGAAAGTACCCCTTTCTCAAATCAAAGATCCACAAACTCAGGGGGAGTTTCTAGCAATCAAAACTAAATCCCACATCAAGACAACATTGACGTCTCTTCATCTAGAGCTAATCTTCTTCAACCAAGGAAATGGACAAAAGATCATCCCTTTGAACTGATTATTGGTGATGTCTCTTCTAGAGTTCAAACCAGGAGAGCAACTCAAGAAGAATGTCTATACAATAGCTTTCTGACAAAAGAAGAACCAAAGAAGGTAGAAGAAGCCTTGTTAGATCCTGAT
Source organism: Apium graveolens (assembly GCF_009905375.1). Taxonomy (NCBI): domain Eukaryota; kingdom Viridiplantae; phylum Streptophyta; class Magnoliopsida; order Apiales; family Apiaceae; genus Apium; species Apium graveolens. The sequence continues at coordinate 178,062,590 of NC_133657.1, forward strand.
TGGATTTTAGCTATGCAGGAGGAGCTAAACCAATTTGAAAGGAATAAAGTATGGAAGCTGGTACCCAAGCCTAAAGGAAAGAATCCAATAGACACCAAATGGGTATTCAGGAAAAAGATGGATGCAAATGGCATGGTAGTAAGGAACAAAGCCAGATTGGTTGCTAAAGACTATTACCAGCAAGAAGGAATAGATTTTGATGAAACTTTTGCTCCTGTTGCAAGACTTGAAGCCATCAGAATCTTCTTAGCCTATGCAGCCCATGCAAATTTCAAGGTCTATCAAATGGATGTCAAAAGTGCCTTTCTGAATGGAGATTTGGAAGAAGAAGTGTATGTTAGTCAACCTCTCTTGGCTTTGAAGATCCAAATTTTCCAGAGTATGTCTATTATTTACTGAAAGCACTTTATGGACTGAAGCAAGCACCTAGAGCCTGGTATGACACCTTATCAAAGTTCCTTTTGGAGAATCACTTCACAAGAGGTACTGTAGATAAAACTTTATTTTTCAGAAATGTTAATGGCTCTAGCATACTTGTTCAAATTTATGTAGATGATATTATTTTTGGCTCTACAGATGAGAAACTTTGTAAAAATTTTGCCAAACTGATGCAAAGTAAGTATGAAATGAGTATGATGGGAGAACTAACTTACTTTCTTGGTTTACAAGTTAAGCAAGTTAGTGATGGAATATTCATTAGTCAAACTAAATATATTTTTGATCTTTTAAAGAAGTTTGATCTAATGGATTGGACATCTGCAAAAACTCCCATGGCCACTGCAACTAAGCTTGAACTAAACACTACTGAAAAGTCTGTGGATATTTCAAGCTATAGAGGCATAGTTGGCTCACTTCTGTACTTAACAGCTAGTAGGCCAGATATAATGTTCGCTACATGTTTATGTGCTAGATTTCAGGCTGGTCCTAGAGAGTCTCACTTGATAGCTATCAAGAGAATTTTCAGATATCTCAAGGGAACACCAAAACTTGGCATTTGGTATCCTAGAGATCTGGTTTTGATCTAACTGGTTATTCAGATGCAGATTATGCAGGTTGCAGAATTGATAGAAATAGCACAACAGGAACTTGTCAATTTTTAGGAGACAAGCTTGTGTCCTGGTTCAGTAAAAAGCAAAATTCAGTTTCTACTTCTACAGCTGAAGCTGAATATATTGCTGCTGGCAGTTACTGTGCACAGATTTTTTGGATGAAAAATCAACTACTAGACTATGGTTTGCAAGTTGAAAGGATTCCTATTTTCTGTGATAACACAAGTGCAATTGTCATCACTGAAAATCCAGTGCAACAATCAAGGACAAAGCACATAGACATCAAGTACCATTTCATAAGGGAACATGTAATGAATGGTACTGTAGAGTTACATTTTGTTCCAAGTGAGAAGCAACTTGCAGATATTTTTACCAAGCCACTGGATAAATCCACTTTTTCTAGGTTGGTAAGTGAGTTAGGTATGCTTAATTACTCTTGAATTTATCTGAGTTATTTTGTAAGTTGAAAAGTAGCCAGAAATTTAACTAATTTTTAGTCATGGATGAAATTTTGGCTGAGTCAAAATTTGCATCTCGACGGATGACCATTATCCATCGAGTTGAGTCATCCGTCGATATACAATGTGCAAATAAAAATCAATTATTTTTCTGGAATCTTTTAAAACTCGACGGATAACAGTTTATCCTCATCCGTCGAAGTGTCTAAATCTTAACCGTTAATTCCCTGAATATTATCCATCGAGTATACTTACAGTTTGTAAGCATTACACGACAGATAATGGGTGGAATTTTCACAGTTTATTTGTAAACGGCTATTTTAGGCAATTTCTATTGGGTAATTTACTTTTCTTTATTATTTTCATCCGTTGTTTTTGAGGAAGTATAAAAGCCTATTACATTCTAATCATTTTCTTTTATCATTCTCAATTCAACTGCATTTATTTCATTCTCTCTCAAGCAAAAATCCTTTTTATCTTCAAGCTTTAATTCTCTAACAATGGCACCCGTAGTAAAGATCATGTCACAAACTAGGTTCATCTATGAGAAGAACAACTTCACTGCTTTGGTCAATAAGGGTATCCAACAATCAGAAGGCTATCACGAGATGATGGACTTCATGAAAAACTATAAACTAAGTTATGCCATGCTGTAATCACCCACAATTTACTGTGAAGTTGTTGAAGAAATGTGGACAACAACAATCTACAACTCTACTGACAAAACCATCACCCTAACTATCAAAGGTAACGAGTTATGTATCAATAGTGATGTAATAAAAGCATGTTTTAAGATTCCTGATGATAATGTAACTGCACCACACACTGACACTGATATTGTCAATATGCTCAATTCCATTCATTATGCCTTCCTACTACAAAACTAAGTGACATTAGAAGACTAGGTCTTAGGAAGGAATGAAGTTACATGTGTGATGTTGTAACTAAAGTCTTTTCTGGAAAAATAAGTAATTTTGATTCTGTGAACATTTCCATGCTTAACATGCTATACATGCTAGTTACAGACAAATTTTATAATTTCAGTGACCTTATTGTGTATGAGTTAGGTTTTAAACTAGGTGACTTAGCCAAAAGAGGAAAAAATGTTTACTATTCTAGATTTTTTATGCTTTTGGCTAACCATTTTTGTCAAGAGATTGTACTTAAGAACCCAAACAACAAATTGGCTTGTTGGGTTCAAGAGAGAAGAATCATTGCAGACTTGAACAGAGCCAACCATCACAGGGATGTGCCAATGTTCTATTTCCCTACAATGCAGATACCTCAGGTAAGTGAGGTAAGTTCATCCATACCCTCAACCATTCCAATCTCTTCTAATTCTTTGAATTCAGGCATTGCTATGGCAACTGTGACAATGACCAAACAGTTGCCTACCAAAGCTGCCAAAACAACTGTAATTTCCAAATCCAAATCAAAGAAAACCCCCTCTGATATCTCTCAAAAGGTACCAGTTAAAAAATCTACCAAAACCAAAGAGGGGAGTGTGAAGGAGGGACATATAGGTGAGGGAAGGGATGAATATCAAAGAAACCCCAAGGATAAGGTTAGAGAGATGAGTGAATCCCAGCCCAGCCACACTGCAGTTCCCCAACAAACTGCAGTGCTTAAAAAGGACAAAAGCTCACATCTAGCTGCATCCTCCCAAAAGGATGTGGCTATTGAACAAAGCTCTCATCCAAGAAGACAGGCCAAGAGGGTTAGGGACACAAGCTCATCCCAAACTTACACTAGAAAGAATAAATCCAAAACAACTGGGGATGCACGGGGCACACACACAGTGCAAACTGGTGCTAAAGACACAGTCCATGCACCTTCTCAAATTCAGATTGATGTGGCTCCAATAAATGTGGAGTCACAGCCAAAATCTCTCATTATAGAAGCCACTGAAACACCATACTCACCAACTAACTCACTGGAAGTGGACATGATAAACACTTCAATTCCTGATTCCCCTTCTTTAACTCTGTTGGGGAAGCCAAAATCTAGTGCAAGTGAGCATCATCTTTTAGATGATTTATCGGCTCACTTGCCAATTCTTTCAAATTCTATTGTGACATATGTGCCTCAAATAACTTTAATCAACACATAGTCTATAATAGTTTCTCTTCCCACCTCATTCATTTCTACTCTCTCGATGGATATTGCTCATCCGTTGAGTAGTGATTGTATCCCGACGGATAAGCTTAACAGCAGTTATCTGTCAGATAACTTTACCACTCACCCGACGGATATCACTTATCCGTCGAGTGTCTCTGCACAACTTCAAACTTCAATAATTTCAAGTGCAGAAGATTAGGTGGTAATACAATCACTCTTAGGACTGAGAGAGTAGAGTGTATTGAGTGAGAGGCTGGGTTGTTCCCAGGCAAAAGGAGAGGAAACGAGTGAATCTCAACAATCCATTTCTTCAGGATTGGCAAAAGTGAGTGAGAGGAGTCCCACCTTAGTAGGTGAAGGTGAGGGTGTGAGGATGGGGAGCCAGGGTGAGACCCTGATGTAATAAAAGAGAGACTATGAGAGAAAAGCAGGTACAGGAGAAATAAGGATGGATCCAGCCATTTCTAGTAAGTCAATGATTGTGGATGATGCTGAAAAGGAAAGACAATTTCAACAATATTACAAAGCTGTAATTGATAATATTTCCTTGGATGCTGACACTTTTACTCACCCTGTTCCAGTCTATCAAGTGTTGGCTGCTCAGGGCAATGTGGAGCCAAAGCAGACTTTGAATTTAGTGCACACCATAGAATCTCTTCAAAGAGAGATAAAGCTGCTATTAACAGGATGCCTTCTCAAGCTGGAGAGCCATCTGAAGAATTTGGAGTAAATTCTAATGATGATGACTCTGGTTCTTTGGATGGAAGCATGAACTTAGGGGGAGATGAAGGCCCAAGTTCTGCTTTAAGTTTACCTGAATGGGCATGGGCAAAGGAATCTACACCAGGACAATTTGAGGTGTCTTTGGTCAAACAAGTAATGGCTATTCAACAGGCCCTTCAGGAAACCTCAGATGCTGGTACTAAGGCTGTTCTTTAAGCTCACCTAGACTCTCTACATCTAATGAAGATCCAACACTTAAGACATAATCTCAGTGTGGATGAATTGAAAAGAGAGATAGCTGACTTGAAGACTTATAACTCTGAGAAGCTGGATTCAATAATGCCATATGGTACCATGCAAGATCTACTACTAAGATTGAGGAGAGAATCAGACTCTGAAAAGAAGCTAGCCAAGCTAGAAAATAGAGTTCAAGTTATTGAAGATTCAGTGGCTATTCTTCTTCAAAATCAACAGACTCAGACAAATCTTCTCATGCAACTGGCTAAAGCACAAGGCCTAACTCCTCAACTTGATGATAACAAAAAAGGGGAGAGAGAATCAAGTAAGGGGGAGAAAGGATCAAAAGAGGGGGAGAAACTTCAAGTACAAATTAGCAAAGTAATTGTACCTTCAATTACTATCTCCAAGCCACCAGTTGCAGATGGTATAGATCTAATTGAAGCAGCAACAGCAAATTTGAAAGTTGCTAAAAAGGAAAGTTGAGTTTAATCAATTGGGAAAAGATTGATGAGGAAATTCAGAAAAAGTTTGATCTAGTTAAGGAGCCAGTTAAGTCAGTCATCCATCACTCTCATGTCAAGCCAATCAGTGTGAATGAGATGAGCATGAACTATCTGGAGAAAGGACAATCTTCCTGCATCAAATCACAAAAGGCTGAAATAATTCTCAAACCAAGGGCAAATTATCCAAAGTCATCTCTGATGAATCCCTTCGACACTGTGTATGAGACACCCAAGCCTGATGAAAAGAAGCTTCTGTCAAGATCCATTGCCTTCTATAAAGATCTAGCTGATTCAGCCTCAAAAAGGAGAATTGCTAAGATATTCAGAAATGGAGAGGAAATTAGTGTGGTAGCTGGACATCCACAATTTTCTCAAGCAAAGAAAGAAGAGAAAGCAAGATTAAAGAAGGAAAATAGGCAAGCTACTCTAGATGCAAAGAAATCTAAATAAAAGAAAGAGCAGATTGCCATCTTGGCCAAGCTACAAGCTGTAAACTCTTCTCAACAAATTCCCTCTCAACCATTTGAAGCTACTGAATCAAAGAAGAAGATTGAAGAACAGAAGAAATCCCCAAGAAAGAAGGAATCGGCTAGAAGAACAAAAAGGAAACTGGATGTTGTTGACAAGGAATTGGAAGATCAATTTCCTAAGGAATCCACTCAAGCTAAAACTCTAGCATCAAAGCCCTCTGTGGTATTTGAAGACATAAGGGTGGTGGACCCCTACAGGAACATACATGGAGAGCCTATTGTGCCAAAGGATGAGCCAATAGAGTGGGATAAATTACCAATACATGACTTCAATTTGCCAATCCTTACCAAGCCAAAAAGGAAAAAATCAAGGGCAGTCAAGAAAGTGAAGCTGTCACCTCTCAAATCTAAGTCAGTAGTCAAAGCTCAACCCAAGGTCAACAGGGGAGACTACTTGTACTTGTGTGACATCAAAGAATTCTCATATCTAAACCATTATCTGGATGAACTGGATGAAGTAAGGGCAATTGATGCATACAGAAACCTACCTGAAAGGTTGGTTCTCAAGTACAAAGGAGGAAGGGAGATTCAGTGGCCTCTTCACAGGATACTTCAAGAAAGCCAAGCTGTGTTGATCAAAGTCTATTCCTCCTTCAAGAAAAAATTTGGGTTCAATGTAACTGCAAGAAGACTAGTGTTGAAGAGGATTGAAGAGCTGAGGAGTGCTAGAGCTAAAGATGCACTCCCAAAATCTCTAATCATCCCATACACAGGGAGAAGAGTGCATCTAAGGCCCTACTAGCTGATGGAATTCAAGGATGACAAGGGTGTGAGAAGATTCTTTAGACTAGAAGACCAATTGAGTATCTCTAGCAATGAGACTCTCTTGGAGATGCAAGAAATGCTAGATCTCTCAGAATCTGATGAACTAGAATTCCACAGGCAGCTCCAGAATCAAATTGAAGAAAATAACAGAAAGCTTGGAAGAAGATCCAGACCTTCAAGAAACTAGAAAAACCTGCTCAGGCTAGAGGAGCATCTTGAATTGACTGTGAGCCAAACCTTGTACATTTTGTTTAATAGAAGCACTTTCAGTTTTATCTACTTATCTTTAAAGATATATATTTAAGGATGTTTTGTTATCATCAAGTGTCTCTTAATTTATGGCTACAATTCCAGTAGACATAAATTGAGGGAGATTGTTATGAATATGTTGTGTACTTGATGATCACTTAAACAAAACATCTAAGTAGATTTTACTTAGTGAAATAATGTAGCACTCGACGGATAAGAATTATAGTCCCGACGGATGACTCATTATAGTCCCGACGGATGATTAACTTATTATCCATCGAGTGAGTAGCTTATGTAATAATAAGTTTGTAGCACAGTAATGTATGCACCTTTGTATAGAATCTGTAGTAGCATATAAGTTATGTTGACTTTAACTAGATATGCAGAATAGGTTGATTAATTGTACATAAGTAATGACTTGTAATTCTGTATAAGTGAAATGAAGTCAACTGCCAAAATAGCTACCGACAGATGATTAACAAAGCCTTTGACGGATGATCAAAAGACTATCAATGGATGTTTAACATAGCAGTCGAAGAATGAACAATTAAGTCATCGATGAATGATCTAAAAGTCGACGGATGATCATATCAAGAATTCAAACATCAGTTGAACAGTGAAAGCTGATACACAGCCATCGAGTTGGATACAAACACATTATGGAAGCCCATTAACTGGGTAATAGAGGACAAAAAGCAGCAAAGATTAAGATTGTTAGATTTTATATTTGTTCAGTCTTTTTGACTTTGTAATCTTGGTATTATATAAACCAAGAGAGTAGCAAATAGAAAAAACTGAGATAGCTGAGAAACACATAAACAGAAAAATCTTTGTAAGCATAATATTTTAGCATTTCCTGTATTCTCAGCAGTTCCATTTGTAAGCAGTTGTGGGCATTTCAGCACACAGAGTCCTCTCGATATATTATATATATCTTTGGTGGAATTGTTTAAATCCACCAGAAAGTTTTTAAAGACTCTTGTTTTTAATTACTTATGTTTTGATTCATTCATGTTTATATTCCGCATTGTGCTAATCAAAACAAATATATCAATAATCGAGTTGAACATTTTTATTTTAAGAAAAAGGTTCGAGAATTCCATTCAACCCCCCTTTTGTAATTCTTGTTACATTGTTAAGGGACTAACAGATTCATCTCTATTTATATTTCCGTATGGAACCTTTGTCTCTGGCCTGCTTATGGGTATTAAATTCACCATAACTTATTTACTCAAGGTAGAGAACTTCACAAATTCTTAAAGAACACGTTCAAAATTTGTTTGCAATTAAGTTTTCTTTGAACTTGAATCTTTACAACAAATATCTTTTCGTGATGAAGGAATGCTTTACGTATGAATTGCCTGTTTGAGTTAGTGTTTAGAATTTCCTTGAGCTCTGATTGTTGTCCCGACATTCGTTCGCTTTGCATACAGCCTTACTTCCTTAGTTTATAAATAATTTATTTGTTACGGTTCGCTAACCATTCATTTCACGTCGAAATCTTCTGATTTGATGTGCGTCATGTTACTGTAATATATCATACTGATGAGCTCCTCGTAACATGAACCACTGTCTAACTTGATGTCTTCGCCACGTCCATGTTATCGATGAATTCCTTCTTCCTTACCCGCAGATGTCCATCCTTAATCAGTTTGTAGTCATATCTATGTTTGTTATATGATTCTACGTGCCACACTATTTCATTTCTTTTGAAATCGTCAAAGAACAGACTTTACGCAAAAGGAGAGTTTGCGAATATGATTTTGATTGAAAACTGAATAAGGAATAACAATGCCACAAACTATTGGGAGAATTTGTAATTTAGTAAATTGAAGGAAGAAGAATGAGTTGAGATTTAGATGTGAATGAGGCAACCATATTCGTACTCAAGATGGTCAGTCTTTCGTACTATATGGCATACAACACATGATTAGGTGGCGTCCCACCCGACTCTTCATCATTTCGATAAAACGTCATACCACAATACTGCTTGTCTCAATCAGAAATTAGTGATTTGAGGTGAGAAACAATTCAGAAGGAATACAACAAATTTTCTTTCATCTTCACCGTATATAATTTATCTATAGAAGAAACTTATACGTATCCAAGAATCAAGAAGAACATATGCTATCATAGAGGAATCTCGATGTTGATCACCTTCCGTGCTTCACCTACGTATGCCTTCAGAAACCAGTGGAATGAGAGATTCATAATTTAGGTCACATTATATCTTCAAAATGTCATCTGGAAATGCCTTCACATTAAATGCTTTAATGATTTGATCGTAATCGCGTTCCTACGAAATTTATAATTATTACTTCCAATTTCCTTTATGCCACGTAAGGTAACAGTCGATCCCGCAACGTCTCAACTCCGTCGATAAAAATTCTATTATTCTCCAATTATCTGGAAGATTCTTCCATTTCCTTCAGTCACTCGTTGTCCGTTCAAATTACGAATCTCGTTAAATATTAGCAATTTCATGAACTGGGTATATAATGTTTTAACATGTTCATTAAATTATTGGTATTATTTAAACAAAGATTACTCTCGTCTTTCACAAAAAAAGCTTTAAACTTTCTTCTTACTAGTGGGTCTACTTGGTCCTCCATATTAACAATACGGAGTCTATAACCATTCTTCTTTTTAGGTCATTTTATGTTTATAATAACAAGAACATAAACAGTAATTTGACAACCATATTTTAAAACTCATTTCATACAAAAATCTTCTGAAAGTTGATTAAGAAGATCTTCTCCGAAATCTCATTTTAAAATTTTAAAAATCAATTATTTGGTCGTCATTACTAGATAAGTTACTTGTTATTCTCTTCCGCTAATGAAATATCTAATTAAAGAAATGCCCATATAAGGGTCTCGCCATTTTTGGTACATCTTCTACTCTTCCTTGGATTCTGCTCATACTTATTAGTCGACGAAACTTCATTTACCGTCGTATATCATTTATTCACAATTCCACCGCAATGCTCCCATTTAGTATTATCTCTGATATTCTTGCCATCATTTTTGACGCTATGCTTACAACGTCGCAGGCGATTCGATGTTCAGTTTATGGATAGGGTCGCATCTTCTTGCTAGTCTTACCTATACCTATTAAGGTAGATATCTTACCTATAGGAATCTTCTTGTAGCGGTGGTGCCTTCGAAACGTGTAATGTTGGTTCTTCATCATCTTCCATCAACTTTTTGCTTCCAGCGTGATGTTAGTCCTACTACCTAATCCTCAGTTATATCGTACCCAAAACTCACCTAGCCACTCTTACACGAAATTCTCACAAGACTCATTCACATCTTCTTCAAAATTGCATGAAACGTAGTAGCATATCCAGTCTCCGCCGATCTATCGATTCCTCATTACTATAGGATCGGAGAACTCAATATACCTATAGCGTTGCGATATTCACCTTACGCTTCTTTTAATAATTCTGGCTAACCAATTTTGTATCGGACCTGCTAGTCCTCATTCGCACTCAATTTCGAATATAAAATGAGTATGGCTAGGATCTTTCCTATCTCATATGACCTATTACTCCTATATTACCCTCACATATTCTTATTTCAATGACCAATAACCTGTAGCTCTGATACCAACTGTGACGCCCCCAAATCCGGGGTCAGGATTGGGTGCCACTACACAACTTTAAATAATAAAAACCTGTATATTAAAATAAATATACAGATAACCCCTCATTATTTTAGGATCTCTTACAGGTTATTGTATGAAACAAGAATCTAACCTTCTAAAATTTACATTGTCTAAATACAATCTCATTACCTCATTTCTACTTTCCTTGTATTGATCACGTCTCCAAATTTCTTCAGCTGGAATCTCACCATTTTTGTTGTCTATTAAAAGCTATTCACGTTTTTCCTCATTTGATACTGAAAGAAATAAGAGTTCACAAAGCAAGAGTGAGCCAAAAATGCCCAGCAAGTATCATAAATGGTTTCCAGGTATCAGATCAGAAAACTCCTGGAAATGATTGTTGAATGATTTTAAAAATGTTTTTACATATTTAAATAGTTGAGCGAATAAAACATCGACCCTCATTGACCTTTAATTATAAATCACATTTTCTGTAAAACAACAGTGATCATTTCAATATTTTATCATTTTGAAATTTGTAATTATGAACTATTCGGGAAGGAATGCCGTTAATAGGGATCAACAATAAATTAGACTGGACACTAGAAACCAACATATACACTATAACCTGCTGATCAGTCAGGAGATAGTACGGATCTATACCCAACTGCATAGACCCAACCAACATATGGGGCACCTAGACAACTATGGCCTAAGGGTCCGGTCCATCCCTGACCCGTAGGATCCAGCTCATCACTGGTCCTCATAATAATCGTCCAACCCGTAGAGTATTTTGATATCAAATCATTTTAATTCCAAAACATCCCAAATCAGGGTTCACAAATAACCCGAACGAATGGGTATTTGCTCAAGAGAGCAATCGAATTATGGGAACAATAATGAAAAGAACTGGCATAATAAGAGTAATTGCAGTGAAATATAAAACATTTGACTATTCTGAACTCAGAATAGGTGCAAATTAATATTTGCAATATATTAGGAAAAAGGTTAGGAATACTTACCTCAATTGATAATCCTTCGATCTTTAACTAGCTGCCATATCACTCAGTCCTATCGCATCTGTATTACCCTTGACAGGCTACTTGACCTTCCTTATCATTTACCCTCTTATGTTTATCTTTATTCTGAATCCACTCATTTCAGTACTACTCGCAATAAGGCTTTACTTCTACAATCTCTATCTGGCTTTGAACGTCTCGCACTATGTGCATCTATCACAAATTATACTATTCAATGATCTGACAATATATAATTGACTAGTCTATACACTTATCTCTATCATCTACCCACTTAATAATAATAGATAAAGATCACATCACAATCAGATACTGTTTAAAAGACACGCTGACTTATTATCCACATAATCACGTAATTCATGTAGCACCTAAGTTGAATCGACAAAAGATAGGTCTTTATACTTTTAGAATTGAAATCGAGTCAAAAGAATATTTTATCGATTAATTATTGACTCGGAATGATCCATAAAATAAACACCCTTTTGATACAACTAATTTAGGTCTCAAAAATATTTTTAATAGAAGCAAAATATTTTTTTGAATCTAGAGGCGTTCGATTCGTATTAAACGAACGAATGGTTGATTTATTATGAATTTTTTGAACATTTTTCGGAATTAAACGGTCTCCGAATCATTTAATAATTAAATAATAGGGTTCGAATACCTAAATCTGACTTTAAAATAATTTTATATTAATTATCGAGCCTTGAAAATAATTTAAAATAATATTTTAAAGCTTGAAACTATTTTTCGAAATTTTTAAATCAATTTTAAATAATTAAATCTAATTAAATAATCAATTAAAAATAATTAATAATTAATTAAATTAATAAATCAATTAATATTTAAATTAATTGACTAATTAAATAATTAATTATTAACTAAAATTAATTAATTAAATAATTAAGATTTATTTTGTAATTAAAATAATTTTCAGAATAATTAAATAAGGATTTTTTTTTGGAAATTAAAAACAATTTAAAAATGAATTTTGATTTAAAATAAAAAGAAAACTCAGAAACACTTTCAGGATTCCAGGTTTTGGATTTTTCAGATCGAACCCGGGTCAGACAGCCGGGTCAACGGTTCGGGGAAGGGTCAACAAGAACCCTAAGAACCCATCGGAATATGTGCAGAATCCGACGAATTCTCGAATTCCGGTGGACTCTGTTCGACCTCCCAATGCAACAGGTACGACCTGTGTTCGGTTCCCATTCCAATCGACAATAACCCAGCAGTCCAATCGTCCCACAACTAGCCTATCGAACCCCGATTCCGGCAAAATGCCATGGATACTGGTGAGTTCGAGCTACTTCCGGCGGAACGATGAACCCTATCATTTCTAGACGAAAATCAACGAACAATATATCAATTTAAAGGAAATCTCCTTGGCAATTCAACCGAGCTATCAATATCAATAAATAACTAACAATTAATTAGAAACAAATTAAATAAAATTCGCCAAAATTAAAGAACTTGATCTATACCCTCTAGTAATTGTTTGATGCAATTAAGTATATGAATCAATTGCAAATGATGCAAGGAAGCTATACATATCATCAAAACAAGCAAATAACTACAGGATCAAAAAAACCCAATTCGACCCATGAACCTTAGAAATTCGAATTAAAAATTACCCATTGTTAGATGATTTTGATGATTGAAATCAATAGAACAAATCAAGGGCTTCACAATGGTTACTCATAATTTGATTTCTGAGATCCACATCACCTTCAAATTTGACTTTGATTTTCAAAATTCTTCAAGAACACCAAGAACAATTTTTTAGAGGATTTTCATAAAATCAAACCTCAATTTCTATACGTTATTGAATTCCAAATTTGAAGTATAATATACCAAAATGACCAGAAAAATATTATCTACATGATGGAATCATCAAATCGTATCAACAACATCAAGAACAAATTTTCATAATTTAATTATCAAATAATTCGAATATAAATAAATAAATAAGAAAATTACCTTAATTACTGCACTAAAATGGTAAATTGATTCAGAAAGTACTTTTCGAGAGCTTCGTTTTGATATATTACATGCCTGAATCGGAGTTCGGTAACGTCCTCGTTCGTGCGTTTGATTCTCAGGAACATATGGTTTTTAGGGTTTTTCTCTGTATTTACTGTATTTTTACTGGTTGTAAATGAATAAACGAATAAAATAAAATATGAAATATGCTATTTATATTTACGAAATATTGGTTCGTTATGGATCATTTTGGATCATTTTGGATCATTAAATTAGTTGCTTAGCCGCTAAGTAACTTCAATAACGATCTGATTTCATATCAGTTTTGGATAATTATCCCAACCGGGCTTTTTATAAAACACTTTATACGGAAATAATGTAATAATATCCCGTCTTTCGAGAATAAGGGTTTTGTTGATTCACCGAAATGATTATCGTATCGAAAATTTTGCGCCGGGTCGCGCACGGGTCAAACTGTAATTCGGATCGAAAAAGTCAAAACACGGAAAATGTCCGAAATTACCAGATTAGGTTAGCAAGGAGTTTTTGGAAGAGTTTTGGGTTGTAAAAAAATGTAAAATCGGTTGAAGTCGGACGATTCCCGGCTTTATAAAATAATTTTGTAATTATTCAGAAAATAATTAATAATTCATAAATTATTATAAAATCATCTAACACTACAGAAATTACCAGAAAAATACCTTAATTATCTATATTATATTATGGACATATTAAAATTAACATACTCACATTTTATTACATACAAACATCCAAATATTATTATCAAACATCAAATAATTCACCAAAAATTCATATAATATTCACATAATAATCATATATAGATACAGATAATTACACGATATTTCCCGGATGTTACAGAACCCATCAGATGCTAGACCTAATCTGACATTTCTATCGTCTTCCGCAAAATGAGGGAATTTGGCATCCATCATTTTCCAGGCCTCGGCATAAGCCAGATGCCTCAGTTTTCCATCTTTTTTCCGTCGCGAGGAATGCAAGTCCTAAGTTCTGCATATTCCTTGCATATAAACAGCCTTTGGAGCCTCGACTTAAGTGGAAAGTAACGAATTACTTTTGCTGCAACTTTGTGCATCAACTGCTCCGGAATGCCGTCACTTGTATCTTTATTTTCCACTACACTCGACCTAGAGGCATTGCAAGCTTTGCAAACTTCTTCCTTCTCATTTTCTCCCCAAAATAACATGCAATTGTTGGAACACGCGTGTATTTTTTGGTTATCTAGGCCTAATTCTTTAATGACATTTTTCGCGGCCTTAAATTAAAGAGGGATGTGTGCTTCTCGAAAGGCCTCTTTAATCAGCTCTAATAAATCAGTGAATGCAGACTCGGTAATCTCGTGTACACATTTCAAGTTATAAAGCCTAATGATAAAACCTTTTCGTGAGAATTTTGTGCAGCCTTGATACAGAGGCTGCTTTCCATCTTCAATAAGGTTATAAAAGTTCCTAGCTATTTCATTTGGTTTACCAGAACCCCTACCCTTGTCTTGACAGTTGTGCGTATGGTGCAACATTTTACCTAAATTATCTCTGAAATATACCCCCTTATCAAACTCCATATTTGCATTTTCTGTTTTGGAAACCTTACAAATCCAGTTCACTAACAGTGGAGATGGACCAATATAGATGAGATGATCAAAAATCACATCCTCACGATGCCATCTGTGATTATCACAGTTTTTGTAGGGGCATGTGATTTCATCACCTACAGAGTATCTAGAAAATACATTCCGCAAAAAAGACCTTATCCCTCTGATATATCCTTCGCTGAACTTTGAAAGTTCAATCCAGCCTTCCATGACTACAGTTTTTTACCACGAGAATAAGAAATTAAAAGATAACTTAGTCGATGAAAAGGAAAAAAATTCTATAATGGCCTAACCTAGTTTAAATCGATAAGAAGTAACCTAAATCACGTACTCACTTAAATCTATCTCGATATCATTTAAATATAGACAATTGAGCATTTCAATATACACACAAAATAATAGATACTAGGATTTGATTTTATTCACAAATACTTCAAATATATGCCTTGCAATATGGTTTCGAAGAATAACTGAATATTAAGAGTATGACTAGCCATAAAGAAATAGGGGGAGAAGTTGTAAAGAGGGAATTATATATTAGAAGGAAAATATGGCAAAATGCACATCCCTTATTCCATAATTTCATCTACATACAGGTGCATTTGGATAGACTAAAGAATAGTGATTCAAGTAAAGAAATTTTATATTAAATTTAGTGGAAATATAGTGTCTTGTATGTGATTATAATACATTTATTTTTATATTGATATTCAATAACGTGCATCAATAATGTGCAATACTTCAAGACATTTACCAAGTTATATTTCGCAGATTGCAGGTTATTAAAGGTCGCCAGGTCGTATAAAGATAAAATGTGATTGTGTGATTATTACAAGAGTATTTACAAAAAACATAGCCTCGGAACTCACTATAATATTCTAGAATTATTTCACATACACGCAAACTACTATAAATGCATACATTTATACATAGAGAGGGGAAGGAGAGAGAGGGAGAGAGAGAGAGGGAAGGAAGGAGAGACACAGAGAGGGAGGGAGAGAGAGAGAGAGAGAGCGGAGCATGCATACTTCAATACACATAACATTCACAGAAACATACTTGAATAAACACATTCTGGTTCAATAAACACAACTCAAAACCCTAATTTGAAATAAAAATAAAAGCTTGATTTATGAATAATACCTGATGAAATAAGGATGCAGTAGTTCAAATCGATCGAAACCCCCAAACTTCAACTTCAATCGTAGAATCCCAAAACAGGAGCCCTAGTAATCAAATCTCGACAAAGCCCAAATCCACGCCATAATCGAACTCCAATTAAAGCCAGAGATAAACGAAGTGTAAGATTTGTGTGATTTGTGAGAGAGTGCGATTTGTGAGAGATGAAGTGACGTGTGCTTATTTTGCTGAGTGAAGTGTGTTTCTATTTTGTGAAATTTATCTGAAAACCGGAAATGACCAATTTTAACTCCCTGCTTGTCCAAAAATTGAACTCCCACCCAGAATTTTAATCCCAGCCCAGCCCATTTCACTATCAGCCCATCCCCATTTCACTATTCATAAAAACACAGCCCAACCCAACTTGGTTTTTCTCAAATTTAAATTATTAATTGCTCTTTTTTAATAAATATTATTTCAAATATTTAATTACGAGATTATTAAAAATATTATATAAATATTTTAAAATGATATATAATATACATATATATAATGATTTTTTAAGTTTTATAAATTACGTAACTAATATTATTAACTTCTAAAAATAAATAAAATATATATATTTCAATTATTATATCATTTCTATGTAATAATTATTAATTAGTTAAATTAAAAAAATCATCTTTAATCATCTATGTCATTTTGGTAACACAGTTTGACTATACCGCAACATCAAAAAATAGGGGTTGCGATAGACATGGGTTTAGAAGGCTATTATTACACTTTTGTTTACAACCCCAGTGTGAACGGTTGCAGAATCTAATCTATTGCGTAGTGACACTTTTCCAGGCCTATGCTAACATAATTAAAATATGTTGTAATAGGGTAGATTAATATAATGCTTTGACAACATCTTCTATGACAACATCACGTAATAATATTGTATAAGGCCGTTTTATGCAAGAAGTATATATAATTGTACTCTATAACGCGCTAAAATAGTTTGGCATTCGCCATGCTAGATGCGTTAGAGTATTGCGTAAAATATATAAACACTTAAGAATGAGTTACACAAGGAATGTGATATATATATACAAGACTACAACATGCTAAAGGCACTTGGTAAAAGGTATTAAAATATCAAAAATAGACCAAGGAAAATAGCACTAATGTTCGACCAAATGTGTAAAATTGAATGCATCCATCTCTTATTTTTAAAATTCCTTTTAAAGATAGGTTCAAAAGTGGGTCAATAATTTTATAACACAAGATTTAACTAGTTGAGGTGCAATTCTTAAATAATGTAAGCAAAAGAAGATGAGTAAGGCACTTGAGCTTTAGATTCAGCAGATCATAACTCAAGTGGTAGAATTCTTTTGAACTTGTTTTCAATCAAGTTCAAATGGCCAAGTTTGATAGATTCTTGTTAAAGAAAATCAATAAATCCATAACTTTCTACCTTAATATAAAAATACAACTTAAAATTAATAATCCAAAATCTATAACTCTCAAACCTAACGAATTAATATTAGAAAAAAAACCCAAAATGAAAATATAACGACCATTTAATTTTTGTAATCCAAATTCGAATAATTTCTTTGGAACCAGCAATGGATCTTATAAACATAATACTAACGAAAAATTTAATTACTTCAAGTAATTTCATATAATTGAACTATGACCCTAAAAAACTTTAACGAAGACCTATATAAATTCACACCAGATCGACATGTATCACTAAAAATAATCATTACAACTATAGTAATCACGAAAACTCCATTTAATCTAATTAAAACACATGTAAGAGCCATAACCTTAAAAAATGCGAATTGGATATTAGAACAATAAGATAACACTAACTAACATAATACAATTTTAACCAAATAGGCAGATAAAGAAGAAAATTCAGTATCAACCGATACTATTACTTTTACTTCACTGATTATAAATAATAACATATCACTTATTTAAAGAATTTGACCACCAAAATAAATTTCATTATGAAAATTGACATGCAACACTTAAATATATCTCATTGAACTCATAATTTAACAATAATCATCAAATAATTACACAATCAGGTCACCAACACAATAAAACCAGGCTGCCACCATATTGCGAAAGTGACTGAATTTCGGTGATGCCTCCATTTGGGGTTTTCACCTCAGATTTTCCACCTCATACACATTTAATCCTTCCACCACAAACCTTAATTGTTGATTTAGAGCTCAAAAATACAAACATATGTTCTTTTTTGGTGTCTAAAATACATACACATATATATATATTTATATATATTTAGTCTATACAAGCATCTCACAAAATTTAATGAACTTGGTTTTATAAAGGTGGGAAATTCATTTTTATTAGAGAGATTAGAAGAAAAAGTGAAGAAAAGGGGGTAGTTGTTTATTAAAGATATATTTGGTTACTTGTCTATATGATATAATAAATAGTGATTCTTAGAATTAAAGATTGATAAATAAGAATAGTTTGAATGTTATATAAAAAACTAATTTCTACGCATGTAAAGTATGGTTTCTTTTCATAAAGATGAATTGTTAGAAATCAGATACCCAACACCAGCACTCATACCTTGTTTAAGATTGAGACAATTGAGATATTAACATTGGTCATTGCTCTAGATTATTTTTAATATATATTAATTAATTCATTAAAATCATATGAATGGGTTACAAAAAAAATTGCTTCTAGCTACGCTTAATATTTAAACAATATCTAGAACATTAGTGTTAGAAATTATGCTTAGTATTTTAAATTTCATATTATCAAAATAATGGTTCAACTTATGCAAACTTTGTTGGGATAATATTTGTTATTAGTTGTTTGTATGTAGCAAGATTTTAGGAAGAATTTATGTATTTTATTAGGGTTTTAGTTGTTATAAAAAGACACCTGAAATGAAAAACATATCAACTTTTTAAATGTCAAATACATATCTTTCTCACATTAAATAAAATTTAGTATGGTATCAGAGCCTTATTTCTAATGGACCTATTTATTTAAAATACACCCTATCCAAAAAACTACAATCACACAACCATAACCACAATGAAAACCTATATATACACAAACAACCATAACCAATATATCATAACTCAAAAACATCACAAATTAGGTCTATTGAAAACAAAATGAATGATCTTTAGAAATTTGTTCCCTATGTGTTTGGTGGAAATACCTATCATGCACTACAAGAAATTTACAATCAGACAACACTTGACAGACAATGGTTAAAAAAAAAACTGTCGTCCTAAAAAATCATATAACGGTGAATTGAATTTGCAAAAAAAAACAGTTGTGTGAGCTCCAGAACAGAGAACAGATATCCATCTTTTTTAAACTGTTGTACAAGTTGTATCCTCTCATCGAGTCAGGCAACGGTTTTTTAAATATAATGTTGTTGTAGATCTTTAACACAAAGATTACAAACCGTTGTTACTATGTTAACGTATAGGGTTAGAAGACAACGGTTTTAACATTACATTGTGTAATTCAGATAACGGTTTTTTAGAAAGGTTGTCCTCTAAACCATCAAACAACGGAATGAAAACAGTTGTTTGAGGAATTTCAATGGGTACCACGTATTGAGGTGGCAGCACGTGATAGGTGGTAAATCATTCACAAGGATTGCTGAGGTGGCGAAATGAGAGCCCTTCATTGAAATGAGATTTGATATCGGCCGTTAGATCGAAAAATAGCTAATATTCTCATACAACGGTTTTATGTTAAAACAAAAGTGTTGTCTTAGTTAGTCTCATACAAGCTTTTAGGTATACGTTGTGTAATTCACACAACAGTTTTTAGAAGGGTTGTCTTAAAAATCTTCATACAACGGAATAAAACAGTTGTCTGAAATAGTTATTTTATAATTTAAATGGGCACCACCTGATGAGGTGGCAGCGCATGATAGGTTGTAAACATATTACTCGGATTGCTGAAGTGTCACAATGACAGCCCTTGATTGAAATGAGATTAGATATTAGCCGTTAGATTTAAAAAAGCTGATATACTTACACAACGGTTTTATAATAATAAAAAGCGTTGTCTTAGTTTGTCTTTACACAATGGTGTTTCAAGGAAACCATTGTAAAAGTATTACTGTATAAAATGAGATTCCCGATTACAAAGTTCAATTTTTAAATGATTTTTTCGATGATCCAACTGTACGGATGTTAAGATATATCAATTTTAGTCATATGAAAAAATTATTAAAAAATTTAAAATTCATCTTGCATGTCAGGATTAGAAAAATCTGGTAAAAGTACCCCTCCCGACAACGAGACTCGTTCCCGATTTACAGGATTAATTTTTTAAAATGATTTTTCGATGATCCAACCGTACGGATGTTAAAATATATCGATTTTAGTCATAAGAAAAAATTATTAAAAATTTTGAAATTCATTTTGCATGTCAGGATTAGAAAAATCTGGTAAAAGTACCCATCCCGACAATGAGACTCGTTCCCGATTTACAGGATTAATTTTTTAAAATGATTTTTCGACGATCCAACCGTACGGATGTTAAGATATATCGATTTTAGTCATAAGAAAAAATTATTAAAAAATTTGAAATTCATTTTGCATGTCAGGATTAGAAAAATCTGGTAAAAGTACCCCTCCCGACAACGAGACTCGTTCCCGATTTATAGGATTAATTTTTTAAAATGATTTTTCAACGATCCAACCATACGGATGTTAAGATATATCGATTTTATTCATAAGAACAAATTATTAAAAAATTTTAAATTCATTTTGCATGTCAGGATTAGAAAAATCTGTTAAAAGTACCCCTCCCGACAACGAGACTCGTTCCCGATTTACAGGTTTAATTTTTTAAAATGATTTTTCGACGATCCAGCCGTACGGATGTTAAGATATATCGATTTTAGTCATAAGAAAAAATTATTAAAAAATTTGAAATTCATTTTGCATGTCAGGATTAGAAAAATCTGGTAAAAGTACCCCTCCCGACAACGAGACTCATTCCCGATTTACAGGATTAATTTTTTAAAATGATTTTTTGACGATCCAACCGTACGGATGTTAAGATATATCGATTTTAGTAATAAGAAAAAATTATTAAAAATTTTGAAATTCATTTTGCATGTCAGGATTAGAAAAATCTGGTAAAAGTACCCCTCCGAACAACGAGACTCGTTCCCGATTTACAAGATTAATTTTTAAAATGATTTTTTCGACAATCCAACCGTACGGATGTTAAGATATATCAATTTTAGTCATATGAAAAAATTATTAAAAAATTTGAAATTCATCTTGCATGTCAGGATTAGAAAAATCCGGTAAAAGTACCCATCCCGACAACGAGACTCGTTCTCGATTTATAAGATTAATTTTTAAAATGATTTTTTCGATGATCCAACCGTACGGATGTTAATATATATCAATTTTAGTCATATGAAAAAATTATTAAAAAATTTAACATTCATCTTGCACGTCAAGATTAGAAAAATCCCGTAAAAGTACCCCTCCGAACAACGAGACTCGCTCCCGATTTACTAGATTAATTTTTAAAATGATTTTTTCGACGATCCGACCGTACGGATGTTAAGATATATCAATTTTAGTCATATGAAACACTTATTAAAAAATTTGAAATTAATCTTGCATGTCAGGATTAGAAAAATCCGGTAAAAGTACCCCTCCCGACAACGAGACTCGTTCCCGATTTACAAGATTAATTTTTAAAATGATTTTTTCGACGATCCAACCGTACGGATGTTAAGATATATCAATTTTAGTCATATGAAAAAATTATTAAAAAATTTGAAATTCATCTTGCATGCCAGGATTAGAAAAATCCGGTAAAAGTACCCCTCCCGACAACGAGACTCTTTCTCGATTTACAAGATTAATTTTTAAAATGATTTTTTCGATGATCCAACCGTACGGATGTTAATATATATCAATTTTAGTCATATGAAAAAATTATTAAAAAATTTAAAATTCATCTTGCACGTCAAGATTAGAAAAATCCCGTAAAAGTACCCCTCCGAACAACGAGACTCTCTCCCGATTTACTAGATTAATTTTTAAAATTATTTTTTCGACGATCCGACCGTACGGATGTTAAGATATATCAATTTTAGTCATATGAAAAACTTATTAAAAAATTTGAAATTCATCTTGCATGTCAGGATTAGAAAAATCCGGTAAAAGTACCCTTCCCGACAACGAGACTCATTCCCGATTTACAAGATTAATTTTTAAAATGATTTATTCGACGATCCAACCATATAGATGTTAAGATATATCAATTTTAGTCATATTAAAAAATTATTAAAAAATTTGTAATTCATCTTGCATGTCAGGATTAGAAAAATCCAGTAAAAGTACCTCTCCCGACAACGAGACTCGTTCCTGATTTACAAGATTAATTTTTAAAATGTTTTTTTTCGACGATCCAACCGTACGAATGTTAAGATATATCAATTTTAGTCATATGAAAAAAATATAAAAATATTAAAATATTTTGACACTAATCATTATAAAAATAAATAAATATTTTGAAATTTAAACTAACTTTGATTTTATTCTTAGTTCAATGAAAAATTAAATATTTAAGAAATAACTATTTAAAATTTAAATTTTTAATAATACCGTACCAATATTTTGTTTCCCTCAGTCGCTCAATCATTTTCCCCCTTCACAAAATTTTGTTTCCCCCCTTTTACTTCTAAATCTGATAAAATATCTCCCTCTTTTAATTTCAATCTTAGATTTCATCTTACTTATATCTTCATCTCTACGACTAGGTGTCCAGCTTCAGTCTCCGGTTTATTCTTGATTGATAATTTTTCATTCCGTCTTGATTAACTCTTTCTCTCTCTCCCTCTCTTTCTTCTCCCTCTCTCTTCAATTGAAACATAGTGATTTAGGGCTGCCTCTTGATTATTCACCGGGTTTAGTTCCATTTTTTTGGATTCACAATCCAAGGTAAAGAATGAATACCATATTTTTGTAAGAATATGGTATAGATGAGATGCTCCTTATTTATTTTGTAGGGACTGACAACTCTATCTGTTCGCTCTAACCCTAAAGCACGTCTCAACATTTCCCCCAAATTTAATAAACAAACCCTAGCTGCTTCTTCTACTCCCTTTTTCAATTCCTCTGCTCTCCGTAAATCATGTACATCTCTCTTCGTTTCTTCTCGCTCCTCTCATAGCTTAGTCGTCAAGGCTGTAAGTTTTTCTTATTTTTATATATTTATTACATTTGTGATTTGTGAGTGTTGTAGTTTAGAGTTGACCATACAAGTGTTGGTGTTAATTAATTGGGCAGATTTATGTTTAATTTTGTTTCCGATTTGTGTGTTGTTTCGAGTGAGCTTCCTCTGGTTGGAAATGTAGCTCCGGATTTCGAAGCTGAAGCTGTTTTTAATCGGGAATTCATCAATGTAAGTAACTAGATATAAGAGTTTTCGTACCATTTTCAAATTTTTTGCTAGAGTTGATTACTCTCGATATTACTAGTTTTTATAAATTGAGTGTCTCTTTGTACTTGGAGTTGTTCTAATTGAGCACGATGCCTTTTCCTGGCTGATTATTACATTATTATTGTCTTATAACACTTTTGTTTTGATGTCTTGTTTAATTGATATGTATGTTATGAGAGCATACAATAAGAGCATGCAGAATACGATGAGAGTTCAATCCACTAGTTGTATCGTCCTTTGTTGAGGAAGAGCATGGGCTTTGGTGCACAAAAGTGGTTGCAACCCTTCAAAGGCAATGCGACTTTTGGAAACCATAATGTCCTCTGCTGGACCCAGTAAAGACCATTCCGGTCAGTTGGTATCCCTTCAGCTCGCCTTATTATTTGATTAACAGTAACAACTAGGTATTGATCTATAGTATTCATAAAAAATAGTGATCACACCTAATGGTAAGAGAAGCATGGCAAAACTGGTGCAACGCATGACTCCTAATTTATGTGCTGAGTTTGTGCAACAATGCACAAATGGGAAGTTCAAGTTGGAAATATGGGTGAAGATGCAAGGTTGATGATACAGAGAGGTGTTCATGGACCAGGAGAGCCCTCTGGCATAATTTTGAGTGCCACTTTGTCTGTTTGGATTCCTGTCCAACTGCAACAATTGTTTGATTTACTACAGAATGAAGAACTGAGGAGTCGATGGGATCTTTTGTCCCATGGTGGTCAATTGCAACAAATGGTCTGTATTGCTAAGGGACAAGATTCTGGCAACAGAATCTCTCTTTTATGTGCTAATGTGAGTTCATATAATCATATTTTAAAATGGTACTCATGCATCACATAAGTCAAGCAGTATCAAAATAGGCTGCAATTCTAAATACTCGCAGTATTTTGACTAATCAATTCCTATATAAAAGAAGAAATGATTTTTTGATTGAACATAACTTCTTTCCCAATGTGCAATCCTATCTTATTTTATTTTATCTCAATTTTTCTAGCTATACAAGTGAATGAACATATTGACCACGTATATGTGAAACTTTATATAATCAAGCACATACCTGACTTCTATGTGTTTGTGTTCTCAGGTTAAACTCTCCGACTATAAACAAAATGATGCCTCATTTTGTGGTAGATATTGGGGCGGTTTGATTCTTGTACCAGGTTTTATATAAAGATCCAGTATCCTGAACACTTTAGGGAAATGAGTACTTAGGCAGACCCTGTTGAATATCAGGATTCTGTTTCTGTAATGGTTTAATCTACTCCTAGATTACTTGATGAACTAATGTTTGATTTGTATTTTCTGGATGATGACACTGCTAGGTGGACAAAGAAGAGCAAGGTTCAGTTTATCACATAAAGCATCACCTCATTCAGAAATAAGGTGCAGCAGAAAGGTGATCATCTCTCACTCTCTCTCTCTCTATCTCTCCACATGAAATAAATATATATATTATGAATCATTACGTGTATAATTTTTATCTTTTTTCTTATGAATATGATTAGCATTGACAACCAATTTCAACTAGCAACTAAAACCAATTATCTATTTCACGTTGACCGCATAATACATATGCAATTAGTTTCTGCCAAAATATAAAATTGCAGAACAATAAAAGTACCTGTCCATGCACATTAGTTGCCAAACCAGTGGGCAAAGGATCTGCCATTACTAAAACATCTGCAAGGTAGTCCATCTGTAAAAGAAGTGTAGCTCTATCTTCTACTGAATATATATCTTCATGTGTAAGAACAAACAAACAGCCCTGTGCTGAATACAAAGTAAAATAAATTGTATCAACTCAAAAAATATTGCAACTATTTGAGAAATACAAAGTCTGCAAGCGTGTTATTAATAGGGAGAGCCCTTTAGCTAATTGTTGTCAACGAATCAGGGTTAGCCATGTTGAGTGCATTTGCCCTGTTATTACGCCTAATCTATTAGCTCATAATTTTCTTACCAAAATACTTAACTAGTTGTGTTTGTACCTAAATCCTGGATTCAAGTTTCTTGCCTTACATATGTACGTGGATTACATATGGGCATATAGATTGCAGGTTTTACTTTTTATTTTCTATTTTCTTCTCTGCCTCCATTTTAACTATTCTCGAAGTTTTATATATTCTTCTCATATGCGTGTAATTCTTGATGCAGCAAACCTAAACCTACATGTATGATACTTGGAACAAGAACCTGATAGGCAAGAACAGACTAGGCGTGCTAATGGAGTGAACATTCTCTTGTTTCTCGGGCAAAAAAAATGGAATATGTATGCAAATTAGTTATTGTGTACCTTAATGAGCATGTTTAGAAATAGATTTGAAGTTATAGTTGTAATTCTTGTAGAAAACCTTTGTATTATAAATTTAATTTCAATTGTGAAATAACAATTGAATTAATATAATATTATTTTATTTTAAAATTGATTTATTTTAAATAATAAGATTAATTTTGTAAACAGTAGTGTGAAACCAACTCAAAAAATGATGAAAACTGTTGTATGTCTCACTGCACATTTTTTTTAAAAAAACTGTTGTCTTTTGATATTCTTTGTAATGGTTTAAATTTTTTACACCATTGTGGTTTAAACAAAAAACATTCATGACAACGATTTTAACTATTTAAAAGAAGTTTATACACTGTTGTTTATGAAAATATCTAATAAGTTAACAACAATGGTTTTTCTACAAAACCATTGTTGTTAAGTTAGGTAGACAATAGTTGAATAAAGAAACAGTTGTTTAAAACATTGTCTAACAATGGTTAATAAAGAGTAACCGTTGTCCCTTCTTGATTGTAACCATTATTGAAAAACGTTGTTTAATCTCTCTTGTTACAAGTGTATAAACAACCGTTGTCCAACCTTCGATCACACGAGTGTTGGATAGACAACAAAAACACTGCCTGTCACACAACGGCAAAAAAACAGTTGTATGATTGCAAATATGTTGTAGTGATGTCTGGGCGGAACATGTTGAAGCATATATGAAAGCACAAGATCTTTGCAATGCAGTAGAGGAAGAAATTAACAATACCCTGCCTTAAAATCCCACCAGTACAACACGTAGAGTACAGAAAGAATTGAAGACTAAGAAGCCCAAGACAAGATCGAGTCTATTTGCAGCTATTTTACCAAACATCTACACCAGTATCATGTCTCTAAACTCACCAAAAGGAATATGAAGGAGATGAAAAAATCAATGACATCAACGTCCTTAATTTAATTAGGGAATTCGAGGTATAAAAAATTGAAGATAGTTAAATGATCAAGGACTACTTTGAGAGACTTATTTGTATTTCTTATAAGGTAAGACTTCTTAAAATTGAATTTTCAAAATCAAAAATTGTCCAAAAATTTCTTGTGACAATGCCGGAAAGATATTAAGCAGTTATTACTACACTAAAAATATCTTTTAAATGCATTGCATGCACAAGAGCGACGGAGGATGATGACAAATGAAAAATTTGTGGAAGGGACTTTTAAAGCAAGGACTGATAATTCGGGAGGAGTTAATAATGGCAAAAAATTCTAGTGTGCGCATACTCCAATAAGACTAATCATCCTTAAATTAGGCGTCGGTGGATGGCTGACTTCAAGTGCAATATATGTGAACCTATGGAGAGGATTTGCAAATCTCAGGAGCAAGGTAAGGCAAAAGAGGTTACGATTCTCGAACATTAAGAAGATTTTTTCTTTTAGTGGAAATTTAAGATACCAAGATAAGGAGGAATGTTAGAAATTATGCGTAGTATTTATAATTTCATATTATCTAAATAATGGGTCAACTTATGCCAAGTTTTCAAGGATAATATTTGTAGTTATTTGAATGTAGAAAGATTTTAGAAAGAAGTTATGCATTTTCATTAGGGTTTTGATTGTTATAAAAAGACACCTGAAATGAATAAAAGTTCAAATTTTTAAATGTCAAATACATATCTTTCTCAAGTTCAATAAAATTTAGCATGGTATCACAGCCTTATTTTTAAGGGACATATTTGTTTCAAATACGCTCTACCCAAAAAACTATAATCACACAACTATAACCACAATCAAAACCTATATATACACAAACAACCATAACCAATATATCTTAACACAAAAACATCATAAATTATGTCTATTGAAAACAAAATCAACGATCTTTATAAATTTGTTCCCATTGTGTTTGGTGGAAATACCTATCATTTCTGGGGGGAACGTGTTGAAGCATTTATTAAAGCACAAGATCTTTGTGATGCAGTAGAAAAAGAAATTGACAATACCCTGCCTGAAAATCCCACCAGCGCAACAAGTAAACTACAAAAAGAATTGAAGATTAAGAAGCCCAAGACAAGATCATGTATATTTCCAGTTGTTTTACAAAACATCTACACTAGTATCATGTCTCTAAAATCACCAAAAGAGATATGAGAGTATCTTAAAAAGGAATATGAAGGAGATGAAAAAATCAATGACATCAAGGTCCTTAATTTAATTAGGGAATTCGAGTTATAAAAAATTAAAGATAGTGAAATGATCAAGGACTATTCAGAGAGACTTCTTTGTATTTCTTATAAGGTAAGACTTCTTAGACCTGAATTTTCAGAATCAAAAATTGTGCTAGAGCCTAGAGCCTAGAGCCTAGTATGACACTTTATTAAAGTTTCTTTTGAAAAATTACTTCACAAGAGGTACTGTTGATAAAACCTTATTCTTTAGAAATATTAATGGCTCTAGTATACTTGTTCAAATTTATGTAGATTGTAATATCCGGGATATCGCGTGTAATTATTTTATGAATAAATGATTTTTATATAATTATTATATGAATTTTGGTTAATTATCTGCTGATTGCTAATAATATTTAAATGTATATACGTGATAAAATGTGAGTGTGTTAATTTTATTATGTCCAGAATAAAATATAAATAGTTAAGGTATTTTTCTGGTAATTTTTGGAGTATTATATGATTTTATATTGATTTATGTATTTATTAATTATTTTCTGAATAATTACCAAATTATTTTAAAAAGCCGGGAATCGTCCAACCTCAACCGTTTTTACGTCTTTACAACACGAAACTCTTCCGAAAACTCCTTCCTAACCTAATTTGGTAATTCAAAACATTTTCTGTGTTTTGACTTTTTCAATCCGGATTACGGTTTGACCCGCGCGTGTCCCGGCGCACAATTTTTGATACGATAATTGTTTCGATATATCAACAAAACCCTTATTCTCGAAAGACGGGATAATATTACATTATTTTCGTATAAAGTTTTTATAAAAGGCCCGGTTGGGATAATTATCCAATACGGGTATCAAATCAGATCGTTATTGCAGTTACTTACCGGCTAAGCAACTATTTGAATATTCTGTATATATAAATAGCCTATTTATTATTTCATTTTATTCGTTTATTCATTTTCAACCAGTACGAACACAATAAATACAGAGAAAAATCCTAGAAACCCATACTTTCCTGAGAATCAAACTCACGAACGAGGACGTTACCGAACTCCGATTCAAGCGTACAATATATAAAAACGAAGCTCTCGAAATATAGAATCATAATCAATCATAAAATCAAACCCAAAAACATCAGGTAATCTTCTGTCTAATTGTTTTAATTCGAATTTATTATGAATTTAAATATGAAAATTTGTTCTTGATGTTGTTGTTATGATTTGATGTTATAATCATGTAGATAATATTTTTATGATCATTTTGGTATATAATATGTCAGATTTTGAGCTTTGCATCATGTAGAAAAGTGGCTTTGATTCTCGGATATGAAAATTAGGGTTTATATTCAAGAACAATTTCAATTGAAATGGGGAACTCTCGATTTATTGATTCTGTGTAAAAACTAAGGCCGCTAGTGAATAGATCGTTTAAAAACGATTCGTTTCATGTATGTAAGTTCGGTGTTGGCTTTCTGGATTGAATCACCGGAAAAGCTCGAAAACCCGGCCGATTTTAATGGCATTTCACCGGAAAACACGGGCCCGGGGTTATAACTAAGAACATAGTGCATCCCTGTGTTTCTGGGAAGTTCAGGAAATTGTTGGTATAACAAACTGAAGCAAACGACGACTGAATCGGCCTGAATTAGTCTCGCCTGATTATTTTCCGGCCGGCTATTCTTCAGGAATTAGGGCGACATGTTTGGGTCAGTTTCGACGCGGGATGAAACCCGGTTTCAATCCACCTTTCCCCTAAATAAAAAATCAGACACTGTTTCCGATTTTTTTTTATATTAAAAATTATTTTTAAATTCTGTTTTATTTATAAAAATTCATTTTAATTTCTAAAAATTCCTATTTAATTCTAAAAAAATATTTTTAATTCTAAAATAAATCTTAATTAATAAATTAATATTAGTTGATAATTAATTATTTAATTAGTCAATTAATTTAAATATTAATTGATTAATTAATTTAATTAGTTATTAATTAATTTTGATTGATTCTCTAATTAGATTTAATTATTTATTTTTGATTTAAAAATTTCGAAAAATAGTTTCGAGCTTTAAAATAATATTTTAAATTATTTTCAAGGCTCGATAATTATTATAAAATTATTTTAAAGTCAAATTTAGGTGTTGGAAACCTCTTATTTAATAATAAAATGATTTGGAGTCCAATTTTAAATCCCAAAAATATTCGAAAATTCGTATTAAACACCGGGAAAATCATTTTGACCCCGAATCTTCTTTGAAAAATAATTTGGATTGAATATCTTACGTGATATGTGTTATGTGTGACCTGATTGCTGTATAAAATGATTATTTCTGCATTGTTCGACTGTTTCTGCTGTAACTTTTAATCCGTACGTCGGATTTGGGTGAAACGAAGGGTAGATAAAAGCTTGTATCGAATAGAATGAGTTGAGAAATAGTGTTGATGAATATATGTGATATTTAACAGAGGAACTGAGACGTAAAAATGGAAAGCAAGTGGTTAGTGAGTGAGAACCAATTGACAAGTGTTAGTGAAGTAAAAGCGAATTGACAAGGCAAGTGTCCCTGAACTTTCTTGTAGTATACTTGTGAATACTTTTGAACTCTTTTGATTATGTTGCAATTATTCCCAGTAATTCATATTTTATATTGCAAGTACCTTGAAGTACTTAACCCTAATCCTGATTCTTATTGATCTTGAGCCATAAGCCTTGTTCTTTGTAAACTATTGATTGTTGAATTCTCAAATACAAACCATACCTATACGATACTACTTCCCAAACACATATATACCACTCATTGATTCTTGATACTGAATTGTTTGATATACCAACCCTTTTGCTTTGTTCAACAGAAGACCACTCTTTGTAACCCTTGAACCCTGGGTCTTCTACTTTTGATTCCTCCTTTGATTTAAAGCCAATTCTTATGATTCCATTATTATACCTACTTGGAAATCTTGAATCAACTTACACTTCGAGATAAATATTATTTATAATTCAATTATTGATTTACTTTTTTATCATATTATTATTCTGGAATTGGATTATTTTCAAATATAGACCAGATTTGTGGTCAAAGTAGGCCAATATGTGCCTTGGATCTAGTATATAGAGCAAAGCTGGGAGCCTTGCTTGGGGTTAGTGCGTGACTGATCAGCAACCTAACCTTGGTTTTTAAAATAAAAGTGAATATCCAATTCTAATCATTATTTATCACTAAACTTGATTTCTTATATCATTTCAGTTGATCATTGTTAATCTCATTTACCATCAGTGTGACATGCTGAGCTAGTTAGCTCACTCTTGCAAATCTGTTTTATACTCTTTTCCAGTGAACAAGGAAACTGGTGGTAGCGAGGATCCCCGGACAAGTGTGCGAGCTAGATATCCAGGTTGAATGGAATAGACTAGCAAATGATGTTTGGCTTGGTTGTGTTAATAGTTTGTAATAAAGTCTGAACTTCAGTTGTAACATAAAATAAGTTAGGAATTGGAACGTTTGTAATATAAATAAGGTTGTGGCTTGTGAACATACTTTAAACTGCGTCGATCCGTGGATTATGCTAAGTAGGGTCATTTTATATATATATTATTATATTCATAATAGGTTTAATATATTGTGTGTG
Source organism: Apium graveolens (assembly GCF_009905375.1). Classification (NCBI taxonomy): domain Eukaryota; kingdom Viridiplantae; phylum Streptophyta; class Magnoliopsida; order Apiales; family Apiaceae; genus Apium; species Apium graveolens. The sequence goes on from NC_133657.1 coordinate 178,094,153, forward strand.
TGTGTTATGGGCCCCAAACTTTTGACCCGGGTTTGGAGTGTGTTACATAGATGATATTATATTTGGCTCTACATATGAAAAATTTTGTAAAAACTTTGTTAAATTGATGTAAATTAAGTATGAAATGAGCATGATGAGAGAACTAACTTATTTTCTTCGTTTACAAGTTAAGCAAGTTAGTGATGGAATATTCATTAGTCAAACCAAATATATTTATGATCTCTTAAAGAAGTTTGATCTAATGGATTGTACATCTGCAAAAACTCCCATGGCCACTGTAACTAAACTTGAATTAAACACTAATGAAAAGTCTGTGGATATTTTAAGTTATTGGGTCATGGTTGGTTCACTTCTGTACTTAACATCTAGTAGGCCATATATAATGTTTGCTACTTATCTTTGTGCTAGATTTCAGGTTGATCCTAGAGAATCTCACTTAGTAGCTATTAAGAGAATTTTCAGATATCTCAAGGGAACACCAAAACATGGCATTTGGTACCCTAGAGATTCTCTTTTTGATCTAACTGGTTATTCAGATGCAGATTATGCAGGTTGTAAAATTGATAGAAAAAGTACAACAAGAACCTGTCAATTTTTCGGGAACAAGCTTGTGTCCTGTTTCAGTAAAAAGCAAAATTCAGTTTTTATCCGATAGGTCCTTGAAGAAGAATAAGGTCAAGTACACGGCCCTGGAGATAAAGATGAAGCGTAAAGATAAGACTCTACTATAAAGGTTCCGATCCCAGGGAGTTGTTTCTAAGGATATCCCTCATTCCCCACTGCTTCATGCTCCAGAGTCTTCTTCTAGGCCTATCGAGGAGACTCCCAGGTCTTCCTCTAGCGAGACGGATACCACAAAGACATCGAGTGAAAGTGGAGAGGATGATATGGACGTAGAGGATACATCTGCTCCTTAAACTTATGTTGGCCCTGTGCAGCTTTATTGCTTATATTATTTATGCTTTGGATATGTAGTTTCTCTATCTTTCGAACTTGATTATCTCTATATTTATTCGCATTTGGATCACACATCTTTTTACGTCTCATAGAAACACAACATTTGATATTGAAAACTTCACAAATTTCATAAATCTCTAGGATGCATCCCTTACATAGTTTTTGTAAACTAAAATTGGAATTCTATTTAAATAAAATATGAAATCCTAAGCAAGCAAAGCTTCATGGTGCTTTTGAACCATATGTTAACATCTCCTTTTCGATGGACTACACATGATGTATCTTCAAGTTTTGAGCGTGCCAAGTTCTTGGCACCTAATCTCCATCCATAGTTTCCAACTTGTAGGATCCTCTTTCTTGAACACTCTTAACCTTGTATGGCCCTTCCCAGTTCGGGAAGAGTTTTCCTCTCTGCCCTACTCCAGAAGCTTCCACCTTCCTTAAGACCAGGTCGCCTTGCTTGAAAAACCTTTCTTTTACCCGTAGGTTGTAGTAAAAAGAAACTCTTTTATTATATTCTACAATCTTTGCATGCGCTAAGGACTCCGCATGTCTCATAGCTGCTTGGAAATATACGTTGGTATGGAATGATAAGAAAGATGAAATAAGATAAATAAGGTTCATGTTTTTAAAGAAAAGAAGGAAGCATGAAATTAGAAAATAAGAACATACTGAAGCCACAAACTGGGATCCCATTAGCTTCACACGCTTTAGGTCCTGGCCAGCCACAATATCAATAAAATCTTTTGGGGGAATGGAGTGGTAAGAATAATCCCAAGCATGCTTTATGGAACCAACCATAGTGTCTCCACACTGAAAACGCCAAGGAGGCTGAATTGCGCCCGTGAGAGTAGGAGCAGGAATGGCTGGGGTTTCAGTACCCATTGAAGAGGCCTCCACCATAGGCTCCCTGTGCTTCTTCAAGAAGAAAGGCTCTGTAGTTTTTCCGTGGGATCTAACCCAGCAAGACGAGCCTTCTTCATCCTAGCCGTCTCTTCAGCAATTGGCACGACAACATTGTTTATCACTTGAGCAGCTGAAAAAGAAATGAAAACAAAGAATAAGTTATGTTAATAGCGTTTAAGAGAAGGAAAACAAAGTAGAGAATGAGAAATACCCTGTAGAGTGACCGTAGAGAGTCCCATATGGATCAGGGAAAACTCCTCCAACAAGGTCCAATCGGGAGTCCAACCCTCAACTTTAATAAGCTCCCTATATATCTTATTTTCCTCATCTGATAGGTGAATGGTAGTGGGGCTTCCATCACTGACTTTACCAAAAGAGGACCTAAACATGATACATCAATCACCGTTCTCCCATCTTAAGCCAACAAAATTATCTCTCCAGTGTTGGTTGTTATCAGGAATAGAAGAACTATTAAAATAATTGGGCTCTTGGGCCTCTGCCTAATATATACATAACCACACTGAGCACTGTGGTAGTATTGGAAAATTTTCCTAAAAACATCTATAGAAAGAGGGAAGCCATTCCTAAGGCATGGAACCATGAAACATATGACGTTTCTCCACAAATTGGCCAGGATTTGACACGTGTTAATCTGTAAATCAACTAACAACCTAAGTGTAAACTCATGAAAAGGAAACCTAAGACCCACATAAATATCGTCAGCATAAACAAAGAGGGTATCTGGTTTCCAGTGGCATGTACGATCACCACCATCGACAGGAAATATTTTAAGGGGAGGACGGACATTGTAAGCGATGTTAAGAAAATCGATACTAGCAGTGTTGTACTATTTGTTACAATAATCGAAAGAATCTAAATGAGTTGTGGATGGGTAATCATCTCCCCTAGAATTGATCATATTTATCAAGGACATATAAGAAGAATGAATATTAATCTCGTTACTTCTCATGGAAGCGGAGGCAATTTTTTCCGCCCTCTTTGAGCTCTTGTCCGCCATTGATGAAGGTGAGAAAAGCTTGAAAAGAGATGAAGAAGGAGAAAGCTATACCTTTAGAGCCTTGGCCGGAAAACTCTGCAAAACCACTGGAAAATTTAAGGAAGAGGAGAGGAGAAAGGTTTTAAAATTAGAAAATTAAGAGGAGAAGTGTAAAATGAACACACTCTCCCCTTGCATATATATAATGCACTTAGCCGGTCAATGGGCCAGTAAAAAGGAAGTCTAACCGGCTATAACCGGGTAAAAAACCCACCCCATTATCTGGGCCCAATTCTGGAAGGTTCCAGAATATACTCGGATCAAATATATCACAATATAATATAATATTGTGTGATTATTTGAGATAAGTTGGAAAACTCTGAAAAGTTCTAGAATATGGAAAAAGGCAAAAAGACCAAAAATCCAAGCCCAACTTTGAAGCCCAATTTAAGGGCCCATAAAACAGAAAGTTCTAGAAGATATTAAGCCCAATTAGTAGGCCCAATAAAAAATAAAAATTATTCGAGGCCCACATACTAGCTCATTTAGGGTTGATTTTCAAAATCCTTAGAGGCACCCGTAACGATGGATCCTGAATATTCTTGCCAGATTTTTCCTGCTATTGTCAGCCATTTCTCAGGCATCGTGCAAGTAACGACACATCTACCTTATTAGATACACTTAATGTTAGTACGAAGATATGACCTTATCTACGAATAGAACTTCAAATTGTTCCGACTGATTATAATTATGGCATCAAAGACGATGATGCGAGTATCAAGGTAGTACCAGATATTAACATTGAAGATATAGCTATGAATAAGATAAAATTACAACGGTAAATGGAATTTTTCATCGATTAGTGAATGCGAAATGAACCCAATAAGGGGTAGAAGATATGTTGAAGTAGGTGGACTTTTATTTGACTATTTCCTTAATTATGTACCTTGTTGTGGTTGAAGAGAGCAACAACCAACTCATTAGTAATGACAACCAGATGTTTGATTTTCAAAATTCTAAAATAAGTTTTCGAAAAAGATTTTCTTAACAAAATTTCTAAAAGATTTTTAACAAAATGAGTTTTAAAATTTGGTTGTCAAATTACTACTTGAGTTTCTAGTTGTTATAAGCCTTAGATTACCTGAAAGAATAGTTGATCTAGAATCAGTATGGTTAGTTCAGAGGGCCAAATGGACCCGCTATTACGAAAGAGTCTAAAATTTTCCTAACAGAAGATTGAATTTTTTTTATAGTATCGATGATAGAGTCAATGTGCGGGGACATTATATATATCCAATTTATGAAATTATTAAAGTGAAAAGGAACCGATGTGTTGCGAGTCTAATGATAGACTTACGTGGCATGGACGGAATGAGAAGTTATAGACTTTGAGTTTGTTCTTCAAGGAATGGTTAGGATTTCCTACTCAAGTAAGTGAGTTATGGTGAATTTGATGCTCATAAATGTACCATCGATGAAAAGTTATGTATGGAAAGAAATAAGTAGAGATGAAGAAATGGTGATCCAACGGCGAAATCTTTTAAGAAGTAAAACTTTAAAAGAAAATGAGTTTTCACAGAATATGATAATGTTGGTTGAGACCATGTGTTGGTTATCAAAAGTTAGACAAGTTAACTACAAAGAATAAGAATATATTGTCAAGGATAAATGATTTGTTCAATCAGTTGAAAGATACAATATAGTTCTTAAAAGTAACCGCATACAAGTATTAACGGTGAGAAATAAGATTAAAAGATATCTTTGAAATGGATTTATGAACTGGTATAAGTAATATGAATTGATAATTAGAGAGCTTGAATTGAAACATGAACTAGAAGAATTCTAGAATAATTTGTAATTGTATTCATTAGTGATATTTTGTTATAATCAGAAGGAATGAGAAAATGTATGGTATAATAAGAATCTTTCGCTATAATCTTAAGTTGAACTAAAGATATGTGTTATACAGGTGATTATTATATGAGATGGTGAAATGATGAGTTTAGATGATGGCAGTTGATTGGTATACTTGTGGGTTGATGGTTGGTTATTTGATTGATTGTTGGTGTCGGCTTGAGTCCGACTGGTAGTCAATAATACAGAGGAGATGGTGCCCAATTTTTTGGAAAATACCTTACTTTTAAAGGTAGAAAGTATACTTCCGTGTGTTATTAATATTCCGATTGATACTCCAAATAATTGCAATTTCGGTTCTTTAAAAAGGTTGTTATAGCCAAACCGACTTTATATAATTGGTCTTTAATTTTATTTAGCTAGTCATTACTTGGTTCAATTGATCAACTAAAAGAGTTATTTTGTTAATTTTACCAACTAATGGTCAGAAAGATGGAAATCGATTCCAATTAGATTAAGCCAAATTCTGATGTGATTTTCAGATCCAAAATCAAAGAAATGAGGAATTTGGAGGAAGCAAGGACACCACTAGAATTCAGAAGTTATTGCAAGTGTGCGAGGCTTTATTTGGATGAATATGCCCTTTGCAATAGACAAGAGAAATAAAAAGTTATTTGTATAGGCAAGTGAGAAGAATGTTTTCAAGAAGTAAAGGTTCAAGATAAAGAAAAGATAAGGAAGAAAGAAAATAAAGATGGGAGGCTGAATAAAGAAGAGATCGGTAACTACACCAATATGGATGTTGTTAGACGATCAAAGAGATTTTATCATCTACAATTATGTTTCATTAAAAGGCTTGGAGGTATAACAATATAGAACGACGATGTAATAAGAATTACTTTGAAATACCAGATCCGACATATGGTAGAAGTTGACAATGATAGTATATGAATGAAAGGTATGGAAGTATCGGTTATTGAAGGAAAAAGTATGGAAATTACACAAACTCCAACAGTTTAAGATATATCTTCATCTAGAAAAAGTCAAATATGAGATAAGGATGCGGGTTAGAATTGACTAAAGATAACAGTTATAGTTGATTGGAGAAGATTATTGCATGATTAACAGTTAATTGAGCGAGGCTAACGAGGTAGTTGACAGTTTCAGCGATACAGAAAGATGGATTTTGTTAATTTGATTAGCAAGGATAAAAAAGGGTTCGAATAGTTAGGAATTGAAACTTTCATTTCAAAGTCATCCACAAGAATGGCCTATATAATGATGAACCAGTCAGTACTATTGGAAAGAAAAGGGAATGGAACACTTAACTGAGAAAGGAAGTGGAATCAAAATGATGATAAAGAAACTCTATAAGATTCCCCATGATATAGGTAAGATATGGGTATTATGTAAAACATAAATAGAGTGAAGAATTTAATAAAATATTTGTAAATTGAGATAGGGAATGCATCCCAAGAGTACGATTAAGTACCGAGGGCTAAAAGGAAATATCTAGTGACCAGATATTAAGAGAAAATGGGGGAACATGTAAGTAAATATTATACCTACCCTCAAGGCAGAACATCAAAGTCTAGATGAATTATTATAACTGTTGACTTTCTAAAATAAAGATGGATACATTTCGCTAAGAGACGTCATAGTGAAATCACCTGAGAATCAAAGGTGAGAAAAGCGTTAATTGAATCATTATTCATAGGTTATCCAAACCTAGTCATTATATTTTATTAATAAGCAGTTTATTCAATAAGTGGGTTAGTTGCTACTTGAAGAGATTTTGGTACATCATCAAATCCAGGAATTGATTGTAAATGATCAATATTATTTGTTTGGAGATTTGACAGAAGTATTCAAAATACGATGAATTATGTCGAACCAGAATAGTATATACGACTCCTAGATGAACGGGTATTAAGTAAGGCAGAACTAAAAGATAAGAATTTGGATAAACATCGATAACTCAAGATATTCAAGTTACTCCGAGAATATGATATTAGACATAGATGTAAAAGAAGACTTTCTGATGATATGGCATAAAGAAAGGAATAAACGATATATATGACTAGACGTAAAGGAAGAGCATTACAGTCAGTTTTGTATGAGAACTCCCTACAACTAAAATAAATGATAATATGGGTTAGAATATGCGGGTGATGCTTCTAGGTTAGTATATTTTCTTCTAAATAGTAAGAAATTTTCGCCCGATAAATACTCGATTGTGATTCAAGGAAATTAAAGTATGATAATAAGTTTGTGCGTCAATCGTATCCACACAAGATTTTCTCGTTAATTCTCAATTCTGGAGTAATTTCGAGAACGTTAGAAATCGAATACGTCATGGTCTCAGTATATCATTCATAGATGGACAAGAAGAGTAAGGGAAAGATTAAAGAGCCTCGAATGCGATTGGAAGCGATTACAAGCTAAGCTAATTAAACAAAGAAACATGTGGGAATGAGGTTCAACAACCAGTAAATGTTAAAAGCGTTCATGAGCATAAATTATTAGAATAAGAATGAAAAGATGGTTAGTATATATTATGTTGGTCCTTTTGAGACGGGAAGATAGACAGGAAGATTGTGAGTGAGTTGGCTTTACCGCCATACGTATAGCAGGTTCATAGGGTGTTAATATGTGTATACGCAGGAAGAGTAATTTAGCTCTATTATATAGATAAAATGGAGACTTGAGTTGATTTACATGAGCAACTAATAGAATATGATGTTAGCAAGAGGCTATTGAGTAATGACTGATGTTGTGAGTTAAAATTTATGAAAAGTTGAAAGGTTAAGAGATCAACCTGAGAAAATGGAAGTGAGATACTTGAATGTATCATTATCTGATCCTTAGCGTGATTATGATGAAAAATCCTTTTAAGGGGGGAGGATGTAATATCTAGGAAATATCGTGTAATTATTTTTATCAATAAATAATTGTTATGTGAATTTTTTGTGAATTATCTGGTAATTGGAATTGATGTTTGGATGTATATATGTGATAAAATTTGAGTATTTTAAATTTTATATATGTCCAAAATAAAGTATAGATAATTTTGATATTTTTCTAGTAATATTTGTTATTAGTTATTTGAATGTAGAAAGATTTTAGAACGAAGTTATGTATCTTTATTAGGGGTTTGATTGTTATAAAAAGACACGTGAAATGGATAAAAGATCAACTTTCCAGATGTCAAATATTTATTTTTCTCACGTTCAATAAAATTTAACATGATATCAGAGCCTTATACTTAAGGGACCTATTTGTTTAAAATACACCCTATCCAAAAAACTACAATCACACAACTATAACCACAATCAAAACCTATATATAGAAAAACAACCATAACCAATATATCATGACACGAAAACATCACAAATCATTTCTATTGAAAACAAAATCAACAATCTTTATAAATTTGTTCCCGATATGTTGGGTGGAAATACCTATTATGTCTGGGCGGAACGTGTTGAACATATATGGAAGCACTATATCTTTGCGATGCAATAGAGGAAGAAATTAACAATACCCTGCCTGAAAATCCCACCTGTACAACATGTAAAGTACATAAAAAATTAAAAATTAAGAAGCTCAAGACAAGATCATGTCTATTTGCAGCTGTTTCACCAAAACATCTACACTAGTATCATGTCTCTAAAGTCACCAAAAGAGATATGGGAGTATCTTAAAAAGGAATATGAAGGAGATTAAAAAATCAACGACATCAAGGTCTTTAATTTAATTAGGGAATTCCAGTTACAAAAAATTAAATATGGTGAAATGATCAAGGACTACTCTGAGTGACTTCTTTGTATTTCTTATAAGGTAAGATTTCTTGGAACTAAATCAAAAATTGTCAAAAAAATTCTTAAGAGAATGCCGGAAAGAAATGAAACAATTATTACTACAATAGAAAATACCAGAGATCTTTCAAAAATATATTTGGTAGAAATAGTTGATGCATTGCATGCACAAGAGCATTGGAGGATGATGGCAAATGAAGAATTGGTGGAAGGGGCACTTAAAGCAACAGGTGATAATTCAGGAGTTAATAATGGCAACAAATTTCCAGTGTACGCAGGAAAAAGGCTAGTCATCCTCAAATTATGTGTTGGTGAAGAGCTGACATCAAGTGCAATAAATATGGACATATGGAGAGGATTTGTAAATCTCAGGAGCTCGGTAAGGCAAAAGAGGCTATGACCTTCGAACATTAAGAAGATTTTTTGTTTTAGTGGAAATTTAAGATATCAAGATAAGGATGAATGTTAGAAATTATGCTTAGTATTCAAAATTTCATATTTCTAAATAATGGGCCAGTGTATGCCAAGTTTGCAAGGATAATATTTGTTATTAGTTATTTGAATGTAGAAAGATTTTAGAAAGAAGTTATGTATTTTCATTAGAGTTTTGATTGTTATAAAAGGACACCTGAAATAAATAAAAGATCAACTTTCCAGATGTCAACTACGTATTTTTCTAACGTTCAATAAAATTTAGCATGGTATGAGAGCCTTATTCTTCAGGGACTTGTTTGTTTAAAATACACCCTATCCAAAAAACTATAATCACACAACTATAACCCCAATCAAAACCTATATATACAAAAACAACCATAACCAATATATCATAACACAAAAACATCACAAATCATGTCTATTGAAAACAAAATCAATAATCTTTATAAATTTGTTCCCAATATGTTTGTTGGAAATACCTATTATGTTTGGACGAAACGTGTTGAAACATATATGAAAGCACTATATCTTTGCGATTTAGTAGAGAAATAAATTGACAATACCCTGCCTGAAAATCCCACAAGTGCAACACGTAAAGTACAAAAAAAAAATAAAAATTAAGAAGCCGAAGACAAAATCATGTCTATTTGCAGCTGTTTCACCAAACATCTACACTAGTATCATGTCTCTAAAGCCACCGAAAGAGATATGGGAGTATCTTAAAAAGGAATATGAAGGTGATTAAAAAATCAACGACATCAAGGTCCTTAATTAATTAGAGAATTCAAGTTACAAAAAATTTAAAGATGGTGAAATGATCAAGGACTACTGCGAGAGACTTCTTTGTATTGCTTATAAGGTAATATTTCCTAGAACTGAATCAAAAATTGTCTAAAAAATTCTTATGACAATGCCAGAAATAAATGAAACAGTTATTACTACACTAGAAAATATCAAATGTCTTTGGTAGAAATAGTTAATGCATTGCTGGCACAAGAGCAATGGAGGATGATGATAAGTGAAGAATTGGTGTAAGGGGCTCTTAAAGCAACGAGTGACAATTCAGAAGTTAATAATGGAAACAAATTTCCGGTGTGCGCAGCAAAAAGACTAATCGTCCTCAAATTAAATGTGGAAAATTTGGACAAATAGGGAGGATTTGCAAATCTCAGGAGCACGACATGATGAAGAGGAGTGCTAGAAATTAGGAGTGCTAGAAATTATGCTTCGTATTTTATATTTTTTATTATCTAAATAATGGGTCAACTTGTGCCAAGGTTGTAGGGATAATATTTTTTATTAGTTATTTGAATGTAACAAGATTTCACAAAGAAATTATAAATTTTTATCAGGGTTTTGGTTGTTATATAAAGAAACCTTGCATGAAAAGATCTATTTTCAGATGTCAAATACATATCTTTCTCACGTTCAATAAAATTTAATAATTTGGTAAAATTATCACTTGAATGTTTAACAACATTCTTACAAAAATTACAAATAAAAAAAATCTTTATCTAAATTCATCTTATTCGTCAATCAGAGTCGCCTTCCTCACCTGATTCCTTTAGATGTTGCATTACCGCCTTCTTGGTTCGAAATCGCTTGTGTGTTATTGGCTCCATATAATACTGCAAAACATGAATTTTACCATGAATGGGGCATATTTGTTTTTTGAGGAAAGTTTTAATTCTAAAAGAAGACAATCCGTGAATAGTTATCAAGTGCGTAATGCATACCCCTTTTATGATGTAATCTAGGAATGTCTATAAAATATATGTTTGCATAGCATACAGATGGTAACAAAGTTAAAATAATGAAAAAAAGCTTGAAGAAGATTAAAAGAAGTAAAGCATGTAAAAATTAAATAGGAAATGAATAATTGCAAAATATCCATTTATTTTTTCACACGCATAGTGCTAATTTCAAAAATGATAAATTTACTCGGAAGTTAAAAAAACAGTTTTCACGCACTGCGTGAATAAACACTACAGGAAATTTGATATTTACCTACCAATAATTTTTCTACTAATATATATTTGTAGCTAAATATTATTATTATCTACTAATAACTAACTGTTAAAAAGATTGGTGGGTAAAAGATAACCATTTAGTTTTGAGACCGAAGTATCAGCAAATAAGATGCGTAAGTTAAGTTTTACGTAGTTAATACGTGGCAGGGAAATATTTGGAGCCCAAAAACTCCCGAATTTTGCTAAGTTTCAAGGCTGCTTTTCAAATTTTAGATTGTACAACCTGACGTGTCAAATAACACCCCCTGTAAATTCGCAACATTGCATACAAATGTATTTATCATTTTGCTAAGTGGGTGTTGTATTATATTGCTTCTTATTATATACTACTTTAAATTCTATGTGATGCACGAATTTTCATTAATATTTAATTTTTTTATTTATTTTGTAAATATATTTTAATATTGAAAATATTTTTTGTAAATATATATTAATTATTAATTATAACTTTAGTTGAATAAGTAGACTCTATGAAGTGTTTTAACAATTTAGTAGTTTGACAGTTATATATAACATTATTTATTTATTTATTGAATACTAGAATACGTTATTGGTCGTATTTTAGTAGGATAAGTAGACAATATGTAATAGTTAATTAACAACATAGTAGTTTAGCGGGTATATAACACTATTTATTTATTTTCCTTAATAACCGAAATTAGGGAATAACTGTGGAACCAAATTATACCCCATTCCGGTTATTATAATATAGATAGTATAGATTTATACGTGTTAATGTTAAAAATAGAGAAGAACTAAATGTATTATATTTTATATGATTTCATATTTCGTTTAACAATTTTTAATTACATTAATGCAGAAATGTTTGATAGATTTAATACCGTAAAATTAAAATATATCATCAATAATTATCGTACATGTTGGCAATTGTTTTTGTTAACATTAGTTCCTAATTGTGTAAATGGTGTAGTTTTATTTTTATACACGTATGTTGATTACAGACGTGTATAAGAAGGATACTAATCACTTTCTGAATTAATTTTTTATTCGAAAAGATTGCCATAACAAAAACAACCGATCATGCAACACACTTACAAAGAAATGCTAAAATTTACCCTCCGTCGTATTAATTGTTAGGTTCAATTCTAAATCACTCTAATTAGAAACATATACTCAAATATAAAAATTTAAACTATATTTATCAAAAAAAATATAAAAATTTTAGTAAAAAAATAAAAAAAGCTATTTAATGCTTTCAGCATGTCTATAACTAGTATTTGGTACGTAGATGACCAAGGTGCCGCACCTCCAATATCGATTTATGCGATTGTGATTTCCAAACAATGGGATAACAATGAATATTTGTATTATAAACCATCACATAAAATTAGCTAATTCTTTTTAATATTTTATTTTTATGCAACCTGGTTATACCAGCAACCTAGGGTCGTCCCACTATGTAATATGAACACTACTTTTCTTTTGTGGCAAAAAAAAAACATAAATGTGCTGATTATTGAAATAGGAAAATAATGTTATCAAATGTCCGTAAAAAGCAATGATAACCAGAAGTGTAATTGCACGATTTAGAATTCATTTCTTGGTAATAAATAGATGATAAAAATGTAGAAAAATGCATGAGACGTTATAGAAATCTAAAACTTCAAATAGTTATGTGGTAATCCAATTAAAATAGTCACACACGTGGATTCAAAATATTGTCACATGGAAACTTGTCACAATAACATCAATCTCAATATAAAAAAATATTTACATAATTATTCTAAATAAAAATTTGAAAGATTATTATAATAATAAAAAATAGATTTATAATATAAAAAATACAAATAAAATGCTTCATTCGGGCATATTATTACATACATAGCTATGTTAAAAAAAAAATAATTCTGAAACCCACAAAATACGATTCGATCAATAAAAATGCTCGGCCAGACAATGTGGTTTTAAAAAGGCTTCATTTTTTCTTGAATATCTTGGCCCGTACAAAGTTGAAAATCACGACAAAAGTACGATTTCATAAAAATCCAAATTTAAAAAAAAAATCCGGAAGAAAGCCCCGTTCGACCTAGATAAAAGTCTAGTCATTTCAAAAAATCTGGATTTAAAAATATAGCTAAAATGATAAAAAAAATGTTGATAATTAGTGGAATAATTTAATGTTAATATCAGATAGAATCATGTTTATCTAATTATGCACTATAATAAAATATAAAATCAATTACTTTTGCTTAAATTTTTTTAGTTAAATTTACGAACACGCCATGAGTCGTCGCCTCAACCTCTCCTAATCAAGATCTCGACTTCTACACCAACCATATTGGTATTTTCGTTTAAGTTGTGGTCTTAATCTTTTTAAAAAAAAATATATAATTGTGTGATATTTTACATTAGAATTACTTATATTTTGTGATAAAAGTTTAAAATAGATTAGGAGATTGCATAATAAAATCAATATTTTTCTTCACTGCTCTACGTAGTGCTATATATAATCAGAGGTCTTTCAATTGAGAATTGCTAGAGTTCCGAAAATCGTCCCGAAACTGTTCCAAGATGATGAGATTGAATATTCATCAATAAATAAAATGGGTCCCTCATGTATTAATATGAATTTTATTAATAAAAGTTGATATGTGTCATTTTAGGAATGTTTTTGGGATTTTTTTTGTATTGTAACATTGCTTAATTACGAAATAATACAATTATGTGACTAAATTTACATTAATTAATTACAGCTAAAACTCCGTACTATTAGTATTTAGCAACATTAATTATCAATTTGAACCAATTAAAATGTGTAAAAGAAATAGGCAAAAGGAATAATAATATTTATTTGAGTTAAGAAATATGGGTAGATTTTTGATATATTCCCTGACCTTGAGTTAGGCGCTCTATTAAAATTTCAGAACATCCCGGCTAAATTTTACAAATTTTTTGATTTTAGTGCTGGCCAGTTGGGCGGTCCGTGCGGGCCGGGCCGGGTTAAACACGGGTTGAGCTCGCGAAGCATGAACACTGAACCGACACATAGAATTTACGAACCTGGCCGGGCCGGGCTCGAATAAAGAAAATAAGACTCGTAACCGGCACTAAACTTCGCAAGCTCGCGTGCTTGTGCGAGTCGTGCGGGCCGAATTTGGCGGTTTATACACTTGTAAATTTGCATCATACAAAATTACACAGAAAGTTTTATTCTGGTGCACAAAACAAAAGATATCATGGTTGCTTTTTATGTTTTTTAGGATATTAAATATTTTTCCAAGTTAAACTAGTTCTAAATTAAAGAAAGTGGGTTGTAATTTTTTCTCGGCAACTATTAATATCCAACCTTTAATCTCTATGCAATAATACAAGACAAATACCACAATATACAAAATTTATTTACTAGAAAATGCCTAATATGGAGAACTAAAAACAAAAATATTCAAGACATAGATATTCCATCTATAAAGACTAAAGTGGAGAATAAAAGAAAAGACTCCATTAATATAACAATGAGTTAAACAAAGCAGCTAAGGAATGTTTCACTAGAACCGCGGGCTGGGCTGGGCGGGGCGACCGGGCGGGCTGTGCAGCTTGTGCGGCTCGTCGGTTCGAGCGGGTTTGTGCGGGCCGGGTCGGTCTCGGTTTTCTAATTCTGTATTCGTAATCGGCTCGCAGCTTTTAACGAATTGTGCGGGCTTGAACTGGCTCAGTTCGGCCCGAATAATTCCGGGTTTCCGTACGAGCCGGTCCCGAACGGGCGGTTCAAACCCGCACAATTGGCCGGCTCTACTCATGAGTAGATAAGGACAATTAGAGATTTCACCACGTTCATATTATTTTGTTTGACAGTTGTATCATTTGTGCCATGTCCGAGGAATCTGCAATCATAAATCATATTACCCAATTAATCGCTATTTAGCCTCGTCTTCTCATTTATCTCCTATAGCTAATGGTAATCTCACTCTTTGTATTTTCAAATATTTGTATCATTTTAGATATCTCGTTTCAGGATTTTGGAGAAAGATAAAATTGCATCTTCAACCTGAAAATTCTTTATCAATCTCCAAAACCTAGTCACTGCATCTTTTTTCTTATAGGGCACGAGTAGATTGGGTACCTTCTCAACCATTTCAATGACCCAAAATTCTACACCGTCTATTAACACTCGAGGTAGTGAGGTATATGATTACATCTACACACATATACAGTTTCATATTATGATATATTAATTTTTAAGTTAACTTGGAGATGTAGTAGCTCTATTGTGTTGATTTGCAAGAAACTGTTTTGATTTCAGTGGTGTAAGTTGTTTTATATTTTGTAAATTGATGCAGTGTGTTTATATATATGCATTTATGAATGTTTTAAGCCTTTGATATGTTGGGAGTACAGCATAATTATTTGTGTTGGTTTAAGGCTTCTAATTAGGTTTTGCAGATTTAATTAATTAAACTTTGGTGATTATTTTATCTTGATGATGAATGATTATTTTTCATCAGAATGAGGGTATAATTAGGCATATTATCTTAGTTGTGTATTTCTCGCATAAAATTAAGCATTGTTCTGTGTCATTTGTTAATACAAAAACTTGGTTTTATGTTTTACTTATAATCTAAGGAGGCATGTGCTATGCATGCCCACATATATTCAACATGTTGGCCCATAAAAATAAGTGTAGTTATTACTATAATTTAACATTAATACATGTTAAATCATCTCTCTACGTGAACTCAAGAATTTTTTGGGGAGTAACTTTTACATCTAAAAATTTGATGAAGAAGTCATTTTGATATGTCTTCATAAAGTATCTTAGACCTCAACATCTGCTGCTTTATGCTGATATCCTGCTCTGTTTTGCAGTTCATCGGATATGAAACCGTGAAAAGCATGTTGGTGCCCTAAACCAGCCTGGACCTTAGTGGTTGTTCAATATCAACGAGGCCCAGTATGGAGTAACCAAGACATATTAATATCTGTGATTTACCAAGCTAGCTGTGAACATATGGTTCAACAATTTAATGGAGCCTGGCACCTCTAACTAATCAAACTCCCGGTGCTTGAAGCCCATCAAGCAGCACTTGTGCAAAAATGGAACATAGAAGCAGCCTACGTATATTAAAAGTAAAAAGATGATTCCGAGCCTGTATTTTATCATTGTACAAAAATTGTATATTGATTGCTTGTAATCTATAGAGTGTTATTTTTTTACTTCTTTTTAACAAATTAATAATAAATTTTATTTTAAAATTATTTTTACAGTTGTATGCATTTGAATTGAAATAAAAAATCTTTATCTAAAAGTCACAAGCGTCTCGATTATTAGGTTTGATGTAGATAATAAGCCGCTGTCAGGTGGACGTCTCCCAGGCTTCCACATGGATGACTTTGAAGCTATAAAATTAGGAATTTGGACCTTTTACATGATGCCACATGGACCACTTACAAGTCGCCACATGTACAACCAAATATTTGCCATGTGTGTTATTGTGTGGCGTCATGTGGATTTTTGTGTCCACGTAGACTTTTGACACATCAGTCGATGACTCATCACCACATATCAATAATGCGGGGTCCGCACATCTTTTACCAATTAATATTCATATGTGTAGACAAAGACTCTTTCTCTACAAACTTTTACCTACCAATCGCTACCAATCTTGTATTGGTAGATATAGCTCTTTACATATGAATAAATAAGTTTTACCTACCTTTTTAGTTGGTAGGTAAAAGTCAAATTTCTTGTAGTGAAAAAAAAAGTAAAATATCAAATCTAGTTCTCATATCAGCGCTACAAACCCCTCCCTCTAAAATTAATTTAGAATTTTGATTATAAGTAAAATTCAATCATAAAAAAATACACAAGATTAGAATTTTGCGCGAATCAATCTAGTTTTATGCACATAAAATACACAAGATTACAGTACTATTATCGAATATAAACAAATTGACATTTCAAAATAAAAAAAACAAGTTGATTATTCAATCATAAATTCAAAACCCAAAACAAATTTAACTAAACAACAATTAAAAATAAAACTAAAGAAATTTCATTCAGCTACATTGAGGCAAATGAGAAATGTTTTTTACCTTGCCAACCACTCCAACACTAGCCCCATTTATCCTAGTATTGTAGCTTATCTTCCAACCTCGTGGAAGCCAACTCGGCCTTCCCTTTGGCCCTTTCGTTCCTCTTTCTGAATTTACATGAAACCAAACTGATCGTCCGCGTCTCATCCTCCTCATCCACTTGCATCCCTAGCTGCTTTCAACTGCCCACGCCTCCATCAAAACCCGAAACCAAGCTGAGCCTCTAGCTCATTTCATCCTCCTCATCCCCTTGTTTCCCCAATTTTTTAGAACTTCCCTGGCCTCGGTCAAAATGGTGGACTCAAAAATTGGGCGGGATTTGGGTAGGAGGCTGGGTAACTCACCAATCAGCCTCGGATCTAACATCCAGGTCGGGTTGGAAGATCATGGGTTGGTCATAATAGGGTGCAACAAAAATGGTACATGGTACCCGAAGTGAGTAGACAGTACAAGAAATTTGCAATCAGACAACGGTTGAAAGACAATGGTTAAAAAAACCGTCACCCTAAACAATCATACAACGGTGAATTGATTTTGTAGAAAAAACAGTTGTGTGAGCTCCAGAACAATAACGGATATCCATCTTTTTTAAACTGTTGTACAAATTGTATCATGTCATTGAGTCAAACAATGGTTTTTTAAATATAGTGTTGTTGTATATCTTTAACACAACGATTACAAACCGTTGTTACTATGTTAACGTATAGGGATATAAGACACCGATTTTGACATTACATTGTGTAATTCAGACAACGGTTTTTCAGAAAGATTGTCCTCTAAACCATCAAACAACGGAATGAAACAGTTATTTAAAGAGTTGTCTTAGTTGGTCTCATACAAGCTTTTTGATATTACGTTGTGTAATTCACACAATAGTTTTTAAAAGGGTTATCTTAGAAACCTTCATACAATGGAATAAAACAGTTGTCTGAAATAGTTATTTTATAATTTCAATGGTCACCACCTGATGAGGTGGCACCCCATGATAGGTTGTATACATTTTACTCGGAATGCTGAAGTGTCGGAATGACAGCCCTTCATTGAAATGAGATTAGATATTAGTCGTTAGATTAAAAAAAACTGATATGCTTACACAACGGTTTTATAATAAAAGAAGCGTTGTCTTAGTTTATCTTTACACAATGGTGTTTCAAGGAAACCGTTGTAAAAATATTACTGTATAAAATGAGATTCCCGGTTAACAAGTTATATTTTTAAATGATTTTTTCGACGATCCAACCGTACGGATGTTAAGATATATCAATTTTAGTCATATGAAAAAAATATTAAAAAATTTGAAATTCATCTTGCATGTTAGGATTAGAAAAATCTAGTAAAAGTACCACTCCCGACAACGAGACCAGTTCCTGATTTACAAGATTAATTTTTAAAATGATTTTTCGACGATCCAACCGTACGAATGTTAAGATATATCAATTTTAGTCATATGAAAAAATTATTAAAAAATTTGAAATTCATCTTGCATGTTAGGATTAGAAAAATCTAGTAAAAGTACCACTCCCGACAACGAGACCAGTTCTTGATTTACAAGATTAATTTTGAAAATGATTTTTCGAAGATCCAACCATACGGATGTTAAGATATATCAAATTTAGTCATATAAAAAAATTATTAAAAAATTTGAAATCCATCTTGCATGTCAGGCCTAGAAAATCTCGTAAAAGTACCCCTCCCGACAATGAAACTCATTCCCGATTTACTAGATTAATTTTTAAAATAATTTTTTCAACGATCCAACCGTACGGATGTTAAGATATACCAATTTTAGTCGAATGAAAAAATTATTAACAAATTTGAAATTCATCTTTCATGTCAAGATTAGAAAAATCTAGTAAAAGTACCACTCCCGACAACGAAACTCGTTCCCGATTTACAAGATTAATTTTGAAAATATTTTTTTCGACGATCCAACCGTATGGAAGTTAAGATATATCAATTTTAGTCATATGAAAAAATTATCAAAAAATTTGAAATTCATCTTTCATGTCAGGATTAGAAAATTCGAGTAAAAGTACCACTCCTCACAACGAGACTCGTTCTCGATTTACAAGATTAATTTTTAAAATAATTTTTTCGACGATCAAACCGTACGGATGTTAAGATTTATCAATTTTAGTCATATGGAAAAATTATTTAAAATTTTTAATTTCATCTTTCATGTCAGGATTAGAAAAATCGAGTAAAAGTACCACTCCCTACAACGAGACTCGTTCCCGATTTACAAGATTAATTTATAAAATTATTTTTTCGACGGTCCAACCGTACGGATGTTAAGATATATCAATTTTAGTCATATGAAAAAATTATTAAAAAATTTGAAATTCATCTTGCATGTCAGGATTAGAAAAATCTAGTAAAAGTACCACTCCCGACAACGAGACTCGTTCCCGATTTACAAGCTTAATTTTTAAAATGATTTTTTCGACGATCCAATCATACAGATGTTTAGATATATCAATTTTAGTCATATGAAAAAATTATTAAAAATTTGAAATTCATCTTTCATGTTAGGATTAGAAAAATGTAGTAAAAGTAGCACTCCTGACAACGAGACTCGTTCCCGATTTACAAGATTAATTTTTAAAATAATTTTTTCTACGATACAATCGTACAGATGTTAAGATACATCAATTTTAGTCATATGAAAATATTATTAAAATTTTATTCAATTTTAGTAAAACTACCACTCCCGACAACGAGTGATATTTTATTAAGATTATTTCTCGATTAAAGAATTAATTTCATGAAGATTTTTTTCCGATGATCTTGTAGAATGTTAATATTATTACTTTTAATATTGTAAAAAATGATTTAAAATTTTAAAATTAATGAAAATTGAATAAATGTCCAAATCCAAAAATTAAGATTATTTCTCGATTAAAGAATTAATTTCATGAAGATATTTCACTACAAGAAAAAAGGCTAAATTCGACCGAAAATCAACTGTGCGCGGTCGAATTTAACTAAATTCGACCGATTTTGAATCGGTTGTAATAAAGCGATTCGAATTTAGGAGTTCGGTTGTATTTAACTAAATTCGACTGGCTATTTTTGACTGACTATTTACGACCGCTTCAATTCAACTGAAAAAATTTGACCGAGGGCAATGGAATTTAATTTTTCACCTAAAATTTATAAATCCTGCCCAAATAATTAAATATTTTGAAAAAAATTTAAAAATCCCACCCAAACAATTAAATTTTTCGAAAAAATTTAAAAAACCCGCCAAAATATTAAATTTTACCGTATATAATCGAAAATTAATTTCAACTATTTTTGGTTGCAACGTAAATTCAACCGAATTCGATCAATTTAAACTAACAACAGATTTTTAAAAAAACTGCAGAATGCTGCTCAATTCCATTTTATAATTTCAACCTAACCAAACTAGAACATCTTGCAACGTATCATTTCAACAACCAGAATTCTACACAATATTATCTACAACTAATACAATAAAAATGTATAAAAAACAGTGTCAACAAACAAATTTAATGGCTCAAAAAATACGATAATTACTGTTACAATATACTAAAACCTATCTCTCTTTTTTCAGCCAAGCATTGCATCAAACATCTTGTGTGCGCTGACGATTCTGGTGAATCTGCATCCTTGATGTTGCTAGTACTCCCGCAGCTACACATATCAGACAAAGCAGATCTAATTATAATTACCCATTCACCACTACTCAAACCACCAAGTTTAATGAAGGAAGAGCTTAACATTCTCAAAGTGAAAACATTAATCTCTTTGAAACCTTATTTCTAACAAGATCATAACCTAACAGACTCATCACAAATCTCTTCACCGTGGTTAAAGCAAATCATTCATTATAGAGCATCTTCAAATATCAATACTATAACATAATCCTCTGTATTATTAAAATTTATATATACTATTGAACTGAAAACAAGATAGAAAAATATTGAACCTGAAAATGCCAAATATCCAGAGAGATAAAGAGGAAGATGCATGTCCATAGGGCCTGTATGTTTGATTTAGCATCTTTATATGATTGTTTAAGCATAATTCCTTCTGTTTATTGTATCGAAATGGAGGAATTTGCGCTAGATGCTTTAACTTTTAGATTTGAAATTAAAAAAGAAGAAAATATAAAAACTAAAAACTAAGAAGAGATCTTGTGCGCCTAAAAAACTGAAGACTAAAGAAAAATTTAGAGGACACAAAATAGTTACAAAACGTGTAAAACTTTTACTGGACGTGTAATAAAAGATACTAAATATATAAAATTTTGGTGTAGAAAACTAGATAATACAAAAAATAATTGACCATAATACAAAAATAATTATAATCTAGTTTGTAAAAATAATTATGTAGAAAACTAGTAAATAATTTTTTGTTTTCCGAAAAGCACTTGTAAAGAATATATCACACACAAAAATAATTAAAGAACATTAAAATATATATTTACAGAACACATATTAGCACAAAAAATTTAAAGAACACACCTTATGAAAATATAAATATTTAAAATAAAAAGAACAAATATAAAAAAATGTATAAAAAGTACATGATAAAACTATACATAAGCACTAAAATTTTTTAGGTGTAAACGTGCCATTAAAGGTGATAAACCTGTGGCAGATAGGTGTAACTATCATGACTAGTTACTTAGTTACCCAATAATATGAGTTACCCACTGAATCTCAACCTGCAAAATAATATGTAAATATTTTAACTTCATTAATCTATATAATATATAATTATTGTTTTTTATAATTTATATTAATAAATTATTAAAATAATAAAATTACAAATATTATAATCAGTATGTGTATCACACGGGTTATAGGCTAATATATATATATATGTATGTATATATATATATATATGTATATATGTATTAGTAATATAATCAAAGTTTCAGCTCAAAATAATTTTATTTAATTTTCCATTTTAATAGTCAGACATGAGTTTGACCAGTAAAGTTAATTAGTCTTTAGTCCTGAATTGATGTTTCGATTTTTTTAAAATATTTTTCACGGATCTAACTGTATGGATGTAAATAAATATATATATTGGTGATATAATCAAAATTTTAGATTAAAATAATTTTATTCGATTTGCATTTTAACATTCAAACATTAGTTTGACTAGTACACCTAACTAGTTTTTAATCCGAATAGGTGTTTCGATTTTTAAAAATTATTTTCGGGGACCTAACCGTATGGATGTCAATAAATATATATAGTAGTGATGTAACCAAAATTTTAGATTAAAATAATTTTATTTGGTTTACCATTTTAAGAGTCAAACATTAGTTTGACTAGTACACCTAACTAGTTTTCAGTCTGAATTGGTGTTTCGATTTTTTAAAACTATTTTCAGGGATCCAACCGTATGGATGTCAATAAATATATATATATATATATATATATATATATATATATATATATATATATTAATAATAACCAAAATTTAAGATCAAAATAATTTTATTTGTTTTATCATTTTAATAGTCAAATATCAGTTTGACTATTACAACTAACTAGTGTTTAGTCATGAATTGATATTTCAATATTTTTAAAAATATTTCTCATCGATCTAACCGTATGGATGTCAAAAGATATATATATGTTACTGATATAACCGAAATTTCGCAACAAAATAATTTTATTTGATTTGCCATTTTAACAATCAAACATCAGTTTGACTATTACAACTAACTAGTGTTTAGTCATGAATTGGTGTTTCAATTTTTTCAAAAATACTTTTCATCGATCCAGCCATGTGGATGTCAATAGATATATATATTAGTGATATAAACAAAATTTTAGATTAAACTAATTTTATTTGGTTTGTCATTTTAACAGTCAAACATTAGTTTGACTAGTACACCTAACTAGTTTTTAGTCTGAATTGGTATTTCGATTTTTTAAAAATATTTTCAGGGATACAACCATATGGATGTCAATAAATATATATATATATATTAATGATATAACCAAAGTTTAAGATCGAAATAATTTTATTTGGTTTGTCATTTTAACAGTCAAATATCAGTTTGACTATTATAACTAACTAGTGCTTAGTCATGAATTGGCGTTTCAATTTTTTCAAAAATATTTGTCATCGATCCAACCGTATGGATGTCAATAGATATATATAGTAGTGATATAACCAAAATTTTAGATTAAAATAATTTTATTTGGTTTGTCATTTTAACAGTCAAATATCAGTTTGACTATTACAACTAAAAAATGTTTAGTAATGAATTGGTGTTTCAATTTTTTCAAAAATATTTGTCATCGATGCAACCGTTTGGATGTCAAAAGATATATATATGTTAGTGATATAACCAAAATTTTAGATCAAAATAATTTAATTTGATTTCTCATTTTAACAGTCAAACATTAATTTGACTAGTACACATTACTAGTTTTTAATTCGAATTGGTGATTCGATTTTTTAAAAATATTTTCAGGGATTCAACCGTATGGATGCCAATATATATATATATATATATATATATATATTAGTGATATAACCCAAATTTTAGATTAAAATAATTTAATTTGGTTTGCCATTTTAACAGTTAAACATTAGTTTGAGTAGTATAACAAGTTTTTAGTCTGAATTGGTGTTTCGATTTTTTTTAAAATTATTTTTGAGGGATCCAACTGTATGGATGTCAATAAATATATATATTATTGATATAACCAAAGTTTCAGATCAAAATAATTTTATTTAATTTGACATTTTAAAAGTCAAGCATGTGTTTAACTAGTACAACTAACTAGCATCAATTTTATTTTTTAAACAAATAAAGAAATTTGAAAATTCTTATAGCGCATAATTTATTTTTCAAGAACTAAATTTTTTTATTTGGATAACTTTTATTTTCTCCAATATTCATAATTTCAAATTATTTACTAACATTTAAATAAATTTTTTTATTAAAAAATAAAAATTTTAAAAATTATAAATACAACCGAATTCGATTGAAATATAACTTCGAAAAGAGCGGGAAATTTCCCTCACTTTGTTTTTGAAAATTTTAAAAGTATGGGTAAATTTCCCGCCATTTTTAAATATAAATTTGACCGAAATCGGTTGAATTTAGGAGTGTCAAATAAATAGTTTTGGGGAAAATTCCCTCCTTTTTTTGGGGCTAAATTCGACCGAATATTTTTTTGTCGAATTTAGGGGCTAAATTCGACTGGTTTAATTTCGACCATTTTAATTTCAACCGTTTTCAGTTAAAATTGATTATAAATACAACTGTTTAAATACGACCATTTGAATTCGACCGACGCCGGTCGAATTTAGCCGTGTCCAAAGAATTCGACCGCAGGCGGTCGAATTTTATCCCCGTCGAATTTAAATTAGTTGTATTTAACCTTATTTTCTTGTAGTGTTTTTTCGATAATCTTGTAGAATGTTAATATAATTACTTTTAAAACTATAATAATTAATTTAAAATTTAAATTTTTATGTCAAATTATGTTATATTGAAAATTATTTGAAATTATTATTATTTACTAAATTTAATATTTTTTTACAAAATCAAGACTAATATTGTGTTCCATCCACCGACCAAGATTTCATTTCCGTCTTCTCAGATTTTGGTTCCCCCTTCTTTCTCAATCCCTAAACATGATATCGGCCGCTATTCAATCTCAACATCATAAAATCACAGATTGAACTCTCTGTTTCTCTCCATCTCTCCCCCTCTATCTCCCTCTCTCTCAATCTTACAACCAGAACCAATACACTTCATACACACCCAGATATGTTTACTTTTCTTCGATTTGATAAAAGGTTACAACTAGGCCTGAGATGGGATGAACATAGGAAATAGTGGGCATGGGCTTGAATGTGAAGGCTGGACCCAGAAAAAATAGTAACCCTAAGAGAAAAAAGCTCCGTTGAATGAGTGAGGTGGGAGAGTCTGTAATCCTAAAGCAAAAGTCTATCTTTTTCAGCTCAATTGAGAGAGAGAGAGAGATTTTAAACATGCCTGGACCAGTTGTTGAGGAGCTTGAGATCCAGAAGGAACTTGAGGTTTTGCATTTCTTTATTATTTGACAAGGAAGATGGCACACGAGGTCTCTTTTCAATAATTCGTCATTCTTTATCATTTAAAGCATCTTTTGCTGAATTTAAATTTTTCTGATTTAATTTCGATCATTTCTTTTTATATTAATCATTTTTAGCTATTTAGTTGATTCAACTGCTCTGCTATAATTCTTGTGCCAAAATTTAACTATGGGAGAAGTGTCATTTTACTTTTAGAGTTGTTAATTACCCCCTTCCGTCACACTGTACTAGTGTACAATGTATTATGTACCTTTACAAACACCTGCATTTTCAACTCAACAACATTTAGCCACTTCAAATTATTGTTAAATTGTGTCTATCTTGTTAAATTATGTCCATCTTGTTAAGTTGCTCTGTTATAAATTGCAAGACGTTGTCCATGATTTTGTTTAGCTTTATGCTAGGCATTCTTTCCTCTTTGTTTGTCCTAGTCGGTAAGTACAATACCAAATGAATAAGAATTAGTGCATCGAGGTTTAGCAAGTTGTATCTTAGTAATTCCGTATACCAACCATATGAGGCACTGGGATCCATATGATTACCTATGCATGTTAAAGCATTTTTCAGAACATCCAAGGTCTATAAGTCAATTTTGTGTGTGTTGCTTTAGTAAGGTTTTCCTTTGGAGATGCTTGTTGGGATGTGCTTCTTACTAGTTTGATGAAAGGATCTATTTTTACCCTAATAACTTGGTCTGGAGTTGTTCATACAATGTAAGAAAAAAGGAATTATTACACAATGTGTCTATAATCTATAAAATTTTAGTTGTTCGAGTGCAGTTTTTTTGGTTGTTCACAATGATTTGGATCTATCAGTTATAGACCTCTGGTGTTAGTATATCTTTGAAGGGTTGGCTTTAAATCTAGTTGACACAAAAAGTGATACTAGCTTTTGTTTGTATGCTTTACATTCTATACCTTTCTATTTCTTTTAGAGATCTTACCATACTTTCATTACTTATAACATAGTGAAGCTGCTGGATTGGGGAGATGATGGGAAAGCCACTAGTAAACAAACTGCGGCTGTGAGAGCAACATTTCGACGAGAGGTTTCAGTTTGGCACCAGCTTTTGATCATCCAAATGTTACAAAAGTATACATATTTCACATACATTGATTGCCTTTTCTACTTACTAAAAAATATTTATTTTAACTACATATATGTGTTGGTCCCTTCAAATTTTCATGATGATCCAACAATTTTTATGACAGTGCCTTTTTTGTGATATTCTGAATCTTATACCATTTATTTGAAGTTTCTAATTTGATGTTCACCCGAATGCTTGACTGCAGTTTGTTGGTGCATCGGTGGGGACTTTAAATATCGTGGTCAAGTTTGCCTTGGATTTAGCTAGAGGGTGAGTTTCTATTCAATGTTTACATATAAAACTTGATAGTAGCGATCCATAATTGATATTTGTCTTCACTCTGCAGTTTGAACTATTTACACTCAAACAAGATTGTACACCGGGATGTGAAAGCTGAATATATGCTACTGGATGCCCGGGGAAATCTAAAAATAGCTGATTTTGTACTTGCTCGATTTGAAGCTCTGACTGGTGAAACTGGAACATTTGTGTACATGGCACCAGAGGTAACAATGTATACCTGACGTGGATTCTTCACTTTTCTCTTTTTTTCATCCCACTACCGTCTGCACTGCAAAATATAAATTTGAGGACTCAACAATATGGGACAAGACTACACAGTTACCTACAAACAACATTGACAGTGCCGATACCTGCATTGTTTATTATCTTCTTTTCCAAATGATGCCATCTTGTTTCTTGTTTATCTCTTTTATATGTTGAAACTGATTTATATTCCTTCACCATCTAATACACATCCAAAGACCAGACATTATTTAACCCTACTTAACTCTGAACTTATCTAACTCTTAGTGAGCTGGAATTATTTTTATTAGACCAGGGTTTTTGACTACATACATTCACAACCTGAAATTAATGAGAACATGAGAGCCATACTTGTAGACTGGTTGATTGAATTTCACAACAAATTTGATCTGATGCCAAAGACTCTTTACCTCACAATCGACATAATTGATCGCTATCTAATAATGAAGAAAGTGGCAAGGAACTGCAGGGCATTAGTTAAATGTTTACAGCCTCAAAGTATGAAGATATATGGGCCCCTGAAGTGAATGATTTTACCAAATTTCAGACAATGCTTTCACTCATCAACAAGTGCTAATTATGGACAAGAATATTCTTGGTGGGCAGGAATGAAACTTAACTGTCCCTACTCCTTATGAGCGTATGTATGCAAATTAGTAATTGTGTACCTTAATGAGCATGTTTAAAAATAGATTTTAAGTTATAGTTGTAATTCTTGTATAGAATCTTTGTATTATAAATTTAATTTCAATTGTGAAATAACAATTGAATTATTATAATATCATTTTATTTTAAAATTGATTTATTTTAAACAATGAGATTAATTTTGTAATCAGTTGTGTCAAATCCACTTAAAAATTGATGAAATCCGTTGTATGTCTCATTACACATATTTTTTTTTAAAAACAGTTGTCTTTTGATATTCTTTGTAATGGTTTAAATTTTTTATACCATTGTCTTTTAAACAAAAAATATTAATGACAATGGTTTTAACTAGTTAAGAAAAGTTTATAAACTGTTGTTTATGAAAATATGGAATAAGTTAACAATAATGGTTTTCCTACAAAACCATTGTTGTTAAGTTAGATAGATAATAGTTGAATAACAAAAATGGTTGTTTAAAAAAGTTTCAACAATGGTTTGTTTAGAATAATTGTTGTGTCTTCCAAGTTAACACAAGTACTCTAACATATTGTTTAATATCTTTTTTTACAAGGTTAAAAACAACCATTGTCTGATGTTCAATCACACCAATGTTGGATAGACAACGGAAAACATACTTGTCACACAACCGCAAAAAACAGTTGTATGATTGCAAATATGTTGTAGTGAGAGTACAAGGGCTCGGGGAAAGGATCTGTGTCTGAGGTTAGGTTGTTTATATCTTGGATTAGTTTAGCCATCTCACGTGAAAATGACCCATTAGATCTCATTCCAAGATCAAAGAAACAAGTCAGGGAGAGATAGTTGTGTTTAGAATGTTTTGAAACTTGTGGACTCTGGAGAATGGTAGATACAGTAGATGGTTTACTTGTGGCTTTTTATGCATGCATAGCAACAGTTTTTTATTGTAACGGAACCAATATCTTTTGTTTTTTTGTATTTTCTCTCAATATTATAATTAATGCGTATATCTTTTGAATTTTATATTTTAATGAGTAACTATGCCATATTTGCATATTACATAATATGTATTGCTGGTATTTTGGTATTTTGAATCATCTTTCAATTTGAATTTACTATATTTAGATATAATTTTTATTTCGTAGCATAAAATATATTTAAATTTAGATGAATGGTATAAAATTGAAATAAATCGTGCATCATAAAAATATTTTTTAGTATCTATTTCAGATTGTTTTAATACATATTAATTTATGATATCATATAAATAAATCTTCCACCTTAAATTAGATTTTTTCTTATATAAATATATCTACTTACGAGTATATCTTTTGTATTAGATTTATGACGTGGATTTTATGATTGATCCTACTATTTAAATATTTATTATTATTATTGTTTTAATTAGTATTATTATTATTATTATTATTAAGTTGGTTTTAAATTTAAAAAAAGACAAAATAAGTTGATAGTTTTATGAACTGCACTTTCGTTTGCAAGTCAAATATGTAAGGTTCTTACATAACTCTGGAGAAATAAATAATATTTTTATCTTTTAATGGGGTAAAAAAACTTTGGTTCTAAGTATTAAACTAGTTTAACAAATCGCGCTTTCTGATCTTGGTATTAAAAAGGAATTTTAGAGGAATATCTAGATGTTAAGTGTATTTAAAATTATAGTAGAAGTTTAACGAGAATAATATGATTGTCAGTTGATTTCAAAAATCATATTGGAAGATGTTTTTGAAACTTTAGGAGAATATTACGAATTATGATAAGGTAATTGTAGGTTTTCATATTTATTTATAACTAAAAAAATAGAGAATAAGATTATTAGAGAGGTTCCACCCAAACGCGTAGAAGTTTCACGAAAGTATTAGATGGTAAATTTATTTAAATAATCTTAATGGAAGATGTTATAGTAACTTTTGGAGAATATTACGAATGATGATAAAATATGTAAGAAAACTAAATGAAAAAAATATTTGTAAATGATAGATATATACATATATATATATATAAATAAAAAGTATAGTTTTAATCATTGTTAAATAATTTAAATCAGATATATATATTCTTTGTATTTATCAAAAGTTCATACAAGAAAAGTAACCCTAGTATTTAGTTTTATTTTACTATAATTGTTTGTTTTATTTATAAGCATAACAAATTATATTGTTAAAAAAAATTTAATTCGAATGTACAACTAAAAGTACATGAACAAAATATAATATGGTTAGAACTTAAAAATTTTAAAATGAAAAGTAAGAGTATCTAGAGGGGCTGAGCAAGATCAAATCAAGAAAATGGTCAAATGGTCAAGTTTATTAGACTATTGTTCAAGAAAATTAATAAATCAATAATTGTTGACCTGAATATATACATTACGATATAAAATTAACCGAACCACTTAATATTAAAAAAAAAGTCAAAATGAAAATAAAAGACCATTCAGTTTTTATAATTCCAATTTCAACATTTCCGTGAACCTCATTATGCAACTAGCAATTGCTCTTGTATACAAAGACTAACGACAATTCCATTAATTTCAAGTAATTGCATATAATTTTGAACTATAGGCCATAAAAATTTGAACCAAAATCTATATAAATTTATTCGAGATCGACATGTATCACTAAAAATAATAATTCGAATTATAGTTACCACCAAAACTCCATTTAATCGAATTAAAACACATATACGAGCCAAAAACTTAAAAATGCGAATTAAACATTTAGAAAACAAGATAATGCTAACTAGCACAATTAAATTCCAACCTAATAGGCAGTTGAAGAATATATATATATATATATGGGCAAAAGTCTGATATATCTTAAATAGAATCAAACATGAATAAAACTCACATGCATCCACTGATATTGTCATTTATACCCATTTTACTGATAATAAACAACAATTTATCACTTATTGAAAGAATTTGACCATTAAAATAAATTCGATTAAGAAACTTTATATGCAACACTTAAATGTACGTGATTAAACTCATTAGATAACATTAATCATCAACTAATTACACAATCAAGTCATCAACATAATAAAGCCAGGCTGTCGCCCTATTGTGCTTCATTAATTAATTGCAATTATTGAAGAAATAAATATTGAATTCCTTCACTGTTTATTTTTTTTAAAAGAAATACAGTATTATAAAAAGAAAGAGAATCTCGATATATTTACGTGAGCTATTGAAACGTCGAAATCCGACATTTAGAACTTAATAAGATACAACACTAATGATGAATTGTGTGTGGCTAGCAAACACAACCAATCCGATTTTTTCTATTATAACTATAATTCTTTTCAAATTGGGTTCCTTTTTCCATTGAATAAGATGAAATTAAAATTTATTTAATAGATATCCAATTAATGGAAAAATATAATTATAACGGGAACACAATTATAAAAAAGGTGCAGAAATATAAATTTTGTCATATTAAAAATAATTGAACAAAATGAAAGAGAAATAATATGTACTGATCGGATTTCTAGATTAACACTACAAAATTCATGCTTCTTAAATGAAATGAATAATATTTGATCATGAGTTAAAACAATAAATATTTTATTAACTCTCAAAATTTAAATGTATTTCGCATAACTCTACGAACAAAATCTAGTTATATGTTATATATTCCAAAAGATACATACAATCACATTATAATTTAAATATATGAATATATATATATATATGAGAATTCAAATTTCTATAACAAGTGTAATACCAATGATTCTTCAAATAAAGTTTAACCCCAAAACAAGGTCATCTTAAACGTATATGAGTTTGTGGGCTACTTCTTATGAGTCAAAAGATTATTCGGCCAATATTAACTGGATATTTAGGTTTATTATAAAAAAATCCACAGTCCAGTGATAAAGGGGATGAAAAAAGGAACCACCGAAGAATCAAGAATGTCGCGGATACCTCTAATATTCTCATAATGAAGATAATATGATGGCCTAATCTAAATCATTCACAGTATTGAATAGAACTACTTGTACTTGGTTCCTATTATAAAATAAGGATATACAATAAGGATCTGTACGCACCTTCATAGGTGTCCCGACCTAGATGTTAGACTTAAGGATGATGGTTGAGTGGGTGAGTTACCTGGGGCGGACATACCCGCCCTCAACACAATTTATTGGAAACTCTTATTGGAAAATAAATGTAAACCCGAGTAAGCACCCGAGTTGTACACTTACCCAACTAGGTTATTGATCCCGGATTCGACGTAATTTTGTTTATAAGGATTAAACTGGGGCCAATAAAATTGAAAATGATGAGCAAGCTAAGGGAAACAAATGAAACATGAAACATGATTGAGTTGAAGTAAGGTCAAACTGATAAAACCTTTTAGGAAAGGAACAAAATGTCTAAACCGAAGGTTGAGTAGGTTTTATATTAAACTGACTACCCACCCACCAAGTAGACTTGAGTCTAAAAAAATTTAAACTAATCTTACTAGAATATAATAATATAAAATAATAAATATGTATATATGCCACATACGCATACTTAGTCATATACATGTATATAATCTAGTGTTGTATATTACAGACATCTCAACTGCGAAGATATATTTTTTCCAAGGCAGAAACAACTCTTTCCTAATCTTATATGTGTGTATGCTCCAAACATCAAAAATATATGTTTTACCAGCCAATATATTTTCTCTAACAGAGCAACACCATGACTTCTGACTCCTCCACTCCATATTTTCTGCAAAAACTTTCTCAGAACCTCTTAAAAAAATCAAACCGTCATTTCATTTCGTCACACTACATGCATACAAAAATTAATTTTTAAATTTTATAATTTGTTTTATAACGGTGCAGGGTGTACCATCATTTGTTATTGATAATGTGACATAATTTAATTATGAAGCTCAAATCTGAAAACCAAACTAAGAAAAAGGTATAAAATTAATGTGGATTATTCATTTTTCTTGTTAAATTTATGGGGACCTATTCATGGACTTGGATATACTTGAATTATAAAGATATTGAAGAATTCGCGGAGATATGTTTTTCTTGAACAAATTAACCGTGATTGTGATAAACGTAAGTTTGAAGTGAATAAATCAATGGGCTAAGATATTTTTTATTCATTACTCTTGTCTTATAACAAACTACATACACACAAGTTAGAGTCTTTGTAAAATTAGCTACTTCATTCATTTGATTGAAGATCAGGTTGTTTACATCATGCCCTTACCACACTCTATATGTCGTATATGTTATCTATATTAGGTTGATTGGTGTACTTGTATATATTTTATGATTAGTTGTTCTCCTCTTTTTTATGTCAGGTGGTTTGGATCATAGATTTTTTATAGAAAAGACAAACCAACAAAACTGAAATACAATCCTATATTTAGTCAACTACAGCTACCAATTAATACCATGATCTTCACCATTAAAAACGGGTTAGAAATGGGTGTCACATATCTAATGAAAAATACAATCCTCTATTTAGTCTTTTCTTTTTAAATAAAAATCTTTTATTTATTTAACATTATATTCAAACAATGTGGAAAAAAACATTTTCATGTGTGGTGGAGTGGAGTGCACCATACATTGTAATGTGGAAAGTCATGGGTTCAATTCCCGTTTAGTGCAAAAATTTCAAAATATCATAACTTAACCCTTATATACCACTGCCACCTGACCACATATGTGTCCCACTAATATCAGTACTTGTGGAACCCACATATATGACT
The DNA here is from genome assembly GCF_009905375.1 of Apium graveolens. Lineage (NCBI taxonomy): Eukaryota > Viridiplantae > Streptophyta > Magnoliopsida > Apiales > Apiaceae > Apium > Apium graveolens. The sequence continues at coordinate 178,127,278 of NC_133657.1, forward strand.
ACATGTCATGTAAATGAGTAGTTAAAATCCATTATACAATATGGAAACATGTATATGAGTAGTTTTTTTTGAGACAAATGTATATATATGAGTAGTTAAAATCCATCATGTGGGATGTCAGTAATGTGGAACCCAGAACTCCCATGTCAATAGTTAAAATCCATTATGTGGGACTCATCAGTAACACATGAGAAGAATTTTAATTTTTTAAAATAAAAAATAAATATTTTTATTTATATTATGGCTTGGAAACCCTTTTTCAGGCCTATGCTAACATAATTAAAATATGTTGTAATAGGGTAGATTAATATAATGCTATGACAACATCATCTATGACAACATCACGTAATAATGTTGTATAAGGCCGTTATATGCAAGAAGTATATATAATTGGACTCTATAATACGTTAAAATAGTTTGGCATTCACCATGCTAGATGCGTTAGAGTATTGCATAAACTATGTAAACACTTAAGGATGAGTTACACAAGGACTGTGATATATATACAAGACTACAACATGCTAGAGGCAGTGGGTAAAAGGTATTAAAATATCAAAAATGGACCAAGGAAAATAGAACTAATGTTCGACCAAATGTGTAAAATTGAATGCATCCATGTCTTATTTTTAAAAGTCCTTTTAAAGATAGGTTCAAAAGTGGGTCAATAATTTTATAACACAAGATTTAACTAGTTGAGGTGCAATTCTTAAATAATGTAAGCAAAAGAAGATGAGTAAGGCACTTGAGCTTTAGATTCAGCCGATCATAACTCAAGTGGTAGAATTCTTTTGAACTTGTTTCCAATCAAGTTCAAATGGCCAAGTTTGATAGATTCTTGTTAAAGAAAATCAATAAATCCATAACTCTCTACCTTAATATAAAAATACAACTTAAAATTAATAATCCAAAATCTATAACTCTCAAACTTAACGACTTAATATTAGAAAAAAACCCAAAATGAAAATATAACGACCATTTAATTTTTGTAATCCAAATTCCAACAATTCCCTAGGAACCAGCAATGGATCTTATAAATATAATACTAATGAAAATTTGACTAACTTCAAGTAATTTCATATAATTGAACTATGTCACTAAAAAACTTTAATGAAGACCTATATAAATTCACACCGGATCGACATGTATCACTAAAAATAATCATTACAACTATAGTATCACGAAAACTCCATTTAATCAAATTAAAACACATGTAAGATCCACAACCTTAAAAAATGCAAATTGCATATTAGAAAAATAAGATAACACTAACTAACATAATGCAATTTTAACCAAATAGGCAGATAAAGAAGAAAATTCAGTAAAAGTTAAATAGTTCTAAAATCGAATAAAACTTAAATAAAACACATATAAATCAAACCATACTATTATTTTTAATTCAGTGATTATAAACAATAACATATCACTTATTTAAAGAATTCGACAACTAAAATAAATTTCATTATGAAAATTTACATGCAACACTTAATATATCTGATTGAACTCATAATTTAACAATAATCATCAATTAATTATATAATCAGGTCACCAACACAATAAACAGGCCGCCACCACATTGGGAAAGTGACTGAATTTCGGTGATGCCTCCATCCGGGGTTTTCACCTCATAGTTTCCACCTAATACACATTTAATCCTTCCACCACAAACCCTAACGGTTGATTTAGAGCTCAAAAATTCAAAGGTATGTTCTTTTTTGGTCTTTAAAATACATACACATATATATATATTTATATATATTTAGTCTATACAAGGTGGGAAATTCATTTTAATTAGAGAGATTAGAAGAAAAAGTGAAGAAAAGGGGGTGGTTGTTTATTAAAGATATATTTGGTTACTTGTCTATATGATATAATAAATAGCGATTCTTAGAATTAAAGATTGATAAATTAGAATAGTTTGAATGTTTTATAAAAACTCATTTCTACGCATGTAAAGTATGGCTTCTTTTCAGAAAGAGGCATGGTTAGAAATCAGATACCCAACACCAGCACTCATACCTTGTTTAAGATTGAGACAATTGAGCTATTAACATTGGTCATTGATGTTGAATATTTTTAATATATATGAATTAATTCATTAAAATCATATGAATGGTTTACAAAAAAAATTGCTTCTAGCTATGCTTAAGAATTAAATAATCTATAGAACATTAGTGTTAGAAATTATGCTTAGTATTTAAAATTTCATATTATCTAAATAATGGGTCAACTTATGCCAAGTTTTGAAGGATAATATTTGTTATTAGTTATTTGAATGTAGCAAGATTTTAGGAAGAAGTTATGTATTTTCATTACGGTTTTGGTTGGTATAAAAAGACACCTTAAATGAATAAAAGATTAACTTTTCAAATGTCAAATATATATCTTTCTCACGTTCAATAAAATTTAGCATGGTATCAGAGCCTTATTTTTAATGGACATATTTGTTTCAAATAAGCCCTATCCAAAAATCTACAATCACACAACTATAACCACAATCAAAACCTATATATACACAAACAACCATAACCAATATATCATAAGATAAAAACATCATAAATCATATCTATTAAAAATAAAATCAACGATCTTTATAAATTTGTTCCCAATGTGTTTGGTGGAAATACCTATCCTTTTTGGGGGGAACGTGTTGAAGCATTTATGAAAGCACAAGATCTTTGCGATGTAGTAAAAAAAGAAATTGAAAATACCCTGCCTGAAAATCCCACCAGCACAACACGTAAAGTATAAAAAGAATTGAAGACTAAGAAGACGAAGACAAGATCATGTCTATTTCCAGCCATTTTACCAAACATCTACACTAGAATCATGTCTCTCAAATCACCAAAAGAGATATGAAAGTATCATAAAAAGGAATATTAAGGAGATGAAAAAATCAATGACATCAAGGTCCATAATTTAATTAGGGAATTCGAGTTCTCAAAAATTAAAGATAGTGAAATGATCAAGGACTACTCTGAGAGCCTTCTTTATATTTCTTATAAGGTAAGACTTCTTAGACCTGAATTTTAAAAATCAAAAATTGCCCAAAAATTTCTTGTGACAATGCCAGAAATATATGAAGCAGTTATTTCTACACTAAAAAATACCAAAGGGCTTCCAACAATATCTTTGGTAGAAATTTTTAATGCATCGTAGGAACAAGAGCGACGGAGGATGATGACAAATGAAAAATTAGTGGAAGGGACTTTTAAAGCAAGGACTAATAATTCAGGAGGAGTTAATAATGGCAACAAATTTCTAGTATACGCATACTGCAAAAGACCTCTTCATCTAGAGCTAATCTACCTCAACAAAGGAAATAGACTGGAGATTACCCTTTTGAGCTCATCATTGGTGATGCATCTTCTAGAGTTCAAACAAGAAAAGCAACTCAAGAAGAATGTCTATATAGCAACTTTCTTTCCAAGGAAGAACCAAAAAAGGTAGAAGAAGCTTTGTTGGATCCTGATTGGGTTTTAGCTATGCAGGAGGAGCTAAACCAATTTGGTACCCTAGAGATTCTGGTTTTGATCTAACTGGTTATTCAGATGCAAATTATGCAGGTTGTAAAATTGATAGAAAAAGTACAACTAGAACTTGTCAATTTTTAGGTAACAAGCTTGTGTCCTGGTTCAGTAAAAAGCAAAATTCAGTTTTTATCCGATAGGTCCTTGAAGAAGCATAAGGTCAAGTACATGGCCCTGGAGATGAAGATGAAGCGTAAAGAGGAGGACTACCCTTGTCTAGATGATGAGACTCTACTATAAAGGTTCCGATCCCATGTAGTTGTTTCTAAGGATATCCCTCATTCCCCACTCCTTCATGCTCTAGAGTCTTCTTCTAGGCCTATCGAGGAGACTCCCAGGTGTTCCTTCAGCGAGATGGATACCACAAAGACATCGAGTGTAAGTAGAGAGGATGATATGGATGTAGAGGATACCTCTGCTCCTTAAACTTATGTTGGCCATGTGTGGCTTTATTGCTTATGTTATTTATGCTTTGGACATGTAGTTTCTTTATCTTTCGAACTTGATTATCTCAATATTTATTCACATTTGGATCGTACATCTTTTTATGTCTCGTAGAAACACAACACTTGATATTGAAAACTATGCATCCATTATATAGTTTTTGTAAACTAAAATTGGAATTCTATTCAAATAAAATACGAAATCTTAAGCAAGAAAAGCTTCATGGTGCTTTTGAACCATATGTTAACATCTCCTTTTTGATGGACTACACATAATATATCTTCAAGTTTTGAGCGTGCCAAGTTCTGGGGACCTCATCTCCATCCATAGTTTCCAACTTATAGGATCCTCTTTCTTGAACACTCTTAACCTTGTATGGTCCTTCCCAGTTCGGGAAGAGTTTTCCTCTCTACCCTACTCCAGAAGCTTCCACCTTCCTTAAGACCAGTTCTCCTTTCTTGAAAAACCTTTCTTTTACCCGTAGGTTATAGTAAAAAGAAGCTAGTGTATGATATTATACGATCTTTGCACGCGGTCAGGATTCCGCATGTCTCACAGCTGCTTGGAAATATGCGTTGGTCTGGAATGATAAGAAAGATGAAATAAGATAAATAAGGTTTATGTTTTTAAAGAAAAGAAGGAAGCATGAAATTAGAAAATAAGAACATACAGAAGCAACAGACTGAGCTTCCATGATCTTCACACGCTCCAGGTCCCGGCTAGCCATAATATCAGTAAAATTTTTTGGGGGAATGAAGTGGTAAGACCAATCCCAAGCATATTTTTAGAACCAACCACAGTGTCTCCATGCCGAAAACCCCAAAGAGGCTGAAATGTGCCCGTGGGAGTAAGAGCAGGAATGGTCGGGGTTTCAGTACCCATTGAAGAGGCGTCCACCATAGGCTCCCTATGCTTTTTTAGGAAGGAAGGCTTTGTAGCTTTGTTGTGGGATCCAACCCAGCAAGACGAGCCTTCTTCATCCTAGCCGTCTCTTCAATAACTGGCACGACAATATTGTTTATCACCTGAGCAGCTGAAAAAGAAATGAAAACAAAGAATAAGTTATGTTAATAGCGTTTAAGAGAAGGAAAACAAAGTAGAGAGTGAGAAATACCCTGCAGAGTGACCATAGAGAGTCCCATATGGATTACGGAAAACTCCTCCAACAAGGTCCAATCGGGAGTCCAACCCTCAACTTTAATAAGCTCCCTATATATCTTATTTTCCTCATCTGATAGGTGAATTGTAGTGGGGCTTCCATCACTGACTTTACCAAAAGAGGACCTAAACATAATGCCTCAATCACCATTCTCCCATCTTAATCCAACAAAATTATCTCTCCAGTGTTGGTTCTTATCAGGAATAGAAGAAATATTAAAAAAAATTGGGCTCTTGGGCCTGTGCCTAATATATACCCAACCACACTAAGCACTGTTGCAGCATTGGAATATTTTCCTAAAAACATCTACAGAAAGAGGGAAGCCATTCCTAAGGCATAGAACCATGAAACATATGACGTTTCTCCACGTATTGGGTGGGAGTTGACATGGGTTAAACTGTAAATCAATTAACAACCTAGGTATAAACTATTGAAAAGGAAACCTAAGACCCGCATAAATGGCGTCAGCAAAAATCTTCCTAACGGAAGATTGCGAATATTTTTTAATAGTATCGACGATAGAGTCAATGTGGGGGGACATTATATATATTCAATTCATGAAATTATTAAAGTGAAAAGGAACCGATGTGTTGCGGGTCTAATGATAGACATACGTGCCATGAACGGAACGAGAAGTTATGATTATGAATCTCGTAAGAACGCGATTATGGACGAATTAATAAAGTACCAAACATGGACGCATGATGTTAAAGACAATACAAGACTTAATAAGAATTTATTATAGTGGATCAAATTATAAAGGCATTTTCAGAAGACTTTCCAAAGTCATTATCTGACGTGGAATTGGAATCTATTACTCGAAGAAGCCCTCAAGGTGTGCATAAGTGAAACGTGGATGGCGACCAACGGTGTTATTCTATTCTATAGTACGACAGCGTATATTCTTCTTGATTCTTGAATACATATGAGCCTCTTTCAGTGATAAGTTATATGAGACAAGCATGAAAGAAATTTTATTGTATCCTTTTTCTAATCATTTTTCCTTCAAAATATTGGTTTCTGATTGAGACAAGCAGTGTTATGGTGTGACGCTTTATCGGATTGACGAAGAGTCTGGTGAGATTGCACCTAATCATATGTTGTATGCCATATAGTATAAAAGACTTGTCATCTTGAGTACAAATACGGTTGTCTCGTTCATATCTAAATCATCATTCATTCTTTCTACGTCAATCGTGATTTATTGACTTATGGATCCCTCCAATTATTTTATCGCACTGTTATTCTTTAAAAAGCTTTCCAATCAGAATCATATACATAAATTATGTTATTGTGTAAGGTCTATTCTTTGAGTATTTTAAAAGAAGTGAAATAATCCCGTATAGTAGCTGGAATTACATGTTGAGTATAGATATGATTGCAAGATAATAAATGGTGAACATTTACGTGCAAAGAAGAAACATTATGTAGATCACGTGGTTGTTATGAAGACATCAAATCAGAAGCGGACATATGTTATACATGATTGTTTTATTGCGGTGATTTTAACACAACGTGATATTGTGTTAACATGATACATTTCAAGTCTGAGATTTTGGCGTGAATTGGATTAGTTAGTGAACCATATGAGGTAAATTAACCATAAAAATATGAAAGTAAAGCTACATATACCGGATAAGGCAAATGATTGATTGGACAGCAGAAGAGAATAAAGAAATTCTTAATAATAACCAGACAATCGATTAATACATTGTGAAGGTGAAGTATACCTCAATCATATGAGAGATACTTGTCATGAAGGTTCAAGATCGAAGAAATTCAAGTTTCGAATAAACTTCGAGTTTGTTCTTCATGGAATGGTTAGGCTTTCCCACTCAAGTAAGTGAGTTATGGTTTCATGCTCATAACTATGCCAGCGACAAAAGGTTTCGTATGGAAAGACATAAATAAAGATGAAGAAATTGTGATCCAACTATGAAATCTTTTATGAAGTAACACTTTAAAAGCAAATGACTTTTCATAGAATATGATAATGTTGGTTGGGACCATGTGTTGGTTATCAAAAGTTAGACAAGTTAACTAATGAGAATAAGCATATATTGTCAAGGATAAATGATTTGTTTAATCAGTTGAACGATATAATATAGTTCTTAAAATTAACCACATACGAGTATTAACGGTGAGAAATAAGATTAAAAGATATCCTTGAAACGGATTTATGAACTGGTATAAGTAATATGAATTGATAATTAGACAGCTTGAATTCAAACAAGAACTAGAAGAATTCTAGAATAATTTGTAATTATATTCATTAGTGAAATTTTGTTATAATTAGAAGGAATGAGAAAATGTACGGTATAATAAGAATTGTTCGCTATAATCTTAAGTTGAACTAAAGATATGTGTTATACTGGTTAGTATTATATGTGGTGGTGAAATGATGAGTTTAGGTGATGGCAGTTGATTGGTATACTTGTGGGTTGATGGTTGGTTGTTTGATTAAATGTTGGTGTCGGCTTGAGTCCGACTGGTAGTCAATAATACAGAGAAGATGGTGCCCAAATTTTTGGAAAATACCCTACTTTTAAAGGTAGAAATTATACTTCCGTGTGTTATTGATATTCCGGTTGATACTCCAAATGATTGCGATTTCGATTCTTTAAAAAGGTTGTTATAGCCAAACCGACTTTATATAATTGGTCTTTAATTTTATTTAGCTAGTCATTACTTGGTTCAATTGATCAACTAAAAGAGTTAATTGGTTAATTTTACCAACTAATGGCCAGCTAGATGGAAATTGATTCCAATTACATTAAGTCAAATTCTGATGTAATTTTCAGATCCAAAATCAAAGCAATGAGAAATTTGGAGGAAGCAAGGACACCACTAGAATTTAGAAGTTGTTGCAAGTGTGCGAGACTTTATTTGGATGAATATGCCCTTTGCAATAGACAGGAGAAATAAAAAGTTATTTGTATAGGCAAGTGAGAAGAATGTTTTCAAGAACTAAAGGTTCAAGATAAAGAAAATATAAGGAAGAAAGAAAATGAAGAAGGGAGGCCGAATAAAGAAGAGATTAGTAACTTCACCAATATGGATGATGTTAGACGATCAAAGAGATTTTATCATCAATTTTAATAATGTTTTATTAAAAGACTTGGAGGTATAACAATATAGAATGACGATGTAATGAGAATTACTTTGAAATACCAAAAAACCCGTGAATACAAGTATCCGACGTATGGTAGAATTTGACAATGGTAGTATATGAGTGAAAGGTGTGGAAGCATCGGTTATTGAAGGAAAAAGTATGGAAATTACACAGACTCCAACAGTTTAAGATATATCTTCATCTAGAAAAAGTCAAATATGAGATAAGGATGCGGGTTAGAATTGCATGATTAACAGTTAATTGAGCGAGGCTAACAAGGTAGTTGACTGTTTTAGCGATACAGAAAGATGGATAAAAAAGGATAAAAAAGGGTTCTAATAGTTAGGAATTGAAACTTTCATTCCAAAGTCAGCCACAAGAATGGCTGATATAATGATGAACCAGTCGGTACTATTGGAAATAAAGATTCGCATATGATAAGAAGAAATAATTAGCTAAGGGAATGGAACACTTAACTGAGAAAGCAAGTGAAATCAAAAGGATGATAAAAAAACTTTATAAGATGCCCCATAATATAGGTAAGATATAGGTATTTTGTAAAATATAAATAAAGTGAAAAATTTAATGAAACATTTATAAATTGAGATAGGGAATGCATCCCAGGACTATGATTAAGTACCGAGGGCAAAAAGGAAATATCTAGTGACCATATATGAAGAGAAAATAGGGGAACATGTCAGTAAATGTTATACCTACCCTTTAGGCAGAACATCAAAGGCTAGATGAATTATTATAACCGTTGACTTTCTAAAATAAAGATGGATACAATTCGCTAAGAGACGTCACAGTGAAATCACCTGAGAACCAAAGGTGAGGAAAGCGTTAATTGAATTATTATTGATAGGTTATCCAAACCTAGTCATTCTATTTTATTAATAAGCACTTTATTCAATAAGTGGGTTAGTTGCTGCTTGAAGAGATTGTGGTACGTCATCAGATCCAGGAATTGATTCTAAATGATCAATATTATTTGTTTGGAGATTTGACAGAAGTATTCAAAATATGATGAATTATGTCGAACCAGAATAGTATATACCACTCCTAGATGAACGGATATTAAGTAAGGTAGAACTAAAAGATAAGAATTTGGATAAACATCGATAACTCAAGAGATTCAAGTTACTACGAGAATATGATACTAGACATAGATGTAAAAGAAGACTTTCTGATGATATGGCATAAAGAAAGGAATAAACGTTATATGTCACTAGACGTAAGGGAAGAGCATTGCAGTCAGTTTTGTATGAGGACTCCCTAGAACCAAAATAAATGATAATATGGGTTAGAATATACGGGTGATGCCTCTAGGTTAGTATATTTTCTTCTAAATATTAAGAGATTTTCGCCTGACAAATACTCGATTGTGATTCAAGGAAATTAAATTATGATAATATGTTTGTGCGTTAATCGTATCCAGACGAGATTTTCTCATTAATTTTTAATTCTGGAGTAATTTTGAGAACTTTAGAAATTGAATACGCCATGGTCTTAGTATATTATTCATAGATGGACAAGAAGAGTAAGGGAAAGATTAAAGTGCCTCTAATGTGATTGGAAGTGATTAAAAGCTAGGCTAATTGAAAAAAGAAACATGTGGGAATGAGGTTCAACAACTAGTAAATGTTGAAAGCGTTCATGAGCACAAATTATTAGAATAAGAAAGAAAAGATGGTTAGTATGCATTATATTGGTCCTTTTGAGACAATAAGATAGACATGAAGATTGTGAGTGAGTTGGCTTTACCGCCAAACGTAGAGCAGGTTCATAGGGTGTTTATATGTGTATACTCACGAAGAGTAATTTAGCTCCATTATATAGATAAAATGGAGACTTGAGTTGATTTATATAAGCAACTAATAGAATATGATGTCAGCAAGAGGCGGTTGAGTAATGATTGATGTTGTGAGTTTAAATTTATGAAAAGTTATAAGGTTGAGAGATCAACCTGAGAAAATGGAAGTGAAATACTTGAATGTATCATTATCTGATCCTTAGCATGATTATGATGAGAATCCTTTTAGGGAGGGAGGAAGTAATATCCGGGAAATATCGTGTAATTATTTTTATCAATAAATAATTATTATGTGAATTTTTTGTGAATTATCTGGTAATTGGAATTTATGTTTGGATGTATATATGTGATAAAATTTGAGTATTTTAATTTTTATATATGTCCAAAATAAAGTATAAATAATTTTGATATTTTTCTGGTAATATTTGTTATTAGTTATTTGAATGTAGAAAGATTTTAGAAAGAAGTTATGTATTTTTATTAGGGTTTTGATTGTAATAAAAAGACACCTGAAATGAATAAAATATCAACTTTCCATATGTTAAATATATATTTTTCTCACGTTCAATAAAATTTAGCATGGTATCAGATCCTTATTCTTAAGGGACCTATTTGTTTAAAATACACCCTATCCAAAAAACTACAATCACACAACTATAACCACAATCAAAACCTATATATACAAAGACAACCATAACCAATATATCATAACACAAAAACATCACAAATCATTTCTATTGGAAAAAATCAACAATCTTTATGAATTTGTTCCCATATGTTGGGTGGAAATACCTATTATGTCTGGGTGGAACGTGTTGAAGTATATATAAAAGCACTATATCTTTGCAATGCAGTAGAGGAAGAAATTGACAATACCCTCCCTGAAAATCCCACCGGTGCAACACGTAATATACAAAAAGAATTAAAAATTAAGAAGCCCAAGACAAGATCATGTCTATTTGTAGCTGTTTTACCAAACATCTACACTAGTATCATGTCTCTAAAATCACCAAAAGAATATGGGAGTATCTTAAAAAGGAATGTGAAGGAGATTAAAAAATCAACGACAACAAGGTCCTTAATTTAATTAGGAAATTCGAGTTACAAAAAATTTAAAGATGCTGAAATGATCAAGGACTACTCTGAGAGACTTCTTTGTATTGCTTATAAGGTAAGATTTCTTGGAACTAAATCAAAAAATATCTAAAAAATTCTTTAGAGAATGCCAGAAAGAAATGAAACAGTTATTACTACACTAGAAAATACCAAAGATCTTTCAAAAATATATTTGGTAGAAATAGTTGATGCATTGCGGATGATGGCAAATGAAGAATTGGTGGAAGGGGCTCTTAAAGCAACGGGTGATAATTCATGAGTTAATAATGGCAACAAATTTCTAGTGTGCGCAGCGAAAGGACTAATCATCCTCAAATTATGTGTTGGTGAAGAGATGACATCAAGTGCAATAAATATAGACAGATGGAGAGGATTTGCAAATCTCAGGAGCACGGTAAGGCAAAAGAGGCTACGACCCTCGAACATGAAGAAGATTTTTTGTTTTAGTGGAAATTTAAGATATCAAGATAAGGTGGAATGTTAGAAATTATGCTTAGTATTTAAAATTTCATATATCTAAATAATGGGTCAACTTATGCGAAGTTGGCAAGGATAATATTTGTTATTAATTGTTTGAATGTAGAAAGATTTTAGAAAGAAGTTATGTATTTTAATTAGGGTTTTGATTGTTATAAAAAGACACCTGAAATAAATAAAAGATCAACTTTCCACATGTCAACTATGTATTTTTCTCACGTTCAATAAAATTTAGCATGGTATCAGATCCTTATTCTTAAGGGACCTATTTGTTTAAAATACACCCTATCCAAAAAACTACAATCACACAACTATAACCACAATCAAAACATTTATATACACAAACAACCATAACCAATATATCATAACACAAAAACATCACAAATCATGTATACTGAAAACAAAATCAACAATCTTTATAAATTTTTCCCAATATGTTTGGTGGAAATACCTATTATGTTTGGGCGGAACGTGTTGAACTATATTTGAAAGCACTATATCTTTCCCATGCAGTAGAGAAAGAAATTGACAATACCCTCCCTGAAAATACCACCGGTGCAACACGTACAGTACAGAAAAAATTAAAAATTAAGAAGCCCAAGACAAGATCATGTCTATTTGCAGCTGTTTCACCAAACATCTACACTAGTATTATGTCTCTAAAATCACCAAAAGAGATATGGGAGTATCTTAAAAATGAATATGAAGGAGATTAAAAAATCAACGACATCAAGATCTTTAACTTAATTAGGGAATTCCAGTCACAAAAATTAAAGATGGTGAAATGATGAAGGACTACTGTGAGAGACTTTTTTGTATTGCTTAAAAGGTAAGATTTCTTCGAACTAAATCAAAAATTGTCTAAAAAATTCTTATGATAATGCCAGAAAGAAATGACCAAATATCTTTCAAAAATGTCTTTCGTAGAAATAGTTTATACATTGCTCGCACAAGAGCAATGTACGATGATGATAAATTAAGAATTGGTGGAAGGGGCTCTTAATGCAACGGGTGACAATTCAGGAGTTAATAATGGCAACAAAATTTCAGTATGCGCAGCAGAAAGTCTAATCATCCTCAAATTAAATACGGACAATTTGGATATATAAGGAGGATTTGCAAATCTGAGGAGCACGACAAGGCAAGTGAGGCTATGACCTTCAAATATGATGAAGATTTTTTATTTTTAGTGGAAATTTAAGATACAAGATAATGAGGAGTGATAGAAATTATGCTTCGTATTTTATATTTTTTATTATCTAAATAATGGGTCAACTTGTGCCAAGTTTGTAGGGATAATATTTTTTATTAGTTATTTGAATGTAGCAAGATTTCATGAAGAAATTATTAATTTTTATCAGGTTTTTGGTTGTTATATAAAGAAACCTTGCATGAAAAGATCTACTTTTCAGATGTCAAATACATATCTTTCTGACGTTCAATAAAATTTAATAATTTGGAAAAATTATCACTTGAATGTTTAACAGCATTCTTACAAAAATTACAAATAAAAAAAAACTTTATCTAGATTCATCTTATTCGTCAATCGGAGTCGCCTTCCTCACCTGATTCCTTTAGATGGTGCATTACTGCCTTCTTGGATCGAAATCGCTTGTGTGTTATTGGCTCCGTCTAATACTGCAAAACATGAAGTTTACCATGAATAGGGCATATTTGTTTTTTTTTGGAAAGTTTTAATTCTTAAACAAGACAATACGTGAATTTTTATCAAGTGCATAATGCATACCCCTTTTATGATATAATCTAGGAATGTCTACGAAATATATGTTTGCATAGCATATAGACGATAACAAAGTTAAAATAATGAAAAAAGCTTGAAGAAGATTAAAAGAAGTTAAACATGTAAAAATTAAATAGGAAATGAATAATTGTAAAATATCCATATATTTTTTCACACGCATAGTGCTAATTTCAAAAAAGATAAATTTACTCGGAAGTTAAATAAACAGTTTTCACGCATTGCGCGAACAAAAAAAAAGTAAATTATCAAATATGGTTCTTATATCAGCGCTACAAACCCCTGGTCAATGAATCTAGTTTTAGTTTTATGCACATACATTACACAAGATTATAATACTATTCAATCATAAATTCAAAACCCAAAACAAATTTAACTGAACAATTAAAAATAACACTAAAGAAATTTCATTCAGCTATATTGAGGCAAGTGAGAAAATTTTTTTACCTTGTCAACCACTCTAGCACTAGCACCATTCATCCTAGTATTGTAGCTTATCTTCCAACCTCGTGGAAGCCAACTCGGCCTTCCCTTTGAACCTTTCATTCCTCTTTCTGAATTTACATGAAACCAAACTGATCGTCCCCGTCCCATCCTCCTCATCCCCTTGCATCCCCAGCTGCTTTCAACTGCCCACGCCTCCATCAAAACCCGAAACCAAGCTGAGCCTCTAGTTCGTTTCATCCTCCTTATTCCCTTGTTTCCCCAATTTTTTAGAACTTCCCTGGCCTCGGTCAAAATGGTGGACTCAAAAATAGGGCGGGATTTGGGCAGGAGGCTCGGTAACTCACCAATCAAACAATCAGCCTCAAACAATCCCCTTTTTATGCATGTATAGCAACAGTTTTTTGTTGTAAGGGAACCAGTATCTTTTGGATATTTGTATTTTATCTCAATATTGAAATTAATGCATATAAATCTCACTATCTTTTGGATTTTATATTTTAATGAGTAACTATACCATTATTGCATATTACATAATATGTATTGCTGGTATTTTGGTATTTTGAATTATCTTTCAATTTGAATTTACTATATTTAAATGTAATTTTTATTTTGTAGCATAAAATATTTTTAAATTTAGATGAATGGTATAAAATTAAAATAAATAGTGTATCATAAAAATATATTTTAGTATCTATTTTAGATTGTTTTAATACATATTAATTTCTGATATCATATAAATAAATCTTCCACCTTAAATTAGATTTTTTCTTATATAAATATATCTACTCACGAGTATATCTTTTGTATTACAGTTTTGACCTAGATTTTATGATTGATCCTACTATTTAAATATTCATTATTATTGTTGTTTTAATTATTATTATTATTATTATTATTATTATTATTATTATTATTATTATCATTAAGTTCGTTGTAAATTTTAAAAAAAAAAGACAAAATAAGCTGATAGTTTTATGAACTACACTTTGTTTGCAAGTCAATTATGTAAGGTTCTTACATAACTCTAGAGAAATAAATAATATTTTTATCTTTTAATGGGGTAAAAAAACTTTGGTTCTAAATTTTAAACTAGTTTAACAAATCACGCTTTCTGATCTTGGTATTAAAAAGGAAATTTAGCAGAATATCTAGATGTTAAGTGTATTTAAAATGATAGTAGAAGTTTAACGAGAATAATATGATTGACAGTTGATTTCAAAAATCTTAATGGAAGATGTTTTTGAAACTTTAGGAGAATATTACGAATGATGATAAGGTAATTGTAGTTTTTCATATTTATTTATAACTAAAAAAATAGAGAATAAGATGATAAATTAGAGAGGTTTCACCCAAACGCGTAGAAGTTTTAGGAAAGTATTAGATGGTAAATTGATTTAAATAATCTTAATGGATGTTGTTATATTAAATTTTGGAGAATATTACGAATGATGATAAAATATGTAAGAAAACTAAATAAAATAAAATATTTGTAAATGATATATATATATATACATAAATATATATATATATATATATATATATTTAAATAAAAAATATAGTTTTAATTAGTCTTAAATAATTAAAATCAGATATATATATTCTTTGTATTCATCAAAAGTTAATAGAAGAAAAGTAACCATAGAATTTAGTTTTACTTTACTGTAATTTTTGTTTTATTTATAAGCAAAACAAATTATATTGTTAAAAATATTTAATTCAAATGTACAACTAAAAGTACATGAACAAAAGATAATAAGGTTAGAACTTAAAAGTTGTAAAATCAAATGTAAGAGTATCTAAAGGGGCTGAGCAAGATCGAATGTGTTTCTAATCAAGTTCAAATGGTCAAGTTTGTTAGACTATTGTTCAAGAAAATCAATAAATCAATAATTGTTGACATGAATATATACACTACGATATAAAATTAACTAAACCTCTTAATATAAAAAAACTCAAAATGAAAATAAAAGACCATTCAGTTTTTGTAATTCCAATTTCAACATTTTGGTGAACCTCATTATGCAACTAGTAATCGCTCTTGTATACAAAGACTAACCACAATTCCACTAATTTCAAGTAATTGCATATAATTTTGAATTATAGCCCACAAAAAATTGAACCAAAATCTATATAAATTTATCGAGATGAACGTGTATCACTAAATATAATAATTCGAAATATAGTTACCACGAAAACTCCATTTAATCGAATTAAAACACGTATACGAGCCAAAAGCTTAAAAATGCGAATTAAACATTTAGAAAACAAGATAATGCTAACTAGCATAATTAAATTCTAACCTAATAGGGATTTGAAGAATATATATCGGTAAAATTCTGATATGTCTTAAATAGAATTAAACTTGAATAAAACTCACATCCATCCACTGATGTTGTCATTTATACCCATTTTATTGATAATAAAAAAAATCCATCACTTATTTAAAGAATCTGACCATTAAAATAAATTCGATGATGAAAATTTATATGCAACACTTAAATGTACCTAATTAAACTGATTATATAACAGTAATCATCAACTAATTACACAATCTAGTCATCAACATGATAAAACCAGGTCGGCGCCCTAATGTGCTTCATTAATTAATTGCGATTATTGATGAAATAAATATTGAATTCCTTGATTGTTTATATTTTTCAAAAGAAATACAATATTATAAAAAGAGAAAGAGAATCTCGATATATTTACGTGAGCTATTGAAACGTCGAAATCCGACATTTAGAACTTAATAAGATACAACACTAATGATGAATTGTGTGTGCCTAGCAAACACAACAAATCCGATTTTTTCTATTAGAACTATACTTTTTTTCAAATTGGGTTCCTTTTTCCATTCAATAAGATGATGTTAGATATATTCATGATGTCATGTCTAATAATGATTTGTGTTTAGTTTTCAGATCTTGACTAACAGGACAAATCAGGACTTAACTGGAAATCAGTACTTATACTGAAGTCAGCGCTTAAGATATCAGAACTTAAGTTATTAGAACTTAAGATATCGGAAGATATTTATGAGGAGATAATATCAGGACTTAAGAAGACTTTCAGATAAGGAAGACGGCTGATTGAAATGAAAGAAGATCAAGACTAAAACAAGAAGAGATATGCATAGAGAAGAATTCTATGAAGAATAGAATACTTGGAAGAAAAGATAACTAGTTGATATATTTTAGGATGCAGACTCATATTCGATATCAATTAGAAGATTATCTTGTAACTGTGTGTCTATATAAACATAGCATAGGATTTACATTATATGTGTTATCTTAATCGAGAATATTATTCATTGTAACCCTAGCAGCTCTCTTGATATTTATTCATCACTGAGAGAGAACGGTTCCATTTTAACACTATTTTATTAATAAGATTATTCTGTGTTTCATACTTGTGTTCTTAATTCCATTTGATTGTACTATACACTGTATTCAACCCCCTTCTACAATGTATGTGACCTAACAAGTGGTATCAGAGCTATCTGTTAACACATATACAGTAAATATCCAAAACAATCATGTCTGAAAAAGAGAAAACTCCAACCAAGCCCACCAAAACAGAAGAAACTTCAAAGACTCAAATCCATAATCGATATGAGACAATTAGGGTTCCCATACTGAAACCTTCTGAGTATCCCATATGGAAAGTGAATAACTATGTTTCTGGAAGCTACAGATCCAGAATACCTTGATAGAATTAATGAAGGATCACATAAGCCAACCAAGCTCTTTGTTGTAGTTGCAGATCAGCAAGCAATGACTGTACTAAAGGAGAAAAGTGAATATACAGCTGAAGATATCTCATCTATTGTGAAGGATGCAAAGGTAAGGCATTTACTGCATAGTGCCATCGATAATGTCATGTCAAATAGGGTAATAAACTGCAAGACTGCAAAAGAGATATGGGATGCCTTGGAGATAAGATGCTAGGGAACTAATGCAATTAAGAAGAACAGGAGGACTATACTCACTCAAGAGTATGAGCACTTTGATTCAAAACCTGATGAGTCATTAACTGGCTTATATGAAAGATTTGTCAAACTCTTGAATGATCTGTCACTGGTGGATTAGGAATATGACCTTGAAGATACTAATCTTAAATTCCTTTTAGCTCTTCCTGAAAGTTGGGATTTGAAAGCAACAACTATAAGAGATAACTATACTTGTGTTGAAATTTATGGTATGCTCAAGGCTCATGAACTTAAGATGGATCAAAGAAGCAAGAGAAATGGGAGAAAGTCAAGAACAGTTGCTCTTAAGGCTGAGGAGGAATACCCCAAAGTGGTTATCTCAAAGAAAGGCAAAGGAAATGCTCTCATCACAAAGTCTGATACTCAGTCATCAAGTTCTGATAATGATGAGGATTCAGAAACTGAAAGTCTATCTGAGATGGATGTTGATGAAGAGATGATGAGATTGTGTGCTCTTATGATGAATGGTATCACAAAGATAGCCTATAGGAAATTCAGATGGGGAAAGAAGTTTTCCAAGAAAAGTGGAAGTTCTGATAAAAAGGGATTCAGAAAATCTGAAGGCAAAGCAGGAAAGTCTGACAAAGGAGATATATCTACAATTGTTAAATGCTATAATTGTGGTGAGAAAGGCCATATATCTCCTGATTCTGAGAAAGGAAAAAGTGAAAAAGGCAAGACACTTGTCACAAAGAAGAAAAGCTGGATTGTGCCTTGATGGCAAATGCTGATAGCAGTTCTGATACTGCTGAGTTAAAGGTACCTCAAACAACTTATGCTTTTCATACTGATGATATTACTGAGTTGAGATCTTTATCTTAAAACCATGTTCATTAGCTATAGAGATCAGACTTTATCATGTGACAGGTTAACTTCTGAAAATTTGGCTTTTAAGAAAATGAATGACTATTTAGAGAAGGAGTTAGTTATGTTCCATCAAACTCAGAAAGAAAAAGATGATGCTTTTTAAGTTAGAGATGAAGTGTTAAAACTGAATCAATCTCTAAAAACTGAGTTAGAAAAGGAAAGAGAGATTATCAGGACTTGGACTAACTCTGGCAGAACAACTCAGAATTTACTAAGTAGTGGAAACTAGAAAGAGGGCTTAGGTTATGGAGATGATAAAAGTGAAACAGGAACTGAACAAATTAAGACAATTGTTGTTAAACAGACTAATAAGCCAAAGGTAAATCATGTTAAGTTCTAAAATCGTAAAGTCTGATTCTGAAAAGATTAAAGATACTGAGACAGAAGTTAAGACAGAGTCAACTTCTGACAAATCAAAACAGGATAAGCCAACTGAAGTCAACATAGGCTTAATGATGAAGAAGCAGCTTAAGTATAAGCTGAAAGAGATTTAGATTGTAAACAAGATAAAGCCACCTAGGAAAAATAGGAATGGAAAGGAAGGTGTGAATAAAAGCAATAATTATATGCCTATTCCTAATGCTCCTAGAAAGAAATGCTATAACGGTGGAAAATCTAACCATCCGGCTTTTATTTTTGCAGGAAGAATAAGAATATAAACTCCTTACCTTCTAAGTCAAGAGTTAAGAGTCAGTCTGTTAGGTTTAAGCCACAAAATCCTTGTTTTTATTGTGGTAGTTTATGGCATTCCATTTATACTTGTAAGGAATATCATAGTTTGTACTATGATTAATATCAAATAAAACCTTCTTTAAAGAAAGTTAGCATTATTTTCTTCTTGTGTAAGTTCTAATGCAAAGTCTGATACTATAAATTCTGATAAGAAAAATGTTAACATAAACTCTGATGTTAAATCCGGTGCAAATTTTAACAAACTTAATAAGGCCAAAGGATCCAAGCAAGTTTGGGTCCTTAAAACTAATCATTAGTGGTCTTTGTGATTGCAGGGCAACAGGAAAAACATCCTAATTATGGATAGTGGATGTTCAGGACATATGACTGGAAATAAAGCCCTGCTATCAGACTTTGTAGAGAAAGCTGGCCCAGGAGTTTCTTATGGAGATGGCAACATGGGAAAAACTCTGGGAAATGGCAATATCAATCTTGGGAATGTCATCATTGAAAAAGTAGCTCTAGTCTCAGGATTTAAACACAATCTGCTGAGTGTTATTCAAATATGTGACAGAGATTATCATGTGGATTTCTTTGAAGAACATTGTGAAGTTGTAAGCAAATCTACAGGCAAAGTTGTTCTAAATGGTTTCATGCATGGTAACATTTATGAAGCCAAGCTTTCAACAAGTTCTGATGATTCTGCAATATGTCTGTTAAGTATAGCATCAATTGAAGAAAGCTGAGATTGACACAAGAAACTCTCTCATTTAAATTTCAATAATATAAATGAACTAGTCAAGAAAGATCTTGTGAGAGGACTGCCAAAATCAGTATTTGCTCCTGATGGCCTTTGTGATTCATGTCAAAAGGCAAAATAAAGAAAATCTTCATTTAAAGGCAAGACTGAATCTTCAATTCTTGAGCCTTATCACCTACTACATGTTGATCTATTTGGTCCAGTGAATGTCTTGTCTTTTGCAAAGAAAAAATATGTTATAGTCATAGTAGATGAGTTTACCAGATACACATGGGTGTATTTCTTGCACACAAAAAGTGAAACTGCATCTATCTTGATTGATCATGTCAAATAACTGGATAAATTTGTCAAAGACTCTATGAAAATCATTAAAAGTGATAATGGCACTGAGTTCAAGAATATGATTATGGAAGAGTTTTGCAAAAACCAAGGAATAAAGCAGGAATTTTTTGCTCCTGAAACTCCACAGCAAAATGGAGTTGTTGAAACAAAGAATAGAACTCTTATTGAAACTGCTCCAACTATGCTTGATGAAGCAAAGTTACCAACCTACTTTGGGGCTGAAGTTGTGCAGACTGCTTGTTTTACTCAGAATGTAACACTTATCAACAAGCATGGAAAGATACCATATGAGATGGTAAAAAAAAGGAAGCCAAATCTGAAGTACTATCATGTATTTGGATGCAAGTGTTTTGTTCTTAAGACTCATCCTGAACAACTATCCAAATTTCATCTAAAAGTTGATAAAGGAATTTTTGTTGGATATCTACTTTCCATAAAAACCTTTAGAGTCTACAATTTAAGAACAAGGGTTGTCATGGAATCTATCAATGTCTCTTTTGATGATAAGAAGATTACTGGACTTGAAGATTTCAATGATCATGATCAGCTGAGATTTAAAAATGAAGTTTTAAATTCTATAAATTCTGATAGTCTAAATCCTGATACTGCAAATTCTGATGGGTTAAACTCTGATCTTATTGAAACTGTGGTGACTACACCAAAGGAAAATGCACATGTGCAGGGGGCATACTGAAGATCCAACCACATCTAAAGAAGCGTTAGAACCTAGAACAGGCTCTTCAAGTTCTGATTCATCAAGTTCTAATGGGCCAAGTTCTGATAAATCTGGAAACTCAAATTCTGAAGAATCCAACTCAAAGAGCATAATTTCAGGGGGAACATGACAAAATGTTGATGGAGACAGCATGGATCATGGGGGAGCATCCAGTTCTAGAGATCATCTTCCATCGGCAAGGAAGTGGACTAAAGCACATACACCTGACTTGATTATTGGAGATCTTGAAGCAGGTATTAGAACTAGAACATCAACATCAAATGAATGTATCTATCATTCTTTTCTCTCTCAGGCTGAACCAAAGAAAGTGGAAGAAGCTCTTCAAGATGATGATTGGGTGCAAGCAATGCAGTAAGAGTTAAATAAATTTGAAAGAAATAAAGTCTGGACCCTAGTGCCAATACCAAAGAACAGATCAGTTGTTGGTATAAAATGGGTGTTCAGAAATAAAACTGATAGTAATGGCTTAATTACAAGGAATAAAGCAAGGCTGGTTGCGAAAGGATATTCTCAACAGGAGGGAATTGATTATGATGAAACATTTGAACCAATTGCTAGATTGGAAGCCATAAGGATTTTTTTGGCATATGTTGCTCATAAAAAGTTTACAGTCTTTCAAATGGATGTAAAAAGTGCTTTTCTTAATGGAGAATTGGAAGAAGAAGTATATGTTGAATAACCTCCAGGTTTTGTAGATTCAAAATTTCCTAATCATGTCTACAGACTTGATAAAGCACTTTATGGCCTTAAGCAAGCTCCAAGAGCATGGTATGAGACATTAGCTCAGTTTCTTCTGGAAAGTGGATTTAACAGAGGGACTATTGATAAAACTTTATTCTATCTCAACCATGGAAAGGACTTACTTTTGGTATAGATATATGTTGATGATATCATTTTTAGTTCTAGAAATGACAGACTTTGTAAAAGGTTTGCCAAGCTAATACAGTCAGGATATCAAATGAGTATGATGGGAGAACTTATCTATATTCTGGGCCTTCAAGTCAAGCAGAATGAAGAAGAAACTTTTATTTGTCAATCTAAGTACACCAGAAATTTATTGAAGAAATTTGGAATGCAAGACTGTTCAAGTGCATCCACTCCTATGGCCACTGCAACAAAATTGGATAAGGATACTGGTACATCAGTAGATATTACTGATTACAGAGGTATAATTGGCTCACTACTCTATCTAACTGCAAGTAGACCTGATATCATGTATGCTACCTGTCTTTGTGCAAGATTTCAAGCAGATCCAGGAGAACCTCACTTAACAGCTGTGAAAAGAATTTTCAAGTACCTTAAGGGTACAGCTGATCTAAGATTGTGCTATCCTAGGGAATCGGACTTTAAGCTAATAGGTTACTCAGATGCAGATTTTGCAGGGTGCAAAATTGATAGGAAAAGCACAAGTGGAAGCTGCGCAATTTTTTGGAGGCAGATTAGTTTCTTGGTTTAGCAAGAAACAAAAGTCAATTTCCACATCAACTGCAAAGACAGAGTACATTGCTGCAGGAAGCTGTTGTGCATAGATTCTTTGGATGAAGAATCAGTTACTGGATTATGGGTTAGAATTTTCGAAAATCCCTATTTACTGTGATAATCAAAGTGCTATTGCTATGACAGGTAATCCAGTTCAACACTCAATGACAAAACACATCAGCATTAGGTACCACTTCATATGGGAACATATGATGGAATTTATAGTGGAATTGCATTTTATTCCAACAGATCAACTTCACAAAACCACTATATGAAGCTACTTTTACAAGATTGGTAAATGAACTTGGAATGAATTCAGGTTCTTTCCCTAAATCTGCTTAGTTTATGTTCTGATACATCAGACTTTATGATAAGTATTTACATATATTACTATCCTTATGTAATCTGTGCTTAAATTGAAATTTACTAAGTGCTGATTATTGTCTGATGTGAATTTCTAAACTCTGATAGTGATATGAATGTTTCTGTGACTATACAAACCAATGAGGATAACTTTGCTAGATGCTGACCTAGTAGTCTTTAATATACTAAAGATCCCATGTTTGAAATAATTGTTTAAGTGGAAATCTTTTAACACAAGCAAATTCTAATATTGAGCTTGGTTAGGTTTACTTTGTGTATCTTATTACTAAGTCAAAAACTAGAATAGTGTTTCTTATCTGTTAAGTTTTGATGTTTGTAAATCTGATAGATGTACTAAGTGCTGATACGCCTCACTTATCAAAAGAAAAAGTAAAGAAAAAAAATAAATATCAGGTACTCCTTTGAGATCTAGAGAAAAATATATGTGGAAGGGAAGACCCAAGTGCATTGCTGGTAATAAGTAATATGTATTAGAAAAGCAAAATAAAATTTTCTTGGTGACTTTTGACATTCTGTGATTACTAGAGAAATACTCTGATAATAGCATAAATTATGATAAGCAGTCGTGACTTACTTACACTGAGAATCGACTGTAAAAAGGAATTTCAAAAGATGCATAAATTGAGCACAAAATAGTTGAGGTGGACTCATGCATGGACTCATTCTATAGTAGACTTCAAACTATTGACAGATTTTAATCAAAGTTCTTAGTTATGCCTTATTTCTAAGATGTACTGAAGTGAATCAGACTTTACTCTTTGTCTGATATTTAGCTTAATGCACACACTTACACTCCATATGAATGATGAAAATTACTGTGGTGATCAATGTTGTTTTAGATGAACAATTTAAGTGTTAGTTGCATAAATTCTGAGGACAAGTTCTGATGGAAGTTCTGATGATTAAGTTCTATTGAAACCATATCAGCATTTGTGTAAAGAATAACATAAAAAAACATTCACTTTTTGAGTAAAGAAGCCATATTCTGATGACTTTTAAATTCTGATAATAATCAAGTTCTGATGCTGACGTGGCAATATTTATTTACTTGATTTATTTTTTGTCACTACTTGAACGGTTATACTTTATCATAATACTGGATTATGTGAGATAAAGCAGTAATAATCATTTGTTTAGTGGGAACAATTTTTTTTTGAAAAACTGTATGTGCATAGTAATCATTACTTATTTACCGTGCTCATTAACTTTTGTCTTAACTACTGCATGCCTGACAGGTGTTACATCTATTCCACTTCTTAATAATTGTTGTCATGTGGGGTGTCTAAGTAAAAGAGATTAAATATTTTTAAATCTTCTTTTTATATTTCTATTTTATTTACTCTCTCTTTTTCTTATTCTCTCATATTTTCTCGGTTTACTATACAGACATTTTATCAAACACTTTTCAGGCATTCTAACTTCTCTCCTATTTTCAATGGCACCCAAGGATATAATCTTTAATGGAGCAAAGTTCGTCCCCAACAACTATGCTTCCATTCTCACTAAGAGTGAAGCTCCTTCGGAACTTCATTTTATCCAGGATTTCTTATCTCATAGTGAAATTAGGTTCGCATTGACACATCCAACCAGTATATCTGGAACTCAAGTTCTTACATTCTGGCGTACTGGATATTATGATGATGGTGGTAAGAATGGGACTCCAAGGATCGTGTTTATAGCAAATGAGGTTGAGTATGTGGTTACTTCGGGAGCAGTTCGAAAAGCTCTACACCTACCTGAATCCTTTAAATTTAGTTCTACTATTGAGGAACCATTACTACAACAAATGATGGCAAGTCTTGGATATGAACAGAGTTTGGCTAAGTTGGGTCAACTCAAACGCACATACATTCGAAGGGAATGGAGCTTCTTCTTCGATTGCATCACGAAGACTTTTGGCAACAAATGCTCCAACTTTGATGCAATTCCCATTATGAGTCAGCAAATTGGGTATGCACTCCTAAACCAGTCTCATTTTGATTATGAAAAGACTGTGTTATGTTTTATAGGAGATAGAATGACAGAGGACAGGAATGTAGTTTACTTTGCTAGGTTCTGTCAGTTAATTTACAATTACTGTACATCAGATGAACCAAGACTAGCAGGTAAACTCATAGAACCTTTTAGGTTAGCTAAGAGGCTTTTTACTGATCTTTTAATTGCTGACAACAAGAAGGGAGTTTTGAGGCCCCTTAGAATTCCTTTATCAGTAAAGCAAGCCCTTGTAAATGCTGATTATGAAACCTATTCATTACTATATCCTGATGTCCAACCCACCAACACACAACAGCCATCCAAACCAACCACCACCCAAACACAACAACCACAAACATGAGCATATACCAATCAATTATCAACACCTACCCATGTGTAGCCTTATTCTTCTAGAGCAAAGAGGACTAAGATAGTACCTCAGTCACAGCAGAAAAGAAGGAGGATGATTCTGAGAGATGAATCAGAAGATGAGGAACAGGTTCAAATAACAGAACCTATTGCAAAAGCAGCTGAGGAAGTGTCTCCTCAGAAAACAAAGGAAACTGGGAGTTCTGGGCCCCTCAAAAGGTTTAGAAAAATAAATTTTAATGACAAAGCTCCCAAAGTCTCTCCACCCTTGAAGAGAGTGAAGAAAAAAAGAGCTAACAGGGACATAGTTGAGTCAGATTCAGAGGATGTGGAAGCAGCATCTAAGGAAGGGGATCAGGACTCTCTGATCCCAAAGGAGCCAATTGTGATTAAATCCCTTCCATCTACACAACCAGAATTTGCTGAAGCAACTGAATCTACACCTCCACTTTCACCATCAACCTGAAGAAACTGCTCAAAAGAGAGTACATACACCTCCTGTGTATCCTACCATTGAACAAGTATATGCTGAAGACTCAGGTACAAGTGCTGAAATATATATTCACAACTTGGTTGTGCCTGAGGTTCTGTACTTGGAAGCTCCAACCATTCTTCAACATACTTCACCAATAACACCAATTTTAGATGCTGATTTCAATGCAGATATTCCAACAACACCTCTTCTGAATCTAGATGATGAAGATCAGATATTAGGCGAGCATCGGAATTTGGATGTTGATCAGAACTTAGAGGATGATTTTGAAACCTCTATAGCCTCACACACTATCATTTTATCAAAGGAAGCTGATTCTGCAGGCTCTGTAAGTTCTGAGGATGCAAATGCTGAAAATACCGGTGAAGCTGCTACAAATGAAAATGCTGATACACTTGGTCCTTTACGACATGCACCTCTACACATAGTTAATAAAGCTGATTTGATTAAAAAGTTTGTTAGAGAGGATGCACCAGTACCTTGGAGTGAAACTCCAAGAGGAAAAGAATGGATCAAGGAGTGGAACAAAGTTGTTTTTATTCTGACTGCAAATATTCTTGCTGAGGACCTTGCTAAAGCTGATGAGATGCTGGTGAATGATGACTTCAAAGAACAACTCAGAGTTACTGCATTGAGTACCAGGCACCTTTAAGGTCAACACTCAATAACTCAAGCCAAGGTGAACAAAATTCAAGAAACCTTGATTCAACAAGACATGAATGTCAAATTGGAAAAGAACAGGTTTTTTAAGCCAGCCTTTGACCGCATTGGGTATATAGAAAAGACTCAAGAAAAGCAGCAAACTCAAATCTCTGATATTTTAAAGAATCAAGCTGCTCAACAAGATCAACTCACTGAAATCCAAAACTTTGTGAAATTGCTTGTCTCTCTCCTTCTACCAGATGATGCCAAAAAGGGGGAGAAAGTGATTAAGTCCAAATGCAAAATTGATCAACCACTGAAAGGTAATGATGATGATAATGAAGACCAGGGAAACTCTGAAATGGGTAAAGGTCATGGTCAAGGTAAACGCTCTTCATCCAGGAAAGCAGGAACTTCTACACAGAGATCAAGCTCTGATGCTGATAGAAGAAAAAGTTTTGATAAGCAAGTTCTGACTAAGCCTGTTGTTCTGATACAGGGTGAAAGTCAAGAATCACAGAAGTTTATGCAGACATTGAAGCTTAAGGGGAAGGAAACAACAGTCTACTATCAAGACCCCAAGTTACAGAAGCTGGATGAAGAAATTTCAAAAAGACTATTTCTCAAAGACAATCCAGGAATGGACTTTGAAAGTCTGAAAGAAGAAGAAGCCGGACTTAAAGCAGAAAACGTCAAATCCAAGTCTAAAGCTTCTATTACTACAAAGAAACCTCCAAAGCCTAAGGGCATTGTTATTAAAGAGAAGACAAACTCTGAGGCAACCAAATTTGAATGCAAAGCCAAATCACAAGTAGAGGTAAATCCAAGGTTCAAGGGCAAAGCTAAAGTTGATGATTCTGTAAAAAATCTATCTGCCAACCATGGATGAACAAGTAAATTCTGATGAAGATACTAGTCTAATTTTGAAGAAGAAGAAGAATATTCAAACAACCTCTGACAGAGCTCATGTTGTTCAAGATCTGGACTTAGTAAAATCTGATATTACATTGAACACTACGCTATAAGTGGGCTATTGTAATGCCTAAATGGTGTTACAATAAGCCCCAAAAGCATTACAATAGGTCTATTGTAACATTAGGGGGCATTACGTATACGAGCATTACAATAGACACCCTAATGTAACACTTCACTGATCTATTGTAACAGAGAGGAAAACGTCATAATAGGCACCTACTGTAACACTAACAGCCCCAAATGTAACACAAAATGAGTGATACAATAGCTTGGTCAAGATTATATAAGTGGGATCCACTCGTGAGCCCATATAGTATATTGTAACAATATATTTTATCTATTGCAACACCAATTTTTTATAATTAACCAATACTAACATAATACTAGTTTTAAACAAACAATACAGTAGGATAGACAAATGTGAGGATTAATTTTAAATATTTCAAATACATGTTATTTTTAAATAACATTCCCAGTAACAACGTAACATCAAAAAAGTCATACATAACAGTCTCATCTCCAAACCTAGTGTAAATGATAACTCTGCTAGATTACTATAAGTATACTGACAAACATAACATGGTTGTAGTGATAACTATTCTCGCAAATTCTGAATAATTCTCCTTGGTGCAAGCAATGTCGATCATGTTTGTATCAGATAGTTTGCCGAAACCAAGGTTGAAGATCAAGTTTTCCTCTAAAATAATTAAAGTTGGAATAAAAAGCGGGTCTTGTGAATCTAGCAAGCAGTTGTGGATAAATGAGAGTTGTGCTCAGAATGTATCTCTTAGTGGGAATAAGGAAACCATGAGGAAGGAATTAGGAAAAGTTGCTCCTCAATCTTCCCACGGCTTAAAATTATTTTGTTCTGATAGTGTAAAGGACAGCTCTCCAGTACGAAGCTATCTGAAGCGTGGACCATCAGGTGTTATAGATACTGTTTTAAATAAAAGACAGAAGATGGATCGTAGTTTGAAGCGCTATTGTGGCAATATTCTGGAAGCACTGATTAAGCTATCAGATGTATTTATGAAAACAAATGTATTGTTAGTACCCTGAAAATATAGCAAAGGATGAGAACATGAAACAAAAATGGGGCAAAAAGCTATCAGAAAAGGTACTTGAGTCACCTGATATCTTCTCTTGAGTGATGGTCTCAAGGGTGCTTCAACATAACCACCAAATACTGCACCTCTACGATCTCCAACAACCTAAGAAATAAATGGCATTGGTTGCAAGATAACCCAGAAGGTCAAAGAAATTCAACCAAAATGCACCATTTGCTAAATAACAAACGATAGACACACACGCAGATGACACAACCGAAGGGCTTTCAAGCGGTATTTTCTTGTGATTCTAAACTTCATATGATCGACTCAACCAAGAATGTGGAAGTCAAATAAAGCTCTTGACTCCTGAGAACTGAGTAGTCGGTAGAAATAAAAAAGAGAAAAACATAAAAATTGCAATTAAGGAAAGAACCGCGAGGAGGGCTCTTATGCAGAGATTGGAGGAGTTCACTTATTAATGTGATCCTTGTCTTGATATTAGCTTCTCCTTGATCGTGGTATAGAGCACATATTAGTTAAGAATCTAGAACTTAATGGCATATATTGAAACCTTAATATGCAAAATCCAAAAAAATGATTTGGGCAGATGAAAGGATATTGATGCTCAGAGTTTTCACAACATGGTAGGTAAGTAATAGCAGGCATGACTATGAATGATCCCAGTAAAAAAATGCTAGAGAAAGTTAACAACAGAAGCAATTGAAAAGAAAAAAATAGCTAATTTTTTAGTTTGGCAACTAATGAGAGTTTATTTAGGTTCACCTCAAAACACAGAAGTCATATCCTTTAGAGTTTCCGGTGTCTCGATCCTTAACAAGGTCAAAACAACGGAAAGGTGTGCATAATTCTATAATAAAATTTGCCGAAAAACAAAGGTAATGGTCCAGAAAATCTGCAGAAAAACAAACAAAACATATGTTGGAAAATGGCCATAAACATGATGAAAACGCCTGAAAAACTGCTGAAACGCACTTAAAAACTAACCCGAACCAGCGCATGATTCAGCTCCTGAATCAGTTCTGATATTCACCAAGAAACACTATAAAAAGAGCTCCAATAACTCATAAAATCTGCTTAAAAAATCTGTTCAAAAGTGCTACCTTATATGCTGAATTTCACTGCAAAAAAGTACTAAAAGAGTAAGAAACCAGACATAAATCTGATATAACTTGGGGTATTAAGCTTCAAAATTTTCCGCAAGATTATGATAAGAAAAAAGCACTAACTTCCATAAATCTAATATAAAACTCGACGGAATTCACCGAAAAAAGGCACCGGAAACTCAGGTCAAAACTCGCCTGAAAATCAAGAAGAAAATGATTAAAAAATCAGTGTTTTAACTCCTAAAATGTACAGAGGAATTGAAAAAGACTTGTCAAAAAGCAAGCAAAGCAGTTGTGAGCCCAAACCCAAAACTATATATATCGACTTTTTATCTTTCATCGACTTTTCAATATGAAGCATTCAAAACCAATTGAGACACCTAATCAGTCAAAAACCCCTAATTAGTATCTTAATTAACTCAAACATAAACTCAAATCCCCTAATTTGTCAAATAAAAATAAATTACTAATCGAAGTGGAGAGAAGAAGATGGTAACAATATGCTTAGCCTTAAATATTATCTCAAAATTGGACAGAAAATTAAAAATGAGAAATCTAACCAGAGCGAAGAAGAAAAGTTTGTAATTGTTGTCGTAGTCAACCAAGGGGAGAGAGAATGAGTGTACAGGCCCGGAAAGTGAGGGTCGATCTAATTTTTGAGATGGTGTTTGATGAGAGACAGAGCTGAGAAAGGGGGTTGAGAGAGAGTCCGAGGGTGTAAAGGGGGAAAGTTGAGAGAGATTTGTCATTCGGGGAAGGAATACAACTGGGTTTTCTTTTAGGGGAAAAAGACCGCCCAAATTTTCACTTAGGAAATCGTGCATAATTTTTTATTTTAATTATTTAATTATTATTTATCAAATAAAAAATAAAGATATTTTTATCTTATTGTACACAATTTTTAAAATCAAATAATATTATATGTTATATTCTTCATTCACTTATAAACTAGAATATAATTTTATTACTAATTTATGATAAAAATTTTACTTTAATATTTTCAAAATTAAAAAAGTAACTAATGTAACACCAGGTACTGGTGTTACATGTTGTGCAACACCAACAATTTTATGCAACACTCACTTTATAACTATTGTAACAATAATTGAGAGATGTTACAATAGGACAAAAATTTCATAGCTAATGTAACACTGCTTGTAACACTTGCATTACAATAGCTCACTTATGGCATAGTGGAAGCAAGCAACCTCTGAAAGAGCTCAAGTTGTCTTGATATTAGAAGATAAAGGAAAGGAAACCTATGACATTGCTCATGTTAAACCTTCAAAACTTCCACTACCTGGGTTCACTAAAGCTCAACAATCTACTCAACCATTGAAGACTACATCAAGTGGTTTTGAAGCAAGAGTTATTCGAGGGAAGGAATCTAGAGATAAAACAAGACTGAGTAATGCTGATGAGAGAAGAGTAAACAACTCTACCTTAGATCCTACATCTCTTTCTGAACCAGGAGTATGAACAACTCCTAAAAGATTGAATCAACTGGAGTCTGTACAAATGGTCTACTACTCTGTATTAAAAGAAGATATCATGTCATATTTTATGACAAATGGGAGGGTATTCTGTAACAACCCCAATTTTTGGAATTTTTGAAACACTGATGAATAGTAAATTTTGCTGATGATGCTGATTAAGGAAAATTATCAGACCACACTATATAGAAGTATTGTTATGGAAATTCTAAGATCGTATTAGTATTCCATAAAATAAATAAGTGTATGTAAAGATCGTCAGAATCCAAATTCGAACACTTTGATTTTTCCCGAAAATCCACCAGATACCGAAAGAATTGAGTATAAGGTAACATGATTAAAAGAATTTAAATTCAAGGATTATAAGAGGTGATCATAAAAGAAATATAAAATATTGAGAAAGGGTAGGGGAACCCAAGTAATAAGATCTCGGATATGATCCCTCAAACGGATAACGAGAA
Source organism: Apium graveolens (assembly GCF_009905375.1). NCBI lineage: Eukaryota > Viridiplantae > Streptophyta > Magnoliopsida > Apiales > Apiaceae > Apium > Apium graveolens. The sequence continues at coordinate 178,158,940 of NC_133657.1, forward strand.
CAAAATTTAAGTGAACCGTCAAACAAATACGCGACCAAGAGACAAGCTTGTACAAGCATCCAAGGTATTATGACATCATCAAACCACAAGACAAAGGCATGTGGCAAATGGATAACATAAGGAAGATGACATAAGCATGACAAGTGGATAGGTTTTGTTGGTTGAATACTAGCCAAGAATTATTAACCATCGTAAAAAGGTTAAAATCAATTCTTAAGTCAAAAGCAGAAGCAACCAAGAAAACACATTCATTTCTCCCCCCCCATCTCCTTGCTCACGGCTTTTTGAAGAAAAACAAGGAAGAAAAATTCCAAAACCCAAGCTCCACTTAATCATAATTCAAGAGGTGTTTCTTTAGCTTCCATAATTCATAACTTAGATGAGCCATAAGTTTAAGCTCAAGATTCCATGTTTAACATATCTAATCAATTCATCAAAGTTCTTGGTTAATAGTGTTTTCAAGAAACTAACTTTATGTTTTCTAATGTTTTCTTCAAGATCCAAGTTTAGTAGAGATAGTTAGTGGTTATTTAAGGCTTCCTAAGTGATTCTCCACTCTCCAAGTAAGGTATAACTTCTCAAATCCTTAGTCTTAAGTTTTGTTGGTTTGGATTTCATAATGTTTAGATGATGGGTTACTGTAATGGGTGTGTACTCATGTTTAGAGCTTTGTTTAGTAAGTGGTTTTGTTGATTTTGGACTCAGGAGTGATACTTGTTGGATTTGATGTTCTTGGTCACATTTTGACTTGGTTTAGATGAATAAGTTGACATCTTGAGTTTTAGTTAAATGATCTTGTATGTGGTTGAATGATGGTGGAATGGTGTTGATTGGTGGTGGTTTCATATTGAATTGATTGAGTAAAAATTTGGGAATTGCTAAGTTATAGGCGTCGTAATGCCCAATTTTCCTTAGACTGTTTTATGCTTAAATTTTGCACCCGAACACTCACTTCCATAAACTGACCATTACCATGTTTAGATAGTTCTTGTTACGTGCTTCGTTTTGATATGTGGTTCGCTTGAATTCGATGTACGGTTTAGGAGAAATGACCGTTTTAAGTAATGGCGTTTCGCGAACGAACCACTATCCCTCGCCTTACCTTGAAACCTTGGTTCAGGGCCTTAAATGACTAATTAGAGTATGAACCAATTATGTAAAGTGGATTAGGCAGTTGGTAGAGTATCGCGAAAGAATCACCTTAAAATTCTTAATGGTTAATTTATTAAAAATGGTGGAGCCGAGGGTACTTGAATGACTTATGTGATTCGTTAAGGGTAAAAGCGACCATAAGCGAACGTTAGGGTACAATTGGTTAAAGTCTAGTTTCTTAAGCGACCGGGGTTTAATTCCGACTTATGTTATTGTTCATAGGTTATCTGACCCACTCTAAGCTTAAGTCTATCCGGGAACACTCAGGCAAGTTTTCTACCTGTTATACTGTTGTTGTGATGTATATATGTATATGCATTATCTTGGGATAAATGCATGATTTTTATTAGCAAATCTTGCGATATATTGAAGCATGATGATGTGGTATATATGCATGCCTGTTTCGTAATCTTGATATCTAATTGTTGATTCAAATGCTTATAAGTTGCATAATACCTATGCTAGAGATAAACAGTAGTTGCATATACCCTTAGTATAGGGTACCCAAAGGTGAACATTTTCTAAACCGGGAGTCGATGTTCTCGAGTATAATATATATATATATATATATATATATATAGATATAGTTTTCAAAACTATTAATCAAATAAGGTTTATTCGATAACTTTATTTTATTTAATGAATATTATTTTGAATATTCATTCGAGGACTTATGACTCCGCTTATTTTATATAATGAATATTATTTTGAATATTCATTCGAGGACTTATGACTCCGCTTCTTTTATTAAATAATATTCTTTATTTTATTAAAAATAATGTTTCAAAAATCAACCTTATTTTCGATTATTCAAATAAAGATCGTACTTTCATATAAGTATATCTTTGGTTATTTATTATTCATTACAAGTGTGGGTTTTAAAACTTATACTTCAATTATTTTTATAAAGATTATCCTTTATGGGAATATTATTTAAATAATAATATTCAGATATTCTCCAACATATCGGGACTGATTTATTTTATTAAATCAGCATTACTCCAAACATTCTTAAAAATATTTTCGAGTCTTGAAAATGATTTTAAAAAGTTAGAGCGGATCCCAAAACTCGTTTTCAAATTTAAGATCTTCCTTTCGAAGAGGATTTAAATACTCGCTTAAAAATTGAGGGATCAGGCTCTGTGGTGTATTTTATATTTGCAACGAGGTTGCTGTTTTGATAAATGAATTGATAATTTACCCAATGTTCGAGAAGTAAGTCCATCTAATTGAGTCGGCATAAGCGACAGGCCGGGGTACGGTCTATCAAAATGTAAGTGGCTGGGTGGCAGTCCATCGACGCGTAAGAGGCCGGATGGCGGTCCAGCACAATATCCTACTGCGGCCAGGGTGATGACCGGTGGGGGATTCATCCATCTAATAGTAGAAAAGGTTACTTATTGCTATCTTTGCCTGATCAGCAAGATATCAGGTTTATGCCAAAATTCTCTTCTTTCCAAATTCATTGGATATCACAACTCTGTTTATACTTTTCATAACAGAGGTTTTTAGGGAATGTATGAGATATATATATAGGTGTATATATCTATAGGGACTTAAATGAAGTATCTCGTACCTTCATTTCTTTTGAATGATATTTCAAAGAATGAATCAAGTCTTATCTTGTAGTCTCATCTATATGATGAACTTTTGAAACTAATTATAACTTGAACGGTGGTAGTTCAAGTAGTATTCGGAAAAGATATAAGTGTATTGGAGTATCTTGTAACTTCATTTTTTCAACTTATATCTAGTAAATGATTATCTTATGCATGCCAAAGATTTTCAGAAAAACGTTGAGACAAGGTTAGATATATGAGATCACCTTGGAACGATATTTTATACAGTTATAAACTGGAACTCTGTGTATATTATACATGTTAGAGGATTTCAAAGATTTGAGAAGTATATATGTATATATATACTGAATATTTTTTGACTTCACCGCATTAAGATAACAAACTTGGTTCATTTCTTCTTGACCCAGACTTTCATGAGTAATATGAGAATGCTCATATATTGTTAATTATTATACATATTATTTTGGTGGGCTTGTTGCTCACCCTTGCTTTCTTCTTTCATCACACAATAACAAATAGACAAGATGAACAGGATCAAGCTCCCAATTCGTGAGCATTTAGGAAACATTCCGCAGTTTCCTATAGGCGTTGATGCCGTTGTAGCTGAGGTAGGAACTACGAATAGGCTAGGCTTTCAACTTTTGTTGTACCAGACTTATGTATATTTATGAATTGTAATAATGTCAAAGAATATGTAAATTTATTCAGAAACCCTTTTGAGGTGTAATGACTTATAATTGTGGAATAAAATGACTTGTGTTATTTTTGGTATTCATCTCTGAGACTATAACTTGTGGTGTGTGTGTGTGTATATTGTGGGGTCACAGTACGCAGTAGTTAGTTGTTTATTAAGATTAAATGTTATTAAGGGAAATGAAACTCATGACAACCCGGATCCCCGACCCCGGATTTGGGGGTGTTATAGAAATGGTATCAGAGCTAAGCGTTATAAACCTCAGAGATGATGTGACGTTAAAATAGTTTCACTAAGATAATAAGAACTCTTGCCAAGTTCATAGTCGGACTACCTAACATAGTATTGCCAGTTAAAACCCTTATGGGAACCTTTATAAATATCGTGATAGAAGCGTAGTTCGTTATCGTATATGGTAGCGGGACTCCGAACCCTGTGGTTGAGGATCAATAGTGCGATGATGTCTTATTACTTATTGGAGATCAGATTGTGGATCTGATAGAGCGTCCTAACAAGTGACCGAATGATGTTCATATTGAGGATGTAGCGGTTGAGGATATTGTCCTAGAAGGGGTTGTTGCTGAGGAGGATCCCGTGGAGGATCCTGACAAGAATGAATAAAGGACCACTGAGGAATTGATGACCATGGTTAGGTCGACCACCAGAGGTAGGATTGGACGGTCACTACCGGAGGTTCATTCAAGTTTGTAAAGATAGTAGCCCCTTTAACGCGGCTTACTCGTAAGACTGATAAGTTCGAATGGACAGAGAAATGCGAGAACGGCTTTTAAGAACTAAAGCAAAGGTTGGTGACGACCCCTATGTTGGCGTTGTTGGATGGAAAATGAGATTTTGTGATGTGTAGTGATGCTTCGCATAAGGAATTAGGGTGCTTCTTATACAGCACAACAAGGTAATCGCGTACGCGTCAAGACAATTAAGGGAATATAAAATTTGATGTCCCCACCCATGAGCTTGGACTCGTGGCATTAGTTTTTCCCTAAAGATTGGAGGCACTACTTGTATGGAGAGAAGTGCGAGATTTACACAAGCCATAAGTGCCCTAGTGCATTTTCATGCAGAAAGAGCTCAAGATGCGCCAGAGGAGGTGGTTAGAGCTAATCAAGGGTTACGATTATGAGATTCTTTATCTTTCAGGGAAAGCCAAAATGGTGGCTAATGCCCTTAGTATAAAAGAGAGACTCAAGATGAAAATGTCTTTGGGAGAGTTGATAAGAGATTTTGAGAAAATGGAAATAGAAGCGAAGGTAACTGGAGCCGGTACCGAAAAGCTGTTTGAGATTGCAATACAACCCAAATTATTGGAAAAGATCATATTGTGCTAAGAAAAAGTGATGAATGAAGGCAGAGAGCCAACAAATAGAGAAGAGATTAATACCGAGAAATATGATAAGGGAATAATGAGGTAATCCTACAGAATTTGGGTTCCAAACGTTCAAGAGCTTAAGGACGAGATCTTAGATGAAATCCATAGTTCGAGGAATAAGATTTAGGGCAAACCCTGAATGTGATAGTCAGGGAGGTCGCCATCAAGAAAGAAAGAACCCATAACATAATGAAATGGAAAACAAGGATTTTAATGTATAAGATAACCCTGATTATGGGAGAAGGATGAAACATTTCATACTGAGAAAACAGAAGCCAAGCAAGATAGGGAGAACCATGATGGTAATACTATGGGGCAATTCATGGACCTGCCTAAACAAAAATTATACTTTTATTCCCAAACTCCACCCTGAGGAAACAATGCGGTAGGAAATTCTTTCAGTATCTTTAAGTCACTAAGCTCTCAGAGTTCCAAGGAACAAGCTAACCTAGCCGAGGAAAGAGCCTGGCCAAAGGAAATAGTGGAATGATTTTATATTCTAAATGATTGATGAAGCGCAACATACTATTTTTGTCACTTACCTTCCTAAGAGAGATGCCACTCGCTGGTGAAAGGCGAAGAAAGACACGGGGCCAGAGGTTATAATAAACCAATTAAAGTTCAGTCAATTGTTTTCGGGAAAGTACTTCCCAAGATTATAGAGATAGTGTAAAAATTTAGAGCCAGAAAAAAGGCGAACGACTATGATGAGTTATGAATCTAAGTTATAATAGTTAGCAAGATTCGTCCTGAGGACACGAATCCCAGAATGACTTGATGTTTGAAGTAAATGATTAGTGGGTTCATGAAATGATTGTAAGAGAAAGGAAAAAAAACTGAAGTGGAAAGTAATATAAAGGCAATAGATTTGGAGGAATGATAAGGGAGTTGGATATGAGTAAACCCTAAAGACTCGTAACAATAGAAATAGAAAAGTATGTAATCGTCAGGATGAGAGTGATTCACCATGAGTTAAAGCTGATGGATGAAGGCATGAGAGATATATATATTTTATCCCCTTTAAGTTGGGAGGATTCGAGGAAACCTTGAGATAGTTCGAAGGATAAACAATGAGACGCAGATAGACTGGGGAGACAAGAAAGTAAGAAATTAGGAAAATTGGATGAAGGAAGTGACCTTCAAGAATGTGAAGTGTAAGACCGGGGGCATGATACCCAGAAAGGGAGACGCCAGATATGAAAGATATCCCAACATGGAGATGATTGTTGAGATAAACAACAAAAGTAAATAAGGATTTATTAAGAAGAAGTTGACGTTGAACACGACCAATATCTTCCAGAACATCCATGTGATCATTACCAAATCAGGAAAGAAAAGAGGATAACCATTTTTATCTTTTGGAGGCCATATGGATTGACCTCAACTTGAATAAGGATGCTATTGTGAAATTTGGTATAGACTATCGAGGTGGAAATGATTGAATAAGATACCCTTATCAGGGATATATGACTTTATTTATCCATGTAAGGATGCAAGTACCTTTTTAAGGGTGGAATTAAGGATATAACCTTGATAACTTGAGATGAACCCTAGGGGAATGTATAAGGGTTGGCATTTCACCTTTAATAGGGACAATATGAGTTTTGACAGTACAAATTGGAAGGACTAAGGTAACAACAACCTTCAAAGATCAGTGGAGAAAGTTTTCAGAAGTACATAGACAATGGTTCTAGTATTAGTAAATGGTATTTTGATATGCCCTATATCTAGGGAATACATGAGGAATGATTTAAGGACAACCTTAGAGGTTTTATAAGGAGGAAGATAATATTCGAAGTTCTGAAGAATAGAAATTTTGATAAAGGAAATATGATATAATTGTAATAATGCCAGGTGGGCACTTATTTAACCATAAGAAAATATAGACCGACCCAATGAGGGTCGAGATTGGTGACAACGAAAAGTATGCAAGATAAGAGACGTCCAAAGTATGATCGAGAGTCAGTCGTGACAATGTTCACATTCAAAGACCGAGGAAATAAATTATGGGAAAATTGTGATATATTTTTTTTTCTCACCAAAGCTTAAGGAAGAGCATTTTCACACCAGCAGTGAATGGAAATGAGGTTGAAAATTTAGTTGAAGATCGTTCAAAGGACATTGATTGTAAGGAACTATTACTATCAGGAAAGGCCAATGAGGTGGCCGACACTCTAACTTTAAAAGAGAAATTATAGGCGCTCGTGCCATAGGAATACAATAATGATGGTTAAATCCGCGAAGGTGGTATTATGGTATGAAAGATTGACATTCCTTCTGGTGATTGTGCGGTACTCAACTATAATAGTAGTTTGGTATAGATTTAATTTATGCGGCCAATCTATCTTAGAAGGTCATATCTTGAGATAAGCCAGGGCCATGTTATGAAAGGACTAAATGAACCCTTGTGTTTCCAGTCTCTTATTGAGGACATATGATTAAGAATGGTATTAACCTCCTATCGTTGCTTTGATTGAAACTCTTCTGCAATTTTACCTGTTTCATGGTATATATTTTGTGGCAGTATATTTTTACATATATACAATTCTCTTCAGTTCGTTCTTTTCTCTTCTTTTTATTGCATGTAAACTGAGAAGAACAACCCTTCCAGAAGGGGAGGTATTGTCGAATGACTATATATCTGTGTGATAGAAGCCTAGTAGGATACCATAAGTTGTTTAATTGCTTGTCAAGTACTAAAGGCTGGCCACCTTCTGTACTAACTATGCAATAGAACAAGTGTTCACAATCATAGTGATCTCTCAATAAATTCTTTTACTTCTATACGAAGGACCAAGCTTTCCAAGATGGAGGCAGCTAGAGATGAAGTGGTACCAAGTACGGTGGTATTCCGATTCTAACACGTTCGTGATACTAAGGTTGACGCGATTATTAAAAGGTTATAAAACTCTAGCGAATAAAGGCATATCTAGAATATTATTCTGTATGGAAGATAGTAACGATTACGAACTGGAAAAGAATGTATATTGAGAAGCAAAAGCTATAATGCTAGAAGCTATGATGAGAGTCTGTGCAATAGACTTGAAAGAATTTGGAATGATCACTTAATGCGGATTGAGTTTTCTCACGACCATAGATCGCATGTCAGGTATAGAGATGTCGCCTTAAGAGATCCTTGAGAGAAGACAATATCGATCTCCCTTATATTAGGATGAAGTTGTAGAGCATAAGATGCTCGGACCACCAGTGGTCCAAGGGACCAAGGATATAATAAATCTAATCAGAGGACGGCTGGTAGTAGCCCAAGATAGACATAAGAGGTATATTGATGTGACACGAAAGGAAAAAGAGTAGGAAGTAGGGGACCTAGTGCTGTTATAGGTATTCCCTTGGAAAAGATGGATGTGGTTCGGAAAGAAAGGAAAGCTAAGCCCACGAAGTGTTGGACCCTTGGAGATATTAAGACATATTGGGAAGTTAGCATATGAGCTAGCCCTACCCCCGAACCTATAGCAAGTTCATAACATATTTCACGTATCAATGTTAAGGAAGTGTAATCCGGATGCCAGACAAATAGGGGCATATGAGCGCATAGACATGCCACCAGACGTAAGCTATATGGGGCAACCAGGAAGAGTTATAGATTGAAAAGTAACAAGTGCTTGGGAAGCTATATGGGGCAACCAGGAAGGCTTATAGTTTTAGAAGGGTTATCAAACTAGTCAGAGTTTGGTGGTAGAATCACAATATGGAAAATTGACTTGAGATTTAGAAAGTGCACCGCTAAGAAAGTATCCCTATTCATTTTCTATCTGATTTCGGGACGGAATCCTTTTAAGGAGGGGAGACTATAATAACCCCAATTTTTGGAATTTTTGAAACACTGATGAATAGTAACTTTTGCTGATGATGCTGATTAAGGAAAATTATCAGACCACACTATATAGGAGTACTGTTATGGAAATTCTAAGATCATATTAGTATTCCATAAAGTAAATAAGTGTATGTAAAGATCGTCAGAATCCAAATTCGAACACTTTGGTTTTTCCCCAAAATCCACTAGATACCGAAAGAATTGAGTATAAGGTAACATGATTAAAAGGATTTAAATTCAAGGATTATAAGAGGGGATCATAAAAGGAATATAAAATATTGAGAAAGGGTAGGGGAACCCAAGTAATAAGATCCCGTATATGATCCCTCAAACAGATAACGAGAACGAAAGTTAAGCAAACCGTAAAACAGATACGCGACCAAGAGACAAGCTTGTACAAGCATCCAAGGTATTATAACATCATCAAACCACAAGACAAAGGCATGTGGCAAATGGATAACATAAGAAAGATGACATAAGCATGACAAGTGGATAGGTTTTGTTGTTTGAATACTAGCCAAGCATTATTAACCATGGTAAAAAGGTTAAAATATATTCTTAAGTCAAAAGAAGAAGCAAGCAAGCAAATACATTCATTTCCCCCCCCCCCATCTCCCTGCTCACGGCTTTTTGAAGAAAAGCAAGATTGCAAGAAAAGCAAAAGAAGAGGTTTGTTTCTTTAGCTTCCATAATTCATAACTTAGATGAGCCATAAGTTTAAGCTCAAGATTTCATGTTTAACATAGCTAATCAATTCATCAAAGTTCTTGGTGAATAGTGTTTTCAAGAAACTAACTTTGTGTTTTCTTATGTTTTCTTCAAGATCCAAGCTTAGTAGAGATAGTTAGTGGTTATTTATGGCTTCCTAAGTGATTCTCCACTCTCCAAGGAATGTATAACTTCTCAAACCCTTAGTCTTAATTTTTGTTGGTTTGGATTTCATAATGTTTAGATGATGGGTTAGTGTAATGGGTGTGTACTCATGTTTAGAGCTTTGTTTAGTAAGTGGTTTTGTTGATTTTGGAGTTAGGACTGATACTGGTTGGATTTGATGTTCTTGGTCACATTTTGACTTGGTTTAGATGAATAAGTTGAGATCTTGAGTTATAGTTAAATGATCTTGTATTGTGGTTGAATGTTGGTGGAATGGTGTTGATTGATGGTGGTTTGATATTGAATTGATTGGGTAAAAATTTGGGAATTGCTAAGTTATAGCCGTCGTAATGCCCAATTTTCCTTAGACAGTTTTGTGCTTAACTTTTGCACCCGAACACTCACTTCCATGAACTGACCATTACCATGTTTAGATAGTTCAGGTTACGAGCTTCGTTTTGATATGTGGTTCGCTTGAATTCGATGTACGGTTTAGGAGAAATGACCGTTTTTGTAACGGCGTTTCGCGAACGAACCATTACCCCTCGCCTTACTTTGAAACCTTGGGTTCAATTCCCGTGTAGTGCAAAAATATCAAAATATCCTAACTTAACCCTCATATACCACTGCCACCTCACCACTTATGTGGGATTCATCAGTGACACATCAGCAAAATTTTAATTTTTTAAAATAAAAAATAAATATTTTTATTTATATTATGGCTTGGCAACACTTTTTCAGGCCTATGCTAACATAATTAAAATATGTTGTAATAGGGTAGATTAATATAATGCTATGACAACATCATCTATGACAACATCACGTAATAATGTTGTATAAGGCTGTTATATACAAGAAGTATATATAATTGGACTCTATAACGCGCTATAATAGTTTGGCATTCACCATGCTAGATGCGTTAGAGTATTGCGTAAAATATGTAAACACTTAAGGATGAGTTACACAAGGACTATGATATATATACAAGACTACAACATCCTAGAGGCAATGGGTAAAAGGTATTGAAATATCAAAATGGACCAAGGAAAATAGCACTAATATTCGACCAAATGTGTAAAATTGAATGCATCAATGTCTTATCTGTAAAAGTCCTTTTAAAGATAGGTTCAAAAGTGGGTCAATAATTTTATAACACAAGATTTAACTAGTTGAGGTGTAATTCTCAAATAATGTAAGCAAAAGAAGATGAGTAAGGCACTTGAGCTTTAGATTCAGCCGATCATAACTCAAGTGGTAGAATTCTTTTGAACTTGTTTCAAATCAAGTTCAAATGGCCAAGTTTGATAGATTCTTGTTAAAGAAAATCAATAAATCCATAACTCTCTACCTTAATTAAAAAAACAACTTCAAAATAATAATCCAAAATCTATAACTCTCAAACTTAACGACTTATTATTAGAAAAAAAACCCAAAATGAAAATACAACCACCATTTAATTTTTATAATCCAAATTCAAACAATTCCCTTGGAACCAGCAATGGATCTAATAAATATAATACTAACGAAAATTTGACTAACTTCAACTAATTTCATATAATTGAACTATGACCCTAAAAAACTTTAACGAAGACTTATATAAATTCACACCAGATCGACATGTATCACTAAAAATAATCATTATAACTATAGTTATCACGAAAACTCCATTTAATCTAATTAAAACACATGTAAGAGCCACAACCTTAAAAAATGCGAATTGGATATTAGAAAAATAAGATAATACTAATTAACATAATGTAATTTTAACCAAATAGGCAGATAAAGAAGAAAAATCAGTAAAAGTCAAATAATTCTAAAATCGAATCAAACTTGAATAAAACACACATGTATCAACCGATACTATTATTTTTACTTCACTGATTATAAAAATAACATATCACTTATTTAGAAAATTTGACCACTAAAATAAATTTCATTATGAAAATTTACATGCAACACTTAAATATATCTGACTGAACTCATAATTTAACAATAATCATCAAATAATTACACAATCAGGTCACCAACACAATAAAACCAGGCTGCCACCACATTGTGAAAGCGACTGAATTTTAGTGATGCCTTCATTGAGGGCTTTCACCTCAGATTTTCCACCTCACACACATTTAATCCTTCCACCACAAACCCTAATGGTTGATTTAGAGCTCAAAAATTCAAACATATGTTCTTTTTTGGTGTCTAAAATACATACATATATATATATTTATTTATATTTAGTCTATACAAGCACCTCACAAAATTTAATGAAATTGGTTTATAAAGGTGGGAAATTCATTTTTATTAGAGAGATTAGAAGAAAAAGTGAAGAAAATGGGGTGGGTGTTTGTTAAAGATATATTTGGTTACTTGTCTATATGATATAATAAATAGTGATTCTTAGAATTAAAGATTTATAAATAAGAATAGTTTGAATGTTATGTGAAAAACTCATTTCTACGCGTCTAAAGTATGGCTTTTTTCATAAAGAGGCATGGTTAGAAATCAGATACCCAACACCAGCACTCATACCTTGTTTAAGATTGAGACTATTGAGCTATTAACATTGGTCATTGCTTTAGATTATTTTTAATATATATGAATTAATTCATTAAAATCATATGACTGAGTTACAAAAAAAATTGCTTCTAGCTATGCTTAAGATTTAAACAATCTCTAAAACATTAGTGTTAGAAATTATGCTTAGTATTTTAAATTTTATATTATCAAAATAATGGGTCAACTTATGCAAACTTTTTTGGGATAATATTTGTTATTAGTTATTTGAATGTAGCAAGATTTTAGGAAGAAGTTATGTATTTTATTAGGGTTTTGGTTGTTATAAAAAGACACCTGAAATGAATAAAATATCAACTTTTTAAATGTCAAATACATATCTTTCTCACGTTCAATAAAATTTAGCATGGTATCAGAGCCTTATTTTTAATGGACCTATTTGTTTAAAATACACCTTATCCAAGAAACTACAATCACACAACTATAACTACAATCAAAACCTATATATACACAAACAACCATAACCAATATATCATAACATGAAAATATCACAAATCATGTCTATTGAAAACAAAATGAAGGATCTTTATAAATTTGTTCCCTATGTGTTTGGTGGAAATACCTATCATGTCTCGGAGGAACATGTTGAAGCATATATGAAAGCACAAGATCTTTGCAATGGAGTAGAGGAAGAAATTAACAATACCCTGCCTGAAAATTCCACCAGTACAACACGTAAAGTACAAAAAGAATTGAAGACTAAGAAGCCCATGACAAGATTATGTCTATTTGCAGCTGTTTTACCAAACATCTACACTAGTATCATGTCTCTAAACTCACCAAAAGAGATATGAGAGTATCTTATAAAGGAATATGAAGGAGATGAAAAAATCAATGATATCAAGGTCCTTAATTTAATTAAGGAACTCGAGTTATAAAAAATTGAAGATAGTGAAATGATCAAAAACTACTCTGAGAGACTTCTTTGTATTTCTTATAAGGTAAGACTTCTTAAAACTGAATTTTCAGAATAAAAAATTGTCCAAAAATTTCTTGTGACAATGCCGGAATGATATGAAGCAGTTATTACTACACTAGAAAATACCAAAGGGCTTTTACCAATATCTTTTGTAGAAATTTTAAATGCATTACAAGCACAAGAGCTACGGAGGATGATGACAAATGAAAAATTTTGTGGAAGGGACTTTTAAAGCAAGGACTGATAATTCGGGAGGAGTTAATAATGGCAAAAAATTTCCAGTGTGCGCATACTGCAAAAAGACTAATCATCCTCAAATTAGGTGTTGGTGGAGGGCAGACTTCAAGTGCAATATATGTGAACATATGGAGAGGATTTGCAAATCTCAGGAGCACGGTAAGGTAAAAGTGGCTACGATCCTCGAACATGAAGAAGATTTTTTGTTTTAGTGGAAATTTAAGATACCAAGATAAGGAGGAATGTTTGAAATTATGTTTAGTATTTAGAATTTCATATTATCTATATAATGGGTCAACTTGTGCCAATTTTTCAAGGATAATATTTGTTATTGGTTATTTGAATGTAGAAAGATTTTAGAAAGAAGTTATGTATTTTGATTAGGGTTTTGATTGTTATAAAAAGACAATAAAATGAATAAAAGATCAACTTTTCAAATGTCAAATACATATCTTTCTCACGTTCAATATAATTTAGCATGGTATTAGAGCCTTATTTTTAAGAGACCTATTTGTTTCAAATACGCCCTATCCAAAAAACTATGATCACAAAACTATAACCACAATCAAAACCTATATATACACAAACAACCATAACCAATATATCATAACAAAAAAACATCATAAATCATGTCTATTGAAAACAAAATCAACGATCTTTATAAATTTGTTCGCAATGTGTTTGGTGGAAATACCTATCATTTCTTGGGGGAACGTGTTCAAGCATTTATGAATGCACAAGATCTTTGTGATACAATAGAAAAAGAAATTGACAATACCCTGCCTCAAAATCCCACCAGTGCAACACGTACAGTACAAAAAAAATTAAAGACTAAGAAGCCCAAGACAAGATCATGTTTATTTTCAGCTGTTTTACCAAACATCTACACTACTATCATGTCTCTAAAATCACCAAAAGAGATATGGAAGTATCTTAAAAAGGAATATGAAGGAGATTAAAAAATCAACGACATCAAGGTCCTTCATTTAATTAGAGAATTCGAGTTACAAAAAATTTAAAGATGGTGAAATGATCAAGGACTACTTTGAGAGACTTCTTTGTATTTCTCATTAGGTAAGACTTCGTGGAACTGAATCAAAAATTGTCTAAAAAATTCTTATGACAATGCCATAAAGAAATGAAATAGTTATTACTACACTAGAAAATACCAAAGATCTTTCAAAAATATATTTGGTAAAAATAGTTGATGCATTGTAGGAAGAAGAGCATTAGAGGATGATGGGAAATGAAGAATTGGTAGAAGGGTTCTTAAAGCAACGGGTGATAATTACGGAGTTAATAATGGCAACAAATTTCTAGTGTGCGCAGCAAAAAGACTAATCATCCTCAGATTATGTGTTGGTGAAGAGATGACATCAAGTGCAATAAATATGGACATATGGAGAGGATTTGCAAATCTCAAGAGCACGGTAAGGAAAAAGAGGCCACGACCTTCGAACATGAAGATTTTTTGTTTTAGTGGAAATTTAAGATATCAAGATAAGGAGGAATGTTAGAAATTATGCTTAGTATTTAAAATTTCATATATCTAAATAATGGGACAACTTATGCCAAGTTTGCAAGGATAATATTTGTTATTAGTTATTTGAATGTAGAAAGATTTTAGAAAGAAGTTATGTATTTTTATTAGGGTTTTGATTTTTATAAAAAGACACATGAAATGAATAAAAGATCAACTTTCCAGATGTCAAATACGTATTTTTCTCACGTTCAATAAAAATTAGCGTGGTATCAGAGCCTTATTCTTAAGGGACCTATTTGTTTAAAGTACACCCTATCCAAAAAACTACAATCACACAATTATAACCACAATCAAAACCTATATACACAAACAACCATAACCAATATATCATAACACAAAAACATCAGAAATAATGTCTATTGGAAACAAAATCAACAATCTTTATAAATTTGTCCCTAATATGTTTGGTGGAAATACCTATTATGTTTGGGTGGAACATGTTTAAGCATATATGAAAGCACTATATCCTTGCGATGCAGTGGAGAAAAAAATTGACAATACCCTGCCTGAAAATCCCACCAGTGCAACATGTAAAGTACGGAAAAAATTAAAAATTAAGAAGCCCAAGACAAGATCATGTCTATTTGCAGCTGTTTCACCAAACGTCTACACTAGTATCATGTCTCTAAAATTACCGAAAGAGATATGGGCATATCTTAAAAAGGAATATGAAGGATATCAACGACATTAAGGTCCTTAATTTAATTTGAGAATTTGAATTACAAAAAACTAAAGATGGTGAAATGATCAAGGACTACTGTGAGAGACTTCTTTGTATTTCTTATAAGGTGTTCCAAATCAAAAATTGTCTAAACAATTCTTATGACAATGCGAGAAAGAAATGAAATAGTTATTACTACACTAGAAAATATCAAATATCTTTCAAAAATGTCTTTGGTAGAAATAGTTAATGCATTGCTGGCACAAGAGCAATGGAGGATGATGATAAATGAAGAATTGGTGTAAACGGCTCTTAAAGCAACGGGTGACAATTAAGGAGTTAATAATGACAATAAATTTCCAGTGTGCATAGCAAAAAGTCTAATCGTCCTCAAATTAAACATGGATAATTTGGACATATATTGAGGACTTGCAAATCTCACGAGCATGACAAGGCAAAAGAGGCTACGATGGTGAAATGATCAAGGACTACTGTGAGAGACTTCTTTGTATTTCTTATAAGGTAAGATTTCCTGGAACTGAATCAAAAAATGTCTAAACAATTCTTATGAGAATGCCAAAAAGAAATGAAACAATTATTACTATACTAAAAAATATCAAATATCTTTCAAAAATGTCTTTGGTAGAAATAGTTAATGCATTGCTGGCACAAGAGCAATGGAGGATGATGATAAATGAAGAATTGGTGTAAACGGCTCTTAAAGCAACGGGTGACAATTCAGGAGTTAATAATGACAACAAATTTCCAGTGTGCATAGCAAAAAGTCTAATCGTCCTCAAATTAAATATGGACAATTTGGACATATAGGGAGGATTTGCAAATCTCACGAGCACGACAAGGAAAAAGAGGCTATGCCCTTCGAACATGATGAAGATCTTTTATTTTAGTGGAAATTTGAAATACAAGAAATGACACACCTTTCTTTTTTCTCTCCATTTTCAGCTTCTTTACTTTCCTCTGCTCCAGGATCCCCAGGATCATATTTAGAGCCTTCCTCTTGAATAACGTCTTTTCCTGAACCTTTTCCTTTCATCTCAGCTCTACACCTTCCATTAGTTTAGGCAAGCCTAATTGCTTCAACCTTATTTTATTTTTCATGATATTAATGGCTCGTGCTTTTTCATACTTTGTAGGGGGTGGTGGAGGTAGGTCCTGCAGATAAAACATGATTCAAATTTTAGAATTGCATGACAATATAGTCTACTTTAGTAAAAAAACTGAATATAATGAAGTCTAACTTCAATTTCATTTTCCCCATTTTTTCAACTTCATTCGGTGAATTTTTATAATCCAATTTCCTTTTCACACTTCTAATTTTGGCAGTTGCATCATGAACCTCTTGACCAGCTGATTTTGGATTACTGTTAAGTCATGCTGACTTCCAAGGACTCTTGACATCTTGTGGATTGTTAATCCGTGTTGACTTCCGAGGACTGTTTCACATATCAGCTTATTTTTTTTTGTTGTAACTGGAGTTGGTGAGTGGTCACAAACATCTGTTTCCCTGCATTTTTAGCTGTAATAAAGTAGTCATCAAAACTAAAAGCATGTGATATATATGGTGGATTCGAGCAGTAAAAATTGAGCAAATTGAAATTACAATACCTGCAAATAGATTTGGCCTAGGTCGCATCACCACATGTGGCTGCATCTGTTTCAATGGTTATATCTTCTCATCGACCACATTGTCAACATAAAAATCCAGGTAGCCCAGATTTTCTACACCTTTAAAATATTCATTAAGGTATGCATCATTGCCACATAATTTACACCCTTCTTTATTTGTATATATTCCTCCGATTTCTGAGTATCCAAGGTCATCCTTAATATACTCCATTAGTACCGTGTAAGACTACCTATCACGCTCAACATGCTTAAAAATAGCCAAGTTCCCTCCAACATAGCTATTATTCTGAAATTGACCCTTGTGGTAAATCCTGACATGGAATGAATCATCTTCCATCCTGAAAAAAATCATAGAAAATATTAGATACGCAAGTCCAGTGATATTAATATTCTGCCACTTATAAGAAACCAAACGCTTAGAAGAAAACAAACGCTTAAACAACCACTAATTAACTAATAGAAAAATGCAACTAATTAACTGGAATTAAAATTTAAAAAAATACCCATTTTTATCTAAAATGCAACATAAAAACCACTAATTAACTAATGGAAAAATGCAACTAATTTACTAAAATTAAAATTCAACAAAAATACTCATTTTTATCTAAAATGCAACTTAAACAGGAACTAATTAACTAATGGAAAAATGCAACTTAAATAAGCACTTATAAGAAAATAACCACTTAAATCAGAAACACTAAAGCATAAGTACTGTGATTACAATTTAAGCATTAAAAGAAGGTTCAAAGATCCAATCATGACGTTACAAAGAAATAAGCTAAGTACTAGAATGATAATTAAATATTATGGATTCTAATTCTAAGAAGCATTTTCTTCCTCTTCGGTAACAGGGATCTCTATTATTGGGGCATCATCTCCGCACCAATGAACATCACTGACTTCAACGCCCGCACGAATAGTCTCTGGGCTTTCATTTGCATCTGGGCTTTCAACCTCAGACCAGTCTCTTGGAAGTTTCTTGATGACATTATGGTATGATTTATCAATAGGATCTTGTAAGTAATAGACTTGCTATACTTGTGATGCCAAAATATACGAATCAGATTTTTGGAATAATTTACTGAAATTAACACGAATAAGGCCATACAAGTCTGTCTCTTCGTGGTATCAACAACATTTAAAAAAAACCACTGAAATTTCTCCCCAATAATCAATTTCCAGTATTTCCTCAATTCTTCCATAGTAATTGACTTTACTAACTAGTGGATTCTCATCTTCCGAACTCGCAAAGCTGGTTGTCAAGGCACTTCGGAATACACCACTATTTTGTGTTGTACACCTAGCATTTCTAAACTTAGTATGAACTCTGATTCCATTAATGACATATCCACTAAATTTTTTAGCTACTCGATTAGGGCCCATAGAAAGAACTGGTAATTCCGGTGAAACAACTTCCTTTTTTCCAACTTGTTCTTGCAGCCACTTATAAAAATCATTAGTATGAACTCTATCTCTTTTAAATCTTTTAGGTATAGCTTGGCCTTCAATTAAAGCTGGATGTTACCTACAATAATGAACTAGTTAATAATATCCTAACAAAAAGATCCTAATTCTTTAATACTAATTGGAGGAAAATAGAACTTAAAAAACTTAATCAAATAAGCTTTCTACTTCCTTGTTAGCACAGTTGAAAAGAACATAGCGATGAAATTCCATCCATTGCGAATCTTTTAAAGTAATGGCTTTCCCATCTTTATTCCTTCTTGAACCGATTGGATATTCCATATTTTATGAATATATTTCAGATTTAGCAGAATACTTGCCTATTTTCCCAGCTCCATCATTGTTTAAGCATCCTGAACAGAAAATTATGCATTCTTCTGCGAGATAACTTTCAGCAATGGAAGCCTCTGGTCTACTCCTATTTTTCACATACATTTTTAACTTAGCTAGATATCGCTCAATGGACCATATGCACCGGAGATGTGCTGGTCTACCATACTCAATTTCCTTGCATAAATGTACGTGTAGGTGCACCATTATGTCGAAGAAAGCTTGAATAAATATCATCTCAAAACTATACAGGATTTCTACAATTTCCAGTTACAGTCTCTTTAAGTCGGCCAAATTGATAACTTTGGCCCAAAGGCCTATTAAAAATGCACTTAATCTTATCATAGGCAACGCAACCTCAGGTTTCAGTGTTCTCTTTACAGCAGCTTGCAATAAGTAGTGAAAAATGAAATGTGTGTCACGGCTTTTATACCCCGTGATTTTTCTCTCCTTCGTGTGTACATACCGTTTAATATTAGATGCAGAACCATACGTCAATTTAGCATTCTCCACCACTACACAAAAAGTTTCTTTTTCCTTATTCGTCATATCAAATATAGCAGCCCTTATCTTGTACGCTTTCCCATCATTTGTTAAAACTGGATGTAGGTCATTCCTGATTCCCATTTCTTGAAGATAAAACCGAGCATTTAAATGGTCTTTCGATTTCCCACCCATATTTAGCAAAGTACCAAGTATGCTATCACATAGGTTTTTTTCTATGTGCAGAACATCAAGGTTATGTCGATGCAAGTTCTGACTCCAATATGGTAAATTAAACAAAATTGTTTTTTTTTAAAAAGGGAATCAGTTTTTTCCCGTTTCTTCTTCCTGCCCTTTTTCTTGCTTTTAGCACCCCCAACTGGTTCTGAAAACCGGTTAATAATTCTTCAACCTCTAGCCCCGATAAAATTGATAGACTCATTCCCATTTCAATTTCACCATTAAACCTCTTTTATCAAAACTCCACTTGTGGTTTGGCTCTAAAAATTTCCTATTATTCATGTAGCATAATTTATTACTATGTTTTAAGTACGAAGAAGAAGTCTCGTAGTGGCATACTGGATAGCCCAAATAGCCCTTTGTGCTTCAACCGGATAGCATTGTGTACCCCGGAAAATCGCTAATGGTCCATAAAATACTTGCATGCAGATTAAAATTTTCTCCAGCTAAAGCATCATAAGTTTCTATGCCTTTATCCCATAAATCTTTCAACTCAGTGATAAGGAGCTCCATAAAAACATCAATACTATTTTTTGAAGATTCTGGACCGGAGATAATCGTTGAGAGTATCAAGTTTTCCGGCCTCATGCATGACCAAGGTGGGAGATTATAATTTACTAACACAATCGGCCATGTACTATGAGTTATACTCATTGTACGATATGGATTTAACCCATCAGATGCTAGACCTAATCTGATATTTCTATCATCTTCCGCAAAATGAGGGAATTTGGCATCCATCGTCTTCCATGCCTCGGCATCTGCCGGATGCCTCAATTTGCCATCTTTTTTCCATCGCGAGGAATACCAAGTCATATGTTCTGCATTTTCCTTGCACATAAACAGCTTTTGGAGCCTCGGCTTAAGTGGAAAGTAAAGCATTACTTTTGCTTGAACTTTGTGCATCAACTGCTCCGGAATGCCGTCACTTGTATCTTTATTTTCCACTAAAATCCACCTAGAGGCATTGCAAGCTTTACAGACTTCATCCTTCTCATTTTCTCCCAAAATAACATGCAAATGTTGGGACACGCGTGTATTTTTTTGTAATGTAGGCCTAAGTCTTTAATGACATTTTTCGCGGCCTTAAATGAAAGAGGGATGTGTGCTTCTGGAAAGGCCTCTTTAATCAGCCCTAATAAATCAGTGAACGCAGACTCGGTAATCCCGTGTACACATTTCAAGGTATAAAGCATAATGATAAAACCTTGTCGTGAGAATTTTGTGCAACCTTGATAGAGGTTGTTTTCCATCTTCAATAAGGCGATAAAAATTCCTAGCTATTTCATTTGGTTTACCAGAACCCCTACCCTTGTCTTGACAGTTATGCGTACGGTGCAACATTTCACCTAAATTATCTCTGAAATATACGCCCTCGTCAAACTCCATATTTATATTTTCTATTTTGGAAATCTCATAAATCCAGTTCACTAACAGTGGTGATGGACCATTGTAGATGAGATGATCAAAAGTCACATCCTCACGATGCCACCTGTGATTATCACAGTTTTTGCAGGGGCATAGGATTTCATCACCTACAAAGTATCTAGAAAATGCATTCTGCAAAAAAAGACCTTATCCTTAGAAGTTCAATCCAGCCTTCCATCACTACAGTTTTTTACCACGAGAATAAGAAATTAAAAGATAACTTAGTCGATGAAAAGGTAAAAATTATACAATTGCCTAACCTAGTTTAAATCGATAAGAAGTAACCTAAATCACGTACTCACATCAATCTATCTTGCTGTCATTTAAATATAGACAATTGAGCATTTCAGTATACACATAAAATTATAGATACTAGGATTTGATTTTATTCACAAATACTTCAAATATAGGCCTTGCAATATGGTTCTAAAGAAAAACTGAATATTAAGAGTATGACTAGCCATGAAAAAATAAGTGGAGAAGCTGTGAAGAGGGAATTATGTACTAGAAGGAAAATATGGCAAAATGCACATCCCTTATTACATAATTTCATCTACATACAGGTGCATTTGTATAGACTAAGGCATAGTGATTCAAGTAAAGAAATTTTATATTATATTTAGTGGAAATGTAGTGTCTTGTATGTGATTATAATATATTGATTTTTATATCGATATTCAATAATGTGCATCAATATTGTGCAATACTTCAAGACATTTACCAAGTTATATTTTGCGGATTGAAGGTTACTAAAGGTCGCCAGGTCATATAAAGATAAAATGTGATTGTGTGATTATTACAAGAGTATTTACTAAAAACGTAGCCTCAGAGCTCACTATAATATTCAAGAATTATTTCACATACACGCAAACTACTATAAATGCAGACATTTATACAGAGAGAGGGGAATGAGAGAGAGAGAGGGAGAGAGAGAGAGGGGGAGGGAAGGAAGGAGAGAGAGAGGGAGGGAGAGAGAGAGGAGCATGCATACTTCAATACACATAACATACGCAGAAACATACTTGAATACACACACTTCTGCTTCAATAAACACAACTCGAAACCCTAATTTGAAATAAAAATAAAAGCTCCATTTATGAATAATACCTGATGAAATAAGAATGTAGTAGTTCAGATCGATCGAAATCCACAAACTTCAACTCCAATTATAGAATCCCGAAACTGGAACCCTAGTAATCAAACCCCGACAAAGCCCAAATCCACGCCGTAATCGAACTCCAATTGATGCCAGAGATGAACGAAGTGTAAGATTTGTAAGATTTGTGAGAGAGTGCGAGATTTGTAAGATTTGTGAGAGAGTGCGATTTGTGAGAGATGAAGTGAAGTGTGTTTATTTTGCTGAGTGAAGTGTGTTTCTATTTTGTAAAATTTATCTAAAAACCAGCAATAACCAATTTCAACTCCCCTCTTATCCAAAAATTGAACTCCCGCCCACAATTTTAATCCCGTCCCAGCCCATTTCACTATCAGCCCAACCCAATTTCACTATTCATAAAAACACAAGCCAACCGAACTTGGTTTTTCTCAAATTTAAATTATTAATTGCTCTTTTTTAATAAATATTATTTCAAATATTTAATTACGAGATTATTAAAAATAATATATAAATATTTTAAAATGATAATATATATATATAATGATTTGTTAAGTTTTATAAATCATGCATATTTTGGCCTTGTTGGTTCAGAATCGTACACAATTTCTATGAGAAAAAATTAGGCAATAACTAATATTATTAACTTCTAAAAATAGATAAAATATTTATTTCAATTATTATATCATTTCTATGGAATAATTATTAATTAGTTAAATTAAAAAATCATCTTTAATCATCTATGTAATTTTGGTAACATATTTTGACTATACCGCAACATCAAAAAATAGGGGTTGCGATAGACATGGGTTTAGAAGGCTATTATTATACTTTTGTTTGCAACCCGAGTGTGAATGGTTGCAGAATCCAATATATGGCGTAGTAACACTTTTCCAGGCCTATGCTAAAATAATTAAAATATATTGTAACAGGGTAGATTAAGATAACGCTATGACAACATCTTCTATGACAACATCAAGTAATAATGTTGTATAAGGCCGTATTATGCAAGAAGTATATATAATTGGACTCTATAACGCGTTAAAATAGTTTGGCATTAACCACGCTATATGCGTTAGGGTATTGCGTAAAATATATAAACACTTAAGGATGAGTTACACAAGGAATGTGATATATATATATATATACAAGACTACAACATGCTAGAGGCACTGGGTAAAAGGTCTTAATATATCAAAAACGGACCAAGAAAAATAGCATTAATGTTCGACCAAATGTGTAAAATTGAATGCATCCATGTCTTATTTTTAAAAGTCCTTTTAAAGATAGGTTCAAAAGTGGGTCAATAATATTTTAACACAAGATTTAAGTAGTTGAGATGCAATTCTTAAATAATGTAAGCAAAAAAAGATGAGCAAGGCACTTGAGCTTTAGATTCAGTCGATCATAACATAACTGGTAGAATTCTTTTGAACGTGTTTCCAATCAAGTTCAAATGGCCAAGTTTGATAGATTCTTGTTAAAGAAAGTCAATAAATCCATAACTCTCTACCTTAATTTATAAATACAACTTAAAATTAATAATCCAAAATCTATAGCTCTCAAAATTAACGACTTAATATTAGAAAAAACCCAAAATGAAAATACGACCATTTAATTTTTGTATTCCAAATTCCAACAATTCCCTTGGAACCAGCAATGGATCTTATAAACATAATACTAATGAAAATTTGACTAACTTCAAGTAATTTCATATAATCGAACTATGACCCTAATGAACTTTAACGAAGAATTTTTTGTACTAATATGGCTTATAACTTTACAAATGAGTATCTATTCTCAATAATTCTCGGGTGAGCCAGAGTCGAACCCTGGACCTGGGAGGACAGAGGATAAGCTCCTTACCAGTGGAGCTATCCAATCGTGCTCACGAAAACTCCATTTAATCTAATTACAATACATGTAAGAGCCACAACCTTAAAAAAAGTGAATTGGATATTAGAAAAATAAGATAACACTAACTAACATAATGCAATTTGAAACAAATAGGCAGATAAAGAAGAAAAGTCAATAAAAGTCAAATAGTTCTAAAATCGAATAAAACTTGAATAAAACTCACATGCATCAACCGATACCATTATTTTTACTTCACTGATTATAAACAATAACATATCACTTATTTAAAGAGTTTGACCACTAAAATAAATTTCATTATGAATATTTACATGCAACATTTAAAATCATGTGCTTGAACTCATAGTTTAACAATAATCATCAAATAATTACACAATTAGGTCACCATCATAATAAAACCAGGCCCACCACATTGCGAAAGTGACTGAATTTCGGTGATGCCTCCATTCGGGGTTTTCAACTCAGATTTTCCACCTCATACACATTTAATCCTTCAAACGGAAACCCTAATGGTTGATTTAGAGCTCGAAAATTCAAACATATGTTCTTTTTTGGTGTCTAAAATACATAAATATATATATATAGGTATATATATATTTATATATACTTAGTCTATACAAGCATCTCACAAAATCTATTGAAATTGGTTTTATAAAGGTGGGAAATTCATTTTAATTGGAAAGATTAGAAGAAAAAGTGAAGAAAAGGGGGTGGGTGTTTATTTAAGATATATTTGGTTACTTGTCTATATGATATAATAAATAGTGATTCTTAGAATTTAAGATTAATAAATAAGAATAGTTTGAATGTTATATAAAAACTTATTTCTACACATGTATAGTATGGCTTCTTTTCATAAAGAGGCATGGTTAGAAATCAGATACCCAACACCAACACTCATACCTTGTTTAAGATTGAGACCATTGAGCTATTAACATTGGTCATTGCTCTAGATTATTTTTTAATATTTATGAATTAATTCATTAAAATCATATGAATGGGTTACAAAAAAAAATTGCTCCTAGTTATGCATAAGATTTAAACAATCTCTAGAATATTAGTGTTAGAAAATATGCTTAGTATTTAAAATTTCATATTATCAAAATAATGGGTCAAATTATGCAAATTTTGTTGGGATAATATTTGTTATTAGTTATTTGAATGTAGCAAGATTTTAGAAAGAAGTTATGTATTTTATTAGGGTTTCGGTTGTTATAAAAAGACACCTGAAATGAATAAAATATCAATTTTATAAATGTCAAATACATATCTTTCTCACGTTCAATAAAATTTAGCATGGTATGAGAGCCTTATTTTTAACCGACCTATTTGTTTAAAATACACCCTATCCAAAAAACTAGAATCACACAATTGTAACCACAATCAAAACCTATATATACACAAACAACCATAACCAATATATCATAACACAAAAACATCACAAATCATGTCTATTGAATACAAAATCAACGATCTTTATAAATTTGTTCCCAATGTGTTTGGTGGAAATATCTATCATGTCTGGGCGGAACCTGTTGAAGCATATATGAAAGCATAAGATCTTTGCTATGCAGTAGAGGAAAAAATTGACAATAACCTGCCTAAAAATCCCACGAGTGCAACGGCTAAAGACAAGATCATGTCTATTTGGAGTTGTTTTACCAAACATCTACACTAGTATCATGTCTCTAAAATCATCAAAAGAGATATGAGAGTATCTTAAAAAGGAATATCAAGGAGATGAAAAAATCAATGAAATCAAGGTCCTTAATTTAGTTAGGGAATTTGAGTTATATAAAATTGAAGATATTGAAATGATCAAGGACTACTTTGAGAGACTTTCTTGTATTTCTTATAAGGTAAGACTTCTTAGAACTGAATTTTCAGAATCAAAAATTTTCCGAAAATTTCCTGTGACAATGCCCAAAAGATATGAAGCAGTTATTACTACACTAGAAGATACCAAAGGGCTTTCAACAATATCTTTGGTAGAAATTTTTAATGCATTGCAGGCGCAAGAGCGACGGAGGATGATGACAAATGAAAATTTTGTGGAAGGGACTTTTAAAGCAAGGACTGATAATTCGGGGAGAGTTAATAATGGCAACAAATTTATAGTGTGCGCAAAGACTAATTATCCTCAAATTAGGTATTGATGGAGGGCTGAAATCAAGTGCAAATCTCAGGGCAAGGTAAGGCAAAAGAGGCTATGATCCTCCAACATGAAGAAGATTTTTTATTTTAGTGGAAATTTAAGATACCAAGATAAGGAGGAATGTTAGAAAGTATGCTTAGTATTTAAAATTTCATATTATCTAAATAATGGGTTAACTTATGCCAAGTTTGCAAGGATAATATTTTTTATTAGTTATTTGAATGTAGAAATATTTTAGAAAGAAGTTGTGTACTTTCATTAGGGTTTTGATTGTTATAAAAAGACACCTGAAATGAATTAAAGATCAACATTTCCATTGTCAAATACATATCTTTCTCACCTTCAATAAAATTTAGCATGGTATCAAAGCCTTATTCTTAAGGGACCTATTTGTTTAAAGTACCCCCTATCTAAAAATCTACAATCACACAACTATAACCACAATCAAAACCTCTATATACAAAAACAACCATAACAAATATATCATAACACAAAAACATCACAAATCATTTCTATTGAAAAAAAATCAACAATCTTTATAAATTTGTTCCTCATATGTTTGGTGGAAATACCTATTATGTGTGGGCGGAACGTGTTGAAGTGTTGAAGTATATATGAAAGCACTATATCTTTGCGATGCAGTAGAGGAAGAAATTGACAATACCCTACTTGAAAATCCCACCACTGCAACACGTAAAGTACCAAAAAAATTAAAAATTAAGAAGCCCAGGAAAAGATCATGTATATTTGCAGCTGTTTCACCAAACACCTACACTAGTATCATGTGTCTATAATCACCAAAAGAGATATGGGAGTATCTTAAAAAGGAATATGAAGGAGATTAAAAAATCAACGACATCAAGGTCCTTAATTTATGTAAGGAATTTGAGGTACAAAATATTAAAGATGGTGAAATAATCAAGGACTACTCTGAAAGACTTCTTTGTTTTGATTATAAGGTAAGATTTCTTGTAACTAAATCAAAATTTGTCTAAAAAATTCTTATGACAATGCCAGAAAGAAATGAAACTGTTATTACTACACTAGAAAATACCAAAGTTCTTTCAGAAATATATTTGGTAGTAATAGTTGATGCATTGTAGGCACAAGAGCAAAGGAGGATGACCACAAATGAAGAATTGGTGGTAGTGGGTCTTAAAGCAATAGGTGATAATTCAGGAGTTAATAATGGCAACAAATTTCCAGTGTGTGCAACAAAAAGACTAATCATCCTCGAATTATGTATTGGTGAAGAGATGACATCAAGTGCAATAAATATGGACTTGTGGAGAGGATTTGCAAATCCAGGGAGCAGGGTAAGGCAAAAGAGGCTACAACCCACCAACATGAAGAAGATATCTTGTTTTAGTGGAAATGAAATGTATCAAGATAAGGAGAAATGTTAGAAATTATGCTTAGTATTTAAAATTTAGGGTTAAATGTCAAAGTGGTCACTCAACTGAAGGTCATATATTAGTTTAATCATCAAACTTAACTTAACGGGGTATCATTTGGATCACTAAAGTAATAATAAATATCAAAGGGATACCTCAAAATATGTGCTCTAGAATTAAAATTTATTTTATGGAGTTCTAAACATTTTTTTTAAATCTTATTACAACCAAATAAAAAGTTATGAATTCATAGTATTTTAGATGATTTTTTGAGATTTTTAAAAATTTATCTACTAATTATTTTTATTTAAATAAAGCAAATGACTATAAAATTAAAAATAAATAGTAGATAAATTTTAAAAAAACTTATTATTTTATAGAAAATACTAGAATTCATACATTTTCATTTGATAAGAAATTATGATTCGTATTTAAAATTTCATATATCTAAATAATGGGTCAACTTATGCAAAGTTTGCAAGGATAATATTTGTTATTAGTTATTTGAATGTAGAAAGATTTTAGAAAGAAGTTATGTATTTTCATTAGGGTTTTGATTGTAATAAAAAGACACCTGAAATAAATAAAAAATCAACTTTCCACATGTCAACTACGTATTTTTCTCACGTTCAATAAAACTTAGCATGGTATTAGAGCTTTATTCTTAAGAGACCTATTTGTTTAAAATACACCCTATCCAAAAAACTACAATCACACAACTATAACCACAATAAAAACCTATATATAGAAACCTATATATACACAAACAACCATAATCAATATATCATAACACAAAAACATCACAAACCATGTCTATTGAAAACAAAATCAACAATCTTTATAAATTTGTTCCCAATATGATTGGGGAAATACCTATTCTGTTTGGGAGTACATGTTGAAGCATATATGAAAGCACTATATCTTTGCGATGTAGAAGAGGCAAATCCCACGAGTGCAACACTTAAAGTACAGAAAAGATTAAAAATTTAGAAGCCCAAGACAAGATCTTGTCTATTTGCAGCTGCTTCACCAAACATCTACACTAGTATCATGTCTTTAAAGAGAGCAAAAGAGATATGCGAGTATCTTAAAAAGGAATATGAAGGACATTAAAAAATCAATGACATCAAGGTCTTTAATTTAATTAGGGAATTCCGGTGACAAAAAATTAAAGATGGTGAAATGATCAAGGACTACTTCGAGAGACTTCTTTGTATTGCTTATAAGGTAAGAGTTCGTGGAACTAAATAAAAAATTGTCTAAAAAATTCTTATGACAATGCCAGAAAGAAATGAAACTATTATTACTACACTAGAAAATACCAAAGATCTTTCAAAAATATATTTGGTAAAAATAGTTGATGCATTGCAGGTACAAGAGCATTGGAGGATGATGGCAAATGAAGAATTGGTAGAAGGGGCTCTTAAAGCAATGGGTGATAATTCAGGAGTTAATAATTGCAACAAATTTCTAGTGTGCGCAGCAAAAAGACTAATCATCCTCAAATTATGTGTTGGTGAAGAGATGACATCAAGTGCAATAAATATGGACATATGGAGAGGATTTGCAAATCTCACAGCAAGGTAAGGCAAAAGAGGCTACGATCATATCTATTTATTTCCAAGACAAGATCATATCTATTTCCAGCTATTTTACCAAACATCTACACTAGTATCATGTCTCTAAAATCAACAAAAGAGATATGAGAGTATCTTAAAAAGGAATATGAAGGAGATAAAAAATCAATGACATCAAGGTCCTTAATTTAATTAGGGAATTCGAGCTATAAAAAATTAAAGATAGTGAAATGCCGAAAAGACCTCTTTGTATTTCTTTTAAGGTAAGACTTCTTAGACCTGAATTTTCACAATCAAAAATTGTCCAAAAATTTCTTGTGACAATGCCGAAAAGATATGAAGCAGTTATTACTACACTAGAAAATACCAAAGGGCATTCAACAATATATTTGGTAGAAATTTTTAATGCATTGCAGGCATAAGAGCGATGGAGGATGATGACAGATGAAAAATTGGTGGAAGGGACTTTTAAAGCAAGGACTAATAATTAGGGAGGAGTAATTAATGGAAAAAAATTTCCAGTGTACGGATATTGCAAAAACCTCTTCATCTAGAGCTAATCTACCTCAACAAAGGAAATGGACTAGAGATCACCCTTTTGAGCTCATCATTGGTTATGAATCTTCAAGAGTTCAAACAAGAAAAACAACTCAAGAAGAATGTCTATATAACAGCTTTATTTGCAAGGAAGAACCAAAGAAGGTAGAAGAAGCTTTGTTGGATCCTGATTGGGTTTTAGCTATACAGGATGAGCTAAACTAATTTGAAAGGAACAAGGTATGGAAGCTGGTACCCAAACCTAAATGGAAGAATCCAATTGACACCAAGTGGGTATTCATAAATAAGATGGATGAAAATGGCATAGTGGTCAGGAACAAGGCTAGATTGGTTGATAAGGGCTATTGTCAACAAGAAGGTTTGATGAAACTTTTGCTCCTGTTGCAAGACTTGAAGCCATCAGAATTTTCTTAGCCTATTCATCCCATACCAATTTCAAGGTCTATCAAATGGATGTCAAAAGTGCCTTTCTGAATGGAGATTTGGAGGAGGAAGTCTATGTCAGTCAGCCTCCTGGTTTTCAAGATCCAAATTTTCCAGAATATGTCTACTATCTTTTGAAAGCACTTTATGGATTAAAGCAAGCACCTAGAGCCTGATATGACACTTTACCAAAGTTTTTTTTGGAAAATTACTTCACAAGAGGTACTGTTGATAAAACCTTATTCTTTAGAAATATTAATGGCTTTAGTATACTTGTTCAAATTTATGTAGATGATATTTATGTAGATGATATTAAAAGTTTGCCAAATTGATGCAAAGTAAGTATGAAATGAGCATGATGGGAGAACTAACTTACTTTCTTGGTTTACAAGTTAATCAAGTTAGTGATGGAATATTCATTAGTCAAACCAAAGATTTGAGAAGTATATATGTATATATATACTGAATATTTTTTGACTTCACCACATTAAGATAACAAACTTGGTTCATTTCTTCTTGACCCAGACTTTCATGAGTAATATGAGAATGCTCATATATTGTTAATTATTATACATATTATTTTGGTGGGCTTGTTGCTCACCCTTGCTTTCTTCTTTCATCACACAATAACAAATAGACAAGATGAACAGGATCAAGCTCCCAATTCGTGAGCATTTAGGAAACATTCCGCAGTTTCCTATAGGCGTTGATGCCGTTGTAGCTGAGGTAGGAACTACGAATAGGCTAGGCTTTCAACTTTTGTTGTACCAGACTTATGTATATTTATGAATTGTAATAATGTCAAAGAATATGTAAATTTATTCAGAAACCCTTTTGAGGTGTAATGACTTATAATTGTGGAATAAAATGACTTGTGTTATTTTTGGTATTCATCTCTGAGACTATAACTTGTGGTGTTTGTGTGTGTATATTGTGGGGTCACAGTACGCAGTAGTTAGTTGTTTATTAAGATTAAATGTTATTAAGGGAAATGAAACTCATGACAACCCGGATCCCCGACCCCGGATTTGGGGGTGTTATAGAAATGGTATCAGAGCTAAGCGTTATAAACCTCAGAGATGATGTGACGTTAAAATAGTTTCACTAAGATAATAAGAACTCTTGCCAAGTTCATAGTCGGACTACCTAACATAGTATTTCCAGTTAAAACCCTTATGGGAACCTTTATAAATATCGTGATAGAAGCGTAGTTCGTTATCGTATATGGTAGCGGGACTCCGAACCCTGTGGTTGAGGATCAATAGTGCGATGATGTCTTATTACTTATTGGAGATCAGATTGTGGATCTGATAGAGCGTCCTAACAAGTGACCGAATGATGTTCATATTGAGGATGTAGCGGTTGAGGATATTGTCCTAGAAGGGGTTGTTGCTGAGGAGGATCCCGTGGAGGATCCTGACAAGAATGAATAAAGGACCACTGAGGAATTGATGACCATGGTTAGGTCGACCACCAGAGGTAGGATTGGCCGGTCACTACCGGAGGTTCATTCAAGTTTGTAAAGATAGTAGCCCCTTTAACGCGGCTTACTCGTAAGACTGATAAGTTCGAATGGACAGAGAAATGCGAGAACGGCTTTTAAGAACTAAAGCAAAGGTTGGTGACGACCCCTATGTTGGCGTTGTTGGATGGAAAATGAGATTTTGTGATGTGTAGTGACGCTTCGCATAAGGAATTAGGGTGCTTCTTATACAGCACAACAAGGTAATCGCGTACGCGTCAAGACAATTAAGGGAATATAAAATTTGTTGTCCCCACCCATGAGCTTGGACTCGTGGCATTAGTTTTTCCCTAAAGATTGGAGGCACTACTTGTATGGAGAGAAGTGCGAGATTTACACAAGCCATAAGTGCCCTAGTGCATTTTCATGCAGAAAGAGCTCAAGATGCGCCAGAGGAGGTGGTTAGAGCTAATCAAGGGTTACGATTATGAGATTCTTTATCTTTCAGGGAAAGCCAAAATGGTGGCTAATGCCCTTAGTATAAAAGAGAGACTCAAGATGAAAATGTCTTTGGGAGAGTTGATAAGAGATTTTGAGAAAATGGAAATAGAAGTGAAGGTAACTGGAGCCGGTACCGAAAAGCTGTTTGAGATTGCAATACAACCCAAATTATTGGAAAAGATCATATTGTGCTAAGAAAAAGTGATGAATGAAGGCAGAGAGCCAACAAATAGAGAAGAGATTAATACCGAGAAATATGATAAGGGAATAATGAGGTAATCCTACAGAATTTGGGTTCCAAACGTTCAAGAGCTTAAGGACGAGATCTTAGATGAAATCCATAGTTCGAGGAATAAGATTTAGGGCAAACCCTGAATGTGATAGTCAGGGAGGTCGCCATCAAGAAAGAAAGAACCCATAACATAATGAAATGGAAAACAAGGATTTTAATGTATAAGATAACCCTGATTATGGGAGAAGGATGAAACATTTCATACTGAGAAAACAGAAGCCGAGCAAGATAGGGAGAACCATGATGGTAATACTATGGGGCAATTCATGGACCTGCCTAAACAAAAATTATACTTTTATTCCCAAACTCCACCCTGAGGAAACAATGCGGTAGGAAATTCTTTCAGTATCTTTAAGTCACTAAGCTCTCAGAGTTCCAAGGAACAAGCTAACCTAGCCGAGGAAAGAGCCTGGCCAAAGGAAATAGAGGAATGATTTTATATTCTAAATGATTGATGAAGCGCAACATACTATTTTTGTCACTTACCTTCCTAAGAGAGAGGCCACTCGCTGGTGAAAGGCGAAGAAAGACACGGGGCCAGAGGTTATAATAAACCAATTAAAGTTCAGTCAATTGTTTTCGGGAAAGTACTTCCCAAGATTATAGAGATAGTGTAAAAATTTAGAGCCAGAAAAAAGGCGAACGACTATGATGAGTTATGAATCTAAGTTATAATAGTTAGCAAGATTCGTCCTGAGGACACGAATCCCAGAATGACTTGATGTTTGAAGTAAATGATTAGTGGGTTCATGAAATGATTGTAAGAGAAAGGAAAAAAAACTGAAGTGGAAAGTAATATAAAGGCAATAGATTTGGAGGAATGATAAGGGAGTTGGATATGAGTAAACCCTAAAGACTCGTAACAATAGAAATAGAAAAGTATGTAATCGTCAGGATGAGAGTGATTCACCATGAGTTAAAGCTGATGGATGAAGGCATGAGAGATATATATATTTTATCCCCTTTAAGTTGGGAGGATTCGAGGAAACCTTGAGATAGTTCGAAGGATAAACAATGAGACGCAGATAGACTGGGGAGACAAGAAAGTAAGAAATTAGGAAAATTGGATGAAGGAAGTGACCTTCAAGAATGTGAAGTGTAAGACCGGGGGCATGATACCCAGAAAGGGAGACGCCAGATATGAAAGATATCCCAACATGGAGATGATTGTTGAGATAAACAACAAAAGTAAATAAGGATTTATTAAGAAGAAGTTGACGTTGAACACGACCAATATCTTCCAGAACATCCATGTGATCATTACCAAATCAGGAAAGAAAAGAGGATAACCATTTTTATCTTTTGGAGGCCATATGGATTGACCTCAACTTGAATAAGGATGCTATTGTGAAATTTGGTATAGACTATCGAGGTGGAAATGATTGAATAAGATACCCTTATCAGGGATATATGACTTTATTTATCCATGTAAGGATGCAAGTACCTTTTTAAAGGTGGAATTAAGGATATAACCTTGATAACTTGAGATGAACCCTAGGGGAATGTATAAGGGTTGGCATTTCACCTTTAATAGGGACAATATGAGTTTTGACAGTACAAATTGGAAGGACTAAGGTAACAACAACCTTCAAAGATCAGTGGAGAAAGTTTTCAGAAGTACATAGACAATGGTTCTAGTATTAGTAAATGGTATTTTGATATGCCCTATATCTAGGGAATACATGAGGAATGATTTAAGGACAACCTTAGAGGTTTTATAAGGAGGAAGATAATATTCGAAGTTCTGAAGAATAGAAATTTTGATAAAGGAAATATGATATAATTGTAATAATGCCAGGTGGGCACTTATTTAACCATAAGAAAATATAGACCAACCCAATGAGGGTCGAGATTGGTGACAACGAAAAGTACGCAAGATAAGAGACGTCCAAAGTATGATCGAGAGTCAGTCGTGACAATGTTCACATTCAAAGACCGAGGAAATAAATTATGGGAAAATTGTGATATATTTTTTTTTCTCACCAAAGCTTAAGGAAGAGCATTTTCACACCAGCAGTGAATGGAAATGAGGTTGAAAATTTAGTTGAAGATCGTTCAAAGGACATTGATTGTAAGGAACTATTACTATCAGGAAAGGCCAATGAGGTGGCCGACACTCTAACTTTAAAAGAGAAATTATAGGCGCTTGTGCCATAGGAATACAATAATGATGGTTAAATCCGTGAAGGTGGTATTATGGTATGAAAGATTGACATTCCTTCTGGTGATTGTGCGGTACTCAACTATAATAGTAGTTTGGTATAGATTTAATTTATGCGGCCAATCTATCTTAGAAGGTCATATCTTGAGATAAGCCAGGGCCATGTTATGAAAGGACTAAATGAACCCTTGTGTTTCCAGTCTCTTATTGAGGACATATGATTAAGAATGGTATTAACCTCCTATCGTTGCTTTGATTGAAACTCTTCTGCAATTTTACCTGTTTCATGGTATATATTTTGTGGCAGTATATTTTTACATATATACAATTCTCTTCAGTTCGTTCTTTTCTCTTCTTTTTATTGCATGTAAACTGAGAAGAACAACCCTTCCAGAAGGGGAGGTATTGTCGAATGACTATATATCTGTGTGATAGAAGCCTAGTAGGATACCATAAGTTGTTTAATTGCTTGTCAAGTACTAAAGGCTGGCCACCTTCTGTACTAACTATGCAATAGAACAAGTGTTCACAATCATAGTGATCTCTCAATAAATTCTTTTACTTCTATACGAAGGACCAAGCTTTCCAAGATGGAGGCAGCTAGAGATGAAGTGGTACCAAGTACGGTGGTATTCCGATTCTAACACGTTCGTGATACTAAGGTTGACGCGATTATTAAAAGGTTATAAAACTCTAGCGAATAAAGGCATATCTAGAATATTATTCTGTATGGAAGATAGTAACGATTACGAACTGGAAAAGAATGTATATTGAGAAGCAAAAGCTATAATGCTAGAAGCT
Source organism: Apium graveolens (assembly GCF_009905375.1). Lineage (NCBI taxonomy): Eukaryota > Viridiplantae > Streptophyta > Magnoliopsida > Apiales > Apiaceae > Apium > Apium graveolens. The sequence goes on from NC_133657.1 coordinate 178,194,300, forward strand.
ATGATGAGAGTCTGTGCAATAGACTTGAAAGAATTTGGAATGATCACTTAATGCGGATTGAGTTTTCTCACGACCATAGATCGCATGTCAGGTATAGAGATGTCGCCTTAAGAGATCCTTGAGAGAAGACAATATCGATCTCCCTTATATTAGGATGAAGTTGTAGAGCATAAGATGCTCGGACCACCAGTGGTCCAAGGGACCAAGGATATAATAAATCTAATCAGAGGACGGTTGGTAGTAGCCCAAGATAGACATAAGAGGTATATTGATGTGACACGAAAGGAAAAAGAGTAGGAAGTAGGGGACCTAGTGCTGTTATAGGTATTCCCTTGGAAAAGATGGATGTGGTTCGGAAAGAAAGGAAAGCTAAGCCCACGAAGTGTTGGACCCTTGGAGATATTAAGACATATTGGGAAGTTAGCATATGAGCTAGCCCTACCCCCGAACCTATAGCAAGTTCATAACATATTTCACGTATCAATGTTAAGGAAGTGTAATCCGGATGCCAGACAAATAGGGGCATATGAGCGCATAGACATGCCACCAGACGTAAGCTATATGGGGCAACCAGGAAGAGTTATAGATTGAAAAGTAACAAGTGCTTGGGAAGCTATATGGGGCAACCAGGAAGGCTTATAGTTTGAGAAGGGTTATCAAACTAGTCAGAGTTTGGTGGTAGAATCACAATATGGAAAATTGACTTGAGATTTAGAAAGTGCACCGCTAAGAAAGTATCCCTATTCATTTTCTATCTGATTTCGGGACGGAATCCTTTTAAGGAGGGGAGACTATAATAACCCCAATTTTTGGAATTTTTGAAACACTGATGAATAGTAACTTTTGCTGATGATGCTGATTAAGGAAAATTATCAGACCACACTATATAGGAGTACTGTTATGGAAATTCTAAGATCATATTAGTATTGCATAAAGTAAATAAGTGTATGTAAAGATCGTCAGAATCCAAATTCGAACACTTTGGTTTTTCCCCAAAATCCACTAGATACCGAAAGAATTGAGTATAAGGTAACATGATTAAAAGGATTTAAATTCAAGGATTATAAGAGGGGATCATAAAAGGAATATAAAATATTGAGAAAGGGTAGGGGAACCCAAGTAATAAGATCCCGTATATGATCCCTCAAACGGATAACGAGAACGAAAGTTAAGCAAACCGTAAAACAGATACGCGACCAAGAGACAAGCTTGTACAAGCATCCAAGGTATTATAACATCATCAAACCACAAGACAAAGGCATGTGGCAAATGGATAACATAAGAAAGATGACATAAGCATGACAAGTGGATAGGTTTTGTTGTTTGAATACTAGCCAAGCATTATTAACCATGGTAAAAAGGTTAAAATATATTCTTAAGTCAAAAGAAGAAGCAAGCAAGCAAATACATTCATTTCCCCCCCCCATCTCCCTGCTCACGGCTTTTTGAAGAAAAGCAAGATTGCAAGAAAAGCAAAAGAAGAGGTTTGTTTCTTTAGCTTCCATAATTCATAACTTAGATGAGCCATAAGTTTAAGCTCAAGATTTCATGTTTAACATAGCTAATCAATTCATCAAAGTTCTTGGTGAATAGTGTTTTCAAGAAACTAACTTTGTGTTTTCTTATGTTTTCTTCAAGATCCAAGCTTAGTAGAGATAGTTAGTGGTTATTTATGGCTTCCTAAGTGATTCTCCACTCTCCAAGGAATGTATAACTTCTCAAACCCTTAGTCTTAATTTTTGTTGGTTTGGATTTCATAATGTTTAGATGATGGGTTAGTGTAATGGGTGTGTACTCATGTTTAGAGCTTTGTTTAGTAAGTGGTTTTGTTGATTTTGGAGTTAGGACTGATACTTGTTGGATTTGATGTTCTTGGTCACATTTTGACTTGGTTTAGATGAATAAGTTGAGATCTTGAGTTATAGTTAAATGATCTTGTATTGTGGTTGAATTTTGGTGGAATGGTGTTGATTGATGGTGGTTTGATATTGAATTGATTGGGTAAAAATTTGGGAATTGCTAAGTTATAGCCGTCGTAATGCCCAATTTTCCTTAGACAGTTTTGTGCTTAACTTTTGCACCCGAACACTCACTTCCATGAACTGACCATTACCATGTTTAGATAGTTCAGGTTACGAGCTTCGTTTTGATATGTGGTTCGCTTGAATTCGATGTACGGTTTAGGAGAAATGACCGTTTTTGTAACGGCGTTTCGCGAACGAACCATTACCCCTCGCCTTACTTTGAAACCTTGGGTTCAATTCCCGTGTAGTGCAAAAATATCAAAATATCCTAACTTAACCCTCATATACCACTGCCACCTCACCACTTATGTGGGATTCATCAGTGACACATCAGCAAAATTTTAATTTTTTAAAATAAAAAATAAATATTTTTATTTATATTATGGCTTGGCAACACTTTTTCAGGCCTATGCTAACATAATTAAAATATGTTGTAATAGGGTAGATTAATATAATGCTATGACAACATCATCTATGACAACATCACGTAATAATGTTGTATAAGGCTGTTATATACAAGAAGTATATATAATTGGACTCTATAACGCGCTATAATAGTTTGGCATTCACCATGCTAGATGCGTTAGAGTATTGCGTAAAATATGTAAACACTTAAGGATGAGTTACACAAGGACTATGATATATATACAAGACTACAACATCCTAGAGGCAATGGGTAAAAGGTATTGAAATATCAAAATGGACCAAGGAAAATAGCACTAATATTCGACCAAATGTGTAAAATTGAATGCATCAATGTCTTATCTGTAAAAGTCCTTTTAAAGATAGGTTCAAAAGTGGGTCAATAATTTTATAACACAAGATTTAACTAGTTGAGGTGTAATTCTCAAATAATGTAAGCAAAAGAAGATGAGTAAGGCACTTGAGCTTTAGATTCAGCCGATCATAACTCAAGTGGTAGAATTCTTTTGAACTTGTTTCAAATCAAGTTCAAATGGCCAAGTTTGATAGATTCTTGTTAAAGAAAATCAATAAATCCATAACTCTCTACCTTAATTAAAAAAACAACTTCAAAATAATAATCCAAAATCTATAACTCTCAAACTTAACGACTTATTATTAGAAAAAAAACCCAAAATGAAAATACAACCACCATTTAATTTTTATAATCCAAATTCAAACAATTCCCTTGGAACCAGCAATGGATCTAATAAATATAATACTAACGAAAATTTGACTAACTTCAACTAATTTCATATAATTGAACTATGACCCTAAAAAACTTTAACGAAGACTTATATAAATTCACACCAGATCGACATGTATCACTAAAAATAATCATTATAACTATAGTTATCACGAAAACTCCATTTAATCTAATTAAAACACATGTAAGAGCCACAACCTTAAAAAATGCGAATTGGATATTAGAAAAATAAGATAATACTAATTAACATAATGTAATTTTAACCAAATAGGCAGATAAAGAAGAAAAATCAGTAAAAGTCAAATAATTCTAAAATCGAATCAAACTTGAATAAAACACACATGTATCAACCGATACTATTATTTTTACTTCACTAATTATAAAAATAACATATCACTTATTTAGAAAATTTGACCACTAAAATAAATTTCATTATGAAAATTTACATGCAACACTTAAATATATCTGACTGAACTCATAATTTAACAATAATCATCAAATAATTACACAATCAGGTCACCAACACAATAAAACCAGGCTGCCACCACATTGTGAAAGCGACTGAATTTTAGTGATGCCTTCATTGAGGGCTTTCACCTCAGATTTTCCACCTCACACACATTTAATCCTTCCACCACAAACCCTAATGGTTGATTTAGAGCTCAAAAATTCAAACATATGTTCTTTTTTGGTGTCTAAAATACATACATATATATATATTTATTTATATTTAGTCTATACAAGCACCTCACAAAATTTAATGAAATTGGTTTATAAAGGTGGGAAATTCATTTTTATTAGAGAGATTAGAAGAAAAAGTGAAGAAAATGGGGTGGGTGTTTGTTAAAGATATATTTGGTTACTTGTCTATATGATATAATAAATAGTGATTCTTAGAATTAAAGATTTATAAATAAGAATAGTTTGAATGTTATATGAAAAACTCATTTCTACGCGTCTAAAGTATGGCTTTTTTCATAAAGAGGCATGGTTAGAAATCAGATACCCAACACCAGCACTCATACCTTGTTTAAGATTGAGACTATTGAGCTATTAACATTGGTCATTGCTTTAGATTATTTTTAATATATATGAATTAATTCATTAAAATCATATGACTGAGTTACAAAAAAAATTGCTTCTAGCTATGCTTAAGATTTAAACAATCTCTAAAACATTAGTGTTAGAAATTATGCTTAGTATTTTAAATTTTATATTATCAAAATAATGGGTCAACTTATGCAAACTTTTTTGGGATAATATTTGTTATTAGTTATTTGAATGTAGCAAGATTTTAGGAAGAAGTTATGTATTTTATTAGGGTTTTGGTTGTTATAAAAAGACACCTGAAATGAATAAAATATCAACTTTTTAAATGTCAAATACATATCTTTCTCACGTTCAATAAAATTTAGCATGGTATCAGAGCCTTATTTTTAATGGACCTATTTGTTTAAAATACACCTTATCCAAGAAACTACAATCACACAACTATAACTACAATCAAAACCTATATATACACAAACAACCATAACCAATATATCATAACATGAAAATATCACAAATCATGTCTATTGAAAACAAAATGAAGGATCTTTATAAATTTGTTCCCTATGTGTTTGGTGGAAATACCTATCATGTCTCGGAGGAACATGTTGAAGCATATATGAAAGCACAAGATCTTTGCAATGGAGTAGAGGAAGAAATTAACAATACCCTGCCTGAAAATTCCACCAGTACAACACGTAAAGTACAAAAAGAATTGAAGACTAAGAAGCCCATGACAAGATTATGTCTATTTGCAGCTGTTTTACCAAACATCTACACTAGTATCATGTCTCTAAACTCACCAAAAGAGATATGAGAATATCTTATAAAGGAATATGAAGGAGATGAAAAAATCAATGATATCAAGGTCCTTAATTTAATTAAGGAACTCGAGTTATAAAAAATTGAAGATAGTGAAATGATCAAAAACTACTCTGAGAGACTTCTTTGTATTTCTTATAAGGTAAGACTTCTTAAAACTGAATTTTCAGAATAAAAAATTGTCCAAAAATTTCTTGTGACAATGCCGGAATGATATGAAGCAGTTATTACTACACTAGAAAATACCAAAGGGCTTTTACCAATATCTTTTGTAGAAATTTTAAATGCATTACAAGCACAAGAGCGACGGAGGATGATGACAAATGAAAAATTTTGTGGAAGGGACTTTTAAAGCAAGGACTGATAATTCGGGAGGAGTTAATAATGGCAAAAAATTTCCAGTGTGCGCATACTGCAAAAAGACTAATCATCCTCAAATTAGGTGTTGGTGGAGGGCTGACTTCAAGTGCAATATATGTGAACATATGGAGAGGATTTGCAAATCTCAGGAGCACGGTAAGGTAAAAGTGGCTACGATCCTCGAACATGAAGAAGATTTTTTGTTTTAGTGGAAATTTAAGATACCAAGATAAGGAGGAATGTTTGAAATTATGTTTAGTATTTAGAATTTCATATTATCTATATAATGGGTCAACTTGTGCCAATTTTTCAAGGATAATATTTGTTATTAGTTATTTGAATGTAGAAAGATTTTAGAAAGAAGTTATGTATTTTGATTAGGGTTTTGATTGTTATAAAAAGACAATGAAATGAATAAAAGATCAACTTTTCAAATGTCAAATACATATCTTTCTCACGTTCAATATAATTTAGCATGGTATTAGAGCCTTATTTTTAAGGGACCTATTTGTTTCAAATACGCCCTATCCAAAAAACTATGATCACAAAACTATAACCACAATCAAAACCTATATATACACAAACAACCATAACCAATATATCATAACAAAAAAACATCATAAATCATGTCTATTGAAAACAAAATCAACGATCTTTATAAATTTGTTCGCAATGTGTTTGGTGGAAATACCTATCATTTCTTGGGGGAACGTGTTCAAGCATTTATGAATGCACAAGATCTTTGTGATACAATAGAAAAAGAAATTGACAATACCCTGCCTCAAAATCCCACCAGTGCAACACGTACAGTACAAAAAAAATTAAAGACTAAGAAGCCCAAGACAAGATCATGTTTATTTTCAGCTGTTTTACCAAACATCTACACTACTATCATGTCTCTAAAATCACCAAAAGAGATATGGAAGTATCTTAAAAAGGAATATGAAGGAGATTAAAAAATCAACGACATCAAGGTCCTTCATTTAATTAGAGAATTCGAGTTACAAAAAATTTAAAGATGGTGAAATGATCAAGGACTACTTTGAGAGACTTCTTTGTATTTCTCATTAGGTAAGACTTCGTGGAACTGAATCAAAAATTGTCTAAAAAATTCTTATGACAATGCCATAAAGAAATGAAATAGTTATTACTACACTAGAAAATACCAAAGATCTTTCAAAAATATATTTGGTAAAAATAGTTGATGCATTGTAGGAAGAAGAGCATTAGAGGATGATGGGAAATGAAGAATTGGTAGAAGGGTTCTTAAAGCAACGGGTGATAATTACGGAGTTAATAATGGCAAAAAATTTCTAGTGTGCGCAGCAAAAAGACTAATCATCCTCAGATTATGTGTTGGTGAAGAGATGACATCAAGTGCAATAAATATGGACATATGGAGAGGATTTGCAAATCTCAAGAGCACGGTAAGGAAAAAGAGGCCACGACCTTCGAACATGAAGATTTTTTGTTTTAGTGGAAATTTAAGATATCAAGATAAGGAGGAATGTTAGAAATTATTCTTAGTATTTAAAATTTCATATATCTAAATAATGGGACAACTTATGCCAAGTTTGCAAGGATAATATTTGTTATTAGTTATTTGAATGTAGAAAGATTTTAGAAAGAAGTTATGTATTTTTATTAGGGTTTTGATTTTTATAAAAAGACACATGAAATGAATAAAAGATCAACTTTCCAGATGTCAAATACGTATTTTTCTCACGTTCAATAAAAATTAGCGTGGTATCAGAGCCTTATTCTTAAGGGACCTATTTGTTTAAAGTACACCCTATCCAAAAAACTACAATCACACAATTATAACCACAATCAAAACCTATATATACACAAACAACCATAACCAATATATCATAACACAAAAACATCAGAAATAATGTCTATTGGAAACAAAATCAACAATCTTTATAAATTTGTCCCTAATATGTTTGGTGGAAATACCTATTATGTTTGGGTGGAACATGTTTAAGCATATATGAAAGCACTATATCCTTGCGATGCAGTGGAGAAAAAAATTGACAATACCCTGCCTGAAAATCCCACCAGTGCAACATGTAAAGTACGGAAAAAATTAAAAATTAAGAAGCCCAAGACAAGATCATGTCTATTTGCAGCTGTTTCACCAAACGTCTACACTAGTATCATGTCTCTAAAATCACCGAAAGAGATATGGGCATATCTTAAAAAGGAATATGAAGGATATCAACGACATTAAGGTCCTTAATTTAATTTGAGAATTTGAATTACAAAAAACTAAAGATGGTGAAATGATCAAGGACTACTGTGAGAGACTTCTTTGTATTTCTTATAAGGTAAGATTTCCTGGAACTGAATCAAAAATTGTCTAAACAATTCTTATGACAATGCGAGAAAGAAATGAAATAGTTATTACTATACTAGAAAATATCAAATATCTTTCAAAAATGTCTTTGGTAGAAATAGTTAATGCATTGCTGGCACAAGAGCAATGGAGGATGATGATAAATGAAGAATTGGTGTAAACGGCTCTTAAAGCAACGGGTGACAATTAAGGAGTTAATAATGACAATAAATTTCCAGTGTGCATAGCAAAAAGTCTAATCGTCCTCAAATTAAACATGGATAATTTGGACATATATTGAGGACTTGCAAATCTCACGAGCATGACAAGGCAAAAGAGGCTACGATGGTGAAATGATCAAGGACTACTGTGAGAGACTTCTTTGTATTTCTTATAAGGTAAGATTTCCTGGAACTGAATCAAAAAATGTTTAAACAATTCTTATGAGAATGCCAAAAAGAAATGAAATAATTATTACTATACTAAAAAATATCAAATATCTTTCAAAAATGTCTTTGGTAGAAATAGTTAATGCATTGCTGGCACAAGAGCAATGGAGGATGATGATAAATGAAGAATTGGTGTAAACGGCTCTTAAAGCAACGGGTGACAATTCAGGAGTTAATAATGACAACAAATTTCCAGTGTGCATAGCAAAAAGTCTAATCGTCCTCAAATTAAATATGGACAATTTGGACATATAGGGAGGATTTGCAAATCTCACGAGCACGACAAGGAAAAAGAGGCTATGCCCTTCGAACATGATGAAGATCTTTTATTTTAGTGGAAATTTGAAATACAAGAAATGACACACCTTTCTTTTTTCTCTCCATTTTCAGCTTCTTTACTTTCCTCTGCTCCAGGATCCCCAGGATCATATTTAGAGCCTTCCTCTTGAATAACGTCTTTTCCTGAACCTTTTCCTTTCATCTCAGCTCTACACCTTCCATTAGTTTAGGCAAGCCTAATTGCTTCAACCTTATTTTATTTTTCATGATATTAATGGCTCGTGCTTTTTCATACTTTGTAGGGGGTGGTGGAGGTAGGTCCTGCAGATAAAACATGATTCAAATTTTAGAATTGCATGACAATATAGTCTACTTTAGTAAAAAAACTGAATATAATGAAGTCTAACTTCAATTTCATTTTCCCCATTTTTTCAACTTCATTCGGTGAATTTTTATAATCCAATTTCCTTTTCACACTTCTAATTTTGGCAGTTGCATCATGAACCTCTTGACCAGCTGATTTTGGATTACTGTTAAGTCATGCTGACTTCCAAGGACTCTTGACATCTTGTGGATTGTTAATCCGTGTTGACTTCCGAGGACTGTTTCACATATCAGCTTATTTTTTTTTGTTGTAACTGGAGTTGGTGAGTGGTCACAAACATCTGTTTCCCTGCATTTTTAGCTGTAATAAAGTAGTCATCAAAACTAAAAGCATGTGATATATATGGTGGATTCGAGCAGTAAAAATTGAGCAAATTGAAATTACAATACCTGCAAATAGATTTGGCCTAGGTCGCATCACCACATGTGGCTGCATCTGTTTCAATGGTTATATCTTCTCATCGACCACATTGTCAACATAAAAATCCAGGTAGCCCAGATTTTCTACACCTTTAAAATATTCATTAAGGTATGCATCATTGCCACATAATTTACACCCTTCTTTATTTGTATATATTCCTCCGATTTCTGAGTATCCAAGGTCATCCTTAATATACTCCATTAGTACCGTGTAAGACTACCTATCACGCTCAACATGCTTAAAAATAGCCAAGTTCCCTCCAACATAGCTATTATTCTGAAATTGACCCTTGTGGTAAATCCTGACATGGAATGAATCATCTTCCATCCTGAAAAAAATCATAGAAAATATTAGATACGCAAGTCCAGTGATATTAATATTCTGCCACTTATAAGAAACCAAACGCTTAGAAGAAAACAAACGCTTAAACAACCACTAATTAACTAATAGAAAAATGCAACTAATTAACTGGAATTAAAATTTAAAAAAATACCCATTTTTATCTAAAATGCAACATAAAAACCACTAATTAACTAATGGAAAAATGCAACTAATTTACTAAAATTAAAATTCAACAAAAATACTCATTTTTATCTAAAATGCAACTTAAACAGGAACTAATTAACTAATGGAAAAATGCAACTTAAATAAGCACTTATAAGAAAATAACCACTTAAATCAGAAACACTGAAGCATAAGTACTGTGATTACAATTTAAGCATTAAAAGAAGGTTCAAAGATCCAATCATGACGTTACAAAGAAATAAGCTAAGTACTAGAATGATAATTAAATATTATGGATTCTAATTCTAAGAAGCATTTTCTTCCTCTTCGGTAACAGGGATCTCTATTATTGGGGCATCATCTCCGCACCAATGAACATCACTGACTTCAACGCCCGCACGAATAGTCTCTGGGCTTTCAACCTCAGACCAGTCTCTTGGAAGTTTCTTGATGACATTATGGTATGATTTATCAATAGGATCTTGTAAGTAATAGACTTGCTATACTTGTGATGCCAAAATATACGAATCAGATTTTTGGAATAATTTACTGAAATTAACACGAATAAGGCCATACAAGTCTGTCTCTTCTTGGTATCAACAACATTTAAAAAAAACCACTGAAATTTCTCCCCAATAATCAATTTCCAGTATTTCCTCAATTCTTCCATAGTAATTGACTTTACTAACTAGTGGATTCTCATCTTCCGAACTCGCAAAGCTGGTTGTCAAGGCACTTCGGAATACACCACTATTTTGTGTTGTACACCTAGCATTTCTAAACTTAGTATGAACTCTGAATCCATTAATGACATATCCACTAAATTTTTTAGCTACTCGATTAGGGCCCATAGAAAGAACTGGTAATTCCGGCGAAACAACTTCCTTTTTTCCAACTTGTTCTTGCAGCCACTTATAAAAATCATTAGTATGAACTCTATCTCTTTTAAATCTTTTAGGTATAGCTTGGCCTTCAATTAAAGCTGGATGTTACCTACAATAATGAACTAGTTAATAATATCCTAACAAAAAGATCCTAATTCTTTAATACTAATTGGAGGAAAATAGAACTTAAAAAACTTAATCAAATAAGCTTTCTACTTCCTTGTTAGCACAGTTGAAAAGAACATAGCGATGAAATTCCATCCATTGCGAATCTTTTAAAGTAATGGTTTTCCCATCTTTATTCCTTCTTGAACCGATTGGATATTCCATATTTTATGAATATATTTCAGATTTAGCAGAATACTTGCCTATTTTCCCAGCTCCATCATTGTTTAAGCATCCTGAACAGAAAATTATGCATTCTTCTGCGAGATAACTTTCAGCAATGGAAGCCTCTGGTCTACTCCTATTTTTCACATACATTTTTAACTTAGCTAGATATCGCTCAATGGACCATATGCACCGGAGATGTGCTGGTCTACCATACTCAATTTCCTTGTATAAATGTACGTGTAGGTGCACCATTATGTCGAAGAAAGCTTGAATAAATATCATCTCAAAACTATACAGGATTTCTACAATTTCCAGTTACAGTCTCTTTAAGTCGGCCAAATTGATAACTTTGGCCCAAAGGCCTATTAAAAATGCACTTAATCTTATCATAGGCAACGCAACCTCAGGTTTCAGTGTTCTCTTTACAGCAGCTTGCAATAAGTAGTGAAAAATGAAATGTGTGTCACGGCTTTTATACCCCGTGATTTTTCTCTCCTTCGTGTGTACATACCGTTTAATATTAGATGCAGAACCATACGTCAATTTAGCATTCTCCACCACTACACAAAAAGTTTCTTTTTCCTTATTCGTCATATCAAATATAGCAGCCCTTATCTTGTACGCTTTCCCATCATTTGTTAAAACTGGATGTAGGTCATTCCTGATTCCCATTTCTTGAAGATAAAACCGAGCATTTAAATGGTCTTTCGATTTCCCACCCATATTTAGCAAAGTACCAAGTATGCTATCACATAGGTTTTTTTTCTATGTGCAGAACATCAAGGTTATGTCGATGCAAGTTCTGACTCCAATATGGTAAATCAAACAAAATTGTTTTTTTTTAAAAAGGGAATCAGTTTTTTCCCGTTTCTTCTTCCTGCCCTTTTTCTTGCTTTTAGCACCCCCAACTGGTTCTGAAAACCGGTTAATAATTCTTCAACCTCTATCCCCGATAAAATTGATAGACTCATTCCCATTTCAATTTCACCATTAAACCTCTTTTATCAAAACTCCACTTGTGGTTTGGCTCTAAAAATTTCCTATTATTCATGTAGCATAATTTATTACTATGTTTTAAGTACGAAGAAGAAGTCTCGTAGTGGCATACTGGATAGCCCAAATAGCCCTTTGTGCTTCAACCGGATAGCATTGTGTACCCCGGAAAATCGCTAATGGTCCATAAAATACTTGCATGCAGATTAAAATTTTCTCCAGCTAAAGCATCATAAGTTTCTATGCCTTTATCCCATAAATCTTTCAACTCAGTGATAAGGAGCTCCATAAAAACATCAATACTATTTTTTGAAGATTCTGGACCGGAGATAATCGTTGAGAGTATCAAGTTTTCCGGCCTCATGCATGACCAAGGTGGGAGATTATAATTTACTAACACAATCGGCCATGTACTATGAGTTATACTCATTGTACGATATGGATTTAACCCATCAGATGCTAGACCTAATCTGATATATCTATCATCTTCCGCAAAATGAGGGAATTTGGCATCCATCGTCTTCCATGCCTCGGCATCTGCCGGATGCCTCAGTTTGCCATCTTTTTTCCATCGCGAGGAATACCAAGTCATATGTTCTGCATTTTCCTTGCACATAAACAGCTTTTGGAGCCTCGGCTTAAGTGGAAAGTAAAGCATTACTTTTGCTTGAACTTTGTGCATCAACTGCTCCGGAATGCCGTCACTTGTATCTTTATTTTCCACTAAAATCCACCTAGAGGCATTGCAAGCTTTACAGACTTCATCCTTCTCATTTTCTCCCAAAATAACATGCAAATGTTGGGACACGCGTGTATTTTTTTGTAATGTAGGCCTAAGTCTTTAATGACATTTTTCGCGGCCTTAAATGAAAGAGGGATGTGTGCTTCTGGAAAGGCCTCTTTAATCAGCCCTAATAAATCAGTGAACGCAGACTCGGTAATCCCGTGTACACATTTCAAGGTATAAAGCATAATGATAAAAGCTTGTCGTGAGAATTTTGTGCAACCTTGATAGAGGTTGTTTTCCATCTTCAATAAGGCGATAAAAATTCCTAGCTATTTCATTTGGTTTACCAGAACCCCTACCCTTGTCTTGACAGTTATGCGTACGGTGCAACATTTCACCTAAATTATCTCTGAAATATACGCCCTCGTCAAACTCCATATTTATATTTTCTATTTTGGAAATCTCATAAATCCAGTTCACTAACAGTGGTGATGGACCATTGTAGATGAGATGATCAAAAGTCACATCCTCACGATGCCACCTGTGATTATCACAGTTTTTGCAGGGGCATAGGATTTCATCACCTACAGAGTATCTAGAAAATGCATTCTGCAAAAAAAGACCTTATCCTTAGAAGTTCAATCCAGCCTTCCATCACTACAGTTTTTTACCACGAGAATAAGAAATTAAAAGATAACTTAGTCGATGAAAAGGTAAAAATTATACAATTGCCTAACCTAGTTTAAATCGATAAGAAGTAACCTAAATCACGTACTCACATCAATCTATCTTGCTGTCATTTAAATATAGACAATTGAGCATTTCAGTATACACATAAAATTATAGATACTAGGATTTGATTTTATTCACAAATACTTCAAATATAGGCCTTGCAATATGGTTCTAAAGAAAAACTGAATATTAAGAGTATGACTAGCCATGAAAAAATAAGGGGAGAAGCTGTGAAGAGGGAATTATGTACTAGAAGGAAAATATGGCAAAATGCACATCCCTTATTACATAATTTCATCTACATACAGGTGCATTTGTATAGACTAAGGCATAGTGATTCAAGTAAAGAAATTTTATATTATATTTAGTGGAAATGTAGTGTCTTGTATGTGATTATAATATATTGATTTTTATATCGATATTCAATAATGTGCATCAATATTGTGCAATACTTCAAGACATTTACCAAGTTATATTTTGCGGATTGAAGGTTACTAAAGGTCGCCAGGTCATATAAAGATAAAATGTGATTGTGTGATTATTACAAGAGTATTTACTAAAAACGTAGCCTCAGAGCTCACTATAATATTCAAGAATTATTTCACATACACGCAAACTACTATAAATGTAGACATTTATACAGAGAGAGGGGAATGAGAGAGAGAGAGGGAGAGAGAGAGAGGGGGAGGGAAGGAAGGAGAGAGAGAGGGAGGGAGAGAGAGAGAGGAGCATGCATACTTCAATACACATAACATACGCAGAAACATACTTGAATACACACACTTCTGCTTCAATAAACACAACTCGAAACCCTAATTTGAAATAAAAATAAAAGCTCCATTTATGAATAATACCTGATGAAATAAGAATGTAGTAGTTCAGATCGATCGAAATCCACAAACTTCAACTCCAATTATAGAATCCCGAAACTGGAACCCTAGTAATCAAACCCCGACAAAGCCCAAATCCACGCCGTAATCGAACTCCAATTGATGCCAGAGATGAACGAAGTGTAAGATTTGTAAGATTTGTGAGAGAGTGCGAGATTTGTAAGATTTGTGAGAGAGTGCGATTTGTGAGAGATGAAGTGAAGTGTGTTTATTTTGCTGAGTGAAGTGTGTTTCTATTTTGTAAAATTTATCTAAAAACCAGCAATAACCAATTTCAACTCCCCTCTTATCCAAAAATTGAACTCCCGCCCACAATTTTAATCCCGTCCCAGCCCATTTCACTATCAGCCCAACCCAATTTCACTATTCATAAAAACACAAGCCAACCGAACTTGGTTTTTCTCAAATTTAAATTATTAATTGCTCTTTTTTAATAAATATTATTTCAAATATTTAATTACGAGATTATTAAAAATAATATATAAATATTTTAAAATGATAATATATATATATAATGATTTGTTAAGTTTTATAAATCATGCATATTTTGGCCTTGTTGGTTCAGAATCGTACACAATTTCTATGAGAAAAAATTAGGCAATAACTAATATTATTAACTTCTAAAAATAGATAAAATATTTATTTCAATTATTATATCATTTCTATGGAATAATTATTAATTAGTTAAATTAAAAAATTATCTTTAATCATCTATGTAATTTTGGTAACATATTTTGACTATACCGCAACATCAAAAAATAGGGGTTGCGATAGACATGGGTTTAGAAGGCTATTATTATACTTTTGTTTGCAACCCGAGTGTGAATGGTTGCAGAATCCAATATATGGCGTAGTAACACTTTTCCAGGCCTATGCTAAAATAATTAAAATATATTGTAACAGGGTAGATTAAGATAACGCTATGACAACATCTTCTATGACAACATCAAGTAATAATGTTGTATAAGGCCGTATTATGCAAGAAGTATATATAATTGGACTCTATAACGCGTTAAAATAGTTTGGCATTAACCACGCTATATGCGTTAGGGTATTGCGTAAAATATATAAACACTTAAGGATGAGTTACACAAGGAATGTGATATATATATATATATATACAAGACTACAACATGCTAGAGGCACTGGGTAAAAGGTCTTAATTTATCAAAAACGGACCAAGAAAAATAGCATTAATGTTCGACCAAATGTGTAAAATTGAATGCATCCATGTCTTATTTTTAAAAGTCCTTTTAAAGATAGGTTCAAAAGTGGGTCAATAATATTTTAACACAAGATTTAAGTAGTTGAGATGCAATTCTTAAATAATGTAAGCAAAAAAAGATGAGCAAGGCACTTGAGCTTTAGATTCAGTCGATCATAACATAACTGGTAGAATTCTTTTGAACGTGTTTCCAATCAAGTTCAAATGGCCAAGTTTGATAGATTCTTGTTAAAGAAAGTCAATAAATCCATAACTCTCTACCTTAATATATAAATACAACTTAAAATTAATAATCCAAAATCTATAGCTCTCAAACTTAACGACTTAATATTAGAAAAAACCCAAAATGAAAATACGACCATTTAATTTTTGTATTCCAAATTCCAACATTCCCTTGGAACCAGCAATGGATCTTATAAACATAATACTAATGAAAATTTGACTAACTTCAAGTAATTTCATATAATCGAACTATGACCCTAATGAACTTTAACGAAGAATTTTTTGTACTAATATGGCTTATAATTTTACAAATGAGTATCTATTCTCAATAATTCTCGGGTGAGCCAGAGTCGAACCCTGGACCTGGGAGGACAGAGGATAAGCTCCTTACCAGTGGAGCTATCCAATCGTGCTCACGAAAACTCCATTTAATCTAATTACAATACATGTAAGAGCCACAACCTTAAAAAAAGTGAATTGGATATTAGAAAAATAAGATAACACTAACTAACATAATGCAATTTGAAACAAATAGGCAGATAAAGAAGAAAAGTCAATAAAAGTCAAATAGTTCTAAAATCGAATAAAACTTGAATAAAACTCACATGCATCAACCGATACCATTATTTTTACTTCACTGATTATAAACAATAACATATCACTTATTTAAAGAGTTTGACCACTAAAATAAATTTCATTATGAATATTTACATGCAACATTTAAAATCATGTGCTTGAACTCATAGTTTAACAATAATCATCAAATAATTACACAATTAGGTCACCATCATAATAAAACCAGGCCCACCACATTGCGAAAGTGACTGAATTTCGGTGATGCCTCCATTCGGGGTTTTCAACTCAGATTTTCCACCTCATACACATTTAATCCTTCAAACGGAAACCCTAATGGTTGATTTAGAGCTCGAAAATTCAAACATATGTTCTTTTTTGGTGTCTAAAATACATAAATATATATATATAGGTATATATATATTTATATATACTTAGTCTATACAAGCATCTCACAAAATCTATTGAAATTGGTTTTATAAAGGTGGGAAATTCATTTTAATTGGAAAGATTAGAAGAAAAAGTGAAGAAAAGGGGGTGGGTGTTTATTTAAGATATATTTGGTTACTTGTCTATATGATATAATAAATAGTGATTCTTAGAATTTAAGATTAATAAATAAGAATAGTTTGAATGTTATATAAAAACTTATTTCTACACATGTATAGTATGGCTTCTTTTCATAAAGAGGCATGGTTAGAAATCAGATACCCAACACCAACACTGATACCTTGTTTAAGATTGAGACCATTGAGCTATTAACATTGGTCATTGCTCTAGATTATTTTTTAATATTTATGAATTAATTCATTAAAATCATATGAATGGGTTACAAAAAAAAATTGCTCCTAGTTATGCATAAGATTTAAACAATCTCTAGAATATTAGTGTTAGAAAATATGCTTAGTATTTAAAATTTCATATTATCAAAATAATGGGTCAAATACATATCTTTCTCACGTTCAATAAAATTTAGCATGGTATGAGAGCCTTATTTTTAACCGACCTATTTGTTTAAAATACACCCTATCCAAAAAATTAGAATCACACAATTGTAACCACAATCAAAACCTATATATACACAAACAACCATAACCAATATATCATAACACAAAAACATCACAAATCATGTCTATTGAATACAAAATCAACGATCTTTATAAATTTGTTCCCAATGTGTTTGGTGGAAATATCTATCATGTCTGGGCGGAACCTGTTGAAGCATATATGAAAGCATAAGATCTTTGCTATGCAGTAGAGGAAAAAATTGACAATAACCTGCCTAAAAATCCCACGAGTGCAACGGCTAAAGACAAGATCATGTCTATTTGGAGTTGTTTTACCAAACATCTACACTAGTATCATGTCTCTAAAATCATCAAAAGAGATATGAGAGTATCTTAAAAAGGAATATCAAGGAGATGAAAAAATCAATGAAATCAAGGTCCTTAATTTAGTTAGGGAATTTGAGTTATATAAAATTGAAGATATTGAAATGATCAAGGACTACTTTGAGAGACTTTCTTGTATTTCTTATAAGGTAAGACTTCT
Organism: Apium graveolens; assembly: GCF_009905375.1. Taxonomy (NCBI): domain Eukaryota; kingdom Viridiplantae; phylum Streptophyta; class Magnoliopsida; order Apiales; family Apiaceae; genus Apium; species Apium graveolens. The sequence goes on from NC_133657.1 coordinate 178,212,226, forward strand.
TAGAACTGAATTTTCAGAATCAAAAATTTTCCGAAAATTTCCTGTGACAATGCCCAAAAGATATGAAGCAGTTATTACTACACTAGAAGATACCAAAGGGCTTTCAACAATATCTTTGGTAGAAATTTTTAATGCATTGCAGGCGCAAGAGCGACGGAGGATGATGACAAATGAAAATTTTGTGGAAGGGACTTTTAAAGCAAGGACTGATAATTCGGGGAGAGTTAATAATGGCAACAAATTTATAGTGTGCGCAAAGACTAATTATCCTCAAATTAGGTATTGATGGAGGGCTGAAATCAAGTGCAAATCTCAGGGCAAGGTAAGGCAAAAGAGGCTATGATCCTCCAACATGAAGAAGATTTTTTATTTTAGTGGAAATTTAAGATACCAAGATAAGGAGGAATGTTAGAAAGTATGCTTAGTATTTAAAATTTCATATTATCTAAATAATGGGTTAACTTATGCCAAGTTTGCAAGGATAATATTTTTTATTAGTTATTTGAATGTAGAAATATTTTAGAAAGAAGTTGTGTACTTTCATTAGGGTTTTGATTGTTATAAAAAGACACCTGAAATGAATTAAAGATCAACATTTCCATTGTCAAATACATATCTTTCTCACCTTCAATAAAATTTAGCATGGTATCAAAGCCTTATTCTTAAGGGACCTATTTGTTTAAAGTACCCCCTATCTAAAAATCTACAACCACACAACTATAACCACAATCAAAACCTCTATATACAAAAACAACCATAACAAATATATCATAACACAAAAACATCACAAATCATTTCTATTGAAAAAAAATCAACAATCTTTATAAATTTGTTCCTCATATGTTTGGTGGAAATACCTATTATGTGTGGGCGGAACGTGTTGAAGTGTTGAAGTATATATGAAAGCACTATATCTTTGCGATGCAGTAGAGGAAGAAATTGACAATACCCTACTTGAAAATCCCACCACTGCAACACGTAAAGTACCAAAAAAATTAAAAATTAAGAAGCCCAGGAAAAGATCATGTATATTTGCAGCTGTTTCACCAAACACCTACACTAGTATCATGTGTCTATAATCACCAAAAGAGATATGGGAGTATCTTAAAAAGGAATATGAAGGAGATTAAAAAATCAACGACATCAAGGTCCTTAATTTATGTAAGGAATTTGAGGTACAAAATATTAAAGATGGTGAAATAATCAAGGACTACTCTGAAAGACTTCTTTGTTTTGATTATAAGGTAAGATTTCTTGTAACTAAATCAAAATTTGTCTAAAAAATTCTTATGACAATGCCAGAAAGAAATGAAACTGTTATTACTACACTAGAAAATACCAAAGTTCTTTCAGAAATATATTTGGTAGTAATAGTTGATGCATTGTAGGCACAAGAGCAAAGGAGGATGACCACAAATGAAGAATCGGTGGTAGTGGGTCTTAAAGCAATAGGTGATAATTCAGGAGTTAATAATGGCAACAAATTTCCAGTGTGTGCAACAAAAAGACTAATCATCCTCGAATTATGTATTGGTGAAGAGATGACATCAAGTGCAATAAATATGGACTTGTGGAGAGGATTTGCAAATCCAGGGAGCAGGGTAAGGCAAAAGAGGCTACAACCCACCAACATGAAGAAGATATCTTGTTTTAGTGGAAATGAAATGTATCAAGATAAGGAGAAATGTTAGAAATTATGCTTAGTATTTAAAATTTAGGGTTAAATGTCAAAGTGGTCACTCAACTGAAGGTCATATATTAGTTTAATCATCAAACTTAACTTAACGGGGTATCATTTGGATCACTAAAGTAATAATAAATATCAAAGGGATACCTCAAAATATGTGCTCTAGAATTAAAATTTATTTTATGGAGTTCTAAACATTTTTTTTAAATCTTATTACAACCAAATAAAAAGTTATGAATTCATAGTATTTTAGATGATTTTTTGAGATTTTTAAAAATTTATCTACTAATTATTTTTATTTAAATAAAGCAAATGACTATAAAATTAAAAATAAATAGTAGATAAATTTTAAAAAAACTTATTATTTTATAGAAAATACTAGAATTCATACATTTTCATTTGATTAGAAATTATGATTCGTATTTAAAATTTCATATATCTAAATAATGGGTCAACTTATGCAAAGTTTGCAAGGATAATATTTGTTATTAGTTATTTGAATGTAGAAAGATTTTAGAAAGAAGTTATGTATTTTCATTAGGGTTTTGATTGTAATAAAAAGACACCTGAAATAAATAAAAAATCAACTTTCCACATGTCAACTACGTATTTTTCTCACGTTCAATAAAACTTAGCATGGTATTAGAGCTTTATTCTTAAGAGACCTATTTGTTTAAAATACACCCTATCCAAAAAACTACAATCACACAACTATAACCACAATAAAAACCTATATATAGAAACCTATATATACACAAACAACCATAATCAATATATCATAACACAAAAACATCACAAACCATGTCTATTGAAAACAAAATCAACAATCTTTATAAATTTGTTCCCAATATGATTGGGGAAATACCTATTCTGTTTGGGAGTACATGTTGAAGCATATATGAAAGCACTATATCTTTGCGATGTAGAAGAGGCAAATCCCACGAGTGCAACACTTAAAGTACAGAAAAGATTAAAAATTTAGAAGCCCAAGACAAGATCTTGTCTATTTGCAGCTGCTTCACCAAACATCTACACTAGTATCATGTCTTTAAAGAGAGCAAAAGAGATATGCGAGTATCTTAAAAAGGAATATGAAGGACATTAAAAAATCAATGACATCAAGGTCTTTAATTTAATTAGGGAATTCCGGTGACAAAAAATTAAAGATGGTGAAATGATCAAGGACTACTTCGAGAGACTTCTTTGTATTGCTTATAAGGTAAGAGTTCGTGGAACTAAATAAAAAATTGTCTAAAAAATTCTTATGACAATGCCAGAAAGAAATGAAACTATTATTACTACACTAGAAAATACCAAAGATCTTTCAAAAATATATTTGGTAAAAATAGTTGATGCATTGCAGGTACAAGAGCATTGGAGGATGATGGCAAATGAAGAATTGGTAGAAGGGGCTCTTAAAGCAATGGGTGATAATTCGGGAGTTAATAATTGCAACAAATTTCTAGTGTGCGCAGCAAAAAGACTAATCATCCTCAAATTATCTGTTGGTGAAGAGATGACATCAAGTGCAATAAATATGGACATATGGAGAGGATTTGCAAATCTCACAGCAAGGTAAGGCAAAAGAGGCTACGATCATATCTATTTATTTCCAAGACAAGATCATATCTATTTCCAGCTATTTTACCAAACATCTACACTAGTATCATGTCTCTAAAATCAACAAAAGAGATATGAGAGTATCTTAAAAAGGAATATGAAGGAGATAAAAAATCAATGACATCAAGGTCCTTAATTTAATTAGGGAATTCGAGCTATAAAAAATTAAAGATAGTGAAATGCCGAAAAGACCTCTTTGTATTTCTTTTAAGGTAAGACTTCTTAGACCTGAATTTTCACAATCAAAAATTGTCCAAAAATTTCTTGTGACAATGCCGAAAAGATATGAAGCAGTTATTACTACACTAGAAAATACCAAAGGGCATTCAACAATATATTTGGTAGAAATTTTTAATGCATTGCAGGCATAAGAGCGATGGAGGATGATGACAGATGAAAAATTGGTGGAAGGGACTTTTAAAGCAAGGACTAATAATTAGGGAGGAGTAATTAATGGAAAAAAATTTCCAGTGTACGGATATTGCAAAAACCTCTTCATCTAGAGCTAATCTACCTCAACAAAGGAAATGGACTAGAGATCACCCTTTTGAGCTCATCATTGGTTATGAATCTTCAAGAGTTCAAACAAGAAAAACAACTCAAGAAGAATGTCTATATAACAGCTTTATTTGCAAGGAAGAACCAAAGAAGGTAGAAGAAGCTTTGTTGGATCCTGATTGGGTTTTAGCTATACAGGATGAGCTAAACTAATTTGAAAGGAACAAGGTATGGAAGCTGGTACCCAAACCTAAATGGAAGAATCCAATTGACACCAAGTGGGTATTCATAAATAAGATGGATGAAAATGGCATAGTGGTCAGGAACAAGGCTAGATTGGTTGATAAGGGCTATTGTCAACAAGAAGGTTTGATGAAACTTTTGCTCCTGTTGCAAGACTTGAAGCCATCAGAATTTTCTTAGCCTATTCATCCCATACCAATTTCAAGGTCTATCAAATGGATGTCAAAAGTGCCTTTCTGAATGGAGATTTGGAGGAGGAAGTCTATGTCAGTCAGCCTCCTAGTTTTGAAGATCCAAATTTTCCAGAATATGTCTACTATCTTTTGAAAGCACTTTATGGATTAAAGCAAGCACCTAGAGCCTGATATGACACTTTACCAAAGTTTTTTTTGGAAAATTACTTCACAAGAGGTACTGTTGATAAAACCTTATTCTTTAGAAATATTAATGGCTTTAGTATACTTGTTCAAATTTATGTAGATGATATTTATGTAGATGATATTAAAAGTTTGCCAAATTGATGCAAAGTAAGTATGAAATGAGCATGATGGGAGAACTAACTTACTTTCTTGGTTTACAAGTTAATCAAGTTAGTGATGGAATATTCATTAGTCAAACCAAATATATTTATGATCTCTTAAAGGAGTTTGATCTAATGGATTGTACATCTACAAAAACTCTCATGGCCACTATAACTAAACTTGAATTAAACACTACTGAAAAGTCTGTGGATATTTCAAGTTATAGGGGCATGGTTGGTTCACTTCTGTACTAAACAGCTAGTAGGCCAGATATAATGTTTGCTACTTGCCTTTGTGCTAGATTTCAGGTTGATCCAAGAGAATCTCACTTAGTAGCTATTAAGAGAATTGTCAGATATCTCAAGGGAACACCAAAACATGGCATTTGGTACCCTAGAGATTCTGGTTTTCATCTAACTGGTTATTCAGATGTAGATTATGCAGGTTGTAAAATTGATAGAAAAAGTACAACAGGAACCTGTCAATTTTTTGGGAACAAGCTTGTGTCCTGGTTCAGTAAAAAGCAAAATTCAGTTTTTATCCGATAGGTCCTTGAAGAAGCATAAGGTCGAGTACACGGCCCTGGAGATGAAGATGAAGCGTAAAGAGGAGGACTACCCTTGTCTAGATAATGATACTCTACTATAAAGGTTCAGATCCCAGGTAGTTGTTTCTAAGAATATCCCTTATTCCTCCAGCGAGATGGATACCACAAAGACATTGAGCGAAAGTGGAGAGGATGATATGGACGTAGAGGATACCTCTGCTCCTTAAACTTATGTTGGCCCTGCGTGGCTTTATTACTTATGTTATTTATGCTTTGGACATGTAGTTTCTTTATCTTTCAAACTTGATTATCTCTATATTTATTCATATTTGGATCGCACATCTTTTTATGTCTCATAGAAACACAACATTTGATATTGAAAACTTCACAAATTTCATAAATCTCTGGGATGCATCCCTTACATATTTTTTGTAAACTAAAATTGGAAGTCTATTGAAATAAAATATGAAATCCTAAGCAAGCAAATCTTCATGGTGCTTTTGAACTATATGTTAACATCTCCTTTTCGATGGACTACACATAATATATCTTCAAGTTTTGAGCGTGCCAAGTTCTTGGCACCTCATCTCCATCCATAGTTTCCAACTTATAGGATCCTCTTTCTTGAACACTCTTAACCTTGTATGGCCTTTCCCAGTTCGGGAAGAGTTTTCCTCTCTGCCCTACTTCAGAAGCTTCCACCTTCCTTAAGACCAGGTCGCCTTGCTTAAAAAACCTTTCTTTTACCCGTAGGTTGTAGTAAAAAGAAGCTCTTTTATGATATTCTATGATCCTTGCATGCGCTCAGGACTCCGCATGTCTCACAGCTGCTTGGAAATATGTGTTGGTCTGGAATGATAAGAAAGATGAAATAAGATAAATAGGGTTCATGTTTTTAAAGAAAAGAAGGAAGCATGAAATTAGAAAATAAGAACATACCGAAGCCGTAGACTGAGCTCCCATGAGCTTCAGACGCTCTAGGTCCTGGAAAGCCACAATATCAGTAAAATCTTTTGGGGGAATTGAGTAGTAAGACCAATCCCAAGCATGCTTTGTGGAACCAACCATAGTGTCTCCACGTCGAAAACCCCAAAGAGGCTGAAATACGCTCGAGGGAGTAGGAGCAGGAATAGCCGGGGTTTCAGTACCCATTGAAGAGGCCTCTACCATAGGCTCCCTGTGCTTATTCAGGAAGGAAGGCTCTGCAACTTTGCCACGGGATCCAACCCAGCAAGACGAGCCTTCTTCATCCTAGCTGTCTCTTCAACAACTGGCACGACAACATTGTTTATCACCTAAGCAGCTGAAAAAGAAATGAAAATAAAGAATAAGTTATGTTAATAGCGTTTAAGAGAATGAAAACAAAGTAGAGAATGAGAAATACCCTATAGAGTGACCGTAGAGAGTCCCATATTGATCTAAGAAAACTCCTCCAACAAGTTCCAATCGGAAGTCCAATCCTCAACTGTAATAAGCTCCCCATATATCTTATTTTCCTCATCTGATAGACGAATGGTAGTGGGGCTTCCATCACCGACTTTACCAAAAGATGACCTAAACATTATGCCTCAATCACCATTCTCCCATCTGAAACCAACAAAATTATCTCTTCAGTGTTGGTTGTTATCAGGAATAGAAAAACTATTAAAAAAATTTGGCTCTTGGGCCTCTGCCTAATATATACCCAACCACAGTTAGCACTGTTGTAGCATTGGAAACTTTTCCTAAAAACTTCTATAGAAAGAGGGAAGCCATTCCTAAGACATAGAACCATGAAACATATGACGTTTCTCCACGCGTTGGGCAGGAGTTGACACGGGTTAATCTGTAAATCAACTAACAACCTAGGTGTAAACTCATGAAAAGGAAACCTAAGACCCGCATAAATGGCGTCAACATAAACAAAGAGGGTATCTGGTTTCCAGTGGCATGTACGATCATCACCATCGATAGAAACTATTTTAAGGGGATGACGGACATTGTAAGTGGTATTAAGCAAATCAATACTAGAAGTGTTGTACCATTTGTTAAATTAATAAAAAAACTCTAAATGAGTTATGGATGGGTAATCATCTCCCATAGAATTGATCATATCTATCAAGGACATATAAGAAGAACGAATATTAATCTCGTTACCTCTCTTGAAGCAGAGGCAATTTTTTCCGCCCTCTCTGAGCTCTTGTCCCCCATTGATGAAGGTGAGAAAAGCTTGAAAAGAGATGAGGAAAAAGGTTTTGAAATTAGAAAGTTGAGAGGAGAAGTGCAAAATGAACACACTCTCCCCTTGCATATATATATAGTGCACTTGGTCAGTCAAATGGGCCGGTAAAAAGGAAGTCTAACCAGCTATAACCAGTTAAAAAAGCCCACCCCATTATTTGGGCCCAATTCTGGAAGGTTCCAGAATATACTCGGATCAAATATATCATAATATAATATTATATTGTGTCATTATTTGAGATAAGTTGGAGAACTCTAGAAAGTTCTAGAATATTGAAAAAGGCAAAAAGCCCAAAAATCCAAGCCCAACTTTTAAGCCCAAATTAAGGGCCCATAAAAAAGAAAGTTTTGGAAGATATTAAGCCCAATTTAGTAGGCCCAATAAAAAATAAAAATTAATCGAGGCCCATATACTAGCACAGTTAGGGTTAATTTTCAAAAGCTTTAGAGGCACCTGTAACGATGGATCCTAAATATTCTTGCGAGATTTTTCTTGTTATTTTCAGCCATTTCTCGGGCATCGTGCAAGTAACGACACATCTACCTTATTAGGTACGCTAAAAATAAGGTAGAATGTCGAATTGTTCCGATTGGTTATAATTATGGCATCAAAGACGATGATGCGAGTATCAAGGTAGTACCAGATATCAACATTGAAGATAAAGCTATGAATAAGATAAAATTATGTGACTGTTTCCTTAATTATGTACCTTGTTATGGTTGAAGAGAACAACAACCAACTCATATAGTAATGATAACCAGATGTTTGATTTTCAAAATTCTAAAATAAGTTTTCGAAAAAGATTTTCATAACAAAATTTCTAAAAGATTTTTAACAAAATGAGTTTTAAAATTTGGTTGTCAAATTACTACTTGAGTTTCTTGTTTGTTATAAGCATTAGATTACCTGAAAGAATAGTTGATATAGACTCAGTATGGTTAGTTCAGAGGGCCAAATGGACCCGCTATTACGAAGGAGTCTAAAATTTTCCTAACGGAAGATTGCAAATCTTTTTTGATAGTATCGACGATAGAGTCAATGTGCGGGGACATTATATATATCCAATTCATGAAAATATTAAAGTGAAAAGGAAACAATGTGTTGCGGGTCTAATGACAGACTTACGTGGCATGGACGGAACGAGAAGTTATTATTTTGAATCACGTAAGAACGCGATTATGATCGAATTAATAAAGTACCGTACGTGGAGGCACGATGCTAAAAACAATATAAGACTTAATAAATAAGAATTTATTATAGTCGATCAAATTATGAAGGCATTTTCAGAAGACTATCCAAAGTTATTATCTGACGCAGATTTGGAATCTGTTACTCGAACAAGCCCTGAAGGTGTGTATAATTGAACTGTGAATGGCGACCAACAGTGTCATTCTATTCTATAATACGACAACGTATATTCTTCTTGATTCTTGAATATGTATGAGCCTCTTTTAGTGATAAGTTATATTAGACAAGAATGAAAGAAATTTTATTGTATCCTTTTTCTAATCATTCTTCCTTTAAAATATTGGTTTCTGATTGAGACAAGTAGTGTTATGGTGTGACGCTTTTTCGGAATGACGAAGAGTATGGTGAGATTCCACCTAATCATATGTTGTATGCCATATAATATAAAAGACTAGTCATCTTGAGTACAAATACGGTTATCTCGTTCAAATCTAAATCATCATTCATTCTTTCTACGTCAATCATGATTTATTGACTTATGGACCCCTCCAATTATTTTATCGCACTGTTATTCTTTAAAAAGCTTTCCAATCAGAATCATATACACAAATTCTGTTATTGTGTAAGGTCTATTCATTGAGTGTTTTAAAAGAAGTGAAATAATCTCATATAGTAGCTGGAATTACATGTTGAGTATAGATATGATTGCAAGACAATAAATGCTGAACATTTACGCGCAAAGAAGATACATTATGTAGATGACGTGGTTGTTACGAAGACATCAAATTAGAAGCGGATATATGTTATACATGATTGTTTTATTGCGGTGATTTTAACACAGCGTGATATTGTGTTAACATGATACATTTCAAATATGAGATTTTGGCGTGAATTGGATTAGTTAGCGAATTGTATGAGGTAAATTAACCATATAAATAAGAAAGTAAAGCTACATATACCGGATAAGTAAAATGATTTATTGGACAACATAAGCGAATGAAGAAATTCTTAATAATACCCGGACAATCGATTAATACATTGTCAAGGTGAGGCATACCTCAATCATGTGAGAGTTACTTGTCATGAAGGTTCAAGATCGAAGAAATTCTAGTTACGAATATATTTTGAGTTTATTCTTCAAGGAATGGTTAGGCTTTCACACTCAAGCAAGTGAGTTATGGTGAATTTTATGCTCAGAACTATGGCAGCGACGAAAGCTTCCGTATGGAAAGACATAAGTAGAGATGAAGAAATGGTGATCCAAATGTGAAATCTTTTAAGAAGTAACACTTTAAAAGTAAATGAGTTTTCACAAAATATGATAATGTTGGTTGAGACCATGTGTTGGTTATCAAAAGTTAGACAAGTTAACTAATGAGAATATGAATATATTGTCAAGGATAAATGATTTGTTCAATCAGTTGAAAGATACAATATAGTTCTTAAAAGTAACCGCATACGAGAATTAATGGTGAGAAATAAGATTAAAAGATATCCTTGAAACGGATTTATGAACTGGTATAAGTAAAATGAATTGATAATTAGAGAGCTTGAATTGAAACATGAACTAGAAGAATTCTAGAATAATTTGTAATTGTCTTCATTAGTGATATTTTGTTATAATAGTTAATATTATATGTGGTGGTGAAATGATGAGGTTAGATGATGGCAGTTGATTGTTATACTTGTGGGTTGATGGTTGGTTGTTTGATTGATTGTTGGTGTCGGCTTGAGTCTGACTGGTACTCAATAATACATAGGAGTTGGTGCCCAAATTTTCGGAAGATACCCTACTTTTAAAGTTAGAAAGTATAATTCGGTGTGTTATTGATATTCCGGTTGATACTCCAAATGATTGTGATTTCGGTTCTTTAAAAAGGAATTTATAGCCAAACCGACTTTATATAATTGGTCTTTGATTTTATTTAGCTAGTCATTACTTGGTTCAATTGATCAACTAAAAGAGTTATTTGGTTAATTTTACCAACTAATGGTCAGCTAGATGGAAATCAATTCCAACTAGATTAAGTCAAATTCTGATGTGATTTTCAGATCTAAAATCAAAAAAATGAGGAATTTGGAGGATGTAAGGACACCACTAGAATTCAGAAGTTGTTGCAAGTGTGCGAGGCTTTATTTGGATGAATATGCCCTTTGCAATAGACACGAGAAATAAAAAGTTATTTGTATAGGCAAGTGAGAAAAATGTTTTCAAGAACTAAAGATTCAAGATAAAGAAAAGAGAAGGAAGAAAGAAAATAAAGAAGGGAGGCTGAATAAAGAAGCGATTAGTAACTACACCAATATGGATGTTGTCAGACGATCAAAGAGATTTTATCATCTGCAATAATGTTTTATTAAAAGACTTGGAGGTATAACAATATAGAACAATGATGTAATGAGAATTACTTTGAAATACCATAAAACTCGTGAATACAAGTATCTGACGTATGGTAGAAGTTGACAATGATAGTATATGAGTGAAAGGTATGGAAGCATTGGTTATTGAAGGAAAAAGTATGGAAATTACATAAACTCCAACAGTTTAAGATAGATCTTCATCTAGAAAAAGTCAAATATGAGATAAGGATGCGGGTTAGAATTTACTAAAGATAATAGTTATAGTTGATTAAAGAAGATAATTGCATGATTAACAGTTAATTGAGCGAGGCTAACGAGGTAGTTGACAGTTTTAGCGATACAAAAAGATGGATTTTGTTAATTTAATTAGCAAGGATAAAAAAGGGTTCGAATAGTTAGGAATTGAAACTTTCATTCCAAAGTCAGCCACAAGAATGGCCTATATAATGATGAACCAGTCATTACTATTGGAAAGAAAGATTCTCATATGATAAGAAGAAATAATGAGCTAAGGGAGTGGAACACTTAACTGAGAAAGGAAGAGGAATCAAAAGGATGATAAAGAAACTTTATAAGATTCCCCATGATATAAGATTCTAAAATAAAGATGGATACATTTCGCTAAGAGACGTCGTAGTGAAATCACCTGAGAACCAAAGGCGGGGAAAGCGTTAATTGAATCATTATTGATAGGTTATCTAAACCTAGTCATTCTATTTTATTAATAAACAGTTTATTCAATAAGTGGGTTAGTTGCTGCTTGAAGAGATACTGGTACATCATCAGATCCAGGAATTGATTGTAAATGATCAATATTATTTGTTTGGAGATTTGACGGAAGTATTCAAAATACGATGAATTATGTCGAACTAGAATAGTATATACCACTCCTAGATGAACGGGTATTAAGTAAGGCATAACTAAAAGATAAGAATTTGGATAAACATAGATAACTCAAGAGATTCAAGTTACTTCGAGAATATGATATTAGACATAGATGTAAATGAAGACTTTTGGATAATATGACATAAAGAAAGGAATAAACGTTATATGTGACTAGACGTAAAGTTAGAATATGCGGGTGATGCCTCTAGGCCTTAATATGAAGGAATATGAAGGAGATTAAAAAATCAACGACATCAAGGTCCGTAATTTAATAAGGGAATTCCAGTTACAAAAAATTAAAGATGAAATGATCAAGGACTACTCTGAGAGACTTCTTTGTATTGCATATAAGGTAAGATTTCTTGGAACTAAATTAAAATTTGTATAAAAAATTCTTAAGAGAATGCCTGAAAGAAATGAAACAGTTATTACTATAATAGAAAATACCAGAGATCTTTCAAAAATATATTTGGTAGAAATAGTTGATACATTGCAGGCACAAGAGCATTGGAGGATGATGGCAAATGAAGAATTGGTGGAAGGGGCACTTAAAGCTACAGGTGATAATTCAGGAGTAAATAATGGCAACAAATTTTCAGTGTGCGCAGCAAGAAGACTAATCATCCTCAAATTATGTGTTGGTGAAGAGATGACATCAAGTGCAATAGATATGGACATATGGAGAGGATTTGTAAATCTGAGGAGCACGGTAGGGCAAAAGAGGCTACGACCCTCAAATACGAAGAAGATTTTTTGTTTTAGTGGAGATTTAAGATATCAAGATAAGGAGGAATGTTAGAAATTATGCTTAGTATTCAAAATTTCATATATCTAAATAATGGGTCAACTTATGCCAAGTTTGCAAGGATAATATTTGTCATTAGTTATTTGAATGTAGAAATATTTTAAAAAGAAGTTATGTATTTTCATTAGGGTTTTGATTATTATAAAAAGACACCTGAAATAAATAAAAGATCAACTTTCCCGATGTCAACTACGTATTTTTCTCACGTTCAATAAAATTTAGCATGGTATCAGAGCCTGACCTATTTGTTTAAAATACACCCTATCCAAAAAACTACAATCACACAACTATAACCACAATATATTTGGTGGAAATACCTATTATGTTTGGGCGGAACGTGTTAAAGCATATATGAATGCACTATATCTTTGCGATGCAGTAGAGAAAGAAATTGAAAATACCGTGCCTGAAAATCCCACCAATGCAACACGTAAAGTACAGAAAAAATTAAAAATTAAGAAGCCCAAGACAAGATCATGTCTATTTGCTAACATCTACACTAGTATCATGTCTCTAAAGTCACCAAAAGAGATATGGGAGTATCTTAAAAAGGAATATGAAGGAGATTAAAAAATCAACGACATCAAGGTCTTTAATTTAATTAGGGAATTCCAGTTACAAAAAAATTCAAGATGGTGAAATGATCAAGGACTACTCTGAGAGACTTTTTTGTATTGCTTATAAGGTAAGATTATCTGGAACTAAATAAAAAATTGTCTAAAAAATTCTTATGATAATGCTAGAAAGAAATGAAACAGTTATTACTACACTAGAAAATACCAAAGATCTTTCAAAAATATATTTGGTAAAAATAGTTGATGCATTGCAAGCACAAGAGCATTGGAGGATGATGGCAAAAGAAGAATTGGTAGAAGGGGTTTTTTAAGCAATGGGTGCTAATTCAGGAGTTAATAATGGAAAAAATTTCCAGTGTGCGCAGCAAAAAGACCAATCATCCTCAAATTATGTGTTAATGAAGAGATGACATCAAGTGCAATAAATATAGATATATGGAGAGGATTTGCAAATCTCAGGAGCATGGTAAGGCAAAAGAGGCTACATCCCTCGAACATGAAGAAGATTTTTTGTTTTAGTGGAAATTTAAGATATCAAGATAAGGAGGAATGTTAGAAATTATGCTTAGTATTCAAAATTTCATATATCTAAATAATGGGTCAACTTATGCCAAGTTTGCAAGGATAATATTTGTCATTAGTTATTTGAATGTAGAAATATTTTAAAAAGAAGTTATGTATTTTCATTAGGGTTTTGATTATTATAAAAAGACACCTGAAATAAATAAAAGATCAACTTTCCAGATGTCAACTACGTATTTTTCTCACGTTCAATAAAATTTAGCATGGTATTAGAGCCTGACCTATTTGTTTAAAATACACCCTATCCAAAAAACTACAATCACATAACTATAACCACAATCAAAACCTATATATACACAAACAACCATAACCAATTTATCATAACATAAAAACATCACAAATCATGTCTATTGAAAACAAAATCAACAATCTTTATAAATTCGTTCCCAATATGTTTGGTGGAAATACTTATTATGTATGGGTAGAACATGTTGAAGCATATATGAATGCACTATATCTTTGCGATGCAGTAGAGAAAGAAATTGACAATACCCTGCCTGAAAATCCCACCAATGCAACACGTAAAGTACAGAAAAAATTAAAAATTAAGAAGCCCAAGACAAGATCATGTCTATTTGCAGCTGTTTCACCTAACATCTACACTAGTATCATGTCTATAAAGTCACCAAAAGAGATATGGGAGTATCTTAAAAAGGAATATGAAGGATATTAAAAAATCAACGACATCAAGGTCTTTAATGGGAATTCCATTTACAAAAAAATTCAAGATGGTGAAATGATCAAGGACTACTCTGAGAGACTTCTTTGTATTGCTTATAAGGAAAGATTTCTTGGAACTAAATAAAAAATTGTCTAAAAAATTCTTATGATAATGCTAGAAAGAAATGAAACAGTTATTACTACACTAGAAAATACCAAAGATCTTTCAAAAATATATTTGGTAAAAATAGTTGATGTATTGCAAGCACAAGAGCATTGGAGGATGATGGCAAAAGAAGAATTGGTAGAAGGGGTTTTTTAAGCAATGGGTGATAATTCATGAGTTAATAAAGGAAAAAATTTCCAGTGTGCGCAGCAAAAAGACCAATCATCCTCAAATTATGTGTTGGTGAAGAGATGACATCAAGTGCAATAAATATAGATATATGGAGAGGATTTGCATATCTCAGGAGCATGGTATGGCAAAAGAGGCTACGACCCTCGAACATGAAGAAGATTTTTTATTTTAGTGGAAATTTAAGATATCAAGATAAGGAGGATTGTTAGAAATTATGCTTAGTGTTTAAAATTTCATATATCTAAATAATGGGTCAACTTATGCCAAGTTTGCAAGGATATATTCTTATTAGTTATTTGAATGTAGAAAGATTTTAGAAAGAAGGTATATATTTTTACTAGGGGTTTATTGTTATAAAAAGACACCTGAAATGAATAAAAGATCAACTTTCCACATGCCAAATACATATGGTTCTCACGTTCAATAAAATTTAGCATGGTATCAGAGCCTTATTCTTAAGGGACCTATTTGTTTAGAATGCACCCTATCCAAAATACTACAATCACACAAGTATAACCACAATCAAAACCTATATATACACAAACAACCATAACCAATATATCATAACACAAAAACATCACAAATCAAGTCTATTGAAAACAAAGTCAACAATCTTAATAAATTTGTTCCGAATATGTTTGGTGGAAATACCAATTATGTTTGGGCGGAACGTGTTGAAGCATATATGAAAGCACTATATCTTTGTGATGCAGTAGAGAAAGAAATTAACAATACATTGCCTGAAAATCCCACCAGTGAAACACCTAAAGTACAGAAAAAATTAAAAATTAAAAAACCCAAGACAAGATCATGTCTATTTTCAGTTGTTTCACCAAACATCTACACTAGTATCATGTCTCTAAAATCACCGAAAAAGATATTGGGGTATGTTAAAAAGGAATATGAAGGAGATTAAAAAATCAACGACATCAAGGTCCTTAATTTAATTAGAGAATTCGAGTTACAAAAAATTTAAAGATGGTGAAATGATCAAGGACTACTGTGAGAGACTTCTTTGTATTGTTTATAAGGTAAGATTTCCTGGAACTGAATCAAAAATTGTCTAAAAAATTCTTATGACAATGCCAAAAAGAAATGAAACAGTTATTAATACACTAGAAAATATCAAATGTCTTTGGTAGAAATAGTTAATGCATTGTTGGTACAAGAGCAATGGAGGATGATGATAAATGAAGAATTGGTGTTAGGGGCTCTTAAAGCAACGAGTGACAATTCAGGAGTTAATAATGGTAACAAATTTCCAGTGTGCGCGGCAAAAAGACTAATCGTCCTCAAATTAAATATGGACAATTTGGACATATAGGGAGGATTTTCAAATCTCAGGAGCACGACAAGGCAAAAGAGGCTACGACCTTCGAACAAAGATCTTTTATTTTAGTGGAAATTTAAAATACAAGATAATGAGGAGTGCTAGAAATTATGCTTCGTATTTTATATTTTTTATTATCTGAATAATGGGTCAACTTGTGCCAAGTATGTAGAGATAATATTTTTTATTATTTATTTGAATGTAGCAAGATTTCACGAAGAAATTATTAATTTTTATCAAGGTTTTGGTTGTTATATAAAGAAATCTTGCATGAATAGATCTACTTTTCAGATGTCAAATACATATCTTTCTCACGTTCAATAAAATTTAATAATTTGGTAAAATTACCACTTGAATGTTTAACAACATTCTTACAAAAATTACAAATAACAAAAATCTTTATCTAGATTCATCTTATTCGTCAATCGGAGTCGCCTTCCTCACCTGATTCGTTTAGATGTTGCATTATCCTCTTCTTCGATCGAAATCGCTTGTGTGTTATTGGCTCCATATAATATTAAAAAACATGAAGTTTACCATGAATGGGGCATATTTGTTTTTTGAGGAAAGTTTTAATTCTTAAAGAAGACAATACCTCAATTGTTATCAAGTGCGTAATGCATACCCCTTTTATGATATAATCTAGGAATGTCTACAAAATATATGTTTGCCTAGCATACAGACCGTAACAAAGTTAAAATAATGAAAGAAAGCTTGAAGAAGATTAAAAGAAGTAAAGCATGTAAAAATTAAATAGCAAATGAATAATTGCAAAATATCCATATATTATTTCACACTCATAGTGCTAATTTCAAAAATGATAAATTTACTCGGAACATAAAGAAACAGTTTTCACGCATTGTGCGAACAAAAAAAAGGAAATTATCAAATCTAGTTCTCATATTAGCGATACAAACCCCTCCCTCTAAAATTAATTTAGAATTTTGATTATAAGTAAAAAATAAAAGAATAGTTTGATTAAATTATCATGTCCATGTCAGTACTTACATTAAAATGCACATCACACTCTTGGTGAATCAATCTAGTTTTATGCACATACCGTACACAAGATTACAGTACTATTATTGAAATCTAAATAAATTGATATTTCAAAATTAAAAAACAAGTAGATTATTCAATCATAAATTCAAAACCCAAAATAAATTTAACTAAACAACAATTAAAAATAAAACTAAAGAAATTTCATTCAGCTACATTGAGGCAAGTGAGAATTTTTTTTTACCTTGTCAACCACCCCAGCACTAGCACCATTCATCCTAGTATTGTAGCTTATCTTCCAACCTTGTGGAAGCCAACTCCGCCTTCCCTTTGGCCCTTTCATTCCTCTTTCTGAATTTACACGAAACCAAACTGATGGTCCCCGTCCCATCCTCCTCATCCCCTTGCATCCCCAGCTGCTTTCAACTGCCCAGGCCTCCATCAAAACCCGAAACCAAGCTGAGCCTCGAGCTCGTTTCATCCTCCTCATCCCCTTGTTTCCCCAGCTGCTTTCAACTGCCCACACCTCCATCAAAACCCGAAACCAAGCTGAGCCTAGAGCTCGTTTCATACTCCTCATCCCCTTGTTTCCCCAATTTTTTAGAACTTCCCTGGCCTCGGTCAAAATGGTGAACTCAAAAATAGGGCGGGAATTGGGCAGGAGGCTGGGTAACTCACCAATCAAACAATCAGCCTCGGATCTAACATCCAGGTCGGGTTGGAAGATTATGGGTTGGTCATAAGGGTGCAACGAAAATGGTATATGGTACCCGAAGTGAGTAGAGTACAAGGGGTCGGGGGAAGGATCTGTGTCTGAGGTTAGGTTGTTTATATATTCCATTACTTTTGCCATCTCACGTGGAAATGACCCATTAGATCTCATTTCAAGATCAAGGAAACAAGTCAGGGAGAGATAGTTGTGTTTAGAATGTTCTGAAACTTGTGGGCTTTGGAGAATGGTAGATACAGTAGATGGTTTACTTGTGCCTTTTTAAGCATGTATAGCAACAGTTTTTTGTTGTAACGGATCCCGTATCTTTTAGATTTTTGTATTTTATCTCAATATTGTAATTAATTCCTATAAACCTCAGTATCTTTTGGATTTTATATTTTAATGAATAACTATGCCATATTTGCATATTACATAATATGTATTGCTGGTATTTTGGTATTTTGAATCATCTTTCAATTTGAATTTACTATATTTACATGTAATTTTTATTTGGTAGCATAAAATATTTTTAAATTTAGATGAATGGTATAAAATTGAAATAAATAGTGTATCATAAAAATATTTTTTAGTATCTATTTTACATTGTTTAAATACATACTAATTTATGATATCATATAAATAAATTTTCCACCTTAAATTAGATTTTTTTCTTATATAAATATATCTATGTACCAGTATATCTTTTGCATTAGCTTTTTGACGTGGATTTTATGATTGATCCTACTATTTAAATATTCATTATTATTGTTTCAATTATTATTATTATTATTATTATTATTATTATTATTATTATTATTATTATTATTATCATTAAGTTGGTTGTAAATTTAAAAAAAGATAAAATAAGTTGATAGTTTTATGAACTACACTTTTGTTTGCAAGTCAAATATGTAAGGTTCTTACAAAACTCTAGAGAAATAAATAATATTTTTATCTTTTAATGGGGTAAAAAAACTTTGGTTTTAAGTAATAAATTAGTTTAACAAATCGCCCTTTCTCATCTTGGTATTAAAAAGGAAATTTAGGAGAATATGTAGATGTTAAGTGTATTTAAAATGATATTAGAAGTTTAACGAGAATGATATGATTGTCATTTGATTTCAAAAATCATATTGGAAGATGTTTTTGAAAGTTTAGGAGAATATTACCAATGATAATAAGGTAATTGTAGTTTTTCATATTTATTTATAATCAAAAATAGAGAATAAGATGATTAGAGAGGTTTAACCCAAACCAGTAGAAGTTTTAGGAAAGTATTAGATGATAAATTGATTTAAATAATCTTAATGGAGGATGTTATAGTAACTTTCGGAGAATATTACAAATGATGATAAAATATGTAATAAAACTAAATAAAATAAAATATTTGTAAATGATAGATATATACATAAATATATATATTTGGACACTTGGAGACCTAGATTGTGGGGTACATCATCTAATGTAACATGTACATAAATATTATGTTAAAAATATTTTAAAAAATAGAGTGGAGAACATATTGTATACCTTTATAAACATAGTGTAATACATCAAATTATAAAATTTAGTATTTTTAATTATAAATAAAAAATATAATGCAACATGCAGAATAAAATATTATGTGAAAAAATATATTAAAAAATAATGTGCACAACATATTGTAGAACTTTATAAATAGAATGTAGTACTTAAAATTGAAGACTAAGAAGCCCATGACAAGATTATGTCTATTTGCAGCTGTTTTACCAAACATCTACACTAGTATCATGTCTCTAAACTCACCAAAAGAGATATGAGAATATCTTATAAAGGAATATGAAGGAGATGAAAAAATCAATGATATCAAGGTCCTTAATTTAATTAAGGAACTCGAGTTATAAAAAATTGAAGATAGTGAAATGATCAAAAACTACTCTGAGAGACTTCTTTGTATTTCTTATAAGGTAAGACTTCTTAAAACTGAATTTTCAGAATAAAAAATTGTCCAAAAATTTCTTGTGACAATGCCGGAATGATATGAAGCAGTTATTACTACACTAGAAAATACCAAAGGGCTTTTACCAATATCTTTTGTAGAAATTTTAAATGCATTACAAGCACAAGAGCGACGGAGGATGATGACAAATGAAAAATTTTGTGGAAGGGACTTTTAAAGCAAGGACTGATAATTCGGGAGGAGTTAATAATGGCAAAAAATTTACAGTGTGCGCATACTGCAAAAAGACTAATCATCCTCAAATTAGGTGTTGGTGGAGGGCTGACTTCAAGTGCAATATATGTGAACATATGGAGAGGATTTGCAAATCTCAGGAGCACCGTAAGGTAAAAGTGGCTACGATCCTCGAACATGAAGAAGATTTTTTGTTTTAGTGGAAATTTAAGATACCAAGATAAGGAGGAATGTTTGAAATTATGTTTAGTATTTAGAATTTCATATTATCTATATAATGGGTCAACTTGTGCCAATTTTTCAAGGATAATATTTGTTATTAGTTATTTGAATGTAGAAAGATTTTAGAAAGAAGTTATGTATTTTGATTAGGGTTTTGATTGTTATAAAAAGACAATGAAATGAATAAAAGATCAACTTTTCAAATGTCAAATACATATCTTTCTCACGTTCAATATAATTTAGCATGGTATTAGAGCCTTATTTTTAAGGGACCTATTTGTTTCAAATACGCCCTATCCAAAAAACTATGATCACAAAACTATAACCACAATCAAAACCTATATATACACAAACAACCATAACCAATATATCATAACAAAAAAACATCATAAATCATGTCTATTGAAAACAAAATCAACGATCTTTATAAATTTGTTCGCAATGTGTTTGGTGGAAATACCTATCATTTCTTGGGGGAACGTGTTCAAGCATTTATGAATGCACAAGATCTTTGTGATACAATAGAAAAAGAAATTGACAATACCCTGCCTCAAAATCCCACTAGTGCAACACGTACAGTACAAAAAAAATTAAAGACTAAGAAGCCCAAGACAAGATCATGTTTATTTTCAGCTGTTTTACCAAACATCTACACTACTATCATGTCTCTAAAATCACCAAAAGAGATATGGAAGTATCTTAAAAAGGAATATGAAGGAGATTAAAAAATCAACGACATCAAGGTCCTTCATTTAATTAGAGAATTCGAGTTACAAAAAATTTAAAGATGGTGAAATGATCAAGGACTACTTTGAGAGACTTCTTTGTATTTCTCATTAGGTAAGACTTCGTGGAACTGAATCAAAAATTGTCTAAAAAATTCTTATGACAATGCCATAAAGAAATGAAATAGTTATTACTACACTAGAAAATACCAAAGATCTTTCAAAAATATATTTGGTAAAAATAGTTGATGCATTGTAGGAAGAAGAGCATTAGAGGATGATGGGAAATGAAGAATTGGTAGAAGGGTTCTTAAAGCAACGGGTGATAATTACGGAGTTAATAATGGCAACAAATTTCTAGTGTGCGCAGCAAAAAGACTAATCATCCTCAGATTATGTGTTGGTGAAGAGATGACATCAAGTGCAATAAATATGGACATATGGAGAGGATTTGCAAATCTCAAGAGCACGGTAAGGAAAAAGAGGCCACGACCTTCGAACATGAAGATTTTTTGTTTTAGTGGAAATTTAAGATATCAAGATAAGGAGGAATGTTAGAAATTATTCTTAGTATTTAAAATTTCATATATCTAAATAATGGGACAACTTATGCCAAGTTTGCAAGGATAATATTTGTTATTAGTTATTTGAATGTAGAAAGATTTTAGAAAGAAGTTATGTATTTTTATTAGGGTTTTGATTTTTATAAAAAGACACATGAAATGAATAAAAGATCAACTTTCCAGATGTCAAATACGTATTTTTCTCACGTTCAATAAAAATTAGCGTGGTATCAGAGCCTTATTCTTAAGGGACCTATTTGTTTAAAGTACACCCTATCCAAAAAACTACAATCACATAATTATAACCACAATCAAAACCTATATATACACAAACAACCATAACCAATATATCATAACACAAAAACATCAGAAATAATGTCTATTGGAAACAAAATCAACAATCTTTATAAATTTGTCCCTAATATGTTTGGTGGAAATACCTATTATGTTTGGGTGGAACATGTTTAAGCATATATGAAAGCACTATATCCTTCCGATGCAGTGGAGAAAAAAATTGACAATACCCTGCCTGAAAATCCCACCAGTGCAACATGTAAAGTACGGAAAAAATTAAAAATTAAGAAGCCCAAGACAAGATCATGTCTATTTGCAGCTGTTTCACCAAACGTCTACACTAGTATCATGTCTCTAAAATCACCGAAAGAGATATGGGCATATCTTAAAAAGGAATATGAAGGATATCAACGACATTAAGGTCCTTAATTTAATTTGAGAATTTGAATTACAAAAAACTAAAGATGGTGAAATGATCAAGGACTACTGTGAGAGACTTCTTTGTATTTCTTATAAGGTAAGATTTCCTGGAACTGAATCAAAAATTGTCTAAACAATTCTTATGACAATGCGAGAAAGAAATGAAATAGTTATTACTACACTAGAAAATATCAAATATCTTTCAAAAATGTCTTTGGTAGAAATAGTTAATGCATTGCTGGCACAAGAGCAATGGAGGATGATGATAAATGAAGAATTGGTGTAAACGGCTCTTAAAGCAACGGGTGACAATTAAGGAGTTAATAATGACAATAAATTTCCAGTGTGCATAGCAAAAAGTCTAATCGTCCTCAAATTAAACATGGATAATTTGGACATATATTGAGGACTTGCAAATCTCACGAGCATGACAAGGCAAAAGAGGCTACGATGGTGAAATGATCAAGGACTACTGTGAGAGACTTCTTTGTATTTCTTATAAGGTAAGATTTCCTGGAACTGAATCAAAAAATGTCTAAACAATTCTTATGAGAATGCCAAAAAGAAATGAAATAATTATTACTATACTAAAAAATATCAAATATCTTTCAAAAATGTCTTTGGTAGAAATAGTTAATGCATTGCTGGCACAAGAGCAATGGAGGATGATGATAAATGAAGAATTGGTGTAAACGGCTCTTAAAGCAACGGGTGACAATTCAGGAGTTAATAATGACAACAAATTTCCAGTGTGCATAGCAAAATGTCTAATCGTCCTCAAATTAAATATGGACAATTTGGACATATAGGGAGGATTTGCAAATCTCACGAGCACGACAAGGAAAAAGAGGCTATGCCCTTCGAACATGATGAAGATCTTTTATTTTAGTGGAAATTTGAAATACAAGAAATGACACACCTTTCTTTTTTCTCTCCATTTTCAGCTTCTTTACTTTCCTCTGCTCCAGGATCCCCAGGATCATATTTAGAGCCTTCCTCTTGAATAACGTCTTTTCCTGAACCTTTTCCTTTCATCTCAGCTCTACACCTTCCATTAGTTTAGGCAAGCCTAATTGCTTCAACCTTATTTTATTTTTCATGATATTAATGGCTCGTGCTTTTTCATACTTTGTAGGGGGTGGTGGAGGTAGGTCCTGCAGATAAAACATGATTCAAATTTTAGAATTGCATGACAATATAGTCTACTTTAGTAAAAAAACTGAATATAATGAAGTCTAACTTCAATTTCATTTTCCCCATTTTTTCAACTTCATTCGGTGAATTTTTATAATCCAATTTCCTTTTCACACTTCTAATTTTGGCAGTTGCATCATGAACCTCTTGACCAGCTGATTTTGGATTACTGTTAAGTCATGCTGACTTCCAAGGACTCTTGACATCTTGTGGATTGTTAATCCGTGTTGACTTCCGAGGACTGTTTCACATATCAGCTTATTTTTTTTTTGTTGTAACTGGAGTTGGTGAGTGGTCACAAACATCTGTTTCCCTGCATTTTTAGCTGTAATAAAGTAGTCATCAAAACTAAAAGCATGTGATATATATGGTGGATTCGAGCAGTAAAAATTGAGCAAATTGAAATTACAATACCTGCAAATAGATTTGGCCTAGGTCGCATCACCACATGTGGCTGCATCTGTTTCAATGGTTATATCTTCTCATCGACCACATTGTCAACATAAAAATCCAGGTAGCCCAGATTTTCTACACCTTTAAAATATTCATTAAGGTATGCATCATTGCCACATAATTTACACCCTTCTTTATTTGTATATATTCCTCCGATTTCTGAGTATCCAAGGTCATCCTTAATATACTCCATTAGTACCGTGTAAGACTACCTATCACGCTCAACATGCTTAAAAATAGCCAAGTTCCCTCCAACATAGCTATTATTCTGAAATTGACCCTTGTGGTAAATCCTGACATGGAATGAATCATCTTCCATCCTGAAAAAAATCATAGAAAATATTAGATACGCAAGTCCAGTGATATTAATATTCTGCCACTTATAAGAAACCAAACGCTTAGAAGAAAACAAACGCTTAAACAACCACTAATTAACTAATAGAAAAATGCAACTAATTAACTGGAATTAAAATTTAAAAAAATACCCATTTTTATCTAAAATGCAACATAAAAACCACTAATTAACTAATGGAAAAATGCAACTAATTTACTAAAATTAAAATTCAACAAAAATACTCATTTTTATCTAAAATGCAACTTAAACAGGAACTAATTAACTAATGGAAAAATGCAACTTAAATAAGCACTTATAAGAAAATAACCACTTAAATCAGAAACACTGAAGCATAAGTACTGTGATTACAATTTAAGCATTAAAAGAAGGTTCAAAGATCCAATCATGACGTTACAAAGAAATAAGCTAAGTACTAGAATGATAATTAAATATTATGGATTCTAATTCTAAGAAGCATTTTCTTCCTCTTCGGTAACAGGGATCTCTATTATTGGGGCATCATCTCCGCACCAATGAACATCACTGACTTCAACGCCCGCACGAATAGTCTCTGGGCTTTCATTTGCATCTGGGCTTTCAACCTCAGACCAGTCTCTTGGAAGTTTCTTGATGACATTATGGTATGATTTATCAATAGGATCTTGTAAGTAATAGACTTGCTATACTTGTGATGCCAAAATATACGAATCAGATTTTTGGAATAATTTACTGAAATTAACACGAATAAGGCCATACAAGTCTGTCTCTTCTTGGTATCAACAACATTTAAAAAAAACCACTGAAATTTCTCCCCAATAATCAATTTCCAGTATTTCCTCAATTCTTCCATAGTAATTGACTTTACTAACTAGTGGATTCTCATCTTCCGAACTCGCAAAGCTGGTTGTCAAGGCACTTCGGAATACACCACTATTTTGTGTTGTACACCTAGCATTTCTAAACTTAGTATGAACTCTGAATCCATTAATGACATATCCACTAAATTTTTTAGCTACTCGATTAGGGCCCATAGAAAGAACTGGTAATTCCGGTGAAACAACTTCCTTTTTTCCAACTTGTTCTTGCAGCCACTTATAAAAATCATTAGTATGAACTCTATCTCTTTTAAATCTTTTAGGTATAGCTTGGCCTTCAATTAAAGCTGGATGTTACCTACAATAATGAACTAGTTAATAATATCCTAACAAAAAGATCCTAATTCTTTAATACTAATTGGAGGAAAATAGAACTTAAAAAACTTAATCAAATAAGCTTTCTACTTCCTTGTTAGCACAGTTGAAAAGAACATAGCGATGAAATTCCATCCATTGCGAATCTTTTAAAGTAATGGCTTTCCCATCTTTATTCCTTCTTGAACCGATTGGATATTCCATATTTTATGAATATATTTCAGATTTAGCAGAATACTTGCCTATTTTCCCAGCTCCATCATTGTTTAAGCATCCTGAACAGAAAATTATGCATTCTTCTGCGAGATAACTTTCATCAATGGAAGCCTCTGGTCTACTCCTATTTTTCACATACATTTTTAACTTAGCTAGATATCGCTCAATGGACCATATGCACCGGAGATGTGCTGGTCTACCATACTCAATTTCCTTGTATAAATGTACGTGTAGGTGCACCATTATGTCGAAGAAAGCTTGAATAAATATCATCTCAAAACTATACAGGATTTCTACAATTTCCAGTTACAGTCTCTTTAAGTCGGCCAAATTGATAACTTTGGCCCAAAGGCCTATTAAAAATGCACTTAATCTTATCATAGGCAACGCAACCTCAGGTTTCAGTGTTCTCTTTACAGCAGCTTGCAATAAGTAGTGAAAAATGAAATGTGTGTCACGGCTTTTATACCCCGTGATTTTTCTCTCCTTCGTGTGTACATACCGTTTAATATTAGATGCAGAACCATACGTCAATTTAGCATTCTCCACCACTACACAAAAAGTTTCTTTTTCCTTATTCGTCATATCAAATATAGCAGCCCTTATCTTGTACGCTTTCCCATCATTTGTTAAAACTGGATGTAGGTCATTCCTGATTCCCATTTCTTGAAGATAAAACCGAGCATTTAAATGGTCTTTCGATTTCCCACCCATATTTAGCAAAGTACCAAGTATGCTATCATATAGGTTTTTTTCTATGTGCAGAACATCAAGGTTATGTCGATGCAAGTTCTGACTCCAATATGGTAAATCAAACAAAATTGTTTTTTTTTAAAAAGGGAATCAGTTTTTTCCCGTTTCTTCTTCCTGCCCTTTTTCTTGCTTTTAGCACCCCCAACTGGTTCTGAAAACCGGTTAATAATTCTTCAACCTCTAGCCCCGATAAAATTGATAGACTCATTCCCATTTCAATTTCACCATTAAACCTCTTTTATCAAAACTCCACTTGTGGTTTGGCTCTAAAAATTTCCTATTATTCATGTAGCATAATTTATTACTATGTTTTAAGTACGAAGAAGAAGTCTCGTAGTGGCATACTGGATAGCCCAAATAGCCCTTTGTGCTTCAACCGGATAGCATTGTGTAACCCGGAAAATCGCTAATGGTCCATAAAATACTTGCATGCAGATTAAAATTTTCTCCAGCTAAAGCATCATAAGTTTCTATGCCTTTATCCCATAAATCTTTCAACTCAGTGATAAGGAGCTCCATAAAAACATCAATACTATTTTTTGAAGATTCTGGACCGGAGATAATCGTTGAGAGTATCAAGTTTTCCGGCCTCATGCATGACCAAGGTGGGAGATTATAATTTACTAACACAATCGGCCATGTACTATGAGTTATACTCATTGTACGATATGGATTTAACCCATCAGATGCTAGACCTAATCTGATATTTCTATCATCTTCCGCAAAATGAGGGAATTTGGCATCCATCGTCTTCCATGCCTCGGCATCTGCCGGATGCCTCAGTTTGCCATCTTTTTTCCATCGCGAGGAATAGCAAGTCATATGTTCTGCATTTTCCTTGCACATAAACAGCTTTTGGAGCCTCGGCTTAAGTGGAAAGTAAAGCATTACTTTTGCTTGAACTTTGTGCATCAACTGCTCCGGAATGCCGTCACTTGTATCTTTATTTTCCACTAAAATCCACCTAGAGGCATTGCAAGCTTTACAGACTTCATCCTTCTCATTTTCTCCCAAAATAACATGCAAATGTTGGGACACGCGTGTATTTTTTTGTAATGTAGGCCTAAGTCTTTAATGACATTTTTCGCGGCCTTAAATGAAAGAGGGATGTGTGCTTCTGGAAAGGCCTCTTTAATCAGCCCTAATAAATCAGTGAACGCAGACTCGGTAATCCCGTGTACACATTTCAAGGTATAAAGCATAATGATAAAACCTTGTCATGAGAATTTTGTGCAACCTTGATAGAGGTTGTTTTCCATCTTCAATAAGGCGATAAAAATTCCTAGCTATTTCATTTGGTTTACCAGAACCCCTACCCTTGTCTTGACAGTTATGCGTACGGTGCAACATTTCACCTAAATTATCTCTGAAATATACGCCCTCGTCAAACTCCATATTTATATTTTCTATTTTGGAAATCTCATAAATCCAGTTCACTAACAGTGGTGATGGACCATTGTAGATGAGATGATCAAAAGTCACATCCTCACGATGCCACCTGTGATTATCACAGTTTTTGCAGGGGCATAGGATTTCATCACCTACAGAGTATCTAGAAAATGCATTCTGCAAAAAAAGACCTTATCCTTAGAAGTTCAATCCAGCCTTCCATCACTACAGTTTTTTACCACGAGAATAAGAAATTAAAAGATAACTTAGTCGATGAAAAGGTAAAAATTATACAATTGCCTAACCTAGTTTAAATCGATAAGAAGTAACCTAAATCACGTACTCACATCAATCTATCTTGCTGTCATTTAAATATAGACAATTGAGCATTTCAGTATACACATAAAATTATAGATACTAGGATTTGATTTTATTCACAAATACTTCAAATATAGGCCTTGCAATATGGTTCTAAAGAAAAACTGAATATTAAGAGTATGACTAGCCATGAAAAAATAAGTGGAGAAGCTGTGAAGAGGGAATTATGTACTAGAAGGAAAATATGGCAAAATGCACATCCCTTATTACATAATTTCATCTACATACAGGTGCATTTGTATAGACTAAGGCATAGTGATTCAAGCAAAGAAATTTTATATTATATTTAGTGGAAATGTAGTGTCTTGTATGTGATTATAATATATTGATTTTTATATCGATATTCAATAATGTGCATCAATATTGTGCAATACTTCAAGACATTTACCAAGTTATATTTTGCGGATTGAAGGTTACTAAAGGTCGCCAGGTCATATAAAGATAAAATGTGATTGTGTGATTATTACAAGAGTATTTACTAAAAACGTAGCCTCAGAGCTCACTATAATATTCAAGAATTATTTCACATACACGCAAACTACTATAAATGCAGACATTTATACAGAGAGAGGGGAATGAGAGAGAGAGAGGGAGAGAGAGAGAGGGGGAGGGAAGGAAGGAGAGAGAGAGGGAGGGAGAGAGAGAGAGGAGCATGCATACTTCAATACACATAACATACGCAGAAACATACTTGAATACACACACTTCTGCTTCAATAAACACAACTCGAAACCCTAATTTGAAATAAAAATAAAAGCTCCATTTATGAATAATACCTGATGAAATAAGAATGTAGTAGTTCAGATCGATCGAAATCCACAAACTTCAACTCCAATTATAGAATCCCGAAACTGGAACCCTAGTAATCAAACCCCGACAAAGCCCAAATCCACGCCGTAATCGAACTCCAATTGATGCCAGAGATGAACGAAGTGTAAGATTTGTAAGATTTGTGAGAGAGTGCGAGATTTGTAAGATTTGTGAGAGAGTGCGATTTGTGAGAGATGAAGTGAAGTGTGTTTATTTTGCTGAGTGAAGTGTGTTTCTATTTTGTAAAATGTATCTAAAAACCAGCAATAACCAATTTCAACTCCCCTCTTATCCAAAAATTGAACTCCCGCCCACAATTTTAATCCCGTCCCAGCCCATTTCACTATCAGCCCAACCCAATTTCACTATTCATAAAAACACAAGCCAACCGAACTTGGTTTTTCTCAAATTTAAATTATTAATTGCTCTTTTTTAATAAATATTATTTCAAATATTTAATTACGAGATTATTAAAAATAATATATAAATATTTTAAAATGATAATATATATATATAATGATTTGTTAAGTTTTATAAATCATGCATATTTTGGCCTTGTTGGTTCAGAATCGTACACAATTTCTATGAGAAAAAATTAGGCAATAACTATTATTATTAACTTCTAAAAATAGATAAAATATTTATTTCAATTATTATATCATTTCTATGGAATAATTATTAATTAGTTAAATTAAAAAATCATCTTTAATCATCTATGTAATTTTGGTAACATATTTTGACTATACCGCAACATCAAAAAATAGGGGTTGCGATAGACATGGGTTTAGAAGGCTATTATTATACTTTTGTTTGCAACCCGAGTGTGAATGGTTGCAGAATCCAATATATGGCGTAGTAACACTTTTCCAGGCCTATGCTAAAATAATTAAAATATATTATAACAGGGTAGATTAAGATAACGCTATGACAACATCTTCTATGACAACATCAAGTAATAATGTTGTATAAGGCCGTATTATGCAAGAAGTATATATAATTGGACTCTATAACGCGTTAAAATAGTTTGGCATTAACCACGCTATATGCGTTAGGGTATTGCGTAAAATATATAAACACTTAAGGATGAGTTACACAAGGAATGTGATATATATATATATACAAGACTACAACATGCTAGAGGCACTGGGTAAAAGGTCTTAATATATCAAAAACGGACCAAGAAAAATAGCATTAATGTTCGACCAAATGTGTAAAATTGAATGCATCCGTGTCTTATTTTTAAAAGTCCTTTTAAAGATAGGTTCAAAAGTGGGTCAATAATATTTTAACACAAGATTTAAGTAGTTGAGATGCAATTCTTAAATAATGTAAGCAAAAAAAGATGAGCAAGGCACTTGAGCTTTAGATTCAGTCGATCATAACATAACTGGTAGAATTCTTTTGAACGTGTTTCCAATCAAGTTCAAATGGCCAAGTTTGATAGATTCTTGTTAAAGAAAGTCAATAAATCCATAACTCTCTACCTTAATATATAAATACAACTTAAAATTAATAATCCAAAATCTATAGCTCTCAAACTTAACGACTTAATATTAGAAAAAACCCAAAATGAAAATACGACCATTTAATTTTTGTATTCCAAATTCCAACAATTCCCTTGGAACCAGCAATGGATCTTATAAACATAATACTAATGAAAATTTGACTAACTTCAAGTAATTTCATATAATCGAACTATGACCCTAATGAACTTTAACGAAGAATTTTTTGTACTAATATGGCTTATAACTTTACAAATAAGTATCTATTCTCAATAATTCTCGGGTGAGCCAGAGTCGAACCCTGGACCTGGGAGGACAGAGGATAAGCTCCTTACCAGTGGAGCTATCCAATCGTGCTCACGAAAACTCCATTTAATCTAATTACAATACATGTAAGAGCCACAACCTTAAAAAAAGTGAATTGGATATTAGAAAAATAAGATAACACTAACTAACATAATGCAATTTGAAACAAATAGGCAGATAAAGAAGAAAAGTCAATAAAAGTCAAATAGTTCTAAAATCGAATAAAACTTGAATAAAACTCACATGCATCAACCGATACCATTATTTTTACTTCACTGATTATAAACAATAACATATCACTTATTTAAAGAGTTTGACCACTAAAATAAATTTCATTATGAATATTTACATGCAACATTTAAAATCATGTGCTTGAACTCATAGTTTAACAATAATCATCAAATAATTACACAATTAGGTCACCATCATAATAAAACCAGGCCCACCACATTGCGAAAGTGACTGAATTTCGGTGATGCCTCCATTCGGGGTTTTCAACTCAGATTTTCCACCTCATACACATTTAATCCTTCAAACGGAAACCCTAATGGTTGATTTAGAGCTCGAAAATTCAAACATATGTTCTTTTTTGGTGTCTAAAATACATAAATATATATATATAGGTATATATATATTTATATATACTTAGTCTATACAAGCATCTCACAAAATCTATTGAAATTGGTTTTATAAAGGTGGGAAATTCATTTTAATTGGAAAGATTAGAAGAAAAAGTGAAGAAAAGGGGGTGGGTGTTTATTTAAGATATATTTGGTTACTTGTCTATATGATATAATAAATAGTGATTCTTAGAATTTAAGATTAATAAATAAGAATAGTTTGAATGTTATATAAAAACTTATTTCTACACATGTATAGTATGGCTTCTTTTCATAAAGAGGCATGGTTAGAAATCAGATACCCAACACCAACACTCATACCTTGTTTAAGATTGAGACCATTGAGCTATTAACATTGGTCATTGCTCTAGATTATTTTTTAATATTTATGAATTAATTCATTAAAATCATATGAATGGGTTACAAAAAAAAATTGCTCCTAGTTATGCATAAGATTTAAACAATCTCTAGAATATTAGTGTTAGAAAATATGCTTAGTATTTAAAATTTCATATTATCAAAATAATGGGTCAAATTATGCAAATTTTGTTGGGATAATATTTGTTATTAGTTATTTGAATGTAGCAAGATTTTAGAAAGAAGTTATGTATTTTATTAGGGTTTCGGTTGTTATAAAAAGACACCTGAAATGAATAAAATATCAATTTTATAAATGTCAAATACATATCTTTCTCACGTTCAATAAAATTTAGCATGGTATGAGAGCCTTATTTTTAACCGACCTATTTGTTTAAAATACACCCTATCCAAAAAACTAGAATCACACAATTGTAACCACAATCAAAACCTATATATACACAAACAACCATAACCAATATATCATAACACAAAAACATCACAAATCATGTCTATTGAATACAAAATCAACAATCTTTATAAATTTGTTCCCAATGTGTTTGGTGGAAATATCTATCATGTCTGGGCGGAACCTGTTGAAGCATATATGAAAGCATAAGATCTTTGCTATGCAGTAGAGGAAAAAATTGACAATAACCTGCCTAAAAATCCCACGAGTGCAACGGCTAAAGACAAGATCATGTCTATTTGGAGTTGTTTTACCAAACATCTACACTAGTATCATGTCTCTAAAATCATCAAAAGAGATATGAGAGTATCTTAAAAAGGAATATCAAGGAGATGAAAAAATCAATGAAATCAAGGTCCTTAATTTAGTTAGGGAATTTGAGTTATATAAAATTGAAGATATTGAAATGATCAAGGACTACTTTGAGAGACTTTCTTGTATTTCTTATAAGGTAAGACTTCTTAGAACTGAATTTTCAGAATCAAAAATTTTCCGAAAATTTCCTGTGACAATGCCCAAAAGATATGAAGCAGTTATTACTACACTAGAAGATACCAAAGGGCTTTCAACAATATCTTTGGTAGAAATTTTTAATGCATTGCAGGCGCAAGAGCGACGGAGGATGATGACAAATGAAAATTTTGTGGAAGGGACTTTTAAAGCAAGGACTGATAATTCGGGGAGAGTTAATAATGGCAACAAATTTATAGTGTGCGCAAAGACTAATTATCCTCAAATTAGGTATTGATGGAGGGCTGAAATCAAGTGCAAATCTCAGGGCAAGGTAAGGCAAAAGAGGCTATGATCCTCCAACATGAAGAAGATTTTTTATTTTAGTGGAAATTTAAGATACCAAGATAAGGAGGAATGTTAGAAAGTATGCTTAGTATTTAAAATTTCATATTATCTAAATAATGGGTTAACTTATGCCAAGTTTGCAAGGATAATATTTTTTATTAGTTATTTGAATGTAGAAATATTTTAGAAAGAAGTTGTGTACTTTCATTAGGGTTTTGATTGTTATAAAAAGACACCTGAAATGAATTAAAGATCAACATTTCCATTGTCAAATACATATCTTTCTCACCTTCAATAAAATTTAGCATGGTATCAAAGCCTTATTCTTAAGGGACCTATTTGTTTAAAGTACCCCCTATCTAAAAATCTACAATCACACAACTATAACCACAATCAAAACCTCTATATACAAAAACAACCATAACAAATATATCATAACACAAAAACATCACAAATCATTTCTATTGAAAAAAAATCAACAATCTTTATAAATTTGTTCCTCATATGTTTGGTGGAAATACCTATTATGTGTGGGCGGAACGTGTTGAAGTGTTGAAGTATATATGAAAGCACTATATCTTTGCGATGCAGTAGAGGAAGAAATTGACAATACCCTACTTGAAAATCCCACCACTGCAACACGTAAAGTACCAAAAAAATTAAAAATTAAGAAGCCCAGGAAAAGATCATGTATATTTGCAGCTGTTTCACCAAACACCTACACTAGTATCATGTGTCTATAATCACCAAAAGAGATATGGGAGTATCTTAAAAAGGAATATGAAGGAGATTAAAAAATCAACGACATCAAGGTCCTTAATTTATGTAAGGAATTTGAGGTACAAAATATTAAAGATGGTGAAATAATCAAGGACTACTCTGAAAGACTTCTTTGTTTTGATTATAAGGTAAGATTTCTTGTAACTAAATCAAAATTTGTCTAAAAAATTCTTATGACAATGCCAGAAAGAAATGAAACTGTTATTACTACACTAGAAAATACCAAAGTTCTTTCAGAAATATATTTGGTAGTAATAGTTGATGCATTGTAGGCACAAGAGCAAAGGAGGATGACCACAAATGAAGAATTGGTGGTAGTGGGTCTTAAAGCAATAGGTGATAATTCAGGAGTTAATAATGGCAACAAATTTCCAGTGTGTGCAACAAAAAGACTAATCATCCTCGAATTATGTATTGGTGAAGAGATGACATCAAGTGCAATAAATATGGACTTGTGGAGAGGATTTGCAAATCCAGGGAGCAGGGTAAGGCAAAAGAGGCTACAACCCACCAACATGAAGAAGATATCTTGTTTTAGTGGAAATGAAATGTATCAAGATAAGGAGAAATGTTAGAAATTATGCTTAGTATTTAAAATTTAGGGTTAAATGTCAAAGTGGTCACTCAACTGAAGGTCATATATTAGTTTAATCATCAAACTTAACTTAACGGGGTATCATTTGGATCACTAAAGTAATAATAAATATCAAAGGGATACCTCAAAATATGTGCTCTAGAATTAAAATTTATTTTATGGAGTTCTAAACATTTTTTTTAAATCTTATTACAACCAAATAAAAAGTTATGAATTCATAGTATTTTAGATGATTTTTTGAGATTTTTAAAAATTTATCTACTAATTATTTTTATTAAAATAAAGCAAATGACTATAAAATTAAAAATAAATAGTAGATAAATTTTAAAAAAACTTATTATTTTATAGAAAATACTAGAATTCATACATTTTCATTTGATTAGAAATTATGATTCGTATTTAAAATTTCATATATCTAAATAATGGGTCAACTTATGCAAAGTTTGCAAGGATAATATTTGTTATTAGTTATTTGAATGTAGAAAGATTTTAGAAAGAAGTTATGTATTTTCATTAGGGTTTTGATTGTAATAAAAAGACACCTGAAATAAATAAAAAATCAACTTTCCACATGTCAACTACGTATTTTTCTCACGTTCAATAAAACTTAGCATGGTATTAGAGCTTTATTCTTAAGAGACCTATTTGTTTAAAATACACCCTATCCAAAAAACTACAATCACACAACTATAACCACAATAAAAACCTATATATAGAAACCTATATATACACAAACAACCATAATCAATATATCATAACACAAAAACATCACAAACCATGTCTATTGAAAACAAAATCAACAATCTTTATAAATTTGTTCCCAATATGATTGGGGAAATACCTATTCTGTTTGGGAGTACATGTTGAAGCATATATGAAAGCACTATATCTTTGCGATGTAGAAGAGGCAAATCCCACGAGTGCAACACTTAAAGTACAGAAAAGATTAAAAATTTAGAAGCCCAAGACAAGATCTTGTCTATTTGCAGCTGCTTCACCAAACATCTACACTAGTATCATGTCTTTAAAGAGAGCAAAAGAGATATGCGAGTATCTTAAAAAGGAATATGAAGGACATTAAAAAATCAATGACATCAAGGTCTTTAATTTAATTAGCACTACACCAAAATCTCATTCACACAACTGTCATGAGACAACGGTTCAAAATATACCCGTTGTCCCAAAAAATCAAACCACGGGGTTTTCTTCGCTATGAAAAAACAGTTGTCTTGCTTTCCATCCGACAACGTTTATAGAGGTTTTTGCACACTATTGTCTAAGCTTTTCGATTTGACTTATTTAGACAACTGTGATTTCATGGACTGTTGTTTATGACTATTTTAAACAAGCGTGAACCAATGTTGTATGTCCAAAAACTCATTCTATCTTAAGACAACTGTTATTTTACGAGCTGTTGTTTGTAACCCTTTTACATAATGTTGCATGCATGTTGTATGTACAAAAATTCATTCCATCTTAAGACAACAGTTT
Source organism: Apium graveolens (assembly GCF_009905375.1). Classification (NCBI taxonomy): domain Eukaryota; kingdom Viridiplantae; phylum Streptophyta; class Magnoliopsida; order Apiales; family Apiaceae; genus Apium; species Apium graveolens. The sequence continues at coordinate 178,248,050 of NC_133657.1, forward strand.
TTGACAAGTCTGTTGTCTAATTTAGACAATGGTTTACTAAAACTGATATCTTAGACTCTATCAAACAATAGATTTAAAATACCATTGTAGAAAGCAAAGTTCATAGACAATGGTTATTAACATTATGGGATAATAGAGGTTCATACAACAGTTTACTGATTAGCAAAAGAAACCGTTGTCTATACAGCAAAGATGGAAAAAAAAATTGACTTGCACATATTACAAAGGTCCAACCAACAACAAAGTAGAGATCCTCAATCAAAATTGAAAGCCATTCCTCAAAATTGGCAAACCATACACTTTCAATTAAACAAGACAGAGATTTCAAATTACATTGTTCCATATATACAAGACAGAGTTGTTTAGTAGTGAATATTACAATGAAAATGGAAACACAATCCTTGTTTACTGCCTTTGGTAACATGCATGCTGCTTAGCCATAATTTTGCACGCCTTGACAACCGCCGTATGCTGGTAATTCTGCATAAACACAAAAACAAGTGATCAACATTAATTTGCACAAGTTTGATGTGGAAAATTTTATAATTTATCCTCTGCAGTAGATAACATATCTCCAAGCCCTGTTTCTGCAGTAGAAGCTAGCCATACTTGTATGTCCGCCGAATGATTATTTTTGCTATGATAAAATCATCATCTATTATAAGAAGAGCATCAACCAGCAGCATTCACAAATTGAAAACTCAGTCAACTAGATGATGATTTTATCACGGCAAAAGTAATCTCATCAAGGGGTTCACGAGCAGTACACATGGATAATGGGAGCTTCACCTACAAAAAGAATAAAGTGAGCGGTACATGGACTCAAGTATCTATAAATAATTATATATATTACCACTATGGAAGTTGAATCCATTCTTCTTCCTCTCGCATATAGCTAGTATTTTCATCGTCCAGTTCATCAACATTCGGGAACACGGGCAACTGCAGCTCATTCTCAAGTTCTATTTCTACAGAGCCTTCATTTTCATCATCACAGTGGTCATAAAAGTTCTTTTCCGGGACTTTCAACACCACAGACCAAAATTTTTCAAGAGTATCATCAATGTAGCAAACTTGCTTAACATGTTTCCCTAGAACAAAAGGATCATTTGAAAATCCTAATTTATTTAAATTAACCAATGTATATCCCAACTCATCAACCTTAACCCCTTTGTTCATATCTACCCAATTGCAACGAAATATAGGGACTCTAAAATTATTATAGTCTAGCTCCCATATACTTGTTATAACTCCATAATAGGTATGTGAAGTATGTTCAACAGATTTAAATTTTTCGGAAGGCATTAATGTATCTGCAACAACACAAACACCACTACACTGTACTTGTCTATTATTATCACGCTCCTTGGTGCTATAAATAACCCCGCTGATTTTATAACCACTAAACGTAGGAACATTCTTGTTAGGCCCTTCTGCCATCCACCTTATATCATCACCTATGCTATTATGGTCATGGAGCAATTCCGTCTCAATCTGTACAATAAAAAAAAAATTAAACAATTTTTTTAGGTCTGTGTTTTTATTTTTTATTGGATGTCTTCGACTTCTTATATTACTTGTCTGTATTGTTTTTAATCAGGACTACGTAACAAGGTAATAAACACATAAATAAAACTTACCTTTTTCCTGAACCATTCGGGGAATTGTTCATTCTGCTTGGTTTTTAGCCACACCTCGTCATTTTCATGCTGCTGGTATCTTAGCATTAAAGATGCCATATGTTCACTACAAGTAAAATCAATTGCTTCAATATATTTACCGAATTGCAGATAATGAGAAAATAACAAAATGCACACACACACACACATATGTTAGTAACTTACTCAAAATATTGCCTCATGTGATTGCTATTTTGCAGAACACATAAGTGTGCTAGATGCAATTCCTCTTTGCTTGGCTTGATCATTGTCGCACCAGATAAAGGTTTGCTTATTGCATTTTGCTCATGCCTATCATTTTTTGGCAAACCTATGGTAGCTTCTTCAAAATTGACCAAACGTTCAACGGCCTCTTCGGCAACATATGCCTCGGCAATACAACCTTCGGGATGAGCAGCATTTCGAACATATACTTTAAACGCCTTCATATATCTCTCAAAAGGATACATCCAACGTAGAAAGATTGGCCCGCAAAGCTTAACCTCTCTCACAAGATGAATTGAGAGATGGATCATGACATCGAAGAACGAAGGGGGAAAGTGTTTTTCCAGCTGGCATAATGTTTCCACCAACTGAGATTGCATATTTTTCAATTTATCTACATCGATGACTTTGCTGCAAATTGCCTTGAAGAAAAGGCAAAACCTTATTATTGTGCACCTGACTTTTTTGTGCAGTACCGACCGAATCGCAATTGGAAGCAAATGATGCAATATTGTGTGGCAATCATGAGATTTCATTCCAACAAGCCGAAGTTTTTCCATATTTACAAGATTCTTGATATTTGAACAAAATCCATCCGGTAACTTCATTTGAAGAAATGATGAGCAAACTACCTTCTTTTCAGCATTTGATAAGTTCCATGCAGCCAAAGGTACCTTCTCTTTCTTTCCGGGAGTTTTTGGCCTTAGCTCCATTCTTATTCCCATTTCTGCCATATCGAGACGTACTGACTCCCTATCTTTTGTCTTTCCGGGAATATTTAGCAAAGTTCCAAGTAAAGCCTCACATATATTTTTCTCGATGTGCATCACATCGAGAACATGCCTAACTGGCAAAAATTTCCAATACTCAAGTTGAAAGAAGATAGATAACTTCTTCCAAACTGGTCTAGCATCACCTTTCTTCCGTTTATGTTGGCGTTGTGTCTTACCAAAGACATGGTCCCTTAGATGTTGTACTCTTTCAAAAACCTGCTCACCAGTTAATGGAATAGGACCAGCACCTGTCTCAACGCTATTATCAAAAGCTGCCTTTTGATTTCTATACGGATGATGACGAGGCAACCACCTCCTATGCCTCATAACTACCGTCTTCCGATAGTGAACCAGCCTAGTAGCCTCTGTTTTATCAACACAAAGAATACAAGCATTATATCCTTTAACTACATGTCCCGACAAGTTCCCCAAGGCCGGATAGTCACTTATTGTCCATAATAATATGCCCCTAAGTACGAAAGACTCTTGTCTATATGCGTCGTACACTTGTTTCCCGCGCCACAACTCCTGCAGATCTTCAATAAGTGGTTGAAGGAACACATCTATATCATTTCCAGGCTCGGTCGGTCCTGATATTAACAAGCAAAGCATAATGTACCTTCTTTTCATACAGAGCCAAGGTGGAAGGTTGTAAACCGATAGCAAAACTGGCCAACTTGAGTGATCAGTACGGTTTCCACGAAAAGGATTGAAACCGTCGGCGGATAAAGCTAACCGGAGGTTTCTACTCTCCGATGCAAAATCAGGCCACTTTTGATCGACATCCTTCCATGTTTGCGAGTCTGCTGGATGCCTCATTTTACCATCTTGTTGTCGTTCGGTCTCATGCCAAGTCATGTCCTTCGCAATCGCTGGTGTATTGAACAAATTTCTTATTCTTGGTATCAAGGGGAAATACCATAAGACCTTAGCAGGGACTCCTTCTTGTTCTTCTCCTTTCTTATTCAGTTTCCATCTAGAGGCCTTACATATGCGACAAGTAGTCTCATCTTCATCTTGTGGCCCACGATATAGTAGACAATTATTCGGGCATGCGTGTATCTTATCATAACCCATTCCTAATGCACATAAGGTTTTCTTCGCTTCATTGAAAGAAGAAGGGACATTGTTGCCTTCTGGTAGCAAAGACCCAATCAATAATAGAACATCAGAAAAACATGAATCCGACATACCATGCTTCACTTTCAAGTTGAATAACTTAACCAAAGCTTTCATCTTAGTGTAATTCTCACAACCAGGATAAAGAGGTTCATGCTCACCTTTCACATGGTTGATGAAATCTGAAGAATCTGAAGAAAGAACATCATCATCGTCAGCTTCACCCATTCTTGTGCAGAATTGGTAATTAGAAGATACCGAGTTGTCACTTTCATCCAATACAGGACTTTCTACAATATTTGGCTCCCCGTGCCATATCCAGCGAGTATACGTTTCATCAATACCATTTTGAAACAGATGGTTTTTAACAATCCGAGCTTTCCAAGATTTGCTATGTGCGCACTTTAAGCATGGACAACTTATTTTGTCTTCGTTATATCCATTCTCAAAGGCAAACATAAGTAAATCGTCCACTCCATTCTCAAACTCTCTTGTTCTTCTATCAGCTTTTAACCATGACCTATCCATATTTTGATATAAAACAAGCTGCAAAAAGAAAGTGACATGATGGTCAAAAACAGAGCATATACTATTAAGCTTATGACTAACTACCAAAACAATTACAAACCCAAATTCCCAAATAACCAAAACTATTAAGCTTATGACTAACTACCAAACCAAAACAATCAGCAACAACTACATAATCTATTAGCAATTAGTAACTAATTAAGCTTATCACAAACCCAAATTCCCAATGTGCATCACTTCAAACAATTAATTGCAAAGGTGAGCTTGTGTTAGAGCTTAAACCACTGAAACAATGGAGGAACCCTAAAACACTAAAAAGATAATTTAGGTTACGGATTTACCTAAAATGGAGCCGCCACGAATCACGATGGAGAGTACAGGAGGGGATAAGATGAGGAGTAATGAATGACCTAATTTTGACTTCAATTATTATGTTCTCATTCAGACATAACAAAGCTCAATGATTGGGTTGTTAAAATTTTAAATAATCCTTAAATTATGTCCAAATAAAAATCCACTTATGGATAGTCATTTACAAAATTTATCGATGTTAATATCGACTTATTGTAGTCATGTACAAATTTTATCGGAAAATAATCAACTCTTCTTGTTCGTCTTTTTAACAGAAATCCGGTAAAAGCTGTAGTCCCTGACACGGGTACTACTACCCAGTTGACTTAATTAATTTCTGAAATGGATTTGTCAACGATCCAACCGTACGGATGTTAATATCGACTTAGTGTAGTCATGTACAGATTTTATCGGAAAATAATCAACTCTTCTTGTTCGTCTTTTTAACAGAAATCCGGTAAAAGCTGTAGTCCCTGACACGGGTACTACTACCCAGTTGACTTAATTAATTTCTGAAATGGATTTGTCAACGATCCAACCGTACGGATGTTAATATCGACTTAGTGTAGTCATGTACAGATTTTATCGGAAAATAATCAACTCTTCTTGTTCATCTTTTTAACAGAAATCCGGTAAAAGCTGTAGTCCCTGACACGGGTACTACTACCCAGTTGACTTAATTAATTTATAAAATGGATTTGTCAACGATCCAACCGTACGGATGTTAATATCGACTTAGTGTAGTCATGTACAGATTTTATCGGAAAATAATCAACTCTTCTTGTTCGTCTTTTTAACAGAAATCCGGTAAAAGCTGTAGTCCCTGACACGGGTACTACTACCCAGTTGACTTAATTAATTTCTGAAATGGATTTGTCAACGATCCAACCGTACGGATGTTAATATCGACTTATTGTAGTCATGTACAAATTTTATCGGAAAATAATCAACTCTTCTTGTTCGTCTTTTTAACAGAAATCCGGTAAAAGCTGTAGTCCCTGACACGGGTACTACTACCCAGTTGACTTAATTAATTTCTGAAATGGATTTGTCAACGATCCAACCGTACGGATGTTAATATCGACTTAGTGTAGTCATGTACAGATTTTATCGGAAAATAATCAACTCTTCTTGTTCATCTTTTTAACAGAAATCCGGTAAAAGCTGTAGTCCCTGACACGGGTACTACTACCCAGTTGACTTAATTAATTTATAAAATGGATTTGTCAACGATCCAACCGTACGGATGTTAATATCGACTTAGTGTAGTCATGTACAGATTTTATCGGAAAATAATCAACTCTTCTTGTTCGTCTTTTTAACAGAAATCCGGTAAAAGCTGTAGTCCCTGACACGGGTACTACTACCCAGTTGACTTAATTAATTTCTGAAATGGATTTGTCAACGATCCAACCGTACGGATGTTAATATCGACTTATTGTAGTCATGTACAAATTTTATCGGAAAATAATCAACTCTTCTTGTTCGTCTTTTTAACAGAAATCCGGTAAAAGCTGTAGTCCCTGACACGGGTACTACTACCCAGTTGACTTAATTAATTTCTGAAATGGATTTGTCAACGATCCAACCGTACGGATGTTAATATCGACTTAGTGTAGTCATGTACAGATTTTATCGGAAAATAATCAACTCTTCTTGTTCATCTTTTTAACAGAAATCCGGTAAAAGCTGTAGTCCCTGACACGGGTACTACTACCCAGTTGACTTAATTAATTTATAAAATGGATTTGTCAACGATCCAACCGTACGGATGTTAATATCGACTTAGTGTAGTCATGTACAGATTTTATCGGAAAATAATCAACTCTTCTTGTTCGTCTTTTTAACAGAAATCCGGTAAAAGCTGTAGTCCCTGACACGGGTACTACTACCCAGTTGACTTAATTAATTTCTGAAATGGATTTGTCAACGATCCAACCGTACGGATGTTAATATCGACTTATTGTAGTCATGTACAAATTTTATCGGAAAATAATCAACTCTTCTTGTTCGTCTTTTTAACAGAAATCCGGTAAAAGCTGTAGTCCCTGACACGGGTACTACTACCCAGTTGACTTAATTAATTTCTGAAATGGATTTGTCAAAGATCCAACCGTACGGATGTTAATATCGACTTAGTGTAGTCATGTACAGATTTTATAGGAAAATATAAGATGTTTAAAATAAAGTCATCTTTTTAACGAAACACTGAACCGAATAAAAATCTTCTAATCGAAATTATTAACTAAACAATTGTAACAAAGTATGTCTAACAACAGTTTTTCAGACAAGATAATTTAATTTTTAAAAATTAAAATATATTAAAAGACATTACATACCGTTAGATTGAGGTACTATCTCAAATCAGCACCGTTCATTTGATTTTTCATTTCCCCCCAATCAAAAATTGTCTCCCACCTTGGCTTCGCGGTGTTTACTTTACCAGTTTACATTCACAATTTCATTTTTCATTTTCATTTTATCACACGCGACAACGGCGATCACAGGCGACAACGGCGATTACTCAACCTAGCATCACACGCGACAAGGGCGATTACTCAACCGTTTAATCACTGGTATGGGCTTAAACCCTAGAACCCTAGCGTCCCTGATTTTATCTTTTGTATTTGGGGTTTTTTCATCTTATGTATTTAGGGGTTGTAGAGTATATGATATTTTGGGTATCTTCATTCCGATTATATGCGTCCTTTGCATGCATTTTGTCACTCACTCTTGATTTTGAGTCCCTGATTTTATGTATTCTATGTTTCACTCTAGATTTTAGTGTTCCTCTAAATACACTCTGCATATACACTCAGCATCCCTGATTTTAGTGTTTCACTATGCTTGATTTTAATGTTTCACTTAAGATTTTGTGGATTTTGATCCACATTGCCTCTGTTTGATTCACGGAACACATAAACACATTGCCTCTGTTTGAGTATATATGTTTCGTGCATATATGCGAAGTCCTTTTAGATATATGACAGCTCATTTTACATGTTCTATATTATGTGACTCTGAAATTTGGTTTTTCTTCCATATACATTTGATACATGTGTTTTAAACTTTAGTTTTTGTTTGGTGTATAGATAATGGCCACTCCGAAAAAGAAAAGTGAGTCAAAGAAGACAGAATTGAACACAAGAAAGTCACCGAGAACAGGGCCAAAGAAGAAAGAGCTTAAAAGGTCCAGGTCTTCATCCCACCCAACTACCATGAATGTGATCAGGGCTTTACGAAAGACCAGGTCCTTAAACAACCAGACCCCTGCTATGACCCCCACCCCATCCACTTCTTCCCCAAAGTCTGTGAAGAAGAAGCCTATATCTGAAATCTTACAGAAAAAAATTTCCAAAAATAAGAAGAAAAAAGTGAAACCTGTTACCACCCCGAACAACAATGAAGGACTAAAACTACTCAAGCGAGGTTGTGTAACGATGCATAGAATTGTGAGACGAAAGATCCAGGGGAATAAACTTAATGTGTCTTTTAATGGAAAGGGAGAGCCGTATGGTCCTGAAGCGGCAGAAATGCAATCCTATATTGGGGTTTTGGCAAGAACCAAAGCACCAATCTGGCATGATAGTTGGAAATGTGTTCCCGATGAGACAAAGAACAAGCTTTGGGAGTGTGTTCTGGTAAAAAAACTCAAATAATTATGTATCTTTCATTATATGTTCATTACTTATGTATCTGATATCTTTTTAATTTCTTATGTATGTAGCTGGGTTTCATTTTACCTCCGTCTGCGAAAAAGTTGGTTTTACGTTCCGCTGGTCAGAAATGGAGGGAGTTCAAAAGTCGACTGACCACAAATTACATTCTCCCTTATCGAGATCAACCTGAAGTGTTGGCCTATCCTCCTGCAGATTTCTCTTTCATAGAAAAATCGCATTGGGATATATTTGTTGCTGATCGCACGTCACCTGAGTTTTTGGTATGTTTCCAGTTAGCATTATGACATACTTATTTCTAGTTAGCATTAAAACATACTTGTTGTTTCTAGTTTTTGGTATTTAATTAATATTGATTTCATAACCACATTCGTGCTTCTTATGCAGAAATGTCATAATGATGCTATACAAAGAAGGATGCTGAGTGTATATCCACATCGGATGTCTCGAAAAGGTTATGCTAACCTCGAGAATGAATGGGTGCGTAATAGTGAAATGACATAGTTATTATTCTAATACAAACTAATTTGTCTAACATATCTATACTATTATACTTTCCTGATCATATACATGTGAATGCAGTATCAATCTCATCCAGATGAAGAGGAAGTTGATCGGTCGTCAACCTGGGTCCTAGCAAGGAAGGACAAAGATGGTAAATTTTTAGGAAAAATTGTTGAAGATAAAGCAATGGAAATTGTAAGTTATATATTAATTTTTGTCTTAATTAATTGAATGTATATGGTACTTAATTATGTTAGTCTTTTACATGGAAATAGCTCAGACTGTGATAATATGGTACACTTAATATTTTAGGAAAAATTGAAAAAGGAGGTTAAGGAAGGGAAACTAATAGCTGAAGGTGTTGATGATGTTTTAACACTCGCGCTCGGTAAGCCTGAGCATGGTGGACGGGTCCGTGGACAAGGTGTTCATGTAAAGCAGTCGGTTTATTTTGATCTTCCAAGGCAAAAAAAAGCTAGAACAATGGATGAAAAGATACAGGAAAGAGTTCAGAGGTACTTGGCAGAGGAGACTCCAAAAATAATTAAAGCGAGAGATGATTTTTGGGCTGCTGAAATGGAAAAGCTGAGGGCAGAGATCTTGAAAAGGCCCGTACAACAAGAATGTACTCCAACGCATCCTTCCCAACAAGCAAGCTGTCACTCTAACGGCGGGGTTGATGTTGATGCAGCTGTAAACCATCCTGCTACACCTACAACTGCAAAGAATTTATTTCCTGTTCAACAGGAGGGAGGTGGTCTGAAAATTCAAAAGATTGAAAGTTTGTTTGTTGATTTAGGGGTGGATCCTGAGGATGCTCAGAGGTTGGATGGCAAGGATGAAAGTTGTAGAATTGTTTTTGAGGAAGACAGATGTGAAGAAGTTAAAGTGAATGCTCCGGATAATTCTGTTTGTAAATTGGCTCTTGGATCGCTCAGCAACATTGTAGCTTGTGCGAAGATTGATGAAGTTGTTGTTGTTGTTGAAGGAGAGGAGACAATCCATGGAGTCAGACTTGGGGAAGAGAATGCAAGAGTGTCAATCACTCAAGTCATTCAAGGAGATGCTAAGATTCCATATCCCATCGGTGACGAGATTTTGACCGTGGAACAAGCCATGGGAACTTTTATTGCATGGCCAAGAAACTTGATAACAATGAGGAACAATAGCACTTCCAATGTTTTGTCAGCTCCGAAGGTAAAAATATTTAGAATAGCACTATATAGCTAGAATGTTTTTATTTAGTATTTTCTTTCTTACTATTTTCATGTGTATTTTCTGCAGAAAGCCAAGAAAAAGGGAAAAAAGAAGACTTATAAATTAGTCGCTGATGTTGAACCAGAGCTTGTTGTTGAGATGGGTGCAAATTACCCATCTGCATTAAATCGTTTATGGACATGGGCAAAGGGTGCCTTAGCTGATGAACGAACGGTTTCTTTTCAACTATCCCAAGAAGCCTTTGGCTCTACAAAAAAGATGGCCATTTACTTATCAGATATATATTCGGTGTGCTCTGGAGGTGAAATGTCGGGGTCTGTGATCGTCCTTTTTATTCAGTAAGTTTCTCCACAATTTTTTTTTTAATATCTCATAGTTACTCTGTGGCTCCAGAAACGATTTTTTTTTAATCTCTCATATTTTTATATGTAGCTCCATAAACGAATACATCAAAAAAAATAAGATGACCAACATGATCAAGTTCGTAGATCCCACCACAATTGGTGCCATTGGCTGTGGTAATGCAGGGCAGAGGTCGCGTGCACTCGCTGCACGATTTAAGAATGCTAAGAAAGGGCAATACTTTCTTATGCCTTACAATGACGTGTAAGTTTTAATCCAAGAGCTAGCTAGTTAGACATTCTCATATAATGTTTTAGCTAAACAGGATCACATGCCTTTTTAAATTGATTTTTTTTGGAGCTTCTAAGTTTCAATTTTTATGACAAGGCTTCAATTCATTCATGTTTGTGTAGGAACCATTGGAATTTAACTGTTGCAAATCCTGAGGCAGAGGTTGTCTACCACATGGACCCTCTAAAACGTCGAATCGCTAATGTGGAATGGCTGGATGTTGTCGACAAGTAAGATTCAGCTTCTAAAATATCTGTATGGAGTCTTGAACTTTGATAGACCACGCATTTTTCAGTTGCTTAATGGTTTTGCTGGTATTATTTTGGTTGTAGTGCCATTAAAATTTACAAAGAGGATCTCAACAAGGTTGTCAAGAAGAAAATTTTGTGGGAGAACATGGCGGTAATAATCAATTCTCATCATATTTTTTCTATGCTATTAAGGATATTGTAATTAAATAATTATTTCTTACATCTCAGTTAGTTGATATTGTAATTAAATAATTATTTGTTACATCTCAGTTAGTTGTTAAGGATAGAAGTTAGTTAGATTAATGCTTGTATATAAACACTACTGCACTCATAGTTTAGAGACTTATTTTTTACATTCACCAAATCTGTTTTGTATAGTTATCTCTCTGCAATATACATACAAGAGCTTCTTTCTCTCCAATTCACAGCTTTTGTAATGCATTTTTAATTAATCCAGGGAGTTCCAGTGCAGTCAGGAACCAAGGATTGTGGCCTGTTTGTGATGCGCTATATGAAGGAGATTGTTCAGGACAAAGAACTTGAGTTTGCTGCTAAGGTGAGATTTTCACTTTGGGTTTTCCCATTGACTTATACTCTTACTCGTACAGTACTTAATTGTATGACTTATGTAAAATTTTGGGTTATTTTTCAGTGGATGCGCAGATCAAACTTGGTTTACACTGATGATGACATTAACGAGATCCGCTGTGATTTTGCAAAATATTTCATGAAACGCCATGCAATCTAGGTTCCAAATTTGTGGTCTTTTGTTTGAACTAGTAGTCGGATTTGAACTTTAAATTATGCAGTTGGTCATGGTGATGCACTTTTTGGTCCAATCCAAACAGAATTGTCGGTAGATTGATAGATTTGTCTCAATCTATTAGTAGATTGCATGGTCAATCTATATATATTGTGCTCAATCTATATATATTGCCCGGTTCTTGTTCTACTGTTGTAGGATTGTTGGATTGGTTGTGTTTGGTGGATTTATATTAGATGTTTGGTGGATATATATATATATTGGCTTGTTCTAGGATTGTTGGATTGATATGTGTTTGGTGGATTTATATATATTGGCTTGTTCTTGTTCTAGCTAGTTCTAAGTTTGTTGGTTTGGTGAATTTATATATATTGGCTTGTTCTTGTTCTAGCTAGTTCTAGGTTTGTTGGTTTGGTGGATTTTGATTTTTTTGTGATTGGTAGTTAGTTCTCGGTTTGTTCGTTTGGTGGATTCATTTTTGGTGGATTCATTTTTGGGATTTAGTTTTTAGAAAACAGGTGGTTTGGATGAAATCAGGATTTTATATGCAAAATTTTATATACAACAGATGATTGTGTTCTCAATCAAAAACAGCCATTGTACCAAACTAATTGGAACAACACTGTAACATTGTTTTAACAGTTGACTAAAGCTCTATTCACAACACTTTAAAACATGGTAATATTGTGTCTATCATGTTCACATAACGACAAAATATACGATGGTGTTATCTCAAGGATAACACTACAATATGCTTTAAACAAAAAATGTGGTCTAAAGAGCATTAAGATGGAAGTTAACATAACTTAGTATTAAAATACTATCACAAACCATTGTTTGAAATAGCTCCTTACAATATTTACCTAAAACTGTTGTATAAGACAGCATAAAATAACAGTATTGACCTAAAACTGTTGTGGTTAGCCTTTCAAACAACATTATATACGACGCTGTTGTCTCAAGGGGTGCACTACAATAGGAGTTAAACAAAAAATGTGGTCTAAAGAGCTTTAAAATGGCCATTAACCACAACTCATTATTGGAAATACATTTCACAAACCGATGTTTGAAAGACTTCCTTACAATACTCTGGCTCAAGGTGTTGTCTAAGACATCATAACATAACTGTATTGTCCTAAACCTATTGTGGTTAGCCTTTCAAACAACAATCAACAAACTACCCGTTGTTTGACAAATAATATATAGAAATTTTGCACTCTTAGTTGACAGTAATACACCGTTGTCTTCTTGAGGAAAACCGTTGCAGGTAAACTGTTCCAACAATACAGTCTTTTATACAACCTGTTGTTGAATGACAGTTTCGGTAACAGTTATGAACCTGTTGTGTCTGTAGCTTCTAGTAATGGTTCGATGCACTGTTGTCTGATCGAAATCACACGGCTCCTCAATAGACGACCCAAAATTTTGACATCAAACAACGGTGAAAAACGGTTGTAGGATCATGTTTTTCTTGTAGTGTAGGGAATTCCGGTGACAAAAAATTAAAGATGGTGAAATGATCAAGGACTACTTCGAGAGACTTCTTTGTATTGCTTATAAGGTAAGAGTTCGTGGAACTAAATAAAAAATTGTCTAAAAAATTCTTATGACAATGCCAGAAAGAAATGAAACTATTATTACTACACTAGAAAATACCAAAGATCTTTCAAAAATATATTTGGTAAAAATAGTTGATGCATTGCAGGTACAAGAGCATTGGAGGATGATGGCAAATGAAGAATTGGTAGAAGGGGCTCTTAAAGCAATGGGTGATAATTCAGGAGTTAATAATTGCAACAAATTTCTAGTGTGCGCAGCAAAAAGACTAATCATCCTCAAATTATGTGTTGGTGAAGAGATGACATCAAGTGCAATAAATATGGACATATGGAGAGGATTTGCAAATCTCACAGCAAGGTAAGGCAAAAGAGGCTACGATCATATCTATTTATTTCCAAGACAAGATCATATCTATTTCCAGCTATTTTACCAAACATCTACACTAGTATCATGTCTCTAAAATCAACAAAAGAGATATGAGAGTATCTTAAAAAGGAATATGAAGGAGATAAAAAATCAATGACATCAAGGTCCTTAATTTAATTAGGGAATTCGAGCTATAAAAAATTAAAGATAGTGAAATGCCGAAAAGACCTCTTTGTATTTCTTTTAAGGTAAGACTTCTTAGACCTGAATTTTCACAATCAAAAATTGTCCAAAAATTTCTTGTGACAATGCCGAAAAGATATGAAGCAGTTATTACTACACTAGAAAATACCAAAGGGCATTCAACAATATATTTGGTAGAAATTTTTAATGCATTGCAGGCATAAGAGCGATGGAGGATGATGACAGATGAAAAATTGGTGGAAGGGACTTTTAAAGCAAGGACTAATAATTAGGGAGGAGTAATTAATGGAAAAAAATTTCCAGTGTACGGATATTGCAAAAACCTCTTCATCTAGAGCTAATCTACCTCAACAAAGAAAATGGACTAGAGATCACCCTTTTGAGCTCATCATTGGTTATGAATCTTCAAGAGTTCAAACAAGAAAAACAACTCAAGAAGAATGTCTATATAACAGCTTTATTTGCAAGGAAGAACCAAAGAAGGTAGAAGAAGCTTTGTTGGATCCTGATTGGGTTTTAGCTATACAGGATGAGCTAAACTAATTTGAAAGGAACAAGGTATGGAAGCTGGTACCCAAACCTAAATGGAAGAATCCAATTGACACCAAGTGGGTATTCATAAATAAGATGGATGAAAATGGCATAGTGGTCAGGAACAAGGCTAGATTGGTTGATAAGGGCTATTGTCAACAAGAAGGTTTGATGAAACTTTTGCTCCTGTTGCAAGACTTGAAGCCATCAGAATTTTCTTAGCCTATTCATCCCATACCAATTTCAAGGTCTATCAAATGGATGTCAAAAGTGCCTTTCTGAATGGAGATTTGGAGGAGGAAGTCTATGTCAGTCAGCCTCCTGGTTTTGAAGATCCAAATTTTCCAGAATATGTCTACTATCTTTTGAAAGCACTTTATGGATTAAAGCAAGCACCTAGAGCCTGATATGACACTTTACCAAAGTTTTTTTTGGAAAATTACTTCACAAGAGGTACTGTTGATAAAACCTTATTCTTTAGAAATATTAATGGCTTTAGTATACTTGTTCAAATTTATGTAGATGATATTTATGTAGATGATATTAAAAGTTTGCCAAATTGATGCAAAGTAAGTATGAAATGAGCATGATGGGAGAACTAACTTACTTTCTTGGTTTACAAGTTAATCAAGTTAGTGATGGAATATTCATTAGTCAAACCAAATATATTTATGATCTCTTAAAGGAGTTTGATCTAATGGATTGTACATCTACAAAAACTCTCATGGCCACTATAACTAAACTTGAATTAAACACTACTGAAAAGTCTGTGGATATTTCAAGTTATAGGGGCATGGTTGGTTCACTTCTGTACTAAACAGCTAGTAGGCCAGATATAATGTTTGCTACTTGCCTTTGTGCTAGATTTCAGGTTGATCCAAGAGAATCTCACTTAGTAGCTATTAAGAGAATTGTCAGATATCTCAAGGGAACACCAAAACATGGCATTTGGTACCCTAGAGATTCTGGTTTTCATCTAACTGGTTATTCAGATGTAGATTATGCAGGTTGTAAAATTGATAGAAAAAGTACAACAGGAACCTGTCAATTTTTTGGGAACAAGCTTGTGTCCTGGTTCAGTAAAAAGCAAAATTCAGTTTTTATCCGATAGGTCCTTGAAGAAGCATAAGGTCGAGTACACGGCCCTGGAGATGAAGATGAAGCGTAAAGAGGAGGACTACCCTTGTCTAGATAATGATACTCTACTATAAAGGTTCAGATCCCAGGTAGTTGTTTCTAAGAATATCCCTTATTCCTCCAGCGAGATGGATACCACAAAGACATTGAGCGAAAGTGGAGAGGATGATATGGACGTAGAGGATACCTCTGCTCCTTAAACTTATGTTGGCCCTGCGTGGCTTTATTGCTTATGTTATTTATGCTTTGGACATGTAGTTTCTTTATCATTCAAACTTGATTATCTCTATATTTATTCATATTTGGATCGCACATCTTTTTATGTCTCATAGAAACACAACATTTGATATTGAAAACTTCACAAATTTCATAAATCTCTGGGATGCATCCCTTACATATTTTTTGTAAACTAAAATTGGAAGTCTATTGAAATAAAATATGAAATCCTAAGCAAGCAAATCTTCATGGTGCTTTTGAACTATATGTTAACATCTCCTTTTCGATGGACTACACATAATATATCTTCAAGTTTTGAGCGTGCCAAGTTCTTGGCACCTCATCTCCATCCATAGTTTCCAACTTATAGGATCCTCTTTCTTGAACACTCTTAACCTTGTATGGCCTTTCCCAGTTCGGGAAGAGTTTTCCTCTCTGCCCTACTTCAGAAGCTTCCACCTTCCTTAAGACCAGGTCGCCTTGCTTAAAAAACCTTTCTTTTACCCGTAGGTTGTAGTAAAAAGAAGCTCTTTTATGATATTCTATGATCCTTGCATGCGCTCAGGACTCCGCATGTCTCACAGCTGCTTGGAAATATGTGTTGGTCTGGAATGATAAGAAAGATGAAATAAGATAAATAGGGTTCATGTTTTTAAAGAAAAGAAGGAAGCATGAAATTAGAAAATAAGAACATACCGAAGCCGTAGACTGAGCTCCCATGAGCTTCAGACGCTCTAGGTCCTGGAAAGCCACAATATCAGTAAAATCTTTTGGGGGAATTGAGTAGTAAGACCAATCCCAAGCATGCTTTGTGGAACCAACCATAGTGTCTCCACGTCGAAAACCCCAAAGAGGCTGAAATACGCTCGAGGGAGTAGGAGCAGGAATAGCCGGGGTTTCAGTACCCATTGAAGAGGCCTCTACCATAGGCTCCCTGTGCTTATTCAGGAAGGAAGGCTCTGCAACTTTGCCACGGGATCCAACCCAGCAAGACGAGCCTTCTTCATCCTAGCTGTCTCTTCAACAACTGGCACGACAACATTGTTTATCACCTAAGCAGCTGAAAAAGAAATGAAAATAAAGAATAAGTTATGTTAATAGCGTTTAAGAGAATGAAAACAAAGTAGAGAATGAGAAATACCCTATAGAGTGACCGTAGAGAGTCCCATATTGATCTAAGAAAACTCCTCCAACAAGTTCCAATCGGAAGTCCAATCCTCAACTGTAATAAGCTCCCCATATATCTTATTTTCCTCATCTGATAGACGAATGGTAGTGGGGCTTCCATCACCGACTTTACCAAAAGATGACCTAAACATTATGCCTCAATCACCATTCTCCCATCTGAAACCAACAAAATTATCTCTTCAGTGTTGGTTGTTATCAGGAATAGAAGAACTATTAAAAAAATTTGGCTCTTGGGCCTCTGCCTAATATATACCCAACCACAGTTAGCACTGTTGTAGCATTGGAAACTTTTCCTAAAAACTTCTATAGAAAGAGGGAAGCCATTCCTAAGACATAGAACCATGAAACATATGACGTTTCTCCACGCGTTGGGCAGGAGTTGACACGGGTTAATCTGTAAATCAACTAACAACCTAGGTGTAAACTCATGAAAAGGAAACCTAAGACCCGCATAAATGGCGTCAACATAAACAAAGAGGGTATCTGGTTTCCAGTGGCATGTACGATCATCACCATCGATAGAAACTATTTTAAGGGGATGACGGACATTGTAAGTGGTATTAAGCAAATCAATACTAGAAGTGTTGTACCATTTGTTAAATTAATAAAAAAACTCTAAATGAGTTATGGATGGGTAATCATCTCCCATAGAATTGATCATATCTATCAAGGACATATAAGAAGAACGAATATTAATCTCGTTACCTCTCTTGAAGCAGAGGCAATTTTTTCCGCCCTCTCTGAGCTCTTGTCCCCCATTGATGAAGGTGAGAAAAGCTTGAAAAGAGATGAGGAAAAAGGTTTTGAAATTAGAAAGTTGAGAGGAGAAGTGCAAAATGAACACACTCTCCCCTTGCATATATATATAGTGCACTTTGTCAGTCAAATGGGCCGGTAAAAAGGAAGTCTAACCAGCTATAACCAGTTAAAAAAGCCCACCCCATTATTTGGGCCCAATTCTGGAAGGTTCCAGAATATACTCGGATCAAATATATCATAATATAATATTATATTGTGTCATTATTTGAGATAAGTTGGAGAACTCTAGAAAGTTCTAGAATATTGAAAAAGGCAAAAAGCCCAAAAATCCAAGCCCAACTTTTAAGCCCAAATTAAGGGCCCATAAAAAAGAAAGTTTTGGAAGATATTAAGCCCAATTTAGTAGGCCCAATAAAAAATAAAAATTAATCGAGGCCCATATACTAGCACAGTTAGGGTTAATTTTCAAAAGCTTTAGAGGCACCTGTAACGATGGATCCTAAATATTCTTGCGAGATTTTTCTTGTTATTTTCAGCCATTTCTCGGGCATCGTGCAAGTAACGACACATCTACCTTATTAGGTACGCTAAAAATAAGGTAGAATGTCGAATTGTTCCGATTGGTTATAATTATGGCATCAAAGACGATGATGCGAGTATCAAGGTAGTACCAGATATCAACATTGAAGATAAAGCTATGAATAAGATAAAATTATGTGACTGTTTCCTTAATTATGTACCTTGTTATGGTTGAAGAGAACAACAACCAACTCATATAGTAATGATAACCAGATGTTTGATTTTCAAAATTCTAAAATAAGTTTTCGAAAAAGATTTTCATAACAAAATTTCTAAAAGATTTTTAACAAAATGAGTTTTAAAATTTGGTTGTCAAATTACTACTTGAGTTTCTTGTTTGTTATAAGCATTAGATTACCTGAAAGAATAGTTGATATAGACTCAGTATGGTTAGTTCAGAGGGCCAAATGGACCCGCTATTACGAAGGAGTCTAAAATTTTCCTAACGGAAGATTGCAAATCTTTTTTGATAGTATCGACGATAGAGTCAATGTGCGAGGACATTATATATATCCAATTCATGAAAATATTAAAGTGAAAAGGAAACAATGTGTTGCGGGTCTAATGACAGACTTACGTGGCATGGACGGAACGAGAAGTTATTATTTTGAATCACGTAAGAACGCGATTATGATCGAATTAATAAAGTACCGTACGTGGAGGCACGATGCTAAAAACAATATAAGACTTAATAAATAAGAATTTATTATAGTCGATCAAATTATGAAGGCATTTTCAGAAGACTATCCAAAGTTATTATCTGACGCAGATTTGGAATCTGTTACTCGAACAAGCCCTGAAGGTGTGTATAATTGAACTGTGAATGGCGACCAACAGTGTCATTCTATTCTATAATACGACAACGTATATTCTTCTTGATTCTTGAATATGTATGAGCCTCTTTTAGTGATAAGTTATATTAGACAAGAATGAAAGAAATTTTATTGTATCCTTTTTCTAATCATTCTTCCTTTAAAATATTGGTTTCTGATTGAGACAAGTAGTGTTATGGTGTGACGCTTTTTCGGAATGACGAAGAGTATGGTGAGATTCCACCTAATCATATGTTGTATGCCATATAATATAAAAGACTAGTCATCTTGAGTACAAATACGGTTATCTCGTTCAAATCTAAATCATCATTCATTCTTTCTACGTCAATCATGATTTATTGACTTATGGACCCTTCCAATTATTTTATCGCACTATTATTCTTTAAAAAGCTTTCCAATCAGAATCATATACACAAATTCTGTTATTGTGTAAGGTCTATTCATTGAGTGTTTTAAAAGAAGTGAAATAATCTCATATAGTAGCTGGAATTACATGTTGAGTATAGATATGATTGCA
This sequence comes from Apium graveolens, assembly GCF_009905375.1. NCBI lineage: Eukaryota > Viridiplantae > Streptophyta > Magnoliopsida > Apiales > Apiaceae > Apium > Apium graveolens. The sequence continues at coordinate 178,267,640 of NC_133657.1, forward strand.
AGACAATAAATGCTGAACATTTACGCGCAAAGAAGATACATTATGTAGATGACGTGGTTGTTACGAAGACATCAAATTAGAAGCGGATATATGTTATACATGATTGTTTATTGCGGTGATTTTAACACAGCGTGATATTGTGTTAACATGATACATTTCAAATATGAGATTTTGGCGTGAATTGGATTAGTTAGCGAATTGTATGAGGTAAATTAACCATATAAATAAGAAAGTAAAGCTACATATACCGGATAAGTAAAATGATTTATTGGACAACATAAGCGAATGAAGAAATTCTTAATAATACCCGGACAATCGATTAATACATTGTCAAGGTGAGGCATACCTCAATCATGTGAGAGTTACTTGTCATGAAGGTTCAAGATCGAAGAAATTCTAGTTACGAATATATTTTGAGTTTATTCTTCAAGGAATGGTTAGGCTTTCACACTCAAGCAAGTGAGTTATGGTGAATTTTATGCTCAGAACTATGGCAGCGACGAAAGCTTCCGTATGGAAAGACATAAGTAGAGATGAAGAAATGGTGATCCAAATGTGAAATCTTTTAAGAAGTAACACTTTAAAAGTAAATGAGTTTTCACAAAATATGATAATGTTGGTTGAGACCATGTGTTGGTTATCAAAAGTTAGACAAGTTAACTAATGAGAATATGAATATATTGTCAAGGATAAATGATTTGTTCAATCAGTTGAAAGATACAATATAGTTCTTAAAAGTAACCGCATACGAGAATTAATGGTGAGAAATAAGATTAAAAGATATCCTTGAAACGGATTTATGAACTGGTATAAGTAAAATGAATTGATAATTAGAGAGCTTGAATTGAAACATGAACTAGAAGAATTCTAGAATAATTTGTAATTGTCTTCATTAGTGATATTTTGTTATAATAGTTAATATTATATGTGGTGGTGAAATGATGAGGTTAGATGATGGCAGTTGATTGTTATACTTGTGGGTTGATGGTTGGTTGTTTGATTGATTGTTGGTGTCGGCTTGAGTCTGACTGGTACTCAATAATACATAGGAGTTGGTGCCCAAATTTTCGGAAGATACCCTACTTTTAAAGTTAGAAAGTATAATTCGGTGTGTTATTGATATTCCGGTTGATACTCCAAATGATTGTGATTTCGGTTCTTTAAAAAGGAATTTATAGCCAAACCGACTTTATATAATTGGTCTTTGATTTTATTTAGCTAGTCATTACTTGGTTCAATTGATCAACTAAAAGAGTTATTTGGTTAATTTTACCAACTAATGGTCAGCTAGATGGAAATCAATTCCAACTAGATTAAGTCAAATTCTGATGTGATTTTCAGATCTAAAATCAAAAAAATGAGGAATTTGGAGGATGTAAGGACACCACTAGAATTCAGAAGTTGTTGCAAGTGTGCGAGGCTTTATTTGGATGAATATGCCCTTTGCAATAGACACGAGAAATAAAAAGTTATTTGTATAGGCAAGTGAGAAAAATGTTTTCAAGAACTAAAGATTCAAGATAAAGAAAAGAGAAGGAAGAAAGAAAATAAAGAAGGGAGGCTGAATAAAGAAGCGATTAGTAACTACACCAATATGGATGTTGTCAGACGATCAAAGAGATTTTATCATCTGCAATAATGTTTTATTAAAAGACTTGGAGGTATAACAATATAGAACAATGATGTAATGAGAATTACTTTGAAATACCATAAAACTCGTGAATACAAGTATCTGACGTATGGCAGAAGTTGACAATGATAGTATATGAGTGAAAGGTATGGAAGCATTGGTTATTGAAGGAAAAAGTATGGAAATTACACAAACTCCAACAGTTTAAGATAGATCTTCATCTAGAAAAAGTCAAATATGAGATAAGGATGCGGGTTAGAATTTACTAAAGATAATAGTTATAGTTGATTAAAGAAGATAATTGCATGATTAACAGTTAATTGAGCGAGGCTAACGAGGTAGTTGACAGTTTTAGCGATACAAAAAGATGGATTTTGTTAATTTAATTAGCAAGGATAAAAAAGGGTTCGAATAGTTAGGAATTGAAACTTTCATTCCAAAGTCAGCCACAAGAATGGCCTATATAATGATGAACCAGTCATTACTATTGGAAAGAAAGATTCTCATATGATAAGAAGAAATAATGAGCTAAGGGAGTGGAACACTTAACTGAGAAAGGAAGAGGAATCAAAAGGATGATAAAGAAACTTTATAAGATTCCCCATGATATAAGATTCTAAAATAAAGATGGATACATTTCGCTAAGAGACGTCGTAGTGAAATCACCTGAGAACCAAAGGCGGGGAAAGCGTTAATTGAATCATTATTGATAGGTTATCTAAACCTAGTCATTCTATTTTATTAATAAACAGTTTATTCAATAAGTGGGTTAGTTGCTGCTTGAAGAGATACTGGTACATCATCAGATCCAGGAATTGATTGTAAATGATCAATATTATTTGTTTGGAGATTTGACGGAAGTATTCAAAATACGATGAATTATGTCGAACTAGAATAGTATATACCACTCCTAGATGAACGGGTATTAAGTAAGGCATAACTAAAAGATAAGAATTTGGATAAACATAGATAACTCAAGAGATTCAAGTTACTTCGAGAATATGATATTAGACATAGATGTAAATGAAGACTTTTGGATAATATGACATAAAGAAAGGAATAAACGTTATATGTGACTAGACGTAAAGTTAGAATATGCGGGTGATGCCTCTAGGCCTTAATATGAAGGAATATGAAGGAGATTAAAAAATCAACGACATCAAGGTCCTTAATTTAATAAGGGAATTCCAGTTACAAAAAATTAAAGATGAAATGATCAAGGACTACTCTGAGAGACTTCTTTGTATTGCATATAAGGTAAGATTTCTTGGAACTAAATTAAAATTTGTATAAAAAATTCTTAAGAGAATGCCTGAAAGAAATGAAACAGTTATTACTATAATAGAAAATACCAGAGATCTTTCAAAAATATATTTGGTAGAAATAGTTGATACATTGCAGGCACAAGAGCATTGGAGGATGATGGCAAATGAAGAATTGGTGGAAGGGGCACTTAAAGCTACAGGTGATAATTCAGGAGTAAATAATGGCAACAAATTTTCAGTGTGCGCAGCAAGAAGACTAATCATCCTCAAATTATGTGTTGGTGAAGAGATGACATCAAGTGCAATAGATATGGACATATGGAGAGGATTTGTAAATCTGAGGAGCACGGTAGGGCAAAAGAGGCTACGACCCTCAAATATGAAGAAGATTTTTTGTTTTAGTGGAGATTTAAGATATCAAGATAAGGAGGAATGTTAGAAACTATGCTTAGTATTCAAAATTTCATATATCTAAATAATGGGTCAACTTATGCCAAGTTTGCAAGGATAATATTTGTCATTATTTATTTGAATGTAGAAATATTTTAAAAAGAAGTTATGTATTTTCATTAGGGTTTTGATTATTATAAAAAGACACCTGAAATAAATAAAAGATCAACTTTCCCGATGTCAACTACGTATTTTTCTCACGTTCAATAAAATTTAGCATGGTATCAGAGCCTGACCTATTTGTTTAAAATACACCCTATCCAAAAAACTACAATCACACAACTATAACCACAATATATTTGGTGGAAATACCTATTATGTTTGGGCGGAACGTGTTAAAGCATATATGAATGCACTATATCTTTGCGATGCAGTAGAGAAAGAAATTGAAAATACCGTGCCTGAAAATCCCACCAATGCAACACGTAAAGTACAGAAAAAATTAAAAATTAAGAAGCCCAAGACAAGATCATGTCTATTTGCTAACATCTACACTAGTATCATGTCTCTAAAGTCACCAAAAGAGATATGGGAGTATCTTAAAAAGGAATATGAAGGAGATTAAAAAATCAACGACATCAAGGTCTTTAATTTAATTAGGGAATTCCAGTTACAAAAAAATTCAAGATGGTGAAATGATTAAGGACTACTCTGAGAGACTTCTTTGTATTGCTTATAAGGTAAGATTATCTGGAACTAAATAAAAAATTGTCTAAAAAATTCTTATGATAATGCTAGAAAGAAATGAAACAGTTATTACTACACTAGAAAATACCAAAGATCTTTCAAAAATATATTTGGTAAAAATAGTTGATGCATTGCAAGCACAAGAGCATTGGAGGATGATGGCAAAAGAAGAATTGGTAGAAGGGGTTTTTTAAGCAATGGGTGATAATTCAGGAGTTAATAATGGAAAAAATTTCCAGTGTGCGCAGCAAAAAGACCAATCATCCTCAAATTATGTGTTAATGAAGAGATGACATCAAGTGCAATAAATATAGATATATGGAGAGGATTTGCAAATCTCAGGAGCATGGTAAGGCAAAAGAGGCTACATCCCTCGAACATGAAGAAGATTTTTTGTTTTAGTGGAAATTTAAGATATCAAGATAACGAGGAATGTTAGAAATTATGCTTAGTATTCAAAATTTCATATATCTAAATAATGGGTCAACTTATGCCAAGTTTGCAAGGATAATATTTGTCATTAGTTATTTGAATGTAGAAATATTTTAAAAAGAAGTTATGTATTTTCATTAGGGTTTTGATTATTATAAAAAGACACCTGAAATAAATAAAAGATCAACTTTCCAGATGTCAACTACGTATTTTTCTCACGTTCAATAAAATTTAGCATGGTATTAGAGCCTGACCTATTTGTTTAAAATACACCCTATCCAAAAAACTACAATCACATAACTATAACCACAATCAAAACCTATATATACACAAACAACCATAATCAATTTATCATAACATAAAAACATCACAAATCATGTCTATTGAAAACAAAATCAACAATCTTTATAAATTCGTTCCCAATATGTTTGGTGGAAATACTTATTATGTATGGGTAGAACATGTTGAAGCATATATGAATGCACTATATCTTTGCGATGCAGTAGAGAAAGAAATTGACAATACCCTGCCTGATAATCCCACCAATGCAACACGTAAAGTACAGAAAAAATTAAAAATTAAGAAGCCCAAGACAAGATCATGTCTATTTGCAGCTGTTTCACCTAACATCTACACTAGTATCATGTCTATAAAGTCACCAAAAGAGATATGGGAGTATCTTAAAAAGGAATATGAAGGATATTAAAAAATCAACGACATCAAGGTCTTTAATGGGAATTCCATTTACAAAAAAATTCAAGATGGTGAAATGATCAAGGACTACTCTGAGAGACTTCTTTGTATTGCTTATAAGGAAAGATTTCTTGGAACTAAATAAAAAATTGTCTAAAAAATTCTTATGATAATGCTAGAAAGAAATGAAACAGTTATTACTACACTAGAAAATACCAAAGATCTTTCAAAAATATATTTGGTAAAAATAGTTGATGTATTGCAAGCACAAGAGCATTGGAGGATGATGGCAAAAGAAGAATTGGTAGAAGGGGTTTTTTAAGCAATGGGTGATAATTCATGAGTTAATAAAGGAAAAAATTTCCAGTGTGCGCAGCAAAAAGACCAATCATCCTCAAATTATGTGTTGGTGAAGAGATGACATCAAGTGCAATAAATATAGATATATGGAGAGGATTTGCATATCTCAGGAGCATGGTATGGCAAAAGAGGCTACGACCCTCGAACATGAAGAAGATTTTTTATTTTAGTGGAAATTTAAGATATCAAGATAAGGAGGATTGTTAGAAATTATGCTTAGTGTTTAAAATTTCATATATCTAAATAATGGGTCAACTTATGCCAAGTTTGCAAGGATATATTCTTATTAGTTATTTGAATGTAGAAAGATTTTAGAAAGAAGGTATATATTTTTACTAGGGGTTTATTGTTATAAAAAGACACCTGAAATGAATAAAAGATCAACTTTCCACATGCCAAATACATATGGTTCTCACATTCAATAAAATTTAGCATGGTATCAGAGCCTTATTCTTAAGGGACCTATTTGTTTAGAATGCACCCTATCCAAAATACTACAATCACACAAGTATAACCACAATCAAAACCTATATATACACAAACAACCATAACCAATATATCATAACACAAAAACATCACAAATCAAGTCTATTGAAAACAAAGTCAACAATCTTAATAAATTTGTTCCGAATATGTTTGGTGGAAATACCAATTATGTTTGGGCGGAACGTGTTGAAGCATATATGAAAGCACTATATCTTTGTGATGCAGTAGAGAAAGAAATTAACAATACATTGCCTGAAAATCCCACCAGTGAAACACCTAAAGTACAGAAAAAATTAAAAATTAAAAAACCCAAGACAAGATCATGTCTATTTTCAGTTGTTTCACCAAACATCTACACTAGTATCATGTCTCTAAAATCACCGAAAAAGATATTGGGGTATGTTAAAAAGGAATATGAAGGAGATTAAAAAATCAACGACATCAAGGTCCTTAATTTAATTAGAGAATTCGAGTTACAAAAAATTTAAAGATGGTGAAATGATCAAGGACTACTGTGAGAGACTTCTTTGTATTGTTTATAAGGTAAGATTTCCTGGAACTGAATCAAAAATTGTCTAAAAAATTCTTATGACAATGCCAAAAAGAAATGAAACAGTTATTAATACACTAGAAAATATCAAATGTCTTTGGTAGAAATAGTTAATGCATTGTTGGTACAAGAGCAATGGAGAATGATGATAAATGAAGAATTGGTGTTAGGGGCTCTTAAAGCAACGAGTGACAATTCAGGAGTTAATAATGGTAACAAATTTCCAGTGTGCGCGGCAAAAAGACTAATCGTCCTCAAATTAAATATGGACAATTTGGACATATAGGGAGGATTTTCAAATCTCAGGAGCACGACAAGGCAAAAGAGACTACGACCTTCGAACAAAGATCTTTTATTTTAGTGGAAATTTAAAATACAAGATAATGAGGAGTGCTAGAAATTATGCTTCGTATTTTATATTTTTTATTATCTGAATAATGGGTCAACTTGTGCCAAGTATGTAGAGATAATATTTTTTATTATTTATTTGAATTAGCAAGATTTCACGAAGAAATTATTAATTTTTATCAAGGTTTTGGTTGTTATATAAAGAAATCTTGCATGAATAGATCTACTTTTCAGATGTCAAATACATATCTTTCTCACGTTCAATAAAATTTAATAATTTGGTAAAATTACCACTTGAATGTTTAACAACATTCTTACAAAAATTACAAATAACAAAAATCTTTATCTAGATTCATCTTATTCGTCAATCGGAGTCGCCTTCCTCACCTGATTCGTTTAGATGTTGCATTACCCTCTTCTTCGATCGAAATCGCTTGTGTGTTATTGGCTCCATATAATATTAAAAAACATGAAGTTTACCATGAATGGGGCATATTTGTTTTTTGAGGAAAGTTTTAATTCTTAAAGAAGACAATACCTCAATTGTTATCAAGTGCGTAATGCATACCCCTTTTATGATATAATCTAGGAATGTCTACAAAATATATGTTTGCCTAGCATACAGACCGTAACAAAGTTAAAATAATGAAAGAAAGCTTGAAGAAGATTAAAAGAAGTAAAGCATGTAAAAATTAAATAGCAAATGAATAATTGCAAAATATCCATATATTATTTCACACTCATAGTGCTAATTTCAAAAATGATAAATTTACTCGGAAGATAAAGAAACAGTTTTCACGCATTGTGCGAACAAAAAAAAGGAAATTATCAAATCTAGTTCTCATATTAGCGATACAAACCCCTCCCTCTAAAATTAATTTAGAATTTTGATTATAAGTAAAAAATAAAAGAATAGTTTGATTAAATTATCATGTCCATGTCAGTACTTACATTAAAATGCACATCACACTCTTGGTGAATCAATCTAGTTTTATGCACATACCGTACACAAGATTACAGTACTATTATTGAAATCTAAATAAATTGATATTTCAAAATTAAAAAACAAGTAGATTATTCAATCATAAATTCAAAACCCAAAATAAATTTAACTAAACAACAATTAAAAATAAAACTAAAGAAATTTCATTCAGCTACATTGAGGCAAGTGAGAATTTTTTTTTACCTTGTCAACCACCCCAGCACTAGCACCATTCATCCTAGTATTGTAGCTTATCTTCCAACCTTGTGGAAGCCAACTCCGCCTTCCCTTTGGCCCTTTCATTCCTCTTTCTGAATTTACACGAAACCAAACTGATGGTCCCCGTCCCATCCTCCTCATCCCCTTGCATCCCCAGCTGCTTTCAACTGCCCAGGCCTCCATCAAAACCCGAAACCAAGCTGAGCCTCGAGCTCGTTTCATCCTCCTCATCCCCTTGTTTCCCCAGCTGCTTTCAACTGCCCACACCTCCATCAAAACCCGAAACCAAGCTGAGCCTAGAGCTCGTTTCATACTCCTCATCCCCTTGTTTCCCCAATTTTTTAGAACTTCCCTGGCCTCGGTCAAAATGGTGAACTCAAAAATAGGGCGGGAATTGGGCAGGAGGCTGGGTAACTCACCAATCAAACAATCAGCCTCGGATCTAACATCCAGGTCGGGTTGGAAGATTATGGGTTGGTCATAAGGGTGCAACGAAAATGGTATATGGTACCCGAAGTGAGTAGAGTACAAGGGGTCGGGGGAAGGATCTGTGTCTGAGGTTAGGTTGTTTATATATTCCATTACTTTTGCCATCTCACGTGGAAATGACCCATTAGATCTCATTTCAAGATCAAGGAAACAAGTCAGGGAGAGATAGTTGTGTTTAGAATGTTCTGAAACTTGTGGGCTTTGGAGAATGGTAGATACAGTAGATGGTTTACTTGTGCCTTTTTAAGCATGTATAGCAACAGTTTTTTGTTGTAACGGATCCCGTATCTTTTAGATTTTTGTATTTTATCTCAATATTGTAATTAATTCCTATAAACCTCAGTATCTTTTGGATTTTATATTTTAATGAATAACTATGCCATATTTGCATATTACATAATATGTATTGCTGGTATTTTGGTATTTTGAATCATCTTTCAATTTGAATTTACTATATTTACATGTAATTTTTATTTGGTAGCATAAAATATTTTTAAATTTAGATGAATGGTATAAAATTGAAATAAATAGTGTATCATAAAAATATTTTTTAGTATCTATTTTACATTGTTTAAATACATACTAATTTATGATATCATATAAATAAATTTTCCACCTTAAATTAGATTTTTTTCTTATATAAATATATCTATGTACCAGTATATCTTTTGCATTAGCTTTTTGACGTGGATTTTATGATTGATCCTACTATTTAAATATTCATTATTATTGTTTCAATTATTATTATTATTATTATTATTATTATTATTATTATTATTATTATCATTAAGTTGGTTGTAAATTTAAAAAAAGATAAAATAAGTTGATAGTTTTATGAACTACACTTTTGTTTGCAAGTCAAATATGTAAGGTTCTTACAAAACTCTAGAGAAATAAATAATATTTTTATCTTTTAATGGGGTAAAAAAACTTTGGTTTTAAGTAATAAATTAGTTTAACAAATCGCCCTTTCTCATCTTGGTATTAAAAAGGAAATTTAGGAGAATATGTAGATGTTAAGTGTATTTAAAATGATATTAGAAGTTTAACGAGAATGATATGATTGTCATTTGATTTCAAAAATCATATTGGAAGATGTTTTTGAAAGTTTAGGAGAATATTACCAATGATAATAAGGTAATTGTAGTTTTTCATATTTATTTATAATCAAAAATAGAGAATAAGATGATTAGAGAGGTTTAACCCAAACCAGTAGAAGTTTTAGGAAAGTATTAGATGATAAATTGATTTAAATAATCTTAATGGAGGATGTTATAGTAACTTTCGGAGAATATTACAAATGATGATAAAATATGTAATAAAACTAAATAAAATAAAATATTTGTAAATGATAGATATATACATAAATATATATATTTGGACACTTGGAGACCTAGATTGTGGGGTACATCATCTAATGTAACATGTACATAAATATTATGTTAAAAATATTTTAAAAAATACAGTGGAGAACATATTGTATACCTTTATAAACATAGTGTAATACATCAAATTATAAAATTTAGTATTTTTAATTATAAATAAAAAATATAATGCAACATGCAGAATAAAATATTATGTGAAAAAATATATTAAAAAATAATGTGCACAACATATTGTAGAACTTTATAAATAGAATGTAGTACTTAAAATTATAAAATATAATACTTTTAAACCTAAATAAAAAATATAATGCAACTTGCAGAATAAAATATTATGTGAAAAAAATATTAAAAAATGAAAGAAAGAATGTAGTGCAAAATTTTATAAATAGAGTGTAGTACTTAACATTATAAAATGTAGTACTTTAAATCTAAATAAAAAATAAAATGCAACTTGCAAAATAAAAAATTATGTTAAAAATATATTAGAAAAAATATAGTCGAGAACTTAGTGTAGATTTATTTTATAAATAAAATGTAGTACTTTAAAATCTAAATAAAAAATATATAATTTAACATGCAGAACACATATATGTGAAAAACATATTTAAAAATAGAGTTTTAATGCATAGCTTAGTCTAATAAAAATTATAATGTAATATATTTGATGTGGAGTAAATGACAAAAAAAGTATTTATACATAAATAAAAACTTAGTACTTTTAATCATAAATAAAAAAAATATAATGCAATTTGCACAATAAAATATTATGTGAAAAAAAACTATTAAAAAAATTATAATGCAAAATAAATCGTAAAACTTTATAAATAGAGTGTAATACTTAAAATTATAACATGTACTTTTAAACCTAAATAAAAAATATAATGCAACTTGCAGAATAAAATATTATGTGAAATATTTAAAAAAATAGAGTGCGAAACATATTGTAGATTTTTTATATATAAAGTATAGTACTTTAAATTCTAAATAAAAAATATAATTTAAAATAAACAAATAATATTTGAAAATTATATTCAAAAATTATATTCTAATAAAAGTTATAGGGTAATATATTTGATGTAGAGTAAATGATAAAAAAAGTTTTTATGCATAAATTAAAAGTTTTTTATAGATAAAAAAATTATATTAAGTAAGAAAAATAAACTACTTGATCTATGTAAAGTAATACAATTAGTTTTAGATTTTTTTTTATACACCTGTAATGTAATATTGAGTGGTCCATCTCATCCAATCTAACCGCCAATATATATATATATATTTAAATAAAAAGTATAGTTTTAATCAGTCTTAAATAATTTAAATATATATATATATATATATATTCTTTGTATTCATCAAAAGTTCATAGAAGAAAAGTAACCCTGATATTTAGTTTTATTTTACTCTAATTTTTTGTTTTATTTATAAGCAAAACAAATTATATTGTTAAAAAAATTAAATTGGAATGTACAACTAAAAGTACATGAACAAATGATAATAAGGTTATAACTTAAAAGTTGTAAAATGAAAAGTAAGAGTATCTGGAGGGGGTGAGCAACATCCAACGCGTTTCTAATCAAGTTCAAATGGTCAAGTTTGTTAGACTATTGTTCAAGAAAATCAATAAATCAATAATTTTTGACGTGAATATATACACTACGATGTAAAATTAACGAAACCACTTAATATAAAAAAAACTCAAAATGAAAATAAAAGACCAATTAGTTTTTATAATTCCAATTTTAACATTTCTGTGAACCTCATTATGCAACTAGCAAATGCTCTTCTATACAAAGACTAACGACAATTCCACTAATTTCAAGTAATTGCATATAATTTTGAACTGTAGCCCACAAAAATTTGAACCAAAATCTATATAAATTTATCCGAGATCGACATGTATCACTAAAAATAATAATTCGAAATATAGTTACCACGAAAATTCCATTTAATCGAATTAAAACACATATACGAGCCAAAAGCTTAAAAAGCGAATTAAAAATTTAGAAAACAAGATAATGGTAACTAGCACAATTAAATTCTAATCTAATAGGCAGTTGAAGAATATATATCGGCAAAAGTGTGATATTTCTTAAATAGAATCAAACTTGAATAAACTCACATGCATATATTGGATCCACTAATATTGTCATTTATACCCATTTTACTGATAATAAACAACAATCCATCACTTATTCAAAGAATCTAACCATTAAAATAAATTCAATTATGAAAATTTATATGCAAACACTTAAATGTACCGGATTAAACTCACTAGATAACATTAATCATCAACTAATTACACAATCAAGTCATTAACATTATAAAACTAGGTCGGCACCCTACTGTGCTTCATTAATTAATTGCGATTATTGACGATATAAATATTGAATTTCTTGACTGTTCGTTTTTTCAAAAGAAATAGAGTATTATAAAAAGAAAGAGAATCTCGATATATTTATGTGAGCTATTGAAACGTCGAAATCCGACATTTAGAACTTAAAAAGATACAACACTAATGATGAATTGTGTGTGCCTAGCAAACACAACAAAATCCGGTTTTTTCTATTATAACTATAATTCTTTTCAAATTGGGTTTCTTTTTCCATTCAATAAGATGAAATTAAAATTTATTTAATAGATATCCAATTAATGGAAAAATATAAATATAACGGGAACACAATTATAAAAAAGGTGCAAAAATAAAAATTTTGTCATATTCAAAATAATTGAACAAAAAATGAAAGAGAAATTATATATACTGATCAGATTTCTAGATTAACACTACAAAATTCACGCTTCTTAAATGAAGTGAATAATATTCGATCATGAGTTAAAATAATAAATATTTTATTAACTCTCAAAATTTAAATGTATTTCCCGTAACTCTATGAACAAAATCTAGTTTTATGCTATATATTCCAAGAGATATATACAATCACATTATAATTTAAATATATGAATATATATATATATATATATATATATATATATATGAGAATTCAAATTTCTACAACAAGTGTAATACCAATGATTCTTCAAATAAAGTTTAACCCCAAACAAGGTCATCTTAAACGTATATGAGTTTGTGGGATACTGCTTATGAGTCAAAAAATTATTCGGCCAATATTAACCGAATATTTTGGTTTATTATAAAACAATCCACAGTCCAGTGATAAAGGGGATGAAAAAAAAGGAACGACCGAAGAATCAAGAATATCGCGGATACCTCCAATATTCTCATAATGTAGATAATATGATGGCCTAATATAAATCATTCAGAGTATTGAATAGAACTACTTGTACTTGGTTCCTATTATAAAATAAGGATATACAATAAGGATCTGTACGCACCTTCATAAGGGTCCCGACCTAGATGTTAGACTTAAGGATGATGGTTCAGTGGGTGAGTTACCTCGGGCGGACATACCCGCCCTCAACGCAATTTGTTGGAAACTTTTATAGGAAAATAAATGTAAAACCGAGTAAGCACCTGAGTCGAACCCAATTTTTGTGATTCGACCTAATTTTGTTTACAAGGATTAAATTGGGCCCAATAAAATTGAAACTGAGGAGCAAGCTAAGGGGAAACAAATGAAACATGATACATGATTGAGTTGAAGTAAGGTTAAACTGATAAAACCTTTTAGAAAAGGAAAAAAATGTCTAAATCGAAGATTGAGTAGGTTTTATATTAAACTGACTACCCACCCACCAAGTAGACTTGAGTCTAAAAAATTTAAAACTAATTTTATTAGAATATAATAATATAAAATAATAAATATGTATATATGCCACATACCCATACTTAGTCATATACATGTATATAATCTAAACGTTGTATATTACACACATCTTAAATGTGAAGATATTTGTTTTCCAAGGCAGAAACAACTCTTTCCTAATCTTATATGTGTGTATGCTCCAAACATCAAAAATATATGTTGTAACAGCCAATATATTTTCTCTAACAGAGCAACACTATGACTTCTGACTCCTCCTTTCCTTTCCTCCACTCCACATTTTGTGCAAAAACTTTTCCACAACCTCTTAAAAAAATCAAACAATCATTTCATTTCGTCACACTATATGCATACAAAAATTAATAGTTAAATTTTATAATTTGGTTTATAACGGTCCAAGGTGTACCATCATTTGTTATGGATAATGTGACATCATTTAATTATGAAGCTCAAATCTGAAAACCAAACTAAATAAAGAGTACAAAATTAATGTGGATTATTCATTTTTCTTGTTAAATTTATTGGGACCTATTCATGGACTTGGATATACTTGAATTATATAGATATTAAAGAATTCGCGGAGATATATTTTTTCTTGAACAAATTAACCGTGATTGTGATAAATGTAAGTTCGAAGTGAATTAATCAATGGGCCAAGATATTTTTTATTCATTACTCTTGACTTATAACAGACTACATACACACAAGTTAGGGTTTTTGTTAAAATAGCCACTTCATTCATTTGATTGAAGATTAGGTTGCTTACATCATGCCCTCACCATACTCTATATGTTGTATATGCTATTATATTAGGTTAATTGGTGTACTTGTATATATTTTATGATTAGTTGTTCTCCCCTTTTTTATGTCAGGTGGTTTGGATCATAGATTTTTTGTACAAAAGACAAACCAACAAAACTGAAATACAATCCTATATTTAGTCAACTACACCTTCCAATTAGCACCATGATCTTCACGATTAAAAACGGGTCAAAAATGGGTGTCACATTACTATACAATCCTCTATTTAGTCTTTTCTTTTTAACTAAAAATATGTTATTTATTTAACATTATATTCAAACAACGTGGAAAAAACACATTAACGTGTATGGTGGAGTGGAGTGCACCATACATTGTTATGTGGGAGGTCATGGGTTCAATTCCCGGTGCAAAAATTTCAACCTCATATACCATTCTAAACCCATGTTTATCACAACCCCTATTTTTTGTTGTTGCGGTATAGTCAAAATATGTTACCAAAATGACATATATATATAAATTAAAGATGATTTTTTTTAATTTGACTAGTTAATAATTATTTACATAGAAATAAGTTAATAATTGAAAAATACGTTTTATTTATTTATTAAAGTTAATAATATTAGTGTAGTGATTTACAATATTATATATTGATAAATTAAGCGCTTAATAAAACTGAACAAGTCATTGGTGGATTTATTTACAATATTTATATATTTTTTGAATTTCTTCATTTTTTATAAAGAAATATTAAAAAAATATTTATTTAAAGAAAAGATAATTAATTAGTTTAATTTCAACAAAAAATAGTTGAACCGAACTATATATTTTGATTAGAATTTAGGCCAATAGATGAAATTGGGGGCAGGAGGTGGAAATTGAAAGCGGGTGTTTAAAATTTTAACCCCAATAAAAAGAGGGACGCACGTTAGGGTTTATTGAAGTGCCTCTCTCCCTCCTCCGTCTTCCTCTCCCTCGGCGTCTCTTTTTCTCAAACTCCAATTAAGAAGAATATGTTCTCCTCAAATCCTAAATTTAACAATTACAAACTCTTCTTCTTCTACTACTCATTCTTCATCTTCTTCTGCTTCAATTATCCTCTTTAGATTTGGTATTATACAGAGTTGTAAAAGGGTAATTATCTCTTCCCCTTCGATTTTATTCAGATGCTCGTATTTTCTATTATTCCATGTATATATGTATGTATACGTATGAATTTAGGGATTTTTATTATCAATTTTGATTATTACTGTCATTTATTTATTTATTAGGGTTTCTGGATTATTTTGTCTAATTTCTTTGGGCAAATTTTAATTTCGCAGTGTTTTGGTTTTCTTTTTGAAATATTTATATACTTTCATCTTTTGAGCAATCAAGGTTTGATGTTCATGTATTACCATTTTACAGATAAAAAAGAACAAGGAATACAAGGATAAAATCACGTCCAACTATCAGGTATAATCATGCTGATATTTTGTTGGGTACTGTTAGACAGTATTACTTGTGTGGTACTAGAGAATTAATTAGTTACATTTGTTTCAGTTTTTTTTATTGGTGTTATAATTTGATATCTATGTAATTGTAAGAAGTTTGGGCTGAACCCTGTTTAAGTTATCATAGAGAGGGGGTAGGGTTGTATTTAAAATGACCTGAAGAGCTTTGAAAGGGGCTAGGGATGAAGTTGTATAAATAATATGTATATGTGATTCTGAAGTAAATTGCAAATTTTATCTAAGCAGCACTATTCTATAAACATGCTACCCTACGTTAATACTGTTAACACTTAAATCTAGTGTTTAAGCTAGAAAAGCCGGTGTGTAGATCATTCAGTCTGCACTCTGCATAGAGGAGGCTTATGGAAATATTATATCAGAACCTTTTCCAAGGATTTTAACATTTGAAATGCTGCAGCCGCATTTCTGTGAAATGCTGCTAGATGAGGTACCATCAACTGCTCTTCAAACTCTGATATGCTTCTTCAGTTGCTTTATAGTTTAGTTTTTATGTTTTCTCATCAGGTTCTGATTGCATAGGTAGAACATTTTGAGCGTTGGGTTCGGGATACAAAATTCAGAATTATGTCTGATTTCCGGATATGTGATAGGGTCAGCATTGGACTTGGTGGAAGGGTACATCAACTGCAATGCCTTCTGTTATTAAAGGAAATATATTTAGCCTCTGTTTCTAAGTTTTAGAATACAACTACAGGGTGATGAGGAAGTTTTCGAAGCTGTAGTTAAAAATGACATTAGGTAATTTGATTTTTATTTATAATATATTGAGATTCAACTGTTTTTTAAGTTTCCCATATTAGTTCCTTTTTTAAGTCAGAGTTAAGTCTGTGTTGTTCCTGATAATGATATTCATAATAACATGAACTAATATACAATTATATTAGTTTATCATATTTTTATTAATTAGCCTTTTGATTCTGGAAAATTTTGAAGCAAATTACGTGGCATGAATAAGGGGAGGAAACTTGATATCCTGTCTTCCGTTGTGGTCACCATTTTAATTAATTAGATTATTGTCATGTTCTCTTTCTGTGAACTATTTTCAATGCTGATTGTGATTTTCTGCTAGTGCCTCAACAAGGGAGTAAGTACTACTCCTATCTTTCTCATATTTTATGCTCATCTACATTCAATTGTGTTTCTTGCAAAGTCGTAGCAGGACAAAGATCACAACTTGCGCTTAATTAGAAGCTGTAATTCAATTACTGTAAGCTGTAATATGTTTCTTTGGACTTAGAACAAGGATTTAATTAGAATCTGTAATTCTTAAAGCTACCATGAATGATTTACTGTCAACACTAGGCCCGATTGTCATGGTGTATTTCTGCATGCATTATATTTCAAATATATTATCTTTGACAAAAAGCTTATTACAACAATTCACTATACTTGCTGTGTAGAGTTGTGGATCATAACAGAATGTGGAAGATTTGAAGTCTTTCCCGGTGAAGTAGTTATTTTACCTCAAGGATTCCGTTTTATCGTTAACCTTCCAGAAGGGCCATTACGTGGTTATGTAGCCGAGATTTTTGGTACCCATTTTCAACTTCCTGACCTTGGCCTAATAGGTACAAAATTTTGCAGTATGGTGGAAGCCTAAATGATTGTTTAATATCCATTTTGTTTATGTTGAATCTTATCAACTGATTATTGGTTCCAATAGGTTCTAACGGTCTTGCCGGGTCCAGAGATTTCCTTGTTCCCACAGCTTGGTTTGAAGAGAGAATTTGCTCAGGCTTCACCATTATACAAAAGTTTGGTGGGGAGCTTTTTACTGCAAAACAAGATTTTTCTCCATTTAACGTTATTACCTGGCATGGTAATTATGTCCCTTATAAGGTAGGCTTATTTTTTATTAGTTTCCTTATTGTTGTGTGTCAGATAATTAGGTTTTGTTCCATACAGCTTTCTCCTACCACCCTACCATCTATCTTTATCCTTAGCAGCACGTGTTTATATTTAACTTCTTCCTAGTCCTGATGTTGATATCTTACTAATTGCAGTATGACCTTGCCAAGTTCTGCCCTTACAATACTGTCTTAATTGTCCATGGGGATCCATCAATTAACACAGGTGGCTGGTATCTATTTGCAGCCATTTCTGTTAAATAATTTTTACTAGACATTATTTATTAATGATCATTTACCCGTCTTAGTGTATGTAGTTTTATGTGAAATACAGTACTGATATTATTCTCACAATCTTTTGCAATTATAACAGGGATCTTCCTTCACAGTACGGACAGATTTATTGAAGATGGTGAGCATAGAGACATCACAAATGATAAGTCAAACACTATACCATTGCTTGACGAAAATACTATATCTATGGTCGAGCCTTAAAATTACTAGAAATCTTGTTTTTTTTTTAACTTTGATCATCGTTTCACAAGATTACTATACAGGTTTTTCATTGGTGTTATTCTTTCGTGTACATACAAGTTATAGTTTTTGATAGATTTGTCTCGGTACTAGTTTTGAGAAGATGTACAAAGCCCTGGACAATAAAAATCGTTGGGTACATTTTTAGAAGTTTAAAGTTCTGGATAACGACTTGCTCCTTGAGTATCCCTGATCATAAAATAGTTGCTGATATAGTTATCAAATTAATGGCTCCCTACAATTCTTGTTTATCCTGTTATAGATTATGGATTGTGTTGGTTTTAAGATAATATCTTATTTATGGGCATGCTAATTTACAAACAGTTCCTAGCATTTTTATTTTGTAAAAGCGTTGTAATAAGTCTTTATACTATTGCTAATAATCAGTGTAAAATGTTGCAAAAAATACTAAAAACGTTGCAAAAAAACACTAAAAAGCGATGCAAAAAGGTTGCATGAATAGGGCCCACAAATATTGTACTGATAGCCCAAATCCTACTATAACACTTTTCAAGACCTATTGCAATCCCATTGGTGTTGCAATAGCACATTTCTATAACGGATAACCAAGGGTTACTATAGGGTGTCACCGGGGTTGCAAAAAACTCTATTGCAACGCCTAAAATTGCAACCCCGAAAAAGAGTCGCCATAGCCTTTTTTTTTCCTTTAGCAATACTTTTTTGGCCTTTAGTTACAGTTTATTGGGGTTGCAGTATGCAATCTATGGCGTAGTGATGGAAACATGTATATGAGAAGTTAAAATCCATCATGTGGGACATCATCAATGTCGAACCCAGAACTCCCATGTCAATAGTTAAAATCCATTTTGTGGGACTCATTAGTGACACATCACTAGAATTTTAATTTTTTAAAATAAAAAATTAATATTTATATTTATATTATGGCTTTGCAACACTTTTTCAGGCCTATGCGAACATAATTAAAATATGTTGTAATAGGGTAGATTAATATAATGTTATGACAACATCATCTATGACAACATCACATAATAATGTTGTATAAGGCCATTGTATGCAAGAAGTATATATAACTGGACTCTATAACACGTTAGAATAGTTTGGCATTCACCATGCTAGATGCGTTAGAGTATTGCGTAAAATATGTATACACTTAAGGATGAGCTACACAAGGACTGTGATATATATAGAAGACTACAACATGCTAGAGGCAGTGGGTAAAAGGTATTAAAATATCAAAAATGGACCAAAGAAAATAGCACTAATGTTCGACCAAATGTGTAAAATTGAATGCATCCATGTCTTATTTTTAAAAGTCCTTTTAAAGATAGGTTAAAAAGCGGGTCAATAATTTTATAACACAAGATTTAACTAGTTGAGGTGCAATTCTTAAATAATGTAAGAAAAAAGATGAGTAAGGAACTTGAGCTTTAGATTTAGCCGATCATAACTCAAGTGGTAGAATTCTTTTGAACTTGTTTCCAATCAAGTTCAAATGGCCAAATTTGATAGATTCTTGTTAAAGAAAATCAATAAATCCATAACTCTCTACCTTAATATAAAAATACAACTTAAAATTAATAATCCAAATCTATAACTCTCAAACTTAACAACTTAATATTAGAAAAACACCCAAAATGAAAATATAATGACCATTTAATTTTTGTAACCCAAATTCCAACAATTTCCTTGGAACCAGCAATGGATCTTATAAACATAATACTAACGAAAATTTGACTAACTTCAAGTAATTTCATATAATTGAACTATGACTCTAAAAAACTTTAACGAAGACCTATATAAATTCACACCAAATGGACATGTATCACTAAAAATAATAATTACAACTAACATAATGTAATTTTAACCAAATAGGTAGATAAAGAATAGAATTCAGTAAAAGTCAAATAGTTCTAAAATCGAATCAAAATTGAATAAAACACACATGTATCAACCGATATTATTATTTTTACTTCAATATTATAAACAATAACATATCACTTATTTAAAGAATTCGACCAATAAAATAAATTTCATTATGAAAATTTACATGCAACACTTAAATATATCTGATTGAACTCAAAATTTACCAATAATCATCAAATAATTACACAATCACGTCACCAACACAATAAAACCAGGCCGCCACCACATTCCGAAAGCGACTGAATTTCGGTGATGCCTCCATTCGGGGTTTTCACCTTAGATTTTCCACCTCATACACATTTAATCCTTCCACCGCAAACCCTAATGGTTGATTTAGAGCTCGAAAATTCAAACATATGTTCTTTTTTGGTGTCTAAAATATATACACATATATATATATTTATACATATTTAGTCTATACAAGCATCTCACAAAATCTATTGAAATTGGTTTTATAAAGGTGGGAAATTCATTTATGTTAGAGAGATTAGAAGAAAAAGTGAAGAAAATGAGGTGGGTGTTTATTAAAGATATATTTGGTTACTTGTCTATATGATATAATAAATAGCGATTCTTAGAATTAAAGATTGATAAATAAGAATAATTTGAATGTTATATAAAAAAACTCATTTCTACGCATGTAAAGTATGGTTTCTTTTCATAAACAGGCATGGTTAGAAATCAGATACCCAACACCAGCACTCATACCTTGTTTAAGGTTGAGACAATTGAGCTATTAACATTGGTCATTGCTCTAGACTATTTTTAATATATACGAATTAATTCATTAAGATTATATGAATGCGTTACAAAAAAAATTGCTTCTAGCTATGCTTAAGATTTAAACAATCTCTAGAACATTAGTGTTAGAAATTATGCTTAGTATTTTAAATTTCATATTACCAAAATAATGGGTCAACGTACGCCAAGTTTCCCAGGATAATTTGTTATTAGTTATTTTAATGTAGAAAGATTTTAGAAAGAAGTGATGTATTTTCACTACGGTTTTGATTATTATAAAAAGACACCTGAAATGAATAAAAGATCAACTTTTCAAATGTCAAATACATATCTTTCTCACATTCAATTAAATTTAGCATGGTATAAGAGCCTTATTTTTAAGGGACATATTTGTTTCAAATACGCCATATCCAAAAAACTACAATCACACAACTATAACCACAATCAAAACCTATATATACACAAACAACCATAACCATTATAACATAACACAAAAACATCATAAATCATGTCTATTGAAAACAAAATCAATGATCTTTATAAATTTGTTCCCAATGTGTTTGGTGGAAATACCTATCATTTCTGGGAGGAACTTGTTGAAGCATTTATGAAAGCACAAGATCTTTGCCATGCAGTAGAAAAAGAAATTGACAATACTGTGCCTTAAAATCCCAATAGTGCAACCCGTAAAGTACAAAAAGAATTGAAGACTAAGAAGCCCAAGACAAGATCATATCTATTTCCAGCTATTTTACCAAACATCTACACTAGTATCATGTCTCTAAAATCAACAAAAGAGATATGAGAGTATCTTAAAAAAGAATATGAAGGAGATAAAAAATCAATGACATCAAGGTCCTTAATTTAATTAGGGAATTCGAGCTATAAAAATTTAAAGATAGTGAAATGATCAAGGACTACTCCGAGAGACTTCTTTGTATTTCTTTTAAGGTAAGACTTCTTAGACCTGAATTTTCAGAATCAAAAATTGTCCAAAAATTTCTCGTGACAATGCCGAAAAGATATGAAGCAGTTATTACTACACTAGAAAATACCAAAGGGCATTCAACAATATCTTTGGTACAAATTTTTAATGCATTGCAGGCACAAGAGCGACGGAGGATGATGACAAATGAAAAATTGGTGGAAGGGACTTTTCAAGCAAGGAATAATAATTCCGGAAGAGTAAATAATGGAAACAAATTTCCAGTGTATGGATCTAGAGCTAATCTACCTCAACAAAGGACATGGACTAGAGATCACCATTTTGAGCTCATCATTGGTTATGCATCTTCGAGAGTTCAAACAAGAAAAACAACTCAAGAAGAATGTCTATATAACAACTTTATTTCCAAGGAAGAACCAAAGAAGGTAGAAGAAGCTTTGTTGGATCCTGATTGGGTTTTAGCTTTACAGGATGAGCTAAACTAATTTGAAAGGAACAAGGTATGGAAGCTGGTACCCAAACCTAAATGGAAGAATCCAATTGACACCAAGTGGGTATTCAGAAATAAGATGGATGAAAATTGCATAGTGGTCAGGAACAAGGCTAGATTGGGTGATAAGGGCTATTGTCAACAAGAAGGTTTGATGAAACTTTTGCTCCTGTTGCAAGACTTGAAGCCATAAAAATTTTCTTAGCCTATGCATCTCATGCCAATTTCAAGGTCTATCAAATGGATGTCAAAAGTGCCTTTCTGAATGGAGATTTGGAGGAGGAAGTCTATGTCAGTCAGCCTCCTGGTTTTGAAGATCCAAATTTTCCAGAATATGTCTACTATCTTTTGAAAGCACTTTATGGATTAAAGCAAGCACCTAGAGTCTGGTATGACACTTTACCAAAGTTTTTTTTGGAAAATTACTTCACAAGAGGTACTGTTGATAAAACCTTATTCTTTAGAAATATTAATGGCTCTAGTATACTTGTTCAAATTTATGTAGATGATATTATATTTGGCTCTACAGATGAAAGACTTTGAAAAAAGTTTGTCAAATTGATGCAAAGTAAGTATGAAATGAGCATGATGGGAGAACTAACTTACTTTCTTGGTTTACAAGTTAATCAAGTTAGTGATGGAATATTCATTAGTCAAACCAAATATATTTATGATCTCTTAAAGAAGTTTGATCTAATGGATTGTACATCTACAAAAACTCTCATGGCTACTATAACTAAACTTGAATTAAACACTACTGAAAAGTCTGTGGATATTTCAAGTTATAGGGGCATGGTTTGTTCACTTCTGTACTAAACAGCTAGTAGGCCAGCTATAATGTTTGCTACTTGTCTTTGTGCTAGATTTCAGGTTGATCCTAGAGAATCTCAATTAGTAGCTATTAAGAGAATTGTCAAATATCTCAAGGGAACACCAAAACATGGCATTTGGTACCCTAGAGATTCTGGTTTTGATCTAACTGGTTATTCAGATGCAGATTATGTAGGTTGTAAAATTGATAGAAAAAGTACAACATGTCAATTTTTAGGGAACAAGCTTGTGTCCTGGTTCAGTAAAAAGCAAAATTCAGTTTTTATCCGATAGGTCCTTGAAGAAGCATAAGGTCAAGTACACGGCCCTGGAGATGAAGATGAAGCGTTAAGAGGAGGACTACCCTTGTCTAGATAATGAGACTCTACTATAAAGGTTCAGATCCCAGGTAGTTGTTTCTAAGAATATCCCTTATTCCCCATTCCTTCATGCTCCAGAGTCTTCTTCTAGGCCTATCGAGGAGACTCCAAGGTCTTCCTCCAGCGAGATGGATACCACAAAGACATCGAGCGAAAGTGGAGAGGATGATATGGACGTAGAGGATACCTCTGCTCCTTAAACTTATGTTGGCCCTGCGTGGCTTTATTGCTTATGTTATTTATGCTTTGGACATGAAGTTTCTTTATCTTTCAAACTTGATTATCTCTATATTTATTCGCATTTGGATCGCACATCTTTTTATGTCTCATAGAAACACAACATTTGATATTGAAAACTTCACAAATTTCATAAATCTCTGGGATGCATCCCTTACATATTTTTTGTAAACTAAAATTGGAATTCTATTAAAATAAAATATGAAATCCTAAGCAAGCAAAGCTTTATGGTGCTTTTGAACTATATGTTAACATCTCCTTTTCGATGGACTACACATAATATATCTTCAAGTTTTGAGCGTGCCAAGTTCTTGGCACCTCATCTCCATCCATAGTTTCCAACTTGTAGGATCCTCTTTCTTGAACACTCTTAACCTTGTATGGCCCTTCCCAGTTCGGGAAGAGTTTTCCTCTCTGCCCTACTCCAGAAGCTTCCACCTTCCTTAAGACCAGGTCGCCTTGCTTAAAAAACCTTTCTTTTACCCGTAGGTTGTAGTGGGGCTTCCATCACTGACTTTACCAAAAGATGACCTAAACATGATGCCTCAATCACCATTCTCCCATCTGAAACCAACAAAATTATGTCTCCAGTGTTGGTTGTTATCAGGAATAGAAGAACTATTAAAAAAATTTGGGCTCTTGGGCCTCTGCCTAATATATACCCAACCACAGTGAGCACTGTTGTAGCATTGAAAACTTCTCCTAAAAACATCTATAGAAAGAGGGAAGCCATTCCTAAGGCATAGAAGCATGAAACATATGACATTTCTCCACGCGTTGGGCGGGAGTTGACACGGGTTAATCTATAAATCAACTAACAACCTAGGTGTAAACTCATGAAAAGGAATCCTAAGACTCGCATAAATGGCGTCAACATAAACAAAGAGGGTATCTGGTTTCCAGTGGCATGTACGATCACCACCATCGACATAAACTATTTTAAGGGGAGGACGGACATTGTAAGTGGTATTAAGCAAATCAATACTAGAAATGTTGTACCATTTGTTACAATAATCAAAAAACTCTAAATGAGTTATGGATGGGTAATCATCTCCCATAGAATTGATCAGATCTATCAAGGACATATAAGAAGAATGAATATTAATCTCGTTACCTCTCTTGGAAGCAGAGGCAATTTTTTCCGCCCTCTCTGAGCTCTTGTCCACCATTGATGAAGGTGAGAAAAGCTTGAAAAGAGATGAGGAAAAAGGTTTTGAAATTAGAAAGTTGAGAGGAGAAGTGCAAAATGAACACACTCTCCCCATGCATATATATATATAGTGCACTTGGCCGGTCAAATGGGTCGGTAAAAAGGAAGTCTAACCAGCTATAACCAATTAAAAAAGCCCACCCCATTATTTGGGCCCAATTCTGGAAGGGTCCAGAATATACTCGGATCAAATATATCATAATATAATATTATATTGTGTCATTATTTAAGATAAGTTGTAAAACTCTAGAAAGTTCTAGAATATAGAAAAAGGCAAAAAGCCCAAAACTCCAAGCCCAACTTTCAAGCCCAAATTAAGGGCCCATAAAACAGAAAGTTTTGGAAGATATTAAGCCCAATTTAGTAGGCCCAATAAAAAATAAAAATTAATCGAGGCCCACATACTAGCACAGTTAGGGTTGATTTTCAAAAGCTTTAGAGGCATCTGTAACGATGGATCCTGAATATTCTTGCGAAATTTTTCCTGTTATTTTCAGCCATTTCTCGGGCATCGTGCAAGTAACGAAACATCTACCTTATTAGGTACACTTATAGTTAGTACGAAGATATGATCTTATCTGCAGATAAAATGTCGAATTGTTCCGATTGATTATAATTATGGCATCAAAGATGATGATACGAGTATCAAGGTAGTCCCAGATATCAACATTGAAGATAGAGCTATGAATAAGATAAAATTATGTGACTGTTTCCTTAATTATGTACTTTGTTATGGTTGAAGAGAACAACAACCAACTCATATAGTAATGATAACCAGATGTTTGATTTTCAAAATTCTAAAATAAGTTTTCGAAAAAGATTTTCATAACAAAATTTCTAAAAGTTTTTTAACAAAATGAGTTTTAAAATTTGGTTGTCAAATTACTACTTGAGTTTCTTGTTTGTTATAAGCATTAGATTACCTGAAAGAATAGTTGATCTAGACTCAGTATGGTTAGTTCAGAGGGCCAAATGGACCCGCTATTACGAAGGAGTCTAAAATTTTCCTAACCGAAGATTGCAAATCTTTTTTGATAGTATCGACGATAGAGTCAATGTGCGGGGACATTATATATATCTAATTCATGAAAATATTAAAGTGAAAAGGAAACGATGTGTTGTGGGTCTAATGACAGACTTACGTGGCATGGACGGAACAAGAAGTTATGATTGTGAATCACGTAAGAATGCGATTATGATCAAATTAATAAAGTACCGTACGTGGAGGCACGATGCTAAAAATAATATAAGACTTAATAAATAAGAATTTATTATAGTCGATCAAATTATGAAGGCATTTTCAGAAGACTATCCAAAGTTATTATCTGACGCAGATTTGGAATCTGTTACTCGAACAAGCCCTAAAGGCGTGTATAATTGAACCGTGGATGGCGACCAACGGTGTCATTCTATTCTATAATACGACAGCGTATATTCTTCTTGATTCTTGAATACGTATGAGCCTCTTTTAGTGATAAGTTATATTAGACAAGAATGAAAGAAATTTTATTGTATCCTTTTTCTAATCATTCTTCCTTCAAAATATTGGTTTCTGATTGAGACAAGCAGTGTTATGGTGTGACGCTTTGTCGGAATGATGAAGAGTATGGTGAGATTCCACCTAATCATATGTTGTATGCCATATAATATAAAAGACCGGTCATCTTGAGTACAAATACGGTTGTCTCGTTCATATCTAAATCATCATTCATTCTTTCTACGTCAATCATGATTTATTGTCTTATGGACCCCTCCAATTATTTTATCGCACTGTTATTCTTTAAAAAGCTTTCCAATCAGAATCATATACACAAATTATGTTATTGTGTAAGGTCTATTCATTGAGTGTTTTAAAAGAAGTGAAATAATCTCATATAGTAGTTGGAATTACATGTTGAGTATAGATATAATTGCAAGACAATAAATGGTGAACATTTACGTGCAAAGAAGATACATTATGTAGATGACGTGGTTGTTACGAAGACATCAAATTAGAAGCGGATATATGTTATACATAATTGTTTTATTGCGGTGATTTTAACACAGCGTGATATTGTGTTAATATGATACATTTCAAATCTGAGATTTTGGCATAAATTGGATTAGTTAGCGAATTGTATGAGGTAAATTAACCATATAAATAAGAAAGGAAAGCTACATATACCGGATAAGTAAAATGATTTATTGGACAACATAAGCGAATGAAGAAATTCTTAATAATACCCGGACAATCGATTAATACATTGTGAAGGTGAGGCATACCTCAATCATGTGAGAGTTACTTGTCATGAACGTTCAAGATCGAAGAGATTCTAGTTACGAATAAACTTTGAGTTTATTCTTCAAGGAATGGTTAGGCTTTCACACTCAAGTAAGTGAGTTATGGTGAATTTTATGCTCAGAACTATGCCAGCGACGAAAGGTTCCGTATGGAAAGACATAAGTAGAGATGAAGAAATAGTGATCCAAATGTGAAATCTTTTAAGAAGTAACACTTTAAAAGTAAATGAGTTTTCACAGAATATGATAATGTTGGTTGAGACCATGTGTTCGTTATCAAAAGTTAGATAAGTTAACTAATGAGAATATGAATATATTGTCAAGGATAAATGATTTGTTAAATCAGTTGAAAGATACAATATAGTTCTTAAAAGTAACCGCATACGAGTATTAATGGTGAGAAATAAGATTAAAAGATATCCTTGAAATGAATTTATGAACTGGTATAAGTAAAATGAATTGATAATTAGAGAGCTTGAATTGAAACATGAACTAGAAGAATTCTAGAATAATTTGTAATTGTCTTCATTGGTGATATTTTGTTATAATCAGAATGAATGAGAAAATGTATGGTATAATGAGAATTGTTCCCTATAATCTAAAGTTGAACTAAAGATATGTGTTATAATGGTTAATATTATATGTGGTGGTGAAATGATGAGTTTAAATGATGGCAGTTGATTGGTATACTTGTGGGTTGATGGTTGGTTGTTTGATTGATAGTTGGTGTCGGCTTGAGTCTGACTGGTACTCAATAATACATAGGAGTTGGTGCCCAAATTTTTCGGAAAATACCCTACTTTTAAAGTTAGAAAGTATAATTCGGTGTGTTATTGATATTCCTGTTGATACTCCAAATGATTGTGATTTCGGTTCTTTAAAAAGGAATTTATAGCCAAACCGACTTTATATAATTGGTCTTTAATTTTATTTAACTAGTCATTACTTGGTTCAATTGATCAACTAAAAGAGTTATTTGGTTAATTTTACCAACTAATGGTCAGCTAGATGGAAATCGATTCCAACTAGATTAAGTCAAATTCTGATGTGATTTTCAGATCTAAAATCAAAAAAATGAGGAATTTGGAGGAAGTAAGGACACCACCAGAATTCAGAAGTTGTTGCCAGTGTGCGAGGCTTTATTTGGATGAATATGCTCTTTGCAATAGACAAGAGAAATAAAAGGTTATTTGTATAGGCAAGTGAGAAGAATGTTTTCAAGAACTAAAGATTCAGGATAAAGAAAAGAGAAGGAAGAAAGAAAATAAAGAAGGGAGGTTGAATAAAGAAGAGATTAGTAACTACACCAATATGGATGTTGTCAGACGATCAAAGAGATTTTATCATCTGCAATAATGTTTTATTAAAAGACTTGGAGGTATAACAATATAGAACAACGATGTAATGAGAATTACTTTGAAATACCATAAAACTCGTGAATACAAGTATCTGACGTATGGTAGAAGTTGACAATGATAATATATGAGTGAAAGGTATGGAAGCATTGGTTATTGAAGGAAAAAGTATGGAAATTACACAAACTCCAACAGTTTAAGATACATCTTCATCTAGAAAAAGTCAAATATGAGATAAGGATGCGGGTTAGAATTTACTAAAGATAATAGTTATAGTTGATTGAAGAAGATAATTGCATGATTAACAGTTAATTGAGCGAGGGTAATGAGGTAGTTGACAGGTTTAGTGATATAGAAAGATGGATTTTGTTAATTTAATTAGCAAGGATAAAAAAGTGTTCGAATAGTTAGGAATTGAAACTTCCATTCCAAAGTCAGCCACAAGAATGGCCTATGTAATGATGAACCAGTCATTACTATTGGAAAGAAAGATTCTCATATGATAAGAAGAAATAATGAGCTAAGGGAATGGAACACTTAACTGAGAAAGGAAGAGGAATCAAAAGGATGATAAAGAAACTTTATAAGATTCCCCATGATATAAGATTCTAAAATAAAGATGGATACATTTCGCTAAGAGACGTCGTAGTGAAATCACCTGAGAACCAAAGGTGGGGAAAGCGTTAATTGAATCATTATTGATAGGTTATCTAAACCTAGTCATTCTATTTTATTAATAAACAGTTTATTCAATAAGTGGGTTAGTTGCTGCTTGAAGAGATTCTGGTACATCATCAGATCCAGGAATTGATTGTAAATGATCAATATTATTTGTTTGGAGATTTGACGGAAGTATTCAAATTATGATGAATTATGTCGAACTAGAATAGTATATACCACTCCTAGATGAACGGGTATTAAGTAAGGCATAACTAAAAGATAAGAATTTGGATAAACATAGATAACTCAAGAGATTCAAGTTACTTCGAGAATATGATATTAGACATAGATGTAAATGAAGACTTTTGGATAATATGACATAAAGAAAGGAATAAACGTTATATGTGACTAGACGTAAAGTTAGAATATGCGGGTGATGCCTCTAGGTTAGTATATTTTATTCTAAATAGTAAGAGATTTTCTCCCGACAAATACTCAATTGTGATTCGAGGAAATTAAAGTATGATAATAAGTCTGGGTCTCAATCGTATCCAGATAAGATTTTCTCATTAATTCTTAATTCTGGAGTAATTTTGAGAACGTTAGAAATTGAATACGCCATGTCTCAATATATCATTCATAGATGCACAAGAAGAGTAACGGAAAGATTAAAGAGCCTCAAATGCGATTAGAAGCGATTACAAGCTAGGCTAATTGAACAGAGAAACATGTGGGAATGAAGTTCAATAACTAGTAAATATTGAAAGCGTTCATGAGCACGAATTATTAGAATAAGAAAGAAAAGATGGTTAGTATGCATTATGTTGGTCCTTTTGAGACGGTAAGATAGACATGAAGATTGTGAGTGAGTTGGCTTTAGCGCCATACGTATAATAGGTTCATAGGGTGTTAATATGTGTATACTCAGGAAGAGTAATTTAGCTCTATTATATAGATATAATGGAGACTTGAGTTGATTTATATGAGTAACTAATAGAATATGATGTCAGCAAGAGGCTGTTGAGTAATGATTGATTTGTGAGTTAAAATTTATGAAATGTTGTAAGGTTGAGAGATCAACCTGGGAAAATGGAAGTGAGATACTTGAATGTATCATTATCTAATCCTTAACGTGATTATGATGACAAAATCCTTTTAAGGGGTGAGGATGTAATATCCGGGAAATATCATGTAATTATTTTTATCAATAAATAATTATTATATGAATTTTTTGTGAATTATTTGGTAATTGAAATTGATGTTTGGATGTATATATGTGATAAAATTTGAGTATTTTAATTTTTATACATGTCCAAAATAAAGTATAAATAATTTTGATATTTTTCTTGTAATATTTGTTATTAGTTATTTGAATGTAGAAAGATTTTAGAACGAAGTTATGTATTTTTATTAGGGTTTTGATTGTTATAAAAAGACTCCTGAAATGAATAAAAGATCAACTTTCCAGATGTTAAATATGTATTTTTCTCACGTTCAATAAAATTTAGCATGGTATCAGAGCCTTATTCTTAAGGGACCTATTTGTTTAAAATACACCCTATCCAAAAAACTACAATCACACAACTATAACCACAATCAAAACCTATATATACAAAAACAACTATAACCAATATATCATAACACAAAAACATCACAAATCATGTCTATTGAAAACAAAATCAACAATATTTATAAATTTCTTCCCAATATGTTTGGTGGAAATACCTTTTATGTTTGGGCGGAACCTGTTAAAGCATATGTGAAAGCACTATATCTTTGCGATGCAGTAGAGAAAGAAATTGACAATTCCCTGCCTGAAAATCCCACCAATGCAACATGTAAAGTAAAAAAAAAAAAAATTAAGAAGCCCAAGACAAGATCATGTCTATTTACAGCTTTTTCACCTAACATCTACACTAGTATCATGTCTCTAAAGTCACCAAAAGAGATATGGGAGTATCTTAAAAAGGAATATGAAGGAGATTAAAAAATCAACGACATCAAGGTCTTTAATTTAATTAGGGAATTCTAGTTACAAAAAAATTCAAGATGGTGAAATGATCAAGGACTACTCTGAGAGACTTCTTTTTACTGCTTATAAGGCAAGATTTCTTGGAACTAAATAAAAAATTGTCTAAAAAATTCTTATGATAATGCTAGAAAGAAATGAAACAGTTATTACTATACTAGAAAATACCAGAGATCTTTCAAAAATATATTTGGTAGAAACAGTTGATACATTGCAAGCACAAGAGCATTGGAGGATGATGTCAAAAGAAGAATTGGAAGAAGGGGTTTTTTTAAGCAATGGGTGATAATTCAGGAGTTAATAATGGAAAAAAATTTCAGTGTGCGCAGCAAAAAGACCAATCATCCTCAAATTATGTGTTGGTGAAGAGATGACATCAAGTGCAATAAATATAGATATATGGAGAGGATTTGCAAATCTCAGGAGCATGGTAAGGCAAAAGAGGCTACGACCCTCGAACATGAAGAAGATTTTTTATTTTAGTGGAAATTTAAGATATCAAGATAAGGAGGACTGTTAGAAATTATGCTTAGTGTTTAAAATTTCATATATCTAAATAATGGGTCAACTTATGCCAAGTTTGCAAGGATAATATTCTTATTAGATATTTGAATGTAGAAAGATTTTAGAAAGAAGTTATGTATTTTTATTAGGGGTTTATTGTTATAAAAAGACACCTGAAATGAATAAAAGATCAACTTTCTAGATGTCAAATACATATTGTTCTCACGTTCAATAAAATTTAGCATGGTATCAGAACCTTATTCTTAAGGGACCTATTTGTTTAAAATACACCCTATCCAAAATACTACAATCACACAACTATAACCACAATCAAAACCAAAACCTATATATACACAAACAACCATAACCAGTATATCATAACACAAAAAACATCACAAATCAAGTCTATTGAAAACAAAGTCAACAATCTTAATAAATTTGTTCCGAATATGTTTGGTGGAAATACCAATTATGTTTGGGCGGAACGTGTTGAAGCATATATGAAACCACTCTATCTTTGTGATGCAGTAGAGAAAGAAATTGACAATACATTGCCTGAAAATCCCACCAGTGAAACACGTAAAGTACGGAAAAAATTAAAAATTAAAAAACCCAAGACAAGATTATGTCTATTTTCAGTTGTTTCACCAAACATCTACATTAGTATCATGTCTCTAAAATCACCGAAAGAGATATTCGGGTATGTTAAAAAGGAATATGAAGGAGATTAAAAAATCAACGACATCAAGGTCCTTAATTTAATTAGAGAATTCGAGTTAGAAAAAATTTAAAGATGGTGAAATGATCAAGAACTACTGTGAGAGACTTCTTTATATTGCTTATAAGGTAAGATTTCCTAGAACTGAATCAAAAATTGTCTAAAAAATTCTTATGACAATGCCAGAAAGAAATGAAACAGTTATTACTACACTAGAAAATACCAAATGTCTTTGGTAGAAATAGTTAATGCATTGCTGGCACAAGAGCAATGGAGGATGATGATAAATGAAGAATCGGTGTTAGGGGCTCTTAAAGCAACGAGTGACAATTCAGGAGTTAATAATGGTAACAAATTTCAAGTGTGCGCGGAAAAAAGACTAATCGTCCTCAAATTAAATATGGACAATTTGGACATTAAGGGAGGATTTTCAAATCTCAGGAGCACGACAAGGCAAAAGAGGCTACGACTTTCGAACGAAGATCTTTTATTTTAGTGGAAATTTAAAATACAAGATAATGAGGAGTGCTAGAAATTATGCTTCATATTTTATATTTTTTATTATCTAAATAATGGGTCAACTTGTGCCAAGTATGTAGGGATAATATTTTTTATTAGTTATTTGAATGTAGCAAGATTTCACGAAGAAATCATTAATTTTTATCAAGGTTTTGGTTGTTATATAAAGAAATCTTGCATGAATAGATCTACTTTTCAGATGTCAAATACATATCTTTCTCACGTTAAATAAAATTTAATAATTTGGTAAAATTACCACTTGAATGTTTAACAACATTCTTACAAAAATTACAAATAAAAAAAATCTTTATCTAGATTCATCTTATTCGTCAATCGGAGTCGCCTTCCTCACCTGATTCCTTTAGATGTTGCATTACCCTCTTCTTCGATCGAAATCGCTTGTGTGTTATTGGCTCCATATAATATTAAAAAACATGAAGTTTACCATGAATGGGGCATATTTGTTTTTTGAGGAAAGTTTTAATTCTTAAAGAAGACAATACCTCAATTATTATCAAGTGCGTAATGCATACCCCTTTTATGATATAATCTAGGAATGTCTACAAAATATATGTTTGTCTAGCATACAGACCGTAACAAAGTTAAAATAATGAAAGAAAGCTTGAAGAAGATTAAAAGAAGTAAAGCATGTAAAAATTAAATAGCAAATGAATAATTGCAAAATATCCATATATTATTTCACACTCATAGTGCTAATTTCAAAAATGATAAATTTACTCGGAAGTTAAAGAAACAGTTTTCACGCATTGTGCGAACAAAAAAAAAGGAAATTATCAAATCTAGTTCTCATATTAGCGATACAAACCCCTCCCTCTAAAATTAATTTAGAATTTTGATTATAAGTAAAAAATAAAAGAATAGTTTGATTAAATTATCATGTCCATGTCAGTACTTACATTAAAATGCACATCACACTCTTGGTGAATCAATCTAGTTTTATGCACATACCGTACACAAGATTACAGTACTATTATTGAAATCTAAATAAATTGATATTTCAAAATTAAAAAACAAGTAGATTATTCAATCATAAATTCAAAACCCAAAACAAATTTAACTAAACAACAATTAAAAATAAAACTAAAAAAATTTCATTCAGCTACATTGAGGCAAGTGAGAAATTTTTTTTACCTTGTCAATCACTCCAGCACTAGCACCATTCATCCTAGTATTGTAGCTTATCTTCCAACCTTGTGGAAGCCAACTCCGCCTTCCCTTTGGCCCTTTCATTCCTCTTTCTGAATTTACACGAAACCAAACTGATGGTCCCCGTCCCATCCTCCTCATCCCCTTGCATCCCCAGCTACTTTCAACTGCCCAGGCCTCCATCAAAACCCGAAACCAAGCTGAGCCTCGAGCTCATTTCATCCTCCTCATCCCCTTGTTTCCCCAGCTGCTTTCAACTGCCCACACCTCCATCAAAACCCGAAACCAAGATGAGCCTAGAGCTAGTTTCATCCTCCTCATCCCCTTGTTTGCCCAATTTTTTAGAACTTCCCTGGCCTCGGTCAAAATGGTGAACTCAAAAATAGGACGGGAATTGGGCAGGAGGCTGGGTAACTCACCAATCAAACAATCAGCCTCGGATCTAACATCCAGGTCGGGTTGGAAGATCATGGGTTGCTCACACTACAAGAAAATAGGGTTAATTACAACTGATGCAATTTCGACCGCGTCTAAATTCGACCGCAGGCGGTCGACACGGTTTGGCACGCCTAAATTCGACTGGCCCCGGTCGAAATCTAATAGTCGAATTTAATTGGTCGAATTTACAAATAAATTCAACTTCAACCAGTTGAAATAAAAATAGTCGAATTTAAATCGGTCGTATTTAGAGTAAAATTCGACCGAAAAAAATTCGGTCAAATTTACAAATGGTGGGAAAAAAAAGTGGGAAGTTTCCCGCCAAAATATTTTTTTCCATTTACTAAATTCGACCGCAGACAATCGAAATTTATTTTTGAATTTTAGCGGGAAATTTCCTTCCAAATTTAGTTTACAGCGGGAAACTTTATTAAACTGAATTCGGTTGAATTTAGTGAAATACTATATTCGACCGCTAGCAGTCGTATATCAAATTCAACTTTAACTAGTGGAAATAAAACGGTCGAATTTAAATCGGTCGTATTTAAAGTTAAATTCGACCGAAAAAATATTCGGTCGAATTTATGACTAAAGGAAAAAAAGAAAGAATTTTCTCACCAAATAAAATTTAATGTAATTTACTAAATTCGACTACAGGCAATCGAAATATGTTTTTAATTTGGCGGGAAATTTCCCTCATTTCCCCCCGAAATTTTATACAAGGCGGGAAACTTTGTTTGACAGAATTTGGTTAAATTTACTAAAATGCTAAATTCGACTGAAAGCGGTAAAAAAAGAAATCCGGCTGAAAAAGGTGGAAACTTAAATTCGACCAATTTACATCATTTTTAGCCTTGTCATAAATTCAACTGTATTCCATTGAATTTAGGAGTTCATTTTAGAAACCCTACTGCCTCTTTCTATCCAGTAGCCGTATTTCTCATCTTTCCCACCCCCAATTTCATCATTTTCTCTCCTTTTTCTTCAAATTCATTCATGTGATCATCATTCTTTTTCAAGTTAGTTTAATTTTAAAGCTTTCATATATTTTTATGTTCATTAAATTCTATATGTGATTATTATTAATGTCTTGATTTCTTCAATTATTTATGTGTTTATGTAATGATTTGAGTAACTTGAATTTATTGCTAAAATTAACTTGGTTGTTGTTTATTAGGCTTAGAATATTTGGATAATTAGTAAAATAAGTTTATAATTTTGAGTTGTTAGTTGTTGTTTACTTTTTTATGTCTAGCAATGCATTAACCTAATATCATTCTGTGGTTATTTATAGATGGAATCCGATCGTAGTTGGATAGGTCTTAGTCGATTTAATGAAGCAAAATACAAAATGGAAGAATATAAAGTTGGTGTGGATAATTTCATTAAATTTGCTATTGAGCATCTTGAAGAAGAAGATAATGGCCTTATAAGATGTCCGTGCAAAGATTGTCGTAATATATACTAAAGGCAACCTAGTACCGTGAAAATACATTTATATTGACATGGTATCATGCAATGGTATATTAGATGGGATTGTCACGGGGAGAAAGAAATGTTATGGAACGAGGCCAGAACAAGTTATATTAACACGGGCTGCAAAGATGATGATATGCATGATGCACATGATAATGCCTTCGAAGATTGTGAGGATTTTGAGGAAGAACCGAATGAAATAGCAAAACAATTTTACAAGATGGTGAATACTGCATCAGAACCAATTTATTCGAACAATGCCAATCTTACAACGCTAGAGTTTGTAATGAAGCCGCTTCATTGGAAAAACAAGCATAATTGTAGTAACAATGGTTTTGATGACTTGCTTCACCTCATTGGATCGGTACTGCCTGATGATCATAAATTGCCTGAGAATTACTACACCGTGCGAACGATGATTAAATGATTGAATATGGAGTATGAAAAGATTGATGCTTGTGAGAATGATTGTATGTTATTTTACAAGGAACATAGCAAAAAGACAAAGTGTGATATATGCAAAGAAGACCGATACAAAGTGCAAAAAGATCCTAAAAAACAAAAGATCCCTCGAAAAATCTTGCGTTACTTTCCTATTACAATGAGATTGCAGCGTTTATTCATGGCGGAGAAGACTGCAAAATGTATGAGATGGTACCATGATAGAATTGCAGTTGAAGGTGACTTAAGTCACCCAGCAGATGGAGATGAATGGAAACAATTTGATCGGAGATTTCAAAGATTTTCAAAAGAGATTCGGAATGTCAGACTCAGGCTCTCTACTGATGGATTTGACCCCTTTCGCGATAAGCACACTAGGGAGTATACAGTATGGCCTGTGGTGGTTATTGTGTACAACCTTCCCCCATCTATGTGTACTAAGGCTCCATACATGTTTATGCCTCTTCTCATTCCTGGACCGACGGATCCAACAAAACACTTACATGTTTATCTCAGGCCATTAATTGATGAATTAAAATTGTTGTGGCATACTGGAGTGGAAACATATGACATGTTCTGACGTACAAATTTTATGATGAAGGGGGCACTTTTGTGGACAATTAGTGACTTTCCTGCACTTGCCATGCTTAGCGGGTGGTCCACTAAAGGTAAGTTGGCATGTCCAGTTTGCATGGGAGAGGTCAAAGGTAAGCAACTCAAACATGGTGGTAAAACAACATTTTATGGAACTGCCCGGTATTTTTTGGAGCCAGATGATCCTCTCATAAGGAGTACGAGATTTGGAAGAGTTGAGACACGATCAGTTTGTGCTCGACATTCAGGGTCACGTGCAAAGGTCATGTGTGAGCAAATACAGTTTCCCCCACCAGGAAAGTCATCGAAGAAAAAACCAAAAGATTATGGTGTGACACATAATTGGACTCACAGTTCTCCATTTTTTGAGCTTCCATATTGGGAAACACTCAGCCTTCGTCATAGCATTGACATTATGCATACCGAAAAGAATGTATTTGACAATATTTTCTACACAATTCTTGATGATTCGAAGAAGTCTAAAGATAAAACCAAATCAAGAAAGGATTGTCAAGAGTTAGGTGTACACCGTGAGTTGTGGATTCAAGATAATGGTATAAAACCACATGCACCATATGTACTTTCGAGTGAACAAGTTCAAAAGTTGTATAAGTGGATAGTCTCATTGAAACTCCCAGACGGGTATGCCTCAAACATATCTAGGTGTGTGAATTGGAAGAAAAATTGCATTCGGGGGATGAAATCACACGATTGTCACGTCTTCATGCAAAAAATGTTGCCTATCGTTTGTTGTGATCTACTTCCGAAACATGTGTCTGATCCTATCATTGAATTGTGCAACTTCTTTCAAGATTTATGCTCGTGTAGTCTCAAATACACAGATTTAGAGAAAATGGAGAGAGATATAGTGACAATAATGTCTAAGCTTGAAACTGTCTTTACTCCTAGTCTTTTTGATCCCATGGAGCATTTGCCACTGCATTTAGCAACTGAGTGTAAGTTGGGTGGCCCGGCCAATAGGCGTTGGATGTATTTTATTGAAAGATACTTGCACAACTTGAAATTGAAGGTTGGAAATAAAGCTCGAGCGGAGGGTTCAATGGCACAACTCTACATTGAGGAAGAATGTGTACACTTTTGTACGTTATATTTTGATTCCAAGAATGGATTGATGCATAATCAATAACGTCAAAATGAGGCCCCTCAAATGTTTCAGAATGCCAATTTGTTAGAAGTTTACACATATCCGACACATCCTAGTCTACGAACTAGAGATAGAATCTTGAGTTGTGATGAATATGAACTCGTGGCATACTATGTTCTTATTAATTCGCCGGAGGTTCGAAAGTACTTGAGGTAAGTTATTTTTAAATAACTTCTTTTTTAAAATTACTTTAGTTCAAAATGTGATGTTTTTATTATTTAACTTGATTATGTAGGGGTTTTCAAAAGTTGGTACAACGACAATACCCACATTTGAATGATGCGGAAAAGGAACAATTTCAAAAAGAACAATTTAAAGATTGGCTCGAAAGAAGGGTATGCATTATAATTTATACACAGACACATACACAAATTTTCCTCATATTATATTTCTCACATATGTTATTAGGTACAAGATGACGAAGAGCTCAACAAGAAATTTATAGACCTAATAAGAGGTCCGTTGTATAAAGTGGAGTCTTATAAAGTATGCAAGTGCAATGGTTACAAATTTGATTGTGTAAATGCTAATGAGCTCACTTCACCAAATTCCGGTGTTGTTGTCATTGGTGAGAAATTTAATTATTTTTCTTAATATCTAACTTGTATTTTTCTTTACCAATTGTTTTCCAATTTAATACATTTTATTTCTAGGGACTTCTTACGAAGAACATTATGGTAACTACTATGGAAGGATAGAAGAAATTTTAAAACTCTTTTATCAAAATGGGCATCAAGTGATCATCTTCAAATGTCATTGGTTTGATCACACGACACATGTGAAAGTCGATAAACATCGGATAACTACCGTAGATGTTAAATCAAAACTAAATGCCGAAGACGTGTTTGTGTTGGCTAGCCAAGCTCATCAAGTATACTATGCACCAAACATTTCTAATGCAAAATCATCATGGTACACGGTTTTAACAACAAAGAGGCGACTAGTTGATGAAAGTGTGTCAATTCAAGAAAAAACCGGGATGAATGATGATGCTTTACAAAATGAAGTGTCAAATGCTTCATCATCGCATGTTGAAAGAGTTATTATTCGTGATCCCTCAAATTTTTTTGTTGACTTGAGAATGTTTGAAAATGACTATTCGGTAGATTACAACAATGAAGAAGAAAGTGAAAGAGATAAAGAAGATGAAGAAGAAGACGAAGACGAAGACAAAAATGAGGATGAAGATGACTTGAGCGATAATGATGATTTAATGTAATTTATTTTAATTATTTCAATCAAATTTGTGTCAAAGCAATTATTTCTTTATCTAATTTTCTATAAAATTTACATTTAGGCAATTTTTTTTTGCTAGATGGCCAAGTATTTGTTAATTTTATTAGATGAATGATATCTTCTGTTGAATTAGTGCAGAAAAGAGGTTTCAACAGCTTCTGGAGAAAAAATATATTTGTTCATTAAATTTGACCGAATGACAACGAAAAGTTTCACACGGCTAATTTCCACCGATCTCGGTAGAATTGAAATAAAATATATAAACATATTTTACCCCATTTCTCTCACTTTCATCTCTCTCAAGCGGCTGTCAATTAAAATTAGGGTTTAAGAAGGGTGAAGGAGGCGGCTATCGACTGATTAAATCAATGGCTGATGAACGCTCAAAGAATGCAATCAAGCTGATAAAAACTTCACAGGTTCATCTCTCTTTCCTTGAAATTAGGGGTTTTTTACATTTTTATAATGCGCTCTCTCTTTCACCATTCTCTTGGCTTATTTGGGGGTTATGTAATTAGTGGGGTGTACTGAGAAACAAAACTTAATTGGATACAAATAAAAATGAAGGAGATGAACTATACATGTGTGTAAACTATGTATGTAACTGCTGTGTGTCGGGTGTTACTGAATTTGTTTGTTGGATGGTTTTTTTACTGAATTTGGAGGCGGAGGAGCTGAGGTTTCAGTTTAGTACTGTTTAAATCCCCGTCTTATTATAAAACCTAATATTAGTAGTAGTGGGCTGGGATTAAACTTTGTATTAAGCTAATTGTCTCGTCTCCTATTATATTTTTGCTATAATCTTCCCTTGGTCCAGCTTAAACCGGGGTCTGCATATTATTTGTTTGCCATTCTTGGTTTTCTGTATTACTACACACTCTTTTTAATCACCCTAATCTTGAATTTTCTTCACTTAGAAATCTTGATGTTAAAGATTTTCCACTTCGTCAATGACAGCTTTCGAGACATGCTTACTAAATGACTGTTGTTAGTGTAATTAGTGATTTCCGTTAGTACTATTGCAGATGTTGATTTCAGTATTAGTATATCAACAGGGCCTATTAAAAGATGTATATCAACATGTCATTTTAGAAGACTAATGTCTGGCCGACCTATGACCCCCCTGTGTACTGCAGATTAATACAAATGGGACCTTGACAATTACTGTTTTGACATACTCTTTTATGTGTTTTTTAGGTGGTCTGGACTGGTCCAAACTCAAGGAAGGGAAAACGATATAATAATGGTGGGACCAGCGGAAGTGATCCACACAAACCTAGTGACGAAGAAAGTCAGGGGGAAGGGTCTTACGAGGTGGGAGAAGGCAGCCAAACAATTCTGTTTGAGAGGAAAAGGCGCACATGTTGTGAAGGCGACTACCCGAGAAAACCAACTTGGAATGCAAGACCAACGATTCAATTACTTCCGAACCTAAAAGGGTAATAAATTTATTTATATTCCTTCAATAAATATTTTGGTTATTGTTTTGGTAGTTTTTTAGAGGGAGGTTTTTTTCTGGGGTTTTTTCCTCTATTTAGTTTCTGCATTTCAGTTTTACAGTCCTCTTTTGCTATATAAACATTTAAACAATAATTTATTTCTTTAGAATACAAGTATGAATTCTCCATGTATTTTCTTTTAATAGGAAGTTTTGAAAGAGTCAATATTACAAAAACGCCAAAATGGTAATTAGAAAAGATTTATGAAATTTTCATTTCTAAAATTGTAGCTTGGTTATAGCAGGAGTTTGAACATTGTCCTTGCAGTAAACTTCATAATATAATGACTATTTATGTGGTAGTACTTTTGTGTAGCATATTGCAATTTGTATCCATGTTTATAGCTCAGAAGTACTTGAATGCTAGATGTAGATACTGTTCATAAATGATCTAAAATGAACTGGGAGGAATTATGTTGAACTATATTATATTAATATCATTGTTATCAAATATTGCTAACAGAAAATGCCTTGAGTTTTTTTAAAATGACTATTGACTATTGTCTACTAATTCTTAATTTAATCAGAGTAAGGTACCATTAATACTTGTATAGATTGGTTAAAGCATGTGCTAATATCTCAGTTAGGTACTAGCTAAATCTATCTTTGAAACATTAAATACCTCAGTGGTGGGCAGGAAGCTTAGCAGACCACAATATAATTTTCTGATTATTGTCAGTCATGCAATAATGATTTTCATACTTCACTCTGTTTTAGCATATAAGACTTTAGTGTGTTGTTTAATGATATAGTAACAGTCAGCTAAATTTCAGACTATTTTGTTAAAACTAAAATCAGACCAGCAACTCAACTAATAGTATGAAAATTGGGAAGTGAATGCAATAATGGAAGGGTGCGGTGTTGATAAACACCTCTATACATTGAGCATTGTTTGTACTAGACAAGGCAATCCCACTTAGTTAGGAATGTACACCTAAGCACACACCTGATGATGCTACAAGTATTATATAGATTGATGTAAATAAAGATTGTTTAGCTACAGATTACATTTATTGGCCCCTCTAGATTAAATAAAGATCTCTGGTTCTGGTTTGTTCTGTGGCTCGGTTTTTCCGAGTTGGGTTCTCCATCGAGATGATAAGACCTGGCCTTTTTGGTGACATTAAGAAATTTGCTGACATTTGGATTGACAACCATAAACTGTTTTAAAGTGCTTGTTTTTAATAAGCATTATATCTGTTTAAAGTGCTTGTTTTTAACATCAACTTGCTAAACTTTCATTATGTTTTTACAGTTTTATGCGGAATACACCCAAGAAAACATTGGCACGCCTTGCTCGCCTGAAATGGGATGAACATACAATCTCTACAAAGGGAGCTGCACGTAATGCTTGGTACAACAGATGTATCAACTGTTTTAAAGTAAGTATTTTAATTTTATTTTTCTTTCAGCCTTTGTAAACTACTACTTGGGGTTTAGAGTTTTTACTTCTTATTTATTCTCAACAGATGTAATGCTTAATTTCATTCTCCTCGATCAACTTTCTTGTTTCATTCTAGTTTTCTTAACATCCTTTAGAGTTTAGAGTTTTCTTTCTTTTTCATTTTCTTTCTTTCTTGTTTAGAGTTTACTTTCTTTCTTTTTTTTTTAACTTACTTTTAGACTTTTATATCTTGTTTCATTTCAAGTAATATATAAATTAGGCAGCTTAAACCAAAGTGTATGATTTTGGTTAAAATCACATATATTGGTTATAAATCATATATTTTATTCACTAATTATCGCTTCGATATTGTAAATCAATCTTTCAATAAAAGTGTGACCCGTTGTGCGGCTAAAAGTGTGTTTTCTGGTTTTATGATTTGTTTGTGTTAAGTGTAGATAAGAATTAGTGGACATTAGTGTTTGTTTTTAACTGAAATAAAACATTCAGATAAGAGTTTGCATGTAGCTCCCAGAGTTCTCACGGTTTTTACTCACATGATGCACGGTTTGTGTTTTGTTTTTTTCTCTTTAAGGACTATATAAATTGTAAGTGTACATTTTAGCGTATCACATGTTAATCTCCTAAACGTAGTTTATAATCACACTCATTTGAGTACTTTAAAATTACACCGACTGCTCTAGTACAACTGTGGTGGCTGGTGGGACTAAAAATGCAAGACAACCCTGAGTTAACTTTGTTGAGTCTACTATCACAATTCATGCAATAAATATAGCCACTACTAATGTTTAACTAGTCTTATATTATCATGTTTCTAGCTACTAATAATTAATATGAGACTGAATGTTTTTTAATTTGAAACACTTTACTAAGCTTTTTTATTTTAAATCTAAGCAATTTATTTTTACAGGAGTACTACATTTATCCGAAGGGGATTCTCGAAGAAGATGGGGACGGAGCTGTGAGAGCACATCTGAATAGGAATTTTAAGTCCTATCTTGGTACTGAGAGGGCCCGACTGCTCAACAAGTTGAATGTCTTATTTGAATGCGGATATACTGAAGAAGAACTCGACATAAAAGGTGAAGCATTCAAGCCTCATTACTTCTCTCAGCGGGCATGGAATTCGATATGCGCGTATTGGGGTACACCTGAATTTAAAAAATTGTCGGATGCTGGCAAGAATGCCCGAGAAAAGATGGAATTTACCTCTTGTACTCGTGCAAAACCATATGAACAAAGACGACAGGTATTATTCTATCTTGTAAATAGATTAGGTAGTTTTTTTTATCTTTTGCAAGTATGAGTGGATATGTCCTTGATTTTGTATTATAAGTTCTTAATTTTGTTTTAATCTCTCATGTTTTGCTATCTATGCTGATGCCCTCCTAGAACAAGACTAATTACTTAGCATTAATGCAAATATAAAACACATAACGCTTCACTACAACTGTTCTGAAGTAAAGGTGTTTAATTTAATATGTTTTGACTGATTCAGATTTTACTTAAATCTTACAGCCTGGTGAAATTTATAAACAGATTACTAAAATAAAACAAATCACTAATTATCTCCATCTTACTACCTCCTTACCCCATCACTAATTTCAT
The DNA here is from genome assembly GCF_009905375.1 of Apium graveolens. Taxonomy (NCBI): domain Eukaryota; kingdom Viridiplantae; phylum Streptophyta; class Magnoliopsida; order Apiales; family Apiaceae; genus Apium; species Apium graveolens. The sequence continues at coordinate 178,311,822 of NC_133657.1, forward strand.
TTTTTAATTCTTTATTTATTTTTTAAAATTATTATGTTTAATTATCTACTTTCTAATAAATAACTATAACTTATAAGTTATAATTTACTAAAAATATTACCAACTTATAATTAAAATATTTATTATATTTATTTTCCATCTGACAGGAAATAGATGAAGTCAGAATTGCTAAAGAAGAGATGCCAATCAGTGATGAGGAATTTATGAATACCGTGTACGACCCTACTGAATCAGCTGTGATAGAGCTACAGGTTTGTATTTTATTTTTAAGTAAACTGATTTATAATTGAATGCTTGTTTTTAGGGTCAATTAATAGAGAAGTGCTTTATTTGTGATTTTCCTTTCATATATTGTAGGGAAAACTGAAAAAGGTGCGAGTTGAATTGGCAGATGAGTTGGAAGCTGCTGATGAAGGGGCATCCCCCCGTACACAAAGGGCAATTCAACGGAAGAATAATCTGATTGTGCTAGCTGGAGCGAGACCCCCGACTAAGGGAAGGGTTAGTTAACCCAAGATACCTTGGCGGAGTTGATGGGAGCACAAGATGCAATGAAGCTATTAAAAAAAAGAAAAATGAAAGACTCTGAAGAATCATTTGACGTTGCTCCCGAAGAAATCTATTCTTTGATGCCAACGATCTTAGAAGATGTGAAACAAATGGTTCGTTCTTTACCCATGGAGGTGATGCGATCTGTTCTGGACGAGAAAGTAAGTAACCTGGCCACTACTGCTTTTCCAGACCCGAGTCAGCGATCAAAGCACAAAAATTCTGTGCGAACAGAAAGAGTTGCGCTAAAAGGGATCTTGAAGGACAATGATAAGATTATTGTACAGGTAACATATTTTGTTTACTTAAATTACTTGATCTAGAAAGCCATATATTTATTTAAGATAAAGTTTTTTTTTGAAGAATGTTAAGCCAAAAAACCTGTGAAGCAGATTATCATTAGTATCTACTAATAATAATTATATGATAATAACAAGTTATAAACTAAATAATCATATGACATGCAAATCTGATCCAGGAATGAAGATCAGTTTTATGGTGTCAAATCTCTGGTTGTCATTATCCTCAATAGCAACAATTGGACCAGTCTTAGTCACGGGTCAAATTGTTTGTGAAGTTACAGTTTTGATCAGTCTTGGTTGATATTGATTTGAAATGAAGTGTTGATTCACTTCTTTTGGTAATATTATTTTGAATTGTAGTATTGAGACTCAAGGTCACAGACACAATTATATTTCAAAATATAACGAATTTTTGTTATCGGTTCTAAGGTTCAGTTAAAATGATTAATTAATTGCAATGCATTGTAATATGAAGGCCTACCACGAGCAGTAAGTTTTTAATTGTGTTTGTATGCTCTGTGGCCTAGTTCATGTACAAATATAAACTAACTTTTTATTTTGTTCACGTGCGATTTTCCAGTCTGCTCTATGTTATATTAATTGCTAGCATGTTACCAATACTTGCCTTCATGTTTAGTTTATAAACACTTGCATTTTATAATATATGCTTAAAACTTTACAAGTTTCATGCATGCAGGTGACTATATATATTTTCTGATAAGTATCAGTATATTTATTCAGCTTATTTAGTTGCCTGTATGCTTTGTTTTGTAAGGTAATTATATAGGTTTTATTATATTAAAAAAATATTGATATACTTGTTTATGTACCGATGCAGGAGACCCTGCTAGGGAAGGCATTGGTGGTGCACAACACCTCCAACAATGGAAATAAAGATGCAGTTGGAGGCAACAATGAAGACGGAGTTGGAGGCGAATATGAAGATGAAGATCTTGACGCACACAACTATCCGTTGCTCTAGGTCTTTTTATTTGGTCTGGTGAACACGCTTAGCTTTTTATGGAATAATGGATTTAGAACCTTCAGTTTCCCTTTTGTAAAGCTAGCTCTTTTGTTAAATATTTCCGGGTATGTAACTAATGGTTTATTTGAACTTTCTACTATTATTCGGTACTGGATATAACCCGGATATAACTGTCAGCACTGAAATTTCTAACTCCTTTGTAAAGCTAAGCTAACTAGCTATTTTATTAATCGTTTAGGGAATGTAACTTTTGTTAAGCTAACTAGATTTGTTAGCATATATCTTTGTTAGTCTGTGAATTGTGTTTGGGTGTACAGGTATATAAATATGGCCTATCATTAGTGCTGGTCATAAGCACTATTATATTTTTTTTGGCTCTTAATTCGACTAACGTTGGTTGAGTTTAAATGACATTTGTTGGATAAATACAATCGAATTTAGAAACACCGGTCGAGTTTAATATTCGACCAAAAATAGTCAAAGTTACTTTTTGATTAAAAATAGTTGAATTTATTTTTTTACTCAAAGCGGTTGAATTTCAAAAGTGACCGGTTACGGTTGAATTTAGTATTTTTGGCGGGAATTTCAAATTATAAAAAAAAATTGGTGGTATTTTCAAATTTCAAGCGAAAATTTGAAAAGTTGAAGTAAAATTCTGCTGGAATCAAATTTGACCATCTTCGGTCGAATTTTTACAGTCGAATTTAAACGGTTATAATTTTTCGGTCGTAATCCGACGGTCGAATTTAGTTAAATACGACCGAACTTCTAAACTCGACTCCCTCTATTACAACTGATTCAAAATCGGTCGAAATTAGGTAAATTCAACCGCGCGCGGTCGAATTAAGCTAAATTCGACTGATTTTTTTCGGTCGAATTTAGCCTTGTTTCTTGTAGTGTCATAAGGGTGCAACGAAAATGGTATATGGTACCCGAAGTGAGTAGTGTACAAGGGGTCGGGCAAAGGATCTGTGTCTGAGGTTAGGTTGTTTATATATTCCCTTACTTTTGCCATCTCACGTGGAAATGACCCATTAGATCTCATTTCAAGATCAAGGAAACAAGTCAGGGAGAGATAGTTGTGTTTAGAATGTTCTGAAACTTGTGGGCTTTGGAGAATGGTAGATACAGTAGATGGTTTACTTGTGCCTTTTTATGCATGTATAGTAACAGTTTTTTGTTGTAACGGATCCCGTATCTTTTATATTTTTGTATTTTATCTCAATATTGTAATTAATACCTATAAACCTCAGTATATTTTGGATTTTATATTTTAATGAGTAACTATGCCATATTTGCATATTACATAATATGTATTGCTGGTATTTTGGTATTTTGAATCATCTTTCAATTTGAATTTACTGAGTAACTATGCCATATTTGCATATTACATAATATTTACATGTAATTTTTATTTGGTAGCATAAAATATTTTTAAATTTAGATGAATGGTATAAAATTGAAATAAATAGTGTATCATAAAAATATTTTTTAGTATCTATTTTACATTGTTTAAATACAAATTAATTTATGATATCATATAAATAAATTTTCAACCTTAAATTATATTTTTTTCTTATATAAATATATCTACGTACGAGTATATCTTTTGCATTAGATTTTTGACGTAGATTTTATGATTGATCCTACTATTTAAATATTCATTATTATTGTTTCAATTATTATTATTATTATTATTATTATTATTATTATTATCATTAAGTTGGTTGTAAATTTAAAAAAAGACAAAATAAGTTGATAGTTTTATGAACTACACTTTTGTTTGCAAGTCAAATATGTAAGGTTCTTACAAAACTCTAGAGAAATAAATAATATTTTTATCTTTTAATGGGGTAAAAAAACTTTGGTTTTAAGTAATAAATTAGTTTAACAAATAGCCCTTTCTCATCTTGGTATTAAAAAGGAAATTTAGGAGAATATCTAGATGTTAAGTGTATTTAAAATGATAGTAGAAGTTTAACGAGAATGATATGATTGTCATTTGATTTCAAAAATCATATTGGAAGATGTTTTTGAAAGTTTAGGAGAATATTACCAATGATGATAAGGTAATGGTAGTTTTTCATATTTATTTATAACCAAAAATAGAGAATAAGATGATTAGAGAGGTTTCACCCAAACCAGTAGAAGTTTTAGGAAAGTATTAGATGATAAATTGATTTAAATAATCTTAATGGAGGATGTTATTGTAACTTTCGGAGAATATTACGAATAATGATAAAATAGGTAATAAAACTAAATAAAATAAAATATTTGTAAATGATAGATATATACATAAATATATATATTTGGACACTTGGAGACCTAGATTGTGGGGTACATCATGTAATGTAACATGTACATAAATATTATGTTAAAAATATTTTAAAAAATAGAGTGGAGAACATATTGTGTATAACTTTATAAACATAGTGTAATACATCAAATTATAAAATTTAGTACTTTTAATTATAAATTAAAAATATAATGCAACATGCAGAATAAAATATTATGTGAAAAAATATATTAAAAAATAATGTGCACAACATATTGTAGAACTTTATAAATAGAATGTAGTACTTAAAATTATAAAATATAATACTTTTAAACCTAAATAAAAAATATAATGCAACTTGGAGAATAAAATATTATGTGAAAAAAATATTAAAAAATGAAAGAAAGAATATTGTGCAAAATTTTATAAATAGAGTGTAGTACTTAACATTATAAAATGTAGTACTTTAAATCTAAATAAAAAATAAAATGCAACTTGCAAAATAAAAAATTATGTTAAAAATATATTAGAAAAAATATAGTCGAGAACTTAGTGTAGATTTATTTTATAAATAAAATGTAGTACTTTAAAATCTAAATAAAAAATATATAATTTAACATGCAGAACACATATATGTGAAAAACATATTTAAAGATAGAGTTTTAATGCATAGCTTAGTCTAATAAAAATTATAATGTAATATATTTGATGTGGAGTAAATGACAAAAAAAGTATTTATACATAAATAAAAACTTAGTACTTTTAATCCTAAATAAAAAAAATATAATGCAATTTGCACAATAAAATATTATGTGAAAAAACTATTAAAAAAATTATAATGCAAAACAAATCGTAGAACTTTATAAATAGAGTGTAATACTTAAAATTATAACATGTACTTTTAAACCTAAATAAAAAATATAATGCAACTTGCAGAATAAAATATTATATGAAATATTTAAAAAAATAGAGTGCGGAACATATTGTAGATTTTTTATGTATAAAGTATAGTACTTTAAATTCTAAATAAAAAATATAATTTAAAATAAACAAATAATATTTGAAAATTATATTCAAAAATAGAGTTTTAATGCATAAATTAGCCTAATAAAAGTTATAGGGTAATATATTTGATGTAGAGTAAATGATAAAAAAAGTTTTTATGCATAAATTAAAAGTTTTTTATAGATAAAAAAATTATATTGAGTAAGAAAAATAAACTACTTGATCTATGTAAAGTAATACTATTAGTTTTAGGTTTTATTTTTTACACCTGTAATGTAATATTGAGTGATCCATCTCATCCAATCTAACTGCCAATATATATATATATATTTAAATAAAAAGTATAGTTTTAATCAGTCTTAAATAATTTAAATATATATATATTCTTTGTATTCATCAAAAGTTCATAGAAGAAAAGTAACCCTCGTATTTAGTTTTATTTTACTCTAATTTTTTGTTTTATTTATAAGCAAAACAAATTGTATTGTTAAAAAAATTTAATTCGAATGTACAACTAAAAGTACATGAACAAATGATAATAAGGTTATAACTTAAAAGTTGTAAAATGAAAAGTAACAGTATCTAGAGGGGCTGAGCAACATCAAACGCGTTTCTAATCAAGTTCAAATGGTCAAGTTTGTTAGACTATTGTTCAAGAAAATCAATAAATCAATAATTTTTTACGTGAATATATACACTATGATGTAAAATTAACCAAAACCACTAAATATAAAAAAAACTCAAAATGAAAATAAAAGACCATTCAGTTTTTATAATTCCAATTTTAACATTTCTGTGCACCTCATTATGCAACTAGCAAATGCTCTTCTATACAAAGACTAACGACAATTCCACTAATTTCAAGTAATTGCATATAATTTTCAACTGTAGCCCACAAAAATTTGAACCAAAATCTATATAAATTTATCCAGATCGACATGTATCACTAAAAATAATAATTCGAAATATAGTTACCATGAAAATTCCATTTAATCGAATTAAAACACATATACGAGCCAAAAGCTTAAAAAGCGAATTAAAAATTTAGAAAACAAGATAATGGTAACTAGCACAATTAAATTCTAATCTAATAGGCAGTTGAAGAATATATATCGACAAAAGTGTGATATGTCTTAAATAGAATCAAAATTGAATAAAACTCACATGCATCCATTGCATCCACTCATATTGTCATTTATACCCATTTTACTGATAATAAACAACAATCCATCACTTATTCAAAGAATCTGACCATTAAAACAAATTAAATTATGAAAATTTATATGCAACACTTAAATGTACTGGATTAAACTCACTAGATAACATTAATCATCAACTAATTAGACATTCAAGTCATTAACATAATAAAACTTGGTCGGCACCCTACTGTGCTTCATTAATTAATTGCGATTATAGATGATATAAATATTGAATTTCTTCACTCTTCATTTTTTCAAAAGAAATAGAATATTATAAAAAGAAAGAGAATCTCGATATATTTATGTGAGCTATTGAAACGTCGAAATCCGACATTTAGAACTTAACAAGATACAACACTAATGATGAATTGTGTGTGCCTAGCAAACACAACAAATCCGGTTTTTTCTATTATAACTATAATTCTTTTCAAATTGGGTTTCTTTTTCCATTCAATAAGATGAAATTAAAATTTATTTAATAGATATCCAATTAATGGAAAAATATAAATATAACAGGAACACAATTATAAAAAAGGTGCAAAAATATAAATTTTGTCATATTCAAAATAATTGAACATAAAATGAAAGAGAAATTATATATACTGATCGGATTTCTAGATTAACACTACAAAATTCACGCTTCTTAGATGAAGTGAATAATATTCGATCATGAGTTAAAATAATAAATATTTTATTAACTCTCAAAATTTAAATGTATTTCCCGTAACTCTATGAACAAAATCTAGTTTTATGCTATATATTCCAAGAGATATATACAATCACATTATAATTTAAATATATGAATATATATATATATATATGAGAATTCAAATTTCTACAACAAGTGTAATACCAATGATTTTTCAAATAAAGTTTAACCCCAAACAAGGTGATCTTAAACGTATATGAGTTTGTGGGATACTGCTTATGAGTCAAAAAATTATTCGGCCAATATTAACTGGATATTTTGGTTTATTATAAAACAATCCACAGTCCAGTGATAAAGGGGATGAAAAAAAAGGAACGACCGGAGAATCAAGAATATCGCGGATACCTCCAATATTCTCATAATGTAGATAATATGATGGCCTAATCTAAATCATTCACAGTATTGAATAGAACTACTTGTACTTGGTTCCTATTATAAAATAAGGATATACAATAAGGATCTGTACGCACCTTCATAAGGGTCCCGACCTAGATGTTAGACTTAAGGATGATGGTTCAGTGGGTGAGTTACCTCGGGCGGACATACCCGCCCTCAACGCAATTTGTTGGAAACTTTTATAGGAAAATAAATGTAAAACCGAGTAAGCACCTGAGTCTAACCCAATTTTTGTGATTCGACCTAATTTTGTTTACAAGGATTAAATTAGGACCAATAAAATTGAAACTGAGGAGCAAGCTAAGGGGAAACAAATGAAACATGATACATGATTGAGTTGAAGTAAGGTTAAACTGATAAAACCTTTTAGAAAAGGAACAAAATGTCTAAATCGAAGATTGAGTAGGTTTTATATTAAACTGACTACCCACCCACCAAGTAGACTTGAGTCTAAAAAATTTAAAACTAATTTTATTAGAATATAATAATATAAAATAATAAATATGTTTATATGCCACATACCCATACTTAGTCATATACATGTATATAATCTAAATGTTATATATTACACACATGTTAACTGTGAAGATATTTGTTTTCCATGGCAGAAAAAGCTCTTTCCTAATCTTATATGTTTGTATGCTCCAAACTTCAAAAATATATGTTGTAACAGCCAATATATTTTCTCTAACAGAGCAACACTATGACTTCTGACTCCTCCTTTCCTTTCCTCCACTCCACATTTTGTGCAAAAACTTTTCCACAACCTCTTAAAAAAATCAAACAATCATTTCATTTCGTCACACTATATGCATACAAAAATTAATAGTTAAATTTTATAATTTGGTTTATAACGGTCCAAGGTGTACCATCATTTGTTATGGATAATGTGACATCATTTAATTATGAAGCTCAAATCTGAAAACCAAACTAAATAAAGAGTACAAAATTAATGTGGATTATTCATTTTTCTTGTTAAATTTATTGGGACCTATTCATGGACTTGGATATACTTGAATTATATAGATATTAAAGAATTCGCGGAGATATATTTTTTCTTGAACAAATTAACTGTGATTGTGATAAATGTAAGTTCGAAGTGAATAAATCAATGGGCTAAGATATTTTTTATTCATTACTCTGGACTTATAACAGACTACATACAAACAAGTTAGGGTCTTTGTTAAAATAGCCACTTCATTCATTTGATTGAAGATTAGGTTGCTTACATCATGCCCTCACCATACTCTATATGTTGTATATGCTATGTATATTAGGTTAATTGGTGTACTTGTATATATTTTATGATTAGTTGTTCTCCCCTTTTTTATGTCAGGTGGTTTGGATCATAGATTTTTTGTACAAAAGACAAACCAACAAAACTGAAATACAATCCTATATTTAGTCAACTACACCTTCCAATTAGCACCATGATCTTCACGATTAAAAACGGGTCAAAAATGGGTGTCACATTACTATACAATCCTCTATTTAGTCTTTTCTTTTTAACTAAAAATCTGTTATTTATTTAACATTATATTCAAACAATGTGGAAAAAACACATTAACGTGTGTGGTGGAGTGGAGTGCACCATACATTGTTATGTGGGAGGTCATGGGTTCAATTCCCGTGTAGTGCAAAAATTTCAAAATATCATAACTTAACCCTCATATACCATTCTAAACCCATGTTTATCGCAACCCCTATATTTTGTTGTTGCGGTATAGTCAAAATATGTTACCAAAATGACATATATATAAAAATTAAAGATGATTTTTTTTTAATTTGACTAGTTAATAATTATTTACATAGAAATGAGTTAATAATTGAAAAATACATTTTATTTATTTATTAAAGTTAATAATATTAGTGTAGTGATTTACAATATTATATATTGATAAATTGAGCGCTTTATAAAACTGAACAAGTCATTGGTGGATTTATTTACAATATTTATATATTTTTTGAATTTCTTCATTTTTTATAAAGAAATATTAAAAAAATATTTATTTAAAGAAAAGATAATTAATTAGTTTAATTTCAACAAAAATAGTTGAACCGAACTATATATTTTGATTAGAATTTGGGCCAAGAGATGAAATTGGGGGCGGGAGGTGGAAATTGAAAGCGGGTGTTTAAAATTTTAACCCCAATAAAAAGAGGGACGCACGTTAGGGTTTATTGAAGTGCCTCTCTCCCTCCTCCGTCTTCCTCTCCCTGGGCGTCTCTTTTTCTCAAACTCCAATTAAGAAGAATATGTTCTCCTCAAATCCTAAATTTAACAATTACAAACTCTTCTTCTTCTACTACTCGTTCTTCATCTTCTTCTTCTTCAATTATCCTGTTTGGATTTGGTATTATACAGAGTTGTAAAAGGGTAATTATCTCTTCCCATTCGATTCTATTCAGATGCTCGTATTTTTTATTATTCCATGTATATATGTATGTATACGTATGAATTTAGGGATTTTTATTATCAATTTTGATTGTTACTGTCATTTATTTATTTGTTAGGGTTTCTGGATTATTTTGTCTAATTTCTTTGGGCAAATTTTAATTTCGCAGTGTTTAGGTTTTCTTTTAAAAATATTCATATACTTTCATCTTTTGAACAATCAAGGTTTGATGTTCATGTATTACCATTTTACAGATAAAAAAGAACAAGGAATACAAGGATAAAATCACGTCCAACTATCAGGTATAATCATGCTGATATTTTGTTGGGTACTGTTAGACAATATTACTTGTGTGGTACTAGAGAATTAATTAGTTACATTTGTTTCAGTTTTTTTTATTGGTGTTATAATTTGATATCTATGTAATTATAAGAAGTTTGGGCTGAACCCTGTTTAAGTTATCATAGAGAGGGGGGTAGGGTTGTATTGAAAATGAAGAGCTTTGAAAGGGGCTAGGGATGAAGTTGTATAAATAATATGTATATGTGATTCTGAAGTAAATTGCAAATTTTATCTAAGCAGCACTATTCTATAAACATGCTACCTTACGTTAATACTGTTAACACTTAAAACTAGTGTTTAAGCTAGAAAAGCTGGTGTGTAGATCATTCAGTCTGCACTCTGCATAGAGGAGGCTTATGGAAATATTATATCAGAACCTTTTCCAGGGATTTTAACATTTGAAATGCTGCAGCCGCATTTCTATGAAATGCTGCTAGATGAGGTACCATCAACTGCTCTTCAAACTCTGATATGCTTCTTCAGTTGCTTTATAGTTTAGTTTTTATGTTTTCTCATCAGGTTCTGATTGCATAGGTAGAACATTTTGAGCGTTGGGTTCGGGATACAAAATTGAGAATTATGTCTGATTTCCAGATATGTGATAGGGTCAGCATTGGACTTGGTGGAAGGGTACATCAACTGCAATGCCTTCTGTTATTAAAGGAAATATATTTAGCCTCTGTTTCTAAGTTTTAGAATACAACTACAGGGTGATGAGGAAGTTTTTGAAGCTGTAGTTAAAAATGACATTAGGTAATTTGATTTTTATTTATAATATGATTGAATGTTGTTATCCCGCTTCTTGTACTATTGTATGTATATGTGAAGTTTTATGAAGTAAGTAATGTTTTTGGCTTGTATTAATGCAGTCCATTTTATAATACAAAACTAGTCCTTTGACGACTAAATAGTGTTCATGCACAACATGTGGGAAAGCGTGCAATACAGGTTTTTTTAAGCATATTAACTGAATGTCTGTGGATTGCTTGCTTTCTTATTTAGTAATGAATAAATTTTATCCTTAGTTCTCTTCTAAATTTTGTAATTAACCTATATTATAGGTTTTGAAGAAGCTAGCTCACCGTAAATTCCTTTATCATTTTTATTCTATGGAAGTACATGGGTATGCATGTTCTTCACAATCTGATGATGATGGTTTATTTACCCTTGTTCACGGGGTAAGCCGGCAGATCAATTTATGGGCTCCTCTTTGGTCCTCTAATGTAAAAGTATGTAGACTTTGGTGTTATTTAATGTGGGCATTGGCAAAGATTACCTGGACTGAGATATCTTTAGGCTGACATTTAAATATATCTATGAATCTCTGCTAATATAAGATAGTGTCTTTATTTAGGATATATACCTACGTATAGTCTCAAACTATCTTTAATGTTTGGACTGAAACTAAAAATACTAATATATTGAGATTCAACTGTTTTTTAAGTTTCCCAGATTAGTTCCTTTTTTAAGTCAGATTTAAGTCTGTGTTGCTCCTGATAAGGATATTCATAATAACATGAACTAATATAGAATTATATTAGTTTATCATATTTTTATTAATTAGCCTTTTGATTCTGGAAAATTTTGAAGCAAATTACGTGGCATGAATAAGGGGAAGAAACTTGATATCCTGTCTTCCGTTGTGGTCACCATTTTAATTAATTAGATTATTGTCATGATCTCTTTCTGTGAACTATTTTCAATGCTAATTGTGATTTTCTGCTAGTGCCTCAACAAGGGAGTAAGTACTACTCCTATCTTTCTCATATTTTATGCTCATCTACATTCAATTGTGTTTCTTGCAAAGTCGTAGCAGGACAAAGATCACAACTTGCGCTTAATTAGAAGCTGTAATTCAATTACTGTAAGCTGTAATATGTTTCTTTGGACTTAGAACAAGGATTCAATTAGAATCTGTAATTCTTAAAGCTACCATGAATGATTTACTGTCAACACTAGGCCCGATTGTCATGGTGTATTTCTGCACGCATTATATTTCAAATATATTATCTTTGACAAAAAGGCTTATTACAACAATTCACTATACTTGCTGTGTAGAGTTGTGGATCACAACTGAATATGGAAGATTTCAAGTCTTTCCCGGTGAAGTAGTTGTTTTACCTCAAGGATTCCGTTTTGTCGTTAACCTTCCAGAAGGGCCATTACGTGGTTATGTAGCCGAGATTTTTGGTACCCATTTTCAACTTCCTGACCTTGGCCCAATAGGTACAAAATTTTGCAGTATGGTGGAAGCCTAAATGATTGTTTAATATCCATTTTGTTTATGTTGAATCTTATCAACTGATTATTGGTTCCAATAGGTTCTAACGGTCTTGCCGGGCCCGGAGATTTCCTTGTTCCCACAGCTTGGTTTGAAGAGAGAATTTGCTCAGGCTTCACCATTATACAAAAGTTTGGTGGGGAGCTTTTTACTGCAAAACAAGATTTTTCTCCATTTAACGTTGTTGCCTGGCATGGTAATTATGTCCCTTATAAGGTAGGCTTATTTTTTATTAGTTTCCTTATTGTTGTGTGTCAGATAATTAGGTTTTGTTCCATACAGCTTTCTCCTACCACCCTACCATCTACCTTTATCCTTAGCAGCACGTGTTTATATTTAACTTCTTCCTAGTCCTGATGTTGATCTCTTACTAATTGCAGTATGACCTTGCTAAGTTGTGCCCTTACAATACTGTCTAAATTGACCATGGGGATCCATCAATTAACACAGGTGGCTGGTATCTATTTGCAGCCATTTCTATTAAATAATTTTTACTAGTCATTATTTATTATAGATCATTTACCCGTCTTAGTGTATATAGTTTTATGTGAAATACAGTACTGATATTATTCTCACAATCTTTTGCAATTATAACAGGGATCTTCCTTCACAGTACAGACAGATTTATTGAAGATGGCGAGCATAGAGACATCACAAATGATAAGTCAAAAACTACACTATTGCTTGACGAAAATACTATATCTATGGTCGAGCCTTAAAATTACCAGAAATCTTGTTTTTTTTTAACTTTGATCATCGTTTCACAAGATTACTATACAGGTTTTGCATTGGTGTTATTCTTTCGTGTACGTACAAGTTATAGTTTTTGATAGATTTGTCTCGGTACTAGTTTTGAGAAGATGTACAAAGCCCTGGACAACAAAAATCGTTGGGTACATTTTTAGAAGTTTAAAGTTCTGGATAACGACTTGCTCCTTGAGTATCCCTGATCATAAAATAGTTGCTGATATAGTTATCAAATTAATGGCTCCCTACAATTCTTGTTTATCCTGTTATAGTTTGTGGATTGTGTTGGTTTTAAGATAATATCTTATTTATGGGCATGCTAATTTACAAACAGTTCCTAGCATTTTTATTTTGCAAAAGCGTTGTAATAAGTCTTTATACTATTGCTAATAATCAGTGTAAAATATTGCAAAAAATACTAAAAACGTTGCAAAAAAACACTAAAAAGCGATGCAAAAAGGTTGCATCAATAGGGCCCACAAATATTGTACTGATAGCCCAAATCCTACTATAACACTTTTCAAGACCTATTGCAACCCCATTGGTGTTGCAATAGCACATTTCTATAACGAATAACCAAGGGTTGCTATAGGGTGTCACCGGGGTTGCAAAAAACTCTATTGCAACGCCTAAAATTGCAACCCCAAAAAAGAGTCACCATAGCCTTTTTTTTTCCTTTAGCAATGCTTTTTTGGCCTTTAGTTACGGTTTATTGGGGTTGCAGTATCCAATCTATGGCGTAGTGATGGAAACATGTATATGAGAAGTTAAAATCCATCATGTGGGACATCATCAATGTTGAACCCAGAACTCCCATGTCAATAGTTAAAATCCATTTTGTGGGACTCATTAGTGACACATCACTAGAATTTTAATTTTTTAAAATAAAAAATTAATATTTATATTTATATTATGGCTTTGCAACACTTTTTCAGGCCTATGCGAACATAATTAAAATATGTTGTAATAGGGTAGATTAATATAATGCTATGACAATATCACATAATAATGTTGTATAAGGCCATTGTATGCAAGAAGTATATATAACTGGACTCTATAACACGTTAGAATAGTTTGGCATTCACCATGCTAGATGCGTTAGAGTATTGCATAAAATATGTATACACTTAAGGATGAGCTACACAAGGACTGTGATATATATAGAAGACTACAACATGCTAGAGGCAGTGGTTAAAAGGTATTAAAATATCAAAAATGGACCAAGGAAAATAGCACTAATGTTCGACCAAATGTGTAAAATTGAATGCATCCATGTCTTATTTTTAAAAGTCCTTTTAAAGATAGGTTCAAAAGTGGGTCAATAATTTTATAACACAAGATTTAACTAGTTGAGGTGCAATTCATAAATAATGTAAGAAAAAGAAGATGAGTAAGGAACTTGAGCTTTAGATTTAGCCGATCATAACTCAAGTGGTAGAATTCTTTTGAACTTGTTTCCAATCAAGTTCAAATGGCCAAATTTGATAGATTCTTGTTAAAGAAAATCAATAAATCCATAACTCTCTACCTTAATATAAAAATACAACTTAAAATTAATAATCCAAATCTATAACTCTCAAACTTAACAACTTAATATTAGAAAAACACCCAAAATGAAAATATAACGACCATTTAATTTTTATAACCCAAATTTCAACAATTCCCTTGGAACCAGCAATGGATCTTATAAACATAATACTAACGAAAATTTGACTAACTTCAAGTAATTTCATATAATCGAAATGGACATGTATCACTAAAAATAATAATTACAACTATAGTTATCATGAAAACTCCATTTAATCTAATTAAAACACATGTAAGAGCCACAACCTTAAAAAATGCGAATTGGATATTAGAAAAATAAGATAACACTAACTAACATAATGTAATTTTAACCAAATAGGCAGATAAAGAATATAATTCAGTGAAAGTCAAATAGTTCTAAAATCGAATCAAAATTGAATAAAACACACATGTATCAACCGATATTATTATTTTTACTTCAATATTATAAACAATAACATATCACTTATTTAAAGAATTCGACCAATAAAATAAATTTCATTATGAAAATTTACATGCAACACTTAAATATATCTGATTGAACTCAAAATTTACCAATAATCATCAAATAATTACACAATCACGTCACCAACACAATAAAACCAGGCCGCCACCACATTCCGAAAGCGACTGAATTTCGGTGATGCCTCCATTCGGGGTTTTCACCTTAGATTTTCCACCTCATACACATTTAATCCTTCCACCGCAAACCCTAATGGTTGATTTAGAGCTCGAAAATTCAAACATATGTTCTTTTTTGGTGTCTAAAATATATACACATATATATATTTATACATATTTAGTCTATACAAGCATCTCACAAAATCTATTGAAATTGGTTTTATAAAGGTGGGAAATTCATTTATGTTAGAGAGATTAGAAGAAAAAGTGAAGAAAATGAGGTGGGTGTTTATTAAAGATATATTTGGTTACTTATCTATATGATATAATAAATAGCGATTCTTAGAATTAAAGATTGATAAATAAGAATAATTTGAATGTTATATAAAAAACTCATTTCTACGCATGTAAAGTATGGTTACTTTTCATAAACATGCATGGTTAGAAATCAGATACCCAACACCAGCACTCATACCTTGTTTAAGGTTGAGACAATTGAGCTATTAACATTGGTCATTGTTGTAGACTATTTTTAATATATATGAATTAATTCATTAAAATCATATGAATGAGTTACAAAGAAAATTGCTTCTAGCTATGCTTAAGATTTAAACAATCTCTAGAACATTAGTGTTAGAAATTATGCTTAGTATTTTAAATTTCATATTACCAAAATAATGGGTCAACGTACGCCAAGTTTCCCAGGATAATTTGTTATTAGTTATTTTAATGTAGAAAGATTTTAGAAAGAAGTAATGTATTTTCACTAGGGTTTTGATTATTATAAAAAGATACCTCGAATGAATAAAAGATCAACTTTTCAAATGTCAAATACATATCTTTCTCACGTTCAATAAAAGTTAGCATGGTATAAGAGCCTTAGTTTTAAGGGACATATTTGTTTCAAATACGCCCTATCCAAAAAACTACAATCACACAACTATAACCACAATCAAAACCTATGTATACACAAACAACCATAACCAATATAACATAACACAAAAACATCATAAATCATGTCTATTGAAAACAAAATCAATGATCTTTATAAATTTGTTCCCAATGTGTTTGGTAGAAATACCTATCATTTCTGGGAGGAACTTGTTGAATCATTTATGAAAGCACAAGATCTTTGCCATGCAGTAGAAAAAGAAATTGACAATACCGTGCCTTAAAATCCCAATAGTGCAACCCGTAAAGTACAAAAACAATTGAAGACTAAGAAGCCCAAGAAAAGATCATATCTATTTCCAGCTATTTTACCAAACATCTACACTAGTATCATGTCTCTAAAATCAACAAAAGAGATATGAGAGTATCTTAAAATAGAATATGATGGAGATAAAAAATCAATGACATCAAGGTCCTTAATTTAATTAGGGAATTCGAGCTATAAAAAATTAAAGATAGTGAAATGATCAAGGACTACTCCGAGAGACTTCTTTGTATTTCTTTTAAGGTAAGACTTCTTAGACCTGAATTTTCAGAATCAAAAATTGTCCAAAAATTTCTTGTGACATTGCCGAAAAGATATGAAGCAGTTATTACTACACTAGAAAATACCAAAGGGCATTCAACAATATCTTTGGTAGAAAATTTTAATGCATTGCAGGCACAAGAGCGACGGAGGATGATGACAAATAAAAAATTGGTGGAAGGGACTTTTAAAGCAAGGAATAATAATTCGGGAAGAGTAAATAATGGAAACAAATTTCCAGTGTATGGATCTAGAGCTAATCTACCTCAACAAAGGACATGGATTAGAGATCACCCTTTTGAGCTCATCATTGGTTATGCATCTTCGAGAGTTCAAACAAGAAAAACAACTCAAGAAGAATGGCTATATAGCAGCTTTATTTCCAAGGAAGAACCAAAGAAGGTAGAAGAAGCTTTGTTGGATCCTGATTGGGTTTTAGCTATACAAGATGAGCTAAACTAATTTGAAAGGAACAAGGTATGGAAGCTGGTACCCAAACCTAAATGGAAGAATCCAATTGACACCAAGTGGGTATTCAGAAATATGATGGATGAAAATGGCATAGTGGTCAGGAACAAGGCTAGATTGGGTGATAAGGGCTATTGTCAACAAGAAGGTTTGATGAAACTTTTGCTCCAGTTGCAAGACTTGAAGCCATCAAAATTTTCTTAGCCTATGCATCCCATGCCAATTTCAAGGTCTATCAAATGGATGTCAAAAGTGCCTTTCTGAATGAAGATTTGGAGGAGGAAGTCTATGTCAGTCAGCCTCCTGGTTTTGAAGATCCAAATTTTCCAGAATATGTCTACTATCTTTTGAAAGCACTTTATGGATTAAAGCAAGCACCTAGAGCCTGGTATGACACTTTACCAAAGTTTTTTTGGAAAATTACTTCACAAGAGGTACTGTTGATAAAACCTTATTCTTTAGAAATATTAATGGCTCTAATATACTTGTTCAAATTTATGTAGATGATATTATATTTGGCTCTACAGATGAAAGACTTTGCAAAACGTTTGTCAAATTGATGCAAAGTAAGTATGAAATGAGCATGATGGGAGAACTAACTTACTTTCTTGGTTTACAAGTTAATCAAGTTAGTGATGGAATATTCATTAGTCAAACCAAATATATTTCTGATCTCTTAAAGAAGTTTGATCTAATGGATTGTACATCTACAAAAACTCTCATGGCCACTATAACTAAACTTGAATTAAACACTACTGAAAAGTCTGGGGATATTTCAAGTTATAGGGGCATGGTTGGTTCACTTCTGTACTAAACAGCTAGTAGGCCAGATATAATGTTTGCTACTTGTCTTTGTGCTAGATTTCAGGTTGATCCTAGAGAATCTCACTTAGTAGCTATTAAGAGAATTGTCAGATATCTCAAGGGAACACCAAAACATGGCATTTGGCACCCTAGAGATTCTGGTTTTGATCTAACTGGTTATTCAGATGCAGATTATGTAGGTTGTAAAATTGATAGAAAAAGTACAACAGGAACCTGTCAATTTTTAGGGAACAAGCTTGTGTCCTGGTTCAGTAAAAAACAAAATTCAGTTTTTATCCGATAGGTCCTTGAAGAAGCATAAGGTCAAGTACACGGCCCTGGAGATGAAGATGAAGCGTAAAGAGGAGGACTACCCTTGTCTAGATAATGAGACTCTACTATAAAGGTTCAGATCCCAGGTAGTTGTTTCTAAGAATATCTCTTATTCCCCATTCCTTCATGCTCCAGAGTCTTCTTCTAGGCCTATCGAGGAGACTTCAAGGTCTTCCTCCAGCGAGATGCATACCAAAAAAACATCGAGCGAAAGTGGAGAGGATGATATGAACGTAGAGGATACCTCTGCTCCTTAAACTTATGTTGGCCCTGTGTGGCTTTATTGCTTATGTTATTTATGCTTTGGCATGTAGTTTCTTTATCTTTCAAACTTGATTATCTCTATATTTATTCGCATTTGGATCGCACATCTTTTTATGTCTCATAGAAACACAACATTTGATATTGAAAACTTCACAAATTTCATAAATCTCTGGGATGCATCCCTTACATATTTTTTGTAAACTAAAATTGGAATTCTATTAAAATAAAATATGAAATCCTAAGCAAGCAAAGCTTTATGGTGCTTTTAAACTATATGTTAACATCTCCATTTCGATGGACTACACATAATATATCTTCAAGTTTTGAGCGTGCCAAGTTCTTGGCACCTAATCTCCATCCATAGTTTCCAACTTGTAGGATCCTCTTTCTTGAACACTCTTAACCTTGTATGGCCCTTCCCAGTTCAGGAAGAGTTTTCCTCTCTGTCCTACTCCAGAAGCTTCCACCTTCCTTAAGACCAGGTCGCCTTGCTTAAAAAACCTTTCTTTTACCCGTAGGTTGTAGTAAAAAGAAGCACTTTTATGATATTCTACGATCTTTGCATGCGCTCAGGACTCCGCATGTCTCACAGCTGCTTGGAAATATGTGTTGGTCTGGAATGATAAGAAAGATGAAATAAGATAAATAGGGTTCATGTTTTTAAAGAAAAGAAGGAAGCATGAAATTAGAAAATAAGAACATACCGAAGCCGTAGATTGAGCTCCCATGAGCTTCAGACGCTCCAGGTCCTGGCAAGCCACAATATCAGTAAAATCTTTTGGGGGACTTGAGTAGTAAAACCAATCCCAAGCATGCTTTGTGGAACCAACCATAGTGTCTCCACGTCGAAAACCCCAAAGAGGCTGAAATGCGCTCGAGGGAGTAGGAGCAAGAATAGCCGGGGTTTCAGTACCCATTGAAGAGGCCTCTAGCATAGGCTCCCTGTGCTTCTTCAGGAAGGAAGGCTCTGCAGCTTTGCCACGGGATCCAACCCAGCAAGACGAGCCTTCTTCATCCTAGCTGTCTCTTCAACAACTGGCACGACAATATTGTTTATCACCTGAGCAGCTGAAAAAAAAATAAAAATAAAGAATAAGTTATGTTAATAGCGTTTAGGAGAAGGAAAACAAAGTAGAGAATGAGAAATACCATGTAGAGTGACCGTAGAGAGTCCCATATTGATCTAAGAAAACTCCTCCAACAAGTTCCAATCGGAAGTCCAATCCTCAACTTTAATAAGCTCCCTATATATCTTATTTTCCTCATCTGATAGGCGAATGGTAGTGGGGCTTCCATCACTGACTTTACCAAAAGATGACCTAAACATGATGCCTCAATCACCATTCTCCCATCTGAAACCAACAAAATTATCTCTCCAGTGTTGGTTGTTATCAGGAATAGAAGAACTATTAAAAAAATTTGGGCTCTTGGGCCTCTGCCTAATATATACCCAACCACAGTGAGCACTGTTGTAGCATTGAAAAAATCTCCTAAAAATATCTATAGAAAGAGGGAAGCCATTCCTAAGACATAGAACCATGAAACATATGACGTTTCTCCACGCGTTGGGCGGGAGTTGACACGGGTTAATCTATAAATCAACTAACAACCTAGGTGTAAACTCATGAAAAGGAAACCTACGACCTGCATAAATGGAGTCAACATAAACAAAGAGGGTATCTGGTTTCCAGTGGCATGTACGATCACCACCATCGACATAAACTATTTTAAGGGGTGGACGAACATTGTAAGTGGTATTAAGAAAATCAATACTAGAAGTGTTGTACCATTTGTTACAATAATCAAAAAACTCTAAATGAGTTATGGATGGGTAATCATCTCCCATAGAATTGATCATATCTATCAAGGACATATAAGAAGAACGAATATTAATCTCGTTACCTCTCTTGGAAGCAGAGGCAATTTTTTCCGCCCTCTCTGAGCTCTTGTCCACCATTGATGAAGGTGAGAAAAGCTTGAAAAGAGATGAGGAAAAAGGTTTTAAAATTAGAAAGTTGAGAGGAGAAGTGCAAAATGAACACACTCTCCCCATGCATATATATATAGTGCACTTGGCCGGTCAAATGGGCCGGTAAAAAGGAAGTCTAACCAGCTATAACCAGTTAAAAAAGCCCACCCCATTATTTGGGCCCAATTCTGGAAGGGTCCAGAATATACTCCGATCAAATATATCATAATATAATATTATATTGTGTCATTATTTGAGATAAGTTGTAAAACTCTAGAAAGTTCTAGAATATGGAAAAAGGCAAAAAGCCCAAAACTCCAAGCCCAACTTTTAAGCCCAAATTAAGGGCCCATAAAACAGAAAGTTTTGGAAGATATTAAGCCCAATTCAGTAGGCCCAATAAAAAATAAAAATTAATCGGCCCACATACTAGCACAGTTAGGGTTGATTTTCAAAAGCTTTAGAAGCACCTGTAACGATGGATCCTGAATATTCTTGCGAGATTTTTCCTGTTATTTTCAGCCATTTCTCGGGCATCGTGCAAGTAACGACACATCTACCTTATTAGGTACACTTATAGTTAGTACGAAGGTATGATCTTATCTGCAGATAAAATGTCGAATTGTTCCGATTGATTATAATTATGGCATCAAAGACGATGATACGAGTATCAAGGTAGTACCAGATATCAACATTGAAGATAGAGCTATGAATAAGATAAAATTATGTGACTGTTTCCTTAATTATATACCTTGTTATGGTTGAAGAGAACAACAACCAACTCATATAGTAATGATAACCAGATGTTTGATTTTCAAAATTTTAAAATAAGTTTTCGAAAAAGATTTTCATAACAAAATTTCTAAAAGTTTTTTAACAAAATAAGTTTTAAAATTTGGTTGTCAAATTACTACTTGAGTTTCTTGTTTGTTATAAGCATTAGATTACCTGAAAGAATAGTTGATCTAGACTCAGTATGGTTAGTTCAGAGGGCCAAATGGACCCGCTATTACGAAGGAGTCTAAAATTTTCCTAACCGAAGATTGCAAATCTTTTTTGATAGTATCGACGATAGAGTCAATGTGCGGGGACATTATATATATCCAATTCATGAAAATATTAAAGTGAAAAGGAAACAATGTGTTGTGGGTCTAATGACAGACTTATGTGGCATGGACGGAACAAGAACTTATGATTGTGAATCACGTAAGAACGCGATTATGATCAAATTAATAAAGTACCGTACGTAGAGGCACGATGCTAAAAACAATATAAGACTTAATAAATAAGAATTTATTATAGTCGATCAAATTATGAAGGCATTTTCAGAAGACTATCCAAAGTTATTATCTGACGCAGATTTGGAATCTGTTACTCGAACAAGCCCTGAAGGTGTGTATAATTGAACCGTGGATGGCGACCAACGGTGTCATTCTATTCTATAATACGATAGCATATATTCTTCTTGATTCTTGAATATGTATGAGCCTCTTTTAGTGATAAGTTATATTAGACAAGAATGAAAAAAAAATTATTGTATCCTTTTTCTAATCATTCTTCCTTCAAAATATTGGTTTCTGATTGAGACAAGCAGTGTTATGGTGTGACGCTTTGTCGGAATGATGAAGAGTATCGTGAGATTCCACCTAATCATATGTTGTATGCCATATAATATAAAAGACCGGTCATCTTGAGTACAAATACGGTTGTCTCGTTCATATCTAAATCATCATTCATTCTTTCTACGTCAATCATGATTTATTGACTTATGGACCCCTCCAATTATTTTATTGTTGGGTTCCGAAGGCATAAAACGCAGCGGATAAACGTAAATAAAACAAAATTCGAAACCCAAAAACAGGATCCATGTATAATTATGGGCAGATTATGGAGATAACGAATCATACCTTTCAAGAGATTAACTTTTACGAACTCAACGGAGATCCTAGCTATCACGCTTTGTGTCTACCTCTCGGAGAAACACCTCTATGGTATCCACACGAGCACCTTCAAGAACGTCTCACGAACTTGACTACGGAATGGATGTACTAGCCTCCTTCTTGACGATCTGAATTGCCTCTGCCTCTCTTTGCTGCTAGGGTTTTCTTAAAAAACGTTCAAGCCTCTTTAACCTCTCATTATCTATTTATAATGACTGATTAAAAAGGCCCATAATAGCAAAGCCCAACCCTAGTAGGTATTGGATTAAATAATAAAAACGAATTTCTATTATTTAATTAATAACTAAGTCATACTTAATTATTATGGGCAAAGACATTCCTTTTAATTCGAATTTATATTATCTCAATTAAGTCTTACTTAATTATAATAAAATTCAAATAATCATCAATTAATTTAAATCCATAATTTAAATTAACTATTCCATTAAGTGCTCTATTTGTGCGACCCTATAGGCTATTATTTAATTGGCAATAATTTTATTCTCTAATAAAATTATAAACAATGAGCGGTATCTAGTAATACATCATTGTTACCCAATTAAACAATAATTAAATCGTGATTAGATAAAACCTTTCGTGATTAATATTTTTTCGTGTAATATAATCCCTTTAACCATACATATTATAGATTAAACTCGAGGCATGTATTTAGTCATCCTCTTCAACATTTAATCTGGGTTTACTTGATGCATGAGTAGATTATTGAAACAAATCATTATTTGAGCATGGCCATGCTTTTATAATCTCACTCAATCAAGAGGCCAATAATATCTCTCCTAATTATAGGAGGGTTAAATCCTTTATCTATCATTCATATTTCTCATACGACTCATGATATACCCGATGTCCACTTTTATCATCACCCGATCAAAAGTAACTTTTAATGTAGTCAAAGTATATTAATCCTCGTATAGAAATATAATGATTTCAAGTCAAAGGATCGTTACACCATTATCACTGTGAGTCTTTCTTATGACTTTATTAAACATGAAGAATCTCACTGTGGGTCTGTCCAGTACCATGTACTCTCACATGTACCTATGTATTGACTTCAGTATCCCCATACTTATAACCAATGAGATGTGGTTATCTTGTCAAACAACATACTAGTCTATCTATGTATTATTATTGTCCTATATAATAATACTCGACTAGGGACCTTTAAGAATATGATATATTATATAATCTCAAGTTCAAGTCATGTACTTAAACTATACAATTTGTATCATGATTCTAAGGACATTTATTATGCTAACAAAATATCGCAGTAATTAAGGTCATAATAAATAAATTTATTGAATGATCAACTGACATAAAGATAAAAGAATAATGTATTGCCTCTAGGGCACCTACACTAACAATCTCCCACTTGCACTAGAGCCAATCACCCATATATCTAATACCCATGGAACTAGTGTGACCATCGTGCTTCTGCTGCGACAAGCCTTTGGTCAGTGGGTCTGTAATGTTATCATTTGTGTGCACTTTACATATGTGTATATCACCCCTTTCATTAATCTCTCGAATAAGGTGAAATCTCCTGAGTATATGTTTAGCCCGGGAGTGTGATCTAGGTTCTTTAGCCTGTGCAATGGCTCCATTATTATCGCAGTATAGATCAATGGGATCTGCGATCGATGGAACCACTCCCAAAACAGAAATGAACTTTCGAATCCAAACGGCCTCCTTAGCTGCTTCACAAGCTGCAATGTACTCAGCCTCCATTGTAGAATCAGCTACTGTTTCTTGCTTTGAACTCTTCCAGCTTACAGCACCTCCGTTTAGACAAAACACAAAACCAGACTGTGATACAGTATCATCTCTGTCTGTTTGGAAACTTGCATCGGTGTAACCTTTTACAACGAGTTTCTCTTCTCCTCCATACACCAAGAATGAATCTTTAGTTCTTTTCAGGTACTTAAGAATATTCTTAACTGCCGTCCAGTGACCTTCACCCGGATTAGACTGGTATCTGCTCGTCATGCTCAAAGCATACGAGACATCTGGGCGAGTACATACCATTGCATACATGATAGATCCAATTGCTGAAGCATATGGAACTTTATTCATGTGGTCCTTCTCATCCAATGATTTCGGACATTGGTCCTTAGAGATCGTTATCCCTTGAGACACAGGGACATATCCCCTTTTTGCATTTTGCATTCCAAAACGATGCAAAACCTTATCAATGTATGTGCTCTGACTTAGACCGATCATCCTTCTAGATCTTTCTCTATAGATCCTCATTCCTAGAATGTAGGATGCCTCTCCTAAGTCTTTAATGGAGAAATTGCTCCCTAACCACGTCTTAACAGCCTTTAGAGAAGGTATGTCATTCCCCATTAGTAGTATATCATCAACATATAGTACTATGAATGCCACATAGCTCCCATTAACCTTCTTGTAAACACACGGTTCATCTTCGTTTTGAACAAAGCCATACTCTATGACTATTTCATCAAAACGGATATTCCATCTCCTAGAGGATTGCTTCAATCCATAAATGGATCGACGCAATTTACATACCTTGCCAGCATTCCTTGGATCGACAAAACCCTCAGGTTGTGTCATGTACACATCCTCTTCAAGGCTTCCATTAAGGAAGGCTGTTTTGACATCCATTTGCCAGATTTCATAATCATGGAATGCTGCAATGGCAAGTAAAATCCTTATAGACTTGACCATAGCCACTGGTGAGAAAGTTTCATCATAGTCAATACCATGAATTTGTTTGAAACCTTTTGCAACCAGCCTAGCTTTATAGGTCTGAACATTTCCATCCATGCCCTTTTTCTTCTTAAAAACCCATTTGCACCCTATGGGTTTTACCCCTTCAGGTGGATCAACCAAAGTCCATACTTGGTTTTCGTACATGGAATCTATCTCGGATTTCATGGCTTCAAGCCATCTCTTAGAGTCTGGACTGTTCATAGCATCTTGGTATGTGAGAGGCTCATCTTCATCTATGAGCATCAAATCACCACACTGAGTCATGAGAAATCCATATCTCTCTGGCTCATGGCGAAATCTACCAGATCTACGAACAACCTGTGTTTGTTGAGCATTATCATTATTCTGCTCTTGTTCCACTTCAGGTTCAATGCTATTTTGCGGTTCTCGATCTTCATCGAGATCTATAGTTCTCCCACTGTTTCTTTTGGAAACAAAATCTCTTTCCATGAAGACAGCATCTCGAGCAATAAACACTTTCTGCTCAGAAGGACTATAAAAATAATACGCCTTTGTTTCATTAGGGTATCCTACAAAAATGCACTCTTCGGATTTAGGTCCAAGCTTGTCAGATTCTTGACGTTTCACAAATGCCTTACATCCCCAAACTTTCATAAAGTTCATGCCTGACCGTTTCTCTTTCCATATCTCATATGGAGTCTTTTGAACCTTCTTAGTAGGAACACGGTTAAGTGTGAAAGCCGCTGTTTCTAGAGCGTAACCCCAGAAACTAATTGGAAGATCTGCATGACTCATCATCGATCGCACCATGTCCAACAAGGTGCGATTTCTCCTCTCTGAAACTCCATTCCATTGAGGTGTTCCTGGCGGAGTGAGTTGCGATACAATACCACACTCTTTCAAATACTCTCTAAATTCGTTGCTTAAGTATTCACCCCCACGATCGGATCGTAAGATCTTAATACTTGCATCTCCGCCAATTTGCTTCTCTACTTCAACCTTGTATTCTTTAAATTTTTCAAAAGAATCGGATTTGTTCTTCATAAGATATACATATCCATATCTACTGAAATCATCAGTAAATGTTATGAAGTAGTAGTAGCCTCCTCTAGCCATTACACGCATTGGGCCACATACATCACTATGTATTAGCTCCAGACGTTTAGTGGCCCTTTGACCCTTACCAGTGAAAGGGGCTTTAGTCATCTTACCAAGCAAACAAGATTCGCATTCTTGGTATGATTCAAAATCAAACTTATCCAAGTATCCATCCTTATGTAATTTGGATATGCGTTTCTCATTTATGTGGCCTAGACGACAATGCCAGAGGTATGTTTGATTTGAGTCATTTATTTTAAGTCGTTTGTTTTCTATATTACAGACAGGGTTATCTAAATCAAGAACATATAAACCATTAAATAAACGCGCAACACCATAGGTTAAATCATTCAAAGCAAAAGAGCAACTGTTGTTCTTTATTGTAAACGAAAAACCTTTCTTGTCCAAACAAGAAACAGAAATAATGTTTCTGCGAATCGCAGGCACGTAAAAACAGTCTTCTAGTTCTAAAACAAGCCCAGAGGGCATAGATAAATAATAAGTCCCTACAGCTAAAGCAGCAACTTTTGCTCCATTGCCTACTCTTAGGTCCACTTCTCCCTTAGCCAGAGTTCTACTTCTCTGCAGGCCCTGCACATTTATACAAATGTGAGAAGCACATCCAGTATCAAATACCCAGGATGTAGAAATAGACAAATTGACTTCTATAACATAAATACCTGATCCAGAAATCTGAACTGCTTTCTTTTTCTTCAGATCCTCCAAGTAAATTGGACAGTTTCTCTTCCAGTGACCATCTTTCTTACAGTAGTGACATTCACCCTTGGCCACACCACCTTTAGGCTTTAAAGCCTGTTTGGGACCTGACTTTGGCTTGGTTGTAGAATAAGATCCAATCTTCTTCTTACCCTTCCATTTTCCCTTCCCTTTGGCCTTACCTTTATTTCCCACCATCAGTATGGGAGCAGGTTCAGCTGTCTTCATGTTGGTCTCATATGTTCTCAACATATGCAACAATTCAGTAGGTGTTTTGTCAAATTCATTCATATTGTAGTTCACAACAAACTGAGTGAATTTGTTGTTCAAAGAATTCATGATTAGGTCAATACCAGTTTCCGGACCAATCGGGAAACCCAAAGTTTCAAGGTACTCAATGTAACCAATCATCTTCAGAACATGTGGGCCAACTGGTTCACTCGCCCCTTGTTTGCAATTAAAAAGTGACTTACTCGTGTTGAACCTTTCTTGACGAGTTTGGCTTGCAAACATACTTTGCAAGTGCTCATTGATAGTATATGCATCCATATGCACATGTTGTCTTTGAAGCTCAGCACTCATAGTTGCCAACATAAGACATGCAACATCATTTGCATCATTCTCATCCTTTGTGCGTGCTGCTCGTTCATCAGCAGTAGCACCCTCAGGAAGGGGGCCTGGAGGAGGAATATCAATGACATGAAGCTTGCGCTCCTGCCTGAGGACAATCCTCAAATTCCTCTGCCAGTCTAGGAAGTTGTTTCCTCCTGTCAGCTTGTCCTTCTCAAGGACTGAACGTACGGATAGTGTGTTTGTGTTGTTTGCCATTACTCAGTATCTACAATAATAAAAGCGCAAAATAAACATTAGATTGTCTGAGTTAAAATTTTATGTTCATATGATTATGATATATTCGTAATATATCTCCCACTATTTTTTTTTTATCAAATTAATAGCCCTAACTATTAATTCGGAAAGTATATCCCATAAATCTTTCTAGTGAGCCAAGATCCATATTTCGTCATGTTCTAAGTCAACCACTGGTATCCTTAAAACATGATTATTTAGGTAGACAACAGTTGTCAATTATATCATATATAATTCTTGGATAATTTGGTGAACAACAATTGATCTTATCTATCTAATAGATTTTTAACCAAACTCTATGCTTCTAAGTTCATAATAGTTGAATATAACCGTTTATATTCACCTTATTATGATGACTCAGTTAAGTTAGACCCAATGATACAACGTCCGAATATAACCGTTTATATTCGTCGCATTTCACCATGATAGATAGGAGTCCCCTGCCACTGACAACCCTTCCCCTTATCGATCTAGGATTTAATGAGTGTTCATTCATTGGAAAGCATCTGATTAAAACTTAATATTTTTACTTAGGGATTTTAATTTAGAACGATCATGATCCCATCATAAAGAGATTCCCAATTTTTCCTTGAATAAAATACTTCAAATCAATACTCGTCAATGGTTTGATTTCCAGGTAGTGGAGGAGTCACATCGGTCTCGCTTAAAACCCACAGCCTTACAAGTTCTATGAACCCGTTGTTGACAAAATCGCCCCATGTCAGAAATAAAGAAAATTCGTATTTTATTCCGTGTTTCATAAACACGAGAATCTCATGATCGTTTGTTAATTTTAAATCTTGAGTCGTTACAGATTTTATCTTGTTTAAAGGCATGGCATGGGTGATGTATCTAATACATACATACATCATTAATCTAATTAAAACATGCATTTTTCTACTCTACACATACTATTTATACATCATATGAAAAGTACGTAAAGTAAACGTGCAATAGTTATGGCCCAATCCTATGTGATCTTTTCAGGCTAATGAAAAGATCAAGGTCAATCTATGGTGTAAAAATAACTATTACATATGTCTTCTCTATTGCTTCCATTGTCTCCTTGGCCTCCATAGGATGCCTCCTCTTTCCCTTGTCCTTCTAGGATGTTACATTAAGAATTATACTAATGAACTTACAAAAGAACTCGAGTTACATTCGAGATAAAACAACTACAAATAGAAAACGACATGCAAGTCATATTTATTACAAACCAAAAGAATAAACCATTACAACTAAGGTCTTAAGGCCATAACTATGCACCATGCTCAGTAACCATTAAAGAACATGATAGATCATATAAAGATGACATACTATTTATCACTTATCATGATCCAATCAAGAATAATAAATAAGTAAAGCATATGTCATAAGCACAAATTAAAAACGAAACCCTAACCACGCGGTTCGGGGGGGCAGCGAGCCCCCCGATGGCGGAAATTTTTGCAAAATCAAGTATCAGAATACTAGAAAAACATGTATCAGAATACTATTCCAGAAGCATGTATCAGTATACACACGATCCATATCCCAGTTACCAAAAACGTGTATCAGTATACATATTTTAAGAGATCGCATACATATGAGTTATGGCAGATCTTAAACATACTAGTATCATCATATAGATCATTAACAGATTCATCATATCATTCATATAACATAACTGTTATCATGGCAGACTCATATAACATAACTGTTATCATGGCAGACTCATCACACATGCATACTTGTAAAAATACAGTAAACACGTAACCAAATCAGCCCCTTATACACGTAGCTCTGATACCATTGTTGGGTTCCGAAGGCATAAAACGCAGCGGATAAACGTAAATAAAACAAAATTCGAAACCCAAAAACAGGATCCATGTATAATTATGGGCAGATTATGGAGATAACGAATCATACCTTTCAAGAGATTAACTTTTACGAACTCAACGGAGATCCTAGCTATCACGCTTTGTGTCTACCTCTCGGAGAAACACCTCTATGGTATCCACACGAGCACCTTCAAGAACGTCTCACGAACTTGACTACGGAATGGATGTACTAGCCTCCTTCTTGACGATCTGAATTGCCTCTGCCTCTCTTTGCTGCTAGGGTTTTCTTAAAAAACGTTCAAGCCTCTTTAACCTCTCATTATCTATTTATAATGACTGATTAAAAAGGCCCATAATAGCAAAGCCCAGCCCTAGTAGGTATTGGATTAAATAATAAAAACGAATTTCTATTATTTAATTAATAACTAAGTCATACTTAATTATTATGGGCAAAGACATTCCTTTTAATTCGAATTTATATTATCTCAATTAAGTCTTACTTAATTATAATAAAATTCAAATAATCATCAATTAATTTAAATCCATAATTTAAATTAACTATTCCATTAAGTGCTCTATTTGTGCGACCCTATAGGCTATTATTTAATTAGCAATAATTTTATTCTCTAATAAAATTATAAACAATGAGCGGTATCTAGTAATACATCATTGTTACCCAATTAAACAATAATTAAATCGTGATTAGATAAAACCTTTCGTGATTAATGTTTTTTCGTGTAATATAATCCCTTTAACCATACATATTATAGATTAAACTCGAGGCATGTATTTAGTCATCCTCTTCAACATTTAATCTGGGTTTACTTGATGCATGAGTAGATTATTGAAACAAATCATTATTTGAGCATGGCCATGCTTTTATAATCTCACTCAATCAAGAGGCCAATAATATCTCTCCTAATTATAGGAGGGTTAAATCCTTTATCTATCATTCATATTTCTCATACGACTCATGATATACCCGATGTCCACTTTTATCATCACCCGATCAAAAGTAACTTTTAATGTAGTCAAAGTATATTAATCCTCGTATAGAAATATAATGATTTCAAGTCAAAGGATCGTTACACCATTATCACTGTGAGTCTTTCTTATGACTTTATTAAACATGAAGAATCTCACTGTGGGTCTGTCCAGTACCATGTACTCTCACATGTACCTATGTATTGACTTCAGTATCCCCATACTTATAACCAATGAGATGTGGTTATCTTGTCAAACAACATACTAGTCTATCTATGTATTATTATTGTCCTATATAATAATACTCGACTAGGGACCTTTAAGAATATGATATATTATATAATCTCAAGTTCAAGTCATGTACTTAAACTATACAATTTGTATCATGATTCTAAGGACATTTATTATGCTAACAAAATATCGCAGTAATTAAGGTCATAATAAATAAATTTATTGAATGATCAACTGACATAAAGATAAAAGAATAATGTATTGCCTCTAGGGCACCTACACTAACATTTATCGCACTGTTATTCTTTAAAAAGCTTTCCAATCAGAATCATATACACAAATTCTGTTATTGTGTAAGGTCTATTCATTGAGTGTTTTAAAAGAAGTGAAATAATCTCATATAGTAGTTGGAATTACATGTTGAGTATAGATATGATTGCAAGACAATAAATGGTGAACATTTATGCGCAAAGAAGATACATTATGTAGATGACGTGGTTGTTACGAAGACATCAAATTAGAAACGGATATATGTTATACATGATTGTTTTATTGCGGTGATTTTAACACAGTGTGATATTGTGTTAACATGATACGTTTCAAATCTGAGATTTTGGCATGAATTGGATTAGTTAGCGAATTCTATGAGGTAAATTAACCATATAAATAAGAAAGTAAAGCTACATATACCGGATAAGTAAAATGATTTATTGGACAACATAAGCGAATGAAGAAATTCTTAATAATACCCGGACAATCGATTAATACATTGTGAAGGTGAGGCATATCTCAATCATGTGAGAGTTACTTGTCATGAAGGTTCAAGATCGAAGAAATTCTAGTTACGAATAAACTTTGAGTTTATTCTTCAAGGAATGGTTAGGCTTTCACACCCAAGTAAGTGAGTTATGGTGAATTTTATGCTCAGAACTATGCCAACGACGAAAGGTTTCGTATGGAAAGACATAAGTAGAGATGAAGAAATGGTGATCCAAATGTGAAATCTTTTAAGAAGTAACACTTTAAAAGTAAATGAGTTTTCACAGAATATGATAATGTTGGTTGAGACCATGTGTTGGTTATCAAAAGTTAGATAAGTTAACTAATGAGAATATGAATATATTGTCAAGGATAAATGATTTGTTCAATCAGTTGAAAGATACAATATACTTCTTAAAAGTAACCGCATACGAGTATTAATGGTGAGAAATAAGATTAAAAGATATCCTTGAAATGGATTTAGGAACTGGTATAAGTAAAATGAATTGATAATTAGAGAGCTTGAATTGAAACATGAACTAGAAGAATTCTAGAATAATTTGTAATTGTCTTCATTGGTGATATTTTGTTATAATCAGAATGAATGAGAAAATGTATGGTATAATAAGAATTGTTCCCTATAATCTTAAGTTGAACTAAACATATGTATTATAATGGTTAATATTATATGTGGTGGTGAAATGATGAGTTTAGATGATGGCAGTTGATTGGTATACTTGTGGGTTGATGGTTGGTTATTTGATTGATAGTTAGTGTCGGCTTGAGTCTGACTGGTACTCAATAATACATAGGAGTTGGTGCCCAAATTTTCGGAATATACCCTACTTTTAAAGTTAGAAAGTATAATTCGGTGTGTTATTGATATTCCGGTTGATACTCCAAATGATTGTGATTTCGGTTCTTTAAAAAGGAATTTATAGCCAAACCGACTTTATATAATTGGTCTTTGATTTTATTTAGCTAGTCATTACTTGGTTCAATTGATCAACTAAAAGAGTTATTTGGTTAATTTTACCAACTAATGGTCAGCTAGATGGAAATCGATTCCAACTAGATTAAGTCAAATTCTGATGTGATTTTCAGATCTAAAATCAAAAAATGAGGAATTTGGAGGAAGTAAGGACACCACCAGAATTCAGAAGTTGTTGCTAGTGTGCGAGGCTTTATTTGGATGAATATGCCCTTTGCAATAGACAAGAGAAATAAAAGGTTATTTGTATAGGCAAGTGAGAAGAATGTTTTCAAGAACTAAAGATTCAAGATAAAGAAAAGAGAAGGAAGAAAGAAAATAAAGAAGGGAGGTTGAATAAAGAAGAGATTAGTAACTACACCAATATGGATGTTGTCAGACGATCAAAGAGATTTTATCATCTGCAATAATGTTTTATTAAAAGACTTGGAGGTATAACAATATAGAACAATGATGTAATGAGAATTACTTTGAAATACCATAAAACTCGTGAATACAAGTATCTGACGTATGGTAGAAGTTGACAATGATAGTGTATGAGTGAAAGGTATGGAAGCATTGGTTATTGAAGGAAAAAGTATGGAAATTACACAAACTCCAACAGTTTAAGATACATCTTCATCTAGAAAAAGTCAAATATGAGATAAGGATGCGGGTTAGAATTTACTAAAGATAATAGTTATAGTTGATTGAAGAAGATAAATGCATGATTAACAGTTAATTAAGCGAGGCTAACGAAGTAGTTGACAAGTTTAGCGATACAGAAAGATGGATTTTGTTAATTTAATTAGCAAGGATAAAAAAGTGTTCGAATAGTTAGGAATTGAAACTTTCATTCCAAAGTCAGCCACAAGAATGGCCTATGTAATGATGAACCAGTCATTACTATTGGAAATAAAGATTCTCATATGATAAGAAGAAATAATGAGCTAAGGGAATGGAACACTTAACTGAAAAATGAAGAGGAATCAAAAGGATGAAAAAGAAACTTTATAAGATTCCCCATGATATAAGATTCTAAAATAAAGATGGATACATTTCGCTAAGAGACGTCGTAGTGAAATCACCTGAGAACCAAAGGTGGGGAAAGCATTAATTGAATCATTATTGATAGGTTATCTAAACCTAGTCATTCTATTTTATTAATAAACAGTTTATTTAATAAGTGGGTTAGTTGCTGCTTGAAGAGATTCTGGTACATCATCAGATCCAGGAATTGATTGTAAATGATCAATATTATTTGTTTGGAGATTTGACGGAAGTATTCAAAATACGATAAATTATATCGAACTAGAATAGTATATACCACTCCTAGATGAACGAGTATTAAGTAAGGCATAACTAAAAGATAAGAATTTGGATAAACATAGATAACTCAAGAGATTCAAGTTACTTCGAGAATATGATATTAGACATAGATGTAAATGAAGACTTTTGGATAATATGACATAAAGAAAGGAATAAACATTATATGTGACTAGACGTAAAGTTAGAATATGCAGGTGATGCCTCTAAGTTAGTATATTTTATTCTAAATAGTAAGAGATTTTCTCCCGACAAATACTCAATTGTGATTCGAGGAAATTAAAGTATGATAATAAGTCTGTGTCTCAATCGTATCCAGACAAGATTTTCTCATTAATTCTTAATTCTGGAGTAATTTTAAGAACGTTAGAAATCGAATACGCCATGTCTCAATATATCATTCATAGATGCACAAGAAGAGTAACGGAAAGATTAAAGAGCCTCAAATGCGATTAGAAGCGATTACAAGCTAGGCTAATTGAACAAAGAAACATGTGGGAATGAAGTTCAATAACTAGTAAATATTGAAAGCGTTCATGAGCACGAATTATTAGAATAAGAAAGAAAAGATGGTTAGTATGCATTATGTTGGTCCTTTTGAGACGGTAAGATAGACATGAAGATTGTGAGTGAGTTGGCTTTAGCGCCATACGTATAATAGGTTCATAGGGTGTTAATATGTGTATACTCAGGAAGAGTAATTTAGTTCTATTATATAGATATAATGGAGACTTGAGTTGATTTATATGAGCAACTAATAGAATATGATGTCAGCAAGAGGCTGTTGAGTAATGATTGATTTATGAGTTAAAATTTATGAAATGTTGTAAGGTTGAGAGATCAACCTGGGAATATGGAAGTGAGATACTTGAATGTATCATTATCTAATCCTTAACGTGATTATGATGACAAAATCCTTTTAAAGGGTGAGGATGTAATATCCGGGAAATATCATGTAATTATTTTTATCAATAAATAATTATTATGTGAATTTTTTGTG
The DNA here is from genome assembly GCF_009905375.1 of Apium graveolens. NCBI lineage: Eukaryota > Viridiplantae > Streptophyta > Magnoliopsida > Apiales > Apiaceae > Apium > Apium graveolens. Next base: position 178,346,934 of record NC_133657.1, read on the forward strand.
AATTATTTGGTAATTGAAATTGATGTTTGGATGTATATATGTGATAAAATTTGAGTATTTTAATTTTTATACATGTCCAAAATAAAGTATAGATAATTTTGATATTTTTCTGGTAATATTTGTTATTAGTTATTTGAATGTAGAAAGATTTTAGAACGAAGTTATGTATTTTTATTAGGGTTTTGATTGTTATAAAAAGACTCCTGAAATGAATAAAAGATCAACTTTCCAGATGTCAAATATATATTTTTCTCACGTTCAATAAAATTTAGCATGGTATCAGAGCCTTATTCTTAAGGGACGTCACTACAAGAAAAATGCAATCAGACAACGGTTGAAAGACAACAGTTAAAAAAA